>NC_030682.2:22219392-23548559 GCF_000004195.4 Xenopus tropicalis
GTATGTGCGTAGGTTTATTTATCTGTCGACCCTCATCCTATCCAAAACAAAGGACATAATAAAATATAAGCTCATGAATGGAAGAAAATTCTGTACATACAGGAGTTAAATTGTGATGAGAAAAACCGCTTTGTTGGCTTCGATGGCAACATTTTCTTCAAATGCTTTGGAGTCAAAGGGCACTATTTTGCCATGTTTTTTCCTGCCCAAAATGAGTCAAAAAAAGTATTTAGTACACCAAATGAACTGGAGTCAATAGGCTCTTTTTTGCCATATTTTTTCTTGCACTAAATGCCTTGGAATCAATGGGCCTTTTTTCTTGCCATGTTTTTTGATGAATGGACTTTTTTTTCTGGCCAAATCTATTGGAATCAGTAGGTGTTTTTTCTTGTGCCAAAGGTGTTGGTATCAATGGCCATCTTTTCTCATGTTTAGTGCAATGAAGTCAACATGGTGTGTTTTCATGCAAGTTTTTTCCCCCTCAAACAAAACACATAGCGAAATTCTAGCACAGCAGACAAAATTTCCACCACTCACAAAAACACAAATTTTGGCACAATTCCACACCAGGTGCAAACATTTTGCTCAGCCCTAGTGCTCATTGCCATAGAGTCTTTTTTAAACAATCTTTAATTCATTTTAGAGCAATTTACTTTTTTGTCTCTGTGATAATAAGATGGTTCTTTGTCCTAAGTATAACTCCATAGACATAGGGGGAATTCACAAAAATATCCGTAAAGGAAAACATTGTAAAATGTTGTATAAAAATGTCCTATTTGCACCGACTCAACCACAGATCAAATTTCTGTTGTTTTTCCGCCTCTACCGACAATTTTCAAAAAAATGTAATTAAAAAAGTATACGTGGCTATTTCTGCCTCTTATGTATGACCTTTTTTGAGAATTAGTTGTAACCAACATATTAACAGACATTTTTTATGACAAAATGTATCCGGCATAACAAAAATGTTGGGAAAAAATGTCAATAGGTTGATTTGGCAAAATACAATTTAACAGCACAATAATGATAATTGTTTACCATGTATATGACACTTTTTTAAAATTCGGCATTACAACAAATCCATAAATCTATAAGGTTTCTTTTGTGAATTTGTTGTGCTTCCGACATATTTACGATTTGGCGACTGACACTTTGAGAACTGTGTACTAACTAACACTTTTGTAAATTCCTTCCATAGTCTCCAAAGGATTTTCATGGCCCCTAGCCTATTCAAGGCATTGACTTCTTTGTAGGACATAATTTTAGTTTAATTCAGCCAATGGACAATTAACCCTCTAATGTAAAACGTTGAACAACAGTAATATAAAAAATGAGATACATTCCTGAAGATGGGCGGGTTACTATCAGCTGCCAAAGCATTGGTTACTATCTCTGGCTAATAATAAATAGTTACATACCACAATATTCTTGAAACCATAGCGTAGGGTGAGTGAATATAGTGATATATCTGTAACCTTGTTATGGGGTTTGGGCAGCCCCGGCCAAATGCTGGTCTACCACAAAAATGGCTTTTGTCCAAATATTCTAAGTAATACGAGGTTAGACGGAGTATTTTAGTCTGTATTGTTCCCTAAGGACACGTTCACTCCTGTGATTGAGAGACTTTTTGCATTGACTTGCACACTCTTTTTCCATCAAATTTCTGCAATTACCTTCAGCTTTGAAAACTGCATTTAAAGCCTAGAACACACAGCAGACTATTTTGGCAGTAACCTGTTTATGCTGTCAGTCACGGCAAAATATTCTACAACTACATATGTAAATAAAACAAGTAGAAAATGGAGTCTGGAGAATTTGGAATTGTATTTGTTGTTATGCGAATGTATCACAGGTTTATCACCAGCACCATATGGAACCTTATATATGTAGGGGAAGTTTTTATCTCAAGGGACGTCCAACCTATATGAGTACATTGGAAAATCTTTCCAGCTACAGGAAACATTGGCCTTCCCATTTCTTAAAGACGATGCTTACAGGGCTTTCTTTGTGAAACTGACACTTTCCAAAGTTTAATGAGGTGAATATTGAGCCCCATGTCTAAAAGTTACTTAGTTTACTTACATGTTTTTTTATCACAATTGCTTCCTAGGGCAGTAATATTTCAACAGAGGCTATGGATGAGGATTTAAATACACATGTCAGAGCAACCAATAGGGCAGATCGCAATGATATGAGTAAATAAATACAGTACAGGTATGGGATCCGTTATCCAGAAACCCATTATCCAAAAGCTTCGAATTACAGAAAGCTTGTCTCCCATAGACTCCATTTTAATTGATTTCCTTTTTCTCTGTAATAATAAAACAGTACCTGTACTTGATCCCAACTAAGATATAATTACCCCTTATTGGGGGCAGAACAGTCCTATTGGGTTTATTTAATGGTTAAATGATTCCCTTTTCTCTGTAATAATAAAACAGTACCTGTACTTGATCCCAACTAAGATATAATTACCCCTTATTGGGGGCAGAACAGCCCTATTGGGTTTATTTAATGGTTAAATGATTCCCTTTTCTCTGTAATAATAAAACAGTACCTGTACTTGATCCCAACTAAGATATAATTACCCCTTATTGGGGGCAGAACAGCCCTATTGGGTTTATTTAATGGTTAAACGATTCCCTTTTCTCTGTAATAATAAAACATTACCTGTACTTGATCCCAACTAAGATATAATTACCCCTTATTGGGGGCAGAACAGCCCTATTGGGTTTATTTAATGTTTTGTTTTTTTAGTAGACTTATGGTATGGAGATCCAAATTGCGGATAGACCCCTTATCCGGAATACCCTTGGTCCCAAGCATTCTGGATAATGGGTCCTATATCTGTATATGAATAAGAATCAGGAGGGGGAGTTAGCAACTGGGCAGTAACCAAAGACAAGGAATCACATTTTTGATCACTTAAAGTCTGTGCTTAGAATCACATGGGTAAGGGAGGTCTGTCTTGTAAGATACTTACCCCCTTATGTAATTAAAGGTACTAAGTTTGCCCAGGAGCAGTAACCCATAGCAACCAACAAGATGTATGCTTTTAAACAGGTGACCAGTAAATTTTGCCTGCTGATTGGTTGCTATGGGTTACTTCTCCTGGGCAAACATTATTACATATACCCCCTACTCTTTTAATCTACAAAAAAGAATCATTCAGGGATGGCTTACAGGAAAGGTATAAGGGGGGGGGTAATTTATAAATGCAAGTGCAAAGTGCTATTTTGAGTGCAAATCACCATGTTTTTACCCATAATGCTGTGTTTTCCTAATAATTCCAATGCATTTATGTGTCTGTTGTGCCTATTGATGCAACTTGCTGTGTGGCTCCTGTCAGGTTCAGGGTGGTGATAGCTCCAGGGTTCCCCCATGTTGATAGGTGCAGGGGAGCACCATTCATCAGAAGAGGCAAGAACAAACTATAAAACAAACAATATCAAGAACAAACTTGTTTTAAGAAAGAGGGAAAGCAGCAAAGATCCCACACACTGATGGTCAACATCAAGTCAAAACAATGGCTCAACAATCGCTAAGAATCTCAAAGAAAAACTTATAGATCGTAATGAGAATTAATAACACACCAAGGCATGATGTTATATAAATAAATAGGTTGATAAATGTAGGGGCACATGTGTATTGTTGATAGCCAACGACTAATGAGTAGATCCAAGCACAGAAGCAACGGTAGAAAGCATTGCCTACTGTACATCTGCTCATAGCGTCTGTAGGAAGATTGAGGACAATGCGGAAGGAAAATAATAGCTCCTTACAAACAATGCTACTGTTACTGACTAATGGGTGCCGCTGCCCTTATGGCAATGTATGGGCTGCTCACTTGAACCAGCTTGTTAGGCCAATAGTTGGCTTCCTGCCTTATGCTGTCTAAAAAGCACTTACTGACAATAATAGCAATGTAAAAAAAGTGTGACTGTTAAAAGGTACAATTACATATCCATTTAAATGTCAGAAAGCGCTAGGTTAGTGTATTACATACAGCAGCGCACACAATCTAAATGCATTTGTTTAATCAATTTATTGTTTACAATATTTTATCCTTTGTCAGGTGTTAACATCTCCTTGGCTGGCACTGACTGTGCCTGTGACTTTACAATCCGGGCCGGGGTGTTGCATTATAAAAGGGCAGCCGTAATCAGCGAAGGGTGCTAACACCCCGCAATTCATAGTGAAGTCATTAGGTGTTTTGCTTATCTTTCATGTCTAGTCGTTTGTTCCAATGGGAAGCGTTTGCCGTCAGGGCTTTGATGCCACAGCAGCGAATGCTCAGCTGTTCTCGACACGGATCTGATGGCAAAACTATGATTAATGACTTAAGGTACTTGGAATGGGATATCATACTATAGCTAAAATTCATTAAGGACTTTATTCTTTGTTCATTTAGTCACGGTGGGCAATTCCTTGCTTGCTTTTCAGCCAGACACAAATATACATACCCCAACAGAAATCTGACAGCCAGCTCGGGCTTAGATGCTAATGAACACATGGCGCCGTTCCAGAAGCGCCGCACTCTTCCCATGTGATTAAGAAACCAAATGAGGGCAGGACGGCTTCTAGAAGAAAGGGCCTCACTGCTTGGCACGGCCTTGCCTTTTCATAATCGCAGAGATAAAGCACAGGCATTGGAGTCACATGCAGAATAAACTATTACTTAGAGAAAAAGGTGCATCTGTGTGAGTGATATTTTAATCAGCATCATTTGTATTTCTTTGGACTAAATCATTGGATACATAAATGATACAGGTATGGGACCTGTTATCCAGAATGCTTGGGACCAAGGGTATTCCGGATAAGGGATCTTTCCATAATTTGAATCTACATGTTAAAAATCATTTAAATATTGAATAAACCCAATAGGGCTGTTTTGCCCCCAATAAAGATTAATTATATCTTAGTTGGGATCAAGTACAGGTACTGTTTTATTATTACAGAGAAAAGGGAATCATTTAACCATTAAATAAACCCAATAGGGCTGTTCTGCCCCCAATAAGGGGTAATTATATCTTAGTTGGGATCAAGTACAGGTACTGTTTTATTATTACAGAGAAAAGGGAATCATTTAACCATTAAATAAACCCAATAGGGCTGTTCTGCCCCAATAAGGGGTAATTATATCTTAGTTGGGATCAAGTACAAGGAACTGTTTTATTATTACAGAGAAAAGGGAATCATTTAACCATTAAATAAACCCAATAGGGCTGTTCTGCCCCAATAAGGGGTAATTATATCTTAGTTGGGATCAAGTACAAGGAACTGTTTTATTATTACAGAGAAAAGGGAATCATTTAACCATTAAATAAACCCAATAGGGCTGCTCTGCCCCCAATAAGGGGTAATTATATCTTAACTGGGATCAAGTACAGGTACTGTTTTATTATTACAGAGAGAAAGGAAATCATTTTTAAAATTAGAATTATTTGCTTATAATGGAGCCTATGGGAGATGGCCTTTCCGTAATTCGGAGCTTTCTGGATAATGGGTTTCCAGATAAGGGATCCCATACCTGTATTTAGTTAGTAATGAAGGTAGGTAGCCAAATAAATATCAACAACAAATGCTGCTATTTTTTGTCTAGTTCTTTACTTTTTTTCGGTCAGGCCCCCCCCCTCCCTTTTCTTACACTAAGGTGACAGCTATATGAACATGTTACATTTGAAACAGGTAGCAATGGCAGAAGGAATATCTAGAACAACCTAAACCTAATCTAGCTGACATTTAAACTGAGCTTTCAGGAGTATTTAGGAACATAAATAGGCATTTGCCTTAAAGGAGAAGGAAAGGTAAAAACTAAGTAAGCTTTATCAGAAAGGTCTATGTAAATACAGCCATAAGCACTTACAGTAAAGCTGCACTGAGTCCCCTATCAAAAGAAACAGGATTTCTTGTCTCTCTTTTTGTAAACATGATGTTCCAGAGTCTGACTTCCCTCTCTCAGAAACAGCCTTAATTCCTGGGACCAGAGTTCTCCCCTCTCTCCTGCTCCCCCCTCCCACCAGAATGCTAAGAACTCCCTCCCCCCTCCCTTAGGAATGTGTGATCTGAGCTATAATGGCTAGAGTCTGCAGGCAGGAAGCTACTTAAAATGGCAGCTGCTATCTTAAGCAAAGGGAGAGAGCCTCTAAAGCTGTTTACTCAGGTATGGTAATGGTTTCTGCAGAATAAATATATTGTTCTAGGTGGCACTAATGTGGCAAATCTATTGGCAGTGAAATACCAAAATGACGTTCCTTCTCCTTTAAAGTATGTTATAGAATGGCCTCTTCTTAGCAACTTTGCAACTGGTCTTAATTTTTTAATTTTATTTTATAGTTTTTTAATTATTTGCTTTCCTCTTTTGACTCTTTCCAGCTTGAGGCTACAATTGTTCTGCTATTGTTACTTTTTATGAGATATCTGTTTATTTAGGCCCTCCTCTATTCATATTCCTGTCTCACTCAAGCCACTGCCTGGTTGCTAGGCTAAATTGGATCCTGGCAACCAGATAGTCCAAACTGGAGAGCTGCTGAACAAAAAGCTAAATAATTCAAAAACCACAAATAATAAAAAATAAAGACTGATCACAACTTGTCTCCGAATAGCACTCTCTACATCATACTAAAAGTTAACTTAGAGGTCACCGACACATTTAAATCTTTACCTAACAAGCCTTCGGGCTGCCCCCACCCCAGCCATTACTTCACATTCCTGTGGTTAGGTATTAGTGTTACTTTCATAAATGTCTGTTGTTTACCAGGTGGTTTAGGTGGTCAGATGAGCAACAAGTAAGGGCTCATCTAGGAACACAAACGAAGTGTGCGTAGTGCAAAAAAAGCCGAAATCGGCACGCTGCATTAAGATGTGTTGGTTTTAGAGCACTGAGTCCTGCGACTCTTTCCTTACTAATAAAGTGCAGATTGCGTTAGTCAGTGGTGTATTAGTGAAGGGCAAGGGGAGGGGGGTAGGAGTCCCCCCTCTCACCCCCTACTGTTTAAGGTACAGAGCAACAGGTGACATCAAGGCTCTAAGGCAGGCAGTAAGGGCAGGGCTAGCTGAGCCTCACTGAGCATGTGCAGATCGGGGGGGCAAGTACTTCAGGAATGAGCACTAAGGGGCACGCTCTTGCGCCTCTTTATGTTCTTGCACTTGCGCCCCCCCGGAATCAGGCATTATCCCTCTAAAGCAGGGATCTGTGCCTCTGTTTAGGTCTACAAATAAAAAATGTCCTACAAAGTATTGGGCAGCTGGGAGATATCAACCTAATTCCAAATTCCTTTAGGGTGAAGACAATTCTCAGTATTGTCTATGGCAGGTTATTTCTGGAGTTTAGTAGCCTTAAAAAAGTAGCTGCTACTAGTAGCCCAGTGTGTCTTCACCCTTAGGGAGGTACTGTGCTACTTGGCATCCAGAGTTGAACTTGCAGTATTTTATTAGGCTGACAGAGTAGAACTTTAGGTACTTAGGGGGTTCTGTAATAGAAGGCACAAAGTTTGCCCAGAAGAAGTAACCAATCAGCAGGCAGCATTTACTGTTTAAAAAGCAAATATCTTATTGGTTGCTGTGGGTTACTACACCAGGGCAAACTTAGTGCTTTTTATTCCTTATGGGGGTTACTGTACTATTGGGCTGCCAGGATAACGTAACTTTAAATTGCAAGCTCTTGTGAGCAGGGCCCTCTTACTCTATTTTTATTCTGTAACCCTCTGTGAGATGTCTATTTGTTATAAATTAATGTCAAGTTCTGCGTAACTTTCTGGTGCTACATAAATAAATGATGATGACGATGATGATGATGAAAGATTGGAAAGTTCTGTTTTTGTTTATCATGTGAATACACAAGGGTGGGAGGGAATGTAACTATTATGCATTTCCAATGATGGAAAACTCTTAATAACTGTGATATAATTAGGAACAGTTTTACCGGCAGGCAAACAGTATTGGTATATAATCAAACCTATGTTAGCAGCCTAAAACCCCAAATGCTTGGGGACTGGGACTAATTACAGAAGGAAGTAGGATTACAAAAATGAGCAATTCATAAACAGAAAGGCAGCATTTTCTAAAATTCAATTCAGGGGAAGTTGCGTTGATTGTAAGTAAATAAATGATGTCTAGAACTATCATTTGACAAAAATCACATGGTTTGAAACTGATGTCAAATAAAATCATTTTCCTTTTTCCTTGATGCCTTTACATTTTTATAGACATATAATTTGGGCTGCAGAGTTTTTTATTATATAATTTAAGATTTCTACTAATTAATTTTACCATCGTTTTATATTCCTTAGTTCTGACATGTTACACAGGGGATTACACAGCATGAATTATTACCATCCATCCTTGTGCCATCCATCAGCCAATGGTGCAAGGGCTGGAGTGGTCCTTTGGGCCCATAGAAGATGCAATTGTGCCTGTACCAATGGCGGGTGCAATACCAACTCTACTTCTTACCCCCGCAATAAAGTATGTTACTATTGGACCCCCACCACAACAATGGCTAAAATCTAACTTTGTCTTCATCCATCACTGATTTAATGTTCTTTTAAAGAGCTGTTTATATGTACTAATGACCACCACAAAATAAAGAATGTGAATAAGGCGTATAATATCTATTTGCTCATAATGGAAATCAATCATTACTGTCTACAAAAGTTTGACTAAGGCATAATTACGAAATGCTAAAGAAATTTACTAATAAATAAGGTCACAATATGGCTCATTATAACTGGGTGACAAATGTATGTATGTATGTATGTATACCTTTATTTATAAAGCGCTACTTATGTACACAGGGCTGTACAGTAGAATACATTAATACAAACAGGGGGTTATTAAGATAATAATAGATAAATACAAAGTATAACAATAAATACAAATAAATACAAGATACAGTTGCAATAAGTTAAGACTCAAAGACACAAGAGGATGGAGGCCCTGCCCCATAGAGCTTACAATCTATATGAATTACATAATTCCCTTTTTAGACTCAGACTCATTTTCCTTATATAGTTGGGTGGTTTTCCCTGTGCCCCCTGCACTACTCAGAACGAGTGGGGCTATGAGAGATCCTAGTCTGTGTGTGGCACCATGAAGCATTAAGAAGCAACCTAAACAAATTGCTTGGTTTGGAGGCATCAGAGAAAGCCCTGAAATGATGGCACGCTTTAGGGCAGTCAATCTTTACAGTGAAAAGTAATAAACTCTTCTTAATCAGGCTAAAGAGTATATCCACATGCTACAAAATACCCTTTGGACTAAGTCAACTAAGACACAAATCACAGGAATCTTGAAGATCAATTTAATATAAAGAGATTTGTTCCTCTTTGCTGCCCCATCCATGGCACTGTCATTATAAACATTATTGCTCCTTTACAGAGGCCCAGGAGAAAGCTTGGGGTAAGTTTTTAAACAGTGCATGGTGCAAACCGGTATAGACAACAACAAGAGATTACTCACTATATATAGGATATTAACACAGTCTGCGTATTAAGCTACCAAGAAATGCCCTCCCCTTCAAGCAAAACAGGGATGTTTGTCCGTATATTGCAATATATTTAAGCTGGCCAACTACGTTACAGTCATCCCCGGTCTGGCCAGTCCTACACTCACTCACCCCCGGTCTGGCCTGTCCTACACTCACTCACCCCCGGTCTGGCCTGTCCTACACTGACTTTCATCTGATTCATTAGGAGTTCTACTGCGTCAATATACATTTAACAAAGGGACTGAGTATTACCAGCAAAATGGGTGCCCTTTTATTGGCCCATAGGGATCACCTGACTGTAGCTGGGAAGGGCAGAAGCTACAACATGGAGCTGGCCAATGCTTCTGTATAAACTATAGTGAAAAAGGGAAAGTTGTGCTCAGTCACTACATTTTAAACCATTAGGCGGGGGTGCAATGAGGCTGTGACCACAACATACATATAGAGAGCAACAAGAACCCCTCTGCACTCACCCATTATCAATATATATAGGACATGCAGTGGAATTTACCCAACATTTCCAGATTCTGAGATCCCTCAAAGTTTTACAAAAGCTTCTGCCCCTGTTACTGGATTGTGAAACAGCCCCACCATCTTGATCACTGCTGCATTTTGAACATACAATGCCTACCCGGATGTGTCAATTTTGAACTTCTTGCCTACAACCTATTTTATCCATTTATACATGAAGTCATGGTGCCATCCATGTTGCTCAGAAAAAAAATAAAACAATAAGTTGAAATGGAAAGAAAAAAAAAAAATTATACCTAATTTTACAAAAATGGTTGCTATTAGGACAAAGCTCTTCAAACTGTGTTTTTGTCAGTTCTTAACAACAGTGGGAGATGTGAGGGTAGGAAATTATTTAAGCTAAGCTTGATAATGACTGCAAATTGTTCGCCAGCACAAAATTGTTTTTCCAACATGAAAATTAAAATCAGAGTACTTCATTCAGAAGGTACAATTTAGGAGAGAGGCTTTTTCATTTTTTTTTTTTTAGAAATACTGAACAAAACAAAACACAAGATCACACAACTTCCAAAGGGTTCTTAGTGATAATCCCTCCGCCCTTTCAAGAACAAACTATATCCATTACTCCTCTCAGGGAATAAAATGGTGTATATGTCCAGAAACTGCTTGCACTATACAGATTAAATCCAAAGAGGTAGGTACATATAGAAGAGCTGGCAGTGGGTTGACTGCCAGTCTACTGTGACGCTCACTGCTGCTCTCTCAAGTCTGACCATTGATTCTTCAGCCCATATAATGTTGGGCATGAAAACAAGAGAAATGCATAAAATGGGGGCACATTTACTAATCCACGAATCCGAATCCGAATGGGAAAAATTCGGATTGGAAACAAACACTTTGTGACTTTTTCATATTTTTTGTGATTTTTTTGTCGCTGTTACGACTTTTTCGTAAATTGACGCGACTTTTTCGTAGCCATTATGATTTGCTCGTATATTGTCGTGACTGTTTCGTATTGAGCGCTCGTAAACGGCGGGCAAACCTTTCAGACTTTGCATGATTTTGGAAGCCTCCCATAGGACTCAATGGCACTCTGCAGCTCCAACTCGGCCCAAGGAAAGTCTCCCATAGGGCTCAATGGCACTCTGCAGCTCCAACCTGGCCCAAGGAAAGTCTCCCATAGGGCTCAATGGCACTCTGCAGCTCCAACCTGACCCAAGGAAAGTCTCCCATAGGGCTCAATGGCACTCTGCAGCTCCAACCTGGCCCAAGGAAAGTCTCCCATAGGGCTCAATGGCACTCTGCAGCTCCAACCCGGCCCAAGGAAAGTCTCCCATAGGGCTCAATGGCACTCTGCAGCTCCAACCCGGCCCAAGGAAAGCCTCCCATAGGGCTCAATGGCACTCTGCAGCTCCAACCCGGCCCAAGGAAAGTCTCCCATAGGGCTCAATGGCACTCTGCAGCTCCAACCCGGCCCAAGGAAAGTCTTCCATAGGGCTCTATGGCACTCTGCAGCTCCAACCCGGCCCAAGGAAAGTCTCCCATAGGGCTCAATGGCACTCTGCAGCTCCAACCTGGCCCAAGGAAAGTCTTCCATAGGGCTCAATGGCACTCTGCAGCTCCAACCCGGCCCAAGGAAAGTCTCCCATAGGGCTCAATGGCACTCTGCAGCTCCAACCCGGCCCAAGGAAAGTCTTCCATAGGGCTCAATGGCACTCTGCAGCTCCAACCCGGCCCAAGGAAAGTCTCCCATAGGGCTCAATGGCACTCTGCAGCTCCAACCCGGCCCAAGGAAAGTCTCCCATAGGGCTCAATGGCACTCTGCAGCTCCAACCCGGCCCAAGGAAAGTCTCCCATAGGGCTCAATGGCACTCTGCAGCTCCAACCCGGCCCAAGGAAAGTCTCCCATAGGGCTCAATGGCACTCTGCAGCTTCAACCCGGCCCAAGGAAAGTCTCCCATAGGGCTCAATGGCACTCTGCAGCTCCAACCTGGCCCAAGGAAAGTCTCCCATAGGGCTCAATGTCACTCTGCAGCTCCAACCCGGCCCAAGGAAAGTCTCCCATAGGGCTCAATGGCACTCTGCATCTCCAACCCGGCCCAAGGAAAGTCTCCCATAGGGCTCAATGGCACTCTGCAGCTCCAACCTGGCCCAAGGAAAGTCTCCCATAGGGCTCAATGGCACTCTACAGCTCCAACCTGGCCCAAGGAAAGTCTCCCATAGGGCTCAATGTCACTCTGCAGCTCCAACCCGGCCCAAGGGAAGTGTCCCATAGGGCTCAATGGCACTCTGCAGCTCCAACCCGGAGCTAATCGGGGATTAGTAAATGTGCCCCTATGCCATACAGTATTCCTTGATAAGAGACGCAACATGTTGACTTGGTTGCAAGCTGTTTTCCAGTACAAATTCTCTCACTTAGCTGAAACCTGTTCTCTCATGAGTCTGTATTTAAGACTGGACTTTGATGCACATTTAATGTGGCCTAATGTGGCATATAAAACCTCCAAGTTGTAACAATAATGCTATGACTTTATATTAATTCATACCTTTCTCTTTTAGATTGAAAGCTCTTTTGAGCAGGGCCCTCATTACTCCTTTGTATTGATTGTTTTTGTATGTTCTACTGGATGAATATAAATACTTACATTGCCAGTATCCCCAGCAGCTTTAAAATACCGTGCCTTATCTTTGTCAAAACCATGCAGTCAATAAAGCTGTACGTTGCAGTCTTCAACAGAGACATCTATTTTGTCTTAATCATCATTATCCTAACCTTTGCATTTCGCTGCATTTCCACTGAACTGGGAAAGATAATACCCGGTGAAAAGTTTCTTCCAGGTCTAGAAGCCCATGGCAACTAGCAGATTGTTTAGTAACTTTCAATTAAAAAGGAAACATCTGATTGGTTGTTATGGGTTCATAGACCTTGAGCATACTTTGCACTTTGTATTACGTTATAGAACTTTCAAAGTATTAGATGAAGAAGAAAAAGATAACCCCTTAATTAGAAAACACTTTTAACAATAACTTCCCACTGTTTGATTCAGCTCCAAATTCCAATCAGGAGTTCATTAATTGATTCAATAAAGGGATTTGTGCTAAATAAATAAGAAAAGTGCAATTATTTGAAAGTACTGGCTTTTTCAATACTGCCACTTAAAAAAGCCTTTTTCTAAAAAACAATTCAATTCGACAAAGTGCAAGTGCTATAGTTTTATATTCTCCCAGTTTATCATCAAAAACCATCAATTGGTGACTTAATAAATTAGATGAAAAATATGCAGGTTTTTTAGAGTGCCCATTTTTTTTATAATCTCACTTAAAAAGACCTTTAGAAATCATCCAATCAAATGCATGTTCTATTCCTTCAAAACCATTAATTAGAAAAGTGCTAGTGCCACAAATTCAAATATCACCATATGTGTGTGGTTTTCTTATTAAAAAGTAAAAAATAAATAAAATACTATTGAATCAACGAATTAACAAACTATCAGCCAAATTATTGATTGATAATTCACCTTATTAGGTATTGTTAAAAGTGTTTTCTAATTAAGGGGTCATCTTTTTCATCTAATACTTCGAATTTTATACCCCCAAGAAAACGCTAGTTTCAGAGAATTTCTTCTTTCCCCATTCCCCTTTTCCTGTAATAAGTTATAGTACTTTCCTTAACAATTACCAAAACTTTTGCTATGCCCAATTATGTCTCCCTAATAGTGATGGGCGAAATGTTTCGCCAGGCATGGATTTGCGGCGAATTTCCGCGTTTCGCCATTGGCGGAATGTTTTGCGAAACAGATGAAAAAATTTGCCGCGGAAAAATTCGCCGCACGTCCAAAAATTGTCGCCGGCGGCAAAAAAGAATGGTCGCTGGCGTTAAAAGAATAGCTGTGTGACGAAATAATAGCCGTGGGCGACGAAAGAATAGCCGCGGGCGCCAAAATAATAATCGCGAGCGATAAAATAATAGCCGTGCGAAAAAATAGCTGCGGGAAAACAAAATAATAGCTGCGTGACAAAATAATAGCTGCGGGCGACAAAACAATAGCCGCGCAACAAAATAATAGCCATGGGTGATGAAATAATAGCCACGCGACAAAATAATAGCCGCGGGCGACTAAATAATAGTCGCGCAACAAAATAATAGCCGCGGGCGACGAAACAATAGCCGCGCGACAAAATAATAGCAGCGGGCGACGAAACAATAGCCGCGCGACAAAATAATAGCAGCGGGCGACGAAACAATAGCCGCACAACAAAATAATAGCAGCGGCCGACGAAACAATAGCCGCGCGACAAAATAATAGCAGCGGCCGAAAATTTTTTTGTCGCACAACATTTTCGCAGTTTCTCGAATATTTTGAAAGATTGGCAAATTTTTCGGCGAAGCAAAACGGAACAGATTCGCTCATCACTACTCCCTAACAAATAAAATCAAAAGGTCTATGACTCCGTAGTTAAAAATTATTCAATACCAAATTGTCTTGCCATGAAAATTTACATGGATACTGTCCATTGTAACTCGCTCTATTGTTCTCTCGGTTTGGCACAAAAAAAGAAAAGAAGCGAAGGTCTCACAATGCAACAGTTAACCTTTCCTCTCAAGGCAACTTTGGGTGACTTCTGGAAATCGTAGCGACGCGTATGCCATCCAACCGCCGATTTACATTCTTGCTGGTGGGATGGCATTACGGGGAGATTAGTCGCCCGCGGCAATGAAGATTTGTTGTGGGGCGACCAATCTCCCCATCTATCACCTCCCTAAGGGTGCTTCATAAAAAGTGCGCGGTAGACAACATAACATTTAATTCCTAAATGTAGGTCCTACAGTACATAGTTGGCCAACTGTCACCTTCCTTGCTGATTACATCAAATCTATGTCATTAGCAGGGAAAGGGTTAATTATCTTCTCTGCTTACAGTCATGCTGAATTCAATATTGCCTATGTCATATGAAGAGTACTGTCATCTCCACCTAGGGACATGGAGTTTTATGACTTATTGGGGTTATGTAATTAAATTCACAAAGATTGCACCTGGACTAAAAACTCAAGAGAAGCCAATGAGATGTTGGTTATCCAAGACGTGATCAGTGTACGCTACATGCCAAAGGGTGGCTATGGGTAACTATAAAATCCAGTATACAAACTTTGTGATCCTTTTTTACCCTCATTAACATTTAATCCAGTGAACATCTAGCTGCTGCAACCTGAAATTGCTCTAGATCAATGGATCCCAAACTGTGGGTCTCCCCGCTGTGGTTGCTAGGGCAGCAGTTTGGGTGGGGTCTCTAGCTGAAGGCCAGTTAGGTTGAGATTTGGGGGGGAGTGCCTAACTACTCTTCTAGATACACCTAAGATCTAAGCTTGCAGAGCAATTAGGGCAGTGGTATCCAACCTTTTTTGCACCACGGACCGGTTTCAAGCAAGACAATTTTTCCGAGGACCAGGGGAGGCGGCTCATCATAATACAAAATCAGCAACTAGATTCGCCCAGCCCCTCTGCTCTTCTTACTCCCACCTAAGTGGCGACATCCCCTGACACTTAATATGGAGCTTTAAGTACTTTGGTCCTTTTTGCAATCATTAGAAAGCTTCTTGGGCTTCGCATAGTAGTTGTCATGGAGTTGGGATCAAAGGTAATTGGGACCAGTGGTGGCCTAGTTCAGCACAGCCCACGGCCCGGCACTGGTCCCCGGCCTGGTGGTTGGGGACCCCTGAATTAGGGTACGATTTGGGGTAAAAGGTGCATGCTATCCAAATAATCATGGCACTATGGCTGAATGACTATGAGCTAAGGGGTGCCCAGAACAAAGGATTGACCTCCCTGAACTAAAATAGAATGACAACCACAGGTCAAGATTTTACCATTTGATAAAAAAGCTATACTTTGCATGACTTCTTATGGCTCCAATACATCTGTAAAAGTAAAATAGCAGAGAAATACAAGCAAATACCAGCAAATTAGTGTACCACTACATGGTAGCTCTTTATTTTAATCGTTATGTCCCCTTCAACAAATGATAACAATGTCTTGATGAGATGGAATATAAAGATGCAGGCATAATGTTATTCATGAAAAAACAAACACCTCAAATGGACCAGCTAATAACTATTTATTTATACATTTTTCCTGGCAATTTTATTAACATTCTAAGCTGAGGTTTATCATTGACCTTATCTCTTACTCGTTTGCCTTTCTGCTTCAGCGCAGTGGAAGCTTTCAGTATGCTATAATGAAGTGGCACGGGTCACCCATTGTGCTGGGAACTCATAGAAAAACCTGAAGGATTTATATTGTGATGATACAAACTATGAACACGCAATAAACTGCTTCCAATTGAACTTCCCCTTCCCACAAGGGATATTTCTGCTGCAAATTTCGTTCAACAAAGCCTTACATGGACAATGACGCACATAGTCATTTTTTTTTTTCAAAATGAAATGCAGAGGTTTTATCCCAGAAGAAAATGAAAAAAAAAATTTTTTTAGTCCAACAAACAGAGGAAAAATTAGCTTATACAATTGTTTGCTCTGCCTTTGACTTGTTGGAAAGTCTTGAAAATTTCTGGGAAATACACCTAGATTTTTGGCTTGCACTTTAATGCTTGTGATATTGGCCATGTAGTACAATAGGCAAAGTTGGCCACAGTTCAATAAATCACAAAATCTAGTTTGATGTGCTAAAGTGCTGCATTGTTGAAGTGGCTTCATGGAAGGGTGTAGACTTCAAAGGTATGGGATCCCTTATCAGGAAACCCGTTATCCAGAAAGCTCCAAAATACGGAAAGCCGTCTCCCATAGACTCCATTTTAATCAAATAATTCAGAATTTTAAAACTGATTTCCTTTTTCTTTGTAGTAATAAAACAGTACCATGTAATTGATCCCAATTAAGTTATAAATAATCCTTATCGGATGCAAAACAATCCTGTTGGGTTTAATTCATGGTTTGTTGATTTTTTAGTAGACTTAAGGTATGGACATCCAAATTATGGAAAGACCCCTTATCTTATACTCTTGGTCCCGAGCATTCCGGATAATGGGTCCTATGCCTGTACTGTAATTTTTAACCTAAAACGACCCTTAGTCCCAGTGGCTTAACTATCGTAATGGCAGGGGTTGGCTACTGCACTAGGACCCAACCTCCCATGGGGCTCAGGGGCGGCGCTGTGTGATATCAATAAGGGAATAGCAGGTGGTGGGTGCTTGGCTGGTGCTTATTGGACTTGCAGGAATAGATGGGTGGGAAGGTGCTGATAAACTAGATTATCTGTTAGTGGGATCACAATTGGGACAGCAATGGGCCTCCTAGAGTTGAAACTTACCTGTGACAAAAGCAAGGGAACAACATTTTATATCAACAAGAACACTTTTCAAAGTCAGAGCAAATATATTGCAAATATCTCTAATGATAATTTCTATTGATGTTTTTTGTAATGCCCTGGAGACAGCATTTATTAGAATTAGGATAAGCTGGGAAAGAATAGTTAATTGAAACTTGTAAAGGGTTTGGTTTGCCAGAAATGATAGTTTGGATTCCAAATCCAATTGCTGCATGGCTAATTAGTGATTAATTTAGATGCATGCTGCATGGATGCACAGACACCAACTAAATGTCAATTCTGCTAAATAATCATGACACCAAAATGGAAGGGGGGGGGGGGGTTACAGCCTTCACTGCACCCTTCAGCCTTGAGGTTAGGTCATACTCACCTCTTGAGATTGCTGTTAGTGCTATTACCCCGTATATAAAATACATTTTCGCACTTATTTGTGGATTTGTTGTTTAAAGGGCAGGTTAAGTAGAGGTAGCCTCCAAGTCATTTCTCATTTCCCCGCAGGACATGGGGGGCTGATTAACATCATGGCTCACAGACTTCCAGCTGATTCCATTTAAGATTCATGCAGACTGATAGTCTTTGCAAATTAATTTAATTAGTCTTGACTTACAAATGACAAAGTTTGCTCTCTTCAACTTTAGGATCAGGCTGCAATGATTTTTTTGAAACAATCACTGAAGCGCCGTGTATCATTTGTTAAAATAAAACCATGATCAATAAGACCTGCAATCATCAGCTAAATGATATTTCTGCTTGGCTAGACACATAGTTATTCTCTGAAAAACAAAAGCAGAGAAATATGATATGAGTTGGATCCATAATGATACTCTGTAATTTAATAACACCTCCTTTTGGGATATTTTGGAGTTTAGAAGCAGAAGACACATTCCTGCCAATAGGACCTCGCTGAATTTTAGGGTCTACAGTCTATTTTGTACAAATTCAGAAACCTACTTAAACATTGCACTCATTTTTACCCTTCAAGGAGGTCTGAGGAGCTTCAGTATAGGCAGCCTTCAAGTCTGAGATAACGATGCACCTTTTGGATGTTCCCATTTAGGAAGTTATGATTAGATGGTGAAACTGCTGAGAAAAGGCAACTATTTTTAAAAAAAAAAAAAGTTATGTGGTTTTTTAATGTAATGGACATATCTATGTGACATATCTTATATCTATGAGACATATCTAACCCTGCTTACAGATGTTTCATTGACCAAGAAATCAACAGAACTACTTGTTTTGACACAAAACTGTCTTTTGTCCTTGGCATTACACCAGAATCTGTATGGTGGCTTAGTGGGTAACACTTATGCCTTGCGGGGTTGGGGTTCTGTGTTCAATCCCAGTCAGGGCACTATCTGCAAGGAATTTGTATGTTCTCCTTGTGCCTGCATGGGTTTCCTCCAAAAACAAACAGGCTGGCTAATTGCCTTCTGGCTAACTTTGATAGGAACCTCAGATTAGAAGCTCCTCTAGGGAAGGGACTGATATGAATGATGTATGGTCTCTGTAAATCACTGTGTAAATGTGTCAAGAAATAAATCTGATCATGTTGGAAATGCCTGCAGTCAGCTTTGATGGCAGGCGACATAGGAAGAACTGTTTGTGGTCGTTCCTTTACCTTTGTGGTTTAAGCCATTATAGAGGTCCAGTATTTTTTTAGGTACTCTTAGACTTATTATAACAGTACAGACAATACAGTTGTATAAGTAATTAAATAATATCTAGGGCAGCAGATACTCATACTTATTAATGTTGATGTTGGGTTTTTAGCATTATCTAGGAGACCAAAGGGTTTAGTTATGAACATAGATGCTAAGTACATTTGCTAATAACAGCCAAGCAGCAATTAGTTCTGAACTTAGTTGATTGCTTTTTAGCACATGTACTTGCTCATAAATCAGCCCCTCTAAATGGACATTCTACCCAAATTGCAATGTAACTAGTTTTCAGCTCAAGCTCCTCTTCTCAAGCACTGCTCCTGTTCACCCAAGGGGTCCAGCCACTTAAGATGTAGAATGATGTCCCATGGGGAGATTAATTGTCCATGGTTAATCTCAGCTACTGCAATCAACTAACCAAATCTCTCCAAAATGCCTTTCCACTGGCAAAAAAGGGAATCACTGGTGGAAAGGCATAAGCGTTGCTTCATTTTCCGAAGTTGACCGAAGTTTCCTGCTTGTACAAAAAGATATAAAACTTGCACTGGAAAAGAGTATACTGAGACTATTTGAATTTACAACTTACAAAAATGTATGGATCTTGTTATGTATTTTTACTGACAATTGGAAACTAATGGCAGAATACGATTACTGACTTAGTATACCCTTTATAGCAGAACTAACTCTTCTCTATGAAGCATGCACCTTATTGTGTATTGCAGGTTAAGTTTTCCTCAGTTCATAAGGCTATGAACAGTTACTAGTATTTGCCTACCATTTAGAGCTGAGCACATTCCCCAGCCAGAGCAAAACTTAAAGGGGGTTATGTAATAAAAGGCACTAAGTTTGCCCAGGAGCAGTAACCCATAGCAATCAATGAGCAGGCAGCATTTACTGGTCACCTGTTCCCTGGCAAACTTAGTGCCTTTTATTATATCTGGGGGAAAGTCCATAACTTTAGATACATTAGAGAGCAGATGATGATACCCATCTGTAGCTAAACCTCCTACTATACAGCCATTTGACATTATGAAAGACATGAAATGGGCAGAGAAACCCACACACACGGCTAGGGTCCCACTATTGATGAATTGCATTTCTATCCCCTAGAGGTAGAAACCGATTTAAAGCCCTCATTTTTATAAGCTTTCCCTTTATACCACACATTTCATGCTCCTGGAAAGAAAAACATTCTTGTAGTATTCAATTTAAGAGAAATCACAGCTGCGCTCATATTGCCTTACCATTTTTCTCTTTTTCTATCCTCTGTTCTGATGTTGAAATCCCTCTAGTGCCAGTTTATGTCTAGTACACAGTGTTTGAGTGTGCCAGATGTATTTTTCATTTGCTCTACTGCCTCTGAGGAATCCACTTATCTAAACATCAACTCACGTAAAACTTAGTGCTATTTGCTACTACTTCAATATAGAAATAGCATTGTGTTCCTTATTCTGGTAATGCCCACGATCTTGAAATTACTCATTTGCTCACAGACCTGGGGCAAGCTACCTGCTGCCATCAAGCTAATAACCCCCTGGCTCGGGCGATTTCATGAAGAAGACCACTGTCGGTGCATTAAGCCTATTGCTCTTGTCAATCATAATGTAACATTGGGAAGAAAGATGGTGATTGACAGTTCTTCATCCCATGAGAAGCTTTAGCAAATGAAGGCTTTATTTTTGCTGACCGATTGGACTACTGGGTTTCTGGACAATTGTTTTTATTCATAATACAGGTATAGTTATCTGGAAACCTGTTATCTAGAAAGCTCCAAATTACAGGAAGGCTATATCCCATAGACTCCATTTTAATCAAATAATCCAAATTTTTAGAAAAGTGTTTCCTTTTTCTCTGTTATAATAAAACAGTTGCTTGTACTTGATCCCAACTAAGATATAATTAATCCTTATTGGGGGCAGAACAGCCCTATTGGGTTTATTTAATGGTTAAATGATTCCCTTTTCTCTGTAATAATAAAACAGTACCTGTACTTGATCCCAACTAAGATATAATTATCCCTTATTGGGGGCAGAACAGTCCTATTGGGTTTATTTAATGGTTAAATGATTCCCTTTTCTCTGTAATAATAAAACAGTACCTGTACTTGATCCCAACTAAGATATAATTACCCCTTATTGGGGCAGAACAGCCCTGTTGGGTTTATTTAATGGTTAAATGATTCCCTTTTCTCTGTAATAATAAAACAGTACCTGTACTTGATCCCAACTAAGATATAATTACCCCTTATTGGGGGCAGAACAGCCCTATTGGGTTTATTTAATGGTTAAATGATTCCCTTTTCTCTGTAATAATAAAACAGTACCTGTACTTGATCCCAACTAAGATATAATTAATCCTTATTGGAGGCAGAACAGTCCTATTGGGCTTATTTAATGTTTAAATGATTTTTTAATAGACATAAGGTACAGAGTTTTAGAGTATGCCACTCCCTATATGATATGCACTCTAAGCCCTTCACCAACCTATTGTTACATAAAAGAAGAAAAAAAGTCTATTGAAACTGAAATCTGAACTTTTCAATGCAAAATAGGCTTCTGATACAGTGTATGGACATCACCAAGTGCTTCTATTGACTTACGGTACATATAATTTCCACAGATAAGGCCAGAAAAAAAGAAATTTCTATTGATAGACGAGAGAGTAAGGTAGCTTAGATGTTAGGATTATGGCACTTTGCCTTTTGATTATCACAAAGCTCAGGGAGAAGCACAGCGACAGGGCCAGACCTTGGGGTCGGCAGCAGATGCACCTACATAGGCTGCAACAATATTTTGGAAAAAGTGGCGCAGTTACAGAAAATATGTTTACTGTGGTATGCAGGGTAGCACCCTATTGAAATGACTTATCAATAGACACGCTCCTTGTCTATTTCACCCTTATTGTATTACCTAGTCCACTCCCAACTATGAAGTTTTTATGTTTTCTTGAGTGGAGTTGCCTTGGTTGAGTCTGGTGGGTACTCTAGTGAGTGTGGCTCATGAGTAAAAATGGTTGGGGGTCCCTGTCCTAGTCCTTTATGGCACAAAAATGCCTTTAATTGACCCCATTTCACTGCAAAAGGAAAAGTTGTGCTTATGTTAGATAATGGCAAAGATATTCAGGCACCGCTCAGGAACTCTTGCAAGTTAGCATGGAAAAGCTTTTGTGGTTCATGGGAAAAAAAAGGAAAGTGAGCATAGAAGCAAGATACAGGGGTAAATGTCAAGTGCTGAATGCATATGTTGCCGTTTCATGGATAAAAATAGTGATCAGTAACAAATAATTGCTTTATATCATTCTAAATACCACCATTCATTGCTGGACATTGTTAACTTTATAGAATGTTCAGGAACAAAAACATGTATTTATCTTGTTCATCTTGTTGTAATTTCTTTTAGATCTAGCCAGTGGTATACTTTAATAGGGCTGGGCCTCCCTGCACAAAATCTTCTGGGGGTGAAGTCTCTACACTCCACCACCACCCCCCATCCTCCCCCTACTTGGCTGTCCCTGGGCCCCCCTGTTGCTGCTGTATGGCAGTTCCTCCACTGAGTCTAGCAATGATAACAGGCCACTCCTGCCATGATAGTGTCAGTTCAAAGGTTTAACATCAGCAAACCAAGCTTTTTATAATAAAAAGTTATGTAAAGATTCTGAAATTTCTCATAGCTTGAGGTTTTGTAAAATCGACCCTCTAGTAATTCATGTATGTGTGGGCAACCTTACATTTAGTTTCAACCTTTCATTGCGCTCTCCATGCACCATAAATAGCGACGAGCGAATCTGTCCCATTTCGCTTCCCCGAAAAATTTGCGAATCTTTCAAAAGATTTGCGAAACGGCGAAAAATTCGTGAAATGTCAAAAATGTTGCGTGTCAAAAAAAAATTGTCACCCGCGGCTATTCTTTTGTCGTGAGGCTATTCTTTTGTCATCCACAGCTATTCTTTTGTAGCCCGCGGCTATTCTTTTGTCGCCCGTGGCTATTCTTTTGTCGCCCGTGGCTATTCTTTTGTCGCCCGCGGCTATTCTTTTGTCGCCCGTGGCTATTCTTTTGTCGCCCGCGGCTATTCTTTTGTCGCGCGACTATTCTCTTGTCGCGTAGCTATTCTTTTGTCACCTGCAGCTATTCTTTTGTCGCGCAACTATTCTTTTGACGCCCGCAAATATTCTTTTTTGACGCGCGACTACTCTTTTGACGAGGGCGACAATTTTTGGACGCATGGCAAATTTTTCCGCAGTGAATTTTTTCATCCGTTTCATGAATCCGTTTCGCGAATCCATGCCTGCCGAAACATTTCGCCCATCAATTACCATAAAGCAAAACTGCTTCCCAAGTCTGCATAATATAGAATATGGGTTAAAACTGCACAATTTTATTCCCTACACATTGTTTCAAGCTGCTGCGCATGATGACACCTTCTAAATAAATAATAGGAATAAACTAAATCCAGGAATCTCCTGCTGCTTTCATGATTCCAAGAGGTTTGAAGCGTTTCTCACAGTCAGTTCAGGAATGGAGCCTAATTAAAATGTTTTGAAAGATTAATGTTTTATTGTTTCTTTTCTTCAGTTTGTCCAGGGCAGGTCTTTAGTTTCACTTTTCAGCTGTAGGAGGCTATAAATTACCATTTTTGTATGTTTTTCTAAAGGAAGAAGGTGTAATTGGAGACCTAGTGTGTCCCTTCGGAGGTAAAGGTCGCTTTGTAAAAATGTGACCTCTGTTAAGGTTGTGTGCCTTTCACTTCATGCGTATTTAGGCTGTCTGGTAAATCATTTACCTCTTAATTACTAAAAATATCAACTACCTAATATACTGTGTAAACAAATGGTGGACCAATAGGCTGGGAGCTTGGGCGAATGCCTTGCTAAGAGTCAGGAGAAAAAAATGAACTGGCTACTATTAACTCATGTTTGTTATGTAATACTAGTTCCACATGGGAGGCGTTGGGAATGATTTGTGAACAACTAAAAACATCATGTGAGGATCTGACCAGCAGGAACCTGGACCACAAACCACAAGATTGGTCCAACTTGGTTCAAAAGTCAATACTGGAGCTGATGATTTAATGGCAATGTCACCCGATTTGAGCCTTTTCATGTGATCTTTGAACATAATTCATTCAGAATGTAGAATATATTATTATTATTAATATTTATTTATAAAGCGCCAACATATCCCGCAGCGCTGTACAATAAGTGGGTTTCATACATTGGGCATACAGATGTAGCGAACATCGCCGAAAATGTTCGCGAACCCGTTCGCGGACTTTCGCCAAAACTCGCGAATATTCGCGAACTTTGCGAACCCCATAGACTTCAATGGGAAGGCGAACTTTAAAACCTAGAAAAGCCATTTCTGGCCAGAAAACTGATTTTAAAGTTGTTTAAAGGGTGCCACGACCTGGACAGTGGCATGCAGGAGGGGGATCAAGGGTAAACATTTCTCTGAAAAATACTTTGTAAAAAAAACGCAAAAAAAAACGCCAAAAAATAACGCCAAAAAAACCGCAAGCTATTCCTATGTATACGCAATGGCGAAAAACCGAAGCGAAAAAACGCGGCGGAAAAAACCGAGGCAAAAAAACGCGGCCCAAAAAAAATGCGGCGAACCCAAATTGGCGAACATCGATACTCTTATAAATGGTTACTTGGTGGCATGTCAGGTAGAAGAAATAATATAGAGCCCCAACAAAGGAGATTAGAAGTTCCAGCCTTTTGCCTTTATATCAGGGGTCCTAAACCTTTTATACCTGTGAGCCACACTCAGATGTAAAAATTGTTGGGGGCCACACAAGTGTGAACATTACTGATGAGCGAATCTATCCCGTTTTGCTTCACCGAAAAATTTGTGAATCTTTCAAAAGATTGGCAAAACGGCGAAAATGTTGCGCGGCAAAAAAATTCGCCTATTCTTGAGACTATTCTTGGACACGCGACTATTCTTGAGACTATTCTTGGACACGCGACTATTCTTTTGACGCCAGCGACTATTCTTGGACGCGCGACTATTCTTCCGACAATTTTTGGACGCACGACTATTCTTGCAACAATTTTTGGATGCGCTGCGAATTTTTTCGCCAGTGGCGAAATGGGGAAATTCACTGCGAATCCATGCCTGGCTAAACATTTCGCCCATCACTAATGAACATAGTTCTGAGGGGTGCCAAATAAGGCCTGTGATTGAATATTTGGTAGCCCCATGTGGGCTGCAGGAGGCTCTGCTTGGAGTAAACTGTGTCTCTGGGTTTCCAAAACTTGTCTCCAAGCCAGAGATTTAAAAAGAAGCACCTACTTTGAGGCCACTGGCAATGAAGGGGGCGATATTATACCCTAGATATACTATATATTTAACCACAATGCTCCTTTATTTATTACCTGTAATGCAATCCCAGTCTGTACTGATTTATATGGACATCTCAAGAGGTCACGGACTGGTATGTAAGTAACAGGGGACAAAGTTCCCTCCTTCTTGTTTGCTGATCCCTGAGCGAACAGGTGAACAAGCAGATGGATGCAGCACGTGTGTGTGTGTGTGACCAATCAGTTTCAAGGAGAACATGTTACATGTAACGGACAGAAATAATTAATATGGCCATTTAGATGGCTCACTTACATATTTTGGTGGTATAGGTCAATACCATCAAGTAACTAAAATTCTAAATCTCTTTCTGTAGGGACTGACCCCTCTAGGCATTGCTTTTATTTTGTGTTGGTGATGTCAACTTGGTACCAATAATAATAAGGCATTTTCCTTATTAATAAATAAGCAGCTATTCGATATGTGAGTTTATTGGTTTTGGAAAAGCAAAACTCAAATTCACCGACTCGAAAATTAATAAATTAGCCCCTTACATTCCCCTTTCATATAATTTTAGCTATTTTCATTTAGAAAAGAACGAACATAATTTCCCTCTTTTCTGGCTTGAAAGGCTCATTTAAAGGTGACTTTCCTGAAAATTAGCCAGAGAAAATGTACATTCCTGGAAGCCTTTAGAGAGGAACCATCATCAGTCATTTCATGTGCCACGGTACCACACGAATGCAAACAATTCCAAATGTGCTCAGTTCACACCGTATATGTGAGTATTTGTGTGTGTGTGAGGCCGCTCTGCTTTGGGCCCCTCTGTGCCTCGGGAACAGCCCATCAAACTCAAATGTACAATATACATAATGAATGAGCTCTCAAGAAAAAATATTTCCATTTGCTGAATAAGTTGGAATTTTCTGGGGAAGGTTTTTAGGGTGCGCAGAAGTTTCATATACAGTTACAAAGACTTTTTTGTTAGGTTTTCATGGCCCAGTAAACCTTTTCCAAATGCCAAATATGCACCAATTCTCCTGCAGAATTGCACTTAGTATAAGTGAACAGCTTTGCTATAAGAGTTTCCTGTTCAGTCCATGGGGAGGCTGACATCAAGGGGCAGATTCACTAAAACTCCATCATTTCTCATATTTTTCATTTTCAAATTCGACTAAACTCGTTGCCCCGAATGTCTAATATTTACTAGAAAAAGTCGCACGGAAAAGTCACTCGAGAAAAGTCATTAAAAAAACGTGACTTATTCGAATAGTGGATGCGAAAATCCTGATTTTATCAAATTGCCGCTGCGACAATTAAAAAAAAAAGTCGGGTTTTTTGGACAAAACCCAGTGAAATCTGTAAAGTTTTGAGACAAAAGAAAAAACCTCAAAGAAAGGGACCTTTGCCATTGGCTTCTATGTGAACTTGGCAAGTTTAATCTGGCGTATTGTCTAATTTTAATTTTTAGCCATTTAGACGCATAGTAAATCTCAGAAAAGTCACTGTTTTTCCTCTGTGACTTTTTCAAAAGAATTTGAATCAAGTTCAAAATTAAAAATTAATGGTTAGTAAATCAGCCCCTAAGTCTACTAAAAAATCATTTATACTTTAATCAAACCCAATAAGAATGTTTTGCCCCCAATAAGGGGTAATTATATCTTAGTTGGGATCAAGTACAGGTACTGTTTTATTATTACAGAGAAAAGGGAATTATTTAACCATTAAATAAACCCAATAGGGCTGTTCTGCCCCCAATAAGGGGTAATTATATCTTAGTTGGGATCAAGTACAGGTACTGTTTTATTATTACAGAGAAAAGGGAATCATTTAACCATTAAATAAACCCAATAGGACTGTTCTGCCCCCAATAAGGGGTAATTATATCTTAGTTGGGATCAAGTACAGGTACTGTTTTATTATTACAAAGAAAAGGGAATCAGTTTTAAAATTCTTAATTATTTGATTAAAATGGAGTCTATGGGAGACAGGCTTTCCGTAATTCGGAACTTTCTGGATAACTGGTCTCTCTCTCTCTATTTATATATATATATATATATATATATATATATATATATATATATATATATATATATATATATATATATATCTAAAATGAACCAGAATAAAAACATTTGTTATTGCAAATGTTGTTTTGGGGATATTTCCATAAAAGAATAAAAGGATGCTGTCATAATTAACCCATTAAGCACAAGAATCGGCAGGTATCTTTAATTACTTTTAAAATGAAACCGAAAAATGTAATTTCCTGTTGCTAAAATGCATAAACCTAGGGGGACACAACTGAATATTCCAATCATATTGTTTTAATCCTATTTAGAGTTGAACACAGGCTTATTTAATTCTGGTAGTTTGCATTTCTTAATTGTGTCAGTTTGAATGAAATAATGTTTCTGTTTGAGGACTGTTGTTCTGTGATTGCGGCTGTGGTGCCGAGGCTGCCCAGGCTGCAGGAGCAGGGACATGGCTGGGGGAGACCTTGTTGCTCTCATGTGGTCGACCTCTGCTTGTCTGGAATCTCTGTTATGACGTTGGGGCAGCAAAAGTAATGCTATCATCACAAAACGTGATCTTTCAAACAAATATCCCTCCATCATTTTACACATTACAAAATAATTATCTTAATTAGATAGGCTCAGTTTACTTTGACTTCAGACATCCAGTTTTTTGTATTACAGAATACCATGCTTTTGCCCAGAGTTTATTTTTATCCAGCTTCTTATTAAACATCCTCACTTGGCAGTGATATAAAAAAAATATCTTTCCGAGTGCAGCACTGAGGGCGCAGACAGGGAGGAGTACCTGCTGGTTCGCCGCAGCCGTAGGATGTACTGCCAGGTTTTGCACCCCCGCATTGTTCCTCAACATGTGCCAAAGCTGACCCTCTGATGTTTAACTGCAGCTTTGCCAGGTAGAATTCTGGAGACCTTCTTACAGTCCATAAAACTATGATACCATAGCACACAATAATTTGAGGAGCACACATAACAGCTTGGATTTAGGGGGCCTCCAATCTGATTTGAACCCTTCAGCCTGTTTTTTTTTACAGTACTGTCCAGTTTAATATGTTTATCTGGGTCTCAGAGTTCCAAAACCCTAACAAAGAATGACAATTCCTAACCCTGATCTGCTCACTTCACTCCCTGCTTGACGTCACCACCCTGTCCCCTTGATGTCATCACCACATCCTCTGATGTCATAGGCCAGTCTCTTTAATGTCACCATCCTGTTAAAAATCTGGCAAAAGTGGCAACCCTAGTTGAGATTAGGGATGCACCGAATCCAGGATTTGGTTTGGGATTCGACCAAGATTCGCCCGAATCCATGCTCCTGGCCAAACCAAATCTGAATCCTACAAATCACGTAACTTTTAGTCATAAACAGGGAAGTTGAAAATTTAAACTTTCCGTAACCTAATCAGCATATACTAATAAGGATTCGGGTTGGTATTCAGCCCAATCCAAATGTGGATTAAGTGGATTCGGTGCATCCTTAGTGGAGGTCAACACTAGCTGGACCCAGCTTCTGTTCTGAAAATATAGTTCCTAAGGATAATTTGTGCACAAATGCTATGCACTTTAAATAAAAGAAATGTTACTATAAAACAATATCAGTTTTAAAGAGACTAAAGCTGGCCATAGGTGCATTGATATCTTCCAAAACAAGGTTTTGTATAGTATTCGGTGCGAGTATGGTGGATTGAGGAGGCGAAAAAAAACCTTGGATAAAAATCGTCTTGTTGATCGGGCTGGATAGAAAGGCAAGCGTTTAGGGCTGAATCATCGGGTGGAGGTAGAACTTCTATTGTTTCTACCTCCATATCTAAAGATTCAGCCCTGAACGTCAATGGATTAATAAAGTGCCAACTGTGATACTAAGAGCTAGCACAGGGGTGGGCAAACTTTTAGGCTCAGGTGCCACATTGACTTTTAGAATTTGACAGACAGCCAATGCTTACATGCAGTCTTGACACCAAGGGGCATATTTATTATGCTGTGTAAAAAACGGCGAGAAAATTCGCCACACTTAGCCAAGCTTTGCAGTGTAAAAATGGTGTAAAATTGGCGGAATTTGTTTACACAGTTTTTCTTCCACCAGAACTTATGGAAAATAACAGTGTAATGTCCAGCGTTCAGGCGGCGATCTTTTCCATTTATTTTACACAGCTTTTTACTCCGTTTTTTCGGCGAATCAGTTTTACACAGCATAATAAATACGCCCCTAGTCTCACGTTATGAGACTTACGGAGTCGGGACAAAGCGAGACACACAAATCCTTGGCAGGTAGGACTAAAAAAACCAATGGGCCGGACGTGTTTGACCATCCCCGGGACAGCCCTGCTTCGGCGAGTCCGTGGTTCAAGGGCAGGCTCAAGCAGCTCGTACAGGGTGTTTATAGCTGTCTTATTGAGCCTGTACCTCCTGACCACTTCATCCTCGTCCAAGTCCTCCAAGGTGGCCCTGTCTCTGAAGTGGCGTGGCTGCATAATACGTGGCTGGGGTTGATGGTGCGCCACCGCCTCCTCCTCCAAATCCCCCAAAAACCCAACCACATAGTCCCCTGCGTGCTCCATTTTTTACACACAAAAATGTGCTCTGCCAAACACCTCCCCCCAACCAGGTGCTTAAATATGCACATATTCGCTCGCTAATTAGCGCATTAACGCTTTAGGTACTTTTGTGAATCATTACTTGGAAAACATTTAAAAATCGCGACCAAAAAAATCGCAAAAATATACCTAGTAATGTATTTTGTGCGACTAAATATTCACCACTATAGTACTGTATATTATAGCGACTAAATATTTACCGCTATAGTACTGTATATTATCGCGACTAAATATTTACCGCTATAGTACTGTATATTATCGCGACTAAATATTTACTGCTATAGTACTGTATATTATCGCGACTAAATATTTACCGCTATAGTACTGTATATTATCGCGACTAAATATTCACCGCTATAGTACTGTATATTATCGCGACTAAATATTTACCGCTATAGTACTGTATATTATCGTGACTAAATATTTACCGCTATAGTACTGTATATTATCGAGACTAAATATTTACCGCTATAGTACTGTATATTATCGTGACTAAATATTTACCGCTATAGTACTGTATATTATCGCGACTAAATATTTACCGCTATAGTACTGTATATTATCGCGACTAAATACTTACCGCTATAGTACTGTATATTATCACGACTAAATATTCACCGCTATAGTACTGTATATTATCGCGACTAAATATTTACCACTATAGTACTGTATATTATCGCGACTAAATATTTACCGCTATAGTACTGTATATTATCGTGACTAAATATTTACCGCTATAGTACTGTATATTATCGCAACTAAATATTCACCGCTATAGTACTGTATATTATCGCGACTAAATACTTACCGCTATAGTACTGTATATTATCACGACTAAATATTCACCGCTATAGTACTGTATATTATCGCGACTAAATATTTACCACTATAGTACTGTATATTATCGCGACTAAATATTTACTGCTATAGTACTGTATATTATCGCAACTAAATATTCACCGCTATAGTACTGTATATTAGTGGCGAAATTCCATACATGCCAAGACTTTAGTAAAATTGAGTAAAAGGACACATACCATAGTTTGCCCAACCCTGAGCTAGCATCTATTTGCAGATTGCATGGCTGGTGCCCCTCAATTTTCCATGGGAGAGTTTGTATAATAATACATGTTCTTGCATCAACCTGAAATAAATATCATAAGTGGAATATACAATATCACCAACAAAAATGCTACATTTTGGAACCGGTGGAAGAACCTTCATATGTTTTTTTTTAACATTCCAACCAAATGTTTAGCTTTCACTAATGGCACAAAAGTTTTTTTAAAATGATCACTTTCAATAGGACACAGAGATATTGTGGTCACTGTTCCTACTGTTCCTGCATGGACGGGTATCGCTTTCAGAGTATCGACCATGGCTGCTCCAAAGAGCAGGTTATAATGCTGTTACCTGACTGCATTTCTTGGTATACATTCACCAACTTCTAATTACATTTGGGTCAGAACTGTCAATTGAGGTCTGACTGTGTGTAAGAATGACTGAAAGTCATATTCCTGGTCATTTGATTTATGAGATCTGTGTCCCACCATAAATGTCAACTGAGTTTCTACTTAATAAAATTTTATTATCTCTTTTCAGGTTTTCCAGCTCAGCAGTTAAAGGTCAGATGACCAGGAAAGTCAGTGCCACAAAACAAAGTGGAATATGATAGTGAATAAATGCTGCAGTCTGTGCTTTCATGTTCACATTATTTTTCCAATACAATAAAATTAAGCAAATTTAAAACCCATATATTTTACTATCTGTCTTACAGAGTGTTTTAGCTCATGATTAGTAGGAGGATTTTAGGCAGAATATTGTTGAAATACAGTAAAAAGGATTATTTGAGAAACGTGTGTAGCTGTGCCAGTGTGTGCAGATAAGCTTACTGCCTTGTTCCTCTGGATTTAGCTGTCACTATTGTGACCCCGTGTCACCCACTGTGGCCCTACTGGATATTTTTTACTCCAGGCTGTAATAAGCTGTAGGTGCAGACTTATACAAATAGTTATTTGCACTAGTGATGTGCAGGCTGGCCTGATACCTGCGGGACCCCCAGGTTAACCAGGTTGGGCGGGTTTGGGCCAACCTTGGCACATCACCTGCGGGTCGCGGGTGGGTTCGGGTTGAGCTCTTCCGCTCGCCCTCCCCACCCACAACCTAACACTACAGGCTTTCCAGTTCCGGCTTGTGAATTTATAGGCGCACACCCAACGCACCCCACCCCTTTTGTGACATCATTGCAGGGCGGGTCTATAAATAGAGGGGAGAGGGTTACACTCGGGAATGGGCAGGTTAGGGTTGGTTGCGGGTTGAGAAATTTCTCAACCCAGACATCACTAATTTGCGCATGGTCTCTTCTAAACACTTGCACTTCGCACTGTCAGTCGAATCAGGTAGGTCGGTCTAAAAAAAAAAATTACACGTAGGGGCATATTTATTGTAATGTGTAAGTCAACATCACCGTTACTGTTGCTCATAGCAACCTATCAGATCTTTGCTTTTGTTTTCTAACTTGTAGGTGAATGTTAAATTCTAGTTGCTGATTGGTTGCTATGGGCAACATCGCCGGTGATGCCGGCATATACACTATTATATTAAATATTAAATGGTTCAGAAAGTGTTTATGCACCTTTTCTACATGAGCCCAAGAGAATGAGCTCATGTCAAAAATGGGGTATAATTTCTCCTTAATAATTTTTTTGGAGATATCTGGAGTCCTGCCTATATTGTTCTGTTTCTAACTCACTGGTGGGAAGTGGTTACAACAGGTATATGGGTGAAATGGGTTTGGACATGTATTAAACATATGTTTTGTCTGTGGGTTCTGCTGTAAGATGCTATAGACCAGTGGTTCTCAACCTTCCTAATGCAATATGCAATATGAAATATGTGTTTTCCAATGGTCTTAGGTGACCCCTGTGAAAGGGTCGTTCGACCCCCAAAGGGGTCCTGATCCACAGGTTGAGAACCACTGCCATAGACAGTCACTATTTATTGGGCTGGTGGGGGGGCTGTTTGGGCCTCTGTGTACTTGAAATGCCACAGCCTATTCTGACAATCCAGACCTAAAAGCTACTCCATATTTGGTCCTTGGGAAGTAGATAATTAGATTATCAGTATAAAAAAGCCCACCCTTCCGCCTTGTTTGAACTGTTCTGTCATCAGGAGCCCAATATACAAAGGGATCATCTGCGCATTGATAATCTAATTATCTCCATTGCAACACTGAGTAGCTTCAGTTTCCCTATTTACCATGTTTAGCTTAGGAAATAACAAAAACCATTGATTAAAGCAAGAGTATATCCAGCACAAGTACTATTAATAGCACTCATGCTGGGGTATACTGCCCCTTTAAGAGTGAAAGAGTGAGTGCTGACACCAGTTTAATGCACCATTATTCTCCCTTACCACCTTTAGGATAGGACATAATTGAATACATGTTTTCATTGTCGAATCTCATGGATTTCTATTGTTCCATGTTCATTGTTGCTGTTGTTCCAGGCATTATTTCCTTTACACAAACTACATACATCATCTGTTCCAGGATATGTGTTTGTTCTGTTGTGGGTAGGTGTTTCTATTGTGCCGGGATATGATTTCAATTGTTGCCTGTATTAAACATTGTTTCAGGGTAAAGCCTGCTGTTCCACAACACATGTTTCCATTGTTCCCGGATAGGTGTTTGAATTGTACCAGTTTAGGCAATTGTGTTATTTTCAGTAGAGATTTTATCATTACAAAAGGGCTATTGTCAAAAATTCGACACTGCAAAACGCAAAACATATGTTAATCGCGGTTACCAAATCCTTTGAAATATTCTATAAATTTACAGCAAAGCTTTTTCCCATGAGCATCACATTGTGCAACTGCATCTCAGCTACAGTAATGTCGATATTTGTCATGATTCAGTAAAATAGCTTTATTCAAAAAAAAAAAAAGATCCTATTCATATTCAGTCGCCAATGGAAAAGTGATCTAGAATAACATGTACAGGTATGGGATCCCTTATCCGGAAACCCATTATCCAGAAAGTTTGGAATTACGGAAAGGCCGTCTCCCATAGAATCCATTATAAGGAAATAATTCTAATTTTTAAAAATGATTTCTTTTTTTTTTTTTGTAATAATAAAACAGTACCTGTACTTGATCCCAACTAAAGGTGGCCATACACGGACCGATTTTTTACTTACAAACGACCGATTCCCGAACAATCCGATGCTATCGTTAAGTTATCGTATAGTTGGTGGTGTACGAACGATCGTCGTCCCACTAAACGAGCCGACATTATCGTCCCCAAAATCGATCGGCCAGGTTTAAAAATTTTGGTCGTTTAACAATAAAATCTGCCAGTTGGTGTGAGTGTCAGACATTTGTCTTTCAACGATTGTTCTCTGCGCATGTCACGATTGCCAGCAGCGGAAGTCAACGACATTCGATCGTACGTAGATGTACGATCGTACGTATTTTACGATAATGATGCGACTAAATCTTTCCCGAATTATCGTTGCTTGTGGATGGCATATCGTATGGGAACTCGATCGCCATACGATCGTTTGTCGATATAATCGTTCATCGCACAACGAGCGAAATCGCCTCGTGTATGGCCACCTTAAGATATAATTACCCCTTATTGGGGCAGAACAGCCCTATTGGGTTTATTTAATGGTTAAATGATTCCCTTTTCTCTGTAATAATAAAACAGTACCTGTACTTGATCCCAACTGAGATATAATTACCCCTTATTGGGGCAGAACAGCCCTATTGGGTTTATTTAATGGTTAAATGATTCCCTTTTCTCTGTAGTAATAAAACAGTACCTGTACTTGATCCCAACTAAGATATAATTACCCCTTATTGGGGGCAGAACAGCCCTATTGGGTTTATTTAATGGTTAAATGATTCCCTTTTCTCTGTAATAATAAAACAGTACCTGTACTTGATCCCAACTAAGATATAATTACCCCTTATTGGGGGCAGAACAGCCCTATTAGGTTTATTTAATGGTTAAATGATTCCCTTTTCTCTGTAATAATAAAACAGTACCTGTACTTGATCCCAACTAAGATATAATTACCCCTTATTGGGGGGCAGAACAGTCCTATTGGGTTTATTTAATGGTTAAATGATTCCCTTTTCTCTGTAATAATAAAACAGTACCTGTACTTGATCCCAACTAAGATATAATTACCCCTTATTGGGGGCAGAACAGCCCTATTGGGTTTATTTAATGGTTAAATGATTCCCTTTTCTCTGTAATAATAAAACAGTACCTGTACTTGATCCCAACTAAGATATAATTACCCCTTATTGGAGGCAGAACAGCCCTATTGGGTTTATTCAATGTTTAAATGATTTTTATCAGACTTAAGTTATGGAGATCCAAATTACGGAAAGATCCCTTATCCGGAAACCCCCAGGTCCCGAGCATTTTGGATAACAGGTCCCATACCTGTAGAATTTTTACATTTAGGGGCAGATTAATCAAAATGTGACTTTAGAGCTTAATACATAAAAACTGACCTACATTCTATTCGTTCCTATGGGATTTTTAGAAGTGTATTTATCGGTGGGGGGAAGTTACACCAATTGATAAAGACACTTCTTACAATCCCATAGGAAGGAAAAACTCATATTTTGATAAATCTTATCCCTTTCTTTTAAAATATAATATACGGGTATGGGATCTGTTATTCGGAAACCCATTACCTAGAAAGTTCCAAGTTACTGAAAGCTCATCTCCCATAGACTCCTTTATAAGCAAATAATTCTAGTTATTGAAAATGATTTCCTTTATCTCTGTAATAATTAAACAGAACCTTGTATTTAATCAAGAACTGGATTTTTCCGGTTCACTGTTAACATAAGAAATAATTCACTCTACCATTTAAAATGTTATTCTTGAACCAACAAATGTATTTTTGTAGCTGTAATATTGGTGTGTAGGCGCCATCTCAGTGCATTGTGCCTGAGTCTGAGCTTTCAGAAGGAGCCGGCGCTACACATTAGAACTGCTTTCAGGTAACCTATTGTTTCTCCTACTCCCATGTAACTGGAGGAGTCCCAAGCCGGACTTGGGTTTCTTACTATTGAGTACTATTCTGATACCTACTGGGAGCTGCTATCTTGCTCCCTTCCCATTGTTCTGCTGATCGGCTTCTGGGGGGAGGGGGGGGGATATCACTCCAACTTGCAGCTCAGCAGTAAAGTGTGACTGAAGTTTATCAGAGCACAGGTCACATGGCTGTGGCACCCTGGGTAGGCATTAATGGGACAATGGGGGTATAATGCAGGAGGGTGGGCAGGTGGAGGCACGGAAATGTCCCCTCACCCGCCCCCTAATTTGCATGACTGTAGCCATGCGTCATTTCATGCAACCTTACAGATATTTTACCCACAAACCAGTTAAAAGTTCCCTAAGAGTTCTATATTATGAATGATAATTAAAACAGGTATAAAAAAACAACAGAGAACAATATTTTAGAAAGACAGAACTCCATCCATTAATTGGCTAATGTGACCTAACATGTTTGTGTGCACCGTGAATGATCCCAGGGGGCGGACCTTAGTACTTAAAATGGCAATTTTCTATTTAGGATTACCCAATAGCAACATGGTACTAAAAAAGTATATTTTTATGAAAATGGTTTATTTAGATGAAGTTGTAGGGTACCTGGGGCTGCTCTCCGTGGCCGGCCAGGAAACAACCCGCAGCCAAGGTTGAGCCGCAGGTTGTTTCAGGCGATGACGTAAGCGTCATCTGACGTTCTGCACATGCGCAGAACGTATATAAACAACGCCAAAGGCCTAGATCACTGCGAAGTGATCATTTCTTTTGGAAACCACTAAGCCTCTGGTCCTGTTATTGAAACTCTGATTTTGACCCAGCCTGAGTTTGGATTTGAACCTCGCTGCCTGAACTGACCTATCGCCTGCCCGACCAACCTTTCTGCTTTTCGATTCTGCTCTGACGTTCCGGTTCAGCACTCCTGCCACTCCTCCACTAGGCCCAGTTCTGCCTCACCCTCAGCGACTGCCGCCTCAGTGGGAGGTGTAGGAGAGGTCCTTCTCCTGCGAATTCTTACAGCTACCCTTCATATATGGCTCTGATAGAAGCAGAGTTTACATATGAGCTGGTTTATACAATATATTTTTATAGAGACCAACATTTTTGGGGGGTTTAGTTTTCCTAGTATATTGAGATGGGTGAGTGAAGATGATTCCTTGCCTTTGTGTATATTTATATATATTACATAACCTTGAAGTTGTCTGTAGTAATGCCAGTCATTCATTGTTTGGGGGTACATCCCTTCAGCAGGCAGCAGTACATACAGAGAGCAGAGCGATAGCTGCACAGTTAATAGCTACCAAAGTCACACTATATTTTAATAGGATCACAGGGATAGAATAATGACTAATGCTATTTTTAAAGTCCCTTTTCCCGTCAAACTAGAAATGACCTATTTAAGGCCAAGGCATAGAAGATCTTTTGGCAACAGAATAAAAAGCTGAAATAAAACTGTACTTGATTATTTCATTCACTTCATAAAATGAATCTTCTGCGTGTACCTTGTGGGGCTTTTATAGCCATTCTGAGGTCCAATTCATATTTCATTATATTTCATAACAACTTCAGCCTAACTCTTCCTTGGCAGATTAATACCTGCAATTAGTTAGTTCGGTGGCAACCTTTCTCGCGCTTTGGTTGTGAAGTGTTTTTACTTTTTGGGAAAAGTAGACTTTTGGGTAAAATATAGTAAGAAATAATATGATTCACATACTTGTACAACATACTATTTTGGGCTGAAGTTTAAAGCAGAATGCAAGTCAAAATGTAAAAATCATACTGCCCAATAGTCCTCCTATTGTTTAGTAAAAACACCACACTTTTGGCTCACCTAATCAAATATTTACTCAGTCACACTTACTTCACATTTTCTAGAACAGGCAGCCATCTCTAAAAAGGTATTCTCCCTTCCTTTCCCTCCTTGCTTCATACTGCACATGTGTTTCATTCCCACCCCCCCCCCTCCCCTCTGCCAGATCCGCTTCTGATTGGCTGGTGGGCATGTGTAGCTCAGAACAGGAGACAGGATCAAGTTACACACATGCTCAGAGAATAGGAAGGCTGCCGCTGGCACCTACAGGAAGGGGGGAGAGATTTCAGTGATGTCACTGTAGGCTTCACACTGCTGTAGGCTGCCAGCACCATATCTCAGAGAAGCAAGCAGGGATCTGGGAATTTAGATATGCAGTAAGTACTTAATAAGAATGCCTTTTAGACTTACTTTTAATTTATATTAACCTTTCATTGTCATTTAATAACGAAGAGATGAAATATATGCAATGCTTACTGGGCAACTGAGCTGGTAAAGGGTATGGGAAGTCTCAGTTATGAAGAAAGACTGGCCAAGTTGGGTTTGTTTATACTCGAGAAGAGGCGCTTAGAGGAGAAGGGAAGGTAAAAACTAAGTAAGCTTTATCAGAAAGGTCTATGTAAATACAGCCATAAGCACTTACAGTAATTCTGTCCTCTATCAAAAGAAATACAGGATTTCTTGTCTCTTTTTTTGTAAACATGATGTTCCAGTGTCTGACTTCCTCTCTCAGAAACAGCCTTAATTCCTGTGGACAGAGTCTGCGCAGTTCTCTCCTCTCTCCCCTCTTCTGGTCCCCCCTCCCACCAGAATGAAAAGAACTCCCTCCCCCCTCCCTTAGGAACGTGTGATCTCAGCTATAAGTGCTAGAGACTGCAGGCAGGAAGCTACTTAAAATGGCAGCTGCAATCTCAAGCAAAGGAAGAAAGCTTCTAAAGCTGTTTACTCAAGAGGAGCACAATGAAAATGCATTGTACAGTACAGTTTAGGCTATAAGGACACATTACAGGTGGGTGCAGTTATAGAGGTCCTTGGCTGCATAAGGCCAATGGGACGAATGGGAGAGTAAGCTGGTTGTTGAGTTGGGGGTGGTCATGGTGGAATAAGAACCATATCATAGATATCAGAAAGTAGATTAGTAGTGATTATTAGCAAGCTCGTGCTGTTTCAGAACAAAGAGCTATTATAACAGACTGTCTTATCTATGGCAGATTCCGATGCCCAGCAATGCAGTGACAGGTTTAAGATGTATCTCGGCTATTTTTAGAATTTTTATTCTCAAAGCTTAATTGGCGCCTTTTGATCTTTGATTCTTCCATGTCAAATTATAATTCCAAACTATATTTTAGAGTCAGTGAAATATGAAAACAGCAAGTTCCCAGTACTGCTACTAATATTAATTCTGTATAGCATTTCAATCTGTTTGTGATACTGGCCTGTTCCAGAGGTATCTCCAGCTCGGGATTTGAATGCATTTCTGTATATGGGTTATTCTTAATTAAGCAAATCAAATCTAAAGACCTTTGTACTCAATTCATCAGTTGCATCATTTATGCATTATTTGCATTTATTACATTATTTATGGAGCGCGGAAGAGACACAGAAATTTGTGTAAGCCCTATATATATATATATATATAAAATAATATGAAAATATAACGTGTAAGTTATACTCAATGTTTTATAATTTATTTAGTTTATGCTCATTAGAAATATGCATTAGGATAGGTTAAAATGACCATTGAGTAGTATCTAAATATAAAGGAGCTGTAGTATCTCATTGGACCAAAAAATCTTTTATTAAATAATATCACAGATCAGAGAATGCTAGAATGCAGCAACAAGCAGAATCTCAAGCAGGATAGGTATATTGCTTAATAGATTAATACATAGATGAATACATTTACATGAGCTATTAACGGTTTTCAAAATGGAGGGATCACCGGATAGTCTAGAATTATTATTTCATGTTATGAGTTAATATCCAGTGAAATTCAATAGCCAGTGAAAGGCTATTTAATAGTAATGGTCCCCATACACGGTTCTAGCTGCCGATATGGGTCCCTTGGACTGATTCGGCAGCTAATCAGCCCGTGTATGGGGACTACCGATGGGCCTGCCCGAAAATCGGGCAGATCTCAATCGGGCAGGTTAGAAAATCTAGTCGGATCGGGGACCTCATCGGCTTGTTGATATGGTCCCCAGACTGACTTTTCCTATGCCCGTCAGAGCCAAACAATCGAATTATCCTGGATTCTCCCGATATCGGGAGAAGATCCGCTCGCTTGGTGACATTGCCAAGCGAGCGGATCGGCCCGTGTATGGGGACCTTAAGGCATAGGGTGCTTCTGCATTGGCCACCAAGCTCCAGCTAAAGGCTTTATTCTAAGTATATACGGGTAAAATAATAAGTGACATTAAGGGATAAAAATAGAGTGAACATTTTAGAATATGTTGAAGACTGGTGGCGCTCAGCCAATTCAGTTACAAACTACATGGGTATATCTGTTGGATGGAAGAAGAGCTCTAAGGATGCAAAGAGTGATGCCCTGGTAGGCGAGAGGCTTTAGGTTTCCTATGTTCAAGTTGGCTGGCTGTTTTGGTAATGGAGATTATATTCATTGCTCTTCTCCATTGTTACAGGGGTACAGATCCTGTGAGAAACATAAGATGCATTCATTCATGTGTTGAACACAAAACTTAGTGGTACTACTCTAAAATCTGACCTCTGGTAATCTGCTCTTATAATGTGTAGAGCAGTGATCCCCAACCAGTGGCTCAGGGGCAACATGTTGCTCACCAACCCCTTGGATGTTGCTCCCAGGGGCCTCAAAAAATATTTTATCAGTTTATCCTAATGACAAAACCTGCCCCTGTGGCTAAGTGTGTCTAGGATTCCAGGAGGTTGGTCAATCAGCCAATCTGCTTTACAGGTTTTTGCAAGCTGGGTCTCCTTTATATATAACTCTTTCCTCCACAAACTTAATCACCAGCCTTCTCCTGGGCACATTACTGCTCCAAATATGACCCTAACAAAACGTGTTGCCCTGTTCTTAGCATTAACTTTTCTTTAATGTTTACAGATTTATGAAGGGTGTTTCCCATCCTGCAAGTCTCAGCACTCCTGGGAGAACACCCATGGGAAAACTCCACAATTCTGTTCTGAACATACAGGAACCTTACTATACTATAGTCATTTCATTACACAAGCAGACTTTCTCCCTCATCTAAGCACAAGCAGCAATGGCAAAACCTGTATTTAAATTCCACAATATGCCAAGTTTCTATGTACATAACTCATTTAAAGAAGTGGAGTTAGAATAACTCTCAAGTGTATTTACCCAAATAATTTCACAAGATGCGTGTTTTATATATTTGCCTTATTAACATTGCTATAGGAATGCCAAGGGCTTTTGTCTGAAAATGAAAGAGTGGAAAAAATTAGGTTAGATTGGCACAGATGCGTAAAAAAACCTATATTCAGGGATGACCACAGACTGAACAGGGCCCTAGGGAGGCAAGTGATTTAGAAGAGAAGGGAAGGTAGAATCATTGCAGGGGGGTTAGTGATTCTAGTCACTTACCTTATACCCTAGCAGATGAATTGGGGAGCTCAACTCTCTGTCAATGTACCCGTAAGGGTGTCAGGTGCAAATACTGGAAGAACCTCACCTTGCATGGGGGTCAATACACAACAGCAAAAAAATCCAGTAGCACACTGAGATTCCAAGCTGTGTAATAATGTGTTTTATTAGCCCAAGTACATACAAAGCAAGAGCAACATTTCAAGCCCCTCCGGGCCCTTTCTCAAGCTAACAGTGCACCAATTTGTGTTCAAGTTATAAAGGTTGTGAAGTGGATGGAGATTAGAAAACCCTCCCCTTCCCTAGTGATGCCATGATCAAGTTCAACAATATGTCCATTTGAACCACATATGTGCATAATAACAAATTAGTGTTATAAAGTGTTAACAAGTGTTCATTTAATCCACATCTGTGCATAATTTCGATTCAATCCTTGAGACCGCTCAAGTGTTAACATAGTGTGGAACTGGAACACTCATACCTGAGACGTATAGAGCACTAGTTCAGCATATCATACTCAGTACCTTCCTGAGACTCATTGTTGTATGCTGGAATAATCGCCCACTCTTGGAGTATCCAGAGAATCCAGTACTGGATTTTTTTGCTTTTACCTTATACCCTGACTGATGCTCTTCTTATACCCTGACTAGGCTGCCAGACCACATAGGAGCTGCCAAATAGCCAATTAAAGCCCTTTTTTTGGCACCCCACTTTTTTCATGCCTGTGTTGCTCCCCAACTCTTTTTACATTTGAAGCTTGCTCATGGGAAAAAAAATGAGGAGCACCGGCACAAGGGTAAGCTTAACAACTTGGCACTAGTAATGAGCGAATTGTTTTGCGTACGAAAAAATCCCTGCACATCAAATTGGGCGCGGATGCGTCAAAAAGCGTGGCCAACAAAAAAAAGACGCGGCTGACCAAAAAAGATGCGGGCAACAAAAAAGATGCGGGCGACAAAAAAAATTGTGCAACAAATGTGCTTTGTGAATTTTTTGCCGTTTCGCGAATTTTCTTGCTTTTTCGCGAATTTTATGGTGAAGCAAAATGCCAAAAAATTTGCAAAACAACGAAAAATTAGTGAAACACATTTTTTACGAAATTTTTTTGCCGTCCGCGTCTTTTTTGTTGCCCGCGTCTTTTGTTTTATGCGTCCGCGCCCTGTTTTGACGTAACCGCGCCCAATTTTGATGCGACCGTGCCCAATTTCACATACAACAATTTTTTTTGACGCACAACAAATTTTTCTGGTGAGAATTTTCACTGAAGTGACGCAAAACAATTCACCAATGGCGAAATGCTGCCAATCCACGCCTGGCGTAAAAATTCGCTTATCACTACTTGGCACCACCAGTGATTTTACACTTCTGGATTTTTCTAATGAAATGACACATTTATCGCTCACAGGCACGGTGAAATAATTCAATAACAATCTATGTCTGCACTGGAATGAATTGCTGCAGCAGGGAAAATAAATTGTGGAATTTCTTGTATCACATACATTTTTATATTTAGCTCAATCAGCCCCAGGGTCTCCTACTGCTGGTGGGACCCCTAGCCCAGGCAGGGCCCTTAGGGAGCCCTGGGCATAATCCTGCTTCTGTTATGCTGTAAGAGCGCGGTTCCTGTGCGTAGGCAGGAATACATCTCACCTCATGTTGCACTAACAGCTCAGCCATGCAGAAGTCATTTTGTCGCTGCTTAAAGTTTGCTATGGTTTGCACTTTTTGTAAAATATTTACTTAATAAATGGCAGAGTGTGACAGGTTTATTAAGCAGCTGAGAATTGTGGGTAGCAGATAATGTTGTGTTACTTTACAGTTTAAGCTTGTGTTTGGGAAACAGCAGTCGGTCAGATTTAATTGGGGGGAAACAGTGCAACTAAGCATTGTGATTATTACTGAAATATAATATAATACATTTAGCGGCATATGTGATAGTTTCAACCAGTGCAATGTAAGAAATTATTGAGGGTTTCCTTTTTAATAGGCACAGTTCTAATAATTTAACCATTAATGGCTGGAGGAAGTTAAAAAGAGGCCATGGAACATGTCAAAGTAAACAAAGGTCCAGAGCCGGATGGTATTCCTCCCAGGGCACTAAAAGAGCTTAGCTTTCTGATTGCCAAGCCACTGTATTCAATTTTACCGATTCACTGAGGTTTGGTATGGTGCTGAGAGACTGGTGAATTGCTAATATGCTGCCACTAGTGATGGGCGAAATGTTTTGCCAGGCATGGATTCGCAGCGAATTTCCGCGTTTCGCCATTGGCAGATTGTTTCGCGAAACGGATGAAAAAATTCGCCGCGGGAAAATTCGCCGCACGTCCAAAAATTTTCGCCGGCGTCAAAAAAGAATTGTCGCGGGCGTCAAAAGAATAGCCGCGCGACAAAATAATAGCCGCGGGCGACGAAATAATAGCCGCGTGCGACGAAACAATAGCCGTGCGACAAAATAATAGCCGCGGGCGACGAAACAATAGCTGCGCGACAAAATAATAGCCGGGGGCGACGAAACAATAGCTGCGCGACAAAATAATCGCTGCAGGCGACGAAACAATAGCTGCGCGACGAAATAATAGCTGCGGGCGACGAAACAATAGCCGCGCGACAAAATAATAGCCGCGGGCGACGAAACAATAGCCGCGCGACAAAATAATAGCCGCGGGCGACAAATTTTTTTTGTCGCACGACATTTTCGCCGTTTCGCGAATCTTTTTAAAGATTCGCTAATTTTTCGGCGAAGCGAAACGGAACAGATTCGCTCATCACTAGCTGCCACTGTTCTAACAGGTATCTTAATCATGTTAGATCATGTTAATTGCTTTCTATATGGAATCTAGCAGGGAATATAGGCATTGGGGATGGCAGTGGATGTGATCTACTTGGACTTTGCTAAGGTAGATTATTCAGTACCACATAGAAGGTTACTGTTACACAAAGGAATGGAACATAATATTTGTACTTGGATAGAGAACTTGCTGAAGGATAGATTACAAAGAGTGGTGGGAACTAGAGCATTTTCTACCTGGATACATCCCTAAAGAATATATAATAAGTCTACGGGATCCTCACATGCTACAAATCATGCAGTTCATCATCGTAATCTTCCCAGGTGGGTTCCCTAAATTTAAATAGGTGTACCCAATAGCCAATGATATATGTACCCAATAGCCAATGATGTGTCCTATTGTAAAACTCTGAAACCACCAAGCTGCTCATTCTTCCAAACTGTGTTACATGTTAAAATCATTTAATAACTTCTTGTTCCCATCACTCTGGGAACTTGGCCATTTTCTCTAATATTGTGCAAAATTAGTCATTACAGTGGGACTTCTTAATGTCTGGCCTATCAAACACCACTGTGACAAGGACCATCAAGACCGATAAGCAGTCTGTGAAAAGCTCAGCTTAATGCAATAATAAATACATATAAACACGGCCATCATAGATTTATTTTTACTGCCTTGTATGGGACAGAACCCAGAAACTTTACTTGGAGTGACACCACCTCAGTCTATATTAGGGGAGGTCTAACTAGAGATATTCAGGCATTATAAATCAATAGAGTTAAACGGAGTAGCAATTTAATGCTTTTTAATAGTGATGAGCGAATCTGTCCCGTTTGCTTTGCCATAAAATTTGTGAAATGGCAAGAAAATTAGCAAAACGGCGAAAAATTCATGAAACGAATTGTCACGCAGTTTTTTTGTCGCCCGCGTCTAGTTTTTGTCGCCTGTGGTTTTTTGATGTGACTACGCCCAATTTTGATGGGACCGCTCCCAATTTGACGCGACCGCGCCCGTGACACGCAACTAAAAAAAAATTCCGCATGTCCAATTTTTCCATGGCAAATTTTCACGGAAGTTTCGCAAAACAATTCGCCAACGGCGAAATGCGGAAATTCGATGCGAATCCACCTGCCAAAAAAAATTTGCTCATCACTACTTTTTAACATTAAAACCTTAAAATATATAAGTTAAAGATCCCTAATTTCAAAGGTAGCATTACAATAGAAGGTCCCATTGTGACATATTTATTGCAGTTATTATTTCACTGTTGGCTCTAAAGGAAAAGCAATATAGTGAAGGTATTTATTTATATATAACCATGGCAAACATGCCTTATCTTTGTTGCTTTATTGTCAGCTTCCTACCCTCTAGATATAAAACAGCATTGTAATCTTTTTTAGTGCAGCAGGAAAAGCATTTTTCATCTTCATTGATATACAGATGATAGCTGCTCAATGGTTTAGCTTGTAATAACGCCGAGATTGTAATCGTTACCTATGTAATTAGTTACATGCTGGTGCTGACTCTATACCAGGCACAGACGCCCTGCTGTTTCTCAAGCTGATGTGCTGTAACTCCCATGTTCCTTTGTAGGGATGAGCGAATCTTTCCGGCAGGCATGGATTCGCAGCCATTTTCTGCATTTCGCCATTTGTGAAGTGTTTCGCAAAATGCCCTCATATATTGTGGTGTAAGTGAGTTGCCCTTATATGTTGGGAGGTAAGTGGTGTGGTTGAGTTGCCCTTATGGTGTTGAGTGGGTTGAGCCTGTGAGTGCGGAGCTGGGAAGGGTGGGGTGCCTTTGCTTCTTGAGGTAGTTGGGTGGGATGTGTGAGGAGTGCTCGGGGGTGGGATGTGCCCCCCAGGGAGTGAGGGGCACAAGTGTGTGTATGTAGGGGCAGAGTGGGTATGAGCTGCACTGTGATGCTTGTGCCCAATGCCAGGCTTGGGGGGTGGGCAGGGTAACTGCATGGGCAGTGCTGGGGCAGATTTCTCTTGTTTGTAGGGGCAACTGTAAAAGGCTGCACTGTTGGGGTGGGTAAGGCACCTCACATGGGGCAGATAGGGATTGGGCTCCATATACTGTACACTTTATGCCCCCTTGTTTTGCACATGATGTTGGTTCTGGACCCGTTGGACCCCCCCCCCCTCTCTCTTCTCGCTGCTGATTGGACGTTACATACTGTATTTATATTTGCGGAAGCACTGTTCTCTTTCCCTGGGGTGTGATTGGCACCGAGGGGAACGAGCTTTTCTCTTATTCTAAATAAAGTGGCAGAAAAAAAAACTCTGCCCATTCATTGGCATTGGCCTAGCATGTATGTGTGCCGTTGAATTGTTTGTGTGCACTGTGAATCCTATGATCCCAGGGGGATTAACCAGTGGCACATACTACTAAAATGGTTTATTTAGATGCAGCAGGGTTTTACATATGAGCTGTTTATGCAATATATTTTTATAGAGACCTACATTGTTTGGGGGGTATAGTTTTCCTTTAGCTGCATCTACTGGTTCTTTAGTCCTAGGCCTGATGGGTCACTTTACTTTCTATGGAATCAGCTATGTCTGTGTAAAATAATGTATTATATCTGTAAGTTCAGGTAGTGGTTATGCACCGTTTCTATATCAGCATATTGGGCTCATGTTAAAAAGGGAGTACATTTTTCCTTTATAACTGAATATAACATTCTGTCAAAAAGTACAGTATGTTTTGTTAGATACAGGAATGTTGCTGTTTTGTGTATAGTCGCTGCTGCCAAACATTTTCCATTTAATGTCTTCCAGAAAATAACTGGTTGTCGGATTAGATGGGATACTCTCACACTGATATATTGATACAATAGGGTTTATTTATAAAGGGAGCAACTTGGCATGGGTGTCCACTTGCACAGCTTGTCAGGCGTGTGGCCCGGTCTCGCGCGTTCCCCTGCGTGCGCGCGCAACGTCCCGCGGACAACGGGACGTGCGCGTGCACGCAGGGGAACGCGCATGCGTCCAGGCGCGCGGGCATCAAGACGCGCATTCACGCCCAAAGGTGCGCATGCGTCAAAACGCGCCTATACGTCAAAGCGTGCGTGCGCGACAAAGCGCGCGTACGTCTGCGGCGCGCTGACGGCGCTAATTCGGCGTATGCTGGGCGGGTATTTCAAGCTGCCAAACGCTCCCTCCAGTGCTGTGTTTTCTGCGGCCTTGCCTGGAAAACTAAGCCTGCTTGTTTCTATTGTGGATTTCCTGTTGCAGACCTTCCGCTTGTTTGATTTGGTTCCGTGTTCCTGCCTGCTGCCAGCCCAAGACCCTTCTCGCCTGGTTCTGATTCTGCTTTGTCTGCTGCCAGCCTAAAGACCCTTTTGCCTGCCTACTGACTTCGATCCTGCCTGCTGCCTGCCCATGACCTCTGCCTGATTTTGACCTTGACCCTGCCTTACGTTTACGGCCTCCCTGCCTTTTCTCCTAACCCTCCCCTGTGTCCATTTTCAGGGGTACGGGTAGTGGAAGCTGTAGGGGAGAGTCTCCACAAGAAATTCTCCACTTCGGGTTCCTGACACAGCTCTTAACTGCAGGTCGTGCTTTCCTATTACATGCAAGGCATATACAGTACACTATTGCTAAATGAATGGAATAAGGGAAAAGGGGAATATGTTTTAATATTTGTTACATGTATGCTCTCATTTGATGAATATTATTGCTTTTACTTATGCTGAGTAGTGATGAGCAACACAACAGGCCCATTGCACTGAAAAATTCATGAAACTGCAGAAAAATTAAGGTTATGCTAAGATTTTGCCAAAATGCCCTGAAGCCAATGGGAAGGTGAAATAAAATTATGGTTTAGGCATTTGTTTCTGCTTTACCTTGTTAGAGACACCCTTTTCCACTATGCTACAGCTGTTTTATATAGCAAAACAAAGCCCCTATATTGCCAATTTCCTCCACACATAGACAGCTTGTTACATAGACAGAGGGAGGGCATCCTATTAGTTGATGTGAAAGGCAAGAATAAAGACATCTTCTTTCTCTCTGGTGCAAAAGACTGTGCTTTTTCATAGTGAAACACATGGGAAAACTCTAGCCTGGGATATGTGAGAATGTTTGAATTTTGCAGCAAAATTGTGCCAGGCTGGAAAGTTTGTTCATCTCTAGTACTGATCAACCAAGTGAAGCTACCCCTACTAAATAGTGCTAGGGATAGCCAGCACTAATAAGCTGCTGTGTAGCCCCGGGGGCAGCCATTCAAGCTGGAAAAGGAGAAAAGGCACAGGTTACATAGCAGATAACAGATAAGTTCTGTAGAATACAATAGTGTTTTATCTGTTATCTGCTATGTAACCTGTGCCTTTTCTCCTTTGAATGGCTGCCTCCATGGCTACATAGCAGCTTATTTATATAAATTATAGTAGACTTTCTGAAGTAAACACACAACTTTTACCAGTGCAGGGCAGCAGCACATTATATTTTATTTGCTTTTATACACCTTTAATTGTCATACATTAAATGTACTCAAATGCAATAGTTCTATTATTTATGTATAGGATTCCATCTTTCATTTCACCAAATTCCCATAGATCAGGCAAAGTGTGGATGAAACTGGATGTTTACATAATACTTTTAGAAAATATGGGCTTGTTGAGAAAAAAACTGATAGCAATTATAGTAAATTATGGGAATACACATTGTTTCCCCCATGACAACTGAGGAAAATGCTTGAAACATTTCCGTAATGTTATGTAAATCTACCCTTAAATATCCCGTCTCCTATTGTTCCCAAAAGCCACTTCCCACAGTACATCTCACACCTGTACATTTACACCGGCCAAAAATATCTCATTATTAGAATTCAGAATATGGAGAAAAAGGTCATTTCAATAGTGGCTGAAATTTGATCAATAAAATCATTGCGGTTTTATTTGCTTTGGAGTTTTGCATTCATCCCTTTGCTGGACTGACTAAAAGTGATGAGAGAATCTGTCCCGTTTCGCCATAAAATTCGCGAAACGGCAAGAAAATTCACAAAACGGCAAGAAAATTCACGAAACATATCTGTCGCACAATTTTTTTTGTCACCCACGTCCATTTTTGTTGTCTGCATCTATTTATTTTGTCGCGTCCACGGCCATTTTGACGCGACCACGCCCAATTTAGCACGCGACAAAAAAAATCAGCGCAATAAATTTTTCAAGGAAGTTTTACGAAACAATTCGCCGCTGCCGAAATAAGGAAATTCGCCTGGCAAAATAATTTGCTCATCACTACTGACTAACCCCACTCTCAGTATTGAATGTTAAAATCTGGTGTATGTCATTAGTGATGCGCGATTTTTTTTCACCAGGCACAGATTCACAGTGAAATTCCATATTTCGCCATTGGTGAATTGTTTTGCTAAACTTCAGCAAAATGTTGTGTGAAAAGTTCAAAAATAGGTGCGGTTGTGTAAAAAAAAAAAAGGTATGGTCACGTAAAAAAAAATCCACGGCTGCATTAAAAAAGGGCATAGCCGCGTAAAAAAAGGGTGCGGTCATGTCAAAAAAAGTCACACGGTACGTGTGTTTCGCAAATTTTACACCGTTTCATGAATTTTTCCACAGTTTTGTGTATTTTTTCGGCAAAACAGGACAGATTTGCTGGTCACTACCTGTCATACTGTATGTGAAATATCACCAAACAAAGAACAATGAAGGGCCATGATCACACTCAACGGAGCAAACCTACTTCAATGGGAGCTAAACTGACCTATAGAAATGAGTTTGCTGATGGAAATTCTGGTTGTCTGCTTGCACTGGGGAAAAGATAACCCCCATATTATAAAAGTGCTCAGTGCTTTGAACAGCTCTGAACTCAAAATAAAATGTAAAAACAGAGAAAGACAATATTCCTTTTCCCAAAAAGTACAATCTGCGAGCACAAAACAAAATCTCAAAAATCTTAAAAAAGGATAAATAATGCATTGGTAAGCCCTTTATTCTGGATTGCTAGAGAAGAGCAGCACAACGTTTGAAGATCAGATAAAACCTCTGTTGAAGAGATGTCCTGCTGATAATGTTAGTGGGTCAACATTTAACGGCTGTGAAAGAAACATCCCCAAGCTAAGAATCATTACTGACCAGTTTCAAAGCAAAAACAAGCGTGAATTGGGGGGGGGGGGGGGCTTATATCAAAGAATGGAATGTTTAGACCCCAACCAGTGGCTCGGGGGCAACATGTTGCTCCCTAACCCCTTGGATGTTGCTCTCAGTGCCCCCAAACCAGGGAGTTATTTTTGAATTCCTGACTTGGGGGCAAGTTTTGGTTGAATAAAAACAAGATTTCCTACCAAATAAAGCCCCCTGTAAGCTGATAGTGTGCATAGAGGCCCCTAATAGCCAATCACAGCCCTTATTTGGCTCCTCCATGAACTGTTATGATGCTTGTGTTGCTCTCCAAGTCTTTTTACATTTGAAGTTGGCTTACAAGTAAGAAAGGTTGGGGATCCCTGGTTTAGATGTAAATGTAGAGACATCATACAAGAAGTGGAGAAGGAGAGATGGAGTATAAAGTCATAGCTCCATGTTTATACAAGTAAACCTCTCTATCACATATGGATATATGTAATAAAAGACACTAAGGAGGTTACTTATTAAAATGTCATGTTTGTGTAGTTTTTGTATTTTTTTTCTAGTTCGAATAACCCCAACATTCAAAAAATTACATTCATTAAAAAATATGAATAAAAACAAAGGAATAATAGCACAAAAAAAACTAAAATACCTCAAATTAAAAAAAAAACCATGAAAAACTCAAATTGACTAAATTTTGCCCTGGACAACCTCTATTGGTTTCTACATGAACTCACTAACCTTCAGATGATGACATTTTACATTTGAGCTTTTTGCATTCTTTTTTACTTAATAAATATTGAATATTTGTGTTTTTGAATCATTTTTTAAATTCATGATTTGACACATATGTTGATAGATAACTCCCCCCCTTAGTTTATCCATGTGCAGTTACCTACAGCAACTAATCAGCAAGTAACATTTACTGGTCACCTTGCCTAGCTGCTGAAACTGGTTCCTAAAAATGACTGTGCATTTTCTTTCGCTACCCAAAAATGTTTTTAGGGTGCAGAATCCTTTAAAACCCAGATCTAGCAAGACGGCAAAACATATTTTCTCCCATTACTGCACTTATGTTGAACAAAGGCCCTTCTAGGGAGTGTTTTTGTTTGTATCACTGCCAGCCTGGTACTGGGCTTCCTTATCATGTCCCATAGGCATAGCGTTCAATGAATAAGAATTGTACTGAACATACACTTTGCCCATTATGTCCATTAAGAAAAACCTATTTTTTTGTTTCTGGTAAACAGGTCAAATATAAAATTGCAAGCAGTGTTAAGAGGAGGAAAAGGTAGTCAATGAAAATACTAGTGCAGAAATAAAGTTCCTGCATAATGAAGGGAATGATGGGGTTGTTTATACAGAGCTCATCATTTCTATTTAAACTAAGTCAGCTGATTTCAGGGGAGTGGGAAGCAAGTGTTCAAACAAAACAATGATCTGCTTATTTTGCTTATGTGGCAGGTCCATTTTGAGATGAAAAATAGGCCCTGGCATTTCAGACATGCAGAGGCCAAACAGCCCCCTACAGGCCCAATAAATAGTGACTGTTTTGGCATCTTACAGCAGCCCCTCTGGCATTTGACAGAATCTAGAGATTGTCAGAATCTAGAGATTTCAGTTCAATTCTAGTCAGTATTTCTAGAGTTGTAGTTCTGCTACAGTCAGATAAACATCAGTGTCAAAGCGACATTAAAATAAGTTAATAGTTATATTTAGTGAACCAAATTGAGCTTTGTTAGCATTTTGACTTTTGTTTCCCTGGTTACTGTGATCGTTCTCCCATTATCTCATTCTCTTTCATCCCACAATGGGGCCATTAACCTCATTATTCCCATCTCTCTCTTTCACAATAGTATTATCTTCTGGCCTATTCAAAAGCCCTGACACTGTTGTTCTGTATGATTAGGAGCTCAGCCACCTCTCTTTCAGTAAAATGAGCAACAAATTGAGTTAATATGTGTAATATGTTATTTGCTCTGTATGCAGATGGCCCACCAGAACACCGCCTGGAGGAGAACTAACTTATATACATGACTTGTAGACTTGCTTTGAATTTTCCCTTGGAATGGTAAGTTGAATACTGAATATTGTTGTGGATAGTGATGAGTGAAGTTTGTCTTATTTAAAAGTTCATGGAACTGCTGAACATTTCCCCAAACCGTGAGTCAATGAGAAGATGAAATGACATTGGGGCTAAGGTGTATTTAGCTCTAAAATAGCCCTACCTTGTTAGAGAAGCTCCTTTCCACTTTGCTAACTGTTGTTCATAATAAAAAATTATCCCATGTTTTCCAGACATGGTTCCCAGACAGCTCCTTAGATAGATCCTTAGATAGACGGGGGGGGGCTCAGATTCTATTGGTTGATGAGAAAGGCAAATGGCAGGTAATAATGATATCTGTGTTTTTTCAGTCACAACAATTCAACAGAACGCATGGATCAATTTCACTGTAAAACTGTGCCTTATCCCTAGTTGTGAATGGTCCAATTGACCAGGCATTAGATTAAATATAGTAACTTATTAGAGTGGGACTGAATTGCCCCCAGAGGCAGGTCCAGGGGAGTGGTGGGTCGTATTCACCACAAACCCAACTGCTCTCAACCTCTCTGCGCTGATCCAACCCCACTACTGCTCTTGTTTATATAATTGTGCTCACCCCATTCCTGCCTCTGATGAGGTCTGAGAAGGAGCAAAGCAGGAGTGGATATACTGTATAAAGCTGTGATGGGTTACTGTCAGGCACCGGGTCGAAAAAATCTTCTGACACTCGTAGTGCCAGTATTTGCTCTTATAGTTAATGTGGTTAGTGTAGTTTATTTTCTATAGTTTAATGTTTTGGAATAAGTTTGCTTTCATAATTGCACTTTCCAAGCGTTGTACTCAATTATTACCCGCGTAAGTCAAATATTTATTGGATGATTGGTGATTTTTAAATAGCACCTTCTATGTTGATTATTTGGATCACTGTACAAAGAAATATATATTGTTCATTAATGAACAGAGGGCCATACTTTAGCATTACAAAGTATCAGTTGAGCATCAGAACATCGACAGTCAATGGACAGTTCCTTCAGTATGGCTAAAAGAATGCTTATTTGTAGATTGTAAGTTCTTTTGGGCAGGGCTCTCTTCACCTCTTGTATCGGTTATTGATTGCTTTATATGTTACTCTGTATGTCCAATGTATGAAACCCTCTTATTGTACAGCGCTGCGGAATATGTTGGCACTTTATAAATAAATGTTAAAAATAATAATAATATTTGAAAAAAAAACATTGGCTTGGAAGGATAGTCAGTATAGAAGGGCCAGAGTTGGGAAAAGAAATATATCTAAGAAGCAGAGTTTGCATAATGCAATTGTATATTTATATATATATTATTTTTATCACCATTATATCTGAATACATCAACTTTAAAGGAAAATACAAGAAAATCTAAATCATATTTTATATCAGAATCTTTACAAGACTATCCGCTCAGAGAAGGAAATACAAAAGATCTAACATCTTTGTTGAGTCCCCTTTTCTCCTACAGATTTCCGCTAGTCTTGATTGGGATTATACCGCTATTGTTTAAGGTAACATAGTCTTGACAAAGTAAGTCATGATTAATTCAGAACTGAAGTGTGTGACATTTGCAGAATAATAAAACTGCGTGTGACCTTTTTTTTTTTTTAGTGGTCAGTTCTTTACAAGTCATCCGGTAATGAACAGATTAAAGTCATTAAAAATGTCTAAAAATGTAAGGAATTCCGTACAAGGGAGCTTTGATTTTCTTAATGTATGAGATAAAGGACCCCCCTAGTAGATGTTAACCTTGGGAAAGAATGGTTTTCTAACGGCACAGTGTGGTTTGCTAAAGCTGCTTTTCTTTAGAGTGAAAGATTGTCACCTATGCATGTGAAATATGCTTCAATTTTTCTGCACAGAGATTTCATGTTGACTTTCTAGACTTTGTGCTTAATGTCAAGCATATGAAAGTCTGATATTTTGACTTTTCTAATATGTTGTAGGCATTTGGTGAGGTTTACACTGCTTCCCTACCCAGGCCACCCTTTCTACCCCGAGCCTGCTCCCCTTTCTGGTTTGGGACCTTCAGTGCCCCCCTCCAGCCCCCATTTCTCTCCATTCCACATCCCTTTTACCTCCTTAAGTTTGTGTCTTTGAGCCAGTTCCCCTGCCCGAGCCACCCTCTCTCCCCCGAGCCTGCTCCCCTGCCTGGATTGCCCCCTCTCCCCCAATAAAAGGGATACGGCATGGAGGGGGGTGGGATGGACACTGGAAGGAGGAGCCTGGAGGTCGCAGCCTTGGTGGGCCCCAATGCTCCAGTCCGATGCTGTAATTCAACGGGATCCTGACCAACATACCATCCCACACCCTACTTTTATCAACTGTTTTTCTTGTATGCAAAAATACACCTTATACTGATACCCTGAACTAGGGTAGTAGGCCAGAGTTTGGATAGCCTTGCATGGAAAGCTGATATATATTAAGTAGGGATGCACCGAACCCACTTTTTTGGGTTTGGCGGAACCCCCAAACCCACCCTGAAGGATTTGGCCGAATCCCAAAATGAAACCAAATCGTAATTAGGATCGGAAGGGGTTAAAAATCGCCACACGCTTTCCCCCTGACCATTTAACCCTTTCCGAATTGTAATCAGCATATGCTAATTTGGATTCGGTTTAGCTGGGACCGCGGATTCGGCCAAAGCCGAATCCTTTAAAAAATGCCTGGATTTGATCCGAATCCCGAACTGAATCCGGGATTTGGTGTATCCCTAGTAATAACTAGGTCAACCACGTTTTGAGGGTCCATGGTGCAACTCCTGGAGGTTGGCCCTAACCATTTACTGGTGCTGCAGTTGTTAGTCATTGCCTGATAAATATGTCAAAAACTTTCTTGGGCAGTAAAAACTATAAACAATAAAGTCTTCTACCAAACTGGTAAGTAGCCCCAACTTTTCTTCATTGAAGAGGTTTGGTCCCGGAAAGCTCACCTGAATGTATGATCGATGAAAGGACTTTATACATGAACAAAATAAAATACTAATTGTAATGCACCTTGGCATTGCAAGACTAACCCAAATGTGTTAAGGCCCCCATACACGGGCCAATAGAAGCTGCTGATATCAGTCCCTTGGACCGATTTGGCAGCTAATCGGCCCGTGTATGGGCAGAAACGAGTGGCCTGGCCGACTGATATCTGGCGTGAAATTGGCCAGATATCGATCGGCCAGGTTAGAAAATCCAGTCGGATCGGGGACCGCATCGGCTCGTTGATGCGGTCCCCGAACCGACTGCCCCATGGCCGCAAATGTAATCCGATCGTTTGGCCCCAGGGCCAAACGATTGGATTATTTTTTTTTAAAGCCACTTGCTACCCGATATCGCCCACCCGTAGGTGGGGATATCGGGTGAAGATCCGCTCACTTGGCGACATCGCCAAGCGAGCGGATCTTATAGTGTATGGGGACCTTTAGGTACAGTATTTTAACTCCATTTACTTGACCTCTGTCCTCAATTCAGGTCCCCACTGGGCATGAAGGCAAGTTTTGCTCCGACGCTGCGCACCCCGAGGGCATATTACAAGTGACAATAAGTGCCTGCGATTTGCCTGTTTCTGACATATTCTTTATTATTTTTACGACATTATTTATGTATCAGATAAATAAAGTCGTTATTTCAGTAACGGTATCCTCCTAAATATCCCAGCAGATCTGCGCTTCGGCGAAATGAGGCAAAGCGCGGCAGGTGTTAGCAGTTATGCAAATCCCTAATTGTTATTTGTGACATCAACTCATCTATATACTGCACATTAGTTACATCTCAGCACATTAAAGGGCAAAAAAAAATATTTCCGGAGAACAGTTAGAAGGCAACACCGGGTCATAAAACGGCGGGGATTCTGCAAAGTCAATACCCCGAATGGCTAATTTAGATATTGTGTTTTGTTACCTGAATAGCAGCCTGCATGTAAAATCCCGATGAATATTTACAACGTCTAAGAATAAAACGTGATTACCTTTAGAGCACTTCTAAAATAAATTGCACCGGCTGCTGTTGCCGAGCAACCAGTCTAGTATTTTCTGTCCTGTAGCAGAGCTTTTGCTTAGAAAGATAACAATAGGGTGCAGCAGACTTGGATGAAAGGTGAGGTCTAGTTCTCCAACTTCCTTTCAGTGCTTTTATAGCATCTTACTTGGGCCTGACAAGTGTTCATTACCTTCAGGCTCAAAAGCGCAGCTGCGTAACAGTGCAACGGGCTAAATTGTCAGCTCAAATCAGCAATGCTATAACGATTTTGTTGTTTATTCTTTGAATTTTCTTCACGTTCATGTTCTGGGATAGTTGATGGATGATCTCCGTGCAGGACGATATAGCTTGACTCATCGCTGGTCATTCTATCATTTTGTAGATAGGGACAGCAGCCTGTCTGGTAACGTCCATATAGTGGTTGTTGCTAGTGATGAGCAAATCTGTCCCGTTTTGCTTCGCAGAAAAATTCACAAATCTTTCAAAAGATTCGCGAAATGGCGAAAATGTCGCGCGTCAAAAAAAATTGTTACCCACGGCTATTCTTTTGTCGTGTGGCTATTCTTTTGTCGCCCGTGGCTATTCTTTTGTCGTGTGGCTATTCTTTTGTCGTGTGGCTATTCTTTTGTCGCCCGCGGCTATTCTTTCGTCGCCCGTGGCTATTCTTTCGTCGCGCGGCTATTCTTTTGTCGCCCGCGGCTATTCTTTCGTCGCCCGTGGCTATTCTTTTGTCGTGCGGCTATTCTTTTGTCGCCCGCGGCTATTATTTTGACGCGAGTGACAATTTTTTGACGTGCGGCGGATTTTTTCCTCCGTTTTGTGAGTCAATCCCCCAATGGACGAAATTCGCCACAAATCAATGCCTGCCGAAACATTTCGCCCATCACTAGTTGTTACAAATGTACATAGGGCACATAGATATAGATGCACTGAAAGACATAAGAAGGTCCCGCCTTCCTTTATAATACTAAAGGCAATAATATACCAGGATTCAGGTTGTCTTCTTGGGTGTCTACTCCTACACTTGGACAGAATTTGTTCCTGTACCTAAATACACAGGTATGGGACCTGTTATCCAGAATGCTCGGGTCTGGGGCTTTTTGGATAAGAAATCTTTCTTAATTTGGATCTCCATACCTTGTCTAATAACCAGTCTAATAAAAAAATCATTTAAATATTAATTAAATGCAATAGTATTGTTTTGCCTCCAATGGAGAATAATTAGATCTTAGTTGGGATCAAGTACAGGTATGGGACCTGTTATCCAGAATGCTGGGGACCTGGGGTTTTCCGGATAATGGATGTTTCCGTAATTTAAATCTCCATAACTTATGTCTGCTAAAAATCATTTAACCATTAAATAAACCCAATAGGGCTGTTCTGCCCCCAATAAGGGGTAATTATATCTTAGTTGGGATCAAGTACAGGTACTGTTTTATTATTACAGAGAAAAGGGAATCATTTAACCATTAAATAAACCCAATAGGGCTGTTCTGCCCCAATAAGGGGTAATTATATCTTAGTTGGGATCAAGTACAGGTACTGTTTTATTATTACAGAGAAAAGGGAATCATTTAACCATTAAATAAACCCAATAGGGCTGTTCTGCCCCCAATAAGGGGTAATTATATCTTAGTTGGCATCAAGTACAGGTACTGTTTTATTATCTCAGAGAAAAGGGAATCATTTAACCATTAAATAAACCCAATAGGGCTGTTCTGCCCCCAATAAGGGGTAATTATATCTTAGTTGGGATCAAGTACAGGTACTGTTTTATTATTACAGAGAAAAGGGAATACTTTAACCATTAAATAAACCCAATAGGGCTGTTCTGCCCCCAATAAGGGGTAATTATATCTTAGTTGGGATCAAGTACAAGGTACTGTTTTATTATTACAGAGAAAAGGGAATCATTTAACCATTAAATAAACCCAATAGGGCTGTTCTGCCCCAATAAGGGGTAATTATATCTTAGTTGGGATCAAGTACAGGTACTGTTTTATTATTACAGAGAAAAGGGAATCATTTAACCATTAAATAAACCCAATAGGGCTGTTCTGCCCCCAATAAGGGGTAATTATATCTTAGTTGGCATCAAGTACAGGTACTGTTTTATTATCTCAGAGAAAAGGGAATCATTTAACCATTAAATAAACCCAATAGGGCTGTTCTGCCCCAATAAGGGGTAATTATATCTTAGTTGGGATCAAATACAAGGTTCTGTTATTACAGAGAAAAGGGAATCATTTTTAAAAATCAGAATTATTTGCTTATAATAGAGTCTATGGGAGATGGCCTTTCTGTAATTCGGAACTTTCTGGATAATGGGTTTCCGGATAAGGGATCCCATACCTGTACAAGGTATTACAGAGAAAAAGTCCATGCCCATTGGTAGTACAAGATGTGCTACTAAACAGAGCCTCTTGTAAGCAGAGGTTCTGCATAGAGGCTACAAGATAGCCAATCACAGCCTTTGTTTGGCACCTCCACAAACCTTTATGATGATTGTGTTGCTCACCAAGTGTTTTTAATAGGTCAACAGGTAAGAAAGGTTGGGGACCCCCTAGTCTAAGGTTTTCTGGTGCGCCCTTGACACTGTGCAATTATATATTTTTTCTTAGCATATATACTAATAGCTATTTAGTGGCTGTTTGGGAATACTGCATTTCAATCTGTACTAGGAGAAAACATATGACGGTGACACAAGCAATCCTGCTCCTCTGCATAGAAAACAATAAATGATTAGCTATCACAATACTGGTGCAATGGTATCAACTTCTCTGTTAAAATAATAAACAATATTAATAACAATGAATAAAAGAAATGCAGCTTTCCCATTATATTTCATTGACTTCAGATTAGGGCATCCACCAGGAGCTGGAAGGCAACTTATCTCATTTGCACTGAATCAAAGTGCCCATGGTTGAAATACAGCAAAATGGCATTTCAGCCATCAGTTTGATGGTTTCCGACTCATCAAATACGGACACATTTTGACTTGGTATATACCCCAGAGACAGTAAAACGCAAAGTGCAGCCTTAAGCCGAGTTTCTTTAGGATAAAACCTATTTGACAGAAGTAGTGGCAATAATTAAGAAATCATCTAAATGGAAGTCTACAAACCATTCTGCCTCTTAATAAACATACCCCTAGAGCAGTGCTGTCCAACTTCTGTTGTACCAAGGGCCGAAATTTTTCCGACGTACATGGTGGAGGGCCGATAATGGAAGCCAGTTTTGACCACTCCCCTTTTTGAAACTGCAGATTAAAAGGTGTGAACAACACAGGGGATTACATATTTAAACAATACAGCCTGATTACAGCCTGAATCTGAGGTGAGAACCATGCAGGGGGGCAGTTAATCACAGTACTGATACCACTTAGAGCTTACAGAAGAGTAAGCCATCAAAGCAGCCAGACAGGTGGGGGGCCACACAGAGGGGGGTCGCGGGCCGCATGCGGCCCGCGGGCCGCCAGTTGGACAGCACTGCCCTAGAGTATACAGCATGTATGAAGTGTATAGGGGCAATTACACTACTCTACTTGTCATATAGAAGGGTGGCTTTTTCGGTTACATTTTCTCCGTTGTTTATGTTAGAAGATTCTACAGCAGAATCCAAACTCAATCACTTGTATAATAAGATTCATAGAAGTCTTTTTAGGGTCCAGCAGCTACTAACAAGCCATGACTCAACTCTATCTGTGGCTAAACAAAAGTTTATAAATGGAAATGTGTGACACTATAAGCCATCTGTGAAAAGTGAAGTCAATTTGGAGCTTTTCTACTGTCTAACGACATGTGGCTGTGGTTGAAGAACAGATAAATATTTAGAAACTAATGCAAAAGTTAGGATTTTTCCGACTTATTTACTTTTCGGTAAACAATTGTACAAATGATTGTTCATTGTGTATCTTATATTAGTTCATTTTAACATGATTGCCTAGGGAGCGACTCACTGACCAAAAACCTCTTGGCATTACTGAGACTGTCAAGTAATTTAGAAAGGGCGGTAGAAGATTTCTTTATTGTTGATACAAACCATATACCATTATACAGCATATCATAATTATGTTTCTCTAGGCCCATGGTGCATTTCCAAAGGAATACAAAAAAAACACACAGTACCAGGACAAGGACAGATATAAAGTGAAAGAGAAATGTAGCCATAAACTGAACTTTGACAGGCAGTTCTTTATGATAGTATCAAGTTAAGAACTCTGCTTGGGGGAAGAAGCTTTTTGCAGTGCCTAGCAGTTCTAGATTGAAGGCTATGGAACCTTCTTCCAGACGGCAAGAGGGAGAACAGTGTATGAGAAATGTCCTTTGCTATGCTGTTTGCAGGGCGGATAGTGTGTTTCCGGTAGAGTTGGGAGATGGGTGGGAGAGGGGCTCCTATGATCCTTTCTGCTGTTTTCATTATTAGCTGTAAGGACTTTTGTTCTGCAATGTAATAATACAGTTTGGAACAGTTCCCTAAGCCCCGCCCTTGTTCCCCTGCTGATCTGGCTGACTACTTTGAGACTCAAATAAAATGTAATAGAAGTCGAATATCCTCAGCCTGCCTGCAGCCTGCATCCTCCCAATCCCACAATTCCCTGCACACGTGATGTCAATAAGGAAAGGAACATCACAGTGCAATTCATTGTAGATTATATAGTTCCTGCATGCTGTCTGTAAGCTGTGGCGAAGTTGTTACAATTTGTAACATCAATATTTTAGTCCCTCCTTCCCTGCCAGGATTTCATATAATGCAGAAAAAGAAGAACAGTTTTGCAGTGGATTTCAACATATAAAAACGGTATCTATTCATACTTTTTGAAGGAACAGATAGTGGGTTTCTCTGGTGTGTGGAGCTCTTTTGGTTTGGAAGCTGGAGTTCCCATTTAAATGTTACTGAACGCTTGTGATGAGCGAATCCCGTTTCACTTTCAAATTCACAAAACATGGACAAATCGTGCAACTTTTTTGACGCATGCAACTTTTTTCCAACACACTTGACTTTTTTGACACATGGAACTTTTTTTTCAACTCACGCTACTTTTTGGACGCACTCAACTTTTTTTTGACATACATGACTTTTTTTTTGCCTGCGCGACTTTCCTCACTGCGAATTGTTTCCTCGGCAAATTCTGGTAGCCGTTTCACGAAAAAAACACCAATGCCAAAACACAGAAATCCACGCCTGGCTCATCACTACTGGATTCTCCTGACAAATCTTTAGATGGAGCCTTTTTTAAAATAAATGCTATGAATGCTCATCGTTGCAGCCTCCCTTCCTTTCCGACTGTCCCATAGGCTGTATTCCACGCGCAGTATTTTCTGCATTGAAAGGAAATCACAAAAAATATACAGCAGAATCTGAATCCCTTGAGCATTGTACGAGTTTGATTTCGAATCCCAGTCTGGATTTTATACATTCAAAGCTGTTCTTTGTGCGTGTGGAATAAAAGCCCAAGCAGTGACAGTTGCCGAAGTAAACAAGCATATCTTATCTGAGATAATTTTTTTTGAAAAGCAAAATGTTAGCGCTTTGCATGTCCCCGTTGTAACAGAAGTTGGCACCCAGGCGGCAGATACTATGGGCCTCACTGTGCGCGTGCCGACGGAGAAAACCATAGTATTGTTACAAGCGCAACTGAATCGATGCTGCGCTCAGTAAGTGATATTTATCATTTGAAAATGATGATGTGCTGGGCTCCTAGATTCGCGGTTCACTCATACGATTAACTGAAATGTTTGCATCCGTAGGAGCCTTAGGGGAAAAAAAAACATTTGGCACTGTTACAACATCAATAGGATTTTGGAATGGATTCAACACAGCAATTTTTTTTTTTGTTGCCTTTTCACATTTTGTTAAATGGGTTTTTGCAAATGGGTGTAAAATTGGACCATGAATAATATATTCAGCTGTGTCAGATTTAAGGGGAAACCTTAACAACCAAGTTGTTTTGAGAATGAGGTTCGTCTTTTAGTGTTAATTTTATTTTCCGGACAGGCATACAGGCATGTTCAGCCATTTGGATCAGTCTCTACCCTGGTGGAGCTGAAAATGTCACTTTCCTATTACTCTAGAGCAGGGATGCCTAGACTTTTCCCCCAGCGATCGACTCCTCCCCACGTACATACGCGACGCAGCGTACCTACGCATACCCAATAAACGCACGGAACCACCACACTTCCACATTTCCCGGCTTCGACACGATCCACCAGAAATCCATGGGGGATCGACTGGTTGACCGTGAACAACGTTTTGGCCACCCCTGGTTGTTATTGAACAGTGGTGTGACTGTCCCCTGGGTGACCACGGGGTCTGCTTCATCTATAGGTCCCCCCTCCCCAGCCACTTTCTTTCCTACTCAGAGGGAGGGGCCAGGGAGTGTAGGACACAGGTGGGTGAAGGGGGTGCTGGGTAAGTGGGATTTTTTTTTGTTTCGCTGCTTCCATTGAAAGTGTAACCCTAGATCAAAGACCCTTCTTAGCTGGTAAAATGATAACAAATACAGGGGAAATATTGGTGCATCTAACAAAATACATGTTCATCCCCTAACTGACCTTCAAGATGGCCTTTTAGCTGTATCTAGGTGATCAAATGGCTTTTCTCCCCAATTCTCACCCTGACCAGCTGTTAACAAGTTGACCTATAAGGCTAATTTCCTGTAGAGTTAATGATTGTTTTGCTTTAAGTGTTGGCTATTACACCAAAACACCAATGATTGAGCTTTAATAATATTTCAATCTCTACTGTAATTGTTATCTCCATCTAAAGTCAACCAGTCAAGTAAGTATACCAAATTCCATCAATACTTCTCTTAAATCACACAATATTTTCCTCTTAAATTCCCAGGTTTCCTTTGGGAAAACACAAGAATTCTCAGTTATATTGCAACTTCCATTTCTACCTATCAAGCCGTGCTCGTTCCATCATCATTTCATTTTATATGCTCTTAAGCTCACCAGATTAGCCGCTCTCCCATAGGGCCTCATAATATCTGTTTTCATTTTAACTGCTGTATTTATTTTCTCCTATTACTTGTTGTCTTATGCCCTTTTATCTACTTTTTCCCCACAGACTATTATGTTGCTAAATGAGTTTTGCTACATAAATAATGACTATAATAATAGTCATTTGTTGTAATTTTTCTTTTTTTCCCAGGGTATTTTCAATTTCCTGCTGATCTGCCGTTCCCAATATGGCAGTTAGCAATTTGGTGCTGATGGAACTGGCATAAATGTACTTAAATGTGCAATATGACCATTCATATGGGAGCCATATCCCACAATTATATCATAAGGGCCGCTAAATTCTAGGACCATGGGTACAGTTTATACTTTATTAAATGACATCTCAGTAGCTGCACAATATACTTTAACCACAACTGATATATATATATACATATACATATATAGATGAATAGATAGATAGATAGACAAAAAGATAGATCGATAGATAGATTGTAAGCTCTTTTGGGCAGGGTTCTCACCTCTTGTATCGGTTATTGATTGCTTTATATGTTACTCTGTATGTCCAATGTATGAAACCCACTTATTGTACAGCGCTGCGGGATATGTTGGTGCTTTATTAATGTTAATAATAATAATAATAGATAGTTGATTGATAGATAGATAGATAGATAGATAGATAGAGATAAAGAGATAGATAGATAGATAGATAGATAGATACTGTAGATAGATAGATAGACATAAAGAGATAGATAGATAGATAGAGAGATAGACATAAAGAAGATAGATGATAGATTGATAGATTGATAGATAGATAGATAATATATAGATAGATGATAGATAGATAGACATAAAGAGATAGATGATAGATAGATAGATTATAGATAGATAGATGATAGATAGACATAAAGAGATAGATGATAGATAGATAGATTATAGATAGATAAATGATAGATAGATATTGATTGATTATGTTGAACCCAGTATTTGGACAGACTAGGGTCAAAATGCCTAAAGGAAAACCATACTTTAAAGAAAAAAAAAATGTATTTTTGAATTGCGAACAGAAAAAAAATCCATCCAATGTACAATTTCACACAAATTTGGAACCTTTGAATTCAAGGTATTTTCTCAGTAATGATATTGTTATAGATTTCAAAGAAGCCTCTTTGAAGCAGTTTAATCCTGGGATAAGACTGTCTCAGAAGCCAGATCTGAAGAATAATACCAATAATTACACTTTTTTACTGTAATAGAACCTTGAAGGCTGAACAGGTTTTAACACTGCCCTAGATTACTGAAAATATTGTTGACACAAGAGAAATCGGCTTGAGCTTATTCTGCCCGAACCTGTATATAGAGCAGAGCACATATGTACATGGCAGATAGACAGACAATTTAAAACCTGCCCATCATACTGGCACTTGTAAAAAATACCATGTATATATGAATTTCAAGCAAAGATGGAGTCACTTACCCATCCTGAAAATAAAATGCTTACAGAATGTATATGATATATATGTTAGACAATATCTGTAATAGTGACATTTATTTAAATATTGCACAAATCATGATGTGGTTGATAATGGTTTTTGCAATATATGAATGGATGGGTCATGGGCTATGAGACAGGAGACACTGACCCAGTCTGATAATATCAATAAGATGGTCGCCCTCTTTGCAGCAAACTTTTATAGTATGACCTCAATGAGGCTACACATGTTTTGTATGCTTTGAACCCTTTCCCTATGTACAGGATAGCAAAAATATAATTGTGGCTTAAAAAATAACAGTGAAAGGTCTAAATTCTGGTCAATAAACTGGTACAATGTCTCCAGTCCAGAGAGATCCCGCAGGATTAATCAAGATAAAGAGACAAATGCTCCATTGCCCATTTTTACCTTTATTTTTTAGGGTATTTGAAAACAACTAAGAGCAACTGGGTCGGACTGAGCTCCCCCGGCCGCCATTGTCCCTCCCCGATGCATTTCACTTACACACGTTCACGGGAAGACATCGGGCGCGTGGCGGGGACCCCTGCGGGGGGGGTTAGGGAGCACGGCAGGGGCCTTGTGGGGGGTGCAGGAAGTGTGGCCGGTGGGGGCACCTTTGGGGGTGCGGGGCCCCTGGCGTGGAAGTCCCAGTGGGCCCTGCACCCCCCAGTCCGACCCTGAAGGGCAACCTATCATCATGCAAGTATGGTTTATAGTGATGAGTGAATCTTGCGAATCTTTCAAAGGATTCCTGAAACGGCGAAAAAATTAATGAAAATGTAATGCGGTGAAAAAATTGTTGCGCTGTACTTTTTTTGGACACACATCATTTTATTTGACACGGGCGCAATGAATTTTTACAAGGCAATTTTTGACGCCTGTTTCGCTAAACAATCCTCAGATGACGAAGCGTAGAAATTCACCGCGAATCCATGCCTGTGGAATAATTTCGCTCATCACTAATGGTTTGTGTACCTATGTTTATTTTTTATATATGTACTACTTGTACAGGCAGTGCCATACATTAAAACATGAACTATGCAATAAAAGGGGAACAATACAGTAAAACATTAAACTGTATACAACCTACACATTTACTTTCAGTGTTAAGTACTAAGTATTTAGTAACACAAGAGGAAAGTGGTCCCTGCCCCAGGAGCTTACAATCAACTTACAGACACAAATAAGGGTATTGCAATTTCAGATGGTGGAGGCATTGTCTCAAAAGTGCAAAACTCATTATGCCTATGGTCCAAGACAGTGATCCCCAACCAGTGGCTCAGGGGCAACATGTTGCTCACCACCCCCTTTGATGTTGCTCCCAGTGGCCTCAAAGTAGCTGCTGTTTTTACATTTCTGGTTTGGAGACAAGTTTTGGAAGCCCAAAACACACAGTTTTACTCCAAGCAAAGTCCTTCTCTTTCATCTTCAAGGAACTTTTTTCATGCTTGTGGGGCTCATCAGCACTTTTACAGCGGAGTGTGGCTTACAAGTAAAAAAGGTTGTGGATCCCTGGTCTAAGAGGTCGTCTTTGAGTTTAGTTTTGAGAAAACTGAGGGAGGGTTCTGTATATGGTATTCAAGGATGGAATATAATAGTTAAGGAGCAGCAAGAGAATAAACGTCTGAGGCAGAATATAGCAGATCCTCTCTGTTAGTGGTGTTACCAGGAGGGTGTTGAAAAGATAAGGGGCTTTAAGAACGTTACTAATACAGAAGAACACAGTAGGTTCCAGGATTTTAGAGACTAACATTAGAAGGGAGACAGGAGTTTCACTAGAGAGGCAGGAAGGGTCAAGTGTGACATGTTTGTAGAACTGACTCCCCACAGGCCTGTTTGAAATATGGGGAAATTCCAGAAGATAGGGATAGGGATGATACTGGAAAGATCTAAGGTAAGAACAGCAACACAGTAAGAAGAAAAGAGGGCAAGGGGTGGAGGGAACTATTAGTCAGCGGAGATGACAAGACAAGATTGGAGCCTTCAGAGTTAGTCACAGAATCAAAAGAATCAAAGCAGGAAGAAGTCGTCTTTGTAGGGAGGATCTGTTTGTGTGGGTCACCCCTCATTACTTTCCAAATGTCTCCGTCTCTGTGAAAGGACAAGAAAGCCTCACATTCCAGCATAGCTCTATTATAATTTCAAAAGGTGTCTGCGGATCAGCATAATTTAACCCCTCAGTGACAGGCCCCAGGGAAGTGACACTATCCCTTGACCAATACCTTGGGTTCAGGTGGTACAGAATCCTTTCAAGGCAGGGACTTGTACTTAGTTCTGTTCATCACTAGAAGACATAGGAATCAATATTATAATGTATGATCACATGAAGCTGGGAGACAAATTTGAGGTATTCAAGTTTTTTTTCCTGGCAGTTTTACTTGATCAAGTTTTTTGTATCTATTTTTTTTTTTTTTAAATGGGTCGAAATTAGTGATGTACCCACTCCCAACCTGAACCCTACCTGAAACTATCCTATTGGGTTTAATTACTGTTATATATTTTTTTTAGCAGACTTAAGATTCCCTACCCAGAAAACCCCAGGTCCCGAGCATTATGGATAATGTGTTCCATAATTGTAATAATAAAACAATACCTTGTACTTGGCGGTAACTCAGCTGCAGGAATCCAAAACAACTCTATTGGGTTTAAATCATTTTTCATTTAATTGATTTTTAGACTTAAGGTATGGAGATCTACAATTACGAAAATATCCCTTATCAAGAATATCCCAGGTCCCAAGCATTCTTAGATAATAGATCCAATACATGTATAGCAGGTTTATTATTATCCACAAAATGTTGTGGCTATATTTTGTTTCCCTTTAGCGCCTAATTAACTAGGGGAAGCTGCTAACACTAACTTGCTCTTGGTGCCTATGCCGGCATATAAAGCTGTCACTCACAGTAATGGACATGGGACCCATGGGAGGCTGTGGTCCTTGCAGTTAGCCAGGGGCCTTGTGTAAGCAGCACGGGCTCTTGAAGTATAGTTTTGTTTTATTAGGATTTAGGAGAACAGATGTACAAGCCCCTTTACTTTATGCACAGCGTTAACTTGGAGTGTCTCCTGATTCATCTGATTTACATCTGAGAGAAGAACATTTTTACATAATCACATTGTTTCTAAATTACGAGCGGCCCCTCCGCAGAGCTACGTGAACCGTGCGAAGATGCCTCCGAGCGCAACCCCATTCCATTATTATTATCTTTCATTATTATCTTTTATTTATCAAGTGCCTATGTATTCCACAGCATGTTTGGCTTTTCCGCATTCTGACTAACAGCAAGTGGAGCCAGATTCATGAAAGTCATAAACAACTTTTTTCTTCTAACACTTGAGAAGAGCTTAAATATTGTGTTAAAAATAAAAAATAACAACTTGTGAAACTTCTGCAGTATTTAACCTCTCCTTAATATGGAATTTGGAAAAAAATACATCTCTGCTCCAAATGTTCTCAAAGCTTTTTCTGTCCCAGATCTCCTAAAAATAACCGGCCGACTGACAATCTTCTGATGAAAATGAAAAACACTCTTGCTGTGACTTTCTGAGTGAAAGATCTAATTACATTTTTTTATTTAAGAATCCCCATTTCCCATGGAATCACAGAAGTTATCCTCTACATGTGTCTACAGCTGGGTTTATCACACTGGGGTAGTGGGGGGTGATATATTTAGAATTTGCTGCAGCATTTGAGACAGTTCGGCAGAAAAGTACTGATTAAACTAATGAAAATCGGTCTGGAACATAATAGGGGTGATTTTGTATTCAACAGGGCACAAGTGTAAGAGCACTAACCAAGCACTTGGGCCATGGGGAACGCTGCTTCCTGCACCAATCACTGGATCCAAAATCCAGTAGAGAGCCCTAAGGTGGTTAGGACTGGGTCTGCTTGTGGGCTTCACCCTATGATACTTCCTAACTTGAAATGAAGTTAGGAAAATGGAACAGTTTTGTGTCTTCCCCCCAGCCCTTCCCTCTTGAAAAGAGCTTTGTCTAAAAGTGGCCATACATTATAGGATCCACGGGTTTGGCGACCTCAATATGTCCACCAATATGTGGAGTAATACGATTGTTTGGCCCTCGGGTCAAATGATCAAATTGCAATGAAGGGAAAGGCCAGAAAGAGCAAGGACCCCATCAGTGAACCAATGCTATCCCCATTCCGAAAGGAAAATTAAATGTGCCCAATCAACATCTAGCCAATTTTAGGCCAGATATTGGTTGGGTGGACTTGTTGGGGGTTCTCATACATGGGCAAATTAGCTGCCAAAATAGTCTGAAGGACCCAAATGGACAGCTTAAATTTGCCCGTGTCTGGCCACCTTCATGTTCTTAGCATTCTATTCAATAGGCAGATCTCCTTGCTCCGAAAAGGAGCAAAGAATGAAGATATTGGAGTGTACCAAGTGCAAAAAAATGGCTAAATTGCAGGTAAATTAAACATTTTCAAATTGGACCAGTGTTGTTAGTGATGTACCACAGGGGTCAGTCCTTGGTCTGTAGGTGGGCATTGTATATGATGTATCTATCTTTGCTGATGGTACTAAATTGTGCAAAACTATGGGTTCCATGCTGTATGCAGTCGCTTTTCCAAGAGAACTGACTGAATAAGAGAAGTGAGCTTATGCAAGCTTATGGTAGAAGTACTCTAGTCATTCTGTGGCTACTAAAGCAAATAAAGTGCTGTCTTGTATAAAAAAGGGCATTGACTCAAGGGATGAGAACATCATTTTGCCCCTTTATAGGTCCCTGGTAAGGCCTCACCGTGAGTGTGGGGGGCAGTTTTGGGCTCCAGTCCTTAAGAAGGATATTAATGAGCTGGAGAGAGTGCAGAGACTGCAACTAAACTGGTAAAGGGGATGGAAGGTTAAACTATGAAAAGACAATCATTGTTGGGTTTAGAGGACATTACAGACAGATAGTGAGGGATCTCTTTTTCACATAGAAGACAGTGAAGAACCAGAGGTCACCCCATCAGGCATTGAACCTAATCTGGTTTCTTGTAACTGTAACTATATGCCTGCAACCCACCTTTTAGTGCTTCAAAGAAACTTCAAATCAACCCATTAAAGGGTTAGAAACTGTTAACAAATGTTTCTCCAGCTCAGACATACATATTAACAGAGAAGACTGAATCAGAGTCCTTTTCTTTTTAAATATTTCATTTCTCCCAACACACAGGTAATGGCAGCGATCTTGAGGTGTCACTGAAGCTGCAGACCTGGGAAACAAAGTGTATTTTCTTTACAGAGAGTCTTTTATCAGTTTTAGAGGACACGGGGAAGTGAATTATTAGTCGGGCTTCCCTTGGATATTGATTTTTTTGTGAAAGTCGAACATTCTAGTCTGCTGAGATGTAGCGAGAGTACACAGAGCAGTTATTTGCTACCATCTACTTTAACCCAAGGGAAGAGAGGGAAAAAAAATCACAACCCAGCAGCACCTATCAGCTCCACACCAGCACTTCCCTGCATCACTATGTGTCATGAACAATTATGAGAGATGATGTATCCATGCAGAGCTGCGGGTCTTCCTCCTATGTCTTCTACCCAGCAGGAAGCCAGACAGGGTCATCTACAGCACAATGTCCTTCAAGGTTACTGGTTTGTCCCTTCTGCTGTACAGGTTACTGGTATAGGAAGATGATTAATCTCTCTTTTTTAAAAAATTCTGTTAACCTTGTTTCATGTTTACAAATTTTGTCTTTGTTGTTACAGGTATGGGATCCCTTATCCGGAAACGCGTTATGTAGAAAGTTCCAAATTACTGAAAGGCCATCTCCCATAGACTCCATTATAAGCAAATAGTTTTAAAAATGATTTTCTTTTTCTCTGTAATAATAAAACAGTACCTGTACTTGATCCCAACTAAGATATAATTACCCCTTATTGGGGCAGAACAGCCCTATTGGGTTTATTTAATGGTTAAATGATTCCCTTTTCTCTGTAATAATAAAACAGTACCTGTACTTGATCCCAACTAAGATATAATTACCCCTTATTGGGGGCAGAACAGCCCTATTGGGTTTATTTAATGGTTAAATGATTCCCTTTTCTCTGTAATAATAAAACAGTACCTGTACTTGATCCCAACTAAGATATAATTACCCCTTATTGGGGACAGAACAGCCCTATTGGGTTTATTTAATGGTTAAATGATTCCCTTTTCTCTGTAATAATAAAACAGTACCTGTACTTGATCCCAACTAAGATATAATTACCCCTTATTGGGGGCAGAACAGTCCTATTGGGTTAAGCCAAGCGGCTCTGAGAAAAAAAAGACTCATTAACATTCAGTTGTGGAGGTACTATGCATATACACAGGTTTCACTTCTAAAGGCATTAAACACAGCAAAATACAAATAGATACGTCTCCTACCAATTATGGTAATGAGTCTTTTTTTTCTCAGAGCCGCTTGGCTTTATCTTCACATGAACAGGGCTCCATGGCATATTATTTCTTTGTATGGATGTACATTGGCTGTCTTATTATGCTTATCATATACACAAACACGTTTCCCACCCCTAGCTCATTAGTGCATCTAATGTACAGATTTGGAGGACTTAATAAAGACTTAATGCAAAGCTTCTATATGCTTATTATGTAGTTGCCCAGCAAAACACAGATGACAGCAACAATGGGAATAAAAGAATATTGAATGGTTTGTGCCCACTGGTTCAGGAGGAGTATGAGAGGCTAACATATAAACAGTAGGCAACCTATAGCAACCCTACACCTGCTATTTAGCTGTCCCTTTCAACTATAAAAACTCACAACAAGGTTTTGGTTGGATAATAAAGGCGTTTAGTTCACTTCCCCCCATATGTAATAAAAGGCACCAAGTTTGCCCAGTAGCAGCAACCCATAGCAACCAATAAGATGTTTTCATTTGAACAGGTGACCTGTAGTGATGAGCGAATCTGTCCCGTTTTGCTTTGCCGAAAAATTCACGAATCTTTCAGAAGATTTGCGAATCGGTGAAAATGTTGCGCGTCAAAAAAAATTGTCACCCGCGGCTATTCTTTTGTCGCCCAGCTATTCTTTTGTCGCCCACGGCTATTCTTTTGTCGCCCACGGCTATTCTTTTGTCGCCCAACTATTCTTTTGTCGCCCACGGCTATTCTTTTGCCGCCCACGGCTATTGTTTTGTCGCCCACGGCTATTGTTTTGTCGCCCGTGTCTTTTTTGTCGCCCGCGTCTTATTTGTCGCCCATGTCTATTTTTGATATGACTTCACCTTACCTTTTTCACATCTAATTTTTCACGGAAGTGTCAAAACAATTTGTCAGTGTTTTTTTGTCGTCAGGGTCTTTTTTGTCGCCCGTGTCTTTTTTTGTTGGCCGCGTCTTTTCGCCCACGGCTATTGTATTGTCGCCCGCGGCTATTCTTTTGTTGCCCACAACAATTTTTGGATGCACGGCAAATTTTCCCGTTGCAAATTTTTTCATCCGTTTTGCAAAATAATAATAATAATAATAAAAGGCGAAACGCGGAAATTCGCCGCAAATTCATGCCTGGCGAAACATTCGCCCACCACTAGTGACCAGTAAATTCTATCTGCTGATTGGTTGCTATGGTTTAATGCTTCTGGGCTTCATGTGACCATTTACTAAAGGTCAGATATTTTTTCCCAATTTGTATTTGTTAGTGCTAAAAGATAAAAAAGTTGCAATTTTTTCACGATTTGTGAATAAATGGCTAAAAATTCAGAAACCGACAGCCAAAACTTGTTGCAAACATGTAGAAGTCAATGGCAGATGTCTCTTCCCTTCCCTGGAGGATCCTCTTTTGCTTCGAAACTGCAGAGGGTTTCGGATCTTTTACGTTTTTTTTTTGTGCGATGATTTGAAAAAGTGGAGGTTTCAGTAAGACAATTGGAAAAAGTTGCAGTTTTTTTCTGCAACTTTTTCCTGCACTTACAGACGTTTTAGTAAATGTCAGACATTTGTGGCAATGGGTTTATTTGAATTTTTAAAAAGAAAAAAGTAAGAAAAGTTAAAGTTTTAGTAAATCTGCCCCTTAGTGCCATTTATTACATAACTTCATTCATCTATTAAAGAAGCTCTGAAGCCTCACTAGTAGTGATGAGCGAATCTGTTCCGTTTTGCTTCGCCGAAAAATTTGCGAAACGGCAAAAATGTTGTGCGGCAAAAAAAACTGTCGCCCGCGAATATTCTTTTGTCGCCTGCGGCTATAACTTTGTCGCCCACGGCTATTGTTTTGTCACGCGGCTATTATTTTGTCGCACGGCTATTCTTTTGACACCCGCGACAATTTTTGGACGTGCAGCGAATTTTTCCGCGGCTAATTTTTTCATCCGTTTCACGAAACAATCCGCCAATGGCGAAATGCGGAAATTCGCTGTGAATCCATGCCTGGCGAAACATTTCGCCCATCACTACTCACTAGACATTGGAATTGGACAAAAGCTACTATTAGCCCGTGTATCAGGTAGATATTTAGCATTTAAATTCTCAGCATCTTTTTTCTCCCAGGGGGGAAGGATTTACAGACAGTATTCCACTTTCTAACTTGATAAAAGCCTATCACACAGTGACCAGCTTCCATTTAGCTTTCTACCCTCTTCCCCACTTTGCACCATTGTCATTGAGGCTTTGCTAAAGGTCACTGTGTGTCACTTTCTGGTTTTGGAAATCTCCTTCCAGGAAATACAAAGCATTTGATTGTGGCAAGCTGGAATTATAATGGTTTGTTCATCTTCTTTGGCCCTATGCTCTTTACCCCTAGCTTGTATTTATTCCCTTGTATACAAAATACATCTTCTATTATTATTATTTTCGCTCATAAGCTCTGCAAGGCAACTAGCAGCTCTCCAGCAGAGATTCCCAATATTGGTTTTCATTGTTTCTATTGTATCTCGTCTCTCCTATTACTTATTGTCTTGTGCCGTTATGTTTGCTTTTCCCCATGGAATATTATATTGTGAAATTAATGTTGCAATATACAACGTAAATAATGATTCTAATATTAGTGGTTTACTAGGAAAAAAAAAATGTATCATCCTTTTTGCCTTTGCTGCAGGCCTGATTCTACAAGAAGGGCTTATGGCATTATGGTGCGGATGTAAGCTGGCACTTCCCATACAGATCTATGGTCACCTCGGTCACCTCCCTCCTCTTGTGTCTCTTGAATGTAAATGTTTATACAGGTATAGGACCCATTATCCAAAATTCTCTGGACCAAGGGTATTCCGGATAAGGGGTCTTTACGTATTTTGGATCTCCATACCAGAAGTCTATTAAAAATTAATAAAACAATAATTAAACCCAAGAGGATCGTTTTGGACCCAATAAGGAATAATTATATATTAGTCGAGATCAATTACAAGGTACTGTTTTATTATTACAGAGAAAAGGGAAAATCAGTTTTAAAAATCTGAATTATTTGATTAAAATGGAGTCTATGGGAGATGGGCTTTCCGTAATCCGGAGCTTTCTGGATAATGGGTTTCCAGATAACAGATCCCATAGCTGTAGTTATTTTTATAGCTATTTTCTTCTGTTCCCTATTAATGTATTGTTTAAATGTTTAACCCATAAACACAAGCAGCACTATACAGGTATGGGATCCATTATCCAGCAACCCATTATCCAGAAAGTTCAGAATTATGTAAAGGCCATCTCCCATAGACTCCATTATAAGCAAATAATTCTAATTTATAAAAAGTATTTCCTTTTTCTCTGTAATAATAAAACAGTACCTTGTACTTAATGGTAACTAAGATGCATAAATCAGTATTGGTGGCAAGGGTCGGACTGGGCCACCGGGAGAAAACCAGCCCAGACCCGATCCCCGCAGGGCACTCTACTGATCCTTCATTCTTCCTCCCCCAACGCGCTGCAGTTAAGCTTTATTTACCTGCGCAGACAGGTGGGGGGGGGCCCTGTGGGGCAGTGTGTGAAGGCCATGGCTATGGCCATTGGGGAGGTGCAGGGGCCCCTAAGGCAGAAGTCCTGGTACCCCCCAGTCCGACCCTGTTGGTAGCACAACAATCTGATTGGGTTTATTTCATGTGCAAATGATTTTTTAGTAGAAATCCAAATTACGGAAAGACCTCTTATTCAGAAAACCCCAGGCCCAAAGCATTCTGGACAACAGGTCCCATACCTGTACAAATATATACATAATAACAACAAGGGTTACTGATGATGGCTGGGGACACAGACTCGCCATTGTTTACCTTGGAGAAAAAATAAATCCTTAAAAGCTGTAACAAATACTGAAATATCCATTCTTTTGACTGTTGTGAAAATATTTGCTCTGTGACTTAAAGGTCCCAAGGACAATCAGTATCAATACAAAGCCTTTTTTTGTAAATAGTATATTGATTCTGGCAAGTTCCGTGATTTACCTTTCGGTGCTTTTCTGAATACAGTTTTTCACTTGTTTTTGTAAATGAAACATAACTACTGACATATAAACATTTATTTACATTCTTCTTGAAAAAAATCAAACATGTCACAAGCGTATGAAAGGGTCATCAATAATACATGCTCGAGAACCGCAGTCATTCAGAATAAGGGAATGTATTTCCTAGAATTTTAGTTGACGATGGGGACGGGGACGGGCAAAACATGGCTAAAGGCTAAAGGCATCAGTTTAATTTTGTCATGTTGCATAATCCATTCTCATTGTATGATCCAATTTCGTAGATGATGAAAAAAGACAAGCTAGTTTATGATTCAAGATCACAAGGGAATGGAAGTCCCTTGGTTTAGGCTTATTATATAGGGAAAGGCTGTGATTCAGAAGCATCTCTTCAAGCCCAGGGGGAAATGGAGTCTTATTAGCTATATTTCAGCAAGCAGAGCATAGGGGAGGTGGTGTTTAGCCAGACATGGACGATGGAATCAGGCAGAAGCTTGTCTGTTTACGAATTCGAAAAGGAAGGAAATTCGTTAATGATACTGAATTGACTGACAGAATTGAGTATCATTAAATATGTTATATCTGTTCTGTAAAGCCCAGTCTCAATGTGGGTCACTCTCAGCGTAACCAATGTCCTCTGGAGCTAACGCTGGGGGTTCCCAGTACCGTGGCACCTATTCACTGCTGTGTTCCACACGGGGGGATCTGTGGTGCGCGTTTATATCAGGCCCTGATACTCGAGGCTACAAAATAATGAAGGGACACTTATAATGAGCTCCTGCTCTGTATTAATGTTCTGGTTGTATCTGGGGGAAGTGCTTTAAAGCAAAGACTTTCAGTCTTTAATTTTTCTTAAAAAACCAAAATAACATAAATCAAAGGAAAGGGAGGAAGCACGTCGAGAGTGCATTATTAATAAGCTGAGAGGCAGGGGAAGGCAGGGCAATACTATGTATTAAATAGGACAGGAAATGTTCACTGTTAAAGTGCCAGAACTACCAAAAAAATAAAATTTGTAAACTTTTAGAGCTTATGTCTATGGGGGCCATTTACTAACGCTTGGATTTTTTTATTCGGATTTTTAGTCGCAGAAAAACAAGTTGCAACTTTTTCAAGATTTATTATGCGACCATGAATCCAAATCCGAGCATTCGCCAGATGAAAGTTGATGAGATCGTGTAGAGGCCAATGGCAGATGTTGCCTCCCTTTCTTGAAAGATCTTTCTTTTGCTTCAAAACTTTAGAGGTTTTCGGATTTTTGACACTGCAAAAGTTGCAGTTTTCATCTGAAAATTCGAAAAATTTGGGATCTTCACAACTTTTCAAAAAATTGTTTTAGTAAATGTGCCCTATAAGTCCAGCTAGTTAAATAAAATCTGTCCAGATAGATAAATAAAATATTTCTTGATAGAATCTGCCCTGTTTTGCTTGTGAGTCTTTACCCAATGTGACTGTAGAGAGCCATGGATGACATGTAGTGATGAGCGAATTTTTTCGCCATGCATGGATTTGCAGTGAATTTCCGCAGTTCGCCACTGGAATTTCGCTGTGGAATTTTTATTTTTGTCCAAATTGGACGCGGTCGTGTCAAAAACAGGCTGCAGGCGCATCAAAAAAGGGGGTGGGCAAAAAAAAAATCACACGACAAATGGGTTTCGTGAATTTTTCACCGTTTTGTGAATTTTCTTGCTGTTTCGCAGATTTTATGGCAAAGCGAAACGGGACAGATTCGCTCATCACTAATGGCACGCAAAATAACAGCCCAATATCAGGGTCAGAACTAGGGGATGTCAGAAGAGGGACTTGCATCAGGTGCTTTTTGGGGGAGGGGCAATGGCCGAAGGAGATCAGTGGGGTAAGGGCAGACTGAGGGGAGTGAGTGACAGAGATGGTATATGGATCAGTGGGGATAATGGTGGTGGCAATGGGGTGAGCGAGTGGGGGTACCTGGGTAGCTTGGGCACCAATACCACCAAAAGTGGTTGCACCCATACTTTTTTGTGCCTAGCATCAATATACCTTTGGTACTTTAGGCGCATTGACAAAGTCCAGGGTACCATTCAAACCTTGCCCCCACATGCTCTAATGGGGTCAGGGCTGCATTCTGACCACAACCTCGGATCTAAAGGATGGCATTTCCGCAGTAGCTGGAAAATGTCATCCCCGCCTTGTGGTGTCAGCATTCATTTAAGGATGAAGATAGAACAACTTCATTTCAAGGTATCAGTAGAAATGATTCTTGGCGTTGGTTTGTTCATGGGGTGATGAGGTGTCGCTCAGCTCTTTATTTCCAGGCCGCGATGTCGCAAGAAAAAAGAAATTGTTTGTGACCAGTCACGCAGCTTGGTGATTACTAAGGGAATTACTAACACCTCTGGGGCTTCAGCATGAACTTTCTGCTATGACCCCCATAATGAGGAGTCAAATGATTACTAGCAATCAAGAGTCATCACCAATCAGGTAGATTCAGCAGTGCCCCCAACAGAGACACGAGTCACAATACAGTAAATTGTGGCTGCCTCACAACAGATTAAAAATGAGAAATTCATGGATCTGGCAAATTACTGGGTATAAATCAGTCTAACAAGCATAACTATGGCCGATTTGCTCATCTATACTCCACAGCTCCATCTATTGATTCCTACGGATGGTTTGATCAATACTAGCAGGATAATAAGTGATGTGCCTTCAGTGCAGACCTGAAAAAGGCTTGAAAATGCTTTTCGTAGTTTTACTCTATAACATTTCACGATAACACAATATATCAATGTCATGTGTAAATATATCATAGAAAAACCTAATAAAGATTTTCTGGTGGGTCAGACAACAAATGAATAGAGGACAGCGCAATGCAGCTGCAAGTCTCAAACCTTTTGGCTTTTTAAAGGAACAGTTCACCTTTATTTGTTATCTGTTCTATTGATGTCTGTTTACAGAGATTATAAAGCAGTACCTGCCCCAGTGGAGCTTACAATCTAAGGTCCCTATTACATTTACACACACTATGGTCAGTTCTATCAGGTCTATCAGAAAAACCTGCCTGTATGTTTTTGGCGTGTAAGTGGAAACCAGAGAAAACCCAAGAAGACATGGGGAGAACATACAAGCACCTTGCAGATAGTGCCCAAGCTGGAATCAAACTCAGGGCCTCAGCGCTGCAAGGGTTACTCACCGAACCATTATGTTTCGCATTGCTCTTCTGGCTAACATGGTCATTAATCCTAGCAACCAGATATCAGATAACTATGAGGTTTGATCTGTATTGTAATTAGGGTTTTATATCACTTAATACTAAGGATGCACCGAACCCACTTTTTTGGGTTTGGCCGAACCTCCAAACCCCATTAGAATATTTTTCTGTGCAAGTCTTTTTTCAAATTGCAGGGGCAAATCACAGGTTCTAAAAATTCTAACATTTCTCTTGTCTCATTTCCAGGGATTCTAAGGGGCCCATTTACTTACTCACGAACGGGCCGAATGCGTCCGATTGCGTTTTTTTCGTAATGATCGGTATTTTGCGATTTTTTCAGAAAATTATCGCAACTTTTTCATTACCAATACGATTTTTGCGGTAAAACGCGAGTTTTTCGTAGCCATTCCGAAAGTTGCGATTTTTTCGTAGCGTTAAAACTTGCGCAAAAAGTTGCAATTTTTTCGTAGTGTTAAAACTTGCGCAAAACATCGCGCCTTTTAAGTTTTAACGCTACGAAAAAAGCGCAACTTTTCGCGCAAGTTTTAACGCTACGAAAAAATCGCAACTTTCGGAATGGCTACGAAAAAGTCGCGTTTTTTCGCGCAAATCGCATTGGTAACGAAAAAGTCGCGATAATTTCCGAAAAGTCGTAAAGGCGCCGAAAAAAACGCAAGAAATACGAAAAAGTAGCAAAATGTTCGTTTTCCAATCGGAATTTGTGTCTTAGTAAATCAGCCCCTTAGTGTCCCTGTTTCTCTACGGGATGTTGGCCTTGTTTTTGGTCTTTCTAGCTCTTTTGAGTTTTGTACCTTTTTGTTTCCCACCCCTTACTGCTTTGTGGGGCATGGCTTGGTAGATCCCATGTGTACTGACATGGAGGGACGCAGAAGAAAAGGAGAATTTCACTTACCTTCTTGACGTAAATTCTATTTCTTCTAGTCCCGACATGTCAGTACAGGTTTCCCATCCCAATTTTGCTTCCTGTACTGCTATGGCAAATGTATAACAGTGGTGAGGAGGAAGTCAGGTGGTCTTATAGGGCAGGATTCAGTTTAATTGGCTTGGTATAGGTCCTACCTCCTGTGGGGGAGGGGCGATGCTACCCATGTGTACTGACATGTCGGGACTAGAAGAAATAGAATTTACGTCAAGAAGGTAAGTGAAGTTTTCCTTTTTTTTTTATTTGAATGACCCAATGTAGAGATAACAGCTTGGAAACACCATCACAAATATCTACAAGTGAAGCAACAAGCCAACCTGGATCAACTGAGAAAGATGATGTTGAAGTGGCACTACCAGATGCAACAATACTAAAAGTTCTTAGAAAAAGGGTATATTTTCCCTTTGACGCATTGTTTCATATACATTTATTTAAACATTACCAAATGTAAGTTCTATATAAACCCCTGGGTTTTTCTGTATTCCATTTATTCAGCTTATGAAATTGAAGAAGTTATATTTGCCATAATCTGGAGGGCACCCGTTGTTTATGTGCATTGGATAAGCAAGATGACTTTCACAGAAAACACATTTTACTTCAGTTGCAGGAACTTTTTTATGCAGAGACTCTCAACTAAATATTTACAGAAAATGCTAGCACTAACAAATTCATTAGAAAGTGCTTAGTTACTTAGCAAGGGTCATTTATCTTCTGTTCCCAGTGTAAAGCTGTTTTGTGTTTACAACTGAAAACCAAGCAAATTTTAAGACTATAAAGGTGCATTAAGTTCTTCAACCTGATACATGCAAAGGTGCATGGCCTGCCAGCTTCTTCCCTTATCCTTATATCCTAGTTAGTGATGAGCGAATCTGTCCTGTTTCGCTTCGCCATAAAATTCGAGAAACGGCAAGAAAATTCACGAAACGGTGAAAAATTTGTGAAACGCATTTGTTGCACGTTTTTCTTTGTTGTCCGCATCTATTTTCTTCGCTCACGTCTATTTTTTGTCGTCCATGGTTTTTTTGATGCAGCCGTGCCCAATTTGACACAACCACACCCTTTTGTTGATGCAATCGTACCCAATTTGACACGTGCCGAAAAAATTTTCACAGAAGTTTCGCAAAACAATTCGCCAATGCCGAAATGTGGAAATTCTCTGCGAATCCATGCCTGGCGAAAAAAATCGCTTATCACTAATCCTAGGGGCACATTTACTAAGCCACGAACGGGCCGAATGCGTCTGATTGCGTTTTTTTCGTAATGATCGGTATTTTGCGATTTTTTCGGAAAAATGTCGCGACTTTTTCGTTACTAATACGATTTGTGCGAAAAAACGCGAGTTTTTCGCAGCCATTCTGAAAGTTGCACAAAATCTGGCGATTTTTCGTAGCGTTAAAACTTGCGCAAAAAGTTGCGCTTTTTTCGTAGCGTTAAAACTTGCGCGAAACGTCGCACCTTTTAAGTTTTAACGCTACGAAAAAGGTGCAACTTTTTGCGCAAGTTTTAACGCTACGAAAAAATCGGCAGATTTTGCGCAACTTTCGGAATGGCTACGAAAAACTCGCGTTTTTTCGCGCAAATCGTATTGGTAACGAAAAAGTCGTAAAGACGCCGAAAAAATCGCAAAAAATACGAAAAAGTCGCAAAATGTTCGTTTTCAAATCGGAATTTTTCCAATTCGGTTCAGATTCGTGTCTTAGTAAATGTGCCCCCTAGTGTATGTTTTTCCTTTCTCCTAATTCCTAATCTACTTTATGTTGGAGGGTATATAACATTATTTGGCTTCAAACGTCCAGTGAAGTTGATTGAAGTTGGCTCTCTTTAGGCTCCATAAAAGAACACCAAATATAAAACAAAATGTTACATCTTTCCTTCAGAACCCCCCATGGGCATCCATATACTGTATCTGCTGAACTTTTCTTACTTAATTTACACTGCCCTTTTCCATTAGTTCATTTTTAGATTTGTCACTCACCACAGGGTTGGGGGCTGCAACTCCCAGGGGAACATACATTACATACAACTGGCTAATTGATAGGCCCTTGCTGTATGGTTGGAACAACAGTTTCTATTCTGAATTCATAATCTTGAAATAACTTTTGAAACACAGAAACTATTTATCTACCAGAACTTCACAACCAACATATACTGTAGGTGCTACTTCTAGCATTGTTCACAGCATTAAATATATATCACTTTCCTTGTGACGGTAGCACAGACAGGTGGTTGTGGTCCTTCTATCCCTGAGCCTCACAACTTGTACCCCTGCATTGGGAAGTGACACCCAGGGTACTTTCCCTTCTGCTCTTCTCAATGGAGCTCTGCTCAGCCCTACAGATCTGTCTTCTACTAAGACCTTCTGCCTCAGGCTCTTCAACTTCCAGAGAATGTCCAAACACTCTAAACCAAAGGATCTATTCCCTCTTATGTATCTGGAAATTCCCACTATATTCATGGCCAACTGGGAACTCCCAGCTTCCCTGAGGGCATGCCTAACCTGGAAACTCTTAGGGGTTGATTCACTAAAGTGCGATAAGTGTTATCGCATGCTTTTTTGTGTTAAAATTGACACAAAAAAACTGTTCGATTCGCTAAAGTATTATCGCATGCAGTAAGTCGCATATTGCGTGCATTAAATAGCGCGCAACCGCATGCATTAATTTTACCGCATTGCGTTAATCCTCTCGTAGAAATAACAGTAACGCATGATTCACAAACACTTAGACGTGCTAAATATCGCATTGGTCTGTGCAAAAATGAACACCTACTTGGGGCAGGCGGTAATTATAGAAAAGTACAGTTCATGAGCTTTTGGCAACACAATATGGACTTTGCAGTGGGATTTATTCAAGTCTGTGTTGGCCCCAGAGTGATGCAGCCGCCAGTTTGCAGGGAAATGGGCATTTAAAAAAAAGTAGTTTTACGAACGTAATGGTGTGTATGGCTAATATGGTGTGCGCGCGATAAGTAGCACACTGCAATTAGTGCGCGTTGTGTCGAATACTGCATTAAAATAGTCTTCGCGACTTAAATAACGCAAACAGCATCGCATCTAAATTAACGCAAATATGCTTTTAGTGAATGGGGCATTAAGATGCGAAAAATAAGACACAATAACATTTTTACCGCATGCTATAAATAGCGCTCGTTTTATCGCACTTTAGTGAATCAACCCTATGATGTCATAAACAAAGAGAGGGCACACCCTTTCCCTCTACCTCTGCAACTGTCAGCTTTGGGACCATTTTTACATAAATTTAAAAAAAAAAAACATTCAGTGACTGAATAAAAGTTACTGAATTTTTTTGGTATATTTAAAAATGTCATTGATGGTTTATTTCAGCATTGTACCCAGACACTATAAGATAGATAGCAGGCCATCAGAGCACCTTTGACCTTCATCCAGTCAGCTGGCAGGCTGCAGAGGGAATGAATTTGGCAGTTTTGATTGATTATTTGTTTAGGTTTAAACAATTAAGGCCTAATATGAGATGCCTCCTGTGTCGCTGGAACAAAGCGAATGGGAACAAAGCTTTCTTTGTTTTTCCCCTCTGGAGTGAGATACTTGCCCCTATTGCGTGGCTGTATTAATTCATTTTTCCATGTTATGACCAGGTGTTTGTGTTAATGTATTCTAGAGTGTCACGGAACATAACACTAGCACCTGGCACACTTTTTTGCAAGCTCTTTCCAACAAGGAACTTGCAGCTGAACCTCAGGCTGGAATATAAAGGAGCCGAGGGGAGTTCATCCATTCTCTAGCAACAAGACAAAAAAACGGCAAATGTAGGGCGGGTACTTGTGTTACTCCTACTAAAATATTTCATACAGGAAAATAAATGTACCAGCATCATGATTATGAGTTGATAACATGCTTTCAGTTTCTGGCTTTCATACAATACATTATTGGCTTTTGAATAAAAAAAAATTAACTACAATAAAGCATTTTTATTTGTGGAAAAATACATGTCTGTCATGGTGCATTATGGGCAAATGGCTGAAGGCTTCTGTTGCCCCAGGGGTTACACCTCTGCATGACAGCTTTGCATTTAGCTAAATAGTACTATAATCAATCATGTTGAAGTCAGCTCTACATTTTTCATTGTAAAGTCTTAAGCTGAACATTGGGGGAGAGAAAGAGAGAGAGAAAGTGCCAGGAATGCTTGAAGGGTCTTTCACCTGAAATAGTCCAAGTGTGAATCTAATTAAGGAGGTAGTTCATCTTAAAACTCACTTGTAGGCTATTGCAGAAACACAAAGTCACTGCAGGTTTGCTTAGTTTATTTATAGTTTTCAGCTAGAAACCCAAGTGTGTTCAATGGCCCTAGCAGCTAGAAAGCAGATGGATTGATAGGCTAGATGTTGGCCAGTAAATTATCAGTAAATTTGACCAGAAATGTTGTGTTTAGAACAGGGTTTCCCAGATTTTTTTACTTATGAGCCACACTCAGATGTAAAAAGTGTTGGGGAGCCACACAAACATGAAAAAAGTTATTTGGGGATGCCAAATAAGGGCTGTGACTGGCTATTTGGTAGCCCCATGTGGCCTGCTGGCCTGCAGGAGGCTCTGCTTGGTGCAAGGCAATTACGGTTGGAGAATTTTATTTTACGCAGAATGCAGGGTTCCCCCCTTAATGTCAGTGCAATCGTGGCTGCAAGGGGGAGTTGTACCTGATGCATTTTTGCTTGATTTACTGAAACTTGTGCAAATGCGTGCATGTGTTTTATCAATTCAAAAAAGTTTTTGGAGTTCATTGGTGCATCATTTTTGGATCTTGTTATCAAAATTACATCTGTGCCTGATTCTTTAGGTGCAAGTTTGCTCTGCCTATTGATGCTGCCCATTTCACCTGCTTATATACCTACTATATACCTGTAGTTGCACTCACCACTGCCTTCCTCCTGCCTCTTGTTGTAAATTTCACATTGTTGTCACATTGTTGTGTCTATTGGCACAGGGAAACCATGGAGCGACCAGCGCCTCTAGAGTTGGCAGTAGTTCCAGGGGCCCCTTGCGTCCATAGGCACACTTGCTCTAGATTAGGAATGGGATGCAGGACAGCTGCAATTATAGAAGTAAACCTATTTATTAATACATCTATTTGCTTTTGAAATCCAAACTTTCCCTTATCAATCAGATAGTGAGTATACTTCTCTATTGTACTTTATTATTTAGTTTATGTCCAACATACCTATAATTCATAGCAGAGTAATGGTTATGCCCACTCTCTACACCCCCTACCTGTAAACATATCACACGTGTTTAAAAGGGAATCGAGTCCCGTGCCTAACGTATCGGGCAAGCTTACTAGGCCAGGGAAGTTGTCAGCTCGGAATGAGGAATTGAGTCTGATGAATCATTTTTCAGTGTTTTCTTAGAAACACTTCCATCTCACCAAGCAATGCCAAGACTTGCTCTGAAGTCCACAGCGGCAGAAGAACAATGTGACGGTCTGCTGAGCCAGGGTGACGGCTGATTAAAAAGGGACTAACTGCTCTTTGGCGCACTGCAGGAAGGAAACAAGAGTTGACTGGAAATGATGTTCAGTGTTAAGATAGGAGGACATGCCATGATTGCATTAATATTTATTTCAAGCCAACTCTTCGGAGGAGATTGAAAATGAAATGGAACGTTGAAAACAAGGGCAGAAAGCGAGAGCAATTTTTTTTCTTCCGCTTTACATTTTCGGATGCTCATTTAAATGTGCCAGCGCTTGAAAAATAGAAATATACTGAAAAGCGGTTTTATGTTATTTTGAGATTTAAAGGAGAAGGAAAGGTAAAAACTAAGTAAGCTTTATCATAAAGGTCTATGTATACACGTAAACACTTACAGAAACGCTGCTCTCAGTGGAAAGAAACATATTTTTTCCTTCTATTCAGTATACATGAACCTCTCTGTCAGACTTCTTGCTCTCAGGAAAATTTTTCAGGGCACGGCACAAGCCTGCTCAGTTTGCTCCTCTCTCCCCCTCCCTTCTCCTGCTCCCCCCATCTATCCCTGCTGTAATCTGAGCCCAGAGCACAGAGATGCAGGTACAGATGCCTGACCAAGCTAAAATGGCAGCTGCTATCTTAAACAAACAGAGAGAACTTCTATGGCTCTTTACTCAGGTATGATAAAGCTTTCTACAGAATTAATGTAGCATTCTAACTTACACTATTACGACTGATCTGTTGGCAATAAAATGCCTGAGCATCTTTCCTTCTCCTTTAAAATGTGACTTTATGTTAAATCCCATGCAACTGATATGTAACATTACACTAGTGAAAGACACAATAGAAACACCATACTAATATTATGATTTTAGAGGGGTAGAATGAAAAATAAATACCCCAGGCAGTAACTATGCGTCCCTCCTAAACCTGCAGCTCATTGACTGCAAGCACATATATTGGCCCTCCCAATATGCAATGACTTGTCTTAAAGGCAAAGGGTGACCTATTAAGAACAAGAGATTATGTCCCCTCATTCTGTAAGTGTTTATCGCCAATTAAGTGCAACTTACTGAACAGAGAAAACCCCTTTCATGTGTCTTGCATCGCCGCTAATGACTAATCATCATACGGAAAAGGAGAGCACTTTGTTGAGTTTACAGCAATAACCTATAAATGAAGCCCCCCAACCTGCATATAGGGATGAGCAAACTTTTTGGACTAGAGTCAAAAATTCACATTTTCACCAACATTTTTCACGAATCCACCATTCACTAACGCAGTCTGTTGAGACAGAAAAAAAGGAGACATCTTTTTTATCTGCCCCTTGACTTCAATATCAGCCAATAGGATCAGAGCCTAATGTGGAGAGTTTCTGGTTTGAGCAAGTGAGAGAAAGGACATATAAATATTGATGGAAATGCCACCAGTATGTTTATAAGAAACTGGTTACCTGGGAGACTCTTTCCTATAATGAACATGTAGCTAGTGATGAGCGAATCTGTCCCGTTTTGCCGAAAACTGCAATATGACAGTAAAATTCATGAAACGGTGAAAAATCCATTAATCACGTTTGACGCATGACTTTTTTGTTGCCCGCATCTTTTTTTGGCGCAACAGTGCAACCTATTTTTCAAGGAAGTTCCACAAAACAATTCGCCAATGGCGAACTGCAAAAATTTGTTGCAAATCCATACCTGCCGAAAAAATTCGCTCATCGCTACATGTAGCATCATGAAAAGGAGTTTCTCTAATACGGAGGAGCACTATACGGAGGAGCACTATTGCAGCTTCATTTATAAAGCTTTTCATTTAGGAGCTCTCCAGTTTGGAATTTTAGTAGCTATCTGGTTGCTAGGGTTTTGTGTACCTTAGTAACCAGACAGTTGGTTAAATGAAAGACTGGAATATGAATAGAAGAGGGTCTGAATAGTCAGATAAATGATAAGAAGTAACAATATTAATATATTTTAATGCACAGAGCAATCGTTTTTGGCTGTCAGGGTCAGTGACCCCCATTTGAAAGGAAAAATATAGAAGACCAATTGCAAAGTTGTTGGGAATATGACATTCTATAACAAGGTTAATGTAAAGGTGAAACCACCCTTTTAAGCTGGCCATGCATGGGCTCATAATTTCTGCTGATTTGGTTAATAGTGATGAGCAAATCTGTCCCATTTCGCTGAAAAAATTGCGAAATGACAGTAAAATCCGGCAAACGGTGGAAAATCTGCAAAACATGTCTGACACGAGAAATTCTTGTCGCCTGTGTCTTTTTTGACGTGACACAAATTTTTCTGCTGTGAATTTTCGCAGAAGTTTCGCTAAACAATTCGCTGCCAAACCATACCTGCCGACAAAAATTCGCTCATCACTATTGGTCACACTTGAGTCGCCTATTGGTGGAGATATAGGGCTAAAACAATGGCCTTCGGAACAATATCAGTTTGGGGCTTGGCCAGATATTCCATTGAGCAAAATAAATCCAGGGGTGGGCAGTGGTAGGCTGAGAAGTTCCTAAAGGGGTTTTCCACCTAAAAAATGATTTTTACATAGTGACGAAAATGTCATTTTAGGCAATTTCCCAATATACATTAGTTAGTAAAATAAAATGCATTAAATAATAATAATTATACGGTTTGGTTGTTTTTATTTTAGCAATAAAGTCAAAGCCCTTTTTCATACAAGAAGCGGTTATTATTTTATTAAAGTTTTACAACAGCCCTAAAATAATCCTTTTACCATAACTACTGAAGAGTAAACTATGCAAACATGAAATATCGTTTCCATCCAATTCTGCCCATTTTTAAAACATTTCTTAAGTAAACTGTGAAAAATCTAGGGATCTGGGAGATATCATTTTCTGAGAATGCAAGAAATAAAAATGATGGAACGTTCTATTTTGGATGGTTATTTTTTGTAATTAGAACTCATTTTTCACAAACGTAAGGCTGCAATTATCAACAGGGGAGATGATGCTTTCCTACACTTCTCAGCTTCGGAAACCTTTCAAGCAAAGTAAAAAGTTAACGGCATCGGAATGGAAGTTGCATCAAAACAGTATAAAGTTACAGAAACACTGGATTGAAAAATTCACAGCTGAAGCTTTACAGATAAGCTTGAATGGATGATCTACATAATAACATAGTAAGTTGGGTTGAAAAAAGACACACATTTATCAAGTTCAACATTTTATGTCTATATAAAACCTGCTAAGTGCTAGTTGATCCAGAGGAAGGCAAAAAACCCCATCTGAAGCCTCTCTAATTTGCCGCAGAGGGGAAAAAATTCCTTCCTGACTCCAAGATGGCAATCGGACCAGTCCCTGGATCAACTTGTACTGAGAGCTATCTCCCATAACCCTGTATTCCCTCACTTGTACTGAGAGCTATCCCCCCTACCCCTGTATTCCCTCACTTGTACTGAGAGCTATCTCCCATACCCCTGTATTCCCTCACTTGTACTGAGAGCTATCCCCCCTACCCCTGTATTCCCTCACATGTACTGAGAGCTATCCCCCCCTACCCCTGTATTCCCTCACTTGTACTGAGAGCTATCCCCCCTACCCCTGTATTCCCTCACTTGTACTGAGAGCTATCCCCCCTACCCCTGTATTCCCTCACTTGTACTGAGAGCTATCTCCCATACCCCTGTATTCCCTCACTTGTACTGAGAGCTATCCCCCCTACCCCTGTATTCCCTCACTTGTACTGAGAGCTATCCCCCCTACCCCTGTATTCCCTCACTTGTACTGAGAGCTATCTCCCATACCCCTGTATTCCCTCACTTGTACTGAGAGCTATCTCCCCTACCCCTGTATTCCCTCACTTGTACTGAGAGCTATCCCCCCTACCCCTGTATTCCCTCACTTGTACTGAGAGCTATCTCCCCTACCCCTGTATTCCCTCACTTGTACTGAGAGCTATCCCCCTACCCCTGTATTCCCTCACTTGTACTGAGAGCTATCCCCCCTACCCCTGTATTCCCTCACTTGTACTGAGAGCTATCCCCCCTACCCCTGTATTCCCTCACTTGTACTGAGAGCTATCTCCCCTACCCCTGTATTCCCTCACTTGTACTGAGAGCTATCTCCCATAACCCTGTATTCCCTCACTTGTACTGAGAGCTATCTCCCATACCCCTGTATTCCCTCACTTGTACTGAGAGCTATCTCCCATACCCCTGTATTCCCTCACTTGTACTGAGAGCTATCTCCCATACCCCTGTATTCCCTCACTTGTACTGAGAGCTATCCCCCATAACCCTGTATTCCCTCACTTGTACTGAGAGCTATCTCCCCTACCCCTGTATTCCCTCACTTGTACTGAGAGCTATCCCCCATACCCCTGTATTCCCTCACTTGTACTGAGAGCTATCTCCCATACCCCTGTATTCCCTCACTTGTACTGAGAGCTATCCCCCCTACCCCTGTATTCCCTCACTTGTACTGAGAGCTATCTCCCATACCCCTGTATTCCCTCACTTGTACTGAGAGCTATCTCCCCTACCCCTGTATTCCCTCACTTGTACTGAGAGCTATACCCCCTACCCCTGTATTCCCTCACTTGTACTGAGAGCTATCTCCCCTACCCCTGTATTCCCTCACTTGTACTGAGAGCTATCCCCCTACCCCTGTATTCCCTCACTTGTACTGAGAGCTATCTCCCCTACCCCTGTATTCCCTCACTTGTACTGAGAGCTATCTCCCATACCCCTGTATTCCCTCACTTGTACTGAGAGCTATCCCCCTACCCCTGTATTCCCTCACTTGTACTGAGAGCTATCCCCCCTACCCCTGTATTCCCTCACTTGTACTGAGAGCTCCCATACCCCTGTATTCCCTCACTTGTACTGAGAGCTCCCATACCCCTGTATTCCCTCACTTGTACTGAGAGCTATCCCCCCTACCCCTGTATTCCCTCACTTGTACTGAGAGCTCCCCTACCCCTGTATTCCCTCACTTGTACTGAGAGCTATCTCCCATACCCCTGTATTCCCTCACTTGTACTGAGAGCTATCCCCCCTACCCCTGTATTCCCTCACTTGTACTGAGAGCTCCCCTACCCCTGTATTCCCTCACTTGTACTGAGAGCTATCTCCCCTACCCCTGTATTCCCTCACTTGTACTGAGAGCTCCCCTACCCCTGTATTCCCTCACTTGTACTGAGAGCTATCTCCCCTACCCCTGTATTCCCTCACTTGTACTGAGAGCTATCCCCCCTACCCCTGTATTCCCTCACTTGTACTGAGAGCTCCCCTACCCCTGTATTCCCTCACTTGTACTGAGAGCTATCTCCCCTACCCCTGTATTCCCTCACTTGTACTGAGAGCTATCTCCCCTACCCCTGTATTCCCTCACTTGTACTGAGAGCTATCCCCCCTACCCCTGTATTCCCTCACTTGTACTGAGAGCTATCTCCCATACCCCTGTATTCCCTCACTTGTACTGAGAGCTATCTCCCCTACCCCTGTATTCCCTCACTTGTACTGAGAGCTATCTCCCATACCCCTGTATTCCCTCACTTGTACTGAGAGCTATCCCCCCTACCCCTGTATTCCCTCACTTGTACTGAGAGCTATCTCCCATACCCCTGTATTCCCTCACTTGTACTGAGAGCTATCTCCCCTACCCCTGTATTCCCTCACTTGTACTGAGAGCTATCCCCCCTACCCCTGTATTCCCTCACTTGTACTGAGAGCTATCTCCCCTACCCCTGTATTCCCTCACTTGTACTGAGAGCTATCTCCCATAACCCTGTATTCCCTCACTTGTACTGAGAGCTATCTCCCATAACCCTGTATTTCCTCACTTGTACTGAGAGCTATCTCCCATACCCCTGTATTCCCTCACTTGTACTGAGAGCTATCCCCCCTACCCCTGTATTCCCTCACTTGTACTGAGAGCTATCTCCCATACCCCTGTATTCCCTCACTTGTACTGAGAGCTATCTCCCATACCCCTGTATTCCCTCACTTGTACTGAGAGCTATCTCCCATACCCCTGTATTCCCTCACTTGTACTGAGAGCTATCTCCTATACCCCTGTATTCCCTCACTTGTACTGAGAGCTATCTCCCATACCCCTGTATTCCCTCACTTGTACTGAGAGCTATCTCCTATACCCCTGTATTCCCTCACTTGTACTGAGAGCTATCTCCCCTACCCCTGTATTCCCTCACTTGTACTGAGAGCTATCCCCCCTACCCCTGTATTCCCTCACTTGTACTGAGAGCTATCCCCCCTACCCCTGTATTCCCTCACTTGTACTGAGAGCTATCTCCCCTACCCCTGTATTCCCTCACTTGTACTGAGAGCTATCTCCCCTACCCCTGTATTCCCTCACTTGTACTGAGAGCTATCCCCCCTACCCCTGTATTCCCTCACTTGTACTGAGAGCTATCTCCCATACCCCTGTATTCCCTCACTTGTACTGAGAGCTATCCCCCATACCCCTGTATTCCCTCACTTGTACTGAGAGCTATCTCCCATAACCCTGTATTCCCTCACTTGCTAAAAAGCCACCCAACCCCTTCTTAAAGTTATATAATGTATCAGCCAGCACGACTGATTCAGGGAGGGAATTCCACAACCTCACAGCTCTCACTGTAACAAACCCTTTCCAAATATTGAACCTCCCTTCTTCTAAACGGAGTGGGTGCCCTCGTGTCCGTTGGAAGGACTTACTGGTAAATAAAGCATTAGAGAAGTTATTATATGATCCCTTTATATATTTATACATAGTTATCATGTCACCCCTTAATCGCCTCTTCTCCAGTGTAAAAGGACCCAACTTGGCCAGTCTTTCTTCATAACTGAGACTTTCCATACCCTTTACCAGCTTAGTTGCCCTTCTCTGGACCCTCTCTAACTCAGTAATGTCCCGTTTGAGCACTGGAGACCAAAACTGAACAGCATATTCTAGATGGGGCCTTACCAGCGCTCTGTAAAGGGGAAAAATAACCCCCTCCTCCTGTGAATCTATGCCCCAAAAATTTACAAAATTATTAATATTTTGACCAAACAGTATTTTTTTTAAATTAGTCTAAAGGTGAAATTTTTGTTTACAAATTTCAGTAGTTCTTCATTTTCTTTTTAATTTAAAAAAAAAATAAAAATGTTATTCTCATATAAAACCACAGCAAATCACTTAGCTAGAGAATTCATATTATATGTTGTAGTAAAATCTAATGATCAGCATAAGCCCAAGCAGCAAATACAGTCACTTTATATTGAATAGGTCAGTATTGTTTGTATGGCTGAGTCTGCCCATATCTGCATTCGTCAGTTCCACACGATGTAGAATAAAAGGGATGAGCGTGTTTACCTGTTATTCCTATAGTTAAGAAATCAGAAAACTGCGAGAGAATATTGTTTGAGTTTGTGGGGAATTACGTCCTGGGGTTAAACTAAAACCAAAACAAATTAAACAGATTAAACGCTGTTTTCTAGTTCTAATAAATGACATGTCAGATTGGCCGCGTGCATTTTCTAGCATAACTGGAGTAACCATGGTAATTTTTAGTTTCACCACGGAAACTTATTATATACCCAGCAGTCTTTAAATGGAATTGTCAGACAGACTTAAAATGACAAAAACAAAGGTCTGCTTCAAAGCGAAAATGATCAAGTGATTAGCCTGGGTGTGTGCCCCAAACACTTACAGTAAGGATCCCATAATGAACCCTGCAGCTGTTCCATATGACTGCCAGTTAACATGGGATGGGGGGATATGTTTGTTAATTCAGTCGTCTTGAGTAGCCAATATCTGAAAGGCTTTTATAACATTCTCTCATTTATATCTTGTGGATAGAACTAATCTAAGCATCGGGGGCTTTATAGTCATCCTGCCGAAGGAAGATAAAAGTTGAAAGTAAATTTAGGTTTGCTTATTAAACTAAGACTGGTGTGACTGGTAGTTTTGCTCAATGACCTTCATTATATAGTGAATAATGTGCCCCCTATTGCAAAATATAAGGATATTAGGGGGCTGATTTATCAAAGTCTGAATTTCGGACTTTTAAAAGTACGATTGGCAAAAATTCGTATTAAATACGAAAATTTCTGATGTGCCTTAATTGCGCGGAAATTCGCATTGTGGTCGTATGAAAATATTGTTCGTATCCGAACGATTGTAAATGGCGCAAAAACCTTTCGGACTTTGAACCTTCAGTGCATGATTTTGGAAGCCTCCCATAGGACTCAAAGTCCCGATACCGAAGCTTGAAGTAATCCGAAACTTTCATGCTCAATTAGTGCGACAAATACGATCGTATTTGTCGCACAAATTGACACAAAGCACGGAAAAATTGCAGAAATTGACGAAAAAAATTGCGGAAAATACACACAGCTCTAAAAGTTAGAAAAAATCATTTTTTTTCCATTCGTACTCATTCGGAATGGGCCCCTAAAAGTCACCAAGGAGATTTATGACCATATAGGTAATGGATTTCAATGTGACTTCTAAAATCCTTATAATTTTCAACGGGGGAGGAAGATGGGGGCCTTATTTACTATAATACACAAGTTTCAGTGAGTCATGTGACAGAAATACATCACTAAGCACTGATTATAATTGATAACGTCACTAAGCACTACTTATAAGGATATAATTTACAGGATATTCGTGGAACATGTGTGTTATAACCAGTTTATATGGCAGCCCTACCCCAAGCAGAGCCAACCTCACAATATAGAATTGATTTGGAGACTTCTTGTTGCAATTGAATTGTAAGTGTAGGTTTGGGTAATATCTTTAGTTGTGATGTTTAGAGATGTAGCGAACCTCACAAAAAAAGTTCGCGAACCCGTTCGCGAACTTCTGCCAAAAAGTGCGAACTTTTGCGAACTTTGCGAACCCCATAGACTTCAATGAATAGGCGAACTTTAAAACCTAGAAAAGCCATTTCTGGCCAGAAAACTGATTTTAAAGTTGTTTAAAGGGTGCCACGACCTGGACAGTGACATGCCGGAGGGGGATCAAGCAAAAATTTCTCTGAAAAATACGTTGTTGACACAGCGTTGCGTTTTGTGCTGTAAAGGGCAGAAATCACACTACATTCCTAAACTTGTGTAATAAACTGCTTTTACAAGGACTATTGGGTTACAGCAGATGATCAGCAGGACAGCTGTCCCCAGCAGCTACATACAGAGCAGTAGAAAGTAGATTACTAGTCAGCAAAGCTACCTAAACTGTCCCTCAAACCCCTGCACAGTTCTCTCCCTATGCTAACTCAACAAGCACACACAGGCAGAATGTAAAATGGCTGCTGGGCTTCGGTTTATATATGGAAGGGAGTGGTCCGGGGGTGGTCCAGGAGGGAGAGCTGCCTGATTGGTTGCCATGTATCTGCTGGCTCTGGGGTGAGAGGTCAAAATTTGGCTCCAGCTAAGGCGAACCCAAAATTGCGAACATCGCTAAAAGTTCGCGAACTTGCGAACTTGCGAACACCCGATTTTCGTGCGAATTAGTTCGCCGGCGAACAGTTCGCTACATCTCTAGTGATGTTTTTTTTAGGATTGCAGATGACATGGTAACCACTGAATGGTAGATATAACCCCCCATTGGCCAGTGTTTATTTTATCAGAATTATATACTTTTTTTCCCCCTGATTATACAGTAATCCCTTTTTGTGAATATGCTGCCATAATAACTAACTGACTTCATTCAACATCTTTCGTAATCTGGTTTAGGTTGTCTATCAAATACAATTACCCTGGAATTGTAGGAAAACAACTGCTGCATTGTGAGTAAAAAACAGTGGGGCTCATTTATTAACACTGGGCACATTTGCCTTGGTGGGCAGTAACCCATAGTAACCAATAAGTGATTGGCTTTTTTTCAGCTATGGGTTACTGCCCATGGGCAAATTTGCCCAGTGTTGATACATGATCTCCATTGAGATCTGAAATTGCATTTGCAATCTTAAATGACCCTTTCAAACTCTCTGCAGATAGAGCCCCAGTTGGAATTGAACCTAGGGCCAAAGCGCTGAATTGGAATAATGGAAAACCTTCATTTACGCAGCTTTAATGGTAATGCATCATCACAGACAGACAAATACAGTCAGACACTTCTTGATTTAATGCAAAGTAAAGGCAGTAGAGGCACACTGGCAATTCATTAAGCTGTCCATTGATGTTTCTGATGCACTTATGCTGATCAATTGCCTGAGAATAATGTAGGTCTCTTTAAAAATATATTGCATTAAACATCTCATACGTAAATACCCAGTTCATCTAAATAAGCCATTTTCATAGGACTATACTTTTTCAGTAGAATGTGCCATTGGGTAACCCTAAACAGAAAATTGTCATTTATGTACTAATGGATCACAGGATTCACAGTGCACACAAACAAGCCAAGGCACACATACATGCTAGGCCCCATCAGCCAATGAATGGGCAGAGTTCTGTCTTTTACTCCCACACTACTTCCTGTTACAGTCAGAGCTGCATTATTTCCTGTCAGCTGATCTCTGAGGGAGCACACAGCCCATCACAAAATGGCGGCTCAAGGAAAAAGTTATATATATACATTCTAGTTTGGCCACTTAATATGTTATAAATTATCTATTGGTTAGGTTTTCATTCTGGGTATATTTTACCTTTAAGCCCCTACAGACAAGGATTAACCCTTTTACTTCTCTGGTAGCCCAGGCATGAGATATAGAAAATGTACAATGTGGGTTTAATTAATGTTTATGGAGATCCAAATAATGGAAAGACCCCTTATCCAGAAAATCCCAGGCCTTGAGCATTTTGGATAACAGGTCCCATACCTGTATCTGCTGTCCCAAGAACAATAAAAACATTTGTATTATACCTTGATCCATAGGTTAAATTTTGTCCTGTAAACTATTATTTATATAATGCTGTAGAATGCCATGAACCCCCACTTATTCTTCCATTTAGCCTGTACCCCCATGTATGTATGTATGTATATCTTTATTTATAAAGTGCTACTTATGTACGCAGCGCTGTACAGTAGAATACATTAATACAAACAGGGGGTTAAAGATAATAGATAAATACAAAGTATAACAATAAATACAAATAAATACAAGATACAGTTGCAATATGTTATGAGTCAAAGACACAAGAGGATGGAGGTCCCTGCCCCGTAGAGCTTACAATCTATATCAAAATGAAAACAAAGACACCAGAATACAGCACGCATATGCAATACACATCATTCCTGAGTTTCCCTACTGAGATGGTATCTCCCCTTTGCAATAGCTTCAAGAAATATAGAAATGACTTATTTTTGCCAGTTTGACAATACGAATTCCAGAACCCCAAAGTTAAAATAAAAATTCACTCATGTCAGAAATAGCCAAGACGGTCACCTTCCTCTGCAAGTGGAATAAATGACTTTATGAGATGGTCATGCTTCTTCCATATTTCTTACGCCTTTCAAAACACTTCTGAGCTTCTCCCTAGATGCATTTTTCAACACCATCAGGCTCTGTTGGGGGGTTAGTTTTTTTTTTCAGAGGAGATGTAGGCTCAGAGACCCCTAAGGAACCAATGACAGAACTAAAGCAACACATTTAATAGAGCTGCTCTGTTAGAGTGTTAAATTATTCCATTCTGTTCTACTAAGATAATTAGGTTACCCAATTGCATTAATACTCGACTTCCCAGAAATCTATTTTACTTCAGCTGTTTGAATATTTAAAAGGCAAGGGAACTCTTTGGTATCACCCTTCCCTCCATGGTGCTGACACATCTCTACATATTGGTACCTCTTTTATCTTATTTGGGTCTTTTTATTTACAAAATGAACTCTGGTGCCACTGATCAGTTTAGGTGCTAATGTCATTTCTTAAGTGGCACACAGAATGATAAGCAATTATGGGGGGACACAGAAGTAGGAGAAAAGAGGGGTGAAGCAGACAGGGTCCCTAGAGGCCCAAAAAAAGAGGGGTCATTTATGACCTATGGGACAGTGTGCAAAGTGCAAATAAAAATAGGTGCAGTCACTGCACTGTGGCTGTTCCTGACCGTACAGTATCTAAATAAAACATTTGACTGGTAACTTAGCCTGTGTTTTAGATTTTGGCCCCCTTATGTGATTGAGTTTGACACCCCTGATCTATGCAGTGAAAAGGCTCACCATTGGTTCTGAACATCTACTTTCTAGGAACTTTCTTACCCTTTACCATATCCTTCTTTTAACTACAGTACTGTATTTAAAACAATTAAGGGGTCATTAAAGGAAAACTGTACCCCCAGAAAGAAGACATAACCAACAGTATACACACATACCTGGTACACTCTTACCTGTATGTTACCCAACCACTTAGATTGTAAGCTCTACGGGGCAGGGACCTCCTTCCTCATACCACATGGCACTTATTCCCTGTGCATTTATATATATATATATCTCAAACTCAACAGTAGAAAGCACTCACAGCTACAGCATCAATCAGGTCAGTGATTTATTTCAGCATACCATCTACGCGTTTCGATCACCACAGGATCGTCATCAGGATGATAGTGGTGAGTGCCGATTCTTTACAAGACTATATATATATATTTATTGTATTTATTTATTATATCACTTGTCCTCCCTGTGTGTATATTGTAAGATAGTACCACGCTGCGTACCCTTGTGGCTCTTTATAAATAAAGTTATACATACACACATACACACATACCAGTAAATATACCTTCACCAGTGATGTGTGGGCTGGCCCAAATCCCGTAGGTTGGGGCCAGCATCCACACATATTTCGATAACCATGAGTTTGGACGACCGCACAACCTTTCTGCCTACAGATATCACTGTTTATAGATTCTTGCCTGTGTGCCCTGCCCCTTTTGTGATGTTAGAAAGAGGCGGGAATGGGTCCATATAATGGAAGCCTTCCTTATACAAGTGACCAATAAGGGGGCTGTCATTGATGTGAACCCAACCATGGGCACTTATTGGACAAGACAAATGCTGTTTAAAGATTCTAACGACACAGTTGGGTCCCAAATTAAAAAGTTAGGTTTGAGTGTGGTTCAACCTGCACATTACTAACACATGCCCCAAAATCACCCCCCCCGCACACAAACATACACATCAGTGAACATACATAGAAACATGTTATAATGCCATTACACAACTAAACACACAAACATTGCAAGTTTACTAGGAGAAATTGTAGGCCAGAGTTGCACAGAATATGCATGTTCAAGCTGAAACACGGCAATCACAATTTAAATGACACTTTCTATGGAATGCTGATACACTGTGTGCCATGGGCTGTGTAATGCCCATTCCGCAGAAACGGAAGTGGCTGTCAATGGATTAAAACACAGTCATGCTATGTAGCATTGTTCCTAAGGCTTATGCACAGTTGGACAGAATTTCAGTGATTATGCCTCATATTCACCATGTTGCATTAGCAGGCTCTTAATTTAGCTTCATTTTTACTTAAATGTTTTTGCGTTTCCAGTTTATTCTTGTTGTTCCGCCAATATATATTTGCTTCCGTTAGAAAAAAAAACCCCAGTGTTGTGTTATTGTTATATAGCAATCAGATAGGCTGTCTCAGTCTTTGGAGAATCACAAATGTTCAATCTGCTGTTTGATTCACTGTCTGACGGCTTCTTTTTTTTAACATCGGAATTGTTGCCTGAAATATGATAAAATGTTAATGTGGTTGAAGTAATTCCCAGGGGGTTTACAAAAATACATGATTTTATTTCACATTATGCCTGGAGGAGAATACTTGGAACCTCACCAAGAAACAGGTGGCTTCACTCCTACTCTAGTCTTTTCAGCAGAACAAGATACAAACAAATTCTGAAATTTTGACAGTGGAACATTTTAGAATTCCCAATAAATATGATGAACATCCGAGTCAATATGTTCAATTCACTATTTATATACTGCCGATTACCACCACCTCTCTTGTTTCTGAACCTGAAGGATCCCACAATTGATGATACTTAACAACAAGATTTGATCAGAATTTTGCAGAGACATGGGCAAAATGTTAAACCAGACCATTAAACATATAATAAACAATACAGTTCCTTCTGTATTCTAACTGCACTACTCCGTCAAAACCTTGGTATTCTTTGGTTATTAGACAATATTTGCCACTTGTACAGTGATTGTCAGATCTTTTCAGTTTGAGCCCCCCTTTGAGGTCCTACATGTGGTCAGGACCCCCCTTGGCTCAAAATAAGGTGATAAGCAGATCAAAACTATGCTGCTTCAGCCATAATTCCAAGATTATCTTGGTGAGAATGGGGGAGTTGGTAGGCCCCCCTAGGAATTCTAAAGTCTTAAGCTGGCCCGACACGCACCAATCGTACGATAACTTAGCAAGGCAACCAAATTGCAGGAGGCTGCTGATATTGGTCGACTCCCTGATCGGGTGCGTTAAAAGATTTTGATTGGGCGCCATAGAAGGCGTCTGAGCAAAATCTGCCTTCAGGGCTGAATCGGCAGAAGGAGGTAGAAATCCTATTGTTTCTACCTCCATATCTGACGATTCAGCCCTGAACGTCAGTGGAGGATTGGAACGATTGAAAATCGCCACGTGTGTGGCCACCTTTACTTCAGGACCTTCAGGGTGCATGAGAGGATCCTGAGGAATCAAATCTGTAGGAAGGTATGGCTATGAGAAGAAAATTACCCTGAGCTGGTCCATTTTTGGAAGAAGATGATTTCCAGCCTGGGGTCTACAGTAAAGTAAGCAGTTGGATCACTTGTGGGTGCCTAACAATTTGGCAGCCCCAAGTAATGTTACCTTGATTTTGCACTTTTAGTAGTAAGTATAAAATAAAGATAGACATTCACCCCAAATGTCACCCTACATGGCCTTCAGTCTGTTCACCCTCACCTGCTGCTCTTGGATGCTCTCGGCAGCCCCATAGTTTCAGAACCATGTTACTAGTGCATAACCCCAGCATGTTTACATTGATATAACTGCAGAATATTTGCTTCACCCACAGTAGCATCTGTAAATGTTCCCAATCTTAACAGAAGAGTTGTAGGATCTGCTATAGGAAGTAGTGGGGCTTAAACAAAAAGATTCTGGTGTATATGGTTGGATATACAGTAGGTTTTTCCCAAAATATCCAAAATCAAACGTCGGAAGTTGTTACACTAATGAAAATTTTCCAATTGCAGATGGGAAAGACATGTTGCTATCACTATGTGCATGTATTTTGGGGTAATTCCAATCTCACCCTGTAACCTATCCATTCTATTAACCTCCCCTAACTGAATGAAGCTGTTACACAGGGCAAACAATGTGATGGGCTCCATGCTGCATTATATATTTACAGATATCTAAATATATCCCTCTGTAAAAAGTCATGTTGTGATTTTGGCAGGAAAACAAATTTTTTTAGCACTCTTCAGGCCCATGTCTAATAAGATGGAATATAATGTGTAAGACATATCATTAGTTAGAAGTGCAAGGACATCTGCTTCCCACGTCTGCTGATAAATATGTAATTAGATATCTAAACAAACTCTCTCACATACAAACACACACACATTATTTTTTCTTATAAATGCATCTGCCCATGTGTGCGTGAAGGTAATACTGAGCAGCTACATAACATTCTCATTGGGAGTTGGGATTTGAGCTCATACATTACCATAAAGGCACATACAGTATTGACTGCAGCATGAAAATACCCCAGTAGCCATCTGGTTGTTATGGGTTACTGATGCAAATGTACACTTGTGATAGTAACTGAGTTTATATAAAATACAGAAAGCTAGTGTGGAGGCAGTAGACTTTAGCAGCCAAAAGAAGGGGAAAGAGAGACAAAAGGCTGGAGAGAATGGCTTAAAAGGGATGGTGCACATAGCAATCACAGCCTGGTAGTAGACAGAAAGTCAACCAATGCCCAATCCTAACCAACCCTCTTCCAAGACACAACCAAACAGATCCAGATTGTCATCATACTTATAGACCTTCTGTGAGAAATAAGTAGGGGGCGCTAAAGAGGAGAAGGAGGGAAAGGTGAGTCAAGACAAGAAAAGGAGCAAGAACAGGGTGACAAGGGCGAAGAACCAGGATCAGGTAGGACTACAGGGCAGAGTGGACACAGGATCTGAGACAGTCAGAAGCAAGGACGGAGCAGGTGAAGACAAGGACTGGACAGGACAGAGCAGGCAAAGACTAGGACAGGACAGAATGTAGTGGGAGAAGGCTAGAATTGAACAGGACAGAGCGAGTGAAGACTCTGGAGCAGGGCAGACAAGAGCTGAACAGGGGTGAAACAAGACAAGGGCAGGGCAAGATCAGAATCAGAACAGGAGCCTAGCAGCAAACAAGAGCTAGGGTTTAGGCCTCAGTGTTCAATGTAGGCCAATGCTCAGGTGCAGAATGTGAGGAGGGCTGTGCTTATATAGGGCAGGATCGGCCCTGACCCCGACCAACCAATAAGGATGCTGGGGTGAAATATTTAGCCTTGGGAACCAGGTAAAAAGAAACATGAGTGGGAAATGAATGCTTGCCGGCTGCACTCCTGGACCAGTGGTTAGGAAGAGCAGCAAGCAACCCGGCAGTCCCAGGTTCAAACCCCAGCAAAGCCTTACACCTGTCTGTCACTGACATCAATGAAGTGGTGGAGCAGGCAGTCATGAGTAAATAAATGCAGGAATGTTGGAGCTGGAGTCATTGAGTGCTGACACTTTGGGCAGGGTGGGGCCATGGACAGATTTAGACTTGCCACCTGCCCTGGATTATCTAAAAAAGGGGCATCATTGGAGGAGATGAGAAAAGGAAGTCAAAGAGCAAAGGAAATATTCCACTTACGTATTTACTTTGAAACACTCTCCTTGCACTTATAGTTTCACTAAGTACCATTGTGTCTGTCCTGCCCCTTTTACTGAACCACATACAAGTGCACCTATTGCCTGTGGCGTTACCAACACCCTAAACATGGAGGCAGATTAAGGTTCCCCCAGAGGGTTGCATGTATAAGCGCAGAGACTTACGCTATCGCTGAGTGACCAATTATTTCATTGATAAATCTTGAAATTTGATTTGATAAAACATTTGAAACAGTCCGAAATCACCTTTATTTGCTGTGATTTTTTCAAATTGTTAGCAAGTTCAAATTTCAATACGTTTGTTCCCTGAAACAGCATATTTAGTTTTCATGAAATTACATATTTTAACTCCGCTGAGAGCTCTTTCCGTTTCATTGTTAAGCATTCTTTCCTCAATAACTCAGTAAATCCTGCTAAAGGCTTAATATCCTGGGCCACTGTGGACCACTGGGGTCTGAATTCTCTAATATAAATAAAGCTCAAATCTCATCCATAACGTATGACGGAGCTGCTGCTTTGCGAGGTAGAAAATAAGAAGGAGGCTTAACCAGTTGATTACCGTTCCATATGCAAACATAAAGGTGCTCATAGAACCAGAATACACGGCATGTATCTATCCATGAGTAGGTGTTTTATCCCTAAACAGAATTCAACATTTCTGAATTTGCAGTTTGCTGACAGCAATCAAGGATGGGGTGGCAGCATCTGCTAGGCAATTGTGGTTGAAAACCTAAGCTAACAGAAAGATAATGAGAAGGATTGTATAAAAGTTTCCCAAAGGCCAAAACGTACTGTCGGGCTTTACTGCCAAACCACTCATTGCAGAGAAAATTACCAAGACGAGTAAACTCTGGTGTAATAATCACATGAACAAGAGATCTGATGATTGCAAACATATCATTTGGGCTTAGTAATCACCCATTGTACAAGGCTTTATACATGAAGAATGCCTGACTAAGCCTACAGTGCTCATGTTGACATATACACGACTAACTAAATCCAGTGGAACCTTTTGTACTTCAAGATATTCATTTTACATTACATTACACAGCCAGACATGTTTAGTATTGAAGGCAATTAAGGTTGTTTACAAACAGGGGTGGGGGCTCTAAAATGGACAGAATGGAGAACATATATTAACACAATTAAGGTACCTGTGTACAAATACTCTTCTGTTGCCAAAGCCTCTATCCTGGCTCTTTTAATGAATGGTGTTCAACTGGAGACCCCTAGAATACCACCATCCTTGACCTGGTAATCCTAATTTTTTTCACAAGTGAGTTTAAAACAAAACTCAAGTTTGAAGCTGTCCTCCCCATATATTTAATATTGTCTAATATCACAACTGCATAAATCCCATTTTTTGGAAAAAAGTGTCTGTCAGAGATGAAGGTTTTGGTCAGGAGACAATATTTGTACAAGAAGTGCAACCAAGCAGGTTTCAGCCTGTGGAAAATATGACAAAATAGTTAGAGCTACCTTATAGGGTACTGTTGACTATGAAGGTTTGGCAACTTGCACACACCAAATTACATTAGGGAATGTGCACTGATCAGTCCACAACTGTAGAATTCTTGATGTTCACGGGGAATGTTTAAAAATGGTCAGCTGTTTTTTTTACATCTTTTGACCCTTGAGAACCACCCGTTGGTGGTTGGTCTGATAGGGTCTGGATAAGTCTGCAGTACTGACAGTTCCAGACCAGCATATATGGGCAGATGTCTAGGTCAATTCTATATGGCCCATCCCCTTAAAAAACTTGTAGATCTGTCCCAAGAATTCCAATTGCCCCATACAGTTACCAGTACCTTCAAATACATAATGCCCTGAATGCACAATCTATGCCTAAACTAGAACCCCCAGCCTTGGAGACAGTGCTTAGGGTACCTGAACAGAAAAAACACTTGTCAACTGTATATAATGTTCTCAACTCACAAAGGGGAAACCCATATGTAACATGTTATGTAAATGGTTACAAGACATTCCCACACTGGATACCGATGACTGGGATGATATCACTGATACCTTTATGTCTACAGTGATTAGCTGTGCAGACACAATTATTCAATACCAAGTTATTCCTAGACCTTACTATACACCAGTTCACCTACACAATATGGGAGTGAGCCCCACTAATCTGTGTTTTAAATGTCAAGTGGCCCTAGGTACTTACCTCCATGTCTCGTGGACCTGCACAGCGATTACCTGGTACTGGAGTGACACTGCAACCTTTATGCAAACTCACCTGGCTTTCTCTAACATCAAATCACCTGAGACCTTTTCGCTAGGACACATGGACCAGATAATCCTTTGCCAACATAAACATACACTCTTTCACCTGCTTTTCTTCTATGCAAGGAAGGCTATCACCCTGAAATGGAAACTACAGGAACCTCCCTCTCCACCACTCTGAAAAAAGTTGGTGAACGATGCCTTCCCCATATATAAACTGAAGTACCTGGACAGAGGCTGCCCCAAAATCTGGAACGCATGCACCTCCTGTCAAGAAACCACCACAGACCAAGAACCCAACCATATGCACCCTGACCCTTAATGCATTCAGGGCTTCCTATTGGTAGCATACCTTTCCTGGTCCCTTCTACATCCACCCCGTCTACCCTCCTCCCACTAAACCGATAAAAAAATATGCAGACATTCTTAACCGTTTAGTCATTCAAGCTTGGGACTATCATGAAGAAAGAACAGGAGAATATGGCCAATGTTACACTAACAGACAGGGAAATATAAAATTGCTATAAATAACACTGTGTTTCTTGGTAAAAGTATTGGGTCTTTGTAAAGCTTATTAAACTGTGCAAAGCTCCAGTCCCTACATGCAGAAAGTTTTTCCCTAATAAAATACTCTTTGTGGTTCTCGTTCTTAACACATGAGCATGTACATAGCTAGCATGTAGCATGTTATTTCATTGACAGATAGATGTCATTCTATTGTTTGGACTTTATTCTTCCATTCAAATGGACAGCAAAGTCTAAAATCCATTGTTGTGTCATTATGGCTACTGTATATCACTATGATGGTCTGTGACAAATCCATAACTGAGCCTACCTGTGCACTGGGAGAATAAAAAAGACCAGACAGATGTTGCTTTAAGTAGAAATCATATTTACTTACAGCACTTACATTTGCCCATTTGTGTCTGTTAGTTACCCCTCCCATGTAGATTGTAAGCTCTACGGGGCAGGGACCTCCTTCATCTTGTGTTTCTGACTCTTATTGCAACTGTACCTTGTATTTATTTGTATTTATTGTTGTACAGGTATCGGACCCCTTATCCGGAAACCCGTTATCCAGAAAGCTCCGAATTACGGAAAGCCCGTCTCCCATAGACTCCATTTTAATCAAATAATTCAGAATTTTAAAACCGATTTCCTTTTTCTCTGTAGAAATAAAACAGAACCTTGTAATTGATCCCAACTAAGATATAAATAATCCTTATTGGATGCAAAACAATCCTATTGGGTTTAATTAATGTTTTATTGATTTTTTAGTAGACTTAAGGTATTGAGATCCAAATTACGGAAAGACCCCTTATCTGGAATACCCTTGGTCCCGAGCATTGTGGATAATGGGTCCTATACCTGTACTTTGTTTTTATCCATTATCTTTAACCCCCTGTTTGTATTATTCTACTGTACAGCGCTGCGTACATAAGTAGCACTTTATAAATAAAAATATACATACATACATACAAATGAAAGGGAAACGGGGGCAGATTTTAGATTCTTTTGCTCCAGCAGAGAATAAGCCGGTATGCAATCAGCCCTACAATGCAATGGCTCTAATACTTCATACTATAACTATGAGCTCAGAACACATTTACGACTCCATAGACACCAGTACCTGGAAAGCAAAATGGGACTGTCACCTCCTAAACAAAAATATTTTATTTGTAGATTTGGTGTTACTGGCCCTTTAAGTAAATGAACAATTATTATTTTATCCCACAGCAGTATATAATAAGCCATCTGCCTACTTGCTGAGGCCAAATGAATGCATTGTGCATTTTTGGGCTTAAGAAAAGCAAGTGCTTTGGTTATTTCTCCTCTTTGTTTTCCCAGCGATCGTTTGCAAAAAAAAAAAAAAAAAGAGCAAGTACCAGTCAATTATTGCGGATTCTGCGGAGAAAGGGAACTAACTATTCTTTTATTTCAAAAGCTTTCCTATGTCTCACAAATGGGAACACACACATTATTATCCATTTCATTATGTTCATTTGCCTAATTCTTCTATAGCCGGTGGCTTTGAACACGTCTCCATACAGCTGCCGAGAGTCCCTAATAGCCCCTTAATATACATCATCATATTATATCTCCAAGCTCTGAATTGAACTTGAACTTATTAGGGGTTATTTCCTGCTTAGTTTGCTCATTGCTCAGACCAGGTAAAATATATACATAGTGGGAAATACACAGATTTTTAGTGATAAAAAAAGAAAAATCAGGACAGTTCTGTTTCCAGGTAAATATTAATCTAATGGGAGAACCTCTCAGTAGACCAGTAGAGCAAGTGCTTCATTAACCTTCAACCCCGGGCAGCAGCGGAAAGACTTCATATTGATATAGCAGGTTCCATTCAGACAGGATGTTCATTTTCACTAGTCATTCATAGGCTACATAGGCCATTTATCTTATTAATAAGAAATGCTTCATTCCCTGGGTAAGGTTTCTAATCCTAGGTTCTTGCAAAGAGGAATTAGAGTTACCAGTGCCACAAATGCTCCCATACAAACATTATTTTCACATTTTAAACCAGGACTTTTCAGTTGGAAGCCCATGAATGAGGCTTAAGCCTACAAGGTTTTGTTTAAGTATCTGGTTTGCTCCAGGGCCCCACTAAAATCTTTGTATGACATTATGATTTTCCTTTTCGTAGATGGTAAACTAGAACGTTAATAAGGTGGGAGATTATGTGGCCTGTGGGGGGTCACTTTCATAAAGAATAAAGAAAAAAGACCCCAAAAAAAGGAAAAACATAAGTAAAAAGAAAATCATGTGAAGCTTGGCGTGCAAGGAAAAACCCAATACACTTTTCCAGTTAATCAATCCAGTATGTACCATGTAAGGAAAAGACCCAGGTATAAATACCCCGGGTCAATCACTCGTTTGAAAAAGTTACAGGATTCCCAACACAGTCAAATGTTAAATCAATTTAGGAAGGACTCACCCTTAGATTGTAAGCTCTACGCGGCAGGGACCTCCTTCCTACTGTGTCTCATACCACATGACACTTATATATATATATATATATATATATATAAAGACAAAATGAAATACTGGCACTCACGTATAATCCACAGCTTGGCCTGGGTGCAATCCTCAAAATTAGAATGAACACGAATTGGGAAAAGAAGCCGCACTCACAGGACTTAAGTACAAAAATAAAAAACTTTTAATGGTAAATCAGTGAACTGACGTTTCGGCTGAACACCTCAGCCTTTCTCAAAGTTAAACCACACTGTGAAAGCTAACATTAAATACACTGACTGGCGGGAAAAAACAGACAACACAGGGGTGTGACGTCACAGTTTCACGCTGCCGAATACACATCGGGCTTGAAATGTTAATTAGCATAGAATGTGTATTTCAACTGCACTGTGCAGAAGTGGGTATTGTGATCAAACCAAAACAACAATTATAGAGAGCGATACCAGGGGATAAGAAACAAGTATCAAGTGCAAAGAAACAATGTATCAGATAACTTGTTACGAGTAAATACTCTGAATTGTAAGGAGTGTAAGATACAAAGTGACATAGAGAGGAGATTACAGTTAAAGCCACAGATGAGATGCAGAACACAAAAGAACCAAAGAGTATATGCAGCGGGAAAAATTATAAAAAATAAAGTTAGTAAGATAGTGAAAGCTTTGATCATCAGGGCGAGGCAGCTGGGAGTCCCTATAGCTCAAAATTCATCTCGGGGCAATAGCTATCTTAAACGGGCCTTACTAGCAAAACCAAGTCTCGTAGAGAGGATCACTATAGGCACAAATACTGGCATGTATGCCGGCAAATAGGGTTGCATCGAGAGAGCCGCTATGGGTATTTAGGTTGGTATGTGTGCCAGCTTATAAGGTGGGGTAGAAAGGACTGCTGTGGGTACTTACACTGGTATGCGTGCAGCAATGGAGCTGGTGATCAGTGTTAAATATAGTGCCAGTGCCGGCATCGGCATTACCGTTTATTGTGTCCATTAGGGGTAACGTGTCGGAAGCCCGATCATCAATTGCGCCCGTTCCGGGTGGTTGGCATCACAGTTGTGTGATTACAGGCAATATATGCATGCAACCAAACTAACCGTTATCGCCAGACCGGATGGGTTTGGACAGGATTATTCTGTCCAAACCCATCCGGTCTGGCGATAACGGTTAGTTTGGTTGCATGCATATATTGCCTGTAATCACACAACTGTGATGCCAACCACCCGGAACGGGCGCAATTGATGATCGGGCTTCCGACACGTTACCCCTAATGGACACAATAAACGGTAATGCCGATGCCGGCACTGGCACTATATTTAACACTGATCACCAGCTCCATTGCTGCACGCATACCAGTGTAAGTACCCACAGCAGTCCTTTCTACCCCACCTTATAAGCTGGCACACATACCAACCTAAATACCCATAGCGGCTCTCTCGATGCAACCCTATTTGCCGGCATACATGCCAGTATTTGTGCCTATAGCGATCCTCTCTACGAGACTTGGTTTTGCTAGTAAGGCCCGTTTAAGATAGCTATTGCCCCGAGATGAATTTTGAGCTATAGGGACTCCCAGCTGCCTCGCCCTGATGATCAAAGCTTTCACTATCTTACTAACTTTATTTTTTATAATTTTTCCCGCTGCATATACTCTTTGGTTCTTTTGTGTTCTGCATCTCATCTGTGGCTTTAACTGTAATCTCCTCTCTATGTCACTTTGTATCTTACACTCCTTACAATTCAGAGTATTACTCGTAACAAGTTATCTGATACATTGTTTCTTTGCACTTGATACTTGTTTCTTATCCCCTGGTATCGCTCTCTATAATTGTTGTTTTGGTTTGATCACAATACCCACTTCTGCACAGTGCAGTTGAAATACACATTCTATGCTAATTAACATTTCAAGCCCGATGTGTATTCGGCAGCGTGAAACTGTGACGTCACACCCCTGTGTTGTCTGTTTTTTCCCGCCAGTCAGTGTATTTAATGTTAGCTTTCACAGTGTGGTTTAACTTTGAGAAAGGCTGAGGTGTTCAGCCGAAACGTCAGTTCACTGATTTACCATTAAAAGTTTTTTATTTTTGTACTTAAGTCCTGTGAGTGCGGCTTCTTTTCCCAATTCGTATATATATATATATATATATATATATATATATATATATATATATTTATTGTATTTATTATATCACTTGTCCTCCCTGTGTGTAATTTTGTATTCTGTTAGACTGTACAGCGCTGTGTACCCTTGTGGCGCTTTATAAATAAAGTTATACATACATACATACCCTGTTTCAAAGTTGGTCTGGGTACCTGAAGCCCCGAACCCGTAGCCTGGGAAGATATAGTCTTCATTGTTATATAGGGGGGTCACTATGCATGCACATGATGCCTTTTGACACCACCTAATGCTCACTGCACATGTGCAAAGGACTTTCCATGGCACTGAATGTTTGAGGCACATGTGGCGGGGGCATTCACATGGGGGGTTGTAAAAAAAAACCAGAGGAACCCCTTTTCATGGCAGGAGGCTGGTGGGGGAAATATTCAATATCAGATAACTCCTGACAAAATAAGGACAGTTGACATTTCTGGATTGATATACACAGGCACTGGGAGATCACACGAACACCTTGTAGACAGTGCCCTGGAATCAAACACAGGACCCCAGCTCTTCATAACAGTAATGCTAACACTTGCACCACTATGTTGCTCATTAGTCTTAAGCAAGGTACACATTAGAACCTGTAGTATCCTCAGAAATCAGTATGAGTGGTAGCCATTAGTTCTAGCCATTGCTTTAGTGGTGTACTACGCAACTTCTAACAATACAGTTTTGTGGGACTGATGCTGCCAAAGTTTATATGTACTGTGTCGGGGGGGGGGGGGAAGGTCTGCTATCCTAACTATCACTGTAAGTCAGTAGTAGCCAAACAGTAAACTTGGTTTTTAAGGCTGGTCCAGAACAACAAAGGTTCCAATCTGAAGCCTAGTTATGGATAAATGAGAGCCCTACATACAGATGCACTAGTTGGAAAAAGGTCTTATAGTTTCATTTTGGAAGACTTTCCTTCTCTTACTGAAACAGAAGCTAACAGGCAATATTCAGCCTTAGATCAGTTTGTGTGTTAGAACTTAAAAATTGCCAGCCATTTTGTCAATAGATGTTTTAATAGCCCAAGTTCTAATATTTGAAACCCTCAGGGTGAAACATCTTGAATGTTGGGACATCTACCCTTTAGGGCTGTGACAGACAGGGAGGTTGCCGAAATCGCCAAGTTGCCTTGAGAGAAAACTTTGGAGATTTCGGCGCTGTGTATGCCATCCCACCGGCGCTTACATTCTAGCCGGTGGGATAGCATTTCGGGGAGATTAGTCGCCCGCAACAACGAAGATTTGTCGCACAGCGGCTAATCTCCCCGTCTGTCACAGCCCTTAGTCTAATGTCCCACAGAGAGATTATGTCTCCCGGGATAGATCCCTGCTACTGCAACCAATATCTCCAAAATGCATTTCCACTGGCAATAAAGGGAGTCGACATTGGAAAGGCCTAAGCATCATTTTTTCCCACCGGTGATTCCCTTCATTGTCGGTGAAAAGGCATTTTGGAGAGAATAGTTGCCCGCAGTAGCAGAGATCTATCGCAGGCGACTAACTCTCTCTATGGGACATTAGCCTTATATTATTTGAAAAAGAATGATTGTTTTTCAATATAACTGTAAGGCTAACCTCATATTGGCCAGGTCAAGAGGTAGGAGGTTTTGTGAACATAAATATGTTTTATTGGGTGGAGCAGAGTATTTGACTTGCCAAAAATGTGATATTCCAGAAGGAAAAAAAACCTAAAATGTTATATATGACTTGGCAGCAAGCACTGACATTGCTAAATACATTAGTGTAGATTTCTATGTACGTCTCCTTGGCCCATGACCAAACTTTAGGAACCTAATGAATTGAGAAATTCTGAGTGCTGAAAAAGTTAATTCAATTGAGGTTTGTCTCATTTCAAGTTGTTGGTTCAGAAATCGCTTGCTTAGAACAACAAAACAAAGGGTGTGTGGACAGGAGAAGAAATGATCTCTCCATCTAAACGTTTCCATATTCCGACAGGCAATTTTGTGCTTAGGGCTCAGTTTTATAGGGAAGCTATCATCACACCATTTGCAATTTAAGACACTTGCAGACACTAGGCTAATATTTCTAGCTTGCTACATTAGGTGCTAATGTACTGTATGGATGACAATGTTGACAACTGATGGTAAGGTGCAACCTTCTTACTAGAATATAAACCAGTGGCTCCCAGACTTTGGGGTTTGTGAGGCGAGTTAGGGTGAGTTTGGGGAGAATGCCTATTCACTCCCCTACATATACCAGTAAGCCCAGCTTATTCACTCCCCTACATATACCAGTAAGCCCAGCTTGAAGGTCAGTTAGAGTGAGGTTTGGGGTGACAAGGTATTTCCTGTTCTAGATATTCTTGGAACTGAATTTGAATGGCTGATACACCAACATATTCCTATATCTGTTACCATGTTATTAGATAAGGAGGGTGTCGGAATGGAAGTGAGAGAGAGAAGGGAACAAGAGCAAGAAAGAGAGAAGAGATAATAGGATAGGACAGATAATAACGGAGAACTCTAGAATGGAAGTGGGAATATGTTAAGAGTGTGAATAAAGAGGGAAAGAAGGGAATGTGCAAAGAGAGAGATAATACAGAGAGAACAAGTATAGGAGGACAGGTAAGATGTTTTCTAGAGAAAGTAGTAAAATAGGAAGTAAGTGGGTAAGGAAATAGATAGGATGTTCATTTTTACTAGTCATTCATAGGCTACATAGGCCATTTATCTTATTAATAAGAAATGCTTTATGCCCTGGGTAAGGTTTCAAGGACTTTAGGATAGGACATGTAAAGTAAGTATGAATGTAGTTAGTATTGCATACAGAAAGTAATTATGAAAGGAAATAATGAGGAATTGGAAAAAGATTACAGGTATGCGATCCCTTATCCAGAAACTCCATTATCCAGAAAGTTCTGAATTACAGAAAGGCCATCTCCCATAGACTCCATTATAAGCAAATAATTCTAATTTTATAAAAGGATTTCCTTTTTCTCTGTAAAAACAAAACGGCCCCTTTTACTTCCCAACTTCCCAACTAAAATATAATTACCCCTTATTGGGGGCAGAACAGCCCTATTGGGTTTATTTAATGGTTAAATGATTCCCTTTTCTCTGTAATAATAAAACAGTACCTGTACTTGATCCCAACTAAGATATAATTACCCCTTATTGGGGGCAGAACAGCCCTATTGGGTTTATTTAATGGTTAAATGATTCCCTTTTCTCTGTAATAATAAAACAGTACCTGTACTTGATCCCAACTAAAATATAATTAATCCTTATTGGCGGCAAAATAATCCTATTGGGTTTACTCAATAATTTTTAGCAGACAAGCTATGAAGATCCAAATTACGGAAAAATCCCTTATCCGGAAAACCCCATACATACTGGATAACAGGTCTCATACCTGTACATGTAAAAGGAAGGTTCACTCAGTTTCAGAATTACTTTCTATTACAAGTCATCATTAAGAATCTTCCAGGTTATATACGGGTATGCATTAAGGCTATTTAAGAGATATGGGGGGGGGGGGGTCATTTATAAACTTGAGTGCATATTTATTGGCAAATGCTTGTTTTGCACTTGTTTTCCCCTAAATGCCCAAATGCTGCACTGCTGTGCCCATCTTTCCTAATTTTGCAAACAGAAATTTGGAATTTGCTTAAACTGGAATTTGCTTAAATTTGCTAAACAGTGAGTATTTTTATCATTCATCACCAAAGTTGTGCCTTAATTTAAACACAGACTGTGCACATAAGTATTAAAAATATATTAAAAAGCCTCTTAATGGCAGTACGAATAAAAATTGGCCATTACATTTGCACATTAAATACACCAGTGTTGTCTAGCTTTATAGATATAAACATGCAGGGCAAATATGTTCAATGTGCGAATCATTCTGTGCTGCGTTACGTTTATAAATGAGCCCCACAGATACGGGTTGTGTTTGAAAAGATACTATATGAAAGAATTGTGCTTTTCACTGGACAGTAGCTAATGTAAAATTCAAACGATCTATACATGTACAGAATGCTCGGGACCAAGGGTATTCCCTGTGAAACAGTAAACATTTGCAAAAGTTTGCAAAATTTGCAAAATGCAAAATGCATTGAAGTCAATGAGCTTTTTTTTGTTTTTGCTGCATCTTTCACACACACATTTGGCAAACATTTTCACCGTAAATCCATGTCTCACCACTCATCCATTCAATCACCACTATTTGTCGAGGTTCCCTTACTAGGGATTTGCAACTCACTCCCCACCCGACCCTTATCCCAAAGCCCTAACCCACACCCGACCCTTATCCCAAAGCCCTAACCCACACCTGACCCTTATCCCAAAGCCCTAACCCACACCCGACCCTTATCCCAAAGCCTTAACCCACACCTGACCCTTATCCCAAAGCCCTAACCCACACCCGACCCTAACCCCAAAGCCTTAACCCACACCTGACCTTAACCCCAAAGCCCTAACCCACACCTGACCTTAACCCCAAAGCCTTAACCCACACCTGACCTTAACCCCAAAGCCCTAACCCACACCTGACCCTAACCCCAAAGCCTTAACCCACACCTGACCTTAACCCCAAAGCCCTAACCCACACCTGACCCTAACCCCAAAGCCTTAACCCACACCCGACCCTTACCCCAAAGCCTTAACCCACACCCGACCCTAACCCCAAATCCTTAACCCACACCCGACCCTAACCCCAAAGCCTTAACCCACACCCGACCCTAACCCCAAAACCTTAAACCACACCTGACCCTAACCCCAAAACCTTAACCCACACCCGACCCTAACCCCAAAACCTTAACCCACACCCGACCCTAACCCCAAAACCTTAAACCACACCTGACCCTAACCCCAAAACCTTAACCCACACCCGACCCTAACCCCAAAACCTTAACCCACACCTGACCCTAACCCCAAAACCTTAACCCACACTGACCCTAACCCCAAATCCTTAACCCACACCCGACCCTAACCCCAAAGCCTTAAACCACACCCGACCCTAACCCCAAAACCTTAAACCACACCTGACCCTAACCCCAAAACCTTAACCCACACCCGACCCTAACCCCAAAACCTTAACCCACACCTGACCCTAACCCCAAAACCTTAACCCACACTGACCCTAACCCCAAAGCCTTAACCCACACCCGACCCTAACCCCAAAGCCTTAAACCCACACCCGACCCTAACCCCAAAACCTTAACCCACACCTGACCCTAACCCCAAAGCCTTAACCCACACCTGACCCTAACCCCAAAACCTTAACCCACACCTGACCCTAACCCCAAATCCTTAACCCACACCTGACCCTAACCCCAAAGCCTTAACCCACACCTGACCCTAACCCCAAAACCTTAACCCACACCTGACCCTAACCCCAAAGCCTTAACCCACACCTGACCCTAACCCCAAAACCTTAATCCACACCTGACCCTAACCCCAAAACCTTAATCCACACCTGACCCTAACCCCCAAAATGTTGCCATTGTAGGACCCTCTCCCAACCCATACCCCTGTCTAGCCACACACCTTAGGTACTAAGATGGGGAAACTTTGGGACAGAGTGTATTTCCCCAGTCTAACCCGCACCCAATCTGAACCGCCAATTGTTGCCTAAATTTTAACCCTAACCTGCCTGACCTAAGGTTAAACTTGCAGGTCCCATTTGGGTCAATCTACATATCCCTTATCCTCCACTTAGCAACATAATAAGGCTCAATAACAGCTCTTGGCTACTAGACTGCTCTTGGGGTTGTCATTACTTAATCTCTTGCTAATACTTACAATGTTCATATTATTGTTAATATTTATATAAAGTCCTGTCAATAATAATATTTTCATTTGCCATTTTTCTATACTGTGGAGCAAAGTTAAACTGAATATAAACCAGAGAAATTGCACAAGAATTTATAGTTATAATAAATATGCTACTTTCCATGCATGCTTTATACACATGCTCTATATTCAATTCAATGGGCATCACCAATGCTATTAAAATTCCCTTAAAATGTTGGGAAGAATTCTAATAAACCTCTTGTCTGTACCTATTCTAAACCTATTTGGGAAGTAAGTGATTTCAGTTGAAAATGAATTCAGCATGACTGCCTTAATCCTTTTGTCATTTGGTTCACATATTGTAGCTCTTGTATTCAGCCGAGACAACCTCCATAAAACTCTCACAAAATGCCGTCCCGAAGTATCATCCCAGAAGTGCCGTATATCAGACTGCAAGTAACATATTGCTGGCAGATATTACAATAAGTCTTCATTATGAGAAAAGTAAGAAATAAGAAATGTGTGCTTTTATGATCTCAACACATAGGAAAAGTGATTTATTTGTGTAAAATTAAGTTTATATTTAGATGAATGGGACATAAGGCAGACACCAGTGCACACAGGTAAAACTGAATATCTGTATTTTATTTGGCTCCATTAAATAGCTCTATTGCAAGGGCAAATGCTGAACTGTGACATCGCTCACCTGGATTCAATAAACAATTTCTTATGGTTATTAAAGTTTTGCCAAAGGACTGATCATTCCAGATTTGGGATCATCAGACAGGGGTTCAATACAGACTGAACATTTGTTATCTACCTTTCTTTTTTCTCTGTAATAATAAAACAGTACCTGTACTTGATCCCAACTAAGATATAATTACCCCTTATTGGGGGCAGAACAGTCCTAGTGGGTTTATTTAATGGTTAAATGATTCCCTTTTCTCTGTAATAATAAAACAGTACCTGTACTTGATCCCAACTAAGATATAATTACCCCTTATTGGGGCAGAACAGCCCTATTGGGTTTATTTAATGGTTAAATGATTCCCTTTTCTCTGTAATAATAAAACAGTACCTGTACTTGATCCCAACTAAGATATAATTACCCCTTATTGGGGGCAGAACAGCCCTATTGGGTTTATTTAATGGTTAAATGATTCCCTTTTCTCTGTAATAATAAAACAGTACCTGTACTTGATCCCAACTAAGATATAAATAATCCTTATTGGGGGCAGAACAGTCCTATTGGTTTTATTTAATGGTTAAATGATTCCCTTTTCTCTGTAATAATAAAACAGTACCTGTACTTGATCCCAACTAAGATATAATTACCCCTTATTGGGGGCAGAACAGCCCTATTGGGTTTATTTAATGGTTAAATGATTCCCCTTTCTCTGTAATAATAAAACAGTACCTGTACTTGATCCCAACTAAGATATAATTACCCCTTATTGGGGGCAGAACAGCCCTATTGGGTTTATTTAATGGTTAAATGATTTCCTTTTCTCTGTAATAATAAAACAGTACCTTGTAATTGATCCCAACTAAGATATAATTAATCCTTATTCAATACAAAACAATTATATTGTGTTTAAATGATTTTTTAGTAGACTTAAGGTATGGAGATCCAAATTACGGAAAGATCCCTTATCTGGAAAGCCCCAGGTCCCGAGCATTCTGGATAACAGGTCCTATACCTGTACTAAGTGGATATCTGTCAATTGCAGAGCTGCAACACCCATTCCCAAGCCCTAGGATGCCTGTCCCTAACTTGCCTTTAGACCCAGACTGTCAATCTGTGGGTTCTGGCAAATGCCAGAGGGGCTGCTGTAAGGTGCCATAGACAATCACTATTTATTGGGCTGGTGGGGGGGCTGTTTGGGCCTCTCTGTATGCAAAAGGCCAGGCCGTATTTTGAATCCCAGTCCAGACCTGGTGGTAAGACCCCCTAACAGTACAAAGACCCCCAGAAAACCACATATTTTTGCGAAGGACAGATTCTGATCAATCTAAAATAGCTAAAGATGTTTTTCTGCACCAAACTGCAAAGCTTTCTTAATGTGGTATTTATGTCAATTCTAAAAATGTTGCTGCATTTAACTCACATATGATGATGTGGTCACATGATGCCCAATATGCATAGATGCACCAAAGCAGGGGGCATTCATGGGCCCCGAATGAAAATAGTGCGTATGAATTTTCTCACGTAAGGAACGTGCTCCTTCATTAATCCCAGTCCCGAAAATTGGCTGGGATTAATGTATATGGGTATATTGACAGACATATTGGGGGATGGTTTAGAAGCAGGAGGGGCAAACAGGTACAGCTGCCAATCAGTGGGAAGCGCCAGAACATGAGAGACTTTATAGGAAGTGAAATACAGATAAACACAGAGGGGCTCACACTGGGATTTGGGGAGTTCCCTTGGTTTTAAAACAATAAAATCCTATGATCTGTGTAAGGTAATGATGTGCGGGTCAGGCGGGTTTGGGCAGATCTCGGGACATGAATTGCGGGAACCCCCAACACTGCCGGCTTCTTCTTCCAGCTAATTTATTGGCACGTGCCGACACACCCTGCTCCTTTTGTTACATCATTGCAGAGTGGGCGCGGGTCTATAAACAGGGAAGAAGTCTAGTGATGAGCGAATTTTTTTCGGCAGGTATGGATACGCAGCGAATTTCCGCATTTCGCCATTGGCGAATTGTTTCATGAAACTTTTTTTTGTTGTGCGTCAAATTGGGCGCGGTCACATCAAAAAAGGGCGTGGTTGCGTAAAAAAAGCGGTTGCATCAAAAAAAGCACAGGCGACAAAAAATAGATGGGGGGCGACGAAAAAAGACACAGGCGACAAAAAAAATCATGCAACAAATGCGAATTTTTCGCCGTTTCATGAATTTTCTTGCCGTTTCGCAAATTTTATGGCGAACCGAAACAGGACAGATTCGCTCATCACTAAAGAAGTCCTGTCGGATAGGGTAAGGGTTGGGAGCGGACAGGTTAGGGTCGAGGCAAGGATTTCTTGACCCACACATCTCTAGTGTAGGCAGAAAAAAATGCAGGCACCCAAACTCCTGTCAGTGCAGCTAACGTGAGCTGGTTATATTGCACTCATGTGTTCATGGGGGGCCCTATAAAAATAACTTGTAAGGGGCCCCAAACTTCCTGATTGTGGCCCTGGATTACTGTCCCTACTGTCTGCCATAGGGTAGGTGTTAAGAATAGGGCACACTGGGCCACCAATGCTAATTAGCCCATCTAAATGAGAAAGTTAGGTGGAGGGGAAGCCTACATCATTATTAATTAATTTAATACTTTTCTGTAAAATCTTACACAACAGGCCCAGCCTGGCAATCTGTGGATTCTGGCAAATGCCAGATGGGCTGCTGTAAGATGCCATAGACGACTTCTCCCACCCAAGTGCATACAGATGACTGGCCCTGAAGATCCTGTTTAGAGCAGACTGGCATAAGTCCAGTGTGTAACTGTAGTGAGAGGACTGGAAATGTGCTGTACAGTTGTATTCTTTCCATCCAGTGCTTTGGAAAGAGAATAATTGTAAGTAGGAAAACAAGTGACGGTTCCAGTTGTGAGCAATGATGTACCGTTTGTTTGTTGGCTACATTTGTTTAGGACAATAAATGCTTTCATGTGTGAATGAGTTTATATTTCAGATTTTCCTCCAGTGAAATATCCTCCAATATTTTTGCAGTCTATTATGTGTTTCATTCTTAATCTTCTTTCCTGCTCATCATTTGCTCTCAAACTGGGGAATAGAAATCCCACTAACCAGGCTGCTGAGAAGCAGCGAGCGAGCAGTAACAAATAGCCATTTCCCACTTGCGTTTGTTACTTAAACATTAGGAAATGCTTTCTTAGAGTGGACTTAATCTGTTAGATGTCTATCATAAAGGAACGCGAAGGATTGAATAAAGCATAATGGCCTCTTTAAAAGATAACTGTAAAAAAACAGATATTTATGAAGCAAGTGAAAAATGGAGACACAAATTGCCATGTTTTTTTTTACCATACAAAATTTTACCCAGAATTCCTGAGAAATTATAGGCATTACTAAGTTGCCTCTGCTTTAGTCAATGTGTAATGCAGTTATTAGGGGTGCCAGCCGGTTGGTCAAAATGTTGCTTGATGCCAATGTGATTGATAGGGAAAAAAGCAAAAATATGGGAAGGTTGTTATTATTCTCCAGAAAAGGTGGCAACCCTAGCAGTAATATGGATGCAATATGGGCACCAGGACTGCTGCCTGCCTGGGTCTGGGGGGCAGGGGCGGGCCAAGCCAACCGGGTGCCCTAGGCAACCCAGCCAGCCGCCACGCCCCCCCCCCCCGTGCTTTGGCACGCATGCACAGTTGCACGGGGGGGGGTATGCGATGGGTCATTGCCCCTGCCACTAATGACAAGTGGCTGAGGCAATGGAAAAGAAGGAGGACTAGGGGTAGGCAGAAGAGGTTCCTGCCTGGCGCCCCCTAATCGTTGCGCCTCTTCTGCCTACCCCTAGTTCCAGCCCTGCTGGGGGGGAGGAAATGGGGGTGACTGCAGGGTGGTGGGGAGGATTTGCAATGGGGGTGGGGGCCTCCTAGGCCAGGGTGGTGACCTTAGGCTGGGGTAGAAACCCTAAACACAAGGGGTAGCATTTTTAGCTTTAGTTCTCATTTAATATAATGAAGCAAACACGTTTTATAATTACTTGCAAAAAACAGACCCTCTTCAATTTATCCACAAGGTCACTGATAAAAAAATAATTATGCAAAAGGTACTCAAAGTCAAAAACTTAGGTAATTAAATTGAATTTGACATTAGAGAATTGTAATTACAGAATTGTAACTTTTACAGGAGAAAAACAAAACATCTTTCCTTTCTGTTTTCAGATTAATGATTGCTGGTTCTTTGCACAGTAGCCTCATTTTATACCATTTAGCTTAGTCACTTCCCTCTGAACTTGAGGTCTATCTTTAGCATCCGTGATTCTGCTTTCTTAAGCAGAATTTCCATTCGTGATTAAGGCGGAATTCGCCAATGTGATTTCGCTTCTGCTGTGGTTTCCATGGCAACAAGTCGTAGAAAGGAAGAAGCTCTTGCAATCCCTATAGGAAGCGAATGTGTAAGCCTGCAATATTTATTCCTGTTTGGTCGTTAGCGGCAGGTCTATGGGATTATAAATAGGATTTTACGCTGCACAAATCCCATAACAAGATCCGTAACCTAATTTGAACTCATGTAATGTGGAGGGGCCTGACACCTTTATGATACAGCCTCTACAAGGGCAAGAGTTCTTATAATGCCTTGTTTGGAGGCAGGCAGGAAGGGAAAACAGAGCCTTAAATGAAATATTAAACAGCCTGTTGGTGGGAATTCATGCTGCTGCTTCTTTGTAGGCTCTGTGAAGTCTTTACTTCAAATCTTCAGTCCTTCTAGTTTTCAAGGGTTATAGGGTTTATCTTCCATTTATTTTTCCTAAAGCTTTGTACACATGGGCATTGTCCTTGCTGTGTTCTGATGCCCTGCAATACTGAGGCAAGCTGAGTATGATCAAGCAGCATTTATCTGACCCGTGGACATCCCCAGACGAGTATGTGTAGCAACATATAGGGAAATCCTATAGAAATAACATAGGACAGATCATGACATAAATAGCATCATTCATTGTTGAGCACAGAATATTACCTTTTGGCATATTTGATATTGCATATATGAGTAGAACAACCATGCCAAATGCATTATCTTTAGATATCACAATTCTAAAGGCGTAGTTAGTGCTTCTACTATGTGTACAGATATTTTTTGGCAACCCCTGGGCTACTCTGCACAGATAATGGGGTTGCACATCAATATTTCTCTTAGGTGGGGCTTTTGCTGATAGCACAGAGATACCACTGCTTGTGGGGGTTCCCGTAGTTCTTTTATTTGATGGAACTTGGAGATACAGATGTACAGGCTTGGCATGTTTCCATGTAGGCATGTTTCCGTGTAGGCATTTTTCTGTGTAGGCATGTTTCCGTGAAGGCATATTTCTGTGTAGGCATGTTTCCGTGTAGGCATGTTTCCGTGTAGGCATGTTTCCGTGTAGGAATGTTTCTGTGTAGGCATGTTTCCGTGTAGGCATGTTTCCGTGTAGGCATGTTTCCGTGTAGGAATGTTTCTGTGTAGGCATGTTTCCGTGAAGGCATATTTCTGTGTAGGCATGTTTCCGTGTAGGCATGTTTCCGTGTAGGCATGTTTCCGTGTAGGAATGTTTCTGTGTAGGCATGTTTCCGTGTAGGCATGTTTCCGTGTAGGCATGTTTCCGTGTAGGCATGTTTTTGTCACAGCTCAAAAATGCTCATGTGTAAAGACACTTATATGCCAGGACTTGTTCACTTTGCAAAGTGATCTTTCTGCATTACCTGAGTAACTGAGACCTTCGTTTTTCATGGTTCTTGATCCCTGTGCTGTGATGTTTTTTCTGATCTACTGATATATATACACAGGCAGGGCAAATATGTTCACTGTGCAAAAAATTCGGGGCTGGCTATAATAATAAACTCCAGATCTCTCCAAGGTAGAGCATGGATTCCATTGTGCCTCCTCACCTCCGAAGGAAGAAGGTTCTCCGAACTGAACTATAAGTCCCAAATCATAAAAATTAAGCTTGGGCACCAGTGGTTTTTAAGCAGGAACAGTAGATTTATAAAACAGAAAGTTACTTCCTTTGTACACCAAATACACGATGGGTATTACTCACTACCTACCCACTTCAGTCCTTATAACTTGGTGCCTGTCAGCTATGGAACTTCCCTGCACTAAGCTTCCATGGTGGAGCACAAAACCGCTCTTACTAGCCAGCCCTGTATGTCTAACACTCCTAGAGCATTCAGTAACAGAAATGACCTGCCACTAGCTTTACCTTATTCACAAGGTCACAGCTTGGGTTATCCTAGGGTTATCCTTCTACTTAAGGCCTCCTACCTCATTCTCTAAGGGCAGGGGTACACAGGGAGATTAGTCGCCGCAATGCCATCCCACTGGCTAGAATGTAAATCGCTGGTGGGATGGCATACGCTTCGCTGCGATGTCCCGCAGTCGCCCAAAGTTTCCTCTGAAGACAACTTTGGGCGACTGCGGGACAAACAAATGTACTCTATCCCCATACAGTATATAGACAAGAACTACAATCACTACCCCTGGGCCTGTGGGAACACATCCCTTGGGCATAGATACAGCAAGATAAATGCCGGCACGTGTTCCTTCCCAATGTCATCCAATAATCAGGTACACAATACGGTATATTCCTAATAGATGCTTTTGGTGATATAACTGCTCATATATTAAAAAATGGACTGCGTGGTTTTCTAACTTAATGCATATAGTGGGCCAATTATTTCTCTTATAGCATGTTTAAGGGCTGGATTATATTAGGATGATGATGTCATACAGTGAAGTCTATGGAGCCATAGAGCAAACTGAAAGCCATAAAAATCATTTGGAGGGCCACATATGGCTCCCGGGCATCTAGTTGGACAGCACTATGGGCATCTAAGTAGACCCAGGCTCAAATTGAATCTAGGCACACCTCTGCCTGGCCATTTACAAAACAGAAATAAAACCAAATACATTAGTGCAAAACAGTTTTCAGTCCAATAACCCATAGCAACCAGTCAGCAATTATCTTTGATCCGTCTAGTGCAGTTAGAACAATAACAGCAAAGGCATGATTGATTGCTAGTGGTGGCCACATTAGTGCAAATTTCATTATCCGGCCACTAGCATTTAATAACAGTAACATAGCTCGGCGGTGGATGGTGCCCTGATATATTTACACAAAGGATCATCCCTACCCAACGTATAACTGCATCATCTACATTGATAAACAAACCCAACGCAGGTCACTTTGTCTTCATAACGGATATCCTCCTTTGCCATTATTAAATTAGTTACCCTTCTCTCTCGTCAGTAATGTCGTTTTATAGTATCAAAGACTGACGAGGAACGAGGGGATACGGGTCAGAGGTTTCCGAGGTACAAAGGGGTCAAGTGAGAGTTACTTAAGTATATAGGTGATTAGTGCAGGTTTAAGTGGATGGAGAAATGTTCCATTTGTCTTTGCTTGGATCAATATTTAGAGACCCACTGTATTTATACCCATAACATTTGTTTTGACTAGCGAGGCCTAAATCACTTTTTCTTGTAATTCAGTCCATTAGAGGCTGTTGGCATCACACTATCCCATGATTTTTCTCATTTAAGCCATGTGTGTGGCGATTAAATATAGACGTTTCATCGCGGAGAAAAACACATAATGCACCTGTGTGAGCACAGCAGGTTAATAATAAAAAATGGAAACAAGAGTTTGAAATAAACACAACTAAGTGTTTCTATTTATTGCAATATCACATTACAAACAGAGCATTTTAAAACAAATCACAGTAATTTATGGCTCTCGAGTCCCCGGGGGAGCCAGCAAACTGTCTGACGCATTGCCTGCCATTGCACCCAAGGGATCCTTGTTGCTAATATATGCCATTGTGATCACATGTTGCCAGTCTGCAGTACCAGGAGAATAGCTAATACATGTGAAAATAGAAAAATATGTAACACATAGTGGCAGAGTACTACAGCTGGGAGATTGTGTAGGGAAAATATTTGTCACGCCACAGAACAAGGCTCATACCGGCAAACGGCTCAACATAAATAAAAGAGCTCAGTGGGGAGGGAAGTAGAAAGAATAAGAAAATTACTTCAAGATTCTGTATAAACTGCTTAGATCAGGGTTCCCCAAACAAAAGGCCATGGACCGGTGCCGGGTCGCGGGCTGTGCTGAACCGGACCGCCTGTGCTGAACCTGGACGCATCTAGTTGCAGGGAAACAAGCTCAGGTCTCCCACTGATTTTGTATTATGGTGAGCTATATTATATTTTATAATGTAATAATATTAATAACAATAAAAAAGTGCATAATATAAAATGTAATAATTACATTTACATTATGTATGTAATAAACTATATACTATGCACGAGCTGTACCTCCAACCCCGGTCCTCGGAAAAATTGTCTTGCTTGAAATCGGTCCGTGGTGCAAAAAAGTTTGGGGACCAGATGACCAATAATAATAACAATGAAAATGATTTATTTAACTTGACATAACCTTTACTTACAATGGAAATTCAGTAAACCCCAGGAGCCTATCTGGGCGGAAGGGGGGCATGACTGGGGAGGTCCAGGGGGGCAGCATCCGGCCAGGAAGGTCAGTGTAGCTTGCATGCAGCCTGAGTCATAGGCTAGGTTGGGGGATATAAAGGAACTAAGAGCGAGCACCAATTCCTCTTTCGGCATGGGACACCATAGGAGCAGTGCAAAAAGTCGTTGTCCCACCCCCTCCCTTCTCTGATAGGTACATAACGATATTTTTTAAGGATGTGTTAATGCTGTTAATTGGCGCAGATTTCGGTGGTGGTTCTGGGAGGCTTTTGAATGAAGAATGCAAGTTTTATGGGCTCTGGAGAGCTTGTTGGATGGGGTGTAAAGGGCCAGTTTGGGCACGGGGTCTCTTGGTAGCAGTGTACCATAGAGTCTGAGTATTGCAGCTGATGAGTAATGCAGTGTACAGGATAGTAATCCCAGGACCACTTGCCCAGTGGTATTAAGCTTGGACAACAACTGGTTAGGGTTACTACAAGCGGCATACTGGTTAAAAAAAGATTTACAAAATGTTGGTATAGTATTTGAGTGGATTATTTTGAAACAAAATCTGCTGCGACCAGTATTATCCAACAAAAATTTGGTGTGGTCTGTTTATTAATGGAATCAGGGTATAAGGTCATAAAAGGTGAACAAAGGGTAGAGGTACAAAAAGGTAGCTGACCCATCTGGCCTTCCTGCCAGTCATGTACATGTACAAGTTATTATTATGATCAGAAACCCTCAGTGGAATCTTGAATACATGATGGAAAGCTGCCCCCCCCACCCCAAAAAAAGTCTTGATAATAAAAATACAGGTATTTTAGTGTTTGTAAATAAAATCATGATTCTAAAAATGATTCAGAATTCAGACTAATGCTGGCCAAAGAGCTATAGATCAGCAAGTTTGGAGGTCACCCATATGCTTTGGCCACCCATATGCTGGGACAATACAGCCAACTGAGACATTCAGGAGAGGGCCACATCAGTGTGCCAAAGCCTAATATGTATATTAAGTTATTACATGTATTTGCATTAATTCTCAATTAATTATTGCATTAATTGATTTTGTTAGTGAGTCTTTAATGATATGTTTAGGTTCTACAAAGCTGGCCATACACATGTAGAAGGTTAAAGGTTTGCACACCTTTATTTCAGGCAGAACCCGTAAGGGTTAAGCCAGCTAAGGACTGGTCGTGTTTTGTAGTTGGGAGGGGGATTATCAAGGTCAAAGAGTTTTCTTTAGAGTTCTATAGTTGGCCAGGAGTGTCAAGTTTTCCTAGTCTTTAAAATGGGGAGTCCCCATATGCTATGTGTCCTTGGCCCCTACCTGATGGAGGAGGGTGGATGGTACTGAGCCTGAGGGTCACTATAGGGGCCTATGCAGAATTGTTAAAAGAGAACTACATCAGTGCCCCAATGGACACCCTGCCCAGCAGGATTTTTAAACTCATAGATACCTTATATGTATGTTAATGCACCCCTACTATTAGATCCATTACAATTGACGTCACGGGTCCCATTACATGATACAGTGGCATGACAATTCCTTCTTACATTTTTGTAGAAGTATGGAGAAGGCCCTCAGCTGGATAATATCCCCATACACATATTAAGGTCTATACAGTGCTATTTTACAGAGATGGAGGTGGAAGAACTTGACTGGCCAGCCTGAACCCTGAGCCCTCAACCTAACTCAACCTTGCTAAACATTTCTGGGATGCAATGTAATTCTGACTGTGAGCCAGACTTGACCATCTAACCTCACTGCTTAAATCAGTTGGACAGACCATCGTTTTGGCCCCATACATGGGTCAATAATGTACCAACTCAGTCTGGAAAGGCTGAGTGGAGAGCTAATGTTGATGGATCCCTTCCAATACATTATTCTAGTTGATTTTACCTCTATATGTAATTAATTCTATCATATGGAGGGAAGCTCTAGATCTAGATAGTTATATGCTAACAGTCTCTCCACATATCATATAACAGGGCTGAGCATTAAGCAGATATAAGAATTTTCTGTTTTGCACAACAAACAAGTTTTCATTTGAATAAAGTCGCTGACTTGCTGCCTGCATTTTTTTGCATTAATACTTCCTTTGCTGAGCGCACTGGAAACAATAGTGTTGACAAACTCCTGGCATTATTTCACATTTGGAAAACCTGTTAAGTCTCTTTCCTTTGTTTTAACTTAGTGAGATTAAAAGCTTGTTCCTTCGTTTTCAGAGACTACAGTTAGATACAGATTACTCACTGTTTATCTGCATGCGTTTGCCGAAATACATTTTTATATTTGAAAGGAAGATGTACTCTTTTTATAACACCTCTTTATCTTCTATATATTGGTCTCTAACATGCAATAAAGCATGAAGACACCACTTATTGTAAGCATAACACTTATCTTCCATGAATATTTGCCTTCCTGGGAGCTCTTCTTTAGTAAACCATGATCTTTGTAAAGTCGTGTGGAATATGTCAGCTCTGTGTAAATAAAGGATACTAATAATAACCTCTCTGTGGACAACTTTTCAGTAACAAATATAAACTAATAATGGGATACTATTGGAAAGCACACATCCGGTTATCTGCTTGGGGTTAATGGGTTTGCAGAAAACATTGCATCTGTTACCACATTGACCTTATACAGTGTCGGACTGGGGTGTGCAATGCGCTCAACAGGCCTGTTACTCCAGGGGTCCCTTCTGGGGGCCCTGACACCCGTCCGCTAACCTTTCACCAGCCCCTTCCCCTTTTCACATGTGCAACTTATACTTACTATTGGTGTGATTGGAGGAGGGCAGTAGGGGAGAGCAGGGGGCAGGCAAGCGGAGATCATGTCTGGGTTGGCAGGACCCATGAAGGCCAGGGCCCGCTGGGTTTTTCGCCAGTGTCCCACTGGCCCAGTCCAACCCTGCCCTTATACCTTCAGATGAGTGGGGCTTACCATGCTTTTACTGCCAGCCCCTTCGCCTTTTTATGTGTGCAACTTATACTTACTATTGGTGCGATCAGGGGAGGAAGGGCAGTGGGGGAGCGATGGGGTAGGCAAGCGAAGATCGGGTCTGGGTTGAGGACCCACGAAGGCCAGGGCCTACTGTGTTTTTTCACAGTGTCCCACTGGCCAAGTCCCTTATAACTACTAGGGATGCACCAAACCCACTTTTTTTGGGTTTGGCCAAACCTCCAAACCCACCCAGCGGGATTCGGCCGAATCCCCAACTGAATCCTTATTAGCAGATGCTGATTAGGATCAGAAGGGATTAAAAAAATTTTCACTGCCCATTTAACCCTTTCCCATGCTAGTTAGGATATGCTAGTCAGTTCGCCCGGGACTGCAGATCCGGCCAAAACCAAATCCTTAAAAAATTGCCGGGATTCGGTGCATCCCCAATACCTACAGATGAGTGGGGCTTACTGTGCTTCTGACTGACCATAAATAAAAAGATCTACTTGTTTTGTGGGCCACACAGAGTTGATCCAATTATCTGACTCCAGGACAATAAATGTATAATGCTAGAGGATAATGCTAGAGGCCCATCATCTCATCTGATGACATTGGAAGTTACACATAATGGTATCTGTCATCTTTCAAGCCACTCCTGATTCTTCAAAGGTTAAGCTGTGTTCGTTCATAAGGTGGGGGAGTATTTATTCTCAGGCTTACTGAATGCTTTCCTTGTTTATCCTTTACCATATTTCACACAAATGTATTCTTTTGCAGACACATTAAGATATATATAGTGTTTTGCAATACATTTCACAATGACCAAAATCCAACTTGGCTGGAAAAGTGCTGAACAGCATCTTGAAGTCAAAATGCTTTATTTGCTTTTAAAGCTGTTTTTTTTTTTGTTCTTCAAACGTTTAAGAAACCCCCCTTGTGACTAAATCCTTAAAAAGGAACACACTGTTCAAAAATGATATTTAGACCCTGGATGAAGACATGTGCTATTACTGCATCAGTCAAACACTTGGAAACACAGAGCATGATAATAAATGTAGAGTGCATTTTGAAACACTTTGTACAGGGTGCAAAATGACCAATTAATTGAAGAAAACTCTTTTGGGGTATAAATTGTGCCTGGGACACAATAGAAGATATAAAAAATAGTGCCATACCCTTTGTTTGGTCAAGGGAGGCAGATAAAGCTAAATATATGCCAATTTTTAGGATCTCTAAGCAAATGAAAACATTTCTTCTCTCTTCTTCCAATCAACTCAAACTGATGCACTCAGGTACAGTTGCATGGTGGCATGAATATCTTGTACCAAGAATGGACATCACTACTATAAATTATTCCAGGTGAAGAGGCTTTTGTTTAACAATTCATTGGCACAGAACACTATCCGATCATAGTCTTTGCACATGTCTTTGTAATTGAACATCTGGTGGGGGTTGATCAAGTGAGGGACTTGTACCCATGAATTCAAGTGCCAGTGAAGAGCAGCCTTCTATATGTTGGCTTTAGCATTGATATCATGAACACATATTACAAACATAAAGAGCATATTTACACAGGGGGAAAAGTACAACCAAAAAGGGGTCCCAAGAACCTAATGGGCCTGGAACCCTAACGGGCCCATGGGATTAATATTTTGCCCATATTTAGGCACCTGACATACCAGTATGCATCTCTTGGTGGAGTTTTGCATTGTCATGAATCAAATCCATACCATATAATGTGGGCTGTCTGTAGCTGTGTATGTTTATATGTGTATAACGCAATGTAAGCTCTTTTGGGCAGGGCTCTCTTCACCTCTTGTATCGGTTATTGATTGCTTTATATGTTACTCTGTATGTCCAATGTATGAAACCCACTTATTGTACCGTGCTGCGGAATATGTTGGCGCTTTATAAATAAATGTTAATAATAATAATAATAAGCAATATTATGTGTGTCCTAATGAAGGACTAAGTTCCCAGACTATTCAAGGGCTCCATAGATATTTTTTTTCATGACATCATCGCTTTAATATTCAGGTGTGGGACCTATAATACAGAATACTCTGGACCTGGTGTTTTCCAGATAGTCTACTAAAAACCATTTAAACATGAAATAAACCCTCTGGGATTGTCATGCAGCTTAGTTACCAACAAGTACAAGGTACTGTTTATTTACTTACTTTACTATTCTTGATGTGATTGTTTCCTAGACATAACTAGAAACCCTACTGGTGGTTGTAATCAGTACTTAACAACTTGAGGGTGATAGGAGAGGAAGATACAAGAGAAGCCAATGGATTTAAGAAATAGAGTAACAAAAGTGGAAAGAATGGGAACAAGACAGAAGGGATGAGCAGAAGAGACAAAATGGCAGAAACTGCAGAGAGGAAGATTCAGCAGAGAAGAGACAATTAATGATAAGTCTATGGGGGTTGAAAGAATGGCCTTAGTTAGAAAAAAAAAATGTAAAATCAGGGCCCACAGTACAAGGCTTGCTGGTGGGCCCCTGATCTGGAAGTCTAATATTGCTGCTGGATATAAATATTTCATACTGTAAACTAAGCTAATAAATGCTTTTTCTAATGATAATATATTCTGGTGTGATATTTAGAATTTCACGGATTTCTTCAAATTTATTCCTAAGGATATGTGAACTTATTCTTAATGCGCTCTGTGTGATATTTAACTGGGAGGGTACAATGACTGACAAGCACCGCTATTTCTTATTTTAATGCTTTGACATTCCAATATTTTCAGTGTCTTTATGACTTCATGGACAAGAAAATTACAGGAACCACACACATTCTGAAAGTGGACGGTGCTTAACCTACTTACTTGCCACTGTGTGTGTGAGAAGCAAAGGGGATTATTCCTCCTTCCTCAGGTGGGTTTCTCCTCCTGAACCATTATGTACTTGTCACACCCAGTAACTAATAAATGGGTTAATTGCCTTTTATTTTATCTTTGCCGTCCTGGTATTTTCTTTTGGTTCTTGTATGGTTGATGCCCTGGCAGGTTTCCCTGAAGCCATTGTACCACTAATTATGGATGAGCTTCTTTTCCATCAATAAACAAATAAAAAGAATAAACAATATGTATAATTCGTCATTGGCTAAAGATTTTTGTATATTACAGTTTAAACGTATAGGAGTCTAGCAGGAGTCTGGCAATATAATGAAAGCTGCATGCTTTCTACCAGCTCAAGTAACTCATAAGAGGTCCTTTATGACCTCTTGGGCAGTGCGCAAAGGGCAAGAAACCCTTATATAGAATGCTGACTGTGTTTGGCACATAGCTGTTAGTAGCACCCCTTAGTACTATTGCACTTCTGCCTGTGGAAGTGACACCTATTGACACCAAACTGGTCACCTTATCTAAAAGCAGACATTTGTTGGTTGCTATGGTTGCTATGGATTAAGTGACCTGGTGCAAAACAGAACCCTGTATGAGGAGTACTCAGACAACTTTGCAGATACAAAAATCAGTTAAAAAGTGAGCACTCTGCATAATGTGACATACTGGGATTTTTATTTGAGCAGCATATGTGGCCTCTCCTGAGGATGGGGGTATATAGCCCTACAAATAGTATTCTTTCCAACACAGTTCATTTGGACATGTTCAGAGGGAGAATCTGCTTTTGGGGGCCCAGATAATACATTGCCTGAGCTTACATTCATCCCATCTGTGGGCAGCCCCATTCAGTTTTTATCAACTCCATATAATGCTGCAATGTAATCATCTAGTGGTAAGAAAGGGAACATTGCTCTAGGTTGAGTGCAGTGAGCACCAAAGAAGATCCGGGTAAAAAACTGTCCCATCTTCCTAATTCAATAGATTACATTATCTGACCAGACACTCCATCTACTCATCCTGTTCTTTCACTTTTATCTTCCATTCTTCAAGCTTTCCCCACAATCTGTTGACTTTTACTTTCTTCCATATGGTTTGTGCTGAGCTAGACTGGGTATCACTGCATCTTAAACATTTGGTAGTATTACTTGCAGTCCAAGTAAAGAGAGTCTCACTTTCAAAATGTGGGTTTTTCTGCTCTCCATATTTGTTAGTAGCTTCTGCTACTTCTACTTAGGCATGACATGTATTAAATTTTCACATTCATATTGTTTGTGTTCCAACAATTTCTCTGGATATAATGTAAAAACCTATATATTAATAATATCAGCAGACACCCGCAACCCCTAAAATGTGGCATAGCTTTCTAAAGGAGTTGCCTGCCATGGCCATTAACTTCTATGTATGATATTATTCTCATAGAATCCAGCCCTCAAACATATGATATAAACAATAATTAGTCCACTACCTGAAAAAGTTAGAACTTGCTGCTCATGGGTATTGACTCACTTTACAAATAAACACTCGGTGTACAGAGCAGTGTATAATAGCTGCCCTATATAAGACTCAAGATAATAATTTAGCAACTGGATACAAATGCCAATTTGAGCACATTATAGGCTACTATTTGAAATGAGAGTAACTCAATTGTTGCACTGGGGTGCGCAAAGCTACTTGCTGCAACAGTAGTCATTATGTTGTAAATTAACCCAGAAATCTGTTGTAATGTTGGCAATGACCTAGTGCTCCAGGAGAAGAGCTAATGCCTACTTAGCATCAATGTACCCTAATCAGTTTCCATGTTTAATTAACACAGGGAGCACATGCCTAATGAATAAAATATGAAGGGATCTCTATAGATTATAGCCCAGGGAAGTCACCTGAGATATTGGATGTGTAAGACCAAGACCTACCATTTTGCTTGCCCTTTAGCAAAAACAACAATACTCTAAAGGGGAGCATTTAATAACATTTGGATTTTCGTGGTTTTGTAGTTTTTTAAACCACAACTAAACTCACTGCCACAAATGTCATTCATTTTTCAAAAGATACGAATTGAAAAAATACAAACGAAAAAATAAATATGCAGAAAAAAACGTGAAAAAAACACTACTTTTTCGTTATGTAGCATGAAAACCATGACTTTTTCGTATTGTTGCACAAACACCAGTGTAACCCCCCAAAAAACCCTCTAAAACCACAAAGCGAAGAAAGATCTTCCACTTGTAAGAGGGGCATCTGCCATCGACTTCTACATGATCTCGACAGGTTTTAGATGGGGTTTTTGCATTTGGATTTGTCCCGGTTTTGTCGCATAATGTATTGCAACATTTTTTCTGCAACAAAATCGGATTTTGGTGTCACAACACCTGAACTGAATAAATCGAGCGTTAGTAAATGCCCCCCCCCCAAGTAATCATAAATATATGGACTTGCTGTGGTTGAAGGTATTTTATATATCCCGTTAACTACTTAAAATGTGGGAGATCACATTATTGAACAGAAATATGAAGAGAAAGAATGTTTTACACAGTCGTCCTCTTTTATGAAGGCAACCTCAAGTTCAAGGCCCATAACACCATTCATAAAGAATTCATAAATGGTCATAAATATGTCATTAATGGTCAATGCCCTATTGTTTCTATTAATGTTGCAGAGGCACAAATCAGAAGTGGTACATGGGAGTCCATTATTTTACACCAGTCATTGGCCAAAGGACGAGGCACAACTGAAGGGCAGGTAGGTGCACAACTGTCACGTCTGCTCTATTGTTTGTAAATTCCTAGCCTGCCTAAAATTTTCTGGTGATAAATGTTGAGTAGTGATGGGCGAAATGTTTCGCCAGGCATGGATTCGTGGGAATTTCCGCTTTTCACCACTGGCGGATTGTTTTGTGAAACAGATGAAAAAATTTGCTGTGGAAAAATTCACAGAGCATCCAAAAATTGTCCCCCACGTCAAAAAAGAATAGTCGTGAGCGTCAAAAAAAGAGCCACGCAACATAAGAATAGCCGCGGGTGACAAAAGAATAGCCGCAGGCCACAAAAGAATAGCCACGCAACAAAAGAATAGCCGCTTGACAAAAGAATAGCCACGCAACAAAAGAATAGCCGCACGACAAAAGAATAGCCGCGGGTGACAAAAGAATAGTTGTGGGCGACAAAAGAATAGTTGTGGGCGACAAAACAATAGCTGTGGGCGACAAAAGAATAGCTGCGCGACATAAGAATAGCCACGGGCGACAAAAGAAAAGCCGCACGCCAAAAGAATAGCCGCGGGCGACAAATGAATAGCTGCGGGCCACAAAAGAATAGCCACGCAACAAAATAATAGCCACACGACAAAAGAATAACTGCGGGCGACAAAAAAATAGCTGTGGGCGACAAAAGAATAGCCGCGCGATAAAAGAATAGCCACGGGCAACAAAAGAATAGCCACACGACAAAAGAATAGCCGCAGGCGACAGAAGAATAGCCGCACGACAAAAGAATAGTTGTGGGCGACAATTTTTTTTTGACACGCAACATTTTCGCTGTTTCGGGAATCTTATGAAATATTCGCAAATTTTTCGGCGAAACGGGACAGATTCGCTCACCACTAATGTTGAGTCCTCTATCCCGTTATTTTAACATAATCCCAAGGGTCTGTAGGTGTGTGAGACCCTTGGTTAGCCATTTAGAATATGGGGGGGGGGGGGGGGGGATTCTTGTTATACGAGTAAAGACAGGAATGTTCCACAAAATAATAAAATGAATTTCAGCTCCTATTTCAACTTAAATGAATTTCTCTAATCCCAAGAGAGCAGACTAAGAAAATCATACAAATGACATGAAAAATAATATTTCGCAAACATAAATATACTGCTTCTATTACATTGTTACAGTTTTCCATTATAATAGACTTAGCCCAATCTTAAAGAATGTCAGAATTAATGTTCTTCTTTAATGTGATGAGCACATAATTGTTTCGAAATCCTTGGAATAAAAAAGACACTTTATTCAGCAGAACATTCGTTTACAAAATCATTTTTACAGTTTGCAACAGGATTGGGCAGCGGGCCAACAACTTAAAAGAGGTGGAGGGTCGAACTGATTTCTTAAAACTCCTGGGACTCTATTACTTAGTCTTCTAAGTAAATAGAAAGTTAAGGGAAGAAACGGTTCCATGACACAGAAACCTATGCAGAAACATACTGGGAAAAGAGCAGATGTTGCACTGACCTCCCGTACTTGAATGTGATTGACACTTTGGCCAATATCCTCAGTCTGTTTGGGAGACTCACATGAGAAGCAAAGCCATTCCCAAGACCTTCTGGACCACCTGCAAAATCCATTCTTTGGTTATTATCCCATCATTAGAAAGTTCACTATAACAGAAAACTGTACCACACATCTGTGCAGGGAAGTGAAGTTCTACAGAGAGATAATCACCATTGATAGAATGTCCCTCGGATGAGTTCTTGACATTTTAAATTATTTTCTAGGTATCTGTGCCTATAATACATTCATCCGATTTTTTTTTTCCTTTTCATTATAAATAACGATGTGAATTTCTGAAAAGGACAGGATTTTGCTTATACAGGGTGCAAGTAATTATTTCTGTTTTCATCACTCCTAGTTCCCCCAAGAGGTCTTATCCTATCTAAAGATCTGTTAACTGCTTTTTAAGGACATGATGGCCAGGGCTATAGATTATGGGGCAGATTCATCAAAGTACGAGTTTGAATCCCGAAATGGGTAAAATTTGGATTAGATACGATAATTTCTGATGATTGGAAATGTCAGGAAAATGCTTAGGAAAAAATCGTATATACAATAATATTGTATTGGCGATCCAAAAGTCACAAAATTTTCGTATTCGAACAATCGTAAACGGCGGGAAAACCTTTCTGACTTTGATCCCTCTGTGCATGATTTGGGAACCCTCCCATAGGGCTCAATGGCACTCTGCAGCTCCAACCCGGCCCAAGGAAAGTCTCCCATAGGGCTCAATGGCACTCTGCAGCTCCAACCTGGCCCATGGAAAGCCTCCCATAGGGCTCAATGGTACTCTGCAGCTCCAACCCGGCCCAAGGAAAGTCTCCCATAGGGCTCAATGGCACTCTGCAGCTCCAACCCGGCCCAAGGAAAGTCTCCCATAGGGCTCAATGGCACTCTGCAGCTCCAACCCGGCCCAAGGAAAGTCTCCCATAGGGCTCAATGGCACTCTGCAGCTCCAACCCGGCCCAAGGAAAGTCTCCCATAGGGCTCAATGGCACTCTGCAGCTCCAACCCGGCCCAAGGAAAGTCTCCCATAGGGCTCAATGGCACTCTGCAGCTCCAACCTGGCCCAAGGAAAGTCTCCCATAGGGCTCAGTGGCACTCTGCAGCTCCAACCCGGCCCAAGGAAAGTCTCCCATAGGGCTCAATGGCACTCTGCAGCTCCAACCCGGCCCAAGGAAAGTCTCCCATAGGGCTCAATGGCACTCTGCAGCTCCAACCCGGCCCAAGGAAAGTCTCCCATAGGGCTCAATGGCACTCTGCAGCTCCAACCTGGCCCAAGGAAAGTTTCCCATAGGGCTCAATGGCACTCTGCAGCTCCAACCTGGCCCAAGGAAAGCCTCCCATAGGGCTCAATGGCACTCTGCAGCTCCAACCCGGCCCAAGGAAAGTCTCCCATAGGGCTCAATGGCACTCTGCAGCTCCAACCCGGCCCAAGGAAAGTCTCCCATAGGGCTCAATGGCACTCTGCAGCTCCAACCCGGCCCAAGGAAAGTCTCCCATAGGGCTCAATGGCACTGTGCAGCTCCAACCTGGCCCAAGGGAAGTCTCCCATAGGGCTCAATGGCACTCTGCAGCTCCAACCTGGCCCAAGGAAAGTCTCCCATAGGGCTCAGTGGCACTCTGCAGCTCCAACCCGGCCCAAGGAAAGTCTCCCATAGGGCTCAATGGCACTGTGCAGCTCCAACCTGGCCCAAGGGAAGTCTCCCATAGGGCTCAATGGCACTCTGCAGCTCCAACCCGGCCCAAGGAAAGTCTCCCATAGGGCTCAATGGCACTCTGCAGCTCCAACCTGGCCCAAGGAAAGTCACCATACCAAAGCTTGAATGAATCCGAAACTTTCGTACTCGGCGCGATAAATACTATGCGTGAAAAATAGTTTTGTCGCAAAGTACAAAAAAGTTGCGCAAATGAACAAAAAAAAACATTTTAAATACGTAAAGTTCTATAAATTAGAAAAAATACCATTTTTTTTGTATTCGGACTCAATCATACTTTAATAAATGTGCCCCTATGTGTTTCCTTTTTGCACTTTAGTATTGAACAAATCTGTCCGATTTGCTTAATGAAAAATTAGTGAAACTGGAGAGAAATTCACAAAAAGGCAAAAATTTGCAAAACATATTGAAGTCATGGGCTTTTTTTTCATGCTAAATCCATTGAAATCAGGGAGTTTTTTCTCACTCCAAATGCAAGTGAGTATGCATTTTTGTTCACGTTTTTTGTGAAAAAAACTTTCCCTGAAATAAAACATGAACCTACCCTTATGTCGACGTTAAAAAAATATGTGTAGCTGAAATATTGAAGTAAATATGTATTTGCTGTCATAGATACTATTGGAATTATACCAAGGTGATTGTTATGATCATATTTTCATGCATCGGTAATCTTCTTTTGTGCTAAGGGACATTGGGCCAGCTGTTGAACAGCAAATGGTGGCCTCAGTCCAAAATATCTGAAAACCTCTTATTTAAGGATTTAGCCAAAAAGACGGTAAAGGGGGCATAAACATATGGCAACTCCTAGCCCCATTCCTAGCAGGGAAGCAATATCTTGGTCAGACAGAGAGGTAAAAGGGAATGTATATGGCATTTATATATCGAAGTATTTGCTAGTCAAGTTGACTTGCCCTCCTTCTTCCTTTAGCAGTACCTGTACTGAATTTGATGTACGCCAAAGGAAAACAGGCTGATCTGTCAGAATTATTCATCCACGTATTGATCCACCTGTGTTCCATTGAGGATATTCTGAAAATACAGAACGCACGTCTGATGAGCCTGAGGATAGCGCTCAAAACCAGGGGTCTACGGAGAACCTGCTGTATGCACCATACAGAACAAAAGGAAGAATAGAGATGAGCAAGAAAACCCAGTACCAATAAACACACCCAGCACACAAGGTCGGGAAACAAAGATTTTTCTGGTAATTAATACATATCCTTGATTATCTTTGACATTTTTGAATTTCGTTTGCACTACATTGACCTTAGGTTTAAACTTTTTTGGCTCAAATTAAATCTAAAATTGGCCCTCCTATAAAACACCTTTTAATGGTGGAATTAAGTTAAACATCTGTGAGCCACAAGTGATGTAGTCATAGAAGTTTATTTCCCCCCTTTACAGTTGCAAATTCTTTTCCTGTTTTTGTTTTGTGAAAAGGAATGAACAGAGCAATTAGACTGAACGCTAGGCCCATTTATGCAGTGGGCACTGGCAAGTCCTTCGTTTCTCCTGATACCGATGGAGCTGATGCTCTGAGAGTCCTCACCCGTATGGCTTCTATACCTGTTGTAACTTGATCGTTTGGCTCTAGTTGGGCATCAGAGAAAGATCCGTTTGTTTGGCGACCTCATCAAACGAGCAGGTCTTAACTCACAAGTGCAATTCAGAACACGAGGATGGGTGCCAAACACTATAAAGAGGTGCAGAAGAGCATCTTTTATAATTATTATAATTATTAACATTTATTTATAAAGCGCCAACATATTCCGCAGCACTCTACAGGTATGGGATACGTTATCCGGAAACCCATTATCCAGAAAGCTCCGAATTACGGAAAGCCTGTCTCCCATAGCCTCCATTTTAATTAAATAATTCACATTTTTAAAAATGGTTTTTTTTTTCTCTGTAATAATAAAACAGTACCTGTACTTAATCCCAACTAAGATATAATTAATCCTTATTGGGGGCAGAACAGCCCTATTGGGTTTATTTAATGGTTAAATGATTCCCTTTTCTCTGTAATAATAAAACAGTACCTGTACTTGATCCCAACTAAGATATAATTACCCCTTATTGGGGGCAGAACAGCCCTATTGGGTTTATTTAATGGTTAAATGATTCCCTTTTCTCTGTAATAATAAAACAGTACCTGTACTTGATCCCAACTAAGATATAATTACCCCTTATTGGGGCAGAACAGCCCTATTGGGTTTATTTAATGGTTAAATGATTCCCTTTTCTCTGTAATAATAAAACAGTACCTGTACTTGATCCCAACTAAGATATAATTACCCCTTATTGGGGCAGAACAGCCCTATTGGGTTTATTTAATGGTTAAATGATTCCCTTTTCTCTGTAATAATAAAACAGTACCTGTACTTGATCCCAACTAAGATATAATTACCCCTTATTGGGGCAGAACAAGCCTATTGGGTTTAATTACTGTTTAAATAATTTTTTTAGCAGACTTAAGGTAGGAGATCTGAATTACTGAAAGAAAAACCCCAGGTGCCGAGCATTCTGGATAATGGGTCCCATACCTGTACCTACAAATAATTAGAGATTTATCTATTTCCACAAGCAAGTAATGAACAACCCCTTTAAAGGCATTACAGTTATGGAACCCCTGCCTTTGTGCCATTATGGTGGTTGAATATTTAGCAATTTAGGGCCATTCTGCATTTCGAATCCTACATCTTCCCCACGTCAGATCAATAGAAGTCGTTTCATCTGATAATTATTTTTTACGACAAATCTTTTAATTATGATTATTGTTTAATTCTAGCAATTATCCTGTTACTGCATTGGAGCAAATTAGCTTTTACATTCTGGTCATTTTTATGAACTTTGGAAAATGACACCTTTTTATTATTTTTATTACCGCCCTGCGCAATTTGCTTTTCAGCACGTTCTCTGTGGCATATTAATACCTCCGCGCCGGTGTTTTAATCCGTGGAGTAAATGGAAATTTCTGTGAATTTAGGACCATTAAACAAACGCATAATAAAACACAATAACATTGCTTTTATCCTAAAATGTGTTTTTTTTTTCAAATTTACAGCACATTATTAGAATTACAGACACTATTTGCATACGCCCACCTGGCACTGGGAAATAAGCTAAACTATAGAAAACATCTGATAGTATAACTTTTACAAAGTAAAATCTTGAGGACTTATTCACATAGTGACTGTAAAGTCCATTGATAGCCAAATCCCAATTAAAATAGAACTAAAGCTTAACCTCCATATGTAATAAAAGGCACTACATTTGCCCAGTAGCAGTAACCCATAGCAACCAATAGGATAACTGCTTTTAAACAGGTGACCAGCAAATTCTACCTGCTAATTGTTTGCTATTGGCTACTACTCCTCGGCAAATAGTGACTTTTTTTTACATAACCCCCTAAATAAAGAATTAGGCTACAATGGGGCCCATTTACTTCAGTTTTCTGAGAAAAGTTTGATTAGTTTTTTTGGCAGTATGATTGTTTTGTTTTCTTGAAAAATTTAAGATAATTCTGAGTATTTTCTTGATTTTTTTTAAAAACCTCAAACATTTGAGATTTATAACACTTGTGACTATGTGACTTTTTTTGACTGACAAAAAATACGCCAGGTTTAAAGCTGTAGAGTGTAAGCTCTTTTGGGCAGGGTTCTCTTCACCTCTTGTATCGGTTATTGATTGCTTTATATGTTACTCTGTATGTCCAATGTATGAAACCCACTTATTGTACAGCGCTGCGGAATATGTTGGCGCTTTATAAATAAATGTTAATAATAATAATAATAATAATATCAAGAACCATAGAGTCCAATTAAGGCTTAGAATGGTAGAGATATAAAATAGTCAGTATCAGCTTGTCCTTGACACATTTTCAAGGGGAAGTTAATCACATCATCGTTTTCTATTTCACCCAGCTTCAAGGGGAAGTTAATCCCATAATTATTTTCTATTTCACACACTTTCAAGGGGAAATCAATCCCACCATTTTTTTTCTATTTCACACATTTTCAAGTGGAAGTTAATCCCATCATTGTTAATAATGGGCAAAGTTGCCCATGGGTAGTAACCCTTGGCAACCAATCGAAGTGTTGCATTCATTGTTCTACCTGCAGCTTACTGGAAAAAGCAACTTGCTGATTGGTTGCTATGGGTTACTGCCCACGTGCAAATTTTCCCAGTGTTGATAAATGAGCCCCATTGTTTTTCAAGAATGAGCTCTGACAATGGCTGCTTGAGCAATTCCAAATTCAAATTCTCATTACATTGTAGCTCAGAAACCAGTGCACTTGGCAATATAATTTATTAATCAGCCCTGTAGCATCAGCTTATGACTGCTGAATCATTTAGAACAACCCCTAAGCTTAGTTTCTCAACAGCTGCCCAGAGCCCACTGAGCATTTGTCACTAACAAAATCCAAGATGGAGAGCTCCTGTGAACAACCTTGTACTGGATCATTACTGGTTTAGAGATGCTGGACCTTTAGGCTGGTTCAATAAGTTTAGTATATAAAATATGCCATTTCTAGCCATATTCATTTTTAAGGTTTAGTTCTCCTTTAAATAAACTCAATAGGATTGTTTTGCCACCAATACAGATTCATGCAGCTTGGTAACCATCAAGTACAAGGGTCTGTTTTATCATTCACAATCTATTAAAGATAATGGTCCTAAATGGCCTGAATTAATGGGATATAGCCTCCAGATTAAAGGACAAGATAGCTGTTTTATTATTACAAAGAAAAAAGAAATAATTTTTCAAAAATTAGAAGGATTTGCTCATAATGGGATATATGGAAGATGACCTTCCCTTAATTCTGAGCCAATTTCCATGTAAGGAATTCTATACCTGTACCATAAAGATGTCAGTATGCACGCTCCATTGCGTCCATTTTATAACCCCTGCACTTGCTGGCATGTTTAAAAATGACCCATAATAAGTGGAAAGAAGGACAAATTTAAAGGCAAACTTGGACCATCCCAACTTTCCTAAAAGAGGTGAGTTTCTTTAGTGCATTGCGATGGGTTAATGCAGAGTTGTCCTGTAATTGAAAGTCTTCCTAAAAGTATTCATTTCTGCACGGTTTCACCAGGTTAAAAAAAGTCCCAAATAATTAGAAATTGTGGTTAAACACTATTTTTTTCCTCGAATACATCCCAGGGAGAGGGTTGAGCTTTGAAAAGTTTCCTTTTCCCAAATGTTACTACTGTAGCCCCTGACATAGAGCTCATTTGTGCATATTTCCCCGCGGTGCCTGCTCTTTGCTGGTGGCGAATACAGACTCTGTCCTGAATTCAACTGCACGTGATCTGCTCCCGGAGCTGCCATGACACACACTATATATAGACTGCCTCCGTGAGAATCTGCTGCTTTCCATGATGTTACCTCCAGGGCTCCATGAAAATTCCTTGAAAGATATTTGCATAATGGAATGGAATTGTATTTTACTCCCAATGTCCCCTAGTAAACGAGCAGTCATTTCCATGTAGAGATTTGATTGCCTTCTCCCCATTCTCTGCCATTTCATGGGACCTTCTAGCTCTGAAAGTCAGGTCAGTTTGCTGCTAATTTGCAATTGGATCTATTACAGAACTCTGTGATGTTCTTTATCAGAAAGGTCTATGTAAATACAGCCATAAGCACTCACAGAGTTCTCTGTCAAAAGATTTGTGTCTGTTTTCCTCTGCCAGAGACACTCAGCTCTCTCCTCTCTCCCCTCTCCTGCTCCCCCCTCTCTCAAGAATGCTAAGAACTCACTCCCCCCCCCTTAGGAATGTGGATCTGAGCCAATCAGCAGGAAGCTTCCTCATACTCTTACAAACTGAGCATGTACACTGGTCTGGGTGTCGGTGCAGGAGCGAGGCATTATGGGAACTTTCTTTACAGAGCTCAGCGTTTTTTCTTTCTGTTTGGCTTCTGATCATCTGAACAGGTGAAATATGGGGAGACTTAAGGGCACTATTGAGAGAACTGAAGGTATGCCTGCAGCTTGAGATTAACTCTTTACTAGCCTTTTCTTCTCCTTTAAACCAAACTCTCAGTAGCCCCTAGCTAAGCTCTGTTGGTAAGGTCTAGGGCTGCCAACTTTGTTCGTGAATAAACTCAATCAAAGGGGGCAGGGCTGATGGCATCAGGGGTGTGGCAGTGATGCTGGAGGTGGGCATAGTGATGACACAATGATGTTGGGTGGGGTTATGTTGCTGGGGCAGGGTTATATCATAACTTGGATAAACTGGGATGTCCAGTTCAAAACCATACGGGTGGCAACCCTACCTATCACTATTCTGCCTTATTAAAAAGTCCAACTCTTTAATTAATGGTATGAGATCTATTATACAGAAACCAGTTATCCAGAAAGCTCTAAAATACAGCAACGTTTATTTAGAAAAGCCATTCCTCATTTTTGACTAATATGCTTACATTTCTTAAATTTCTGTAATAATAACAAATTAACTGTACTTGGTGATAAGACATTTAGAAAAAAAATCATGCTGAGTATCTTAAAAGGGAACTCTAGTTTTCGAACCAAAATTTGTTAAAGAGCCCCACACAACACATGTATCACTGTAATCTGTTCCATCAAATAGTATTAATAAACACCATTTTTATATGCTGAAATCCAGCTGCACAACAGTTCTTCTCTTTCTGCATTGATGTTACAAATTGTAACAACTTCTCCACAGCTTACAGACAGCATTGTGGGAAATACATAACCCACAATGCAATGTTCCTTTCCTTATTGATTAGGAGGATGCAGCCTGAAGGCAGGCGACTACTGTTACATTTTATTTGAGTCACAAAGTAGTCAGCCAGATCAGCAGGGGAACAGGGGGTGGGGCTTAGGGAACTGTTCCAAACCATATTATTACATTAAAATCATAAAAGGGCTGCCTATTTTTTAATTGATGTATATTGCAAAGTTGCTTGCTGGCGTTTCAATAGGCTGAAACTGGACAGTTAAGAGCAGAACAGGCCTGATTAAAACTGAAACGTTTGGGTCAATACCAAACAGGTGGCAACCCCAGTACAGTGAGAACACGTATGTCTGACACCAAACAATACTAACAAAGCTTTCTGCTTCTCATGTGGTTATTGGATCATTTAATCCCCGCTACAGGCGATATTTAGAGGAATACCACAAAACCATAATACACATTAATTAGTAATGATGGGTACACAGTTTGGAAAGAGTTCACATAAGGATATGTAACACTGAAAAATAATTTCTTTTTTTCTTAATGAATGCCCCTCCTTCCATGTAATAAACTTAACCCTTTTGATAAAACACCCACTGAAATACAGTTAACTATATCAGCTGAAATACTAGCCTATCGCGGTGCTTAAATCTTCTACACAAAAATACTTGAGCCAAAAATGTATGAGATGGGATGGAAAGCGCTCGCTACAAGGCCAAACATGTGGCTCGGTGGTTTCGCTGGGAGTGATTGCAGATGTTACTGCCTTGCTTCGAGGGGAAAGCAACTTTCCAGTTAGTTAAAAATGTAAATGGGTTTTAGAGTTATTTGTATATGTCATTTCTATTGTGCGTGTATTTGTTTCTTTCCTCTGCACTGCTGGTTCCAACTTTTACAACAATATAGCAGAAGACAACTGATCCAACCTATGATGGCCCATATAGGTCCTTGGGGAAACTGAAGGCTTGGCTAGGGGATAGTCAGGTTCTGTTTTGTTCAAGGGTTAGAACCAGCAGTGCAGTTACATTAATTAAAGTACATTATATTGTACAGGTATGGGATCTGTTATCTGAAAACCTGTTATCCAGAAAGTTCCAAATTAAGGAAAGACCATCTCCCATAGACTCCATTATAAGCAAATAATTCTAATTTTTAAAAATGATTTCCTTTTTCTCTGTAATAATAAAACAGTACCTGTACTTGATCCCAACTAAGATATAATTACCCCTTATTGGGGGCAGAACAGCCCTATTGGGTTTATTTAATGGTTAAATTATTCCCTTTTCTCTGCAATAATAAAACAGTACCTGTACTTGATCCCAACTAAGATATAATTACCCCTTATTGGGGCAGAACAGCCCTATTGGGTTTATTTAATGGTTAAATGATTCCCTTTTCTCTGTAATAATAAAACAGTACCTGTACTTGATCCCAACTAATATATAATTACCCCTTATTGGGGGCAGAACAGCCCTATTGGGTTTATTTAATGGTTAAATGATTCCCTTTTCTCTGTAATAATAAAACAGTACCTGTACTTGATCCCAACTAAGATATAATTACCCCTTATTGGGGGCAGAACAGCCCTATTGGGTTTATTTAATGGTTAAATGATTCCATTTTCTCTGCAATAATAAAACAGTACCTGTACTTGATCCCAACTAAGATATAATTACCCCTTATTGGGGGCAGAACAGCCCTATTGGGTTTATTTAATGGTTAAATGATTCCCTTTTCTCTGTAATAATAAAACAGTACCTGTACTTGATCCCAACTAAGATATAATTACCCCTTATTGGGGGCAGAACAGCCCTATTGGGTTTATTTAATGGTTAAATGATTCCATTTTCTCTGCAATAATAAAACAGTACCTGTACTTGATCCCAACTAAGATATAATTACCCCTTATTGGGGGCAGAACAGCCCTATTGGGTTTATTTAATGGTTAAATGATTCCATTTTCTCTGTAGTAATAAAACAGTACCTGTACTTGATCCCAACTAAGATATAATTACCCCTTATTGGGGGCAGAACAGCCCTATTGGGTTTATTTAATGGTTAAATGATTTCCTTTTCTCTGTAATAATAAAACAGTACCTGTACTTGATCCCAACTAAGATATAATTGATCCTTATTTGAGGCAAAACAATTCTACTGGGTTTATTCAAAATTTCAATGATTTTTAGCAGACTTAAGTTATGGAGATCCAAATTAAGGAAAGATCCCTTATCTATTCTTCATAACAGGTCCCATACCTGTATAGAATATCAGTTTCTTTCATTAAGCAAAAAAGTAGTTACATTTCCCCTTTCTATTACCATTCAGATAGGGTCTAGCTCTGGATTTACCCCATATAAAATTTTCCATAAACGTATTCACTGTGGTTTTGCCTTTAAGCCAATGCACAAGTGGATCAATGTTGTACTTAAGAAATTGGGAATAGGGTAATCTGACTTTGGTTCCAAGATAGGCAAACTGTTCTACTACTTTCATGACACTTTTTCAACTGCTTTTTCAGGCATAGTGGGTCAAGAAGGAAAATGCTTGATATATTATTTACAAGGTTTGGCAAAATTGCCAGTGACTTCTGCCATTTTGCCTAAAGTTGGTCTTTTCCCTTCTCTTACAAAAAAATTGATTTTTTTTGGAAAGAAATTAGAACTATTTTGATCAAAGTTGATGGTGAATGGATAATATGAGTACAAAGGGTCAAAGTTGAAATTCCATAAAAGTTGTATATGAGGGAAACATTTCTGTTTTATTAATAGACAAACTTGAATTTGGCAAAGCATGAACACTTTTTACAACTTTGGTGCTTTATAAATAAACCACTGTAACATTTCCGAAACATTTCAGACCCTATATGAAAGTGCCAGAGCATTAAAGTAAAAGAAACCACCTTTGTCTTAATTTTCAAGGCACTTTGGTTTGGAGGTGTAGCACCGAGAGGTAAATTGGAAATCCAGCACTAGGTGCAAACCATAGTGACTACAGGAAAAAGCCCAGCCCTTTCCACTTGACATGGGGCAGACAGTAAGTACAGGGCTCTGTTGCAGATATTGATGTATTCATGGGGGGTGGAGGGGATGAGGCTCTCTATGCTCCATTTAGAAGTACAGAGACCTGCAGTAATTGTTCAAGATGCAAGCAGGACCCATAGCAGATCGTACCTGCTTTGTGCCCTATGCACCTTGCCCTGCATGTATGCATGTAATACATGACCCCACTTGGCTTTTCCACAAATTGATTAAGGTGTGCTACACAATGGACAAACCGGCTAGTTGCAAGCTGAACCCTCAGCCAGGGTAAAACAATATCCAGGATAAAATGAAAAACAGCAGCACTCCGGAAATGTTGTAGAAAAAAGTGACTTTACTCAAGTGCACACAGCAACGTTTCGGGCTTAAACCAACCCTTTATCACTTGGCTTTTCCAGTTACCTTGTATGTATGTATAAATGTATTTATAAAGCACCACAAGGGTACGCAGTGCTGTACAATCTTACAAAATGCAAAATTACACGCAGGGAGGACAAGTTTTATAATGAATAAATAAAATAAATATATATAAATGCACAGGGAATAAGTGCCATGTGGTATAAGACACGGTAGGAAGGAGGTCCCTGCCCCATAGAGCTTACAATCTAAGTGCAGGGCTATTGCTAGCTACTGAAAATACGCAGGTACCTGGAAGCAGTCTACAGTCTACGACTTCCATAAGAGTTTAAGCATTATAGACTTCTTTAGTATCAGAAAATGGTACTTTGGCACTATCGGTCACAAATGCGGCCTTAGATGATGAGTGTCCCTATAAAATGATTTCCTCCTTTAGGGTTATACTGACATAAATATAATTTGATAACACACAAAGCACTACCAGCAACAGATATTATATATATATATTTCCACTAACAAATAGCTCAGCATAAACCCAGGCACCACACTATTAGACCAGATAGCATGCTGCCAATACGTCCTTGTAATGAAACAAAAGCCATCTCCTGTCAGCAACCTCAGATTCATAAACCCACGCTCATAAGACCCTACTTAACCTCTGGGGCTAGCCTGCAGAGCTGATCCTTCACTAAATCACTTATCACTGGAATCTTCTTTGATGTACAGTGGGAGCCAGATACAGTGATCCCTATGGGACAATGGAATAACATCACGATTCATTTTAGGATAATATCCCAGTAAGAGTATGTGGCCCAGGTGTTCCACAGCTGGCTTCTAGTAGCCCGGATATTTATTGAACATTTACCCTTAATTATATCAGTGCAAGCTCTTGGCAAGCCGAAACAATACAGCTACTAATATAATCATATAAAAGTGTGTGTCTGCACTGTATAAGACAATGTAAAATCTATTTGCCAGGAATACAAAACCTATATAAAGGGACATTTGTAAGGCAATGTATCAAATCATGTATCCTCTCTGGGGTTTTACAGGAAATTATATAAATACAATTAAAGGGGAAGTCTGACTTTCAAACCAAAATTTGTTTAAGAGCCATACACAACACAGAAAAGGGGAATGGCAATGCTATAGGCACGGCTAACGATGGTTGAGTGAGATCTCCCAATGACACTTGGGCCCACAGGGAAAAAGTTTTACAGTGTGAGGTCCCCTATGCAGCTACCTGTATGAGAGCAGGCAACAATGGCTAGGCCAGGTACCAGAATGAAACAAGATGCATTTTGTATTTTTAATCTATTTATTAGGAATGAGGCAGCAGGCTATAATAACACTTCACAATATGGCAACTGAACTTTTAGGTTCAAGAATATCCACTAATAAAGAGGTGTTTACTCCTTTATATAGTAGTTTGTTATTGGTTGGGAAAGAATTTTGTAAAGAATGTTTCATGTTATATTACTTCACTACAAGATAGAGTAAGACCAATACATAGCCCTTATATAATGTGTACAGATCATATGAAATATCAGAGACACTTCTTGAACATTCAGCTAGAAGGCCTGCACCAAATGTGTTTGCAGTCAGTAACTTGTATTTATTAGACATATGATCAGCTAACCTCATTGTACCTTGGGACACATGTATGGGCACAATGGGTGTCGCTGGAGCATTTTAGAGCATATTCTGTTCAAACAAGCTTTTTTTTTAATTGGGGCCCCATTTATGGAAGAATGGGTGACATGGTACCAATGGAAAGGATTATATTATATACAAAAAGGCCAGATGTTTACATTTCTACAAATATAGCACTGTTGGATGGACAAAAGTATGTCAACACCAAACTCCCCCCGCAAACTCCCTTAGCCCCCTGCTGCAGATTTTCCCTGCTAATACTTTATACTGATGCATGATTTACTGGGTTTTTGGTTTCTAGGTTGACCATGCCACTATACTATACTGATCTGAACACGTGGTTCCAGCTATAAACTGTGTGTAACCTTATTTCCATACCATAACATTGATATGTTCTCCATAAAAGATAAAACAAATTCTGGTCCTATTCTACTAATAACCCCAGCACCCCCATGACGAGGGTCCTGCCAATAACAGAGGAGGTATAGAATGTTCCAACAACTTTATGATGCCACCTTATTTTCTGAAAGGTTTGCACGCTCTCGATATGTTTTCTGATGTAATAACGATAAGACAATGTAACAAAAATAAAACAAAAGTCAGCCATGTTGTTACCATGCAACGGATTTTTGGTCTGTATTTTTCAGCCGAGCAAAGCTGATTTTCTTGTTTTGAGTCGTTATGAAAATGGACTGGAATGTTGTGGCTGGTTTCATATCTGGCCTACCTGCCTCTAAAGATTGTATTGATTTCCGCAGACAAGATGTGTAATGCAACAGTCATAAAACTTCTCACCGGCGCTGGGGAAATTGTACCCATGTCATTTCGCCACCTTGGCTTTTTATTTAATTTTGTTATTAAGGTTTTTTATCGATCCATGAGAAGACAGCAGTGCATCAATTCGTAGGGTTAAAAGGTAAGGTTTTATAGAGATAAATACAGTATATGCTGAGAAATCGAACCGAGGACAAAACACTCAGTGTTCCTATGAAAAAAACATTGTTTAACTGCCTACATGTTAGCATATTGTATCGCTAGCAACACTGCCCACTGGTACTTATAGGACAGAATAGGGCAAAATGTTCCCAGAATCCTCAGTTTATTGGGTCCAACAATCCATTTGAGGAATATTAGGGAATCATGCAAAAGACATGAACAATCAATTGATAAAAAAACATTTTCCTAATGAGATAAAGAGCTCTTGAGTAGAAAGACCTGTTGAGGGCACCTGTAGCCAACTAGAGAGTTCTTAGCTGGAAAAGGTAAATAGGATTGGCCAAAAACTAGCCAATCCCACCCCACAGATTTTTATATTCGAGATCAGTGAAATAATTGTTCTCATAAAATTGCAATAAAAATACAGAAGATCCTCACTGGTTCTTGGATTTTATGACTTCATACTTGCTCCATAACCATCAAATGGAGTTTCATCACTCAACAATCAGTCATTATAGCCAGGTAAAGCAAATGGTCAGAGCCCTATACTACTTGATGCTTATAATATGCCATTTTTGTTTATGCCATACATGCAGTACAGTATCATGTATTTTTGGACACCCACCTGTTATTAAGTTTGCAACCAGACTGCAGATATGTATTATACACCTTGGTGTTAAGGCCCTTGACTAGTGATGGGCAAAATGTTTCGGCAGGCATGGATTCACATTTCGCCATTGGCTAATGTTTTCGTGAAATGTGCGACAAAATTTGCTGTGGAAAAATTTGCGGCATGACAAAATATTATCGCCCACATCAAAAAAATTGTTGATCAACATTTTCGCCATTTCACAAATTTTTCAAAAGATTTGTGAATTTTCTGGCAAAGCGAAACGGGACAGATTCTCTCATCACTACCATTGACTGCAAGAATACCCACTACTGGTAGTTTTATGAGTCTAGTAAATTGTTTTCATATCTATATGGTCAACCAATGGGCTTCTTATTTCAGTCAAATGGTGCAGTGTATTTCACTATGCATAGCTGGGGGTCTGGGATTTGGCAAGGTGCCCTGCTAGAAAGCAGCACCCCAGGGCCCTGGCAAAGACATATATTTATAGTAAAAAAAATATACTGTTTGGAATGGGCTAGCACTATGGCTCCGTGCCTTGAATTTGGGTTCTAGATTATCCATTTCTTTTATGCTCTGTCTATTGTTTGAGATATTGCTATGCTGAAGATGGTGGATACACATCGCCAATGCCATGTAGATCTGTTTTTCTCATGCTAACTTTTGGTGAGGTGCCTGATAGAGAATGTGTCCATATTGAGATTATGTGTCTCTGGTGTTTTTATGGTTTGCCCTAAATAAGGTTTGGTTTTTAGATCCGGTTGCATGCTTAGCATGGTAGTATTGTGTTTTTGTATCACAGTCTCTTTCTCAGCTTTCAGTTTGCAGAAGAGACCATCGAGCAGCTGGGTGTCTTTTAGGCATTAGTGATGCTGATGTTTATTTTATTGTTTTTCTGGCACTATGGGTGGATAGGTTTTGATATGCATTGCTTGTTATTCAGCCTGGCCTGTGCAAACACTTGTGTCAAGTATATTTACTGGGTTACGTGCTGTCTTATGGTTAGTGCAGACTGAATGGAGCTGTTTTGGGTAGGAGGCGGAGCCTGTAGGTTCCTGCTGAAGCCTTAAGTGGTTGTGATTAAAGTAGGGCGCCATGGTGGGATGGAGGTCAAGGCAGACCTGTTGTGGCCTGTATGTTTGTACGTTCAGTTTCCCAGTAAGTATGATGCAACCTTCCCTTGTTTCAAGCCTCTGACCAAGGTTGTTTTCAAGTACAAAGTTATATTTATATTTGCAACATAAAAAATAAATTACTTTCCATTTTCAGCTGAAGTACAGATCACAGTTTGACGTTTGGCATTGTTGAGTTCTAATGGATTGCATTTACATGAAAAGCTAAATGTTTGTCTGTAAAAGCCGCATTAACACTTCTCAAATGAGTTGGAGACTTAATAACCCCAGATTTAAGTGTAATCTATTTCAATACATTTTTATTGCCTTTGATTATATGGTGCACTTTATATGGAATTCAGTAATCTGCATTTACAGGAGATGGGTGAAAGTAACTAGACTATCTTTTCTCGCCTAATTTGTTGAAATGGATTGCAGTTAACAAGTGAGCGGTGCTAAATGCCTGAGGGTATATCAGTAACCATACACACCATGCTTGTTTGGCATTAACTGTGTATTTATTTATTGCAGAAGAAATGCATAGTAGAATGAAATATCACTACCGGACTATCAGACTGTGACCCTACATATGTGTCTCCAGTGATGGGGTTAGGAACCTACTTGCCATAATGTATGTGTCATCTGGTTAGAAGATAGAGAGAAAGATGTGCCTTTATGCAATGTAAAAAGCTGGACCATGTGACCTGCATGAAATATACAGGGAGGGACTTACGTATTTCTCTTGGGTCTCCTTCATGTAGGAAGGTGGGCACAGTCTGTAGTAGGAAAGGCAAGTAAAGCGTAAGTCAGGAAAGGGAATCTGGATTCCTTGGGCAGCATGGAGGGGCAGTGGTTAGCACTGCAGTCTTGTAGCCCTGGGTCCAAGCTCTGTGTAATGTGCTCCATTGGTGCAACCCACTTCATTCATTTGAGGTGCACCAGCGTGTGTGCAAGATGGCACTGGGGGCCTGTGTGAGTAAGTGATGATGTTCTGGACCTGCAGTTTTACACTGGGGCATTCCAATTGGTTCTTGTTTGTTGTTTGATTCCAGCCTAGAACTTGATGAGTCTCCTTGTATCTAAATGAGTTTTCATAATCAGAAAAATTGGGGAAAAATTATACATTGAGAGAAATATACCACTATACTCAAGGGGCTCAGATGCTCCACCCTGATCCTTCAGCAGAGGGAGTGAACAATCAAAACAGTCATATGGCAGACACCCTGAAAAGAATAGCCTCCAGAGATCAAGTTATAATCAAAGGTAGTATTTACTGAAGATTCATCATCAGATTGCCCTATAATGCTTTACTTAGCACTAACTCATAGGCTAGAGCTCTGAGGGGATATTCTTTTCTCTGCTTTCCTTCAAAACATAAAAAAGGTTAAAATGGCAATTTTCTATTTCGGATTACCCAATGGCACATACTACTAAAAATGTATGTGTGGTTTTTTTCGATGATGCAGGGCTTTACGTATAGCCTTTATAGACACCTACAGTACATTGTTTGGGGGGTGCAGCTTTCCTTTAATAAGCTTTGTACTGTATTGACAGTTGTGGGTGTGCAAGTCTCTATCTCACATATATATTTACGGTGTTTGGATTCCTTTAAAACAGATGTAGAATGCAGTAAAGCTGTAAAGTCTGTTGCCAAATAATCAGTTCCATCGTCGCATTAACATCTCCTACATTCCCACATTATGTATGTTACTGGCTGCTTGGGGCCGTGCCAAATACATGGATGCTATCTGCTTGACCAGACATCAGAATATTTTTTAAAAAAAAATGACTGTCAAAAAGCATTTTAAGGTTAACAGGAGTGTATTTCATGGTGTGTGGTAAAATGAACACATCAAGAAAATAAACAGCCTGCCTCCGGTTTATATTGGCCAATTATTTCAATGGAATTTAGCATTAAAATGTTTTACGTTCATTATAAAGCAGGCTGGCACTGTACCAGAAGATCCATTGATCCCTAAAATTCATTCCGTGACTCAGACAAGACTTGGCACTTGTGCTTAATAGAGAACATAGGAAATGTGGCCCAAGATCTGCTTAAAAACAAGGAATATGTATACGTTTGCCATTAGCCATCGTATATCTACCCACAATATCTTATATGAAACTGTAGGCCTCATTGTATTTCCCGGGTCCATGCATAGAGCGCTTCTGCCAAGAGCAATGTCTGTGCTGGCTGTGCTCTCTACTTTGCACCCAAATAAACATCTTGCCAAGGTGCCAAGGTGCAAGACAGCCATGTACGTAATCCCTGCCATAGAACACCCGTGAGTATATGCTCCTTGCTCAACTGAATGCTGTGTAAGCTAGAGGGATATTCCTGGCATCCCCCATGCATGTGTTGCCCCATCTGACTGTGGTACTACCAAGTGCAGGCAATTCCGTATTCACAGCAAGCCTCAGCTCCTTGTCCTCTATCCCAGGAGAGCAAAGCACCTTGAGCATCACAGGCAATGCTTGCTTGTATATTTTCCAATTTTATAAAGCAGAAAAATGTGCCCGTACCATAATGTACTTGTGCCTATTGAAATAATACCCTGTTACTGTTACCCGTGCAAAATCTTGGTGTAAAAGAGGAACTCCACCCAAAAGTATTTTTGAAAAGTAAACATAATTTCAAGCATCTTTGCAATATACATCAATTAAAAATATGCACCCATAATGTTTAATGTAATAATATGGTTTGGAACAGTTCCCTAAGCCCCGCCCCCTGTTCTCCTGCTGATCTGGCTGACTTCTTTGAGACTCAAATAAAACAGTAGTTGACTATACTCAGCCTGCCTTCAGCCTGCATCAGCCAACTCCCACAATTCCCTGCTGCATACGTGATGTCGATAAGGAAAGGAATATCACAGTGCAGTGCATTGTGGGATATATAGTTCCTGCATGCTGTCTGTAAGCTGTGGAGCAGTTGTTACAATTTGTAACATCAATGTTTTAGTCCCTCCTCCCCTGCCAAGATTTTAAATGATGCAGAAAGAGAAGAACTGTTTTGCAGCTGGATTTCAGCATATAAAATGGTATTTATTCATACAATTTGAAGGAACAGATTACAGTGAAAGGTATATTAGGGGTTTCTGTATTGTCACCAGACTTTCCTCTTCTTACTAATGTAATTTTCTGCTGACTGGGCCAAGTGGGGCAATATAAAACAACAGGTGGCACTGTTGTTGCAAATGTATTTTTTCTAAATTCATTAGTAGTGTAAAAACTAGAGAAAAAAAAGAATATGAATTGCAAAAGTGCTTAGAAGAGAACTTTGAGCAATGATACATTAATTTGTTTCAAGGGTTTACATTTCCTTTAAGAGCTCATTTACTAACAGATGTTAAAGTTCAGCAGTCATTAGTAAGCAATTAACAATTAAGTTTAAACTGTCTAAGTTAAAGCAAAGATGTGACTGGTTGCTATGGGAAACTGCACCAGTGCAATTACTAGGCCAGTAAATCAACCCTTTAGTCCTTAGTAACTGCCTGATTTGGAATGTATCTTGAAATTGCATGGGGTATTTCTCAGTGTTATTCATTTATAGAGACTGAAACATGCAGACAGACAGAAGGCTAGACAGTAAGACAGATATATAATTAATTCACTCTTTATAGTGTGTTAGGGAACCAAAGCCATTTTACAAAGGGAATATGGCATATATCACAGACACATTATCTCTCCCAGCGATAGTCCATTACAGCGCACAGTATATCAGCACTTGCCTTTGCCTTTCTGTGGGTTTAGCTGGCACAGGGCATGATAGTAATTCAGACAAAAGGGAGTCACAAAATCAATTTCTCCATCTCAGACAAAAAAATGAAACAAATATTTGCCTAACACTACAGAGAACTTTAGCATAAGAGGCTTCAGTATTTCTTCATCCCACTAGAGAGATTTCCTCATTGTTTGCACTGTCAGCAAACCATTTCCTTTCCTTCTTACATTAAGATTAAAGTGACATTAACGCCAACCACAGCTTGTTCTTATCATACGTATATGGCCTTGCTCTAGAGACAGAACATAAATGTTATCTTAATTAAACTCTATAGATTTGTTGGTGGACTGATCATCAGGGTGTTAGAAATTAAGGTGCTCCTTGCACCCCATTTTTTCATCTAAATGGGGCTATTTATCAGATAACAAAATGGTTGACCAGTGATTAGATGGTGAGTATATAATAAATAAACTGCAGACACCCGCATTCCCACCTTCCGATGTAGTTTCCTGTATCTTACTGTATATGAGTTGCATGATGCAATCAAGTTTAGGGGGGCCTATATGAACTTCCAACTATGTGTATATATTGTTATATATAGTGATGAGCGAATCTGTCCCATTTCGATTCGCTGCAAAATTCGCGGAACAACAAGAAAAAACACGTTTTGCCAACCTGACTGTCTCTTCTCAGCCTGTCAGTTAGAGCTTCTAATGCTAATGGGCTCCTTCTGAACCAATATGGCAGCCCCCTCACAGGGGAACATGGGGTAACTAAAAGGTAATGTAAAAGCATAAAGAAGTACTTTTTTGGCAAAATTATTAAGCACATGGAAAGACCATATTATGATATATTTAAAAACATTTTAGGTGTTAGTATCGCTTTAAGGCAGTGGTTTACAAACCACTGGGCTGGACCCCCTGGATGTTTAGAGCAGTAGCATGGTGGGCTCAGTCTGGTCAAGGTCAGGTAGTATGAGATGTAGGGAGGATGCCTATCTACCATTCTTCATATACTCTAAGGGTGAAGACACACAGAGATACTAGTAGCAGCTACTTTTCACGGCTACTAAAATAGACAATGCTGATCATTTACTGATAATTGTCTCTACGTGCGTTTTAGCAGAGGCAATTCTCAGTATTGTCTATGGCAGGGGATTTTCTGGTGTTTACTAGTGGTGAAAAAGTAGCTGCTACTAGTAGCTCAGTGTGTCTTCACCCTTAAGGTCCCCATACACGTTGGGATTCGCTCGCTTGGCGAGATCGGCAATCGAGCGGATCTTCACCCGATATCCCCACCTACGGGTGGGCGATATTGGGGAGCGTGTAGGTAAAAAAAGAAATTATTTGATCGTTTGGCCCTGGGGCCAATGATCGAATTATATTGGCAGCAATGGGGCAGTCGGTTCGGGGACCGCCCGGGGACTGAATTTTCTAACCTGGCCGATCGATATCTGCCCAATTTTAGGCCAGATATCGGTCGGGCAGGGCCCTCGTTTCTGCCGCTACACAGGCCGATAAGCTGCCAAATTAGTCCAAGGGACCGATATCGGCAGCTACTATCGGCCCGTGTATGGGGACCTTTAGACCCAGCTTGCAATGTTATAAGCTAAGGAAAACTATGATAAAAAGCTGGCCCTCAAAAGTGGGGTTTGAATTGAAAAAATAAAGCTTAAAAATTATGCTACATGTATATGTGACCTTTATACGTGATAGGTCAGAATCTCAATAGAGACTGCACCAAGAAATAGCAGATAGATAGATAGATAGATAGATAGATAGATAGATAGATAGATAGATAGATAGATAGATAGATAGATAGGACCGGAGTCTTGTGATGTGTCTGCCCTGATGGTGGCTCAGGTGGCTACAGAGCAATGGCTTCTAGGAGATAAAGGGAGGCCAACGTGGGTTAATCATTAGACAATTGTCATCCCCATTCCAAGTCTATTTTTACATCTAAAACATCATCTGAAGATGAAAATGAAGCCAGACATATACAGCATATATACAGCATATAGATGAGTACCACATTCCCAGGGGCTTCAGACAACAGTCCATTTTAGCCTACGATGCAGCGCTACAAAGCTGTTCAGTTAACAAAATTATTAATTTAAAACAGGTCAGCTCTAATAAAACTGAATAATCAGCTTCAATAAAAATGCTAGCCCTCGGAAGTTTTAACAAGATCGTGTGTTTTAATGATTACAATTAGAAAAAGGAATAGACAAGATTGTCAAGTGTGACACGAGTTTGATTAATTTCAAAATAAAGATCTATGGGAAAGACCAAGATTAGATTAATAACACAAACGTCTAACAGAAAAAAAAACAACTAAAAGAAGTTGAAATTATAATTCTGATCCAACAGTAAAGAGTCCCACATATAATATATCACATATATATAATATAATATCTCACATACACATATAGGTTCCATTATCCGGAAACCCATTATTAAGAAAGTTCTAAATTACAGGAAGGCTATCTCCCATAGACTTCATTTTAATCACATTATTGTGATTTTTCTCTGTAATAATCCTTATTGGAGGCAAAACAATCCTATTGGCTTTCATTAACATTTATAGGATTTATTAGTAGACTTGAGATATGGAGATCCTATTCATGGAAAGACCTGGAATCTGGAAAACACGGGGTTCTGAGCATTCTGTATAACAAGTCCCATACTTGTATTTATAAAGCTGTGCTGTGATTTATGTCTATGAGCAGCTGTGTATAAAATGAAAAGTTGTATTTTGCTTGAAAAAAAAAGTCATATAAAACCATTTTTAAGATCAATTTTTATCTGATTTTTTATGCCAGGTTTCCTTTGCTTTCTGAATTGTGCCTGCTGGTCAATAGGTTTTAGCAGGTTTAAGGTACTATAAAGTAAAGGTAAGTATTATGGAGTCAGTGTGGTATGAAAACACTACAGGTATGGGACCTATTAATCAGGATGCTCAGGACCTGAGGTTTTCCGGATAAGGGATCTTTCTGTAATTCAGATCTCCTACCTTAAGTATACTAAAAAAAGTATTTAAACAGTTATTAAACCTGATAGGATTATTTTGGTTCCAATAAGGGGTAATTATATCTTAGTTGGGATCAAGTACAGGTACTGTTTTATTATTACAGAGAAAAGGGAATCATTTAACCATTAAATAAACCCAATAGGGCTGTTCTGCCCCCAATAAGGGGTAATTATATCTTAGTTGGGATCAAGTACAGGTACTGTTTTATTATTACAGAGAAAAGGGAATCATTTAACCATTAAATAAACCCAATAGGGCTGTTCTGCCCCCAATAAGGGGTAATTATATCTTAGTTGGGATCAAGTACAGGTACTGTTTTATTATTACAGAGAAAAGGGAATAATTTAACCATTAAATAAACCCAATAGGGCTGTTCTGCCCCAATAAGGGGTAATTATATCTTAGTTGGGATCAAGTACAGGTACTGTTTTATTATTACAGAGAAAAGGGAATAATTTAACCATTTAATAAACCCAATAGGGCTGTTCTGCCCCCAATAAGGGGTAATTATATCTTAGTTGGGATCAAGTACAGGTACTGTTTTATTATTACAGAGAAAAGGGAATCATTTAACCATTTAATAAACCCAATAGGACTGTTCTGCCCCCAATAAGGGGTAATTATATCTTAGTTGGGATCAAGTACAGGTACTGTTTTATTATTACAGAGAAAAGGGAATCATTTAACCATTTAATAAACCCAATAGGACTGTTCTGCCCCCAATAAGGGGTAATTATATCTTAGTTGGGATCAAGTACAGGTACTGTTTTATTATTACAGAGAAAAGGGAATCATTTAACCATTAAATAAACCCAATAGGACTGTTCTGCCCCCAATAAGGGGTAATTATATCTTAGTTGGGATCAAGTACACGTACTGTTTTATTATTACAGAGAAAAGGGAATCATTTAACCATTAAATAAACCCAATAGGGCTGTTCTGCCCCCAATAAGGGGTAATTATATCTTAGTTGGGATCAATTACGGGGTACTGTTATATTATTACAGAGAAAACCAATTTAAACCATTTTTAAAAATGCCAATTATTTGATTAAAATGGAGTCTATGGTAGATGACCTTTCTGTAATTCGGAACTTTCTGGATAATGGGTTTCCAGGTAAGGGGTCCAATACCGGTACTATATTCTAAATTTCCTTTTTTCAAAAATTCATTTTTTTATGCACTTTTAACTAGTGCTGGTCAGTCCAAAAAGCTATAAACTACATCTATGCTGAAGGTTGTTCAGTAAACAACCATGTTCTAAAATTCCATTTTGTATAACTGTATTAAAAAAACTACATACTTGAAACCTTGTGTGTTTCAGCCCAGTACTTCCAGGTGCAGGCAGAGAATTTTGCTAAATGTAAAAAGGGTTAGGGGCTAGAGGCAAGGCCAAGGCACACATACATGCTAGGCCCCATCAGCCAATTAATGGACAGAGTTCTGCCTTTTGCTCCCACACTACTTCCTGTTACAGTCAGAGCTGCACTATTTCCTGTCAGCTGATCTCTGAGGGAGCACACATCCAAACTCATTATAAAGACATTTAAAAATCCCAGCTGCCAATCATATATAGCCTGCCCCGGCCCCTATGCCGTGAGCATTATACATTATGAACCCCCATGCTTTTTGCACACTGCCTTATGCCAGGTTCCCATAGGCGCAATCCTTTGTGGTCCAGAATGAACTGGAAATTCCTGCAAGTTTTTCATGATTACAAAACTACCTCTGTTTTCAGCTCTGTATTCATAATGGGCAGGCGGGGCAGTACATGGGCATCCCTCTCAATGCCTCCTAGTAGTGATGAGCGAATCTGACCCGTTTCGCTTCGCTGAAAAATTCGCAAATCTTTCAAAAGATTCGCAAAACGGCGAAAAATTTGCGAAACGGCGAAAATGTTGTGCGTCAAAAAAAATTGTCGCCCGCAGCTATTCTTTTGTCGCCTGCGGCTATTCTTTCATCGCCCGCGGCTATTCTTTTGTCGCACAGCTATCATTTTGTCGCCCGCAGCTATTATTTTGTCGCACTAATTTTTTCATCCGTTTCGCGGAACAATCCGCCAATGGCAAAACACAGAAATTCGCTGCGAATCCATGCCTGGCGAAACATTTCGCCCATCACTACCTCCTAGCTTAAAGGCAAATTAGGGATTGCCATTGGGTGCAAGGAGCAACAGAACTCTGTACTTATTGCTTGCCTATGTCATAAGTTAAGCACGGGGCTCTGCTCCACCTACAATGCTGCATTTTCCCATCGGCGCAAAGTGCAACCAGCTATGCCCCTGGCACAAGTGCTCTGTAGTTGATCCCTGAGGGATCCCTTCCTAGGACATAAATAAGCCCTATAACTGGGTGATTGCATTTTTGTTTTATACCTTTTTGGGGAACTATAAACACCGGACTTGGTTTCCAGGTGCAGCTATAAGTGGTTGAACATGGTGCCCATGTCGATATGAGTTACAGGTCGGTGTTTTTTTCAGTTTGAGGTTTTTGCACGTTCCATTAAATAAGACCAAATGCACTACATCAATATTTATCTTGCACACACTCAAGGCGTTTTACCAGCGCATTTGGAGGAATAATTTAAGACTCAGTAGATACGGGGGATAAAAGTGAGGAAGGAAGTGGAACCCTAGGGACCTACTCGCACAGATGACCTGGCCTTAAAAGCCTCTTTTGCAAGAACAGCACAGCAGGCATCAGAAGTGGGGCACTCAGTCCTCCGTGTACCTGGGCCATTCAGCAACTTTAGGAGGCATGAACTCTAAATGGGATGTGCGGCATCATTAAATATAAAGATCTTGGCATCAAAAGAATTGTCAGGGAGACATTCAGGCTCACAAACACAGGAGGCCGGGAGTACAAACAAGCAAATTACAAGAAGAAACAAGACTTTTTTTTTAAGGGTGATTAAGTTTCCTAGTAATAATAAGGGCAAAGGAGCTTTTAATAAACTGTATAGAGATTCCCAGTGGCTCACATGCAGCAAGGGTTCAGATTCATGGAACAGCATGCACCTAAGCTAAAATAAGGATCCGTGATACAAAACAAATCTACAGTGAAGTATGAAATCATAATACAGAGAATATTGCCACTATGAATATTATACATTATCAGGAACTGCCTTGTTGATTAGCTAAGATGTTCTGTTCTGCATGATTTGGAGCAGAAAGGCTCAGAGAACGCCTGTATGCTGCCCCTACTGGTGCCTTCCAGTATAGCAGCTACCACGGCACAAAACAAATAGCATAGCACTTACTTGCTTCTTCTAAAGATGGCCATACACTGAAAGATTTGCTTGTTTGGCGAGGGCACCAAAGAAGTGGGTCTTTCCCTAATATGCCCCCCACCTAGCACCTGAATCATACCATTGGATCACATTGCCGGGATAAAGGCCATCGAGCCGAGGGGCCACATCAGTGCCTCAATGGGGTCCTTATCCTGACGGGATTTTTAAACCTGTCTGATCAACATCTGCCCGATTTTATGCCTGATATGTCAGGTAGGCTCATCTGAGGACCCCATACATAACCTTCCGACTCCACCTGCAGTTTTAACACCCGTGTACAACCACCTTAAGGGCCATTACAATCTAGACTGGCAGTTCAGGCGCAGTATGCAATCTGCTATTAATACAGGAACCTTATTTTGTATAGCAGAGCTTTCACACATCAGACTACAATAGCAGTTTTGTAACCGGGTGTTACTGGGCCCCACAGGACACTTTGGGACTGGGACATTTTTCATAAACATATATTAAAACTTCTGATATAAAATGCCCTATTCCTAGCAACTTTGTAGTTGGTTTTCATTATTTCTTTTTTTAAAGTTTTTGCATTGTTTGCCTTACTCTTCTGCCTCTTTCCAATGCGGGTCACTGACCCCACCAGCCACGAACAACTTTACTGTGAGGCTACAGTATTATTGTTATTGTTACTTTTTATTACTTATCTTTCTATTCAGGCCCTCTCCTATTCATATTCCTGTCTCTCATTCAAACCACTGCCTGGTTGCTAGGGTAAATAAGATCCTAGCAACCATATAGCTGCTAAAATACCACAATGGAGAGCTTCTGAAGAAAATGAGCATACATAGCAACCAATTACATTCTATAAAACTTCATCTTATCATGAGATATCTAAAACTATATTTTGTTATCTTTAATTTTAAATATCAGAACTGTTAGATACATTAGCTTAGTATTTCCAATCCATAATCAATATATATATATATATATATATACAAGAACAGAGAGGAGCACACCCTCTGAGCAAAAATCAACTGCCTTCGGTGCTGGTCAAATAATTCAATAAACAAGCAGAGTACCGCACACAAAGGGACTTTATGAAAACAAAAAAGGTTTATTGGAAAAATCCGACGTTTCGAGCACCAAACTGTGCTCTTCCTCAGGGACAAACCTGAGGAAGAGCACAGTTTGGTGCTCGAAACGTCGGATTTTTCCAATAAACCTTTTTTGTTTTCATAAAGTCCCTTTGTGTGCGGTACTCTGCTTGTTTATATATATATATATATATATATTCTATATAGTTCTATGGGGAAAGTTTTGGGGGATAGTATAGATTGTAAGCTCTACGGGGCAGGGACCTCCATCCTCTTGTGTCCTCGACTCTTAACTTATTACAGCTCTATTTATCTTGTATTTATTGTTGTACTTTGTATTTATCTATTATTATCTTATTAACACCCTGTTTGTATTAATCTATTCTACTGTACAGCACTGCATACATAAGTAGCACTTTATAAATAAAGATATACATACATACATAGTGAATAACAAAGCGGTGCCCATATGGAGAACAAACTCAGTCTCCAGAATACACAAGAGGGAGTACCCCAAGCCTTAAGGAAGGAAGATGCTGAGCTAAATGAATTTCTCACAAGCTAAGGCCCATTCTTACATAGTCGTTAAGGTTAAAGAAGAGATATTTGTCCGTCAGCATAACAGTGTGCCTGATTTCCTTCCTGTTGATCCAAAGTAAGACAAACAGAATGCTCGCTGAAAGCACTTCCAATTCCCCTTCAACAAGAGAACATTTCCTGCCTCCAAAAATGGCAATAGGGTTTCTTCCTGCGCTCACATCCTACCTCATTCCTTAATTACGGACATTCTGGCATTTTTATTTTTAAAGCCGCAACACAAACCATTGTGGAAATCTTCAGGAAAATAGCAGTAAACTCTATATAACACGGGCCCCTACAGAAAAGGCTTTTATGCTTCATGTGACACAGGACACGTCAAAGCAGCGGTGGGTTAACCTTTTCAGTTCAAGTCCCTTTGGAGATACAACATTGTTATACCCCTAAACTTAACAAAGTCACAGATATAGGAAAACATATATTTAGACAATAGTTTAGAAAATATCAAGGTCAGCAAATATGTGCCAAATCTCAGCCGGATTATCATTAACTGAGCTTTCCAGTGTATCTAGTATAGGAAATAGGCATTCTCCCAAATGTCACCCAACTGACCTTCGGGCTGAGCACCCTTCTGTCACAGGTTCAGTTCATCCTTAGAAAAGCTACTGCATTGAAGAAAGCCTCACACTGAACATTGTTAATTAACACTTCTCTAATGATATTAATTAGGTTTGCATATTGATGTAATTCATTAAAGGAAAACTATAACTGCAGAATGAATACTTAACCAACAGATGGTTTATGTGAAGTGACCTAATAAAGAATCTCACCAAACTGGGTATTATATATACAGGTATAGGACCCATTATCCAGAATGCTCGGGACCAAGGGTATTCCGGATAAGGGGTCTTTCCGTAATTTGGATCTTCATACCTTAAGTCTATTAAAAATCAATAAAAGATTAATTAAACTCAATAAGATTATTTTGCTTCCAGTAAGGATTAATTATATCTTAGTTTGGATTAAATACAAAGCACTGTTTTATTTTTACAGAGAAAAAGGTAATCAATTTTTAAAATCTGAATTATTTGCTTATAATGGAGTCTATGGGAGACAGGCTTTCCGTAATTCGGAGCTTTCTGGATATCGGGTTTCCGGATAAGGGATCCCATACCTGTATATATATATATATATACAGTCCAGAGTGGGAGGCACACCATAAAATGAGAGTAAACCTAGGTGCCAGAGCTATATCTGTAGATAGGTAAAGAATGTCGGCACTCATAGGATTTTCACAATAAGGCAAAAAAGTAAAGTTTTTTCAAATGCAAGCGGTGAGATTTATTGTTTCCAACGTTTCAGTCCTTTACTAGGACTTTCGTCAGGGAAAGTCCTAGTAAAGGACTGAAACATTGGAAACAATAAATCTCACCGCTTGCATTTGAAAAAACTTAACTTTTTTGCCTTATTGTGGAAATCCTATGAGTGCCGACATTCTTTACCTATGTATATATATATATATATATATATATATAGAGTAGCTGTAGAGAGAGTCCGCACTCACAGGTCTTAAGAAAATATAGAGGTTTTATTCAAATCAACATCTAACGTTTCGGCTGCATCCACAGCCTTTCTCAAAGTCTTTGAGAAAGGCTGTGGATGCAGCCGAAATGTTAGATGTTGATTTGAATAAAACCTCTATATTTTCTTAAGACCTGTGAGTGCGGACTCTCTCTACAGCTACTCCATCTATTATTTTGGGACTGCACCCAGGCTCCCTTGGACCTACTTATACGTGAGTGCCTGTCTTCTTGCAACATATATATATATATATATATATATATATATATATATATATCAGTAAATATTGCCCTTTTACATCCATTCCCTTGATCCACCATTTTAACAGGTAATAATACAGCTCTAACTGTGACAGGAAGCACAACTGTGTCCCTTTTGACCAAACAATCATAATTACACAGAGTGGTCACAATTACACAGGAATTATGGGGGAAATGTTTTATGATGGATGAATATTATGGCTCTGAAATTGCACTTCGCACACTAAAGGTGGCCATACACGGGCCGACTATAGCTACCGATATCGGTCCCTTGGACCGATTCGGCAGCTAATCGGCCCGTGTATGGGGAGAGCAGAGCGGCCTGGCCGACCGATATCTGGCCTGAAATTGGCCAGATCTCGATCGGCCAGGTTAGAAAATCTGGTCGGATCGGGGACCGCATCGGCTCGTTGATGCGTTCCCCGATCCGACTGCCCCATTGCTGCCCACATAATCCGATCGTCTGGCCCCAGGGCCAAACGATCGGATTATTATTTTTTTTACCTAAATGGTCCCCGATATCGCCCACCCGTAGGTGGGGATATCGGGGGAAGATCCGCTCGCTTGGCGACATCGCCAAGCGAGCGGATCTGCTCGTGTATGGCCACCTTTAACGTGCATTCACAAATAACCCCCTTTTATGATCGCATAACTAGTAATATAATCATACTTAATTCCCAGGGGTGCCAAATAAGGGCTGTAATTGGCTATTTGCCCCTACGTGGACTGGCAGCCTACAGAAGGTTCTGTTTGGCATTTCATACTGTATGTTTTTTATGCAACCAAAACTTGCCTCCGAGCCAGAATGTAGACAGTTCTAGCTCAACAGCAGCAATAGGTCTCATTTTCCAATTACCCCACTTGGCAGGTACTGTTGTCTATGCTACAATTTAGTCTTTTTTGCAAGAGCAAATCTACTGTCACCTTCTGATTGTATGCGGCGAGGGACCGTGATCCGTGCAGCAATGCTACACCCTACCTAGGGAAATGGTTTCTATGCTGTGCCGTTGCTAGACATGAATTCTGAATGCTATGAAGATAAATTCAAATACAAAAAAAACCCTGTAATAGTAATGTTAACGTTAATCTTAATTATGTTTAAGGTTACATGGCTCACTGAACCCTGCCCGCCGTGCTCCAGCTTATGTATCCCCTTCCAATTAGCTGTGCTCCTTTCTCATTAACATAACATGTTTTGAAAATCTTTTCTCAGCTTGTGTTTGTTTCTTAATTTATCTATTCTACATATTCTCAAGGCCATTAGAATGTCACTGGTCTCCATTAGACTAGGTTTACAAATGGTGCAGAGGCTTAATATGCAACCTTACCGTAGCAGTGGGTGCTTGGCTATCAGTTAGAGAAGGACAGGGTGGCTTGTGGCTGGCAGGGAGTGAAGAGGATGAGAATTTCCAGGCCATCAATAATGATTTACAGTAGTGGAATATAATATGGGTTTTCTGGGTAGCTGCCCAAAGACCAAGTGTCCAAGTGGACCCAGGTGTGCCTATCCTCAGTCAAATGCTGATGCGGCTTTTATGTTATTTTAAGGTAGCAGCTATGACCACACAAGCCCTATTGAGATCTCAGAGATATTCCATATTGTGGGTAGCTGTTTCCCATATCTGTTCTAAAATACTGGTTTTGTAATGGGCAACATTAATTTTTGAGCAGTGTGCAAAGGGCCACCATATTTTTGGCTATTTGCACTCTGCACCATCATTGGTTCGCAAAACGGGCGACAACATTTGCCACGAGAAAATAAACTGTTGCCCACAAAAAAAAATTGGCACGCAAGTAAAATAAATTATGTGTGCAACCAATTTTTTTGACACGCGACATTTTCGCCGTTTCGAAGCAAAACAGAACAGATTCGCTTATTACAAGGCTTGGACATGCACGTAAGTGACACCTATCCCAGGCTAACCTGACCCTTTACTTGTGCATTATTTAGACAAGTTAGGGGAGCATCAGAATTTTTAATAAAGTGTAAGGTGCTTACTGAAACAGCACCAGGGGTACAATGATAGGTGTTTATGTCATTTATTTTGCTGAACCAAAGCGGCACAGTTTTGCAGTGATACTGAAAGAGTGACAGGGTGTAGCTTAGAAAAATGCAGTGGGCAAAATGGCCAGAATGGCTCTATGTGCTATTTCCCATATTGTTTTTGCTAACAACTTAACACTAAATCCCCCATTAGCACAGTAATGTGAAATCTTCAACATCAGCAATTTTCATGCCATACTGACCTCCAAAATTCTCTTGGGTGGTGTTTGCTTGCAGTTTACATATGAACCAGCAGGGAACAGTTTTGGGCATTTTTTTTTAACATGGAAAAAACACGGTTGCAAAACACACAAATCACACTGTGTGCCATTCAGCCAAGGGGCAAAGATTTGTGGTACATCGTCATTAATAAATTTCCCCCAGTGTCTGTCATACCAGGAAAGTGACTTGAATGCCCAAATAAACTCACACTCTGCTCTCAACTAATGTTGACATTATTTACAGAGGTTCTCATTTTAGCTGAATTCATCCTGAAATGTTTTGGTGAAAAAACCCAACCTATGAAACTACAGTACAATTGTTCTCTGTACAAGGTCTCTAGTCAGTTGGCTAAATACAGCAGTTCTCTGATAAAATCAGCTTATTGCAGCATGACGTATGCTTCTCTCCCCCGGCCAGGGGTTTCAGCGCTGCTATCTCAAGCTGTGTTATGAAGCATTGTGGCTGAAAAATGCATTTGGGCTTTGCTTTCCTCCTCTTATCTTGCCTTATCCTGTTTCCTGTTATTTCTATTGCTTTTGTCATGTACAGTTTTGCTAATAACATATACAGCCCTGATTACTTTATCAATGAAGAATAACACACAAGGACCCAGCCCAGTCTACTGTTTCTCTTCCCTTTAAACAAAATGAAATTAAAAAATGAGCTTTGCCTATTAGTAGTGATCCATGGTGCTCTTAGGTGAAAGTATCGTTTGTAAGACAATTATCACAAGTGACCATTAAAAATGAATGGCATTTAAAATATAACACAAATCTATGGAACCCAATTAAGGGCTTTTTTTTTTGCCTATCCAGTCTGAATGATATGACAGCTGGAGTGTTTCTCATTTCCTCCTTCCCTATTAGCCCAAGTCATGCTGGGAATTATATTTCCATTAGGATTGTCCTAAAACTGGGCACCCACATACACATGAAGAAATCAGCTGAGATATGTGCTATAGATTGTAACTCAAGTACATGTGACTCATTATCATTATTATGCTTTATTTATATACAAGTAAAAAGCTTATTGAGCTTTTACAGATATTGTTAAACTAACATGATACAAAAATAATATATATATGTAGTTTCATGAAAATAAGAAACTTTATAAATACATCCATACCTGTTATAAATGTACTTAAAAATCCCAGCTGTTAATCATATATTGCCTGCCCCACCTCTATGTCTTAGACATAGAGGTGAGGCAGGCAGTTACTTTCACTTTATATTCAGCACTTCCTAGATGTCACTGCATTCCTCACTTTCTCCATTCTGCCTTACCACCTATAATTGTGTATGCTGTAAGTAGCATGGGCATTAGGTCCCCCATTCTGGCACATATGCAAGATTTCGGGTTTTGCCTTAATAACAGTGCACCTGTCTACTTGTTGTGACTGTGAATTCCAAGACTGAAAGAAACAACATACTTATTATAGTGTAAGTTTATATTGCTCATCTAACATGAAAGTATTTGAAATTACTTCTTAGGGTAACAGGTTCCCTTTGATTCAAATGAACTAATAATTAGAATATTCAAGTGACTCTTAACTGTCATCATTGGTTCAGCATTGGTTATTTGGATGGATAGTTAGGTCTAATTCATTAGACAATGCATTACACCTATCTTTCAAAATAACCAACGTTGACACAAAGCTGCATGTAGAGAGACAGATTGCTGAGACGGGGATACATAGTAACACAGTAATAGTAAGTTAGGTTGAAAAAAAACACACATCCATCAAGTTCATCCTTAATGCCTATATATAACCTGCCTAACTGCTAGTTAATCCAGAGGAAGGCAAAAAACCCTTTTGAATCATCCTGAATTTGCCTCAGAGGGGGAAAAATTCCTTCTTGACTCCAAGATGGCAATCGGACCAGTCCCTGTATCAACTTACACTAAGAGCTATCTCCCATAACCCTGTATTCCCTCACTTGTACTGAGAGCTATCTCCCCTACCCCTGTATTCCCTCACTTGTACTGAGAGCTATCTCCCCTACCCCTGTATTCCCTCACTTGTACTGAGAGCTATCCCCCCTACCCCTGTATTCCCTCACTTGTACTGAGAGCTATCTCCCCTACCCCTGTATTCCCTCACTTGTACTGAGAGCTATCTCCCCTACCCCTGTATTCCCTCACTTGTACTGAGAGCTATCTCCCATAACCCTGTATTCCCTCACTTGTACTGAGAGCTATCTCCCATACCCCTGTATTCCCTCACTTGTACTGAGAGCTATCTCCCATAACCCTGTATTCCCTCACTTGTACTGAGAGCTATCCCCCCTACCCCTGTATTCCCTCACTTGTACTGAGAGCTATCCCCCCTACCCCTGTATTCCCTCACTTGTACTGAGAGCTATCTCCCATAACCCTGTATTCCCTCACTTGTACTGAGAGCTATCTCCCCTACCCTGTATTCCCTCACTTGTACTGAGAGCTATCTCCCATAACCCTGTATTCCCTCACTTGTACTGAGAGCTATCTCCCATAACCCTGTATTCCCTCACTTGTACTGAGAGCTATCCCCCCTACCCCTGTATTCCCTCACTTGTACTGAGAGCTATCTCCCCTACCCCTGTATTCCCTCACTTGTACTGAGAGCTATCTCCCCTACCCCTGTATTCCCTCACTTGTACTGAGAGCTATCTCCCATAACCCTGTATTCCCTCACTTGTACTGAGAGCTATCCCCCCTACCCCTGTATTCCCTCACTTGTACTGAGAGCTATCACCCATAACCCTGTATTCCCTCACTTGTACTGAGAGCTATCTCCCATACCCCTGTATTCCCTCACTTGTACTGAGAGCTATCTCCCATACCCCTGTATTCCCTCACTTGTACTGAGAGCTATCTCCCATACCCCTGTATTCCCTCACTTGTACTGAGAGCTATCTCCCATACCCCTGTATTCCCTCACTTGTACTGAGAGCTATCCCAGCTACCCCTGTATTCCCTCACTTGTACTGAGAGCTATCTCCCCTACCCCTGTATTCCCTCACTTGTACTGAGAGCTATCTCCCATACCCCTGTATTCCCTCACTTGTACTGAGAGCTATCTCCCCTACCCCTGTATTCCCTCACTTGTACTGAGAGCTATCTCCCCTACCCCTGTATTCCCTCATTTGTACTGAGAGCTATCCCCCATACCCCTGTATTCCCTCACTTGTACTGAGAGCTATCTCCCCTACCCCTGTATTCCCTCACTTGTACTGAGAGCTATCTCCCATACCCCTGTATTCCCTCACTTGTACTAAGAGCTATCTCCCCTACCCCTGTATTCCCTCACTTGTACTAAGAGCTATCTCCCCTACCCCTGTATTCCCTCACTTGTACTGAGAGCTATCTCCCATACCCCTGTATTCCCTCACTTGTACTGAGAACTATCCCCCCTACCCCTGTATTCCCTCACTTGTACTGAGAGCTATCTCCCCTACCCCTGTATTCCCTCACTTGTACTGAGAGCTATCCCCCCTACCCCTGTATTCCCTCACTTGTACTGAGAGCTATCTCCCCTACCCCTGTATTCCCTCACTTGTACTAAGAGCTATCTCCCCTACCCCTGTATTCCCTCACTTGTACTGAGAGCTATCTCCCCTACCCCTGTATTCTCTCACTTGTACTGAGAGCTATCTCCCCTACCCCTGTATTCCCTCACTTGTACTGAGAGCTATCTCCCCTACCCCTGTATTCCCTCACTTGTACTAAGAGCTATCTCCCCTACCCCTGTATTCCCTCACTTGTACTGAGAGCTATCCCCCCTACCCCTGTATTCCTCACTTGTACTGAGAGCTATCTCCCCTACCCCTGTATTCCCTCACTTGTACTAAGAGCTATCTCCCCTACCCCTGTATTCCCTCACTTGTACTGAGAGCTATCTCCCCTACCCCTGTATTCCCTCACTTGTACTGAGAGCTATCCCCCCTACCCCTGTATTCCCTCACTTCTACTAAGAGCTATCTCCCCTACCCCTGTATTCCCTCACTTGTACTAAGAGCTATCTCCCCTACCCCCTGTATTCCCTCACTTGTACTAAGAGCTATCTCCCCTACCCCTGTATTCCCTCACTTGTACTGAGAGCTATCTCCCCTACCCCTGTATTCCCTCACTTGTACTGAGAGCTATCCCCCCTACCCCTGTATTCCCTCACTTGTACTGAGAGCTATCTACCATACCCCTGTATTCCCTCACTTGTACTGAGAGCTATCCCCCCTACCCCTGTATTCCCTCACTTGTACTGAGAGCTATCTCCCATACCCCTGTATTCCCTCACTTGTACTGAGAGCTATCTCCCATACCCCTGTATTCCCTCACTTGTACTGAGAGCTATCTCCCCTACCCCTGTATTCCCACACTTGTACTGAGAGCTATCCCCCCTACCCCTGTATTTCCCTCACTTGTACTGAGAGCTATCTCCCATACCCCTGTATTCCCTCACTTGTACTGAGAGCTATCTCCCATACCCCTGTATTCCCTCACTTGTACTGAGAGCTATCTCCCATACCCCTGTATTCCCTCACTTGTACTGAGAGCTATCCCCCCTACCCCTGTATTCCCTCACTTGTACTGAGAGCTATCTCCCATACCCCTGTATTCCCTCACTTGTACTGAGAGCTATCTCCCCTACCCCTGTATTCCCTCACTTGTACTGAGAGCTATCTCCCCTACCCCTGTATTCCCTCACTTGTACTGAGAGCTATCCCCCCTACCCCTGTATTCCCTCACTTGTACTGAGAGCTATCCCCCCTACCCCTGTATTCCCTCACTTGTACTGAGAGCTATCTCCCATACCCCTGTATTCCCTCACTTGTACTGAGAGCTATCTCCCCTACCCCTGTATTCCCTCACTTGTACTGAGAGCTATCCCCCTACCCCTGTATTCCTCACTTGTACTGAGAGCTATCCCCCTACCCCTGTATTCCCTCACTTGTACTGAGAGCTATCTCCCTACCCCTGTATTCCCTCACTTGTACTGAGAGCTATCTCCCCTACCCCTGTATTCCCTCACTTGTACTGAGAGCAATCCCCCCTACCCCTGTATTCCCTCACTTGTACTGAGAGCTATCCCCCCTACCCCTGTATTCCCTCACTTGTACTGAGAGATATCTCCCCTACCCCTGTATTCCCTCACTTGTACTGAGAGCTATCCCCCTACCCCTGTATTCCCTCACTTGTACTGAGAGCTATCTCCCCTACCCCTGTATTCCCTCACTTGTACTGAGAGCTATCTCCCCTACCCCTGTATTCCCTCACTTGTACTGAGAGCTATCTCCCATACCCCTGTATTCCCTCACTTGTACTGAGAGCTATCCCCCTACCCCTGTATTCCCTCACTTGTACTGAGAGCTATCTCCCATACCCCTGTATTCCCTCACTTGTACTGAGAGCTATCCCCCCTACCCCTGTATTCCCTCACTTGTACTGAGAGCTATCCCCCTACCCCTGTATTCCCTCACTTGTACTGAGAGCTATCTCCCCTACCCCTGTATTCCCTCACTTGTACTGAGAGCTATCTCCCCTACCCCTGTATTCCCTCACTTGTACTGAGAGCTATCTCCCATACCCCTGTATTCCCTCACTTGTACTGAGAGCTATCCCCCCTACCCCTGTATTCCCTCACTTGTACTGAGAGCTATCTCCCATACCCCTGTATTCCCTCACTTGTACTGAGAGCTATCCCCCCTACCCCTGTATTCCCTCACTTGTACTGAGAGCTATCTCCCCTACCCCTGTATTCCCTCACTTGTACTGAGAGCTATCTCCCCTACCCCTGTATTCCCTCACTTGTACTGAGAGCTATCCCCCTACCCCTGTATTCCCTCACTTGTACTGAGAGCTATCCCCCCTACCCCTGTATTCCCTCACTTGTACTGAGAGATATCTCCCCTACCCCTGTATTCCCTCACTTGTACTGAGAGCTATCCCCCTACCCCTGTATTCCCTCACTTGTACTGAGAGCTATCTCCCCTACCCCTGTATTCCCTCACTTGTACTGAGAGCTATCTCCCCTACCCCTGTATTCCCTCACTTGTACTGAGAGCTATCTCCCATACCCCTGTATTCCCTCACTTGTACTGAGAGCTATCCCCCCTACCCCTGTATTCCCTCACTTGTACTGAGAGCTATCTCCCATACCCCTGTATTCCCTCACTTGTACTGAGAGCTATCTCCCCTACCCCTGTATTCCCTCACTTGTACTGAGAGCTATCCCCCCTACCCCTGTATTCCCTCACTTGTACTGAGAGCTATCTCCCATACCCCTGTATTCCCTCACTTGTACTGAGAGCTATCTCCCATACCCCTGTATTCCCTCACTTGTACTGAGAGCTATCTCCCATACCCCTGTATTCCCTCACTTGTACTGAGAGCTATCCCCCCTACCCCTGCATTCCCTCACTTGTACTGAGAGCTATCTCCCATACCCCTGTATTCCCTCACTTGTACTGAGAGCTATCTCCCCTACCCCTGTATTCCCTCACTTGTACTGAGAGCTATCTCCCCTACCCCTGTATTCCCTCACTTGTACTGAGAGCTATCCCCCCTACCCCTGTATTCCCTCACTTGTACTGAGAGCTATCCCCCCTACCCCTGTATTCCCTCACTTGTACTGAGAGCTATCTCCCATACCCCTGTATTCCCTCACTTGTACTGAGAGCTATCCCCCCTACCCCTGTATTCCCTCACTTGTACTGAGAGCTATCTCCCCTACCCCTGTATTCCCTCACTTGTACTGAGAGCTATCTCCCCTACCCCTGTATTCCCTCACTTGTACTGAGAGCTATCCCCCTACCCCTGTATTCCCTCACTTGTACTGAGAGCTATCCCCCCTACCCCTGTATTCCCTCACTTGTACTGAGAGATATCTCCCCTACCCCTGTATTCCCTCACTTGTACTGAGAGCTATCCCCCTACCCCTGTATTCCCTCACTTGTACTGAGAGCTATCTCCCCTACCCCTGTATTCCCTCACTTGTACTGAGAGCTATCTCCCATACCCCTGTATTCCCTCACTTGTACTGAGAGCTATCCCCCCTACCCCTGTATTCCCTCACTTGTACTGAGAGCTATCTCCCCTACCCCTGTATTCCCTCACTTGTACTAAGAGATATCTCCCCTACCCCTGTATTCCCTCACTTGTACTAAGAGCTATCTCCCCTACCCCTGTATTCCCTCACTTGTACTGAGAGCTATCTCCCATAACCCTGTATTCCCTCACTTGTACTGAGAGCTATCTCCCCTACCCCTGTATTCCCTCACTTGTACTGAGAGCTATCCCCCCTACCCCTGTATTCCCTCACTTGTACTGAGAGCTATCTCCCATACCCCTGTATTCCCTCACTTGTACTGAGAGCTATCTCCCATACCCCTGTATTCCCTCACTTGTACTGAGAGCTATCCCCCCTACCCCTGTATTCCCTCACTTGTACTGAGAGCTATCTCCCATACCCCTGTATTCCCTCACTTGTACAGAGAGCTATCCCCCCTACCCCTGTATTCCCTCACTTGTACTGAGAGCTATCTCCCCTACCCCTGTATTCCCTCACTTGTACTGAGAGCTATCTCCCATACCCCTGTATTCCCTCACTTGTACTGAGAGCTATCTCCCCTACCCCTGTATTCCCTCACTTGTACTGAGAGCTATCCCCCCTACCCCTGTATTCCCTCACTTGTACTGAGAGCTATCCCCCCTACCCCTGTATTCCCTCACTTGTACTGAGAGCTATCTCCCATACCCCTGTATTCCCTCACTTGTACTGAGAGCTATCCCCCCTACCCCTGTATTCCCTCACTTGTACTGAGAGCTATCTCCCATACCCCTGTATTCCCTCACTTGTACTGAGAGCTATCTCCCATAAGCCTGTATTCCCTCACTTGTACTGAGAGCTATCCCCCATACCCCTGTATTCCCTCACTTGTACTGAGAGCTATCTCCCATACCCCTGTATTCCCTCACTTGTACTGAGAGCTATCTCCCATAACCCTGTATTCCCTCACTTGTACTGAGAGCTATCTCCCCTACCCCTGTATTCCCTCACTTGTACTGAGAGCTATCTCCCATACCCCTGTATTCCCTCACTTGTACTGAGAGCTATCTCCCATACCCCTGTATTCCCTCACTTGTACTGAGAGCTATCTCCCATAACCCTGTATTCCCTCACTTGTACTGAGAGCTATCTCCCCTACCCCTGTATTCCCTCACTTGTACTGAGAGCTATCTCCCCTACCCCTGTATTCCCTCACTTGTACTGAGAGCTATCTCCCATACCCCTGTATTCCCTCACTTGTACTGAGAGCTATCTCCCCTACCCCTGTATTCCCTCACTTGTACTGAGAGCTATCCCCCCTACCCCTGTATTCCCTCACTTGTACTGAGAGCTATCTCCCATACCCCTGTATTCCCTCACTTGTACTGAGAGCTATCTCCCATAACCCTGTATTCCCTCACTTGTACTGAGAGCTATCTCCCCTACCCCTGTATTCCCTCACTTGTACTGAGAGCTATCTCCCCTACCCCTGTATTCCCTCACTTGTACTGAGAGCTATCCCCCCTACCCCTGTATTCCCTCACTTGTACTGAGAGCTATCTCCCCTACCCCTGTATTCCCTCACTTAGTTACATAGTTACATAGTTACATAGTTACATAGGGTTGAAAAAAGACCTGTGTCCATCAAGTTCAACCCATCCAAGTAAACCCAGCACACCTAACCCACACCTACCAATCTATACTCACATACATAAACTATAAATACAACCACTAGTACTAACTGTAGATATTAGTATCACAATAGCCTTGGATATTCTGATTGATCAAGAACTCATCCAGGCCCCTCTTAAAGGCATTAACAGAATCTGCCATTACCACATCACTAGGAAGGGCATTCCATAACCTCACTGCCCTCACCGTGAAAAACCACCTACGCTGCTTCAAATGGAAGCTCCGTTCCTCTAATCTAAAGGGGTGACCTCTGGTGCGTTGATTGTTTTTATGGGAAAAAAGAACATCCCCCAACTGCCTATAATCCCCTCTAATGTACTTGTACAGAGTAATCATGTCCCCTCGCAAGCGCCTCTTTTCCAGAGAAAACAACCCCAACCTCGACAGTCTAACCTCATAGTTTAAATCTTCCATCCCCTTAACCAGTTTAGTTGCACGTCTCTGCACTCTCTCCAGCTCATTAATATCCTTCTTAAGGACTGGAGCCCAAAACTGCACTGCATACTCAAGGTGAGGCCTTACCAGGGACCTATAAAGGGGCAAAATTATGTTCTCATCCCTTGAGTCAATGCCCTTTTTTATACAAGACAGCACTTTATTTGCTTTAGTAGCCACAGAATGACACTGCCTGGAATTAGACAACTTGTTATCAACAAAAACCCCTAGATCCTTCTCCATTAAGGAAACCCCCAACACACTACCATTCAGTAGATAGTTTGCGTTTATATTATTTCTACCAAAGTGCATAACTTTGCACTTATCAACATTGAACCTCATTTTCCAGTTTGCTGCCCAGTTATCTAATTTTGTCAAATCGCTCTGCAAAGCGGCAGCATCCTGCATGGAACTTATAGTTTTGCACAATTTAGTGTCATCAGCAAAAATAGAAACAATACTGTCTATGCCCACCTCCAGGTCATTAATAAACAAGTTAAACAGCAAAGGCCCAAGGACTGACCCCTGCGGTACTCCACTAACCACACTGGTCCAATTAGAAAATGTTCCATTTACAACCACTCTTTGTACTCTATCCTTCAGCCAGTTCTCTATCCAATTACAAATATTATGTTCTAGGCCAATATTCCTTAATTTGATCATTAACCTTCTGTGAGGTACTGTATCAAACGCTTTAGCAAAGTCCAAGTAGATGACATCAACTGCCATTCCAGCATCAAGGTTCCTACTCACCTCCTCATAAAAGGCAACTAAATTAGTCTGGCAAGATCTGTTACGCATAAAACCATGCTGGCACAAACTAATAGTATTGTGAACTGCAATGTATTCAAGTACCCTATCCCTTATTACCCCTTCCAAAAGTTTTCCTACTACTGATGTCAGACTAACAGGCCTATAGTTTTCAGGCTGAGAACGGGATCCCTTTTTAAATAACGGCACCACATTAGCAATCCGCCAGTCTCTCGGCACCATGCCAGACCTCAATGAATCCTGAAAAATTAAGTGAAGAGGTTTGGCAATCACAGCGCTCAGCTCATTTAATACCCTGGGATGAATCCCATCCGGCCCTGGACCTTTGTTTACCTTTACATGTTCAAGTCTCTTTTGAATTTCCTCCCGAGTGACCCATGCGTCAGTAGCTAAATTACTAGAACTGGGCATATTACAAGGGAAGCCTTCATTATCTGGCTCCTCAGATGTATAGACAGATGAAAAATAAGAGTTCAAAATTTCAGCTTTTTCCCCGTTTTCATCAACCAACGTACCCCCCCGTGATAATAAAGTTCCCACCCCTTCTTGCTTCATTTTTTTACTATTCACATAATTAAAAAATAATTTTGGATTCTTTTTACTCCTAGCAGCAATATCCCTTTCCATCTCTATTTTAGCTTGCCTGATAGCTTTTTTGCATGCTTTATTTGCTTCCTTGTACCTGATGAAAGTTTCTGCTGTCCCAGCTAACTTGAATGCCCTAAAAGCACGTTTTTTCTTACCAACCTCGACAATAACACTTTTATTCAGCCATAAAGGTTTTGCTTTGCGATGCCTCTCCTTGCTTACTAGGGGGATATACTGTTGCGTATACCTACAAAGCAATGTTTTAAAGATGTTCCATTTTCCTTCTGTGTCTAACCCCATGAAAAGCCTTTCCCAGTTGACACATTGCAGAGATGCCCTTATACTGGCAAAGTCTGCACGTCTAAAATTGAGTGTTTTAGTTACTCCCTTATAGCGCTGTCTCTGCAGCATTATCTCAAAGGAGACCATGTTGTGATCACTGTTCCCCAAATGCTCACCCACACAAATGTTAGAGATAAGTTCATTATTATTAGAAATCACCAGGTCCAAAATAGCGTCATTCCTAGTGGGTTCTTGAACTGCCTGAAATAAAAAGTTGTCATTTAGCATATTTACAAACCTACTAGCTTTTTCTGACTTAGCCACCCCATTACTCCAGTCAATGTCCGGATAATTAAAGTCCCCCATAACAACAACTTGACCCAGTTTTGAAGCCTCCTCCATTTGCAACAATAGCTGGGCCTCATCCCCCTCATCTATACGGGGTGGTTTATAACATACACCAATGATCATTTTCTTTGTGACCTTCAGCCCTACTGAAATTTCTACCCAAAGAGATTCGACGTTTTCATTGGTAATGTCTTTATTACATGGCTTTAAGTCTGACTTTACGTAAAGACAAACCCCTCCACCCTTTTAATCTCTCTGTCCCTCCTAAAAAGTGTATACCCATTTAAATTCACAGCCCAGTCGCATTTATCATCCCACCAGGTCTCAGTGATACCTATTAAATCATAATTTTCAATACATGCAATAGCTTGCAGCTCCCCTAATTTACCCGACAAGCTACGCGCATTAGCCAGCATGCAGCGGAGATTATTACTTCTCCCTCTGATGTTTACATTAGCTAAGGGAGAATTAGAGCTAAGGCAATTATGAGACTGCTTTCCTTGTAACGGAAGCTCCTTATCTGATAAACTATATGCCCCCCTCACTCCTCCCCCACAACCCTTTGCTAGTCCCCCTACCCCGTCTACACTAATTTTCCCATGGAATTCTAGCTCACCCACCCCCCCCTTGTCTAGTTTAAACACTCCTCCAACCTCTTAACCATTCTCTCCCCTAGCACAGCAGACCCCCTTCCATTGAGGTGCAATCCGTCAGGGCTGTATAGATTGTACCCCAAGGAAAAGTCAGCCCAGTGCTCTAGGAACCCATACCCTTCCTTCCTACACCAAGACTTTAGCCACGCATTTAGCTCCCTAAGCTCCCGCTGTCTCCCTAAACTTGCACGCGGCACCGGCAAAATTTCCGAAAAAATGACATTGGAGGACCTTTGCCTAATCTTAGAGCCTAGATCCCTGAACTCACTCTTTAAAGTCCCCCACCTACCGTTCATTTTGTCGTTAGTACCGATATGTACCAAGACAGCCGGGTCTTGCCCAGCCCCTCCCAATAATGTGTCAACCCGATCAACCACATGCCGAACCCTGGCACCAGGAAGACAGCAAACTGTCCGGTTGAAGCGATCCGCTTGACAGATTACCCTGTCCACTTTCCTAATGATCGAATCCCCTATAACCACCATCTGTTTAGGCCTAGCTCTGCTCTCCTCCCCACCACTACTAGTGAAACTGGTCTCCCGGCTGTTAGAGAGATCAGCCTCACCTAGAACCGCCAATCCAGAGTTCACACTCCCATCTTCTTCACACAATCTGGCAAATCTGTTGGGATGCGCAAACCCTGGAGCAGCCTCCCTTTTCCTTTTCCCCACACTAGATTTTCTAACTGTCACCCAGCTTACTGCCCTATCATCCTTTTGCTGCTCCCCTCCCCCCCTACTATCTGACCCCACTAGTTCTTGTTCAGTTAACAAGAGACCCCTCTCAAGATTGTTGATTGAACGCAGTGTTGCGACGTGTTCCTCTAGGACTCTAACGCGAGCCTCTAAAGTGGCAATTCGCTCACATCCACAACAGAGGTATGCACTTTGGAACTGTTGTTCCACAACTGCATACATGTGGCAGGCTGTGCACTGTGTCAGACCTTCAATGTTGCTACCACTCATTCTCCCAGTTACAAGAACAGTTAAACAAAAATAGGTGTAAGGACTTGTAGTAAATACCTTGTTTTACCTTATTTTTAACTCCCTTAGTGTTTAACTCCTGAGTTTATAACTCCACTTACAGAGTCCCACTTAAAGAGCAATCACTTACAGAGCACCTACCACCAGAGCAAGCTCCACTGGAGTGCCTGTGGTTCTATTTATGCAGTCTGTAAAGGTGAACTAATCAAACCCCACCCTCCTCAAGCTGAGGGTAATTACAAGGGAATGTAACCTGCTGTAAGCCTATGGATCCCACAAACTTTGTAAATTAGCTCCAAAAACAACAATTACTTATGAAAAAAATAAATAAAACCCAACAGTAAAAAAACACAATGGTTTTGATAAAGTTAGTAAAGAATACTTATCCCTTTTTAGTTGAAATGAAAGCAAGTTGATTCAACCAGCCACCAGCCTGTTAGTAAGCAGCTCACTGGACTGCCTGTGGTTCTATTTATGCAGTCTGTAAAGGTGAACTAATCAAACCCCACCCTCCTCAAGCTGAGGGTAATTACAAGGGAATGTAACCTGCTGTAAGCCTATGGATCCCACAAACTTTGTAAATTAGCTCCAAAAACAACAATTACTTATGAAAAAAATAAATAAAACCCAACAGTAAAAAAACACAATGGTTTTGATAAAGTTAGTAAAGAATACTTATCCCTTTTTAGTTGAAATGAAAGCAAGTTGATTCAACCAGCCACCAGCCTGTTAGTAAGCCAACCAGCCACTTGTACTGAGAGCTATCTCCCATACCCCTGTATTCCCTCACTTGTACTGAGAGCTATCTCCCATAACCCTGTATTCCCTCACTTGTACTAAGAGCTATCTCCCCTACCCCTTTATTCCCTCACTTGTACTGAGAGCTATCTCCCATACCCCTGTATTCCCTCACTTGTACTGAGAGCTATCTCCCATACCCCTGTATTCCCTCACTTGTACTGAGAGCTATCTCCCCTACCCCTGTATTCCCTCACTTGTACTGAGAGCTATCCCCCCTACCCCTGTATTCCCTCACTTGTACTGAGAGCTATCTGCCATACCCCTGTATTCCCTCACTTGTACTGAGAGCTATCTCCCCTACCCCTGTATTCCCTCACTTGTACTGAGAGCTATCTCCCATACCCCTGTATTCCCTCACTTGTACTGAGAGCTATCTCCCCTACCCCTGTATTCCCTCACTTGTACTGAGAGCTATCTCCCATACCCCTGTATTCCCTCACTTGTACTAAGAGCTATCTCCCCTACCCCTGTATTCCCTCACTTGTACTGAGAGCTATCTCCCATACCCCTGTATTCCCTCACTTGTACTGAGAGCTATCTCCCCTACCCCTGTATTCCCTCACTTGTACTGAGAGCTATCTCCCATACCCCTGTATTCCCTCACTTGTACTAAGAGCTATCTCCCCTACCCCTGTATTCCCTCACTTGTACTGAGAGCTATCTCCCATACCCCTGTATTCCCTCACTTGTACTGAGAGCTATCTCCCCTACCCCTGTATTCCCTCACTTGTACTGAGAGCTATCTCCCATACCCCTGTATTCCCTCACTTGTACTAAGAGCTATCTCCCCTACCCCTGTATTCCCTCACTTGTACTGAGAGCTATCTCCCATACCCCTGTATTCCCTCACTTGTACTGAGAGCTATCTCCCCTACCCCTGTATTCCCTCACTTGTACTGAGAGCTATCTCCCATACCCCTGTATTCCCTCACTTGTACTGAGAGCTATCTCCCATAACCCTGTATTCCCTCATTTGCTAAAAAGCCATCCAACCCCTTCCTAAAGCTATATAATGTATCAGCCAGTACGACTGATTCAGGGAGAGTATATATAAATGGAAGTTTATTCTAGACGATCGAGATGTGTCGAGAAAATGTATATAAGTCATAACAGGATTCTGGGAACAAATTCCTTTAGGCTCTTAGAAAAGTCCCAATTACATGGGCTTGTCCCATTTACATGGGTTTATCCTATAGGCTAAAGCTCACCCACTGGGTTTTCAATGCAAAAGCCGGGATAATAGCTGATCAGATTCCCAACTACAGACCAGTTTTGCCCTTCAAGAGCTCATCAGTGTAGTGCAGGGATTTCTGATCAGCTTAGGTAGAGCCAGGAGTGGGGATTCACAAACAAGCTAAAAGGGTTGAGGAGACGGTATGCAAATAAGTCATAACAGGATTCTGGGAACAAATTCCTTTAGGCTCTTTGAAAAGTCCCATAGAATTCCTAAAATAATAAGAACAAAATATAAAACTTTATTGTTGCAGCAAACATAAGAATATCTTATTTCGTACTTTTCTAACAGTAAAGCCCGAACACTCCTATAGCCCCTATGTGTTTATTCATATAGTCCTGTCTATCCAGCAGCCAATAGTGAAATAAAATCCTAACAAGAAAACTTTAAAATATCTAAAAAATAGATATGGCTTTAGGCTGGACTTCTCCAAATGCAGCAGAATTTTAGTTAACTGGCTGTTGTTGAGACTTGTGGCCAAACTATGAAATATTTAACATACTCGAAACCCTAAAGCAGCTATTCTCAGGATTGGGGTAACATTATGTTTTCTAGAATAGTCTTTCCCTATGCGGCTGTACATGATTCCCATTCTGAGAAGTAAAGTCGTAGAAGGAGAAATCCAATTTTTGAAAGCTCACTTTTTACAAGCAATATAAAGTTGTTTGAGAGTTCTTTAAATGTATAAACAAATCATTAGGGTTGAGGAGACTGCCTCATACAGATACAAATAAACAAAAAGAATTCTGGGAATGAATTCCAAAAGAGCTCCAAGAAAATCCCATTTACATGGGTTTATCCTATAGGCTAAAGCTCACCCACTGGGTTTAAAGCATAAGCCAGGATAATAGCTGATCAGATTCCCAACTACAGACCGGTTTTGCCCTTCTTGGGGCTCATCAGTGTAGTGCAGGGTTTTCTGATCAGCTTAGGTAGAGCCAAAAGTGCGGATTCACAAACAAATCATTAGGGTTGAGGAGACCGCCTAATACAAATAACCCAGGCATGGATTTGCAGCAAATTTCCACATTTTGCCATTGGTGAATTGTTTTGTGAAACTTCCGTGAAAATTTGCGGCTGAAGAATTCGTCGCACGAAAATTTATTTTTGTTGCACATTAATTTGGGCACGGTCGCAGCAAAAAAGGGTGCAGTTATGTCAAATTGGGTGCAGTTGCGTCAAAAAAGGTGCGGTCATGTCAAAATTGGGCAGTCGCGTCAAAAAAACGCGGGCGAAAAAAATAGACACAGGCGACAAAAAAGACGCGGGCAACTAAAAAAATCGTGCGACAAATGCGTTTTGCAAATTTTTCGCCTTTTTGCGAATTTTATGGCGAAGCGAAATGGGACAGATTTGCTCATCACTAGTACTCAAATCTGCTGAATATACAGGTAGCTCATGAAGAAACTAACAAGTGTGGCAAGTGTGTTGTGTAGAAGTGATTATTAGAGGGAAATTATACCACATGCTTATCTAGTGTTTGGTGTGTACAATGAACAATCTCTGAGAAATCTTGAATTGTTGGAACTTTCTGGTCACTTTTTAGTGCCATTGGAACAGACTGGGTATTAGGTGCAAGGTCCATGCAATGCCTACAGCTGTAATCACTATGGGGCATGAATACACTAAACACCTTACGGATTTTGATGACTTCAACTAATTAAGGCACTTTTGGGCCAGTTGCTAAACCAAGTGACTTGATTTGGCAGGTAAATGACATTGTTACAAGTGATGGGCACAGCTTAGAGGCTAGTGGAACTCTAGCAGAACTCATTATCTCACACAGTTTACAAAAATATTTTGTATAATTATACATTTTGTGATTTCGTTATTGAAACGCTGCCATATATTTTCTACTGAAAGTGATACAACATATAAAAACCTATGGAAAAAGAGCAACAAAACCTAAGTTAGTATTTTACCGGTAACATTAGTTGCGGTGTCTATTTTTCCTGATATTCCCCAACCTTTAGTAATAATCATGTGACAGTCAACAGACAGCATGCCTGCCCTGCGTCAAGATTAGAAGCCTTTCATATGGACCAAGTGCTCTGCATTTCAGGAAGATACAAAAGCCACGTATCTCCCTGGGGAAAATGATGCAGCAGAAAGAGTCATTGTCCGGAGGCAGGGAAAAGAGTAGCATTGAGATAGGAGCGTTCAGGAAAGATTATTGCTAACAGTACTCCCTGTCTGAAATCTCTGCAGAAGAAGAACATTGATCTCTATTAGTAAAACACGTTCTTCAGCAGTGCCCGACCCATGCCATATTCTGGGCTTCAGCCTTTTATAGATAGAACGAAAATCATAATGGATATGGGCTATCAAGCCACCATGTTAGATCTGTTTCCTATAAGAAGTAGCAATTAGTCGCGGAGGTTGATTTGCTCATTTTCTAATTTCTAAGTTATTCCAAAAATAAACTGAAATAAATCTTGAATAAACAAAGTTTTCTTTTTTTTTGCATTATTTTTTCAGCTACTGCTGTATCAAAAAACTCCAAATGGAAAACTATTGCTAGAAAAACAATTTAAATTACACGATTCAGTTCATTTTTTGAAAAATTGGCTTTTTAAAAAAAACAAAACAAAAAAAAACTAGAATTATAAAACGACACCCCCCCCCCCCCCCCTTCCCATTGAATTCTATAGAAGTTCATCAGGTTAAAGATGCTGAATTTTCAAAAAAAAATTTCCAATTCATTTATCTTGAAAATTTGAGTTTGGAAAAAGTTACAAAATACTCAGATTCATAATTTTTACACATGATTTTATTTTAAAAACAAAACATATATTAATATACCAGCCCCTAAAGGGCAGGTATATCAGTATTTGATTTTTTTTTTTTGCAGCAAATTTGAATTTAAGTTTTGAAACTTTCGTTTTCAAGATTTATTGTGCAAAAAGCATCTACAAGCTGGCAAGTTGTGTTTTCAGATTTCAAGTATTTTTTAATTAGATTTTTTTGAGATCCATTTGATATTTGTTAGATTTAATGATGATCTGCACCTCCCTAACACAATCTGGGCGTGCAATTATTCTGCAATTATTTTATGAAAATGAAGGACAGAACGCAAATTCACTGTGTTCTAGTTGTTTCCATTTATTTCAAATTAGCACACAAAAGACACACATAGTAACACACAGAAGAGATTTCTCAACTTTTGGAGTTTTTTTTTTTTTTCAAATTGAAAACTTAAAAATGGAAACATTTTTACTTTTACAAATCTTTTTTAATAAAGATTGCTGTGCGCAATATTCCTCATTAATTAAAAAAAATGCTTGCAAAGTGAAATTACAATACTGTTCATTATTTAGGGCATGGCCAGGAATACCTTTCTAGCTTGGCAGCTAGAATTATGTGAGGCAGAACCAACACACAAGAACCACTGATATGACTGCAACAGGGTCGGACTGAGGGTGTGCGGTCCCCCAACCCAGGGGCCTCCACTGCCAGCGCCGGAATTGTCTTGTGACTGCCCCTAGGCCGCTCCCCTCCATGTGCGAACGAGCGCCCCGCCCCCCCTCAGCCAAATTTAAAAATGTAGTTGTGCCGCCCTAGGCCCGGGCCAGCCCACTGCATGTAAACAGCCCCCACAGGGACCCCGTCCATCTCCTGAGCGCACATAAGTAGACACGATTGGGTTAAGGAGGGCCGGCAGGGCCAACGGGGGGCTTTTTCCTGGTGTCCTGACGGCTCAGTCCGACCCTGGACTGCAAAGCTAGTGAGGTATTTATAAGCCCCAATTCTGAACTTGCTTATTAGCTGTCGTGCGTAGCACAAATGCAATGTTTTTGACTGAGCCATGTCCATTATGAAGCAACATTCAAAAATAAAGCAAAATTGCGGTGTTACATTCAGGAACTGGAACATGTGAAGATCACAAAATCCCACATATAAATTATAATCTGTATTTAATCCCTAGACTACAGCTTCTTACTGCCGTATATTCAGAACACTTCCCGCTGGTTAAGTACAAGCGCACAATTACCACCCATGTAAGAGCAGGCGCCTTCTCGAGCACACCGAACTCCATCTGATTATAAGTATGTCCTTTCTGTACATAATGATTAGCTACCAGCAAAGTGGTACATTTACACGTTTATATGGTGGATCCAAGTTGAGATAAGCAATCAGCAACCTTCTGCTGGGTATTCAACAAATACAGTGTAATAGTTCACAGAACACAAACGCAAAAAATCAGTATCACAGTCATCACAGATCTACGTAATAGGGAGCAGTTAACCCCCACTTGTCCTATAAAGTATTGCATGAAATGACAACATTGGTGGTGTGGAAACAGAACAGAACATTTCCAGCTCCCTTGCCACTCATACTCACTCACTGTTACAGACCGACTGCTAAGGTTCTACCTACTTGTACATTCACATTATGCTCAAGTCTTTTCAAATGCTGGCCCAAAGGTTCAATTAAATAGAAAGAAATATAGACAGGCCGGGCTGACAGATAATCCCTATAGACATCTCCACTTCAATATGCTTTTCGGAAGTCATTTCAGTTTTGCCATGGAGTCATCTGTCAGATTACATGTGGGGTGAAAAGGCTTATATATATATACATATATGAAGATCTGAAGATTCTAAATCCTTTGAATATAATAATTTTTATCAGTATGTACCTGTAGATGCTCGGAGGGCTCTGAGCAGCTGTTGAGAAGATGCGTTTAGGGGTAGACGCAAATTATCAAGCAGAAAATGAGTTTGGAATGACATTTAAGCTGATGCTTTTTTTTAAACTCTAATGCTAATTGCACTCGTTTCTGAGGTGCCATGTAAGAACTATCTGTACAGGTATGGGATCCCTTATCCGGAAACCCATTATCCAGAACAATACGAATTATGGAAAGCCCGTCTCCCATAGACTCCATTTTAATCAAATAATACAGAATTTAAAAACTGATTTCCTTTTTTTCTGTAGTAATAAAACAGTACAGGTATGGGATCCCTTATCCGGAAACCCATTATCCAGAACGATACAAATTATGGAAAGCCCCTCTCTGTAATAATAAAACAGTACCTGTACTTGATCCCAACTAAGATATAATTACCCCTTATTGGGGGCAGAACAGCCCTATTGGGTTTATTTAATAGTTAAATGATTCCCTTTTCTCTGTAATAATAAAACAGTACCTGTACTTGATCCCAACTAAGATATAATTACCCCTTATTGGGGGCAGAACAGCTCTATTGGGTTTATTTAATGGTTAAATGATTCCCTTTTCTCTGTAATAATAAAACAGTACCTGTACTTGATCCCAACTAAGATATAATTACCCCTTATTGGGGGCAGAACAGCCCTATTGGGTTTATTTAATGGTTAAATGATTCCCTTTTCTCTGTAATAATAAAACAGTACCTGTACTTGATCCCAACTAAGATATAATTACCCCTTATTGGGGGCAGAACCGGCCTATTGGGTTTATTTAATGGTTAAATGATTCCCTTTTCTCTGTAATAATAAAACAGTACCTGTACTTGATCCCAACTAAGATATAATTACCCCTTATTGGGGGCAGAACAGCCCTATTGGGTTTATTTAATGGTTAAATGATTCCCTTTTCTCTGTAATAATAAAACAGTACCTGTACTTGATCCCAACTAAGATATAAATAATCCTTATTGGATGCAAAACAATCCTATTGGGTTTATTTCATGTTTTATTGACTTTTTAGAAGACTTAAGGTATGTAGATCCAAATTACGGAAAGATCCCTTATCCAGAATAACCTTGGCCCCGAGCATTCTGGATAACGGGTCCCATACCTGTACCTTGTTATTTATCCCAACTAAGATATAAGTAATCCTTAATGGATGCAAAACAATCCTATTGGGTTTAATTAATCTTTTATTGATATTTTAGTAGACTTAAGGTATGGATATCCAAATTACGGAAAGACCCCTTGGTCCAGAGCATTCTGGATAACGGGTCCTATATTAATAGTAAGTCTCAAATTGTGTCATTTATATTCTATATAGACAGAATATTTATAGTGTTATATTATAGTGTGAGTGGGTCCCTAAGCTCAGGTAAGTGACAGTAGCACAGAGAGCAAGGAATCAGCAGAAAAGAAGATGGGGGGCTACAGGGGCATTTTGGGGGGCACAGATCTTCCCTGCTAAAGGGCTGGGGTTGCCTTGGGTTGGTACAGAAGCCCAAAACAAAATGTACAACATTTCTGCCCTACTTCTTTAGTTAGGCTTTAGCTCTCCTTTAAGATATTGAGATCCTAATAACAAAAAGACCCCTTAGCATTCTGGATAACAGGTCCCATACCTGTACAAAGTTCTGCTGTCACTATAAAGATTTTGCATTAAAAACACTCTTTTCAACTTATTTCTAGTTACTTTATTTTAGCTGGAGATTCTTTTTTTTTTTTTTGCAGCTTTCTTGCCTTTAAAGGTTCACTGCTTGGCTACAACACCCTACTGCTTTTTCAGCACACTCTGGCAAGTTAAAAGACAAGAATTTCACCCATCAATGCACTGATGGCTTGGCTAAAATGTTTTATGATGATTTGCTTTGTAAGCTGTTTACGTTGGAAGAGAAAGTAACTGGGAGTTCTGGGGGGAAAGCAGGGCATTCACCTTTTTTGCTGACAGAGAAGCAATTAGGTAAAAGCCAAGGACTGCCAATACTGCACATAGTGTATGATAAGACCTAAGGAAAATACCATGCATAGGATTGCTTTCCTAATATGGATTTATACCTATACAAGGAAGATAAATAAAATATAATAAATAATAATAATAATAATAATAATAAATAAAATGAAAAGTGGTCTTCAAGCTTGACCCCCAAGTGTGACAGCCACACAGTTTGTAAACTTCTATCTTAAGGCTGTTGTGTGCAATAAAGGTCACAAAGAGCTATGAGAATGGAGAGGGGAAGACAGTAAAAGCCTGCTAACTAACACATCTACCATTTAAATATCTTCAATAGAAACTCCAGGGGTTCAGGAATAGCGAATCTGTCCTGTTTTGCTGAAAAATTCACTAAACTACAGAAATTCTCAAAACCACAGAAAAAAACGCTGCGTGTCTTTTTTTGATGCATGTGACTTTTTGTGCCACGGGCGCGCAAAATTTTGATGCAAATCCATTCCCTTTGAAAAAATTCACCCATCGCTATTCACGAATCAACACTGGGCAAGTTTGCACCTAGACAAGTAACCTATAGCCACCAATCGTTGATTAGCTTTTACAGCCAGATGGAGGCAGAACAACAAAAGCAAAAATGTTGTTGGTTGCCATGGGTTAGTGTCCAGGAGCAAATTTGTACAGTGTTGAAAAAGGAGCTTTAGGCTTATGCCACATGTAGCGTATGGCGCATATTCACTCCTACCTTTGCCTGCACCAGAATGAATTGAATATGGTTGAGTGTAGTTATATGTAGCCAATAGCCACATAAAAACACGAGGAAATGCAGTCTTGTGTTTTTATGTGGATATTGGCTACATGTACCTGCACCCAAGCATATTCAACTCATTTGGATGCAGGCACAGGTAGGAGCGTATAGAGTTTATTCTCGGCAAGCGTTTTTCAGCTTCCCGAAAATATGCGCCGTATGCTACATATGGCATTAGCCTTAATGGTGTTTGGGCTGATCTTGGTAGCTCATCACTGTTCACTTGTGTTCTGCCTTAGAGCTGAGTAAAACCTTTGGACAGTAGGCAATATGCTCCACCCTGCAAACATAGCTCTGGAATAAATTCATAATAAGTAATTGTAATAATAGTCTTATTGACTGATGTAACGTCAGTCCCAAGCTATCAAAAAAAGCATAGAATCATGTTTTGTAGAAGGGTGGGATACTATAGATGCTGTTTTATACCTTAGCAACTAAAATATAAGTGTTATTCTGGCTGCACAAGCACCAAGAGGGTTGTCCTATTTGTTTTCTTTTTACCAAATTGGTCAGAAATTGGACCACTGACGGAAATAAAAACCCCTATGTAGCCCTGCAACGGATTTTTATGTCCCCCTTGCTCATGAGCTCCATAGATGTGTTTGCATGATATCATTTTAATATCATTTGGCATTTGGTTTGTTTTAGGAAAGCGGCACACTACTAAAAAAATGTTCTGGGCCAGAAATTTGTTGTCTGTTTGTGGCACATCACGTACAGTATGACTGGGCGGCAAACTAATAAATCAGCCTTAAGGGAAACTCTAGCTTCAGAATGAATACTTAACCATCAGATAGTTTATATCATATTAAGTGGCCTATAAAGAATCTTACCAGACTGGAATATATACAGTATATTTACATCTTTTCCCTTGAGCCACCATTTGGTGATGGTCTGTGTGAAACACTCGCCTCAGGTGGCAAAAAGCCACTTCCGGTAACTTTAAGAGCTGAATTTCCAGTTTTTAAAACGGAATTTCGGCTCTGCTAGTGCAGAGAGTTATATTGCGCTTTATACACTAGTGAAATGCCCCCCCACCCAGAGGATCAGAGTAGCCGCCACTGGTGGCTGAGGGGCAGAAACGCCCTGGAGTAAAAGACAGAGCTTTGTCCATTACTTTGCTGATATGGCCTGGCATACATGTGTGCCTTGGTTTGTTTGTGTGCACTGTGAATCATACGATCCCAGGGGGCGGCCCTTAGTACTTAAAATGGCAGTTTTCTATTTAGGATTACCCAATAGCACATACTGCTAAAAAATAATATTTTTATGAAAATGGTTTATTTAGATGAAGTAGGGTTTTACACATGAGCTGTTTCATGCAATATATTTTTATAGACATATATTTTCCCTTTAATCAGCTTCAATTTATCCTAACAGTCCATTTACGTAAGTGATGCAGAATGCTATCTCCTATAATACCAGCCTGTAATGGGACTGCTTCTGCTCATCTCAATGTATGTCCATATTGCTGTACTAACAGATCACATAGGAACCAGCGTTAGGGCCCATTACTGATATTACTGGTAAAATCTTTCAGTTTCTAAAGCTATTGAACGCACCGCATCATGTTGGGAGAGATTGATGTGAGCAGCGAGCGCGGCTAGAGAGGAAGATATTGCACTCCACCTTTCACTGTCCATCTCTCCGCACAAGTGCTTTCTCAAGAAGCTTTTAATGACTTCTGTACATTAAAAGATTGTTTTTAGTTAACTGTAAGCATTTTAGTATATGAAGAATTGATTGTGATTTCTGACACAGGGCTTTGAAGATTGGAAACAATATATTGATCTCTGAATTAAAACTGTCTTCATCCTCGTAATGGAAGGTCCTGCCCTTTTTTGAGAATTATCTGTATGGCATTTGCTTTGGCGTCTGCTCCTGCTGATCCATAGAGTTATTATTAGATGAAATGAGAAAAAGACGGGACCGAGAGGTCTCTGGATTGAAGTAATGCGCTATTAGGTATCTCCGTGCCAATATGAGTGGGTATATTCTGCTTGGAAATGATGAACTGCTGATGGCGTGCAGTTACATGCAATTATTTATGTGCAGTTTGAGTTTGGTGTGCAAACTCAAAGGTAATGACTAATACTTGCCCCCTGAGGGTCAGGCCATAAAACATCAGGGCTATTGAGAGCCCAGCAATGTATTTTTCATTTTACCAGATTAGTGTGTGTATGTGTGTTATATATACTCAAGGTGTTTTAATTGCTCTGAAAGCTTTACATTAAGGGCGTATTTATTACAAACTGAAGATGATCAGATGTTTGCTTTTGTTTTTTAACTTCTAGGTGTTTAAATCTAATTGCTGATTGGTTGCTATGGGCAATATCACCGGTGATGTTTGTCTCCAATGTTACACTACTACGGGCGAGAACAAAAAGTCTGAAAACCCTGATTTCATATTGCACCTTAAATGGGTGGTTTAGTGAATCGGCCCCTAAGTATGTTATAGAATATCTCTTCCTAGCAACTTTGCAATCTGTCTTTATTATTTATTCTTTATAGTTTTCAAGTTATTTTTTTCCTACTTCTACATCTATCGAACTTTCAAATGATCATGGCAGCCAAAAACTATTGCTTTGTAAACTCATAATTGTATTATTATTATTGTTGTCTTTCTTTCTTTCTATTCTAGGGGTTCTTTGCTACTTTAGTTTTCACAGATTATGTCAAACAATCTCTCCAGCACACACAGGCTCTGTCTCTCTGCTGCCCACACAAGTGCATTAGAAGGCCATGATGGATTCACTTATCAGGCTTCAGTAACATGCATGTCATTCTAATTAGCCTTTGTAGATGATGTTCAATGGCAAACTGACAGTGGCCAATTAGTGGACTGCCTGATAGATATCTGATTGAGGCTCATTCCCATTTCAGTCTGGAAGTCACCAGGGAGGGTTGCACTGGACTGAGGATGAAGTCTTGTTCTTGTAGATCTTCTGTTTCTCCATAACATCTGTTTAGTGATGAGCAAATCTGTCCCGTTCCGCTTTGTCTGAAAATTTGGTAAACTTTGAAAAAAAACAAAAAATATGCAAAGCGCTAAAAACTTTGTGCACGTCAAAAAAAAAATTGTTGCACAAGAGATTTTTATTTAAACGTGTCATTTGTTCAACGCGCGGTGAATTTTAGCTGCCATTTTGCAAAAAAAATGTGCCAATGGCGAAATGTGGAAATTCGCGGCAAATCCATGCTCGCCAAAAAATTCCGCTCATTACTACATCTGTTCAACAATGAGCCCACATTTATGTTTCTGTTGTGACAGCACAATATTTCAGTTCATACTCATGTAATACCCATTAAGCTCACTTGTAGTGATTAGCGTATTTTTCTCGCCAGGCATGGATTTGCAGCGAATTTCCACATTTTGACCATTGGCGAATTGTTTTCGCGAAACTTCCGTAAAAATGCGTTGCGCATAATTTTTTTGTTTTTTGCTGCAAGGCAAAATTTGGCCGCGGTTGCGTAAAAAATGTTGGGGCGACAACAAAAAAGCTAAAAAAAAAAATTGCGCTACAAATGCATTTTGTAAAATTTTCGCTTTTACGCAAATTTTCTTGCCATTTCGCGAATTTTATGGCGAAGCGAAACGGGACAGATTCGCTCATCACTACTCACTTGGCCCACATAACAGGGAGCCATAGGATTAAACATCACATATGGTGCTGCTATCACATATAGTGGTGATAAGAAATCTCATCTACATTGATTATTAGTAGTGTGTATCAAATCCCAGCCTCCTTATTCAATTCCCCTAATATGTATTTTGGTAAAAAAAAAATGATTGAATCAAATTCAGAAACCCATGGGCACCTTAAATGTTCACCAGGCAATGCTTCAGTGTGGTTTTTTTAATAGAAACGTGATCTTTTTTTGTGGTCATTTTCTTTATTCAAGTAAATGTAATGAAATGTAAATGATGAAAGAAGAGTATTGTATTCATATGTACAGTGTCAACTGTATTGAGGCCTGATGAAGAGCAGCGACTGGGATCAAGCAGAGACAGGAATCAAGTAAAGGCCAGTAAAGGAAATTACAGTTGCCTGGAGAAAATGAATTGGAAATGAAAGGAGCTGGGAATCACTACAGGGGTCCTCACCACTGACATAAATAGACTTCATGACATTGACTGATCTGGACTCCCAGTGTTGAGAGGGCTGTTCCAGTTGTCATACAGGGAGGATTACAGCAGAAGAATTGTGTGTTCCTGCCTTTATTTCATCCAGATTAACACCCTTTAACTGAGCATTTTTCATGTTGATTGTCAGGTTGGACAGATGATGTTGTGAAGAAGGTGTCTTCTAAGTGTTCTACCGCTGGCAGTATCTTCTATTGAGCATTGACACAAAGCTGTTCTTTTCTCAGTGCTGAGAGGTGTATTTAATTAAAAAAGGCCACTTACAATGCTGTAATCATTCAATATCTATGTCAACTCATGCCTGTTGTTTCAAAGCACCTTAGAGCGACACTAAAATAAAATTGTGTATTTGTGCTTTGTTACTTGTGTAAAGTCAGACCATGGAAGGGATGTGTATAGTCTGGAAATAATTTCTGCTGACTTTCTATCTGTATAACAGAACTAAGAAACCAGAGGCTTTCATTGTATAAAAAGAATCAGTCTGGTCATGTCCTGAAACCACAGATCTATTTTGTAGCAGAACCAGCAATGTAGCAGAACAGAAGGAGAATCACTTTCTATCCACTCCACTATTTGGTCTCATTAATGATCAAAGGCTGATGGTTGATTTTGGTAATATGGGCTTTGCACTGATGAGTGATAGTATGGAGATATTGTAAGTACAGCTATGGGATCCCTTATCCGGAAACCCATTATCCAGAAAGTTCAGAATTACGGAAAGGTCATCTCCCATACACTCCATTATAAGGAAATAATTCAAATTTTTAAAAATGATTTCCTTTTCTCTGTAATTATAAAACAGTACCTGTACTTGATCCCAACTAAGATATAATTACCCCTTATTGGGGGCAGAACAGCCCTATTGGGTTTATTTAATGGTTAAATGATTCCCTTTTCTCTGTAATAATAAAACAGTACCTGTACTTGATCCCAACTAAGATATAATTACCCCTTATTGGGGGCAGAACAGCCCTATTGGGTTTATTTAATGGTTAAATGATTCCCTTTTCTCTGTAATAATAAAACAGTACCTGTACTTGATCCCAACTAAGATATAATTACCCCTTATTGGGGGCAGAACAGCCCTATTGGGTTTATTTAATAGTTACATAGTTACATAGTTACATAGGGTTGAAAAAAGACCAGTGTCCATCAAGTTCAACCCATCCAAGTAAACCCAGCACACCTAACCCACACCTACCAATCTATACACTCACATACATAAACTATAAATACAACCACTAGTACTAACTGTAGATATTAGTATCACAATAGCCTTGGATATTCTGATTGATCAAGAACTCATCCAGGCCCCTCTTAAAGGCATTAACAGAATCTGCCATTACCCCATCACTAGGAAGGGCATTCCACAACCTCACTGCCCTCACCGTGAAAAACCACCTACGCTGCTTCAAATGGAAACTCCTTTCCTCTAATCTAAAGGGGTGACCTCTGGTGCGTTGATTGTTTTTATGGGAAAAAAGAACATCCCCCAACTGCCTATAATCCCCTCTAATGTACTTGTACAGAGTAATCATGTCCCCTCGCAAGTGCCTCTTTTCCAGAGAAAACAACCCCAACCTCGACAGTCTCACCTCATAGTTTAAATCTTCCATCCCCTTTGCCAGTTTAGTTGCACGTCTCTGCACTCTCTCCAGCTCATTAATATCCTTCTTAAGGACTGGAGCCCAAAACTGCACTGCATACTCAAGGTGAGGCCTTACCAGCGACCTATAAAGGGGCAAAATTATGTTCTCATCCCTTGAGTCAATGCCCTTTTTTATACAAGACAGCACTTTATTTGCTTTAGTAGCCACAGAATGACACTGCCTGGAATTAGACAACTTGTTATCAACAAAAACCCCTAGATCCTTCTCCATTAAGGATGCCCCCAACACACTACCATTCAGTAGATAGTTTGCGTTTATATTATTTCTACCAAAGTGCATAACTTTGCACTTATCAACATTGAACCTCATTTTCCAGTTTGCTGCCCAGTTATCTAATTTTGTCAAATCGCTCTGCAAAGCGGCAGCATCCTGCATGGAACTTATAGTTTTGCACATTTTAGTGTCATCAGCAAAAATAGAAACAATACTGTCTATGCCCACCTCCAGGTCATTAATAAACAAGTTAAACAGCAAAGGCCCAAGGACTGACCCCTGCGGTACTCCACTAACCACACTGGTCCAATTAGAAAATGTTCCATTTACCACCACTCTTTGTACTCTATCCTTCAGCCAGTTCTCTATCCAATTACAAATATTATGTTCTAGGCCAATATTCCTTAATTTGATCATTAACCTTCTGTGAGGTACTGTATCAAACGCTTTAGCAAAGTCCAAGTAGATGACATCAACTGCCATTCCAGCATCAAGGTTCCTGCTCACCTCCTCATAAAAGGCAACTAAATTAGTCTGGCAAGATCTGTTACGCATAAAACCATGCTGGCACAAACTAATAGTATTGTGAACTGCAATGTATTCAAGTACCCTATCCCTTATTACCCCTTCCAAAAGTTTTCCTACTACTGATGTCAGACTAACAGGCCTATAGTTTTCAGGCTGAGAACGGGATCCCTTTTTAAATAACGGCACCACATTAGCAATCCGCCAGTCTCTCGGCACCATGCCAGACCTCAATGAATCCTGAAAAATTAAGTGAAGAGGTTTGGCAATCACAGCGCTCAGCTCATTTAATACCCTGGGATGAATCCCATCCGGCCCTGGACCTTTGTTTACCTTTACATGTTCAAGTCTCTTTTGAATTTCCTCCCGAGTGACACATGCGTCAGTAGCTAAATTACTAGAACTGGGTATATTACAAGGGAAGCCTTCATTATCTGGCTCCTCAGATGTATAGACAGATGAAAAATAAGAGTTCAAAATTTCAGCTTTTTCCCCGTTCTCATCAACCAACTTACCCCCCCGTGATAATAAAGTTCCCACCCCTTCTTGCTTCATTTTTTTACTATTCACATAATTAAAAAATAATTTTGGATTCTTTTTACTCCTAGCTGCAATATCCCTTTCCATCTCTATTTTAGCTTGCCTGATAGCTTTTTTGCATGCTTTATTTGCTTCCTTGTACCTGATGAAAGTTTCCGCTGTCCCAGCTAACTTGAATGCCCTAAAAGCACGTTTTTTCTTACCAACCTCGACAATAACACTTTTATTCAGCCATAAAGGTTTTGCTTTGCGATGCCTCTCCTTGCTTACAAGGGGGATATACTGTTGTGTATACCTACAAAGCAATGTTTTAAAGATGTTCCATTTTCCTTCTGTGTCTAACCCCATGAAAAGCCTTTCCCAGTTGACACATTGCAGAGATGCCCTTATACTGGCAAAGTCTGCACGTCTAAAATTGAGTGTTTTAGTTACTCCCTTATAGCGCTGTCTCTGCAGCATTATCTCAAAGGAGACCATGTTGTGATCACTGTTCCCCAAATGCTCACCCACACAAATGTTAGAGATAAGTTCAGCATTATTAGATATTACCAGGTCCAAAATAGCGTCATTCCTAGTGGGTTCTTGAACTGCCTGAAATAAAAAGTTGTCATTTAGCATATTTACAAACCTACTAGCTTTTTCTGACTTAGCCACCCCATTACTCCAGTCAATGTCCGGATAATTAAAGGTTAATTAATGGTTAAATGATTCCCTTTTCTCTGTAATAATAAAACAGTACCTGTACTTGATCCCAACTAAGAGATAATTACCCCTTATTGGGGGCAGAACAGCCCTATTGGGTTTATTTAATGGTTAAATGATTCCCTTTTCTCTGTAATAATAAAACAGTACCTGTACTTGATCCCAACTAAGATATAATTACCCCTTATTGGGGGCAGAACAGCCCTATTGGGTTTATTTAATGGTTAAATGATTCCCTTTTCTCTGTAATAATAAAACAGTACCTGTACTTGATCCCAACTAAGATATAATTACCCCTTATTGGGGGCAGAACAGCCCTATTGGGTTTATTTAATGCTTAAGTGATTCCCTTTTCTCTGTAATAATAAAACAGTACCTGTACTTGATCCCAACTAAGAAATAATTAATCCTTATTGGAGGCAAAATAAGCTTATAGGGACACAGACTTATGTTATGGAGATCCAAATCACGGAAAGATCCCTTATCCAGAAAACCCCAGGTTCCGAGCATTCTGGATAATAGGTCCCATACCTGTACAAGTATGGGATCTCATAATCTAGAAAATTATGGAAAAACCATATCCCAAAGGGTTTTTATAATTGTAAAGAAATGATGATAAAACAGTACCCTTTACTTGATAGAAGCTGCATAAATCCATATTGGTGGCAGAATAATCCTACTGGGTTTATTTCATGTTTAAATGGTTTTAATGTTCTTACTTAATTGATCCAAATTACAGAAAACCCCAGGTCCCATAATTGATCCTATACCTGTACTAATCATGTACAGCATGGCCTCCAATAAATCTGATATTATAGGTTCTTTTGGGTTCTATGCCCATGTTAAAAATGTGTCTTTTAATTACATTTGCTATAGGATATAAACCAGTGCACAGTCTCATCCTTTATATAGAATTGTCACACAAATCCAAAAATCAAGGTGTTAGTACTGGAAGCACTGCTTTCATGAGTTGTGGGCTGGGGGAGGTACATAGAAAAACCCCATCCTACCCCTTACTCACCCCCTCCCCAAGCTTTCACATCATTCAGACATGCAAGCTCGAGAGCCCTGGCTAGCACATGGTGCAAAGTAACTTTGTTGCTATCAGCTTTATCAGTGAACCCCAACCAGTGGCTCAGGGGCAACATGTTGCTCCCCAACCCCTTGGATGTTGCTCCTAGTGGCCTCAAAGCAGGGGCTTATTTTTGATTTTCTGGCTTAGAGTCAAGTTTGGTTGTATAAAAACCAGGTGAACTGCCAAACAGAGCCTCCTGTAGGCTGCCAGTCCACATAGGCGCTACCAAATAGCCAATCATAGCTCTTATTTGGCACCGCCGGAACTTTTTCATGCTTGTGTTGCTCCCCAACACTTATTTCTTTTGAATGTTGCTCACAAGTATAAAAGGTTGGGGATCCCTGTGCTATATATTGCAGGGATTGTAAGACCACAACAAAAGCATTGGTTTCTTTGGCTTATATCTTGAATGGATCTTTACTACAAAGGAGAACAATTTGGTCTGTGACAGGAATACACATGGGGTAGTTGTTCTCTTATTAAGGGTGCCAGATGTTCTTTAAAACATCTGACTGTATAATGAGTATTAGTTTCAGTTACAACCTTATAAATTACCATCGTCAGCAGAAATTAATTTTTAAAACAACATGTTTCAGCCTGGCACTTTTCATGGTTATAGCTCCTTATGTGAGCATTAACTTCAGTGACGGCAACTATACTTTTTACCTGTCCATAGAACTTAAGGAAAACTATACCCCCAGAAATACTTCATCAACAGAATATATCCTATTAAGTAGCCAATTAAAGAATCTTGCCAAACCAGAAAATATATATCAGTAAATATTGCTGTTTTACATCTTTTACTTAAAATGGCAATTTTCAATACAAGCTACTAAAGAAGTATATTATAATGAAAATCATTTATTTGTATGAAGCAGGGTTTAACTTATAAGCTGTTTTATGTATACAGGTATGGGACCTATTATCCAGAATGCTCGGGACCTGGAGTTTTCCGGATAAGGGATCTTTCTGTAGTTTAGATCTCCATAACTTAAGTCTGCTAAAAATCATTTAAACATTAAATAAACCCTATAGGCTTATTTTGCCTCCAATAAGAATTAATTATATCTTAGTTGGGATCAAGTACAGGTACTGTTTTATTATTACAGAGAAAAGGGAATCATTTAACCATTAAATAAACCCAATAGGGCTGTTCTGCCCCCAATAAGGGGTAATTATATCTTAGTTGGGATCAAGTACAGGTACTGTTTTATTATTACAGAGAAAAGGGAATCATTTAACCATTAAATAAACCCAATAGGGCTGTTCTGCCCCAATAAGGGGTAATTATATCTTAGTTGGGATCAAGTACAGGTACTGTTTTATTATTACAGAGAAAAGGGAATCATTTAACCATTAAATAAACCCAATAGGGCTGTTCTGCCCCCAATAAGGGGTAATTATATCTTAGTTGGGATCAAGTACAGGTACTGTTTTATTATTACAGAGAAAAAGGAAATCATTTTTAAAAATTAGAATTACTTGCTTATAATGGAGTCTATGGGAGACAGCCATTCCGTAATTCAGAACTTTCTGGATAACGGGTTTCCGGATAAGGGATCCCATACCTGTATTTGGATAGGGACATACACTGTTCAGGGGTATTGTTTTCCTTTAATTACAGGGATGCCTTGCAACCATCAGCACTGTGCATAGAGCAAGTACTCACTGAATAAACACTATGGGGCACTTCTATGGGCTCTTTCAGCTGCATGTTGGGCATTTGTAAATAACCCTTTACTAAATCCACATGCGGATGCTAGCCACTGAGCATAATATGACATTTTAAGACCATGATCACAAAAGATAAAAATTGTATTTTAGGAATCCCTTAAATACACTAAAGCTTTTTTTTTTATAATACAGGAAAAAATGTGATTTTACAATATCTTAGCACAATGTGTATTATCATTCTACCATGTTTCCCTGTTGTAAATAGAAAGTAACATGATATGACAGATAAATCCCATCTACAAAATCTGCAATCTAACTGAGTCCGTGGGTTACAAAGAGAATTAGATTATACTAGTCAATATACAGATTTATCCCAAATGAAGGAATCTACCAAGAATTGTTGAAACTAGTCCTTGATAAACCAGCTTTTCAGGGTTGCTTGAAATAAATGTATTTTACAATGTATGCCTATAGGGGAATAGTATGATATCATTGGATCTGGTAGTCACCACAGTGCCCATGGAAACACAGGCTCTGTAATTTTGTAATTTTGATTTTATCAAAATGGCTGCTCACTGTATATAAATCACCTCAAATCATGTTGGGTTTGGGAAACCAGTACAACAAGCTTTTGCTAATGGTAACTTGCTGTCAAACAGGTGCCCAATAAATGCTACCATCTGATTGGCTGCTATGGATTACTAGGTACCAGTAACAAATGTTGTACCTTTTTTTTCAGTAGTGTCTTTCCAACAACAATTCTCTGCTATTGTGTTAGGAGCTATGTTGGTCTGGTTCCCTCTCTCTAGGTTTGCTGGTCAACCAGTATACTTCTTTGTAGTGCAACACATGTGCGTCATTACAAAGTGCACAAAAATGATGCTGCGGCAATTGTGTTGATGAATCTACACATATGTAATGGCCCTGGGGTTTGGCACAATGATTCACACATAATGCCAATGGGGCTTACTATTGGTTGTTTTTTTACACTGGTGTCATTTTCTTTGTGCTTGGTGCCAGTTCCTGTCTTGTTTCAATTGTCCATACTGGCTTCTGTTATGTCATATCATTAAGTCTTTTATATTATTTCTCTGGTTATTATTATTTGCCTGTTCTTTTAAGGGTCTTTCCACCTGCCTTGACCTTTTGCTTGATCACAACTACTATTTTGTCTCATCCCTGTCTGTGCCTCACTTTCAAGTTAAGTCTTATCCTTTAAAGGGATAGTCCATTTTCCTGGACATAGGTTACTTCTGTTTTAAAGGAAAAGTAACACTAAATTTTTTAAGTAAAAAATCCATTCTACCGTGCTCCAATAATTGCCCTATCCTTCCCAGCGTTTATTTTAAATGCTTAGAAAATATCTTGTAAAACCTTGCATCCGGTCACTTCAAATACGGCATTACCGTGATCCAGAAGAAGCAGAATCCACTATGCAAAGATTGATTGATCGATCCTAGCCTTCCTTCTGTATAGGATCGTCACATAGTGGATTCTGCTTCTTCTGGATCACCGTATCGCCGTATTTGAAGTGACCGGATGCAAGGTTTTACAAGATATTTTCTAATAAAGCATTTAAAATAATAAACGCTGGGAAGGATAGGGCAATTATTGGAGCAGGGTAGAATACATTTTTTACTTAAAAAAATTTAGTGTTACTTTTCCTTTAAGAGTGTGCATGACCTCTTGGGGCAGAACTTAAATGCTTGACTGATGAGAAGAATAACCAATCAGGGTCACAGTTCACAGCTTGCTTATCACAGTTCTGCCGCTTCCTTTCATGTTCAGTAATGTGTCCATATACCTATCCTCCACCCCACTACAAAACTTCTCTACTGCACTGCTCAGTGCTGCTCGTTTTTTCATTTTTTTTTAATGGTGCTTTTGACTCATTTTTACAACAATGTATTTTTCAGTGATTTTGTAATTACTAGTTATTATTGCTTTCAGAAATACCTAAGCACAAAACCAAAGGTGTCACATTTTAGGAGGAGTGGGTTCTCTGCTGGGAATGCAGTACCAAGTTCATCGGATCCAAAAGGGCATCAATGAGCCGCAGTGCTGGGCAGGTCTCCTGCTTGAAGGATAAGTCTAAACCTCTAGTTGCCCTGTAGGGTTCAGTTACCAACTTAATAATTTCAATCCAGGGTCGGACTGGGGGGTGAAGGGCACACCGGGGCCCCCCTAACCCCCCTCGCAGTGCCCCCCACCCGACGTCCTCACCCGACCTTCCCCGAGCACGTAAATTTAACGTGTCGAGGTGGGAGGTGGCGACCCTGTTTCAATCACCAGCAGACTACCTGTTGATTTGACCACACCCTAATTATATAAATTCTTCCATCGAAACTAAACAAGTGAGAATTAGCAACACCACCCCTCCTGCGGAAGATAAGGGATCTCTGGCAACTGGTATATAATTACAAATTCTTCTCATAGTATCTTAATTACAAAAATGCCAAAGGAAAACAATAATTAAAAGAACTGACAGTGCCTTAAAAACTGGTGCCACACAAAAAGGTTGCATCCCCATTGCCTCCTTCATTTCCATATTCTTTTTCTACATTCCAAGAGTGCATACAGGCAACACGCACCAGTAATTATGTAGTACAAACAATTACTATTGCCATGTAGAGCTTTTAATTAATTAGCACTTTAACGGCAACTTTTAAATTTGATTGTAACAGCGATGGTATATAAGGAGGAAACAGCCATGAAATTGCCCTTACGCAGTATGGTATTTACTGCATAATTAAATTGTCTGTAATTGCAAGGAGATTAGATAGAATATCTCATTTTTAAATTATTGTGATGCTGTTTTATTTAATGTATAAAAAAAATGTCATCGGGAATAGGTTGTTATCTTTGTAAAATTGTACTAATTCATCCTGTTTTGTTGTGGTTTGATTAGCCACTGGGGTCACATGAACTCCCTTTCAGAATCCCTATAGCCAAAAAAAGAAAAATTGCTATGAATAATCATTTCAACACAGAAGAAGACAACGAAGGATAAAGAAAACAAATGGGAAATGAACGAGACATATGATTTTGGATGGGGGTTATTCCCATAAGGAATCTCATGTTCTAAGACATATTTTGAAAGAAACCAAAGACAAAAAACGTTCAGCTCTTCTGTTATTGTTGTGAACAGAGAGCCTAACATAACATTCATTTTGTAGGATGACCACTTGGAAGCCACACCAAGGTCTGTAAACTATTTCTATGAGAATATTTAGTGGCAACCACTTAAATAAATATTATTGTAGGGATATGGTACAAGATTGTCCATATGATAACGTTATGAAATGGAAATGTTTCCTTTTGGAGGGTCTAGTAGGGCACCGTCTAGACCAGTGATCTCCAACCACTGGGTTATGAGCAACATGTTACTCAGCACCCTTTTGATGCTGCTCTTAGTTACCTCAAAGTAAGCATTTATTTTTAAATCATTGCTTGTCGGCACATTTGAAAGCAGGGGCCCCAACCTTTCCAACTCGTGAGCCACAGTCAAACGTAAAAGGACTTGGAGAGCAACACAAGCACCATAAAAGTTCATGGAGGAGCCAAATAAGGGCTAAGATTGGCTATTAGGCAGCCTCTATGCACCCTATCAGCTTACAGGGGCTTTATTTGTTAGGAAATCTTGTTTTTATTCAACCTAAACTTGCCCCCAAGTCAGGAATTCAAAAATAACTACCTGGTTTGGGGGCACTGAGAGCAACATCCAAGGGGTTGGGGAGCAACATGTTGCCCCTGAGCCACTGGTTGGGGATAACTGTTTTAAAGGGATAACAATATGTTTACTACCAAACAGAGCTTCCTCAGGCTGGCAGTCCATCTAGGGCTATCTCATAGCTTTCACAGCTTATCTGGAAAAAACCCAGAGACATTTTTCATATTTTTGTGTCTCCCAGGGTCGGACTGGGCCGCCGGGATACAGGGAAAAATCCTGGTGGGCCCCAGCAGCTCAGACCTGACCCTTGTCGGCGATTCCCCTGCCCAACCATTCCTCCCCTAATGCGTTAAATTTACGCGAGCTCAAGGGAGGACATCGGGTGGGGGGTTCTGTGGGGGGTTGGGGGTGTTAGGCGGCTGGCGGGGGCACCTTCAGGGCCCCTGGGGTGGGAGCCCCAGTGGGCCCTGCACCCCCCAGTCTGACCCTGGTGTCTCCCCAATACTTGAATGTTGCTTACGGGTTAAAAAGGCTGGGGACCCACCCCAGACAATGCAATGATTTCCTTTATGGGAAGTGTTCAGGGAAGCTAAAGTTTGGACATAATATTGTGCTTGAAATAATCTCCTTTTCCTGCTCTGAATAGCAGTTTATCAATATCTGAAGAAGAAACAACGTTTTGTAAAGAAATATAAGGCTAAAATCATATGCACACATGTAATGAAATATGACAAGGGAGTAATTATAATGACAAATTACAAATAAGTATTTAGCAGACTCCACTTTGGAAAGGACCTAGGCATATTCTTAGACAACAGAGTAACAAGGTTCAGAGACAGGAAACACATGCTAAGGCTATTCTTAAATAAATAGCTGTATAAAAGCAAAATATGAAGCTATAGGGTTTAGTTGGTATACACAAACATAGTCAAACTAAAAGGTCACATAAGAACAAGTAACTTCAGCGAGGTTCAGCCTGAGCTCTGGTATGAACAGAGGCCAAACTGGATTCAGGAGTTTTCATTAATTCACATGTATATCATTCATCCAAGGTCTCAACATGGATTTATCCAAAGGAACACTTTATTCCCAAAAAAATGAATTGGACAAAGGGACATCCCTAGTGATCAGACAAAGGGAATGTAGGTATCAATAGAGGATATGATATAATAAGGTCAGTGAAGTTATAAAATTCTTTTCTTGCAGAAGATACATTTGAAAAACAATGTATAAGGTTTTCTTGTTGCTAATGATGTCTTAAGTTATGAATCTGGTAACAAGTAATATTATTGATCCAGGAAGAAATCTAATTGGCACCTTGGGGTTAAGAAATGTATATATTAGAAATTATTGGGAAACTTTATTAAAAGCCAAATTAAGATTCATATTTACATTATTACAACCCTTATTTTCTACCTAGGACTAACTCCCACTCAGCTGTGTTAGAGAACTGGTTCTGATCAGATCCTTAGGGTGAAGACACACAGAGCTACTAGTAGCAGCTACTTGTCGTGGCTACTAAAATAGACAATGCTGATTATTTACTGAATTGTCTCTACGTGTGTTTTAGCAGAGGCAATTCTCAGTATTGTCTATGGCAGGGTATTTTTTGGTGTTTAGTAGCCGTGACAAGTAGCTGCTACTAAGTAGCTCCATGTGTCTTCACCTTTAGTCTCAGTTGGGATCTTACTATGGAGTGTGGAGGAAGGGAGAGGTCTTGCAAACATAGGTCAATGGAAGGTGTACATCAACATTCACCTATTCTATTATTTGCATTACTTTAAGAAGTCAAAATTAAATCGAATAATGTAATTTTCTTTCTATTCTTTGTATTGCGTCAACTTTTTATGACCCTTCACCATCATACGCAGGAATATTTTGCAAAGCATGCTCTTCACACCTATAGTTATATTTATAATATTCTTTACAATTCACTTCCTAATATGAACACTACTTTAAAGCTTATTTTCCCAGAAGAGAGCCAGTTCATACAGAAATGTCAGTAGATATGTATACAGTTGGCCTCTCTGTGCTTGTTTTTACAGCTGGGGAGATGGGATAAGTGGTCCTTGCAATAATGTTTTTTTTTGACCAATTATGGAATATTTATACTTTCATATTCTAAGGTTTCTCGCATTCAGCCGTTGTGCATGTACAGAGAATGTATACAGTAAACCTCGCAAGTGACAATTCTTTGTGTAATAACAACCGAAGGAGCATCTGATTCCCATACAATGCATGAGAAAAAAAAGATAAAAGGGAAGGTTCTGTTCAAGTTTGAATGCAGGATGGAGACCATATGTTGTAAGGCAGGTGTGAGGGTAATGTGTGCATTTTAGCTATCATATGGAGTTCTTGGTAACGGAAGTGAGCTCTCAATTCACAGAGCGGTTTCATGCATCCAGTCTGTTATACAATTAAAATGTAATAATGGGTTTTGATGGATATGTGTATGCTTCCATAAAATGTTAACAAAGATGATCAGCTACATTTCTTTGTAGTAACGCTGAGCATAAAACTCCCGGTGGCAGACTAGACCTTTTCCCACATACCTGCTCTCCAGTTACCAGTTTTCCTCAGCCTTCTTATACAGTACGTGCAAGGACTGTCTACTTATCTGCACATCAGTTTCTCTGTCTCCCTTTCCATCAGCAGTGTAGCTTTTACTTTCGCCGCGAATTTCCAAGTTTCCATTGGTCATTGGCGGATTGTTTTGCAAAACGGAAAATTTCTCTTATTAAAATTGTCGCCCTGCCAAAAAATTGACGCATGTCAAAAAAAATTTTTTTTTCACCATTTCACAAATTTTTCACCATTTCACAATTTCTTTTGCAAGATTCACACACTTTTTGGCAAAGTGAAACAGGACAGATTCACTCACCACTACTCTCTTTCTTTCCACCAATGTTTCATTATTTATTCCTGCCTCCTTACTAGCCCCACTAGCCCGACAGCTCCCCATGTGCCAGGGAATCCCTGTGCTAGAACCTGAGGTATTCTGGACAGTGCTTTTCCCAACTGAGCCACAGGAAGCACTCAGGCTCAGGCTGAGTATCATGATGAATATTCCCCATCAATATTCCGTATACAAGCCTGTGATCCAGGCATGCAATAGCCCAATTAAGGAGATGTTTAAGCCTGTCTCACCCCATAACCTGCTGCTGGATCACTGGTCATTCTGGCTTGTCCAAACCTTGTGTTCCTCTGCCCAAATTGAGTCCTGAGACCCTAAGTTTCTGTCCTGATCCTAAGTTCCTACATAGTCTCCTACTTTTCTACCCACACCTTAGTACAATCATTCCATATACCCCTTACTTCCCCTTAACTTCCCTGTCAGCCCCTCACAGTGATGTCTTCTTTTCTTTATAATAATGTCTTCTGGTGTCTCTTTTTTTCCTACAACCCTGCACTTGACCCCCCTACCCACTCTGAGACTCAAAACTTTTTTCTCCATTGCCTCCTTCCCATGCCTACTCACTGACAAGGTTGTTTCTATATTGCCTTTATGTCTACAGGTCAGGAAAGGCAAAGAGTATGAAGGCTGTTCATTGAACATGGAATTTTCTTTTTCTTTTTAGAACATCATCAATTGTGCAGAGACTCAGCTCCATCTGACAAGAACTATTTCATTAAATAGGAGAGGAATTGGCCGAATACCTCATCCCTTTTGCTTTCTTTTTAAAATGTATTAACCTCAGACAGGGAGAAAATAATTAATACGTCTTTGTATATATAATAAACGAGCCAGCTATTGCTGACTATTGCTAATATATTTATATAAAGGTGCAGACAGAAAAATAGATCACCTGTACTCATTCAGTACAGACAGACAAGATAGAAAGACAATCTATTTGTGCCCATATATTAATGTCCTTATATAAACTAATAAAAGGACATTAAGACATGGGTGCAAATAGATTGTCTATCTGGTCTATTAGTATTTTTTTTTTTTTACTTTCATACATACATAGATCTTGTAGATTGTAAGCTCTTTTGGGCAGGGCTCTCTTCACCTCTTGTATCGGTTATTGGTTGCTTTATATGTTACTCTGTATGTCCAATGTATGAAACCCACATATTGTACAGCGCTGCGGAATATGTTGCCGCTTTATAAATAAATGTTAATAATAATAATAATAATAGAATGTTGCTCTTGAAGAACATTCCTATTGGTTTTCAAACAGTGCAGGAAATCTCTGCTGTAGCCTCTCTAAAGACCTACAGAGCAATGTCCTATTTTAACAGTTCATTGGCAGGATGAAATTGTTATGTCTTTTAACCATTAATAATCCTAAAGCTGGAATTGTTTTGATACCTATCTCTCGGAACAAATGCACTTCTTAAATGAAGTTCCCACAAATAATTCCTGCAGCCAATGTATTTATTATTCATACTACTGTTTCTATAATGTACTGTATTTGTTGTTCCTGTTGTAATTCTACTACATTATCCATAGAATAGCTATACTGCCTCTTCTCTTGTGTGTAGGCACAAATTTACAATATTGTGTTAGCATGCATTGTAGTTCTTCAAGGTTGAGATTATTATGCTAAGTGAAGGCATGTCATGTTTGTATTTGTACTTGTTCCTTCTGCGCTTCTTCTAAAAGTGGCTCACGATTTCCATAATAATATTGGGTCGTACAAAAGATGCAGCAGTGTCTATAGGGTTACTAATGTATGGAAGATTACAGTTAATAGGCTATACCTGGGATTATGTGTGGAGCACCAAGCTGTAGAAACCAAGGAAGGACTAAATTAGACTGTCAGGGGTCCTATGAAGTTTTTATTTCACCTATACGCACTATAGTGAGCTAGAATATTACTGAGGCTTGTTACTTTTTAGAAGTCTAGAAGGCAACAAGGTTACAGAACCCTCTCTGGACTACAAGTAGTCAAGTACATTCTTTTATAGGAATTGGACATTTAGAACTTGTACCTAAGTGGAAGAAGCCATTGCCTCCTCCAAGGCTTGTTATAGCCACAGTACCAAGTTTCCATCATATTGACTCCATCTAAGGGTAGCAGACTATGACATCTCTGCCACGTTCTACATTGAAGAGACAGACAATATAGTCTCATTCCAAATGAACCCCTATAAAAGCACAGAACATCAACCATTTAAAAACAATATCCAGATAACGGATCCGATACCATATTCTTATGTCTTTTCTCAAGCTTTCCTTTTTAATATCAACCTACCCCCTCTGCACCCCCTTATGGCTTACAACTTCTATTGTAAAGTAGGGAAACTGGGGCATGCTCAAATACAGCACAGGTTTTTAAACCTTCCACTTTCTCTTCTGAACCTCATAAGATGAAACCTTTATGATAATGATACAGGGGACATTTTTCAAACATTTTGACCTCTATGTTTTTCGTCAACCACTTTAGCTCTCCCTTTCTGGCAATGGGAATTATATGAAAGTGCCACCAGTGGTACTTTTAATTACATGGGCACCTTGGCATTGAACTTTTTGGTAAGGAAAACCATGGAAGGCAAAACTCTCAAAAATCACTCTGTGTGCCTATGCCCTCAATATACATTTGAAGTTGAATCCAAAATGAATAAATAAATAATCACCCAGTCACCCATCCAAGACTGCATCAATTTCCTGCAAGAGCTGCAAGCAAATCCCCATTCTTATTTAAAGATTCAGGTTGTTTGTGTGGATTCACTTTTTATTTATGTCCAAGCTTCATTGCTTTTTATTTTCTATACTTTTCAGAATGCTTGATCATTCCTTATATGTGCATAAATTTGCACCTATCAGGGACAAGACATCATTACTTCTGAAAAAAAAAGATTATGATTGATTTGGCCACATCATGCACAGTGTTCTGGCTGCCCTATTTTCTACTTCACTTGTATGAGAAAACAACAGAGCCAAGGTTACTGTGGAAGGAAGGAAGTGTAAATAAATACCTTTTCTACAGAACAAAACAGAGCAAAACATTTACTCTAAAGGAAAGGAATGAATCAGGTTTTCATTAAAGAGATGCTATCTTTACCACTATTACCTCCAATGCTACATGGGGACTCCTCGATATCAGTGGGCTAGGCATTTAACAGAGTAAGGGTTACCAGTCAGACCCATGGCAAATTTTAAGGTTTGAGTCTTTGTTGAGTAGTGTAGGCTAGTGTAAATAAATACAAAAGTTTGGAAAACAGGAGTTTAAAGACTCTTTAAACTCTCCTGGTAGCTGTTCAGTGGCATAAAGCAGGGCACACGTAGGCAACGCTGCTGAGGATGCCAAACAATATTTGCCTTCTTTGGCTATCAAAGTGTCAGGCCAGATTGGGTTGACCCTTTTGCTGGACTCATAGGCCAATGATTATAATACATGATCTGTGAATTTTATCATCCACAGATCCACAGCAAAATGTTGTCTTCAGATTTTGGAATATCGCTGATTAATATCTGACCAAGGGCATCTAGCAAGACATTGGGTTTGGCCAATGAAATTGCATTATCTACCTATGGACGTTACATGGTGAGTGATATAATAAATACTCGATAATTAGATCTTGGATACTTTAATCTACATAGTTTTGGGGCATGGTTTTTTTTGGGGCAGGGCCCTCTTTTGGCTCTTGTATTGGTTGTTTTGTATATTTGAATATGTTCTTGTATATGTTTGAATATATTATTGATTGTATGTATGTATATCTTTATTTATAAAGTGCTGCTTATGTACGCAGCAAATATAAGTGCTGTAGGTCACAGTGGGTGACAGTCTTTAAGACCTCCTCTGATGAAGCACTTTGTGCGAAACGCGTTAGGAGAGGCACTAGGATGTACCCTGTCACTGTGTGGTATAGTATACATTTGAATTTGTTTTGTATTATGTTTTGAAAAAATCTCTGAGCCATTAAAATGTGGTTTTATTTTCACTGAATCTTTGCTGTTATTAGTCTTTAAGTATGTGTCATAACAATAATAATACACATATGATTCTACACGGAATGGTTCAGTAAATCATCTGCAACCTTTCTATATAAAGAAAAAATGCAATTAAGTTATATCAGTCTGTAACACTATTTGTCCTCTTAAACTGTTTGTTTTAGGTTTAGGTCTGATCTATGGCCTCAATTAGTGATGGGCGAAATGTTTTGCCAGGCATGGATTCGCGGCGGAAAAATTCACTGCGCGTCCAAAAATTGACGCGGGCGTCAAAATAATAGTCGTGTGTCAAAATAAATAGTCGCGGGCGTCAAAAGAATAGTCGCGCGTCAAAATAAATAGTCGCGGGCGTCAAAAGAATAGTTGCGCGTCAAAAAATTAGTCGTGGGCATCAAAAGAATAGTCACGGGCGACAATTTTTTTTTACCTTTTTGGGAATTTTTGCCTTTTTGGGAATCTTTTGAAAGATTTGCAAATTTTTCGGCGAAGCAAAACGGAACAGATTTACTCATCACTAGTCTCAATAAACAGGCTAAAAGCATTGCATTGGATTTTGGGTATGAGTTCAGTTACTATGGTGATACTTTACTTGCAATCCAAAGGGGTCCAACACCTCTTTATAATACAGGTATCGGACCCCTTATCCGGAAACCCGTTATCCAGAAAGCTCCGAATTACGGAAAGTAAGAATAATTCAGAATTTTAAAACTGATTTCCTTTTTTTATGTAGAAATAAAACAGAACCTTGTAATTGATTCCAACTAAGATATAAATAATCCTTATTGGATGCAAAACAATCCTATTGGGTTTAATTAATGTTTTATTAATTTTTTAGTAGACTTAAGGTATGGAGATCCAAATTACGGAAAGACCCCTTATCCGGAATACCCTTGGTCCCGAGCATTCTGGATAATGGGTCCTATACCTGTACAATAAAAATTGTGCGGAGGAGTAACTGTGCTTTTCTTTATGTGGCCCTGTGCCTATTAACTACACCTCAGTAACCAGACTGTAGCCCTGACTTACACAGTAAGGATAACAAGTCACTTGTCCAGGTCACAAGGAGATGCCACAGGAGATACAACCTGGGTTTCTAGAATGAGATCCGACATCAAAGGCTGATCACTTAACCTCTAGGCCAACTCACTTTACTCGTAGGGACAATTCACAGAATGCAATTTGGTGTAGTTTTCAACTTTCATGTAAGCAGATAAATGCACATATTCCCCTACTTTTAAAAAATAGCTAAAAAGCAATGGTCTGTAAATGTAAGCATGGAATGGTGCTGAAGGACAGTTTATTCTGCAATCAAAGTAATAAAATAGAAATGGGATGGCTGCAGTTATTACTGTAAGAATGTTGTATGCCAAACACAAAGCAATTTTCAGGAAATATTCCTTCTCCTTTAAAAGCAGTACTACGAATGAGAATGTTATTATGGAATGTCATTTAATTCTACTCGTTATTATAGGCTGTAACCTGGGACAGAGCTTGGCCTCAGTTATCAGGTGTGGTTATATAAAGAAATGGTACGTGTTTTTCTGTTTGGACAGCAGCAATGCCACAGGGCCTCATTTATCATTGCCCCAGGAGCTAGCACTTGAGCAGTAAGGGGTGCAAAGTTGCATTACATAGGGAGCACTCCTGGAGCAGATTGAAAATCCTATGCAAGGTGCAGAGGGCAGTGTTGTTGGAGCATAAGGGACCCCATGTCTACAACACCTGCCATATATATATATATATATATATATACAGGTATTGGATCCATTATCCGGAAACCTGTTATCCAGAAAGCTCCGAATTACGGAAAGCCTGTGTCCCATAGACTCCATTTTAATCAAATAATTCAGATTTTTTAAATGCATTTCCCTTTTCTCTGTAATAATAAAACAGTACCTGTACTTGATCCCAACTAAGATATAATTACCCCTTATTGGGGCAGAACAGCCCTATTGGGTTTATTTAATGGTTAAATGATTCCCTTTTCTCTGTAATAATAAAACAGTACCTGTACTTGATCCCAACTAAGATATAATTACCCCTTATTGGGGGCAGAACAGCCCTATTGGGTTTATTTAATGGTTAAATGATTCCCTTTTCTCTGTAATAATAAAACAGTACCTGTACTTGATCCCAACTAAGATATAATTACCCCTTATTGGGGGCAGAACAGCCCTATTGGGTTTATTTAATGGTTAAATGATTCCCTTTTCTCTGTAATAATAAAACAGTACCTGTATTTGATCCCAGCTAAGATATAATTAATCCCTATTGGCTGCAAATCAGTCCTATTGGGTTTAATTAATGTTCTATTGTTTTTTTAGTAGACTTAAGGTATGGAGATCCAAATTACGGAGACCCCTTATCTGGACTACCCTTGGTCCCGAGCATTCTGGATAATGGGTCCTATACCTGTATATACAGTATATGTATATTGATAATGGGTGACCTCTTGTTTCTGTGAGTGAAGTAGTCATAGAAATTCAAAACTTAAAAATACTTCATGTAGATGGAACAAAGAGAATATCTAATTCAAGCAATTAAAGAGAGATGGGGATACTTATTGATAGAGGACATTTTAAGAGCAGCTGTTTGAAAGATCTTAGTAGGCTACAAATCCACCCCCATATTCATCTTTGCTTCTGCTTCACTTTAGAGTATCGATTTTACCATCAATGCCCACTCACTTTCAGCTAAGTCTCCCCTGTACATATTTATCCACATCATTCACACTGAGCTGTAATTGATTTGGAACGACCACATAAATCTTCTAATCACTGACCTTGCTACCTGCGAGTCCTGCACCTATACCTACATTGTTCCATTAGACCTCACCAATAAGGCAACAAAAGAGCTTTATATGAAGTCTACAATCAAGGTTTGTAAATGTTTATGTCTTGCCAACAAATTTCAGTTCTTTCCTTGCTTTTAGGCTGTGAAAGTAAGCTTTTCCTTCCAAAAAACTCCTGGAATTATAATAAATCAACAGCATCCATGTTAATTATACAGCAGCTTTAATTCAAACAGACTGGAAACTTCTCTATGCAACAATGCAATTATTAAGTGCAATTAGTGCTGCTTGTTCAAAGATACAGCTCAAAAAGTTTATTAATACAAATGTATAATTTAGATATTGGTTACTGACGGATGAGCAGAAAAGGCAAAACATCTTGGGAGCAGTACTACATTCTACACCATCCTAGGAGTCTTACTCACTGGATTATTCCACAGCTGAAATGAAGGTAAACTAAATGAAATGAGGTCTACTAATGTCTTCTTGGCTTCCATATTTCCCCAGAGAGCCAGTGAAAATTACTTTGAGCTCTGGATTTTTGGGTCTAAATGTGTCTAAAGAACAATATCAGGGGACCCTTCCCCTGATACACAAACTGCAGCCTACTCATGCTCCTTGCTCTGCCTTCATAGAAAGTCAATAGCATAAGTGTAATACAGTTAACCTAGTCTTAGGTTGACTCAATGCTATATCACTCCAACTGCCATATCACTCCAACTGCCATATCACTCCTTTTAGACATTATCAAAACTTTTACTCTGCTGTAACATGTTGCACCATGGGGCATGTAATGGTCTAACAGTTTGTGGCTTTCTAACATACCATTACAAAACTACACAAAAGGAGGGTTGTGGGAGCACTCCAAGGTGAAGCAAAATATACAAGTAGAGATGTAGCGAACATCGCCGAAAATGTTCGCGAACCCGTTCGCGGACTTTCGCCAAAACTCGCGAATATTCGCGAACTTTGCGAACCCCATAGACTTCAATGGGAAGGCGAACTTTAAAACCTAGAAAAGCCATTTCTGGCCAGAAAACTGATTTTAAAGTTGTTTAAAGGGTGCCACGACCTGGACAGTGGCATGCAGGAGGGGGATCAAGCAAAAATTTCTCTGAAAAATACTTTGTAAAAAAAACGCCAAAAAATAACGCCAAAAAAAAAAACGCAAGCTATTCCTATGTATATGCATAGGCGATAAAACGCGGCGGGAAAACCAAGGCGAAAAAACGCGGCGCCAAAAAAAAACGCGGCGAACCCAAAGTGGCGAACATCGGCAAAAGTCCCGATGTTCGCGCGAATTAGTTCGCCGGCGAACAGTTCGCTACATCTCTATATACAAGTACAGGTTTTTTCAGATAAGGGATCTTTCCATAATTTGGATACCCATACCTTAAGTCTACTAAAAAAATTATTGAAAATTAAATAAACCAAATGGGATTGATAATAATAAGGATATATTATATCTTAGTTGGGATCAAGTACAATGTACTGTTTTATTATAACAGAGAATAAAAAAATAATTTTTAAAATTTAGAATTATTTGCTTATAATGGAGTCTATGCGAGATGACCTTCTGGTAATTCAGAACTTTCTGGATAATGGATAACGGATCACATACCTGTAAAATGGAAGTGCAACTGATCCGGCCAAATTAGCTACAAACATACAAAGAGAAGTGATTGGTCAATGCATTTTCCCTGGCCCCATGGAATGTGCATTGATCAGTACCCCTTTTTTTTGTATGTTTGTACTAAACTATGCAGTAACATCCTACCTCAAGGCTTAAGGTTCCCCAGATGTGACTTTTCAGGAGGATAATATCATGAAAAAAAAGAGTTAGTATATTATCGCATTATTTTGCTCAAAACACATTTTTTTTTACATTAGGGCTGCCAAAAATGTATTCAGCACATATAACCTTGCTCTTACCTTGCAATACTCATTTATCAGAGGTATGACATGCTGATCCAGCCTGGTTACTCACAGATGTTCTGCATTAACCTCAGGTGCAGCCTGTTTAGGTATTCATCAGGAGCCTTTATAAACCTCTCTAGAACAATTATATGCTATAAACTATTCCTAGTGAGCAGCTAGCTAGGCGCAGTGGCCACCGTGTTTGGAGGCTAAGGATGGGAAGGGGGCTTCTATGATGTCATTGCTGGCATAAGAAGACTTACGGCTATAGGTTCCAAGACTCAGTATTACAGTTACGTCTTGTTCTTATTTGTTCAATGTCTAGTGCTGTCCACAGGCTAGCAATGAACATCTGCATCTTGGTATCCTAGCAAATGCCTCTTGGAAATTCCAAATATGACATTCTAGGAGGTGTCTCCTCTGACACTTCCTCATCTGAATCCATCATCTCTGCAGCCAAAGGGAGAATGACTTTCTTGACTTGCCATAGAGTAGTAGCGTGTTCCAAGCAGCAGCCCCCACTATTAAGCACATTTACTTGGCTACAGTGTAGAGACTAATTTTCTGATGCAAAGTATTCTCAAAATGTAGTGTTTTTCCCAGAATTCCAGCATCCCTGTGGCCCCATAAAGTGCCGCAATTACATTAGAACAAATGTTATTGTGAGTATGAATTTCTGAGAATTGGGTGCAAGTCACAACTACCATTTTCAGAGCAGGGATTGGGTCACTTCTGGAAACATTAGTGTCTGATTCGCTGGGGAGAGAAGAGAGGCAAGTAGGCAAGGACAGAAGCATTGGTGGGCAGCACAGCGATATGAAAGTGCAAGCAGGGCCATTTATTTCTATATAAGGTGTATATATACTGTATATATATATATATATATATAGGTATAGGACCCATTATCCAGAATGCCCGGGACCAAGGGTATTCCGGATAAGGGGTCTTTCCGTAATTTGGATCTTCATACCTTAAGTCTATTAAAAAATCAATAAAACATTAATTAAACTCAATAAGATTGTTTTTCATCCAGTAAGGATTAATTATATCTTAGTTGGGATCAAATACAAAGCACTGTTTTATTTTTACAGAGAAAAAGGGAATCAATTTTTAAAATCTGAATTATTTGCTTATAATGGAGTCTATGGGAGACAGGCTTTCCGTAATTCGGAGCTTTCTGGATATCGGTTTCCGGATAAAGGATCCCATAGCTGCATTTTCTTGGTTTGTGGCACTCAAAATAGAGCGTGCTGTAACTTGCTGTGTTTACTGATTCCGGATAAGGGATCCCATACCTGTATATATATATATATATATAATTTTGTTTTTCAGAAACATTGCTACATCCCAGGGCAGGATACTCACTGTAAAATCAGAGCTATTGGACTGGATCAAAAAAGGTTCCGGAGTGGAAACAAGTGCCAAAGGATGGAAATCCGGGGCTGAGTGCAGGGATCATGTTTAGCCGTAAGTACCTCTAATAAATAATGTGAAAAAAAGGCAAAAAAGTGAGTCCATTTCAAGTCTTATAAATATCTTTTCCATACGTAATATTCGGATTTTATTTGCTCTAATACGACTATTAGCATGTTATTTTATAGTTCCACTCAGCTGTTGCTGAAATAGAACCTTGTATTTCCTTTATTAATATAGAATATAGGGTTGAATCATCTCATTGCTTATTATTTATAATGGGATGCACATGAGCTATTCCTTTACTTTACAGCATTACAATTACTCCTGTTCCTTTAAAGGTAATTTATGTATTTAAAAGAAAAATAGCATGACGTTTATTGGCAATAATAACTTCTTATTTTAGAAGAAGAATTTTAAGAAGATAATAAGCACTGCCTGACGACTGCACCCAAGTGAAATATATTGTTCTGCATTGTTTCAGAAAAGAACCAGTCTATTTAAATTAATTTTTAAATTCACAGATCCTGAATGAAACCCATTGCTAGGTCAGTGCAGCTTTCAGAGCCCCTAATGCCTGAAATAGTTTTTCACCTGGAATTTAAATTCCCCATTGCCAAGGCATACATACATGCTAGGCCCCATCAGCCAATGAATGGACAGAGTTCTGCCTTTTGCTCCCACACTACTTCCTGTTACAGTTAGAGCTGCATTATTTCCTGTCAGCTGATCTCTGAGGGAACACACAGCCCATCACTAAATGGCGGCTCAAGGAAAATATTAACTGATATATATATTCCAGTTTGGCAAGATTTTTTAATAGACCACTTATTATGATATAAACGTAATGTTGATTGAGTATTTATTCTGGGGGTATAGTTTTCCTGACTAGTATTGGTTTTTGGATAGTCCTGAATTGCCATTGTATTTGTGCTGCCAATGATGTGAGCAACCATATAACATATTTACAACAAATGGGTTTTCTCCTTGACAGGTAATCGGTTACTCTTTTTTTCTGGCATAAGGAGATGGGATGACCACTATAGGAAGAGCGATAATTAAGCTAAGTATTGGAAGTGCATGTTCTAGTCACATTCTATTTGATTCTTGGAAGGAACACTGTGGTAGCTGCTTCCCCTGCCTGAACCCCAGTGGCTGAGACCTCTAATAATATACATAGCTCCTAAATGCTTCTATCTACATCAGAAAAATCAGTATTGGGTTGTCCTAGCTTCTTGTGTAACTGTAGATATAAGGTTAAGTTTCTATATGTAGATATGAGATGGGTCCTTCAACCTGTCAACAAATAGGCTTCATCTGTATAATTTTCTTGTTTTGAAATACAGAGCAAAGAAATGCATTTTCAACCAGTTACAAGTAACAGCTAATAGATGGGAGACAATAGCCTTGGGCACGTCTTCCCTAGTGGTGATCATGCATTTGTCCCTTTGATGCCAATGTGAGTGCATTACAAGTTCTTGTAAAGGGCAAAAAAGAGAGAATGCAGTGGTGCCAGAGGTGTTATGAAATTGTACGAGGGATGCTGGTACAGGTATGGGACCTGTTATCAAGAATGCTTGGGACCTGGGTTTTTCTGGATAAGGGATCTTTCCGTCATTTGGATCTCCATAATTTAAGTCTGGATAAGGGATCTTTCCATAATTTGGAACTTTCTGGATAAGGGGTTTCCAGATAAGGGATCCCATACCTGTACACTGCCAACGAGCCAACATTTCACATGTCCAATCAGAATAGAATGTGCATCTTTAAGGCATACTTTGGATCCACTGAAACCATGTTTCCTTTGGAAAAACTCCGGTAGACTTGAAAGTTTTAATATTTTTTTCAAGAAATGGCCAGATTTTCAATTCTAACATTTCATGAAACAATAAATAAGCTAAAAAGCCAAGAACAATTTGCTGTTGAGTAATATTTAGTACTGAATGATCTCACAGCCAGTATTATTGCCAGAAAAGATGAAAAGTTCATTCTACCCTCCCTGAAAGACTGAAAGCCTCCCTAGAAGGCGATGGCTCAGATACAAAAGGATATACAGTATAAAGAAAAACATCATATGATAAGTGTTTATTGGAACAGCATATATCTAGGTAAGTTGATTATTGTTAGATAAAATAGTAATTGTAAACTAAAAATTATCAGTTTATTGGGTGTAGTGGTTATTTTACATTTAACGTTCCTTAATCCAACAGGAACCAACATGAAAGATAACTTACTGTGTGCTTGGGATATTTCTTCATTGTATAGATTTGGTAATCACTTTTCATTGAAAAAATGCTGGAAGGTGCTGGAAGGAGCTGGGAGCTGGGGAAAGTGCCATTTAAGGGCCCTGTGGGCTAGCCACACCTCCTTGATATCATACCCAATCAAGCCCAATGATCATTAACACCACCCCCTTCATGGCTTCTTGTAATGAGATTATAAATGCAATAATATCCCTCTGGGAGAAGGTAAAGAGAGCGACCAACTTGCTATTGAGACATTGCCTACTGGAAAAAGACTGCAGCTGGGCAAGTAATAGTATTTACAGAAACTTAGAGAAATAAGGAAAAGTAAATAATTACATTAAGGCAAATACACAGGTTAAAAAAATATGATTGTGTAACTTTAAATGGCATAGTTGTAGGGCATCTCAAGAAGACATTCTGCCACATCATGTACTGAGGTTTTGCATGGGATTTATGGTGCAATACAATGGCTGTGGGTTCTAATGCAATAAGGAAGGCTGTGGCCAGAGGTCAGGAAAAAATGGTGGCTTCAAAATATCAGCTAACCCAACATCGCAATTCAAGTTAGAAAAAACACACCAAGATGGAAACAACTTTACATTAAACTCTAAATAATTCCATCAGAGAAGAATAAAGGCAAGTTACAAATCATAGTTTCTTTTGTCAGAGATGATAACAGAGCTAATGTGTTTATAAATATCACCAAAATGTGCAAAATAAGAATGTGCAAATGAGTCCCCCCTAGACTAGACAATTGCAAAGCCTTAGTGAGAAATCAGTATGTGTGTTAGAGAGGAATGTCGCTGCTAAAGGGACCTTTTATGCACTGATCACGCTGAGGACCTCTCACCCCTCAGTCCATTAAATCAATATTAACATTTCTCGTAAAAGTTCTCTGCTGCCTGCCAAGTGTTGGCATCCAAACCAGATTTCAGGCAGGATACCCTGATTAAGAGTATTGTGCTACAGAGACATATATATATTTCAATTAACCTGGAAACCTGGGCATCTTAGATATGGGAATTGCACTCTTCATTAGACTTTAAGTCCAAGGTTATGAGGGTATTTGGTATATATAGCAATATCTGTAGGGTAAAATGTAGGGTAGTATTGGGGTGAAAATGGTACTTGTTTCGTCAGTATATTTTGGCACACCTTCTTCTATTCCTTTTTATCAAAATAACAGTACAGGTATAGGACCTGTTATCCAGATTGCTCGGGACCAAGGGTATTCCACATAAGGGGTCTTTCCGTAATTTGGATCTTCATACTCTAGGATTATTTTACATCCAGTAAGGATTAATTATATCTTAGTTGGGATCAAATACAGGTACTGTTTTATTATTACAGAGAAAAGGGAATCATTTAACAATTAAATAAACCCAATAGGGCTGTTCTGCCCCCAATAAGGGGTAATTATATCTTAGTTGGGATCAAGTACAGGTACTGTTTTATTATTACAGAGAAAAGGGAATCATTTAACCATTAAATAAACCCAATAGGGCTGTTCTGCCCCCAATAAGGGGTAATTATATCTTAGTTGGGATCAAGTACAGGTACTGTTTTATTATTACAGAGAAAAGGGAATCATTTAACCATTAAATAAACCCAATAGGGCTGTTCTGCCCCCAATAAGGGGTAATTATATCTTAGTTGGGATCAAGTACAGGTACTGTTTTATTATTACAGAGAAAAGAGAATCATTTAACCATTAAATAAACCCAATAGGGCTGTTCTGCCCCCAATAAGGGGTAATTATATCTTAGTTGGGATCAAGTACAGGTACTGTTTTATTATTACAGAGAAAAGGGAATCATTTAACCATTAAATAAACCCAATAGGGCTGTTCTGCCCCCAATAAGGGGTAATTATATCTTAGTTGGGATCAAGTACAGGTACTGTTTTATTATTACAGAGAAAAAGGAATCATTTAACCATTAAATAAACCCAATAGGGCTGTTCTGCCCCCAATAAGGGGTAATTATATCTTAGTTGGGATCAAGTACAGGTACTGTTTTATTATTACAGAGAAAAAGGAATCATTTAACCATTAAATAAACCCAATAGGGCTGTTCTGCCCCCAATAAGGGGTAATTATATCTTAGTTGGGATCAAGTACAGGTACTGTTTTATTATTACAGAGAAAAAGGAATCATTTAACCATTAAATAAACCCAATAGGGCTGTTCTGCCCCCAATAAGGGGTAATTATATCTTAGTTGGGATCAAGTACAAGGTACTGTTTTATTATTACAGAGAAAAAGGAAATCAATTTTAAAAATCTTAATCGTTTGATTAAAATGGAGTCTATGGGAGACAGGCTTTCCGTAATTCGGAGCATTTTGGATATCGTTTTCCGGGTAAAGGATCCCATAGCTACATTTTCTTGGTTTGTGGCACTCAAAATAGAGCGTGCTGTAACTTGCTGTGTTTACTGATGCTGACACAAAACAGCACTTTGGTACATGCAGTCAATGGGGCAGACCTCAACTCGTACCTCCCAACACATCCCCCTTACCCTTCACCTCAAGATTTGCCACAGAGACAATGATGACACCCAGGTATGGCTGTTACAGGCCACTGGTTAAATTAATAGAAATAAGTACATAGATTGACATTTTAAGTAAATATAATCATACAATTTAACCACCAAGTGGCTTCCCGCCATGCTGGCCACAGTGTTGGGTGAGCAAATGAGAGCAGGCCACCTTAATCACCAACCTCCTGGAACCCTTGCCCAAGGGGGATCATCTACCACCAAGTGGGGCATAGCCCCTTTACTCATGACAAGCATTCCTACAGAAAGTGTCAAAGTAAGCATAACACTCCCCATGCCCATGCCATCTCCAAGGGTGGGTGGATGGGATACTGATCCTTAGCTGCACCCACAATCCCTCTGTTTCCTACCTGCCCTATCCTAACACGGTCAAGGATCCTATTCCTAAAAGAAAAGGCACCTCCGCAATAAAGATTTTTAAAGGGCTTGTCCCATTTTGCAGCTCTGAGTGCCAGTGCTTTTTCGTTGCTATTGTGTTGGTGCCGATCCCTCCAAGCAGTGTGCACCGAGCGCTAACAATTTTTCTTGGAGAGGTAAGGGTGTGCAAGCAGGGTCTCCTGTTCTTCTCCTATTCCAGAACCACCTTCCAGGGCTACCTTGTGTCCATGGGCCCTGTACCTTGGGGACCTTACATGTAATTGTGCAGGCTGAACCTGGTACACTGACGTTTGTGATTCCTTTGTTAATACAAGACTTTGCTTGCTTTATTTTACTTTGTATTTGCGCTTGCTGTCAAATCTTAAATTAGGATCAATCATGAGAATTATCAGTCATGAGGATAAATTATATAGGATCAATTCCCATTATCTAAAAGGCTCTTTTGTTAGGGATTACATAAGGCAACCCCACTTGCGATACTAATTCTGTCTGTATCCAAAATGTCTTGAGGAGGAAACACAATGGGTATTCATAAAATATTAAACTTTGTATTTTGAAGTAACAAGTCAGAATTAAGGGAGTTCCACATCTGTTTTATATTACCTTCCATACTAATTGCCCTTATGCTTCTCTTGTATATACAAGAGGTCTGAAAATGATTTAATATGTGAGCTTATAAAGCAGCACAGAACATCTAACAGATTTTGAAAGAGGTTGAATAGTTGGTGCCCAAATAAAAGGAATGGCAAAGTTATTTAATGTCTCCAGGGGAACAATGTCAAAAAGCATAACCGTAAATGCCAAGCAAGGGACGACTGCACTGGTTTAGAGAAACAGTGGTTACAAATGGAAACCCACCAAGGACAGATGGAAATCACAATGACCCAGTTAAAGCACAATCTGTACCACGGACGTTAAAATGAGCAAACTGCTCTCAATCCCTTTCTCTAACTTATCTTTCACAGGGGCCTGATTGGCTGCTGTTTTGATTGGTTTACTAGCTGGATATAGTCTTACAATTCCTGCTAGACTCATATGCAAAAAGGAAAGCAGTATGAAGTGAACACCCCATGGGAAATATATTTATTTTCACAGTACATATTAGGTACCTATCACAAACCCTATTTCTGTTGGTTAAGGCAATTCATGCAAGATAACCCTTTCCGTTGCCCTTTACACCTGCAATTAGTCCTACTTGTGTGTTATGAATGACACTCATTTAAGGCCATACATTAGGGGGACTTACAGTTGCAGTGGGCTGCTCACAATAATGCCCCTCAAGCGCAGAATCAAGATACACGGTGTGCAGTTCAGCTCTATTTAGGATTAACCAGCGCAAGATTTCTTATCCGGGCGCTCCCAAGGCCGCCCCAATAGTTTCCTGCACGCCCATTTATACTCCCATAGAGGTCCCCATTTCTATGTATGGGAGCAAAATTTAATCCGCCCTAATTTTTGTACCACCCTAGGCCCAGGCCTTTGTGGCCTAGCATCAAATCCGGGCCTGGGAGGGACAATGAGTTGCACCCACACAACACTAGATGGTGCAAAGGACTTCACTGAGGGCAAAAACATAGTGATGAGCCTCCTTAGTCAATGCCCCATGTTGTTCATTTTGCACTGAATATCTATCTATCTATCTATCATCATCTATCTATCAATCAATCTATCTATCATCTATCAATCTATCATCTATCTATCTATCTATCTATCTATCTATCTATCTATCTATCTATCTATCATCATCTATCTATCAATCTATCTATCATCTATCAATCTATCATCTATCTATCTATCTCTATCTATCATCTATCTATTTATCTCTTTATGTCTATCTATCTATCTATCATCTATCTATCTATCTATCTATCTATCTATCTATCTATCTATCTATCATCTATCTATCTATCTCTATCTATCATCTATCTATCTATCTCTTTATGTCTATCTATCTATCTATCTCTATCATCTATAGGTCACCTATAGAGGCCCCCCCTTTAGATTAGAGGAACAGAGCTTCCATTTGAAGCAGCGTAGGTGGTTTTTCACGGTGAGGGCAGTGAGGTTGGGGAATGCCCTTCCTAGTGATGGGGTAATGGCAGATTCTGTTAATGCCTATAAGAGGGGCCTGGATGAGTTCTTGAACAAGCATAGTATCCAAGGCTATTGTGATACTAATATCTACAGTTAGTATTAGTGGTTGTATATATAGTTTATGTATGTGAGTGTATAGATTGGTTAGTATAGGTTTGTGGGTTTACTTGAATGGGTTGAACTTGATGGACTCTGGTCTATCTATCAATCATCTATCTATCATTATCATCTATCCACCCATCCATTCGTACCAGTCAGTTTGCAGGAAGGGTTCATGCTGCTAAGGAAGAAAGCTACTATTAACATCAATGTGCTGCAGGCAAGTTTTCTTGCATTATGGCTCTGTGTGGAAAATTGCTAATTAAATAATATAGGCTTTCTAAGGAATGCACTGTTAATTAAACTAAATAAAAGTAAAAAGTGTAAACCTTCCTGTCACCCCAGTAAAACAAACATGCTGCAGGCATAGTGTATCTGCACACCACATCCTAGAGTTAAATTGAAAGGCCATAAGTCCATAAAAATCAGCTCTCTGCCCTCCAGTAATGTGACCCGGCCCCCTAATTCAAGGATAAAATGAGCAGTATGTACTGTATGTAATCTATAGCTTTATTTATATAGCGCTAGACATGCAAAGCTGTACAGTATAACAATCTATTAATAAAGCAAACAGGGGTCATCCATAAGTAAAATAAAAATAAATACAAACTACAGCTACATTGAAATCAGGGATGTACCTATGTATACAGCAAATGCCACGGGAGGGGGGCCTGGGCCGTGGGGTATGTTGTACCATAGTCCCCCTCCCCTAGTAATGCGGCCCCCCTCGCTCCACTCCAATGCAATAAAACTAAGCGGGGGGGGGGGCAACCACTAGGTTGCCTCAGGGTGGCACTAGAGACCGAAATGCCCCTGTGCTGCGATATTATATGAAGTAGAAATTTAGCACAGTGCCAGCTCCAGTTTCACTATAGGTCACACTATAGGCTAGACATTAATTATATGTATGTATGTGTATATATATAAAGAACCAACAAATGGTGCACTCAAACTAAAGAGAGTGATATGGGTGCATGAAAGGCTCCAGGCACAAAGAGTCCAGTTTTGTATTAATATATATCTTCCAAATTAACATGTACACCACATAATTAGTATCGCATGTGTGATGTCCACGTATTTTGTATGATCTCCCTGTATGGGGGTCACTAAACTGTGACCCAACCAAAACAAAACGACACTGAGAGCAACCTTTGCATTTAAACATACCTTCCCTGGGTAATCCCAGGAAGGTTAGTTTCCTCGGTACAGGGGGGACCTCAGCTCTTACTAACTTGCCACCTATTGTATTACCCCTACGATAAGACATCATAGGGGTTCGTTGAAAAGTTTCAATCATGGGATATGACTCCCTCAACAAATGCCAGTGTTTTTGCAAAATAGAGTGTAATCGACCACTCTGCGCATGATATTGGGAGACAAATGTCATGCGTTGTTCAGTACCATGTTTACGGTGTATATATATATATATATATATTTAATAACGTAAGGATTGCTGGCAGTGGCCTCCTGCACTTTACTGTTTATTCCCGGTTTATAGGGCATAATAGCCAAATACTCAAAAATCAATCCCTTCTCTCACAAGGTAAATGCCTGGGGGGCCCTTTTTACCTGGTATGAAAGTGAAAGCAATGATTAAAATGTTAATCAGATGCCATTTCGTAACGGGGAAAAAAAACCTACAATTTGCTTACTGTCACCTGGGGATCTTTTTGTTTTCAGAGTTATTATGATCCTCCAATGAATGATTCTAATGAAACTGCTAAAAAAAAAAGAGCTATTAGAATAAATGTTCATCCATTGTTGGAATCAGACTCTACGTGCCGGTTTTTGAAGCCCTCTTCTGAGACCGTTCATGATCTAGAGAGAGGTTTATGCAGCTAAGTAAAACTGCAACAAAATTCATTACAACTTTTTTTGGCACTTCAATAAACCAAATCCCAGTGGTGCAGCTGAGCAGAATACGGACTACCCATTCCAAGTATGCTAGGTGCATATCTAGGTACCAGGATAGCCCTTACACCACACAGTGCCTATACCTGCTGCCCATTCAGGCTAAATCCCATCACCATTTGCCATTAACATTGTTTTCAGGGTGTCAGCAAACACAAGAAAATGAATATAACCGAGCGTATGCTTATTTTCCACAAGAGCTCTTTCATTTTACACATTCCAGGTTTAATGAGTTGAAACTCAAAAGAATAATTAGCTCGATTGCTAAACTGCTCCCTTAACATTAGAAACTCGCAATTGCTGTCTGTTTAATTAACTTTACTCGTGCAGAAAAATGCTTCCTTGTATTTAAATTTTTGTTTGGTTTTCTTTCTGGCCGTGGAGGAGAGAAGTTGACTTGACTCGTTGCTCTTTCCTAATGGTCTGTGCCTTTCACGGCTGGAATTCTCTAAGCTTCGGTTGTGAAATCCTGTTCCCAAATGGTTCTGTGTTTGTGTTTTGTGTATTGTTACAGAACATCATGTCTAAATTATTTCCAACTAACTTCTACACAAAGAAACATGGGAAATTGGCTTTTTTTTTTCTCTTTCTTTAGAGGTCAAGAATACAGAAAGACCAATTCAGTGACTAGTATTGAGTGACCCCATTTCACTCCGCTTGTGTTCCCAGCGACTCCATGTGATGTTCCCTGACAATATTGTGAGCACAAACATATTCCATTTGGAGTTCTCGGAAAACATGGTGAGTCAGGACTTTTTATTATCAGTACTATGTGTAGGAGTCTGACACAACTTAATATACAGAACAAGCAGAGCACTGAATTGTGAGTCCTGTACAGGTATGGGTAACCCATTATCCAGAAAGCTCCGAATTACGGAAAGCCCATCTCCCATAGACTCCATGTTAATCACATAATTCAGAATTTTAAAACTGATTTCCTTTTTCTCTGTAGTAATAAAACAGTACCTTGTAATTGATCCCAAATAAGATATAATTACCCCTTATTGGGGCAGAACAGTCCTATTGGGTTTATTTAATGGATAAATGATTCCCTTTTCTCTTTAATAATAAAACAGTACCTGTACTTGATCCCAACTAAGATATAATTACCCCTTATTGGGGGCAGAACAGCCCTATTGGGTTTATTTAATGGTTAAATGATTCCCTTTTCTCTGTAATAATAAAACAGTACCTGTACTTGATCCCAACTAAGATATAATTACCCCTTATTGGGGGCAGAACAAGCCTATTGGGTTTATTTAATGGTTAAATGATTCCCTTTTCTCTGTAATAATAAAACAGTACCTGTACTTGATCCCAACTAAGATATAATTACCCCTTATTGGGGGCAGAACAAGCCTATTGGGTTTATTTAATGGTTAAATGATTCCCTTTTCTCTGTAATAATAAAACAGTACCTGTACTTGATCCCAACTAAGATATAATTACCCCTTATTGGGGGCAGAACAAGCCTATTGGGTTTATTTAATGGTTAAATGATTCCCTTTTCTCTGTAATAATAAAACAGTACCTGTACTTGATCCCAACTAAGATATAATTACCCCTTATTGGGGCAGAACAGCCCTATTGGGTTTATTTAATGGTTAAATGATTCCCTTTTCTCTGTAATAATAAAACAGTACCTGTACTTGATCCCAACTAAGATATAATTACCCCTTATTGGGGGCAGAACAGCCCTATTGGGTTTATTTAATGGTTAAATGATTCCCTTTTCTCTGTAATAATAAAACAGTACCTGTACTTGATCCCAACTAAGATATAATTACCCCTTATTGGGGGCAGAACATCCCTATTGGGTTTATTTATTGTTTAACCCTTTAAGTGCCAGCCGAATACGTCATTTCGGTTCCCCCCAGTGCCAAACGTTTTTTAAGCATTTTGTACTCATTCACTTTAACAATGTTTTTTGGTAGGAAAACCTCCATGAAACTAGGGAAATTATATATCGTTTTTTTCGTCACTAATTGGGCTTCGACATACATACCAAATTTTATAACTTTTCTGGAGATATGATGTGTATTTTGGGTGAAATATGTAAAAAAAAAAAAAATTATGAAAAATTTCTGTATATTTTGAGGTTTTTTTCCATAGAAAAGTTAATTTTACTCACTTTTTTTTATTGTTTGTAAAAGCCCTGATACTCCCAATTCCAACGATACCAAATATGTGGTGGTACCCCACAGTTCCTGTCCAGAAGTAACCCCCAAACTAAGGCAATACTTAGTACAATATCACACCAGAACAAAGCGGAAAAGCGCTTGTAACAGTTAATGCAGCATAACTTATATGTAAATCTAGAATATCCCCTCATGTTTGGTATCTTTAGAAACTACAGACCTTCAGGTTTCTAGGTGCAATGTAGTTTTCACTCAAAAGCCAAATACCTTTTGTCAGTGCATTGTGAAATTTGCAACTTTTTATGACATTTTTTTTTTTTTCTAAAACGTAAACTTGGACGCATGATCAAATGTGGATTTGACAAAAAAAAATCTCATAAAAATTTTCTAACAAAGGCATATTTGAAAGACAAACTTCTCCTGAATAAAATGATGCCCCATATGTATGGGTGCACATAAAGACATGGGCACCAAACACTCCAAAGCAGGGGCAATGCACAAGGGCAATTACAGCTAAAAATGTGGGGGCTGCGCTCTATGTGCACTACCTGCAGTTTTTCAGTGTTAACCCCCCCTACCTGTAAAATAACCCCCACAAACTATATATTTCTGAAAAGTGCACACCTTCAGCTATTCAGAGACACCACTCTTCTCTTTCTACATGGAAAATTGTGGCCGCAGTCCTTTGCAGAAGTCAGCGCTTTGGTCAGAAATCAAGGAAAAACCAGATAAAAAACCTAGATTTCTCCCCAAAATCTCCATGGCAACTACCAAAAACTTACTAACCATCAATCTGCAAGTTCCCCTGAATAAAACGATACCCCATATGTATGGGTGCACATAAAGACGTGGCCACCAAATGCCCCAAAACAGGGGCAATGCATAAGGGCAATTTCAGTTGAAATTTTGGGGGCTGCGCTCTATGTGCACTACCTGCAGTTTTTCAGTGTTAACCCCCCCTACCTGTGGAATAACCCCCACAATCTATATATTTACGAAAATTGCACACCTTCAGCTATTCAGAGACACCACTCAAAGATAAAACACCATAAAATCAGTAAAATCCAATAAAACCACCTAAACCAACAGAAGAACAATAATTGCAATGAAATCGGTGGTCAGAGCCCTGGATCCACCAACGTCACTGCAAATTCAGCACCAAATAGCAATAAAAAAAGTTACAGTGCAATAGAATAATTCAAAAACAGAAATCAATTATGAAAATGCCAAAAAAACACTAAAATGCAACCAAATAAATCAGATAATTATAGAGCAAGATCAGAAATAAAGTTTTAGTAAAAAAAAAAGACTGCCAAAGAAAGCAAAGAAAGAAAGAAAAGAAAAGAAAGAAAAAAAAAAAAAAAAAAAGTGTAAGTGTGTGTGTAAGTGTCTGTGTGTGCTTGGGAAAGTTGTAAATAAGTGTGTATGTGTACAAAAGTGTAATAATGACAAAGATAGAAGAAAAAATGCAAAAAAAAAAAAAAAATTTTTTAGACAGTTGAGATAGAAATAAGCAAAATAAACAGTGGTAGAGAGTTGTAGTTCAGCTTACCCAAGGCAGGCAGACGATCAGGGGCGATCAGGGGCGATCAATCCAGCAGGAAGGCAGCAGGGGAGCTCCATCTTGTCCAACGTGCGCAGCAGGAGTGAGGAGCCGACAGTAGGCGGCGCTATTTAAAGGGACAGCAGTGGACACGTCATCAACGCGTGTCCACTGCTGTCATTGGCTGGCGACGCGATCGGTGCGGCTGGGGGACCCGGATCGGTGAGTATGTTTATATTTGCTCGTTGCCTAGGGGGATATGAGGGGTTTACAAGCGCTGCGCTGCTTTAAAAGCGAGCGCAGCGCTTGTAAACCCGACAGTGCCATTGGACGTAGATTCTACGTCCCATGGCACTTAAAGGGTTAAATTATTCCCCTTTCTCTGTAATAATAAAACAGTACCTGTACTTGATCCCAACTAAGATATAATTACCCCTTATTGGGGGCAGAACAGCCCTATTGGGTTTATTTAATGGTTAAATGATTCCCTTTTCTCTGTAATAATAAAACAGTACCTTGTACTTGATCCCAACTAAGATATAATTACCCCTTATTGGGGGCAGAACAGCCCTATTGGGTTTATTTAATGGTTAAATGATTCCCTTTTCTCTGTAATAATAAAACAGTAATGTACTTGATCCCAACTAAGATATAATTACCCCTTATTGGGGGCAGAACAGCCCTATTGGGTTTATTTAATGGTTAAATGATTCCCTTTTCTCTGTAATAATAAAACAGTACCTGTACTTGATCCCAACTAAGATATAATTACCCCTTATTGGGGGCAGAACAGCCCTATTGGGTTTATTTAATGGTTAAATGATTCCCTTTTCTCTGTAATAATAAAACAGTACCTGTACTTGATCCCAACTAAGATATAATTAATCCGAATTGGAGGCAGAACAATCCTTTTTGGTTTAATTAATGTTTAAATTATTTTTTAGTAGACTTAAGGTAGGGGTTCCAAATGACAGAAAACCCCAGAAGCAACTAACACAAAGCCACAAAACCATCATATTTACATTTTCAAGTCCATCTTCAGACCCAGAGTTACACATACACACTCATGTCCTAAAAAGAACCTGACAAAGGTAGGTAAAATGATAGTGCAGTGCTAGTTTTTCTCCCAGCCCAGTGCAGTTTCTTCCCAAAAGGGAAAGAACTTAGTGAGATTATTTTCAATGGGTAAAGCCTAACATATTGGCACCGGGACTTCACTTGTCTTTGATTTGAGGCCAGATGCTTTCTTGCTCCATTGGTTATTCTTGGAACTATAGTTGGGGGCTGTTTGAATATCTCATAAACAAAATCTGAACATCTCAAAAGTGTAAGACCTTTTAAACAGGACCTTCATTGCCTTATGTTGCCTTATGGAATCCTTTGTACCGGCTCTTACTTGATTACAGTGGCTGAACAATGGTGCGTATTATGTGAGAGTCCTACGAATAAAGGATTATTATAAGAATGCATCACACTGTGTCTCTACACACACCAAAGGTTTCTTGTAATCCGCATTATTTCCTTTGATTCCAAAGATTTAACTCTGTCTGTTAGAATGAAAGCATCTTCGTTGTGTTACTGCCCTTGTTGTATAGTACTTTGGAAGCCACACACTATTCATTACTATAAGGAAATCTAAGCACACTGAAAATGCTCTTTATTCTGACCTAACTTCATGGGTGGTGTATTTTCTTGGCAAAACAGGAAATCTGGGGTGAGGATAAATACTGAAGCATTAGCACAATCCTTAGAGATTTTTTTTCACTCCTTGAAAAAAAAAATTATTTTTTTTCAATAATGGTTGAGACTTATTATACTTTCAAGGACAAACATAAGAAAGTAGAGATCTCAGCTTTACTGATCCAGCCAGGGGGATCAAAAACTAGATAAACAGATAGAATTTCTAGAATAATATTTAATAAGGGCCAGCAATAGGATGTGGGGGAAAGGATTTTCTCCACATGTACCCAATGTTGAAGATTACATTTACACACAATAGCATAATGGCAGGTAAGGTTACAAAATGGGCAACAGATTCATCAATCTATTAGAAATGATTACCGTATATACTCGAGTATAAGCCGATCCGAATATAAGCCGAGGTACCTCATTTTACCTAAGTAAACTGGAAAAACGTATTGACTCGAGTATAAGCCTAGGGTGGGAAAAGCAGCAGCTACTGCTAAGTTTTAATAATCAAAATAAATACCAATTAAATTACATTAATTGAGGCATCAGTGTGGTATATGTTTTTAAATATTTATTTCAAAGATAAACAGTAAACTAGCTCTGTAAGTGGAGAAGAGGATCAACAAAAACAATATGAGTACTACCCCACGCTCATTGCACATTGGCAAACTGGCAGCAGACCCAGTCCCGGAGGAGATGTAAGGGGAAATAAGTATTGCTAGTGGGAGCCTAGGCCAGGGCACTGGAGGGTCTGGTTGCGGGTGGCCTAATTTGCACACAAAGGAGAGCGGGTGCTAGTCTAGAGGGACCCATGGCACCCGACTCGAGTATAAGCTGAGGGTGACTTTTTCAGCACATTTTGGGTGCTGAAAACTAGGCTTATACTCGAGTATATACAGTAAGTGCCAGTGGTTCTCAATCAAAATGTTATCAGTTTGAGAGTGTAAAGATTTAGCACCATTGTAAATTTGTGGAGGAATATAAATAGATCCCTTCCAGTGGAAGCTTCTCAGGGAAGAAATAGCCCGAATCCCTTTCCTGACTGAGGTCCCTACGTGCAGGCAGGTTTAACCTGGGAGTTTTAACTTCATACTACTACTTCTCACTGGAACAGATGCTGCTCTTGCTTAGCTGGCCTATTAAACTCTAGCGACAGACCCACTGTCCTTACTACATTAATAATGTCCCTACTTTCATTACATGCTATACTCATAGCACTGCCTTAAAGGAACAGTAACATCAACAAATTGAAGTGTTTTAAAGTAATTAAAATATAATGTGCTGTTGCTCTGCAAAAAACTGGTGTTTTTGCTACAGAAAAGCTACTATATAAATAAGCTGCTGTGTAGCCCCGGGGGCAGCCATTCAAGCTGGAAAAAAGGAGAAAAGGCACAGGTTACATAGCAGATAACTAGTAGATAAGCCCCATATAATGGGGGTTTGTCTGTTATCTGCTAAGTAACCTGTGCCTTTTCTCCTTTGAATGGCTGCCCCCATGGCTACACAGCAGCTTATTTATATAAAATATAGTAGTCTTTCTGAGGCAAACACACCAGTTGTACCAATGCAGGGCAACAGTACAATATATTGTAATTACTTTTATACACTTTCATTTTTTGGTGTTACTGTTCCTTTAAAATGAGAATTTATAAGCTCTACTCCATACTTAAGTTATTATGGGAAGTGACATTAAATAGCTACTGTGGCCAGCTATGCATCATAATAATAATGATGCATAATAATAATTGAGAGCCATATATACAATCTTGCAGACAGTCTATTTTGATCTATATAGATCTTCTCAGTGCAATATATTGGAGGAGGTAAAGACTTGAAGAGTAGTGACACGAAGGAACCATCAGGGTTTAGGTTGAGAAGAAGTTTATGGAGCCCTTTTCAGAAAGAGCCCTTCTCAAATGCAAGACATGCACCAAGACCTTCTGAGGAGGTAGGACCTGGAGAGCATTAAAGCAAAGGAACCATCAGGGTTTAGGTTAAGAAAGGCTACAGTGTATAAGAAACCCAAGACAAGCACTGAGAGCCTTCTTAAAACAGAAGGTATTCACATCCCTCATGATACACATGTAGCACTGTCTTAAACAGCTTGGTTTCTTTATTTTTTCATCATAGCCTCAACCATTTCCATCATCAGCCTTGATGGCCACGTCATTATTTCAATTGACTACAACTGATTACTTAAATTATCCTTCAAACTTCTCTTGATTATTTTTTGTTTGGAATACAAGGTTTGCCTCTCCTATGCCCTGTGGAAACCTCACTCGCCACAGGTTATATCAAATCTTAAGTGTCACAGATTCTAAAATCTAAAAGTACTTTTTGACCAAGGTTGCTTGGATTTGTAATACAGCAATGGAGACAGGACAATGAATACCTGTCATCTGTGCTTTAAACATTCCTTATGATTCACAAATGATTCACCATTGCTCAATGTAAAGTGAATAAGAGACAGAATTCTTGTGTTCCAGTAAGGCAGTTTCCTTTCATACCAAGTGATACTGATCACTGTAGAACCACCGGCTTTGGTTATAGAGTTGTTGTGTAAACTGTTATTATTTAAGTAACAGTGAAAACATTAAGTAATTAACAGTGAAAGTATGAAAAAAAAGATTGAAAAAAAATGAATTTAATAAAGTATGTTTAAAACAGGTATCAGGCTATCGTGTTTATGAAGACACGGCGCTGGGAAAGGTGCAAATTAATTTGTTCTTTGCTGCTATAAGGTGTTTCCAACTCATCTTGTGCTAAAGCCTTTAGAGCTGCCTCACAGGGCTGCCGAGTAGTGATGAGGGAATCTGTCCCGTTCCACTTCACCGAAAATTTCACGAATCTTTCACAAAAAATTTGCAAATCACCGAAAATGTCAAGCGGCAAAAAAATTCTTTTGACACACGACTATTCTTGCGACAATTTTTGGATGCGCATCAAATTTTTCTGCAGCAAATTTTTTCATCCATTTCGAGATAGAATCCGCCAATGGTGAAACGCTGAAATTCGACGCAAATCCATGCCTGGCAAAACATTTCGCCCATCACTAGTGCCAAGGGTGATTTGACGTGGCCTGATGCACTATGAACATGGGCAGAATGACAAGGACAGACAGCTGGGATAGGAAAGACAGACATATTCCCCAAGCTTGGCCATAGAAAGAATAGAAAAAGAACACAAAAAATGCCCAACATATTTATATTTCTATACAAGCATGGGGGACCAGCAACCCCATTATCCACCCATATACAATTATACAATCACACCAGTTACATGTGTATCATTATGAACTTGTAGAACATTTCAGTTGGTATGTTCTACTATCAGGGCCTTACACTGCATAGGGCAGTGATCCCCAACCAGTGGCTCAGGGGCAACATGTTGCTCACCAACCCCTTGGATGTTGCTCCCAGGGGCCTCAAAGCAGGGGCTTATTTTTGAATTCCTGTCTTGAAGGCAAGTGTTGATTGCATAAAACCCAGTGTAAAGCCAAACAGAGCCTTCTGTAGGCTGCCAGTCCACATAGGGGCTACTAAACAGCCAATCATAGCTCTCATTGGCACCCCCAGAAATTTTTTCCATGATTGTTTTGCTCCCCAACACTTTTTCCATTTGAATGGTGCTCAGGGATATAAAAGGTTGTGGACCCCTGGCATAGGGCCATCTTACTGACAATAACATGACTCTTCATAAGGATCCATGTGTATATTGGCCATGGATAATATAAACAATGCAGATAGGCAGTTGTGCTGACCAAGACCAAACTCCTCTAAATCACTTGAACAGAAATTACTTTTTATAATGAAATTATTGCAAAGATGAATTTCAGCAATATTATACATGCTGCAAAGCACTGCTGATTCTAAAATGTATATGGATGGGTTGTGCTACAGTTAACTATGGCTCATCTTTTTAAATAAAGCAGTCTGTCCAAGGAGTCATTTTTATCTCCCAAATGTGCATGCTTCACAAAACAGCGTTGTCATTAGATAAGTGCTGAACAGATTCTGCCTGGTTTCAGTTTTGCCGAAAATATTAATAAATGACTCCGCAGACTTTAGAAAGTGCAATATATAAAGTGAAAAGGATGAGAAAAGTCTATTCCTGGTTTTGTCTTCCAGCAAGGGTGGCAGCCCTAGAAATTAGGCAAAATGGGAACTAGTGATGTGCGGGTCGACAAGTTGTCGCAGCTGGCCCTAACCTGCTTGTTCTAAATCCACGCCTGACCCAGCCCACGGGTCCGAATATACTTATGTACCTGCACCTGATCCACCACCATCTCTAAAGTCATGGAGGGGGCAGGGCAGGCACACATCTATATATAGTGGGGCACAGTTAGGTTGCAGGCAGGGAGGGCAGCAGGAAGAACTGGGCCTGAACCCCCCACACGAATATGTGTTTCTGTCTGAACCAAGGGAAGCATCAAAAATGGGAACCTTGCCTCAAGTATTACTTTACCAGGAATGCTCAAAAGGCCAAATATATATTTTAGAAACCAAAAATTCTGCTCTTTTAGAGCAGAAATTGCGGTTGTGCTAACTGTACTTGGGGTGCGCAGGGCCAATGGGACTGCCATATGCCCAGGGGCCCCAGCTGCCCAACTTCTGCCATCCCTCCCTGCCCCAGCACGCATAGCTTATACTTACCTAAGCCGGGGGAGAAAGGACAGCGGCAGCACGTTGATGCTTCCCACTGGGGGTCTGTGGGCCCATCGGATCTTTTCCCAGTGTCCCACCACCCAGTTCTGACCATGAGGATATATATGCCCATGGGAGAAGACATGTGCCATTGCATCTTCTGCCTCCACTGGCAAGACACCCAAAAGTGCCCCTGACCATTTGTAGTCATTTATCTCTTCCCGGTGGTGCACTGTTCACATTTACTCCCCAATATTTGCTTAGGCTGATGTTTTAGATATGCTGGGTTTTTTTACAAAAAAAAATCACAATTTTAGTTTGCTAGAGATGAATATTGTTTCTTAACTTAATTGCAGCAGCTACTTTCTATTCCCTAATATCTAATGGAAAGATCAAAGAGACAGCAATTGCTGCATTCCTCTTACTTTAAATATTTCATTTACAAAGCATTTGATTTTTGGAACAAAGCATCTGCCTGACATACAAGGGCACTTGTTTAGCTCAGCATGAATACCCACATGCACACGCATTATTCTAAAGGTAATTGCTAAGTAAAATGGCCCTGTGCTATTGCCAGGCTGTATATGTAGGCCCCATCAGTCTGTAGCAGAGAACTATCTGACTTCCCAAACAGCCCTTTGAATTGTAACGTGAAGAAGCTTTTAATCTGCTTTTGCACCTGCTGCACATAATCTAGAGCCCTGGAGTGGTTTCCATGCAACAATAGTCCAACCTGCATGCATGAAAACAGCAATCCCCCCAGAAAATGATTTTTAAATTCAATTAGATACTGTATAAAAAAACATGTATCCAATATTTCACTATAGATTTTCTATACAGACATACAACTAGTGGTACTACTGCTGCCTTTTGTAAAATTAAGAATCCAGCAGGAAGGAGCTCAGTAAATGGTTTATACATAGGACAAGAGCATGGGCGTCCGCAGAAAATTTTCCAAGGGGGGGCAAGTAAGCTAGCATCATCCTGCAACAGATAAATATATATATATTTTTTTTTTTTTTTGCTGGATGATACTAGGGGAGGCTAAATATGGCCCATACACAGACTGACCTACAGCTAATGTGACACTTAGTGGATTCGCTGCTGACGTAAAAAGTTAACCTCCCAACTACCTCTTGCCGTTCCCACTGACTTCCACGGATACTGTACAAAAGTGCGGGTGGGGGTGCTTTTTTTTTTTTACCCTAAAATGTTTAGTATTAGTAGTAAAAGTATTCATACGCGCACTTCTGTTAGGGGATCTGCAAACATTTGTGTTTGTGATCAGTTAGCTTAAAGGGGTAGTTCGCATTCGAATTCACTTTTATTTTTAATGGTTTTTCAGTTATTTAGCTTTTTGTTCAGCAGCTCTCCATTTGGTATTTCAGCAGCTATCTGGTTGCTAGGGTCTTATTTACCCTAGCAACCAGGTAGTGATTTAAACAAGAGATGGGAATATGAATAGTTAAGGGGCCTACTTGGAAAAATAAGTAATACAAAATTATAATAATAATAAAATTGTAGCCTCACAGAGCAATATTTTTTGGCCCCCATTTGAAATCTGTATAGAGGCAGAAGAGAAAGGCAAATTATTCAAAAAAATTAATTAGGAAGAACAATTGCAAAGTTGCTAGGAATAGGCCATTTTATAACATACTAAAGGTTAACTTAAAAGTGAACCACCCCTTTAGATGTGTTTATGTTAGTTTTATAGCAAGAAAGGCAGTGGGTACTGACTCCCCATTATATACAGTGAGACGCAGTCTGTATTTACAAACCCAGCACATTATATACAGTGAGAAGCAGTGGGTACTGAGGGCAGATATTCAGGCCCTGGCACTATAACACTGGCACTGATACACAACATTGGCCCCACTGTAACTTACTATAAATGAACAAAACAATGACAAAAAAAAAAAAAAATAGTAAGTGCAAAAAACAACAACACATATATAAACACACAATGAGCTTTTTCAGAGGGAAAGAGTTAACTTACCCTCCATGTGTTAGGGTAGGGATAGATTATATATTATTATAGATGTCAGGTCAGGCAAAAAACAATTTAATGTCAGCTAGTGATTCTTTAGAACTGTATAGTACCTGGGTATAGTGCCTGGGTATAGTACCTGGGTATAGTACCTGGGTATAGTGCCTGGGTATAGTGCCTGGGTATAGTGCCTGGGTATAGTGCCTGGGTATAGTGCCTGGGTATAGTGCCTGTGTATAGTGCCTGTGTATAGTACCTGTGTATAGTGCCTGGGTATAGTGCCTGGGTATAGTGCCTGGGTATAGTGCCTGTGTATAGTGCCTGGGTATAGTACCTGGGTATAGTGCCTGGGTATAGTGCCTGGGTATAGTGCCTGGGTATAGTACCTGTGTATAGTGCCTGGGTATAGTGCCTGGGTATAGTACCTGGGTATAGTGCCTGTGTATAGTGCCTGGGTATAGTGCCTGGGTATAGTGCCTGGGTATAGTGCCTGGGTATAGTGCCTGTGTATAGTGCCTGGGTATAGTGCCTGTGTATAGTGCCTGGGTATAGTGCCTGGGTATAGTGCCTGGGTATAGTGCCTGGGTATAGTGCCTGGGTATAGTACCTGGGTATAGTGCCTGGGTATAGTGCCTGGGTATAGTGCCTGGGTATAGTGCCTGGGTATAGTACCTGGGTATAGTACCTGGGTATAGTGCCTGGGTATAGTGCCTGTGTATAGTGCCTGGGTATAGTGCCTGTGTATAGTGCCTGTGTATAGTGCCTGGGTATAGTGCCTGGGTATAGTGCCTGTGTATAGTGCCTGTGTATAGTGCCTGGGTATAGTGCCTGGGTATAGTGCCTGTGTATAGTGCCTGTGTATAGTGCCTGGGTATAGTGCCTGTGTATAGTGCCTGGGTATAGTGCCTGGGTATAGTGCCTGGGTATAGTGCCTGTGTATAGTACCTGGGTATAGTGCCTGGGTATAGTGCCTGGGTATAGTGCCTGGGTATAGTGCCTGGGTATAGTACCTGGGTATAGTACCTGGGTATAGTACCTGGGTATAGTGCCTGGGTATAGTGCCTGGGTATAGTACCTGTGGGATGAAAACTGCAGCAAAAGTTGAGAGTTGGTTCTTAGGTAAAGTTACAGGGGCAGATTCTTCTTTTCAGTCTTTATTTCTGTTTCCAGTTTGCAAAATCTCCCGATCCCTGTGTGCATGTGTGCTCTGATTGGTCAATTTTACTGTCTGTCAAGGAAGCTGTGCTCTGATTGGAGAATCCACAAGAAGAAAGATCCAATCGGAGCACAGCAAAAACGGGCTTGAGGGGACTGCAGAAACGGAGTAAGGTTTTTGTTTTTTTTGCTACTTTTCCAGGGGGGGGCAAGTGCCCCCTCTTGCCCCCTTCTGTGGACGCCCATGGACAAGAGCAATAGTTAGTTAGCATTAGTATTATCAGCAAATGGCGCTTTGTTTCTGCATTAGACACATCACATGGGCAGCGTGGATTAGTCCTTACCAACCTTTAAACCACTATCCCATTTACCAAGTGTTGTTGCCAACTTCATTGAAACCACACACCTGTTTGAGGCTAAAAAGGCTGCAGTCAATTTTATGAACCATAAATCACATTACAGTACATTAACCGTACCTTTTAACCATAACAAGATAACATCACTAGTTTATGATTTATAGATAATATAAACAAATCTGATAACTCTCTAGCTGCTGAAGGTTGTACTTGTAGAGACCATTGCTGGTTTCCCACCTATCCGATCCCCTAAGGCCAGCTCTCTATTAGTGTGCACAGCAGACACTGCGGTCCGGTCCCCCTGCCACTCCAGGGTCTTCCTCTTCTATAGTTACATCAGTGAGTCTAACACTCCACTGCCCCTACTCACCCTCCCTTTCTGATACCCAATCTCTGGCTGTGACAACAAACTTTAATCCATCAACCCCTTCCAAATCTCAATAAATGGAGGGTGGAAGGGAGATGCAAAGGAAAAAAATTTACTGAAATGCTGAAACACTAAAATAAACCAACTTCTGTTACATTTACAAACGCAGTGCATTTTTCAAAGTTCATTTTGCAGATGCCAATCGCCATGTTTTTTACCCTCAGTGCAGCTTGTCCCCGAGAATTGCAGTATAATTGCAGCCTATTGATGCAACACTTTGTGGGAACCCTGACATTATCACCATGGGGCCATAGAACTCTTATTCCCCAGCATAAATATGTGCACATCATTCAGCAGAAGAGGCAGGACTGACACAATGGCGCTTAGCATAACTTTATGGAAGTGCAAGGAGTTTTTGGATGCGAGTATGTTTAATGAAGGGCATCAATAAGTGCAACATTTACATGTATTTTTGCATGACTGCACTTGCAAATGTCTTTATTAGTGACCCTTAGGTTAAGGGCACACAAGGGGAAACCTGGGCTTCTCTCTGCCTGCAGTTTCTGTGGAAGCTGATGTGCTCCCATTAGCACAGTGCCGGCCTGTGGGCAGACACACTGAGTGGATATAGGATGTGGATGAGAGTACATTGGTGTTTCTGCATCTGTGGAAATAAGCAGAGCCTGCATGTCATGTACCGCTAACGTTTTCTATCTGGCAGAAGTTGTCATTTTTGTTGCATGCATGTTTGTTATGGGTTCAGGCCTCCTTTATCTGGTGCCTATACAAAGCCACCCTTGGTCTATTGTGTTTTAGATGAAATATATTTGTGACTATTATCATAAACAGATCAGGCTTTCTAGAAATGATGCCACATTTGCAAAACTGAAAATAATGTGTAAATACTTATAGGGCACTCCATTCCCCGGTGTTATTCCTCCCGGTTGCTTTTAATATAAGTCAAGGGAAAACCACACACACTATAATGAAAGAATATACAGTATGCTTGGCACACCCAACTGAACATGTGCAATGATAACAAATCCAAGGTGATAATGCATAAAGTAACACAGGAAAATCAATTTAATTTCACACAACCTGAGCATTACTGGAAAAACTGGAAATTGTCTTGTTTTACTTTACAGATTCTTGTAAGATTAAGGGTATTTGGCCAAGAACAATTTGCATGGAAACTTTATATATCTATCTATTTGAAATGGTCACTAGTGATGAGCGAATTTTTTCACCAGGCATGGATTCGCAGTGAATTTCCGCATTTCACCATTGGCAAATTGATTCGTGAAAATTTGCTGCAAAGACATTTGCCGCACGTCTAAAAAAAGTCACTCAACAAATGCGTTTAGAATTTTTCATTTTTTTATATATATATCATTACAGGTATGGGACCTGTTAACCAGAATGCTCGGGGCCTGGGGTTTTCCGGGTAAGGGATCTTTCCGTAGTTTGTATCTCCATAACTTAAGTCTGCTAAAAATCATTTAAACATTAAATAAACCCAATAGGATTGTTCTGCCCCCAATAAGGGGTAATTATATCTTAGTTGGGATCAAGTACAGGTACTGTTTTATTATTACAGAGAAAAGGGAATCATTTAACCATTAAATAAACCCAATAGGGCTGTTCTGCCCCAATAAGGGGTAATTATATCTTAGTTGGGATCAAGTACAGGTACTGTTTTATTATTACAGAGAAAAGGGAATTATTTAACCATTAAATAAACCCAATAGGGCTGTTCTGCCCCCAATAAGGGGTAATTATATCTTAGTTGGGATCAAGTACAGGTACTGTTTTATTATTACAGAGAAAAGGGAATCATTTAACCATTAAATAAACCCAATAGGCCTGTTCTGCCCCCAATAAGGGGTAATTATATCTTAGTTGGGATCAAGTACAGGTACTGTTTTATTATTACAGAGAAAAGGGAATCATTTAACCATTAAATAAACCCAATAGGGCTGTTCTGCCCCCAATAAGGGGTAATTATATCTTAATTGGGATCAAGTACAGGTACTGTTTTATTATTACAGAGAAAAGGGAATTATTTAACCATTAAATAAACCCAATAGGGCTGTTCTGCCCCCAATAAGGGTTAATTATATCTTAATTGGGATCAAGTACAGGTACTGTTTTATTATTACAGAGAAAAGGGAATCATTTAACCATTAAATAAACCCAATAGGACCTTTCTGCCCCCAATAAGGGGTAATTATATCTTAGTTGGGATCAAGTACAGGTACTGTTTTATTATTACAGAGAAAAAGGAAATCATTGTAAAAAATTTTCCGTAATTCGGAACTTTCTGGATAATGGGTTTTCGGATAAGGGATCCCAAACCTTTATATTATATTTTATACATTAGTTTCATCATATTTTATATATAGGCACCCAAGGTCCTCTCCCCTAAAGCTATCATCCTACCCATGGACCCTGTTTTCTGCCTGAGCACTGTGGCTGTCAATGCAACCCTTGTGCCATTACCCTAACGAGCAGTTATTATTATTATCATGTATTTATAAAGCACCAACATATTCCTTCTATAGTATTGTACAATAGAAGGGTGAATACATTACAAATTACATACAAATATGGACTAATCTAGGAGGTACAGAGGTTACTGCTCATTAGAGCTTACAATCTGAAAGCACTGGAGCTTACAATCTAACAGGTCCCTCGCTGCCTATAGCAAATGAGTAGCAAAGTGATGAATACTAAATTTCCAACCTTTATTCCCATTCCCTCATCAGCACTTGCTACTTAATGAGTTCCAGTGACAGTCCAAAGGCAGACAGATCATTTGCTCAGAGAAACTGGACTGCAGCCTAGACGCAAGTGCTAATTTACTGTACCGTAATGCACAATGGACATATTTTAGCTAGGTAATTGTATTTCTGTTTGGCATATTGTAATTTTACCCTTTTCAAAAAAAAAGTGCATTCTATTAAAAAAGGCTAAATATAAAGGAATTCTAGAAAAAAAATATAGCATTACTGATATTATTGCTGTCAAAGCATATCATACAGTATGTCGGAAGCAATAGAGCATTTAATTAAAACATATTGTTTTAAAACACATTTGGAGTAGGGATTCCTCTGTTACCCAAGTTATAGATTAGTCTACTGGGTGCTGTTTATTAAAGGGCACCTGTTTCCCTCACCAGAGGTGTGGCCTAATAGAGCCCGCATTCTGGTTGGGGGAAACAATATTAAAATATAACAAAATATAATATATAATATAACAAAAACCCCTTTCAGAGTTAGGCCACCTCACTTTCTCATTATGTGCATGTGTCTGACATAGGCATGGAGGATGCACCTTACAAGCTTAAAAGGGACAGGTATGGGACCCATTATCCAGAATTCTTGGGACCTGGGGTTTTCCAGATAAGGGGTCTTTGGATCTCCTACCTAAAGTCTGGTAAGCAGTCTGCTAAACAGTAATTAAACCCAATAGGATTGTTCTGCCCCCCCCCCCCCCAATAAGGGGTAATTATATCTTAGTTGGGATCAAGTACAGGTACTGTTTTATTATTACAGAGAAAAGGGAATCATTTAACCATTAAATAAACCCAATAGGGCTGTTCTGCCCCCAATAAGGGGTAATTATATCTTAGTTGGGATCAAGTACAGGTACTGTTTTATTATTACAGAGAAAAGGGAATCATTTAACCATTAAATAAACCCAATAGGGCTGTTCTGCCCCAATAAGGGGTAATTATATCTTAGTTGGGATCAAGTACAGGTACTGTTTTATTATTACAGAGAAAAGGGAATCATTTAACCATTAAATAAACCCAATAGGGCTGTTCTGCCCCCAATAAGGGGTAATTATATCTTAGTTGGGATCAAGTACAGGTACTGTTTTATTATTACAGAGAAAAGGGAATCATTTAACCATTAAATAAACCCAATAGGGCTGTTCTGCCCCCAATAAGGGGTAATTATATCTTAGTTTGGATCAAGTACAGGTACTGTTTTATTATTACAGAGAAAAGGGAATCATTTAACCATTAAATAAACCCAATAGGGCTGTTCTGCCCCCAATAAGGGGTAATTATATCTTAGTTGGGATCAAGTACAGGTACTGTTTTATTATTACAGAGAAAAGGGAATCATTTAACCATTAAATAAACCCAATAGGGCGTTCTGCCCCCAATAAGGGGTAATTATATCTTAGTTGGGATCAAGTACAGGTACTGTTTTATTATTACAGAGAAAAGGGAAATACATTTTAAAAATCTGAATTATTTGATTAAAATGGAGTCTATGGGAGACAGGCTTTCTGTAATTCGGAGCTTTCTGGATAACGGATCCCATACCTGTATTTGGCTGTTCAGATGGTGTTCATGCACCTACATAAGCTGAACATGAATAACTCATGTCAGGGGGTCCATTTCCCCTTTAAGTGTTCATTTTAATACAATCTTCCTAAGATCAGCAATAAGGTTGAAATGTTAATAATCATTTATTAAAAGATCCTAAAAGCATCCTGTACTTACATATAGTTATTATTATAAACATGAATATGATGTACTATCCTGTCCCTTCCGCTGGGCATTTATGTCATTAGCCATAATTGAATCATGTTCTACCTCCCCGCGGTGCATTTAATTTCATGTCCGTTTTCCATGCCCAGGTAAATGCTAGTGACAGCTCCGATCATATGAAGCCCACTCTTATTAAATACATTCTCATTCCGAGACTAATGTAAGAAGTCACCTCTTGTTAAGGAGTTTTGAACTTCAAAGTCCAGCCTCATCTCTCTCATCAATCACAATCTTGATTCTCATTAAGATCCGCGGCGCTAAGAGATCAGCTGTGGCTCCTTCAAAAAATAAAATCAAGATAACAAAGAGCGCAGGGCACCGGCTCCGATCCATTACAGCTTCATTCGGAGCTAATCAATTTCAACATAGTGGGATTTAAGGCCAAGCAAGAAACCCTCTTTTGTACATTTAGCAGAGCAGATCTAGTAACTGTCCCAATTATCAGCAATGCATACTATTTAGATACATTTAGAGCAGGGCTGCCCAACTGGCAGACTGCAGCCTCTCTCTGTGTTGCCCCCCCCCCCCATCTGTCTGGCTGCTGTGACTGCTTACCTTTGTGTAAGTTTTAAATTGTATCTGTGTATTGTGATTAACTGGCCCCTGTATTGTTCACACCTGCAATACCCTCTATTGTTGCCACATGTAAGGCCCTGCATTGTTCACACTTGTAATGTCCTGTATTGTTCACACCTCATATCTGTTACTTGTGTAGTCATGATAGGTTTCCCTATCTTCCTTGCTTCTCTGCCTGCACTATGCTGTCTGTGTGCACCATACTCTGCCTGCCCTATGTTGCCTGTGTGTGCCATACACTACCCGCCCTATGCTGCCTATATGTGCCATACTCTGCCTGCCCTACCCTGCCTGTGTGTGCAATACTATACTCTGCCTGCCCTATGCTTCCTGTGTTTGCCATACTTTGCCTGCCCTATACTGCCTATGTGTGCTATACTCTGTCTGCCCTATGCTGCCTGTGTGTGCCATACTCTGCCTACCCTACCCTGCCTGTGTGTTCAATACTATACTCTGCCTGCCCTATGCTGCCTGTGTATTCCATACTCTGCCTGCCCTATGCTGCCTGTGTATGCCATACTCTGCCAGCCCTATGCTGCCTGTGTGTGCCATACTCTTCCTGTCCTTTGCTGCTTGTGTGTGCCATGCTCTGCCTGCCCTATGCTGCCTGTGTGTGTCATACTCTGCCTGTCCTATGCTGCCTGTGTATGCCATGCTCTGCCTGCCCTATGCTGCCTGTGTATGCCATACTCTGCCTGCCCCATGCTGCTTGTGTGTGCCATACTCTGCCTCTCCTATGCTGCCTGTATGTGCCATACTCTGCCTGCCCTACCCTGCCTGTGTGTGCCATACTTTGCCTGCCCTATGCTGCCTATGTGTGCCATACTCTGCTTGTCCTATGCTGCCTGTGTGTGCCATACTCTGCCTGCCCAACCCTGCCTGTGTGTGCCATACTCTGCCTGCCCTATGCTGCCTGTGTGTGCCATACTCTGCCTGCCCTATGCTGCCTGTGTGTGCCATACTCTGCCTGCCCTATGCTATGCTGCCTGTGGGGGTTAGTTATGGGAGTTTGTTTGTCCTTACAATGTTTAATTATGTACTGAGGGTTGTTTTGCTGTCTACAGGGGAAGAGGAGGCATACAGATTTAAGGGTGTGTCTCAATATGTCAATGATATTTTTCATACATGAGTGATGAGAAATGTCCCTGCAGTGAGCACCAACCGTTTGTCTTTTTGGTGTGCTACCACCATTAATGTGGATATAGTCTTAAAAATGTTTGTGGTAACGTGGATGTGGTTTAAAAAAAAAAGGAGTGGCAAAAAAATTCTGACCCTCAGTACCTCAGAAGTTGGGCAGCACTGATTTAGTATATTATACAGATTCTTCAAGGCACTATAACTATAAGGAAAATAAAAATCTTGAGGGGTATAGAAAAAATAAGTAACAAAAACATGGGTAAAGTTTAGAGATGCACAAAACAATCTGGAACATTTTAGAATCCACAGCAATTTGTCACCCGTAAACTGTTTCTCAAATGTGCGGCTGAAAAACGTCCGAGGGATAGAACGATGTACCATTAAAAGGAAGCGCCATTTCCTGCCCAGTAAAACTCTGATTTAGAGTGGGGCGTAATAGGCCTGGTACTTTGACTGTGCCGTTATTTTTATATCTTTTATATTACTCCATTTTCTGTCTTTATTGGTTTATTTTAAACGGACAAACCAACAAACAGAGGTTTATTCATCAATTTGTGAATTTTAGAGGTTTTTCATTAAATAAACTCTATAAACCAAATTCAAATGTTTGCTTATTTAAGAAAAAAATCAAATAATTAAAAACTTGATCAAATTGAAAAGTAAAAAAAACTCAAAACCATCACATTTGTATTGTGTTCATCATTTTCAATGGGTCTACAAACTCTCCAAAATAATTTGAAAAACTCCAACTGAAAAAAATAATAATTTCCCATTGACTTCTACATGAACTCACAAAGCAAACTCTTACATGCTAGATTTTTGGATCTGAGTAGTGATGAGCGAATATTTTTCGGCAGGCATGGATTCGCAGCGAATTTCCGCATTTCGCCATTGGTGAATTGTTTTGCGAAACTTCCGGAAAAATCCGCCACGGAAATTTTGAGCAGGGTGATTTTTTGCAAATTTTCTTGCTGCTTTGCGAATTTTATGGCGAAGCGAAATGGGACAGATTCACTCATCACTATATCCGAGTTGTTTAAATTTGTTGCACTTAATAAATATCAAACATTTGAATTATGGAAGCCATAATTCGAATTTGAGACTAGTGATGGGTGAATCTGTCCTGTTTCGCCAAAAAAACTGCAAAAAAAAACTGCTGAAAAATTTGTGAAATGGAAAAAAGTTTGCAAAATGCAGCTACCTTGCCCTTTTTTTGACGTTGCAGTACCTTTTTGACATGACCATACCTTTTCTTGATGCGACGGTGCCCTTTTTTGATGTGCCCACGCCCTTTTAGACGCGCCCGGGTCTTTTTTGGCATTACCGTAAATTTTGTTACAGAGAAATTTGCAGCAGTTTCGTGAAAAAAATTAGCCAATGCCAAAAAGAGGGATTTTGCTGTGGATCGTGAAAAATTTGTTCATTGCTGTTTGGGAGCGAAAATTAAGGATTAAGAAATCAGCCCCATAATGTCTAAACCAAGGCAGAATAGAAAGGCAAAAGGGGTTATTTACTTTAAAATAACGCAGTGTACAAAGTGCCAAAAAAAAGGTCAAATCGCCAATTTTTAGCACTTTGACAAAGCATTGTGCCTATTCAGAATGGCCGCACTCCCTTAGCATAGAGCACTGCCTGCATTAGGCATGTTGAGGCTCTTGTACGCCTAAGTGCTCTAGCTAGTGATGAGCGAATCTGTCCCATTTCGCTTTGCCATAAAATTCGCAAAATGGCAAGAAAATTCATGAAACGGCAAAAAATTAGCGAAACTCTCTTTTTTTGTTGCTCGTGTCTTGCTTGTCGCCCATGTCTTTTTTTTTGTCATCCGCGCTTTTTTGACGCGACCACGCCCAATTTGATGTGCGGCGAATTTTCACTGAGGTTTCGTGAAACAATTTGCCAATGGCCAAATGCGGAAAGTCGCTGCAAATTTATTCCTGGAGAAAAAATTCGCTCATCACTAGCTCTAACAATGACCCCTTGATGGTGGGCAGGTTAATGTGTCTGATGAGCTAGCAATCAAATGGTGGTGGGGGGTTGTGGCCATGTGACACACATATGTGTATTTTGCAATCAAACAAAACATTGTGGGGATTAAGTCTTTTCCAGCCCTTTGTGTTAAAATGAGGGTGTGATTCTAGGTCACATGTCTACTGCTCCCCACCGAAGTGGGTACTCTGGATTTAACACTGCATTCTGGGTGCCTTTGCATCAATAGAGAACAAATGAGAAATAAACATCGAACTCTTGACATTTCCATAAAGAAAATTCATTGGATAAAAAAATGGAACACTAGCAGATTCCAACTGGTCCTTCCAAAGCTGATATTCTGCAGCAGGTTTCCTATGTATCATCAGATGTACAACATTAGGCTCCCTAGCTTGGTTTAATGCAGTGACCCCCAACCGGTGGCTCAGGGGCAACATGTTGCTCGCCAACCCATTGGATGTTGCTCCCAGTGGCACCAAATCAGGTGCTTATTTTTGAATTTCTGGTTAGGAGGCAAGTTTTGGTTGGATAAAAACCCAGTGTAATTGCCAAACAGCCTTCTGTAGGCTTCCAGTCCCCATAGGGGCTATTAAGTAGCTAATTACAGCTCTTATTGGCACCCAAGGCACTTTTTTCATGCTTGTGTTGCTCTCCAAAATGTTTTCCATTTGAATGTGGCTCCCGGGTATAAAAGGTTGGGGATCCCTGGTTTAATGTATTCACTCCTTCCTTTGATTGCCATGTCAGTGGTTTTGACTGTTAGGGCGTGTGTCATTAGTACATACTACAGGATACATGTATGTGTCGGTAGTTGCCCTGCTTTCTGTAGCATTCTAGTTCCCCTTTACTCCTGTAGGTAACTTGGTTTCAATTTAGCAGATTTTATTACTTTCCTTGTACTTTCCGAATGCTAATTGTGCCCTGATTTAATTAACTGAAATGTCCTGCTTTTCATTCCTATTCCTTTAATCACCTACTTATTGGGTCTCTGTTTAGTTTACACGCATTCCCGAGGGCTATATACAGCGGAGATGCTTTTCATTTATTTCGGCCAATTCCGTTGGATGACGGGTTCAAAGTCAGTCATGGTTGACTATGCTTCAGTAAGTAAATGTATTATATTTACTATTTAAAGAACTACTCTTTTAATGTTCTACAATACTTTGACTTTTATTTATCCTTTAATTATATCATCCTATAATAATGTCTGCGTTCTTGGTCCAGTATTTATAAAAGGCTTTTATTTTTAATTTGTAGCTCATTTGTTTATTGCCTTCGACATTCCCTTTGCAGAGTTGTTGAACCAATAGTGTGCGGGTACAGCTCTAATGAAAACTGTGTGTTTCCTGTGTCTTTCATTTAAGGATTCATTGACCATCCCAGCAGGACCTCATCTTTCTTTAGGAGGAACTTTTTATTGTGGCTAATGACTTTTTCTGTACAAGACCCTATAACTTATTTGTCCTAAAACCAAACTGGTTTGAGAAGTGCATTTGCTGGGTTGTATTATACAGGGGGGTAGAAGTAGGGTCTTGTCTCTTTTTACATCTATTTCCATTTTGCAAAAATATCAGCTTCACTGGAGCATCATTGAGCTGTTGGGGGGGGGGCCCAAATATCCACAACACAGACTTTGGGCCTGATTCACTAAAGTGCGATAAAAATTATCGCACGCTTTTTTGCGTTAAATAAGTCGCAATAATTAGTGCGCAATTCACCATAGTATTATCACGTGCGATAAGTCGCCATTTTCGCATGCTGTATTTCTTGCGCTAGTTTTACCGCATGCGCTTATTTCCGCGCTGAAAAGAATACGATCACTATAACTTAGGCGCGCTAAATATCTCATTAGGCTATGCAAAAAATTAACACCTACTTCAGGCAGGCGATAATTATAGAAAAGTACAGTAAATGAGCTTTTGCCAATAAAATATAGACTTACAGTGTTATTTATTCAAGTCTGTGTTTCCCCTAGAGTGGCGCCGCCGCCAGTTTGCAGCGAAATGTTCATTTTTAATACAGTAATTTTCCGCAAGTATTGGCGTGTATGGCTAACATGGCGTGCGTTCATTTGCGCGAGTATTTATATTCGGCTACAAGTGATGAAATGTTTCGCCAGGCATGGATTTGCAGCGATTTTTTGGACGTGCGTTGAATTTTTCCGCGGCGGATTTTTTCATGCATTTCGCAAAACAATCTGCCAATGGCAAAACGCATGAAAAAATTTGCCACGCAAAAATTCACCGCACGTTCAAAAAATTATACAAGCATCAAAAAATAATAGTCACGGGCAACAATTTTTTTGCCCACACAACATTTTTGCCTTTTCGTGGATCTTTCGAAAGATTTGCTAATTTTTCACTAAAGATAACCAGAACACATTTGCTCATCACTAGTGGCTACTATTTATAAGCATCTACTATTTATATGCTACCATTTATATGTGGCTAATATTTATATACACCATTTATATGCGGCGACAATTTTTATACACTATTTCTAAGCTACTATTCATATGTGGCGACTATTCGCGTGCGTTATTTAGCGCATGTACCGGCAAATGCCGCATTGAAATAGTCTTCGCGAGTTAAATAACGCATGCAATATCGCGCGTAAAATAGCGCAAGTATGCTTATAGTGAATCGTGCGAAAAGTCGCGAAAATTAAGATGCGATAAAATTTTTACCGCACGCTATAAATAGCACACGTTTTATCACATTTTAGTGAATCAGGCCCTTTGTTTCCATAAATGAACCCTCTGATGTTCTATAACAGTGATCCCCAACCAGTGGCTCAGGGGTAACATGTTGCTCCCCAACCCCTTGGATGTTGCTCTCAGTGCCCCCAAACCAGGGAGTTATTTTTGAATTCCTGACTTGGGGGCAAGTTTTGGTTGAACAAAAACAAGATTACCTACCAAATAAACCCCCCTGTAAGCTGATAGTGTGCATAGAGGCCCCTAATAGCCAATCTTAGCCCTTATTTGGCTCCTCCATGAACTTTTATGGTGCTTGTGTTGCTCTCCGAGTCTTTTTGCGGCTCAAGAGTAAGAAAGGTTGTGGCCTCTGTTCTATCTATAGGGACAAACACAGCACGCAAAGAAATTTAATACACAATTTGCCATGTTTTTACCCACAATGCAACTACGCAAATGAATGGTATTAAAGGAGACATATTGGATAAATGGGAAAAATGGCTAATTTTGTAGGCAATTATGAATAATATCCGGTGCTGGTTTCCCTTTGGGCTAAACATTAACCCTATCTGTAACAATGGCCCCTTAATTGGAGCTCCCTATAGATCCTCTCACTTCTCTGTCTGAGTTTGAAATGGAGAGTGGGCGTGTCCTAACGGTCCCTGCCAGAAGCACAGTAGGAGGGGGAGAGCCAATCACAGCCCTGCACTCACACAAGCACAGACAGGCTTCAGTTCCCTATCAGGTCAGCCTAGCTGCTGATTGGTTCCTATCCTACAGTGCAGGGTACGGAGGGCCGCCGGCTCCCCAGCTCATCCAGAGAATTCAGCCAGCAGGAAGTGGAACAGATGGGCGGGGCTAGTGGGGTTTGGGGGAATTTCTCAATAAATCAGTCCAAAATACAACTTTCTTAGCACAATCCTTCTATATCTAGAGGAGTATAATTCCCTGGTACATTCATCATTTTTATAGGATATGTCTCCTTTAATACCTGCCATGACAACATCCATGTTTGCAAGAGCACAACGGCGGCTGTGATCATAATTAAGCCCTCAGATAAATTTAGTGAGTAGAAATGATTCCTTTAATGTTAATAACAAATGCTTAGTGAACTACATGTACATCCAAGGGTTGGGGAGCAACATGTTGCTCACAAGCCACTGGTTGGGGATCACAGTTATAGGACATCAGAGGGTTCATTTATGAACATTTTCAGGGACAATCTCCCTGAAGAAGAGTCATGTGTATCTTAAATCTTGCAGATCAAGATATGGACAAACAATCAAATAAATAAGACAGTTGGCACAGGTACAATCACAGGTCCCCGATAATTTGCAAAAATGGGGGGTGCTCCACACCCAATGATTAAATATAATGAAATAATAAATTAAATCAATTAAATCTAACTTTTGCTGGTAACGTGTATGGTACATTTTAATTAAGGGAAACACCCCTTGTATTTTACATTTGTTAATATTGTTATTATATTTACATTTCGAGTGTTGCCAAATAAAGGGACACAATACAATAAATGGACTTCAAACCTGTTTAATAATGATATGGAGTTGATATTAATACACCACTGTTCTATCCTTTATTATTTGGACAAACAATCCCTGTTTTACCTAAAGGGGAGGGCATTTTAGTAGCACAGAATGTATTAATGTCCTATATATATTGATAATGTGTTAGTGCAGAGGGGCTCTTGTCTTTGTCCATAGAATCTATTGCTCTGGTTTTTTAAGGAGCAGAATTCCAGTTCTATGTTTATGGTTGCCTATTTGATCTATGACTTTCCTGTGTTTACATGGAAACATGCAATACATCAAACAACCGCCAACACTAAATGAGGCTAAATATATGCCGTGTTTAGCAAATACTGCTCCTGCTTTTGTCAAACACAGCGCGAATTAAAGGTGACCTTATTAGGTTGTTATCATGATAGATTGATCCAAGGGAAACATTCATTAATTAAATTGTGACTTTTTATAAACTGACACCTTCGTCATTGGGTTTTGTGTTCCTCTGCATGGAGTATACTAGAATGTGTACGTAGGCTGAACCCAATGGGCTGCTGTCTGCTAGTGATGGGCGAAATGTTTTGCCCAGGCATGGATCCGCGGCGAATTTCTGCGTTTCGCCATTGGCGGATTGTTTCGCGAAACAGATAAAAAAATTTGCTGCGGAAAAATTCGCCGCATGTCCAAAAATTGTGAAATTAATAAAATAATAGCCACGGGCGATGAAATAATAGCTGCGCGACAAAATAATAGCCGCGGGCGGCAATTTTTTTTGACGTGCGACATTTTCGCCGTTTCGCAAATCTTTTGAAATAAATTTTTTGGCGAAGCGAAACGGGACAGATTCGCTCATCACTACTGTCTACTTTTAACCTTGCTACCTATGTATGTAACTGGATAAACCTTTTTAAATACCTGTTTGGGTATTCCTAACACTTTATGGTACAGATTGTAATCACAGTACAGGTATCGGACCCCTTATCCGGAAACCCGTTATCCAGAAAGCTCCGAATTACGGAAAGCCAATCTCCCATAGACTCCATTTTAATCAAATAATTCAGAATTTTAAAACTAATTTCCTTTTTCTCTGTAGTAATAAAACAGTACCCCTTATTGGGGGCAGAACAGCCCTATTGGGTTTATTTAATGGTTAAATGATTCCCTTTTCTCTGTAATAATAAAACAGTACCTGTACTTGATCCCAACTAAGATATAATTACCCCTTATTGGGGCAGAACAGCCCTATTGGGTTTATTTAATGGTTAAATGATTCCCTTTTCTCTGTAATAATAAAACAGTACCTGTAATTGATCCCAACTAAGATATAAATAATCCTTATTGGATGCAAAACAATCCTATTAGGGTTAATTAATGTTTTATTGATTTTTTAGAAGACTTAAGGTATGGAGATCCAAATTACAGAAAGATCCCTTATCCGGAATACCCTTGGTCCTGAGCATTCTGATTAATGGGTCCTATACCTGTATAACACTGTACTCCACACACTTATGTGTATTTGTTAGCCCTATTTGTCCTTTCAACACCTACTAAAATATTTTCAGCATTTTTAAGTTCAATGAATATTAAATGAAAGAAATGTGAAGCGCGTAGGGCAAGCCATATAATAACTGACTGCAAGTGCAGACTTTTAAGAGTAAAATGAACTTCGAAGTCAAGGTTGTGACTTTCAGAGTAGACTATTAAGGTCGGTGACGGTGCTCGAGTGGAAAGCATGAGTCTTAATGCCAGATTTAGAAATAATGACACTTTGATTATTAACAATTGACTGAACTAGGGGAAGGAGACAAAATGCATTTTCAGCTTACGCACTGCGCTAAAGTTGACTGCTGACTGCTCTCAAAATTACAGAAAAGTATAGTTATTACAAGTGAACATCTTGTTCCAACAGGTGCTTTGAGTAGCACAGAAAACTCACCTTTCAGAAAATCAAAAACTTTTCTTTTACATTTCAAAAGAACACAAATGTGAAAAATCTGCATCCAGTATCAATATAACACTTGTAGTTCTGACAGTGTGCGCAATACAAATACACTAAGGTAGCTAAAAGATCTTGTGATGTCTGCCCATGTGTCTATAAGCAAGTGGGCACCTTTTCACAGGTGGTACAGAGTAGGGAAAAGAAAGATCCCACCCAGAGAATATGTTTCTTTGGCCTAGCCATAGTGGAAGAACTATAATATAGCACCACTATAATGTAGGGTCTTATGAATAAGGTTCAGTTGTAGTTAGGGCTGGAGTATCGGGTATCTGATAGTGACGAGTGAATTTCTTTCTCCAGGCATAGATTTGCAGTGAATTTCCGCATTTCGCCATTGGCAAATTGTTTCGTGACACTCCCATGAAAATTCGCCGCTATAAAATTTGAGCGCATCAAAAAAAGTCACAAAAAAGATGTGGTCTTGTCAAAAATGGGCACGGGCATGTCAAAAAGGGGTGCAGGGGACAAAAAAGAAGCGGGCGACAAAAAAAAGTGCGCGATAAACACGTTTCACGGATTTTTCGCCGTTTCGCAATTTTTTTTGCTGTTTCGTGAAATGGACCAGATTCGCTCATCACTAGTATCTGGTTGTGTGACCTATAGAAACACTGATGAAGTCATATGGGAACTTCAGTTTGAAGAGACTTATTGATATTTATAATAGTCACCCAACAAAAGTTTACAATAGGTCAGGTAATGTAATTCATGTTTCTGCAATTAAATCTGAGTAAATGTGGTCATCATGGGCAAGCAAGCAATAAAAGTGACCAACAGTTCTAAGCAGCGCTGGATTTCTAATCTGGGCGCTCCAAGGCCGCCCGCGTTTGTGCCCCCCCACACCCACGCACGAGAGCGGGGGGAGGTCAAGAGGGGGAATATGGAGCAGTGGGGGAGAGGTCCCCATTGCTCCGTATGGGAGCAAAAGTTGAACATTTTGTACCGCTCTAGGCCCAGGCCTTTGTGGCCTCTCCACAAATTTGGGCATGGTTCTAAGGCTCATTTACCAACAGTAGATGCCAATGGCTAGCTGTGCCTACTCTGGCCCATGAGGCATGCTCTGGTGGAGGAGAACCCTCTACTGAACACCTGCCTTGTCCAGGTATACAGGACTCCCTTTGTAAGTTGGACCTATACATTTTCTATTTTATGGCAGTAAAATTGTACTCAAACGAGAGGCCTAAAAATCAAAACCAGTGTCCCATGTGCTGCCCTTACTTTGAAGGCTGTGCCACTTGGGCACAAATTACTAACAGATGCAAATACTGCCCGTCTCTATCTGTTTTCTGTGGGTGAAAGCACACTGGTTTCAGTAAAAGTGTGGTTTCAAGTAAATACTTATGGATACCAATTTTATACATGCTACTTGACCAGAAGGCTACTGGTAGGATATTGAACAAGCAGTTCTCTTGGTTTATAAAAACTTAAAGAAACTGGAAGAAATACAATCTAATGCCAATGAGTTATAGGTCTAAAATGTGTCACATAACCTTGGCTGAAAAAGTCCTTGATTCAATTTACAAATGTGGACGAAGAAAACTTTAATAATGGCATTATGTCCAGAATGTTATTTATTTTGTTGGGGAAAATCATGAAGTATTTTGTGCCAGATTCATCACCAAAGCTTACTCCATCTGACATTGATAAAAGAGTTAGATGTATTCGCCTATCAGATCCAGACTTCCAGGATGCTTGGAACTTAAGATGACAGGAAACATAAAATGGTTTCCAATGAAAGCCAGAATGTTGGATGAGTCCTATAGATGTTTGAACATTCCACTCTGGTGACCACCTCTGAATACATAGTACTTAGTCTGTCGTCCACAGCCAATCACTGAGTTTAATTGTAAACATAGATGGTGACAATTTGGATGTTTGCTCAGTTGTAGTTCATGTTTTTTTTTTTTTTACATTAAACGAGACATATAGTATAAGTGAAAATCCCTGAAGTCTTGTAGGCAATAATGAATAACACATGGTGCTGCTTTTTGGGCTAAAAAATATCATTAACTTTAACAATGGCCACTTTATTGGAACTCCCTGATGATCTACTACTGTCTCTGTCCATGTTTCAAATGAGGGTTGGGTGTTTCCTAATGGTCCCTGCTAGAAACACAGTAGAAGAGTAACAACCAATCACAACCCTGCAGCAGTCACACAAACAAAGACAGGCTTCAGTTCCCTATCAGGTCAGCCTAGCTGCTGATTGGTTTCTATCCTATAGTGCTGTGTACTGAGTGCCACTGGCTCCCTTGAACAGTTTAGGAACACCCAATGTCACTAATGTGAGCATCATTTGAGGTCAAAGATTTGTTGAGGCCCACCTTTAGCTACTTACAAGGCTACTTACAACCATTGCTGTAGTGGTCTTCCAACTATATATGGATCCAAAAACAGGGCAACAAAAACATTTTTATACTAAATCTTCCCTTAATTGACCTTCAAGCTGGGCTTCCAGTAGTAAACAGGGCTACAGAAATGTAAAACCCTTGCTGTAGTGGTCTTCCAACTATATATGGATAAAAAACAGGGCAACAAATACATTTTTATAGTAAATCTTCCCTTAATTGACCTTCAAGCTGGGCTTCCAGTAGCAGCAAGAGATCAAATTGTTATTCTCATCAAAGCAGGAGCTCCCTCCATCCCTTGCTCCTGACCTTCTCCCCAGTAGGCCAGTCCCTCAGTTTGGGAACCACTTCTGTAATGGGTGGTAAAACTTGACTTTACTTGGGCTAACACAAGGCAAACTAATTTGCAAGAGGACCAGGAAAAGCAAACTATGTTCTTGCTCAAACTACAGTATTTCAAGGTAACTTATTGACCTGAAGGCTTATATTATCACTTGTTAGTTAATGATACAAATCCACAGTGCCCTGATGGAAATAGCTTTTATTCTATGCCCATGTACACAAGGGCACTTTGCCATTACTTTATGAAAGCACTTCACCGAAATGCGACCGAATGGAATGCAACTCAGCGCGTTTGTTATGTTGAAATCACTGGATTTGTTCCATAGCTCTGAACCAACATCACTAAGTAGAAACGGCATTGTTTCACCTACTGTGCTTTATTAATGCCAAAAAAATCTCAGCAATCTGAAGCCAAACAACAACCTTACTTTCATGTTCCAAAAGCTCAAACACTTACATTTTACATGCTCAGGGGGGAAGGCTGAATAAAGTGCCTCGCATGCTTAGCAAAAGGGGGAAAAAAAAGATCTTAAGAGTTATGACTGCCTTGGTCTGAGAATTCTCCAGATGGCAATCAAAGCGGGGTGTTTGAAATAAAGAATGAGGATACAATCACCGGGGCTGATGCACATGGAACATCAGGGAGGTTTAGCTCTGTAACTGCCGGAGAGCGGGGATCAAGGGATAATATAAAAATAAAAAGAGGTTTTCAATTTTGCCAGAAAAATATGTAAATATTTTAGTGGATAACTTTGCCTTTGGGAAAAATGTGATTTTGAAAAATGTAAAACAAATTTTGTACTGCATCCCTTGCTCACTCTATACTATCTATATACCTCTAGTCATGTGATTCTTGCTCTCTCTCTTATCCCAACAATGGCTGATATAAAATAAAATAAACAGATATGAAATCAGTAAAAAAAAACAACTAAACAATACATTGTAATGGAGAATGCAATATTAAATAATATGAATTAAAAATGAATGTTACTGCATGGGTATGGGATCCTCTTATCCAGAAACCTTCGAATTACTGGAAGGCAATCTCCCACAGAGTCCATTTTAAGCTAGTAATTCTAATGGTTTTAAATGATTTACTTTTTCTCTTTAATAATAAAATAGTAACTTGTATTTGATGGTAACTAAGCTGCATGAATCCATATTGAAGGCAAAACAAGCCTATTGAGTTTATCTAATGTTAAAAAATGATTTTAAGCAGTCTTAGGGGCACATTTACTAACCCACGAACGGGCCGAATGCGTCCAATTGCGTTTTTTTCGTAATGATCGGTATTTTGCGATTTTTCGTAAAATAGTCGGGCCTTTTTCGTAGCCATTCCCAAAGTTGCGCAAAATGTTGCGATTTTTTCGTAGCGTTAAAACTTGCGCGAAAAGTCTCGTCTTTTAAGTTTTAACGCTACGAAAAAAATCGCCAGATTTTGCGCAACTTTCAGAATGGCTACGAAAAAGTCGCGTTTTTTCGCGCAAGTCGTAATGGCTACGAAAAACTTGCGTTTTTTCGCACAAATTATATTGATAACGAAAAAGTCGCAACAATTTCCGAAAAGTCGTAAAGGCGCCGAAAAAATCGCAAAAAATACGAAAAAGTCGCAAAATGTTCATTTTCCAATCGGAATTTTTCCAATTCGGATTCGTGGGTTAGTAAATGTGCCCCTTAATGTGTGGAGATCCAGATTACAGAAAGACCCACCTTCCCCAAGTCCCCCACATTCTAGATAATAGATCCTATACCTGTGCCTATTATCTCCTCAAGTTACAGGGTTGCAAACTGCATGGTAGTAATAGCTAGTGATATACAGTAGATAAGAAGTACTGGTTATTATTATTACTTTACCCTATTTATATGGTGCCAATATATTCCCCTTTATAGAAATTACGCATACAGTAACTTACATCAATCTTTACCCCAGTGGTGCTTACAATCTAAAGTCCCTATGCATTGCTGGAACTAGGCGTAGGCAGAAGAAGCCTAGGATGCAATGAAAAGGGGGTACAAGGACCTTGGGACATACTTCTTCTGCCTCCTGTAACTAGGGTCTGGAGGAGGAGGATTGGTGGAGGAGGAGAATTGGTGGGTGTGGTTTGTGGCAGAGGTAGTTGAGTAGAGGAGCAATGGGGCAGGGGCAAATGATGGCAGTCAGATCCCTATAGCTTTATAGCCTTGCTGTGCCCCATTCCTGTTCACTTACCCTACAGTCAGTTTAATCAGGAGCTAATTAACCTGCCAATGGAATTCATAGATAATGTTCTCATACAGTATACAAACAGCCAGACATCTAGAAGTAACATCAATTAAATATATTTACTATACTGCTAAGTTAAGCGGCTATAACATTAATGGAATAAATATAAATCTTTACTTTGACATGAATATAATTAACTAAACATCACAAACAGTATTGTTTTCAGATGTAACATGAATGAGACCTTAAGACGTGAATATAAACTTTCCTAATAATAAATAGATCTTAGTTCTATTGTTTGCCCCCCTATGAAAGTGCATTTAAAGCCTTACTCTCAATGAGCACCCAGACCACCCCGCCGTACAAAAGACCAAGCACCACTTTGATGCCGGAGTATCAAAAGACCCCGGAGTCATTAATTGCCTGGTGCAGTTTATGTCTTTTATACACATTTGCCTTTTTAGTCTTTGCCAAAAGGAGTATAACTTTGGAAGCGCACACGTTTGATATACGTTTAGCACACACACATGCATGGCTGTTATCTATTAACGTATTTGACATGTTTGGAACAAAAGAGAAGACCTTTTGCTGAATGGCTCTCATCTTTTAACCTGAGCCCTTGCATACGGGTAGAACTTGGCATAAGCTTTAAAGCAACAAGAACTTGGAATACAGAACGGCCGCTTCTATAGAAACACATAGAGGCCTATTCTCTCCCGTTATTGCATGCAGCTTGACTCTTAAACCGTATTTATGGCTATTCCAGCTGCAGGCCGCACATCTCTCATTCTTTCAATGTCTTTTGAGCAAGTGTGTGACCCTTGAAGTGCCATTTCCTGTGCTACACAAAGACGTGGTCCACGTGTGAGACCCCCTATCTCAAAGCATGAATGCACTAGTGTTTGGCACATGTAACGGCTTTTAGTTCCTCTATGCATTTTAAAGCACATATGCTGTTGGGCAAATAATAAAATATTTTATTATATTATCAGTTGGCTGCCTGGACCTATAAAGGGAAAATACCCCCTGTTTATAAGAAAAAATATACAATGGATTCTCAACTAGTTATTTCCATAATAATTAAAACCATAGCACCTTAATTACACATCAATTAATCTGCCTAATAAAAAGCAGTGGGTAAACACCCTAAAAAGTCTCTTTCACTATAAAATAGAAATCAGTCCCTTATATAGATTACACATAAATAATAAATATGTGAATATTGGACTGTTGGATGTAGGGCAAGGGTGTTGTTGAGATATAATATACCTTAATGCTCAAGTCCATATGTGAGCACAGCCAGACATAGGATGGAAATGAATGTTGGATAGACTGTCCAAGAAAAAGTAACTGAAGGATATGATTTAGGCTTCTACAATGATACAGGTATGGGATCCCTTATCCGGAAACCCATTATCCAGAAAGTTCCAAATTACGGAAAGGCCATCTCCCATAGACTCTATTAAAAGCAAATAATTCTAATTTTTAAAAATGATTTCCTTTTTCTCTGTAATAATAAAACAGTACCTGTACTTGATCCCAACTAAGATATAATTACCCCTTATTGGGGACAGAACAGCCCTATTGGGTTTATTTAATGGTTAAATGATTCCCTTTTCTCTGTAATAATAAAACAGTACCTGTACTTGATCCCAACTAAGATATAATTACCCCTTATTGGGGGCAGAACAGCCCTATTGGGTTTATTTAATGGTTAAATGATTCCCTTTTCTCTGTAATAATAAAACAGTACCTGTACTTGATCCCAACTAAGATATAATTACCCCTTATTGGGGCAGAACAGCCCTATTGGGTTTATTTCATGGTTAAATGATTCCCTTTTCTCTGTAATAATAAAACAGTACCTGTACTTGATCCCAACTAAGATATTATTACCCCTTATTGGGGGCAGAACAGCCCTATTGGGTTTATTTAATGGTTAAATGATTCCCTTTTCTCTGTAATAATAAAACAGTACCTGTACTTGATCCCAACTAAGATATAATTACCCCTTATTGGGGGCAGAACAGCCCTATTGGGTTTATTTAATATTTAAATGATTTTTAGCAGATTTAAGTTATTGGGATCCAAATTACGGAAAGATCCCTTATCCGGAATACCCCAGGTCCCGAGCATTTTGGATAACAGGTCCCATACCTGTATATAAAACTTTGCATACAGTTACCAGGGGGTCCCCAGGAATTTCTCTGCGTTTTGTAGCTGAACATTCTTTGGACATTAAAAGCAATCCTTGTTTACTGACTAATTAAGGAAAATTAGAAGGAACATAAATTCAGCACTGGGGCTCATTTATAAACACTGGGCAAATTAGCACATGGGCAGTAACCCATAGCAACCAGTCAGTGACTGGCATTTTTTAGTCAGCTGCATGTTGAACAATGAAAGCAAAGATTTAATTGGTTGCCATAGGGTATGGCGTGGGTGCAAATTTGCCCAGTGTTTATAAATGAGCCCCACTATAGTATATAGCAGTGCTGTCCAACTTCTGTTGTACCGAGGGCCGGAATTTTTCCGACCTACATGGTGGAGGGCCGATAATGGAAGCCAGTTTTGAACACTCCCCTTTTTGAAACCGCACCCACTTGAAACCACACCCATGTTATCACATGACCATACCCATATTAATGGTTGTAGTACAGCAAAAACCTGCCATACTCTGCCTGCCCTACCCTGCCTGTGTGTGCCATACCCTGCCTGCCCTACCCTGCCTGTGTGCCATACATTCACTGTGTGTGCCATTCTTGGCTGGTTTGTGCCATACTTGGTCTATGTGTGCCATACTCTGCCTGCCCTACCCTGCCTGTGTGTGCCATACTCTGCCTTCCCTACCCTGCCTGTGTGTGCCATACTCTGCTTGCCCTATGCTGCCTGTGTGTATGGCACACACAGGAAAGCCTACAGTGACACAATGCTGGCACTGCTCCTACAGTCTGCACAATAACTATATATTAAAAAAAAATTTAATTGAAGTACCACCTCAGTATATGGTCTTTTTGTAGTGTGCAGGGATTATTTGTGGGTTTCTACTGCTCCTGAGGTGTGAACAGGGGAACAATGTGGGTGATTACAGCCTGAGCCTGAGGTGTGAACACTGCAGGGGGTGAACAATGCAGAGATTAAAAGGTGTGAACAACACAGGGGATTACATATTTAAACAATACAGAGGGATTACAGCCTGAATCTGAGGTGAGAACCATGCAGGGGGGGCAGTTAATCACAGTACTGATACCATTTAGAGTTTACACAAGAGCAAGCCATCAAAGCAGCCAGACAGGTGGGGGGCCACACAGAGGGGGGTCGCGGGCCGCATGCGGCCCGCGGGCCGCCAGTTGGACAGCACTGGTATATAGTAATCTTGTGTGAGTCTCTTTTAAAGGAAAACTATACCCCGGGACATTGTCTCTATAAAAATATATTGCATAAAACAGCTTATTTTTAAAACCCTGCTTCATCTAAATAAACCATTTTCAGAAAAATATGCTTTTCTAATAGTATGTGCCATTGGGTAATCCTTAATAGAAAATTGCCCCAGGTATCATATGATTCACAGTGCACACAAACAAACCAATTAATCAGCCAATTAATGGACAGAGTTCTGTCTTTTGTTCCCACACTACTTCCTGTTACAGTTAGAGCTGCATTATTTCCTGTCAGCTGATCTCTGCGGGAACACACAGTCCATCCAAATGGCGGCTCAAGGGAAAATATATAAAAAGGCAATATATTTAAATGTATTCCACTTTGCTAGGACTCTTAAGGCCACTTAGTATGATATAAACTATCTGTTGGTTAAGTATTCATTCTGAAGGTATAGTTATCCTTTAAGAAAGAAAGGGATTTTTTTCCTCTGTCTCTGTGCTGTGTTATGTGTGTTATGATTCCATGTTTTCATTTACCCTCTATGGTAAAGTATTTAAATGCATTATTTATTGCAGTAATAAATATGGGCTATCTTGGTGCCTATGAAGTCCGTATACCAGGGCCAAGAATATCACCAGATGTGTGAGTAAAGCATTGCTCCAGATGGAGGAGGGAGATATATGAGCTGCGGATCACATACAGGGATATTTTAGTATGTATAACAGCATCACTTTAAGTAAGGTCTTCCCATTGGTATCATTTGCCCTCGGAGCTCAGCTCGGTTATCTCTCAAAACCTCTTCCATTTCATCTCTGCATGGGTTCTGGGTATTTCTGCTTTACCTTCCTACATTCCTCTGTTCTGCTTATTTACCCCCTGGCTTTCTTTCCTACACATCACTATTAAACCAATCTCTGCCAATATTTCATGCTTTTATTTGATGGGGGAAATGGCAGCACAAATTTGCTTGGTTCATTAAGTTTAATACAAAGGATTTTTCTTTGGACCCATGTTACATGTACTGAATTCATATGTAACTAGTAACTCTGCGCAGCTTCAGTTGCAGAAAACGAAAAAAATAGTTGCAGTATTTACTATATGATTGTATGGGCAAAGAAAACAATAATTCCCATTCAGTAGTGTATGTGGCAGAGAAAGTTAACTCCTATGCTTCCATGCTATTGCAATTATACTGTATATATATACAGGTACAGGTATGGGGCCTGTTATCCAGGATGCTCGGGACCTGGGGTTGTCCGGATAAGGGGTCTTTACGTAATTTGGATCTCCTACCTTAAGTCTGCTAATAAAATTATTTAAACAGTAATTAAACCCAATAGGATTGTTTTGCCTCTAATAAGGATTAATTATATCTTAGTTGGAATCAAGTACAGGTACTGTTTTATTATTACAGAGAAAAGGGAATCATTTAACCATTAAATAAACCCAATAGGGCTGTTCTGCCCCCCAATAAGGGGTAATTATATCTTAGTTGGGATCAAGTACAGGTACTGTTTTATTATTACAGAGAAAAGAGAATCATTTACCCATTAAATAAACCCAATAGGGCTGTTCTGCCCCCAATAAGGGGTAATTATATCTTAGTTGGGATCAAGTACAGGTACTGTTTTATTATTATAATAGAGAAAAAAATGTGAATTATTTGATTAAAATGGAGTCTATGGGAGACGGCCTTTCCGTAATTCGGAACTTTCTGGATAATGGGTTTCCGGATAAGGGGTCCGATAAATGGTAATGGACCAATTATCCAAAATTCTTGGGACCTGGGGATTTCCGGATAAGTTGTCTTTCCGTAATTTGTTTCCCCATACTGTGGACTTAAACATTAAATGACCCCATATAATTGATATCTTCGTTGGGATTAAGTACAAGCTACTGTTTTATAAATACAGAAAAAAATGATTAATCTCTAAAATCTGAATTATTTGATTAAAATTAAGTCTATATGTCCATGCCATAATTTGAAGCTTTCTGGATAATGGGTTTCCAGATCCTGTAACTGAACCTGTACCTGCGAGACAATTTTTTATAAAAGCAGCTCCTCCCCCATTGTGTACAGCACAGGGTACCAGTTGGCAGCTTATAATGAAAGGTCAAGTAAAATTCAGTTTGGTTAAATACTTTTGTTAATTGTTTACCCATGGCCATATATAAGCACAGTCAGACATGTTGGATAGCTTGGTACCTTTACCTACTCCAACATCCTCTACCTCACCAACACATTTGGCGATTTCCACTAATAACACTCACCACGTAATTATCTCAGGGTCTATTGGCTACCCAAACTTCAATAGAGATGTGGGTTCCAAGATGGCCCTTAGCTCCAAATGTAAAGTTTCTGTATTTCATTATCATTAATGGAAATATGCAGCAGAAAGAGCACAAATGGTATGGCCTTAAGGATGGAATATTAACAAATGCCCAGATACAAAATATAAAGCTAAAGGTTAAGGCGATTTCATAGCTCAAAATCTAAAAACTAATAGGGGAAATGAAACAAAATTTTATTTTCAAACATGTATTCTAACATTAAAATAATTGTCTATGTACTGTGGAAGTATATGCTGTATCACTACAGATCTAAATCATATACATGTGCATAATACTCCCCGGCTGGTACTTAATGACAGGATGTTATCCTAACCTCTGTGTGTTTTCTTAAATAAACTAATCCTGGGGGGGCTGCCTGCAAATCTAGGAAGAGTTATTGGAGCATTTGGCCAGCAAAACATAACCATTTTACATGACTGTAGCAACTTAGCACAACATTGGGCCATTGGGAACCAGGAGCCAAGCCCCAGGCCTTTTTTTCAGTCCCCAGTTCTTAGTTGCCTTTCTCATTGGATAAGTTTTAATGATTTCTCGTAACTATATACTTAAGTAGTGACTGCTTAGTCAACAATGCAGCGTCACTACCAGGTAATAGGGAAGATTGTAGGCCAACATGCATGAATTAGGTATATTGATATCCATAATAGGTGGCTCTTAAGATCCACTGGATATGCAGTAGGGCAAAGTTTAATCTAAGACCCTGTAAACACAGTTGAACAATATATGCTGTTTTATTAAGAATTTGTTGGGTGTCAGTGGCATTCATAGACACAGTAAGCACGTATTGAAAAGGCAATATGTTAAGGCAGAGCAATGGTTACACAATGGATACAGACTACACAATTAATATGGTGTCTCCACTGCTCCTTGGAGGATGCTCAATCTGTACATCAATTCATGAAACCTGTAGTCTCTGTTCTAGTGCAGCTTCTTCAGTTCAACTGACTTGACTCCCCCATTTGTATCCAACCAATGACAACATTCAACCATGTACCCTCATAAATCTAAAGCCCTCTAGATAGTTCACATATCCAGCCCTGCTATGACATTTTTGTGAGGCAATGTAATAGAAGGCATAAGGAAGGAGTGTTTTTTGCTAAACAATCATGATGTTGTCCCTAAGATATTTTATTACATTGGATTCAAATCAAAAACATATAATTTGGTGAACATTTAGCCAAACAGAACATTTTATATTTCCTGGGGGTTTCAGGGGTTCAGATCCTCTTTACACTGCTTTCCTTTTATACATCAACATCAATTCCTTATTTGCCAGTGTAGTAATTATTTGCTACATGGATTCACTTTAACACATTGCAGCAGTAATGTCTCGGTATCCATCAAAAAGAAACAGTATTTTTTATGGTTCTCCAAAATGAACAGCTTCTAATTCTCAAAAGTATTTTTGGTTTATGGCATAAAAGAATTTCCCACATGAATCAGCCAGCGTTTGCCCTTCTCAGCATTTTCACATTTGTAGAAAAGGAACTACATAGACATGCACCGGCTAGTTTTCTGGGAAAACATTGGTAAAAAGGAAGTAACATGAAATGACAGAGTATGTGTTATACCATTCACTTCACCTGCCCCCTCTGGAATTGGAAAGTCAAATTCATGACCTACCATATGTTCTCAACCATAACTTTCTACGCTACTTATCTTTATGAGGAGGTGTATATTATATATGTGTTTTTCCCAAAGTTATCAGGCAGCTGCTGGTGCCATGTCGGTGTTATGCACAGTGTGCCCGAGAAAGACAGTGACATGCAGATGGGTAAAAAAGACTTTGGTTTCATGCTAGAAAATTGCCCGATCATTTACTTTGTCTTTTTTTCAGTTCTAGATAAGAAGGAGGTTCCCCGTAACAAGTACATAGGTGGTCTACTTTAAACAAATTGCCTCTGAGAACATCCAAATAATCCCTCAAGGCTGCCATTATTCAACAAGATTAAAGGTAAGCATTGAAGGACTGCCCTCAGATCTCTAGCATCTATATAAGAATGTATTTATGTTTTAATTATACCCTGTTCATTGTATACACAGCGTCCGCAAGTGAAGTAAGCAAAGTACAATTTTTTGTATTTTTTCCCCCACAATGCTGCGTTTTTCCAGAAATCCAGTGTCATTGCAGTCACAAGTGGGCGATGCGTCTGATGCAATTGTCAAATACCCTGAGTGATGGACAACCTAATACAATTTACCTTTCCCTCCCACTAAATGATTAATAAATGATGTACCCTTATAGGCCACACAAGTTACAACTAAAAGAACAACAAACAAAAACACCAAAGACCACCCCCAATCTAAAAAAGGGCAGGTGGGGGACCTTATTTTCTGCACCTACCAGAAAATGGTGGCAAATCGATGCTAACTCCCCCTCTCTTAACTAAATGCACCTATTGGGCTCCTGTATAGGTTGAGCCTGAGTCATGCCACCCCTCCCCCAAGCCTTATTGCTATCTGTAGCTTCCTGGACATAGGAGGAAGGAGAGTCTCTGATATAATAGAGCATATTCTGAGGATATTGGGATTAACCTGCCTACACACTGTGGGCGTGAGAGATGTCCAATATAAATGCATACTATAGACTGGGAATCCCCAACATTTCTTAATTGTGAGCCACAGTCAAATGTAAAAAGACTTGGAGAGCAACACAAGCACCATAAAAGTTCATGGAGGAGCCAAATAAGGGCTAAGATTGGCTATTAGGGGCCTCTATGCACACTGTCAGCTTACAGGGGGCTTTATTTGGTAGGAAATCTTGTTTTTGTTCAACCAAAACTTGCCCCCAAGTCAGGAATTAAAAAATAACTCCCTGGTTTGGGGGCACTGAGAGCAACATCCAAGGGGTTGGGGAGCAACATGTTGCCCACAAGCCACTGGTTGGGGATCACTGCTATAGACCAGTATATATTATACTGTATACTAGTGTAGTGCTAGTATGTGTAAATCAGGCTCGGCCTCACAAAATCTGGAGAAGCAACATGGCTTCCACATACAACAAGGTGCCAGGAAGTTATGAAACTGAAATGATGTGTTTATTCAGCAAACAGTAAGCTGCTCTATACAACCTTTACTTAGCTGAGATGTAAACCTGAGAGCAGAGAAAAAGAAGGATATGTGTGGATCAAGCTCTTTCCCTTATAATGCCCTATTTGTGAGAAAATAATGCTAAACAATTCTATAGGGAAATAGGAAACCATTGACATATTTTACTCCTTCCTAACTAATAACCAATAACCATTTTATTTTGCATTGCTGTTATTTTGACTGATTTGTACTTGTTTATTATTGTCTGGTTACTATATCCTCTTGTTAAATTGTTCAGCTAAAAGCTTGCACTATGCAGCCATAAAACAGATACAGCAGAATGCATGTGTCTGCCCTCCTTATAAAGATCCCCCGATGGCTGGAACAAGGCAGCAGTTTCTATGGGAAAGCAATGCCTATAAAGCAAGGCTTATTTTTGTTCGGCTGGACATGGCTACAAGGACCATAAATATCAGGCAGCAAGCCATCCGGAGCAAATAAAAAAGAGACTTTAATGGTTATATACAAAAAGTAATAAAGACATAACAACAGGAATATCAGGTATCATCCTGTGATTTCTATAAATATCCCCACACGGGAGGTTGGTTTTGCTAAATGTTTGTTCCCTACCGCCCTGTCTGCACTGCGCTGTAAAAGTGCAATCTCAATAAATCTGTACCTGCAGAAATTGTGTTCCAGTGACAAACATTTTCTCAGTTGTTTCTAAAACCTTCAAAGTGACTTGTACAGGCGGAAAAGGACTTTATAATCCATGTTATACACCAAAGGGAATAGGGATATATGTTTCCTGATGTCAAAAGTGAAAGAAAACACAGTTTATCCAAGGCCCCAGTCTAGAATGCGTCATAGGTGAAATGAAAGATCAGATCAAAGTTAAGTTGACCTTACACAGTAAGATTCGCTCGTTTGTCCAGGTCGCCAAATGAGTTTATCTTCTCCTGATATTCCCTCCTAAAGGCAAATGACACATGCAAACGGAGATGTCCACTGCAGCCGGAGACCATGTGATAAATGCCTGCATGTTGGTTGGTCTTTGCCATGTTTAAAGAACATATTTTTCAGCTATGTGTTCGCAGGCAGGGAAATTCTATACTTTATACAAAAGGACTGTGTTTTTTGATGATGATTGTTTAGGTAGAAGTTGGGTAGAAAAATGGCCGCCAGGAAGAGTGGAGTAGCTGGTACATGCGTATTTGAATTGCTCTTACAGATATTTAGTATGAAGATATCAAACAAATTAATATTATTCTTTATTCATATAGCCAAGTAACATACAGAGGTTATATGTCCTTCACCTCAGTCCCTTCCCAATGAAGACTACAATGGAAGGTATAAAACATTGGTGAGGGCAATCATTTTAAAAATACATACCAATTATTATTGGTTTAGTTTAGTTAAAAGCCAGGTTGCAGCTACAAGTAGAAAAGTTGATGTTGCATCTGTCCATCCTAAAGATATTACCGGTATGTGTTCCTTGACATGGCAGTGGTCACCTACTGGGTTAAATCCCATGAAGAACAGAAAGCAGCAAATGTAAAAGCTCTATCTAAAAGAACTCTATCTCTCTGTCTTTCCACTCCATTTGTGTGGACATACTGTATACCATCTTCAGAAACCATAGTTCCTAGTCAACCAGTAGGACAGTGATGAATGTGGACTGGACCACTAGTTAGTTAGAATTTTAGGGGGTAAAACCCCAAATCAAAGCTGCATAGGTTCTAGATTTAGATGTGGCAAATAATGAAGAGGCTGAATAGGATATAACATTAACAGGGGACCTAGATAAAAAGTAATGGATGACTTTCCATAATGGAACAGTTATCTCTTATTTAATTGATAGCATTAAGGACCCCCAGTAGAAAGGGAACTTGATGGACTCTGGTCTTTTTTCAACCCTATGTAACTATGAGTGTAACTAGTCAAAACGTCCAACTTCCTACATGGACTACAGCATGGTTTTAACCTTATATGTTGAAGAATTTTAGGAGATGTAGTCCACAAATATCTGGGGACCCAAGGCTAAGAAACAGGGTTGTAACTGAAGAAATACCGGCAGAAAAAAACATGACTTCCATTCGGTCACATCCATTTTCTTGTTATAATCCTGTTACAAAGAAAATTCAAATCGAGCCCTAAGAAATATGATTTATTCTGACATCAATATCAATTAGGAGTCGGGATCTAGGAGTGGTAAGTTATTCACTGTCATGCAAAAATCATTAAAGGCTAACAAAGTAGCAGAAAGGTGACCCAAAATGCATTGTGTCTGAAGCTCTGATTCTATAAACTGGGCTATGAGATAGCTAATACTCCTCAAAGCCATTTATAATAAATCTGCCATTCAGTTTAATGCATTACAAATTGCTTTAGCCTGAAAAACTCTAACAGATGTATATTTATACTGGATTCACTGTTTATACAAGCAAACAAATATAGAACTTCCGGCACAGACCACCAACAGCAGCCCTTCTGCAAATAGGGAATTTAGGGCTTGTTAAATAAGCAGTTATACAGAACCTGGCGGTGAAGTTATCAGCAGTGATTTCTAGATTTAAGGTTCTGCAGTATATACTGGGGGCCATTAAGCCCTGAAGTTAAATGCCCTTAATTATTTAGAAGTCAACCGAAACCGAACCCTGCCAAAAAAGGCCGAATCCTGCCCAAATGCTGAAATGAATACTGGATTTGGTGCATTCCTAGTTCAAACATTCTTGGGGATCTGAACTTCATTTTGAAGGACCTGGACACAAGTGATAGAATTGGTGCAGAATCTAGCATTGGCAGGGAACAGGGCTCCTTTGCACCATGCACCCACTGGAATTCCCTACCTTGTCTATCATTCAGAAGTGCAAGTTAGGAAGTGGGTGCAAAGGAGCCCTGTACTTATCCCAAGCACCAGGAAGGAGTGAAGCTAGGTGCCACCCCCACCCCGTCTCTCATGAATAGTTCCATATTTATACAGAAAGCACAGCTCGTTTCACAACATTGTGAAATTCAAGGACTTGCAATGCAGGCAGTGCCAAATGGGGCAGGGTGCAAAGTACAAGAAACATGGCGGCTGGTATCAGTTCTTTGCAACTCTGGCCTGCAGCACTAGCCCTGGGATTAAGCCATATGTATTCAAACCTAATCTCTTCAGTTTGTCTTACTGAAATGGGTGGAGCTGTTTATAGTGGAACTCCGACTTCTGAACCAAAATATGTTAAAGAGCCCCACCCAACACAGAAACCCCTGATATCCCTATCACTGTAATCTCTTCCTTTAAAAACTATGAATAAATACCATTTTATATGCTGAAATCCAGCTGCTAAACAGTTCTTTTTCTGAATCATTTGAATTCCTGGCAGGGGAGGAGGGACTAAAACATTACTGTTACAGTAACAGTAACAACTTCTCCACAGCTTACAGACAGCATGCAGTAACTACATAACCCAAAATGCATTGAACTGGGATGTTTTTTTTCTTACTGACATCACGTGTGCAGGGAATTGTGGGATTGGGAGGATGCAGGCTGAAGGCAGGCTGAGGACAATCGACTACTGTTACATTTTATTTGAGTCTCAAAGTAGCCAGCCTGATCAGCAGGGGAACAGGGGGCGGGGAACTGTTCCAAACCATATTATTACATTAAAAATCATGAAAAGCTTGCATATTTTTAAATTGATATATTTTGCAAAGTTGCTTGAAATTATGTTTACTTTTCAAAAAGTTGTGTTTGGATGAAGTTTTTTTGTATGATACATAAATGGAATATACAAACTCTTTTGTTTCTAATTAATTTTTCCTTTCTAAAATGGCGCCCAATCCTGCCGTATAAACTCATTCAGCTCTAATGAGAATCTGACTGCCCAGATGTTGCTCAGATGCATTAGTCCCTCCTATAAGATCTGCCCAATTATCACACCAGCAAAATGAGGCCTCTCCTCCAATATTTTTAAAAAGTATTTCCCTTGAGCCAAATTTCAATGTAAGTGTAAGGGGGGGGGGGGTTGTTGTTGAACTATAACAACAAGGAAAGCTCTTTGCCAGCTGCGGAGAATCTAGATATTTGCCAGTTGCGGCATTGCCCATCATAAGTCTATAACTTATATTCATTGTTTTTTCATAGAATCTTCTATTATTCATCAGCCCTCACCATTAAGGATTGAAACACTGGTGTAATAAAATACTATATTTTGTGCAACAAAATCTATCTTCATTAAATATTAAGCCCACATAGTATGTTTCCCTATACCTATAGACATAGAAATGCATTTAGCAGCACGGAGCACGAATGAAAATAGATAGAAGAGATAGAATGCTGATATAAGAGGAAAATTCTTAAATATATATACTTAGAAATGATGTTATATAATTTTTTTTTAAAAAGCATATTTTCCCAACTGGCACTTATTCCGCTCTGTGCTCGATTAGTGGTGCATTAGTTCAGTGTTGTGACATATTACTTGGAGTGAGAAATAATTTATTAGAAGTGTTACATAGCGTTATACGGAGCGATATGGCGCAGCTGTGTTGTGATTCGCAGGAATCCCTGTACCCAGATTTGTACATAATGCCAGTGGCGTGTAATGAAACATACTAGTTATTGAGATCAAGGGTCTTTGAAAAGTCTATGCTTTAATATTTCTTAGGGCCAGGTGATTTGCAGGAAATTAATATATTGGTACAACCCAGCCAGCCACTTACTATCAAATGCAACAAGTATAGGCATGGGACCTGTTATCCAGAATGCTCGGGACCTGGGGTTTTCCATATAAGGGATCTTTCCATAATTTGGATCTCCATAACTCAAGTCTGCAAAAAATCATTTAACTATTGAATAAACCCAATAGGCTTGTTTTGCCCCCAATAAGGGGTAATTATATCTTAGTTGGGATCAAGTACAGGTACTGTTTTATTATTACAGAGAAAAGGGAATCATTTAACCATTAAATAAACCCAATAGGACTGTTCTGCCCCCAATAAGGGGTAATTATATCTTAGTTGGGATCAAGTACAGGTACTGTTTTATTATTACAGAGAAAAGGGAATCATTTAACCATTAAATAAACCCAATAGGATTGTTCTGCCCCCAATAAGGGGTAATTATATCTTAGTTGGGATCAAGTACAGGTACTGTTTTATTATTACAGAGAAAAGGGAATCATTTAACCATTAAATAAACCCAATAGGGCTGTTCTGCCCCAATAAGGGGTAATTATATCTTAGTTGGGATCAAGTACAGGTACTGTTTTATTATTACAGAGAAAAGGGAATCATTTAACCATTAAATAAACCCAATAGGACTGTTCTGCCCCCAATAAGGGGTAATTATATCTTAGTTGGGATCAAGTACAGGTACTGTTTTATTATTACAGAGAAAAGGGAATCATTTAACCATTAAATAAACCCAATAGGATTGTTCTGCCCCCAATAAGGGGTAATTATATCTTAGTTGGGATCAAGTACAGGTACTGTTTTATTATTACAGAGAAAAGGGAATCATTTAACCATTAAATAAACCCAATAGGATTGTTCTGCCCCCAATAAGGGGTAATTATATCTTAGTTGGGATCAAGTACAAGGTACTGTTTTATTATTACAGAGAAAAGGGAATCATTTAACCATTAAATAAACCCAATAGGGCTGTTCTGCCCCCAAATAAGGGGTAATTATATCTTAGTTGGGATCAAGTACAGGTACTGTTTTATTATTACAGAGAAAAGAGAATCATTTAACCATTAAATAAACCCAATAGGGCTGTTCTGCCCCCAAATAAGGGGTAATTATATCTTAGTTGGGATCAAGTACAGGTACTGTTTTATTATTACAGAGAAAAGGGAATCATTTAACCATTAAATAAACCCAATAGGGCTGTTCTGCCCCCAATAAGGGGTAATTATATCTTAGTTGGGATCAAGTACAAGGTACTGTTTTATTATTACAGAGAAAAGGGAATCATTTAACCATTAAATAAACCCAATAGGGCTGTTCTGCCCCCAATAAGGGGTAATTACATCTTAGTTGGGATCAAGTACAGGTACTGTTTTATTATTACAGAGAAAAGGGAATCATTTAACCATGAAATAAACCCAATAGGACTGTTCTGCCCCCAATAAGGGGTAATTATATCTTAGTTGGGATCAATTACAAGGTACTGTTTTATTATTACAAAGAAAAAGGATATAATTTTTAGAATTATTGGCTTATAATGGAGGCTATGGGAGATGGCCTTTCTGTAATTCGGAAATTTCTGGATTAGGGGTTACCGGATAAGCGATCCCATACCTGTACTATAATTTGGGGGAAAACTCCTTATTCAACAGTCTTGTTATTCATGGGGGTCCAGGTTTAATACCCATACCAGGTACTTGGGAATTCATCTGATTTTCACTGTGCTTATAGCAACAGCTCACACCAGAGAAATACTACACAGCTTGTCATTGGGGTTCTAATAAATACTCATAAAAACAGACAGGAACATATACAGAAATATAATCTATTATCCGGAATGCTTGGAACCTGGGCTTTTTTGGTTCAGACGGTGGTGTGTGAGGCCCATCAGGCTGCTGCTCCATGGGCCCCCACACCCGCTCTGGGCCCCCCACCTCTCGCTCACACACCGCCAGCTCCTTCCCCCCCCTCTCAGCACTTATATTGTAGTGTCACCCACTGTGACCTACAGCACTTATACTGCATTTGCCTATTTGTGTCTATAAGTTACCCTCCCATATAGATTGTAAGCTCTACAGGGCTTTGACTCTTAACGTATTGCAACTGTATTTATCTTGTATTTATGTGTATTTATTGTTATACTTTGTATTTATATATTATTATCTTAATAAACCCCTGTTGTATTAATGTATTCTACTGTACAGCGCTGCGTACATAAGTAGCGCTTTATAAATAAATAAATATATACATACATACATACAAACATACATACATGTGCACCTTATACTTACTTTTGCCTTGATTAGGGGAGGGCAGCGGGGGAGCGTCAGGGAAGGCCAGACTGGATCAGGTCCGGGCCAGCAGGGTTTTTTCCTGGTGTCCCGCCGATCCAGTCCAATCCTGTGTATTAGAGATCTTTCTGTAATTTGAATCTCCTAAAAATCATTGAAACATTAAATAAACCTAATAAAGTTGTTTTGCCCCTTATATGAAATCATTCAGCTTAGTTGCCATTAACTACAAGGTACTGTTTTATTATTATTATCACTGTGCTCTGCACTTACGCCCGACTGCAAATTTAGCATTAGGTACAGGGAGCTAGGGTGCCTGATTGGAGTTAAGGGGCTGGCTGTGGGTGGGATGCCTACTCCCCATTCCCAGAGCTATAATAATGAAGCCATCGCAGGTCTCTGAGCTCCATATTGGGCAGTTTTTCTACATACAGGGCAGGGTGCAAAGTGCAAAAACATAGTGGCTTTTGCTTATGTTTTGCCTCCCCCCCCCCCACACTGAATGGTGTGATCTGTAAAATCTACAAGGAAATAACCCACATTACACACTGAGTCAGCCTCCCAGGACCCCAAAGTGCACGGTTGCACACAGTTGTGGGACTTCAGGGAACTTTTGAGAATTTTCATTTTGAGCACAAACATAACGTCAACTAGGAAACTTTCTGTATGATTTAAATATAGAGACAGGCGTTGGTTTAACTTCTCTGTTTTTCATTTTTCAAGAAGAAAGAAAAAGAAATTCTCATGACTCTACTTTCATTATTGAATCTATTTCTAAAACAGAGTCCAGTGGGATTTTCCTGAGTTGGTGACTTTGCATTTACAGTAATGTTTAGGGCAACTTTTCAACTATGTACACTAAGGGGCTGATTTACTTACCCACGAACGGGTCGAAATGAGTCCGATTGCGTTTTTTTCGTAATGATCGGTATTTTGCGATTTTTTCGTATTTTTTGCGATTTTTTCGGATTCTTTACGAATTTTTCGTTACCAATACGATTTTTGCGTAAAAACGCGAGTTTGTCGTAGCCATTACAAAAGTTGCGTAAAATCTGGCGATTTTTCATAGCGTTAAAACTTGCGCAAAAAGTTGCGCTTTTTTCGTAGCGTTAAAACTTACGCGAAACTTTGCACCTTTTAAGTTTTAACGCTACGAAAAATGCGCAACTTTTCGCGTAAGTTTTAACGCTACGAAAAATGCGCAACTTTTTACGCAACTTTCGTAATGGATACGAAAAACTCGCGTTTTTACGCAAAAATCGTATTGGTAACGAAAAATTCGTAAAGAATCCGAAAAAATCGCAAAACATACGAAAAAGTCGCAAAATGTTCGTTTTCAAGTCGGAACTTTTCCAATTCGGGTCGGATTCGTGGGTTAGTAAATCAGCCCCTAAGAGGCCAGTTTACTAAGGTTTTCTGAGAAACTTTAGATTTTTTATGTTTTGGGGGTTTTTTTCCCAAGACTTCTGAATGTGTTTTTGGCAGTATACGATTGTTTTGTTCTTTTCTCGAAAAATTCAAGATTTTTTTTTAAAAAAAACCATGAACGTTCAAGATTTTCGAGGAATAGATTATAGGAATAGTTACAGCCTGTCCTTGACACATTTTCAAGGGGAAGTTAATCACATCATTGTTTTCTATTTTGCCCATTTTCAAGGGGAACTTAATCAAATCATTGGTTTCTATTTCACCCAGTTTCAAGGGGAAGTTAATTCCATAATTGTAAACACATTATAGTTTTCCAAGAATGAGCACCAATGCTCTTACAATGGCTTCTGCTGGAGCAATTACTGTTTTGGAAAAAGAGGATTCCTGGAAATGAATGGCCATTTAAATTTCACAAATTTCTCGAATTTTTTGAATTTTTGGACTTGAGAAAATTGTGATTTTTGGACAATAAACTTGATATTTTCATTCAACCCTAACAAAAGAAAAATTCTAGTTTTAGTAAATCTTCCCCTACGAGACAAAAATTGCAGACAAAAGTTGATTAGTGGAATTTAACGAGCAAACACAACATTAGGGGGCAGATTTACCAAAAATTGCAAAGTTTTACATTAGTGTTTTTCACTTTTTTTTCACTTAAAGAGATACTGACACCAGAAATGAAACCTTTTTTACATCTGTCATAACACTGTCTTTGCATGCTATTTATAACTTTGCCATAAAAATATTTGTCCAATGCTTTTACATTACCTATCTGATCCCCCATGTTCCTCTATGAGGGGGCGGCCATATTGGTGCAGCAGGAGGCCGTTAGCATTAGAAGCTGTAACTGACAGGCTGAGAAGGCTGGCAAAACAGTCAGGTTTTGGGATTTCAAGTAACAATTACTTACAAAAGCAGCTCTATCAGCAAAAAATGATCAGTATGACCTATAGGGAACTTTTTGTGTAGATTTATATTTTAAAAAGTTGTTTTTTTGTGTCAGTATCACTTTAATCAATATTGGAAATTTGTGTTTTTTTAAGCCATTATTAAATAAACCATTATTTTTAGTGTGAAAAACCAAAGTTTGATAACTCACCCCCTTATAAATGAACACCAAAGTATTTCTTTCTATAGAAGTCTCACTGATAAGAGTAAATAACTGATTAATAAGTGGTTTTCTTTATGGCTAATAAGAACATGCCGTTGAGCCAATCAGCCGGCTCCCAACACAAAGCTTCTCTATGACTAATTAAGTGTAATTGTCTGATTCATACAAGTGGAATGCCCCAACTCAATTGCAATAAAGCTTTACTCACTACCTCTGGGCTCCCAGTATGACCTTAATTTTTTAACTAAAGAAGGAATTCCACAACGACAATAATGTGTTTTTCAGTTGCCCAATAATCTCAAACTTGAGTACATTGTCGGGCTCGGAGTCATTCATTAAGGGTTAGTGGTAGAGCTATTGTGTCCGATAAATGAATCATCTTCATCAATCATGCATGTGGGGTGTGGATACAAACTCCTTTGTGTGAAGATCTCTCCATGTCTGCCGTTATTACCCAACGCTTGATAAAAACATCAGCGTTCACTTATATACTGGCCGGGATCCAGCGAGATGGGCTGAGAGTCCGAGCTGCACTTGCTGAATCATTAAGCCTCCCTTGATGCATCTGATTAAAGCCATTGATCAATACCATGCTCCGAGAAACATTGGCGTGGCTATGTTACAGACGAAATCCCATGAATAAATAACTGCGATAATAGCATTTGTTTTACTATAAAACTCATTCATAATTTAGCATGAATATAATCCATTATAATAGGAGCGAAAAAAAACCAGCGATTACTGACAAAATAAGGGCTTGATGGGTATCCATGTTCTGGGAACCAAGCGAAGATACCAAGAAAAATGGGAAAGTGCATTACTTATAGATGTACCATACCTGTTATATGTCTACCTCAATCTTTCCCATCATTATGAAACCATATCATTAGGGTCCTTTTTTTCCCCCCCGTCTCGTCATTTTTACCCTTATAAAACATTTATTATGCGCTTATCTCATATACCAAGAGCGCATTTATCATTTATGTCTGCCCAGAAATGAAATAATAACACATAAAGAAACAAGGCCATAGCCTTTGGGTTATATATTTATTTTCTGCCATTTGAATCCTCCTCTCAGCTCTTTGTGTTCTGCTGCACGCTTACCTGTTGCTATTTCAGTTTTTCTATCTGCTTTTTTTTCCCCCCAACCATCATTATACATTTTCTTGCGTAGAACTCTCAGTGGGGGCTTAGTTTCAAGGTTCTGGATGTGAAAAGACTGTAGACTCCTACTTCGCTAAGCAAGGCCCTTTGATATAATTCAGTGCCGTTCTCTGGTAAAATATAGAATTCTCTGTACCCTGGATGATTCATGTTATTACAAATGCTGTACAATCGGAGGAAGGATGATTTCATATAAGAACTGTCTGGCATGAAGCAGAGAGGCTTAAACTGCATAAGCAACTAAAGGGTACTAACTGCTGCTACAGTACCTACTACTACTTAAGGGGGAACTCCAATGAAACGCAACTTAAGCTTTATTAAAAGTAGGGATGCACCGAAATCAGGATTCGACATTTGTATTCGGAAGGGTTTAAAGATAGGGGGGGAAAAACTTCACCGCACACTGCGAATTATGATCGGGAAGGGATTTTTTTTAAAATATTCTTTATTTTCAAACACTTAAATGGGGGATACAGAAGGCAAGAGGGGAGGGGGAAATCAAAAAAATTGACATTTACAGTAGGCAGTTGCATTTACATCAAGTCATGACAAGTGTGTATCAAGCGTAAAAATTGCATTTATCTTAAGATCTTATTCTTATCAATGGCTTCTCTACCTGTCCTGATCTGTTCCGCGGGAGGGGTTTAGTTTAATGAAATTTAGCCAGGGTTCCCAGATTCTCCAGTAATGCGCACTTGTTTTATGTGAGATGTGAGTAATTTCTTCTATTTTTCTTATGTTCTCAACTAGGTTAATCCATTCATTGTAGGATGGGGGAGTTGCTGACTTCCAGTTGTGGGGGATTAGCGTTTTCGCTGCATGAAATAAGTGTAAGGTGAGTTGGGTCTGAGAGAACTACATTTTTACCAGGGGTGATATTTAGAAGGACCATTGATCGTCTTTAATGACGATCTGGGTAATGTTAGATATATCTGGGATGATTCTGGCCCAAAATTGTTTCAGGATGGGGCAAGTATACCAAATATGTGAGTGAGTTCCTGTATCTAGTCCACATCTCCAACATAGATCTGAACTATCGCCATACATTCTCTTAAGTTTCGGGAAGGGATTTTTAACCCTTCCCGATCATAATTAGAATATGCCAATTAGGACTCAGATTCAGTTCAGCATTCGGCCAAATCCATTGGGGTGGGTTGGGGGTTAGGCCGAACCCAAAAAAACTGGGTTTGGTGCATCCCCAATTCAAAGCAAATCTAATTTTACAGCAAGTTTGCAATATAGATCAACTAAAAACATATGCAGCCTTTTTATGATGTTAAATGTCATAATTTGGTTCCCTGCTCCCCTGCTGATCTGGCTGACTAATTTGAGACTCAAATATAATGTAACAAATCCCCAGCTCTCTTCCCAGCAGCCCCTCTACCCCCACGTCTCCCCAACAGACCTTCAAACTAAAGTTTAGTTAAACGATCATAATTAGTGATGGGCGAAATAATTTGACAGGCATGGATTCGCGGCGAAATGCACAACAAAATTCACATTGATAAAATTAGCAAATAATTGGCACCCGCATCCACAAAATTGTTGCCCGTGTCAAAAAAAATTGTCACGCAATGTTTTCGCCATTTCGGTAATCTTTTCAAAGAGTCACAAATTTTGGGAGAATTGAAACGGGACAGATTCACTTATCACTAATTATAATGAATCCTTGTTCCATAACAATTAGTGATGAGCGAATTTTTTTGCCAGGCATGGATTCGCAGCGAATTTACGCATTTCGGCATTGGCAATTTGTTCTGCGAAACTTCTGTGAAAATTTGCTGCACAGAATTTTTTTGTCACGCATCAAATTGGGTGTGATCGCGTCAAATTGAGCACAGACGTGTCAGAAAAAGTCATGGTCGCATCAAAATTGGGCGCAGTCATGTCAAAAAAAGGCACGGTTGCAACAAAAAAGTGCGGGCAACAAAAAAAAATAGACGCAGGCGACAGAAAACAGACACGGGCGACAAAAAAGATGTGGGTGACAACAAAAATCATGCGACAAATGCGTTTCGCAAATTTTCTTGCCGTTTTGCGACTTTTATGGTGAACCGAAACGGGGCAGATTCGCTCATCACTAATAACAATCACAAATAAAAAAGTTCACTAGGATTATGGCCTCCCTACCTAGTTAGCTCACATTGGTCAACGTTTACTCAGCCTTCTTCAGAGAATAAGGGCAATAGCCACCATGGGACTAGAGCCCTCTTTGTTCTGTAATACGTTTACCGTCTCTTTTTTATTCCCGTTCCTATTCTAACTATTCACGTAATTCTTTGTCACGAGGAAAGGTCACTGTTGCATCTACATATTCAGCAGGAGCAATCAGAAGACCCTTTCTCCAACGCTCTCCGCTGTGAGCCTTTTCTAATTTGCAACAGAGAAATAAGATGAAAATGAATGTGCATATCAGCCGTGCAATTTTAAACATTTGAGGAGAATCATCCTTAGACCCCCGTCGGAGTAATCTCTTATAATGATAAAAAATAATCATTTATCCAAGGCACGTTATTTGCCATTCTCTGCAGGCTCTACCCAGAAGAGAAAAGATGAAAGGTATCACCGGCAGCCTATAGTTAGCTTTAATAAGGCAAACTGAGAAGAAGTAATGAATGCATTTCCCCTACTTTATCCCAGTAAATACACTTAATAAGCATCCGGGGCAAAAGCATTAGAAATATATGTTATGTGCTTCCAACGTTGGGTGGCGCAGAATATAACAAGGGGCCCCTTTATAACATTCATATATTGTTATGACTTGAAGTATTTCTATAACTGTGAGTAAAGATCAATTTGCAATTCATGAGCTAATTGCATTAGGTTAAAGAATATCCACTTTGTTTTCTCGCCGCCGTAATCAATCACTCGTACGTTGCGTTTGAAGGAATTATGTCCTAATATGGGCTGTTAAGCATCTCTAGAAGGAATATCAGTTTTTCTCCCAGCAGGTGTTCCATCTTACAGAGATAGAATCTTAAAAAAAAAAACAAGGTAATGGGGACAGGAACAAGGACACTAATTCAGTATAGCCTTACACTGGGGCGCCTTGTTCCCTGTGGTGAAAACATAAATTTAAAGGAGCATAAGAAAGTGAGCTCCAACTGTGAAAAAAAAAAGGTCTATCTTAAAATAGTACCGTGATTTTTTTAAAAACAAGGCATGCCATGCATAATAACTATAAAGTCATGCTAAGGTCACGCCAACATATAATCTTGAAACATAGCAATCATGACACGGGAACTCAATGACAAACTGCGTTCAACTGCATTAACACAAACACATAAAAAAAAAATTGTGGCCTCCTGTGATACAGAGCAACTGGTGGCTCGTGAGCAACATGTTCCTCCCTAACCCCTTGGATGTTGCTTCCCAACCCCTTGTATGTTCCTCCCCAACCCCTTGGATGTTGCTCCCCAACCCCTTGGATGTTGCTCCCCAACCCCTTGGATGTTCCTCCCCAACCCCTTGTATGTTCCTCCCCAACCCCTTGTATGTTCCTCCCCAACCCCTTGGATGTTGCTCCCCAACCCCTTGGATGTTGCTCCCCAACCCCTTGGATGTTCCTCCCCAACCCCTTGTATGTTCCTCCCCAACCCCTTGTATGTTCCTCCCCAACCCCTTGGATGTTGCTCCCCAACCCCTTGGATGTTGCTCCCCAACCCCTTGGATGTTCCTCCCCAACCCCTTGGATGCTGCTCCCCAACCCCTTGGATGTTCCTCCCCAACCCCTTGGATGTTGCTCCCCAACCCCTTGTATGTTCCTCCCCAACCCCTTGTATGTTCCTCCCCAACCCCTTGTATGTTCCTCCCCAACCCCTTGGATGCTGCTCCCCAACCCCTTGGATGTTCCTCCCCAACCCCTTGGATGTTGCTCCCCAACCCCTTGTATGTTCCTCCCCAACCCCTTGTATGTTCCTCCCCAACCCCTTGGATGTTGCTCCCCAACCCCTTGGATGTTGCTCCCCAACCCCTTGGATGTTCCTCCCCAACCCCTTGGATGCTGCTCCCCAACCCCTTGGATGTTCCTCCCCAACCCCTTGGATGTTGCTCCCCAACCCCTTGGATGTTCCTCCCCAACCCCTTGGATGTTGCTCCCCAACCCCTTGGATGTTGCTCCCCAACCCCTTGGATGTTGCTCTCCAACCCCTTGGATGCTCCTCCCCAACCCCTTGGATGTTGCTCCCCAACCCCTTGTATGTTCCTCCCCAACCCCTTGGATGTTGCTCCCCAACCCCTTGGATGTCGCTCCCCAACTCCTTGGATGTCCCTCCCCAACCCCTTGGATGTTGCTCCCCAACCCCTTGGATGTTCCTCCCCAACCCCTTGGATGTTGCTCCCCAACCCCTTGGATGTTGCTCCCCAACCCCTTGGATGTTGCTCCCCAACCCCTTGGATGTTCCTCCCCAACCCCTTGGATGTTGCTCCCAGTGGCCTCAAAGTAGGTGCTTATTTTTGAGTTTCTGGTAAGGAGGAGAGTTTTGGTTGCATAAAAACCAAGTATAATGCCAAACAGAGCCTTCTGTAGGTTGCCAGCCCACATAGGGGCTATTAAGTAGCCAACTATAGCTCTTATTGGCACACCCCTTCTTTGTTGAGCTTTGGAGCCTAAACGCATCTTCAGGTAAGGCAGAAATGTAAGAATGATCTTTCTGTTTGATTCCTAAGAGTTAAAAGCTGGCTGGTTTTTATCTTGCTGTGTATCAGATGCAGAAAATCTCCAATGTTCCCACCGACAGTACTGGCAGAGGCTATTGATGTCTTCCAGAAACAGTAATATAACGTAATGATTTCTTTTCATAGAAATTGATGTTGAATATACTTTGATCTAGCAAAAGTGTAAATGAAAATAATATCAGTTGTACAAAGGGATGTGTTCATGTTAATATTTCCTTTCCTGCTCAAAACTGCTAATTTACTAATAAATTTAGCAACACAGATGCCATTGATTTCCTTTGTGTTTTTTGGGAGCCTCATAAAGGTTGGATGTTGCTGCACGTGTGGGCAAGCATTAAAGTAACTAACAGCGTGGCGGCAATGTGACAAATAGCTCTTAAAAAAGGGCAATAATCACATTTTATGCATCTTTTCTAATAAGCTCAGAATTCTCCGGCACTAATGACAATTTAGGCAATTGCATGGCACACCATTCCTGCAGATATGTGCTTCCAAACTAATCCACATTATGTATGTATGTATGTATAACTTTATTTATAAAGCGCCACAAGGGTACGCAGCGCTGTACAGTCTTACAGAATACAAAATTACACACAGGGAGGACAAGTGATATAATAAATAAATACAATAAATACATATATGTATATATATATATATAAGTGCCATGTGGTATGAGACACAGTAGGAAGGAGGTCCCTGCCCCGTAGAGCTTACAATCTTCCCATTTCTCTAAAACTAAGTGATGCCCCAGGCAGGGCTGGTATGGCAACCTGGAACTCTGGGTAATGCTGTAAGATGCCTTATACTGGTGCATTTATATGGGGCCTGTGTTGGTTGTTTTGATATGCCGTGGCCTATTTTGACTCTTAGGCCAGACATTGTTCCAAGTGTCTGTTTGGCTCCCAAACCACAAGTTGGAGAAGGATTGTGTATATGTTTTGGTCACAGGAGATTTCATACTATGACTTTCAGTGTCACCTAGAGAACAAGGCCACCAACATAATGTAAAGGTGATGAAAGTGGATTGGATACTTTTACTACAGATTCAACCACCGCCATGGCTTTTTATTGGACATCAGATGGGAAGCAGAGGAAAGGCTGAACTTAATAACATGCAACAAACATGAGGGAACACATGATGACATTGGCCAAATGCAGACATAGTGGTACATCGTTGGGCATAATAAGCAATGATGGTGACATATATTGGTTATGCATAGTGATGAGTGAATCTGTCCAGTTTCGCTTCGCCGTGAAACGGCAGAAAATTTGCGAAACGGGTTTCTCGCATGATTTTTTTTCTGCCCGTATCTTTTTTTGTCGCCCGCAGGCATTTTGATGCGACCGCACCTTTTTTATGCGACCATGCCCATTTTGACTCGACCATAACTTTTTTTGACGTGCAACTAATTTTCGGATGTTTTGTGAAATGATTCGCCAATGGCGAAATGCGGAAATTCGCTGCAAATCTATGCCAGGCAAAAAAATTCAATTATCACTAGTTATGCATGGTCAATGCACGGTCAGCATCAGTCAGTCTGTTCTTAGCTGTTGTAAATAAACTAAGCTTCAGAGTCTTCTTTGATTTTTTATTAATCTATATGTCATATCTCAATTTTAAAAAAAAAAGTTACTGCATCTCCCAGTCATGTCCATTTATGTCCAGTCATGTTAAACTCCCCCATATCCTGAACGATCCAACCTCTCCAGTGATTTAGTGATATATAAATATCCAATGACATTTTTCTTAAACAGATTATCTACCCAAAGATTGTAGAAGAGGCTAAAAACTTTGTTATGGGGTCTGGTGACTCCCAGCTTTGCCACAACATTCTACCCCAATCAGGCATTTAGGCGGCGCGTTATAGAGTTATAGAGAGCAATGATTTTTGGTAAGAGGGATCTTTATTAAGAAAAACGGCTCACTATAAAATGTCATGTTTGCGCTTTCCCTTTCCTCTTTCTGGGTGATTTCAATCATCATCTCTGAGCTGCGTCTTCCTAACACTACTAAATAATTGGATTTATTGGATTTTATCCCTTCATACTTTCATTGCAGATTGATATAGCCGGTCGTGTACAATAAAAATTTGAAAGCGTCAAGAATCTTTCTCTATGAAATAAAGTCTGTCACTGAATTGAAAAAGAAGTGGTTCTTGACATTTTCAAGACTATCCTTTTTTGAGGTATAAATTTCCACTTTTATTGCCGAGCTTACCGAAGTAGTTCCAGTATCAATTTTGTTTTATGCTGACATCAACTTTCTACTCAGAAAGGGAATACAGAATTGAGAGTAAAACACCTTTATACTTGTGCCTTGGGTTGCTCTTATAGAAATACAGCGGAGGAGCCACTTATCTACAGGCTCGGAGAAAGGAAAATATTGTAGGCCGTATCTGGCCATATGTTATAAAGGCTAAGGGATGTTATATATCATTGTTTATAATTTGTGGAAGAACACATTCTTATATGGGACTTTCTTTAGGATATTGATCAAAAAAATGGCAGCAACCTACAGGGCAAAGTTATTTGAGACCAGAGAACCTACAATGAAAGCTTCCCAGTGGACCTCAAAAGTGACAGGTATAGTCAAAAGAGTATTTTGGCTTCTGTGCTGGATCAAATAAGTAATTCCAACATTCCTTGGACAATAGAAACCTTAATGTACAGGGGTCCCCAAGTTTTCTTTACTCATGAGCAACATTTAAATATAAGTAAAAAGTTTGGGGAGCAATACAAGAATGAAAACAGTTCCTAGGGGGTGACCAATAAGGGCTGTGATTGGTTGGTAGCCCAATGTGGAGTGACAGCCTACAGGAGGCTCTGTTAAGCAGTACACATAGTTTTTATGCCTTCAAGTCTGAAATTCAAAAATGGGCACCTATACTTTGAGGCCACTGGGAGCAACTTCAAAGGGACAACATGTAGCTTATAAGACACTGGTTGGGGATCACTGTTAATGTATATAAAATCTAGGGTTTTTTAGAGATTATCATTCACTTTGGTAGCTGCCCAAAACCTGTTTATCTAAGAACCTTATCACAAAGGGCAAATTAATTAGGAGTCAATTAATTTAAGAGGAAAGTCATTCAAGCATGGGGAATCTACACAAACTCCATGGCTGAAATCAATTAAAGGGTCCCGGTGCTGCAATCCTAAAGAGTGAGTTTCTGGGGCTTTGTCTGACATAACCATCCTTTTCTTACCCCATGGCCGACTGAAATGTGGATAAAGAAAACACTTTATTGGTCGCTACTGGTTACTGGACCTGAATCAAAAAACAATCAATGTGGGCTCCATTGGAATGCTCCTTGGATGTCCATATTTATTCATGGGCTGAAAGCTGATTCATTTCACCCTAATACTGATTCTGCACTCCAATCCCACCATAGTTTGCCTTTCTATGTTTTCTGCAGCCTGTTTTTTGATGATGCTCCCTGCTAATGAAAGCACTTTCAAGTCTCTCACACAATACACCTTACAAATACATGTATATGACAGTTAGGTAAGAATGTACTTTCTTCCATATTTACCCATAGGTGACTGTTTTCTAAGGTATCCATGGTCATTGTAGTCAGGTATGGGTGCCTAAAGCTGGCCATACACGCACCGATAATATTGTACGAAACCTCGTTTCGTACAATATTCGGTGCGTGTATGGCATGTCGGCGAGTCGACCGGTATCGAAGGAAGCTGCTGAAATCGGTCAACTCGCCGATCGGCCAGGTTAGAAAATTTTGATCGGGCGCCATAGGAGGCGCCTGACCAAAATTTGCCGTCAGGGCTGAATAGGCAGAAGGAGGTAGAAATCCTATTGTTTCTACCTCCTTATCTGCTGTTTCAGCCCTGAACGGTGTGTGGCGGATCTGATGGTCGCACGAAACATCGTCAGATCGCCACGTTTGTGGCCACCTTAAGGGCCATGGCCCACAGGGAGATTAGTTTCCTGAGGTAAAATCCTGCAAAAACCTTTGTGCAACGTGAAATGAAGCAATGCCTTCCCAATGGCAATTCACTTTACTACCAGTAGGAAGGCATTTTTGCGGAGATACATCACTTGAGGCAGCCGAGATTAACCATGGGTGCCTAATCTCCCCGTGGGCCATGGCCCTAAAAGCAGAGCATGGTTCAGACAAACTAGGAGATGTGTATTTGCTGTTTTTAGTGTGTGAAATATACCTTGTGTTAGCAATCTGTTTCAGATAATAAATGCCAACTGGACACATACAAAGATACACTTGTTGCACGGGACACTCTTTTCTGTTTAACAAATACATAGACTGGCAATCCTTATCCATCCATTTGTCCCAGGGTCTTGTTCCTCTATAAGGATTTCCTACTGACAAGAGTGCCCATCAGTACCAAACCAGAAGTGGCAAGGCGCTGTTGTTTGTAAAATGCCTAAGGGAAAATGACTTGTTTCTCAAAAACCTTCCAAAATTATTCAGCTTTGCAAGACATTCAAGGTGTCACATAGACTCCACATAGAGCCCATAATCTCATAAGTGTATATTGGTCTCAGAAAGCCCCATCATTGAAATATGCACAGATCTGTAAAGATAAATATCTTCAGGGGAAAAAAATAGAAAAAGAAATATTCAGTAATTGGTAGAAAGAGTGTGGAGGTTGATGCTGTATGTGAAATACAATTTCTATTTTCCTGCAAAACAAATCCAGATTGTTTATATTGGTATAAGAAGTAGATGAAGTGATCTGGGGCAGAGAAGTAGTATGTGACATATGGGGAAGCAGCAACCCCGAGCCTTTGGCCTGCAGGCTGTTAGAGTGAAGCATAACAAGAGCTGACATAGATGTATCCCTATGGGAGCTGAACCTGTTCTTTACACTTTCTGAGAGCATCGAGCTTGACAAGCAGTGGAAAAGCTACAGCGAGGTCAGTTTGAGATAGAGCTACACTTTAATACTCCTCTAACCAGAGTAATCTAGTTCAGACATTAGGATGAGATGAAATCAGCAGCACTAAATCAGAAATGGCTAGATGGTATGTCATACGTGAAAACTAATCGTGATTCATTGTTCCTTTAAAACAAGTTACAAGTAATCTTGTCTGAAATCTGTTGGCCGGGGCCAATTAGAATTAATCTGTCTATCCATCCATTACTTCACTTTGTTGTACGTTAAGCTCCCAGTGTAGCTAATTTGCAATATAGATATGTTTGTATCACAATTCAGGCAACCACAGTGGGCACATTGATCTTGTCAGCCTTGGATCAGAATAGAGGTTGTCAGTGTGTGTGTGTTAATGTGTGTATGTGTGTGTTTGAGTCCATGCGATTGTTTGCATGTAATTGTGCAATGTATATCTGTGTGTGACTGTATGTATAGATAAGTGTGTGTAATATTTTGTGTGTCTGTGTTTATAAGACTATGCAGGTAGGTATATGTGTGTATATATAAAGGGATGTGTGAGTGTGTACATGGATGTGTGTTTTTCGTGAGTGCATCTGTGTGTGTGGCAGTACATGTGTTTATATGAGATTGGGGTTCAAACTGTGTTAGGAAGGGTAGGCTGGGGAACAAAGTGTTTGTTTGTGGTAAGGTTAAGGCAGAGCTAATAGGAAGGATGGTATAGGTATGGGACCTGTTATCCAGAATGCTCGGGACCTGGGGTTTTCCGGATAAGGGGTCTTTCCAAAATTCAGATTTCCAACCCTAAGTCTACTAAAAAAAATTATTTAAGAAGTAATTAAACCCAATAGTATTGTTTTGCTCTAATAAGGATTAATTATATCTTAGTTGGGATCAAGTACAGGTACTGTTTTATTATTACAGAGAAAAAGGAATCATTTAACCATTAAAAAAACCCAATAGGGCTGTTCTGCCCCCAATAAGGGGTAATTATATCTTAGTTGGGATCAAGTACAGGTACTGGTTTATTATTACAGAGAAAAGGGAATCATTTAACCATTAAATAAACCCAATAGGACTGTTCTGCCCCCAATAAGGGGTAATTATATCTTAGTTGGGATCAAGTACAGGTACTGTTTTATTATTACAGAGAAAAAGGAAATATTTTTTAAAAATGTGAATTATTTGGTTAAAATGGAGTCTATGGGAGATGGACTTTCTGTAATTCAGAGCTTTCTGGATATTTGGTTTCCGGATAAGGGGTCTGATGTACAAGGAAAAAAGTGTAAGGTCAGAAGAAGGCAGGTCCAGGGCAAAATGTAATTGGTTGGCCCCCACTGGCCCAAGACATTTGTGATAGAATAACCCTCAAGCACATGAAGCTCAATATAGTAAGGCAGGCAGTGAAGAAATGATCTGCGCTTACTGAAGTAGACATTATGCAGACAGAAAAATGATGAAATGGTGATGTCACAAGAAGAAAGGCAAAGGAAAATTAAAATAGCCATTCTGTAGAGCTCTTCCATTAGATTACAATTAGCATTAGATTAGTCTGCCATCTCTGCAGGATGCTTCTGCCAAACGTTATCCCAGATGAAATATGTGCTGGTGGGTCCCCTATTCTTGTGGGCCCTGGCCAAATGCCCCTTTTGCCCATTTCTTAAAATGGCCCTGGGAGGAGGAGACAAGAGTGTATAAAATAGTTGGAAAACGATAGTAGCGACAAGAGACATCCGCAAATGCTTGCCCATCCTCTATTTGTGTCAAGATCAGTGGTGAGAAGGTCCAGATAAGGGTCTTGGGTTTATTTGTTAAAGGTTGGGAGAAATACTTGCCAGGGGTGGGTGGCACATGTCCAGGTTTGCATTGGCAATATGTAGATTCTGGCAAATGCCAGAGGGGCTGCTGTAAGATGCCATAGACAGTCACTATTTAGTGGGTACTACATTCCGAACATGCCAGGGACTATTTTGAATCTCTGTCTGGACTTGCTGTGTCCCAGTTTTAAGCACAAGTGTGCCAAAGTGCCAAGGTTGATGATCATATCTTCAGGAGAGTCTCAGGATGGAGGAATTTTGGTTGCTCCCACTTGCCCTCTTATCACTCTCCTGTTGGTGGCCAGCATGGGAGAGCCCATCTTGTGGTGCTTTTTGGTGGGGAAACATTGCAAGTGGGGAGTCGTTTTTTTATTTATATTATTGTTTATGCTCCATAGAAAGGTGGAGAAACACAAGGAAGAGGTTTAGAAGTTTAATGGTGCAAATGTCATGTGTTTTGATGCCACTAAATGTAGCATTATATAAAGGGGATTGTCAATTATACAAAGGGGGAGTTTGATAAAGAAGGTGCAGGTACAATCCTCCTATAAATGTGCCTGCTGAGGTATTTTCCAAAATACAGTTGCCCACCTTGATTTAATTAGTCACCTAATTTACAATTTAATTATAGTTGAAGTTGTTAAAAAAGCACTGAGAAGTGAGTAGATTTCTAAATCACAGACAATCCTTCTACAAAAGGTTCTGTATGTTACATGGAGCCGCTAGCGACAATGTTCTACATCTGAGAAGAGGTGACAGTGGTGAAATTTTAGCTGCAATCAATATATTTTCATATTTGTCGCCTGATTCCACTTGGAAGGAGTTTTGCATTTCTTTTTCTGTTAACACATTTGTTCTAATTATTTTGCCATTTCCATTTTTTTTAGTAGTTTCTCGAGTTTGTTCTCATTTTGTCACAGGCTTATTCATGGAATAAATGTTTTTCTATGCATTTACAGAAGGATCCAAATGCCTGAACTCACCCTCCATTGACAAGTCTGGAGAAAACGCTGCTTTGGGAGATTGTCAGGCAATTCTGTACAGCAAGCCTGTGAGCATTTACGGGATATAATAGGTAATCAAAATTATTTTGGTTCCACATTACTCCATTATTTGAAGTGCATCACTGCATATATATGGGGTTTAGATTCTAGGGCCCTTAATGTGAGGTGATGGGCCAGAATATAAATGGGAGTTTATGGCCAGTGGTATGCTCATTATAATTCTCCTTATGGTGTTTGATATTGTTTTCTCCTTGGTACAGGGTTTCTTTTCTTTTAATTTTGACACATGACTGGAATGACTTGTGCCATTGAGTGTGGGTTTGTGCTTTTATCTATTTATAGCTTTGATGGTTGTTACATGTTTAAGGTCTTGACAAAGGCCCAAGATGGGGGCCGAAACGTTGACCTATTTCTCCATGTATTAAGTTTTATATAGTTCAATAAAAGCTAACTTTTAAAGGATTCCCAGTGTGCACCGCTATACCTGTGGACTCTATATATATATATATATACAGAGACAAGAGGTTCTCTGCACTTACCTACTATCAATATATAAAGGACATTAAGGCATTCTGTGCATTAAAGGAAAAGGAAAGTTACAGTCACTGGGGGGTGCTGAATGTTAGGCACCTTGGAAAGAGAAGAGGGTCACTTGGTTGCAGGGGGCAGGGGTATCAGTAAGAGATTGCAATCATTAAAATTTTGTCACCCACTAGTGATTGAGACTCTCCTTCTCACCCATTATCTATATATATAGGACATTAAGACATTCTGTGCATTAAGCTACCAAGTAATGCCCTCCCCTTTAAGCAAAACAGGGATGTTTGTCCAAATATTGCAATATATTCAAGCTGGCCAACTGCGTCACAGTCTCCCCTGGTCTGGCCAGTCCTACACTCACTCACCCCCGGTCTGGCCAGTCCTACACTCACTTTCATCTGATTCATTAAGAATTCTACTGCTTCAATATACATTTAACAAAGGGACTGAGTTAAGGAACATGTAGGGGTAAGAGGGCAGACAGGGCTGTATTCATGGGGTAAGTACAGGTCCTTGTACTTCATTCTCTAAAATGTGAAACATGGTGGCTTGTGTCTGATTTTTACACTGTGCACCCTGCCCCACTATTAGTAAATGAACCTTTGTGTATTGTATGTGCAACAAGGTGGTTTGGCCCAAGCAATTACTGGATAAAGCACTTTGTTATGTGCCAGTGTCTGTATCAGTGCATACAGCAGATAAAGTCTTCCTAAGGCCACAGCTAAATATAAAGTCCACACCGTGGCCCTTGGTCACCAGATGGGCTTCGATAATATAAGGAAACAATTTGCACTCAACGAATAAAGATATTCCCAGAGAAAATACTGAAATACTTTTCATTAAAAGGAGGTTTTTCAGATGCTTATGGAACAACTAAACTGAATGTCCTTCGGTTTCAAGCTAATAAAGTTACCCACTTAGGAGTAAGTAATAATAGCTGTTAAATGAAATGTCCGAGAATCCTGGTGGAAAAGATATCTGATAGCAAAAGAAGCTCTTAACAAATATAAGACCATTAGGTAAAAGAAATTACTTTATTCACTGAAGGCACCAGCAAAAATGAGCAACATGTAGCAAAACTCCCAGAGCCCGTAACACCAGGAAATGTAAGTGCCCTGTATGCATTTACTCATGGGGCCAGTATATATACATTTTTCAGGCTTGTGAAAACTGATTAAAATGTGCAAATGTTATAAAATATAAATATAAAATACTTTTATTTTTCTGGTTTTTTTCCATTTCATTTTGCACAGTTGACGAGTAACTACTTTGGCACGTACTTCAACCAAAGCATTGTTTAGAGATATGTTCTCCAATTCAGATTTCTTAGGCGAGGATGTAGAGCTTCAGTTTGGTAAAGTGAGAGAAATCCTAGTTGATATTTTAATGCCCACTCCAGATGTTTCGGAAAGTCCTACCATCTCTGTTTACCATCCGTGGACCTGAATTTGATGGTTGACCTGTAACAGGATCAAATGTAAGCACTCTTTGTTTACTTAAAGAACCTCTTTATTTTCCAAACATTCATTAACCTAGCAGAATTACATGCACATGTCTCTTTGCATGCATGTCTCTTTGGGAACAAGTGGTTAAGACTAGAAAGGCTTTTCTTGATGGAGCTACTAAGCTTAAATACTTTATGGGTAACTTCCTTCTGTGACTTCCAGCACCCCACCACTAGTGATGAGCGAATTTTTTCACCAGACATGGATTCGCAGCGAATTTCCGCATTTCACCATTGGCGAATTGTTTCCCGAAACTTCTGTGAAAATTTGCAGCGGAAAAATTCATGCGACAAATTGGTCGTGGTCGCGGCAAGAAATGGGTGTGACCGTGTTAAAAAGGGAGTGGTCGCTGAAAAAAGGGCGTGGCCGATGGAAAAAAACGGAGGCAACAAAAAAAATAGACACAGGCGACAAAAAAAACTGAGGCAACAAAAAATTGTGTGACAAATGCTTTTCACAAATTTTTCGCCCTTTTGCAAATTTTCTTGCCGTTTCGCGAATTTTATGGCAAAGCGGGACAGATTCGCTCATGGCAGAAGTTTCCAAACTCTGGGGCCGCCCCTACATGGGCTGCCAGTTAGATGGGGGGGTACAGCCCTCTATGATTTGAGATATACAGTGGAGGAAATAATTATTTGACCCCTCACTGATTTTGTAAGTTTGTCCAATGACAAAGAAATGAAAAGTCTCAGAACAGTATCATTTCAATGGTAGGTTTATTTTAACAGTGGCAGATAGCACATCAAAAGGAAAATGGAAAAAACAACTTTAAATAAAAGATAGCAACTGATTTGCATTTCATTGAGTGAAATAAGTTTTTGAACCCTCTAACAAAAAAAGACTTAATACTTAGTGGAAAAACCCTTGTTTGCAAGCACAGAGGTCAAAGGTTTCTTGTAATTGATGACCAAGTTTGCGCACATTTTAGGAGGAATGTTGGTCCACTCCTCTTTGCAGATCATCTCTAAATCCCTAAGGTTTCGAGGCTGTCTCTGTGCAACTCTGAGCTTGAGCTCCCTCCATAGGTTTTCTATTGGATTAAGGTCCGGAGACTGACTAGGCCACTCCATGACCTTAATGTGCTTCTTCTTGAGCCACTCCTTTGTTGCCTTTGCTGTATGTTTTGGGTCATTGTCGTGCTGGAACACCCATCCACGACCCATTTTCAGTTTCCTGGCAGAGGGAAGGAGGTTGTCGTTCAGGATTTCACGATACATGGCTCCATCCATTTTCCCGTTAATGCGAATAAGTTGTCCTGTGCCCTTAGCAGAAAAACACCCCCAAAGCAAAATGTTTCCACCCCCATGCTTGACGGTGGGGACGGTGTTTTGGGGGTCATAGCCAGCATTTTTCTTCCTCCAAACACAGCGAGTTGAGTTAATGCCAAAGAGCTCTATTTTGGTCTCATCAGACCACAGCACCTTCTCCCAGTCACTCACAGAATCATTCAGGTGTTCATTGGCAAACTTCAGACGGGCCTGCACATGTGCCTTCTTGAGCAGGGGGACCTTGCGAGCCCTGCAGGATTTTAATCCATTGCGGTGTAATGTGTTTCCAATGGTTTTCTTGGTGACTGTGGTCCCTGCTAATTTGAGGTCATTAACTAACTCCTCCCGTGTAGTTCTAGGATGCTTTTTCACCTTTCTCAGAATCATTGACACCCCACGAGGTGAGATCTTGCGTGGAGCCCCAGAGTGAGGTCGATTGATGGTCATTTTGTGCTCCTTCCATTTTCGAACAATCGCACCAACAGTTGTCACCTTCTCTCCCAGATTCTTGCTAATGGTTTTGTAGCCCATTCCAGCCTTGTGCAGGTCTACAATTTTGTCTCTGACATCCTTGGACAGCTCTTTGGTCTTTCCCATGTTGGAGAGTTTGGAGTCTGCTTGATTGATTGATTGATTCTGTGGACAGGTGTCTTTTATACAGGTGACTAGTTAAGACAGGTGTCCTTAATGAGGTTGACTAATTGAGTAGAAGTGTCTAACCACTCTGTGGGAGCCAGAACTCTTAATGGTTGGTAGGGGTTCAAAAACTTATTTCACTCAATGAAATGCAAATCAGTTGCTATCTTTTATTTAAAGTTATTTTTTCGATTTTCCTTTTGATGTGCTATCTGCCACTGTTAAAATAAACCTACCATTGAAATTATACTGTTCTGAGACTTTTCATTTCTTTGTCATTGGACAAACTTACAAAATCAGTGAGGGGTCAAATAATTATTTCCTCCACTGTATACTGTGCTGACTGCTACTGTGGATACACTATAAGGATCATTATACATGGGTGTTAGGGGTGTCATGCACGTCACAAGGATAGAAATGTCCTCGGCTGCATAGGGAGGCAGTGATCACTCAGGGACACTTTCTTACCATCAGCCTTAATGCCTCTTCAATGGATACCACCAGGAACATTGCTTTTCCTTTCCATAAATACATGTAAAACTGTAAATACCACAAGGCTCTTTCGTGATTTGTTGTCTACATTTGGGGAGGTGTGTCCTTTTACGATGTCATAAGACACTAACCCAAAAAGACTGTGACCAAGTTGATGCTTCCGATAGCCACATTTAGAAAACTATAAAACAGACAGGGCGAATCTGCCCAAAACACTACATTTAGAAAAAGACGAGACTCTTAAAGCCTAATAAACAGCAAATCAAGTGAGAAATGACTATTTATGAACTTTTTTACAGGAGGAGGAGATAGGGTTGGGGTGAAACTGCTAGGGAACAATGAAAGTGTAATCAAAGCTGAAACTGCCAGCCTACTCTTTCTTATTAGCTATGGAAGAGGAGGAGAATCATGTTATACTTCACCTAGGTTAAAACAAGGAAAAGAAAAGGAAGGTATAATAACCTTTTCCAGGCAAATATAGACTTTGTGTACCCCTTTAAGTTTACCTAAAGGGACAATTTGCATTTATAATAACTTTTAATTTTGAAGACAAATTTAATTTGGATAAATAGATAAACAGATATATACAGAGTTGCAGGCCTGGCTGGTACTGCCAAGGCCAGGGCTGGTATTAAAAAAATGTAAAATACCCTAATGTTCAGCCCCTGGCCTGCCCCTTAAGCCCTGATTTGCCCATAACCCGCCCAAACATACCCTTTCTCTCCCTTTTTCTCCTTCCCAGATCCTTCTGTGATGTCCATGACGTTATCCCTCTACCCCATTTTGTCATTGCTTCGCCCCTCCTACATCGCTGCCTGCACCTTTTGTCTCCTCCCCACCCTGCTGGCTGGTAATTTTATTCTAAAAAGGTGGCAACCATAGATATATATGATAAACAAGTGATTGATATCAAACTTAGAAGAAGCAAAATTGTAATTTTTGGTCTTTCCCTAATTTAAAAAGGACAAAGGGCTGATTCGGGAATGTAAGTGCTAAATTGCACAAGTGCAGTTGACAGCAGCAAGGAAAACCCTGTAAAATGACTATAGCAGTAAGGGAAAGTAGATTGTTTCTTTATATGTACAGTAAAGCTGTAGGACATGCAGTATTTGTAAATATTTATATGAGTGGGAGCTGCCATATTGGTTGCACGTACAACAGACTTAAATACAACAGTCCCATCTGTGTAGGACCACTTGCTGCTATGTGGTTCTATCTGTCAGACTGTGCAAACAAGGTACAAATAAGCACAGGAAAAAATCCTTTATTAACTTCTAATTCTAATTAACAGAAAAGACCAAAGAAAATCCTTACTCTACAGTTATTACTTTCCCATTAGAAGTGATTCTAAGTGTATCCTCTTGTGTTATTTCGCCCGGGGAGCTGGCCACGGGTCATGGGTACGCTATCAAACTATTTAACTTGCCTGAGCGTTTTTCCAGATGAATTTTTGTTTTCAGAATTAAAGGTCAAGGTAAGATGGATCTGAAGAATAACAGGCTCCAGATGTAAAGGCGAGCTGGAAATGTATGAGAAATGAATTACATGGAAGATGGATTTTATCTAAGAGATATGAAGTGTTCCAAACCTGAGACTAATGGAGTGGGTTAATTATTAAGGTTGAAGCTCCAGTAAGTATTATCAGACAGTAATACTATGATATCTGCCTGCCATGTCAATAGCAGTCTGTACCAATGCATAATGAATGGCTTGCATAGGCTATGGGGCCGGCAAGACAATTAATACTGTATTCTGAAGGCCAAAGGCTGGGTATGTAGTAATTGACTGTAAGTTTCTAACCAACTGACAGTGAGAGTAATGGATTTGTCTGTATAACTCACACAAAGACTAAAAGTTTTCATATCTATAAAAGACAGATATAAAGTACATAGGATATGGGTTTAGGAAATTAGGGGCACATTCATCAAGCCATAAACTCTGAAGAAGGGCATATGGGTAATATGGCAGCAAAGTTTTTATGAGTAGTCGTTGGGCATACCCTATCCCATAAATAGAGCATCATTCACAACCAATTTACAACCCCAAAGGCAGTGTGCAAAGTGCAATTTGTTTCACCCATCATGCAGTGTTTTTCCCACAATTCCAGCTCATACATCAGAACAAAAGCAAGTGTTTCCTGGTGAATAAGGTGCAAGTTTCCCATCCTCCCAATCCCACAATTCCCAGCACACTTGAAGTCAGTAAGGAAAGGAACATCACAGTGCAATGCATTGTGCGTTATGTAGTTCTTGCATGTTGTCTGTAAGCTGTGGAGAAGTTGTTACAAGTTGTAACATCGATGTTTTAGTCCCTCCTCCCTTGCCAGGATTTCAAATAATGCAGAAAGAGAAGAGTTGTTTTGCAGCTGGGTTTCAAGCATATAAATAATGTATTTTATCATACTTTTTGAAGGAACAGTGATAGGTATAATAGGGGATCGTGTGTAGTGTAGGGCTCTTTAACAATTTTTGGTTTTGAAGATGGAGTTCCCCTTTAAATATTTCTTTAAAAAGGTTGTTCACTTTTAGATGTACTTTTAGGGGTCTATTATGCTCTGTTTTTTACATGGCGAAGGCTGACGATGTGTCGTCAATTTGCCACCGTTTTTTACACAGCATAATAAATAGGCCCCTTAGTGTGACATAGACATTGATATTCTGAGACAATTTGCAATTGGTTTTCATCTTTTTTATTGTTCAGTTGCTCACCAGTAAGGGATTTCAGAAGCTATCTGGTTGCTAGGGTCTTGTTTATCTTAGCAACCAGGCATTGATTTAAATGAGAGACTGGAATATGAATAGGAGAGAGACTGAATAGAAAGATAAGGAATTAAACATAACAATAATAATACATTTGTAAGCTCTCAGAGCAATAGTTTCCTGGCTGCTGGGTCAGTGACCCCCATTTGAAAGCTGGAAAGATGTAGACGATGAAGGCAAATCATTCAAAAACTATCAAAGATAAATAAGACAAATTGCAAAATTGATAGGAAGAGGCCATTCTATAACATACTAAAAGTTGTAGATTGTAAGCTCTTTTGGGCAGGGCTCTCTTCACCTCCTGTATCGGTTATTGATTGCTTTATATGTTACTCTGTATGTCCAATGTATGTAACCCACTTATTGTACAGCGCTGCGGGATATGTTGGCGCTTTATAAATAAATGTTAATAATAAAAATAATAATAAAAGTTAACCTAAAGGTGAACTATCCCTTTAATAAAACGTGGGTTTTAGCAAGTAGGAAAGCAGTCCAGTCAACAAGTGATAATAATTGCTGATCCTGTTTGTGGCCTGAACCCTACGCAGTGGAAACATTATCCCAGTTTTGCTTCAAAATGTGTTTTTTTCCAGGCTGCAGTTCCCCACAGCATTTCCTTATGGAATCATGCTTTCTGCTCCCAAGTTAAGACATCGTAGAGGAAACGGCAAGATCGTTTTAGTTCCCAAACACAGGAAAAGAGTTTATTGTGAGATAGGGAGAGGGGGATGTGGAACAGTAGTGTTATGGGGGTAGCAGATCTGTGCCATGATAACGAAATAGCTGAGTATGACAGTAGAAGAAATGGTTTCCCTTTGTTTGGTGCAAGAAAGGAAAAGGGGCAAAGGCGTGTTGATGGGAACACGCCTTGAATATAGAATATTCCAAACGCGGAATGCAAACATATACAGGCAGGATGTCACTCACTTTCCAGTCATGCAGGGAGTTGAGTTCTTCCTTTGAAGGGGCCATAAAGTGCAACTAGTAATTAGAAATAAAGGAGTTGTACCTTGAAAGTCCTTTGGAAAGATAGCTTTATAAATAGGCCCCTTAGCTATTATCATTTATGTTCCAGAGTCATTGGTTATCAAGTCTATCTATAAATGTAGCCCCGTGTTTGGGGGTAACATACCCTTCAGAGGAATCATATACTACTAGTATTAGATTGGGAAGCCAACCGGGATTGCCACATTAGGGGGCCCTCAACCCATACATCAAACCAGCTGCCAGCTTCCAACACCCTCATGCACCATACCTTGTACCTCACCCATAGAGTGCCTATCAGGGGGTGGAGCGGGGAGAAAGTCTGGGCTGTAGTCCTCAATGACCCAGTGAGCCCAGGGCCCATCAGGTTTTTTTGCCAGTGAACCAATGGCCCAGTCTGACCCAGTGTACAACATTTCTTTAAATTGTACAGTACTAATACTAGCTAACAGGTTGCCTGTTTTTTTCTCATTACTCTGTATTGCCCACTTATTGTACAGCGCTGCGGAATATGTTGGCGCTTTATAAATAAATGTTAATAATAAGAATAATAATAATTGCATAATGCTAGCCAGCTCACATACAACAAGCATTAGCAGGTAGCATTATCATTTTACAAACATCCCATTGGTTGGACTACTACTTGCTCAGGCATGAAATCAACAGAGCACACCTGAGCAAGTAGTAGCCCAGGGTTGTTTTTAGGGTAAGTCAGCCAATATATCTCAGATGGCCTTTGTGGGGAAAACATGTTTAATTATCTAACAGTTGTTATATATATTTACCAAATACAGCACACGTGTGAGATGGCCAAGCTAGTAATGGGCATCACTGAGTTCCATATCTTTTTTCCTCCTATTAGTGACCAGGGCCTGGGGCTCCTTGTCTTACCCTAGCCATAGCCAACTTAAATCTATAAATGAAAATAAATGTAGAATGGAAGTTATGTGTACATAATAAGCTATTATCCATTTGTGGAAAATTAAATGACAGATAAACACCATTTAGAGCAGGGAACCCCAACCGTTCTTAGTTGTGAGCCACAGCCGAATAGACTTGGAGAGAAAAAAAAGCATCATTAATGTTCATGGAGGTGCCAAATAAGGGCTGTGATTGGCTATTAGGGGCCTCTATGCACACTATCAGCTTACAGGGGCTTTATTTGGTAGGAAATCTTGTTTTAATTGAACCAAATCTTGCCCCCAAGTCAGGAATTAAATAATAACTCCCTGGTTTGGGGGCACTGAGAGCAACATCCAAGGGGTTGGTGAGCAACATGTTGCCCCCGAGCCACTGGTTGGGGATCACTGATTTAGAGGTACAGAATGGACATTCTCCCCCTAATCTCATCTCTGTACATGTCATTATTTAATAACACTACATAAAACAATAACTGCCAGTGCTAAATTTTATCAGCAAGCCCTCACTGGGAGAAAAATGGTTAAATGAGCATTAACATCGTAAAATGAATTGGCCTTATATACATTCAAATATTATGTACTCATAGCCTGCGCTTAGAAAAATGATGTTGTTGCTTCAGAAACTGTAATATCTTTTATATAGGCATAATCTCATTTGTAGCTATGGAAGTTGCCATTTGGGAGCTGGTTGGGCTCTAGGGCTCACTTTCTATAGCAAATAACTGGGAAGCTCTTTAGAATGCAGCTGTAACTGTACTCAGGTAGGGCCAAGTAGGGGTCAGATATCTTTCAAAGCACAATAAACATAAATATACATTTTATAGTGACTGTTATTACAGAAAATAGGGCTGCTGCTGCAAGGTAAAGGCTTATTTACTAGGACTGAACAGAAAGACTAATGTTGTGTATGTAAACACTTTTATTTTTAATCATCATTGGTCCTGACACTCTTTACCTAACATATATATCTACATTCTTATCATCACTAATAATAAGCACCATCTCTCCCTACTATACCTGCTATCCCACAGCCCCAGTCCCTTCCCAGAGGCTATTATCTCCCCACTGCTACTATTGACACCAACTCTCTCTACTATACCTGCTATCCCACAGCCCCAGTCCATTCCCAGAGGCTATTATCCCCCACTGCTACTATAGGCACCATCTCTCCCTACTATACCTGCTATCCCACAGCCCCAGTCCCTTCCCAGAGGCTATTATCCCACTGCTACTATAGGCACAATCTCTCCCTACTATACCTGCTATCCCACAGCCCCAGTCCCTTCCCAGAGGCTATTATCCCCCCACTGCTACTATAGGCACCATCTCTCCCTACTATACCTGCTATCCCACAGCCCCAGTCCCTTCCCAGAGGCTATTATCCCCCACTGCTACTATAGGCACCATCTCTCCCTACTATACCTGCTATCCCACAGCCCCAGTCCCTTCCCAGGGGCTATTATCCCCCACTGCTACTATAGGCACCATCTCTCCCTACTATACCTGCTATCCCACAGCCCCAGTCCCTTCCCAGAGGCTATTATCCCACTGCTACTATAGGCACCATCTCTCCCTACTATACCTGCTATCCCACAGCCACAGTCCCTTCCCAGAGGCTATTATCCCCCCACTGCTACTATAGGCACCATCTCTCCCTACTATACCTGCTATTCCACAGCCCCAGTCCCTTCCCAGAGGCTATTATCCCCCCACTGCTACTCTAGGCACCATCTCTCCCTAGTATACCTGCTATCCCACAGCCCCAGTCCCTTCCCAGAGGCTATTATCCCACTGCTACTATAGGCACCATCTCTCCCTACTATACCTGCTATCCCACAGCCACAGTCCCTTCCCAGAGGCTATTATCCCCCCACTGCTACTATAGGCACCATCTCTCCCTACTATACCTGCTATTCCACAGCCCCAGTCCCTTCCCAGAGGCTATTATCCCCCCACTGCTACTCTAGGCACCATCTCTCCCTACTATACCTGCTATCCCACAGCCACAGTCCCTTCCCAGAGGCTATTATCCCCCCACTACTACTATAGGCACCATCTCTCTCTACTATACCTGCTATCCCACAGCCACAGTCCCTTCCCAGAGGCTATTATCCCACTGCTACTATAGGCACCATCTCTCCATACTATACCTGCTATCCCACAGCCCCAGTCCCTTCTCAGAGGCTATTATCCCCCCACTACTACTATAGGCACCATCTCTCTCTACTATACCTGCTATCCCACAGCCACAGTCCCTTCCCAGAGGCTATTATCCCCCCACTGCTACTATAGGCACCATCTCTCCCTACTATACCTGCTATCTCACAGCCCCAGTCCCTTCCCAGAGGCTATTATCCCACTGCTACTATAGGCACCATCTCTCCCTACTATACCTGCTATCCCACAGCCCCAGTCCCTTCCCAGAGGCTATTATCCCACTGCTACTATAGGCACCATCTCTCCCTACTATACCTGCTATCCCACAGCCCCAGTCCCTTCCCAGAGGCTATTATCCCCCCACTGCTACTATAGGCACCATCTCTCCCTACTATACCTGCTATCCCACAGCCCCAGTCCCTTCCCAGAGGCTATTATCCCCCCACTGCTACTATAGGCACCATCTCTCCCTACTATACCTGCTATCTCACAGCCCCAGTCCCTTCCCAGAGGCTATTATCCCACTGCTACTATAGGCACCATCTCTCCCTACTATACCTGCTATCCCACAGCCCCAGTCCCTTCCCAGAGGCTATTATCCCACTGCTACTATAGGCACCATCTCTCCCTACTATACCTGCTATCCCACAGCCCCAGTCCCTTCCCAGAGGCTATTATCCCCCCACTGCTACTATAGGCACCATCTCTCCCTACTATACCTGCTATCCCACAGCCCCAGTCCCTTCCCAGAGGCTATTATCCCCCCACTGCTACTATAGGCACCATCTCTCCCTACTATACCTGCTATCCCACAGCCCCAGTCCCTTCCCAGAGGCTATTATCCCCCACTGCTACTATAGGCACCATCTCTCCCTACTATACCTGCTATCCCACAGCCCCAGTCCCTTCCCAGAGGCTATTATCCCCCCACTGCTACTATAGGCACCATCTCTCCCTACTATACCTGCTATCCCACAGCCCCAGTCCCTTCCCAGAGGCTATTATCCCCCCACTGCTACTATAGGCACCATCTCTCCCTACTATACCTGCTATCCCACAGCCCCAGTCCCTTCCCAGAGGCTATTATCCCCCCACTGCTACTATAGGCACCATCTCTCCCTACTATACCTGCTATCCCACAGCCACAGTCCCTTCCCAGAGGCTATTATCCCACTGCTACTATAGGCACCATCTCTCCCTACTATACCTGCTATCCCACAGCCACAGTCCCTTCCCAGAGGCTATTATTCCCACTGTTATAGGGACTACTTATTCCTCTGACACAGGTGCTTCCTGCATAGTCAATAAAGACATTTGTGGCATATTATTGAGTTTTCACAAACACACACACAATTCCAGATGCTAAGCACTTAACCTGCTTTTTTGGTCCCATTAGTGTGACCTTTGTGACAGCTTTTCTTTTCTATTTATGACAATGTATAGTGATAATGTGTCAGATATCCATTAATCTATGCTATATTTTATATGTAATTCTGTGTGCAAGATCAGTAATCTGTTAAGCTTTATTGCATTTTTCCAACCTACAACTTCTGTGTGGCCTCACTGTGCAGGGTTCCAGCCCATCATTTCTAAATGCTCCCATCCCCCAAAAGGATACCCCTGTTTAAGACAGGGCCGCCATCAGAAATCACAGGGCCCCTCACAACAAAATTTTCTGAGCTCCCCCCTACCATCCTCAGCTCTCCCACCCCCAGCATCATCCAGCTCCCCCTACCATCCTCACCCCCAGCATCCTCCAGCTCGCTCCCCCACCACCCGTGCTCCCTGCTACATCCACTGTTTTATAATGTTGTGCCCCGTGCGTACTGACATGACACATACGCACAGGGCGCAACCAATTGAAACCCCCCACTGGCCACCAATGACAGGGCCCATATATGTTTATAGGGGCCCCAAGTTGAAAACTTTTTCAACTTTTAAAGCCAAGGATCGTCCGGGCCCGGGACAACAGTCCCCCCTGTCCCCCCCTGATGGCGGCCCTGCATGTCTACAACTGTAGTTGTTAATGAGCCCTATTGTCTCTCTTTGTATATAATGTAACCAGGGTGCCAGTATTCACTGCTTTGCACTTTATAATGTGCCTGATCTGTCAGTACACACTGCTTAAAGGCAAAGGAAATGCTAAGTCACTTGGGGGTGTCAAAATGTTAGGCATAACATTTTGCCTAACATTTTGACACCCCCAAGTGACTTAGCCTTTCCTTCTCCTTTAATGTAGTCGAGGTGCCAGTGCTGTATACTGTATGTATATATTATATCGTTAAAAGTGGACGTGCATGAATTACATTTGCGTATTAATACAAAATTCATAGATGAAACACATTGCAAAAAATGTATTGTAACTGCAAGGGAGCAATCCTCTTCCTTCTTACGTCTATCTTGGGAATCCAGGGGCCCATGTATGCGCAGTAGAGTGAATAAGTCGGCTTTTTTGTTAAGGTTCAGCTTTCCCCTGTACTGCACTCGCTAAAGTGGCGCAAAGACAGAAGAACCAAGAAGATCACCAGGAGCACCAGCCCGGGGTATCAGGTAAGCGTTTACAATCAGTGGGCAACCCCCCCCCCTTCTCATCTGAAATGTTGTTTCCATTTAGTAAGGTACAATAAAGCTAACACAGCAGTGAATATAGGTGGGTGCTGGGCCCCTATATATACATGAACCAAATTGCTAGTAGCCACTTTCTCTATAGGCCATGGCATATTCCCTGACAGGATTGTGTAGCTTCTTTTATTATAAATTGTGTCTGCATTAAGAAGACATTACACATTTTTCCTTAAATGTACAAAAATCAATAGATTTAGGTGGGTGTGGCATAAGAGATGGTCATGGTATTAAACTTTAATATCTGTGGCCATAATTATTTCATTCTGTATCTTCAGCCAATGATATTTCTACTGCAGTAAATCAGTTGGTAAGTCCTTCCTGTCAGCTACGTCATTGGCAGTGGTCGGCCCTTCATTTTCATGTTCATCTGCCACCTACTCTTTATATGACCCTGTCGATACTTGCAACATAATTACTGAGATTGTATTGTGAGGGTGTTTTAATAAAAATTAAAAAAAAAACATTTTTCATATTTAATTTGGAGAGGACTTTTATTATGTCTGGGTGACAGGTCCCCATTAGGCAGACACTGAAATGTGTTTGAGTGTAGAAGTAGTTTTCCTATGTAGTGCACATAAACAACACTTATAAGCTGTTATATTTAAAAGGTAACATTTATTTTTTAAAAATAAAAAAAATGAAATATATCTGTTGAACCAGAGGAAGGCAAAATACCCCACTTGCGGCACTTGCCAATTTGGTGCAAAAGGGGAAAAAAATTCCTTCCTGACCCCTAAGCCCTATGGCACAAGGAGTTTCATACCCCAGTAATACCCTCATGGAGAAACCTTCCCTGTCTGGGACTGCTTTTCATTGAGAGCACCATGGTGGTGAAAACACCCAATGTGCAACAGGCCTTACTGGCAGTCAGAAAATTGCCCTGGATCAACGGGATTTCCCAGTTAGGGAAAATAATGTTAACAAATGAAAAAATCTGAAAAAAAGGATTGAAAAAAAAATAAAAAGGGCCAAAAATAGATGTTTATATTTGCTTGAGACTGAAAACAAAAGAAGCAAAAGAAGCAAAAAAAAAATACAAATAAAAAGAAGAAAAGGCTCATTGCAACCTTGTAAAATGTAAAAATAGGCAGCAAGAGAAAAAAGGAATTCTAATTTTAAAAAATGGAAAAAAGAAGTAAAAATTCTTCTGTGTTCTTCTGTACTTGACACGCCACATCTCTCTGTGCCGGATCCCACTCATTGCAGCAGACGCTGGACTAGTCCATATGATGTCCGTGCTGGGGGAGACCGACTCTCTTTGCCATAACTGGCACATTGCATCTCTCTGTGCCGGATCCCACACATTGCAGCAGACGCTGGACTAGTTAATTGAAGCAGACGCTGGACTAGTCCATATGATGTCCGCAGGGGCGGGCCAAGCCGACGGGGCGCCCTAGGCAACCCGGTCGACCACCCCACCTGCACCCCCCCCACCCCACCCCACCCCCTTGCGTGTGCTTAGGCATTCGGCCTTTCCCCAAACGGCGCATGCGCGCCAAAGCAAACGCAAGGGGGAGTGTGATCTGATCGGTCATTGCCTCCACCGCTAATTACAAGCGGCGGGGGCAATGACATAGTAGCAGGACTAGGGGTAGGCAGGAGAGGCTCCTGTCTGGCGCCCCCCAATCGTTGCGCCCTAGGCAGCTGCCTCTTCTGCCTACCCCTAGTTCCGGCCCTGGATGTCCGTGTTGGGGGAGACTGACACACTGCAGCTCTCTTTGCCATAAATGGCACATTGCAGCTCTCTTTGCCGGATCCTACTCATTGCAGCAGACGCTGGACTAGTCCATATGGTGTCCGTGCTGGGGGATGACCGACACACTGCAACTCTCTTTGCCATAAATGGCACATTGCAGCCCTCTTTGCCGGATCCCACTCATTGCAGCAAACGCTGGACTAGTTCATTGCAGCAGACGCTAGACTAGTCCATATGGTGTCCGTGCTGGGGGAGACCGACACACTGCAACTCTCTTTGCCATAAATGGCACATTGCAGCTCTCTTTGCCGGATCCCGACACATTGCTACACTCTCTATTGGCATCTGTAATATTCAAAATATGTTATCAGATGCGTTCTTTTAGTTTTCTACTAGTCTGGCCTACATATTGGTTACAGCATTACATTACAGCATAAATACATTGGAACTACAGTTACCTTTCTATAACATTTACAATTAAACTCAATGCAATAAACACCTCTTTTTACTGTTCTGTTTGGGTAGAATGAAATAAAGTTCACAAAGATCTAATAAATCATAAATAGAAAATTATTGGTGAACTTTGTATAAAATACTTACAAAAAAGCTCTAGCTCCTAGTTGTTGCTCTGTGCTGCAACCAAATACAACTGCAAAAATCCAAAAAGTAGGAAAAAAGCTTCAGCAGATTTACTGCAAAACATTTACTGTGGGTAGTGGTAACATGACATGTTTCGGGTCAATACCCGAATACTTGATAAGGGCTCTGGCACACGGGGGAGATCAGCTAAAGCTTTTTTCCTACTTTTTGGATTTGTGCAGATCTAATAAATCATAGCGACCAATTAGCATTTGGTGCTTGCATGTTTTAAAGTAGATAGATTGCTATGGGTTAATAGACCTGCTGCAAAGTTTGCAACTTTTATTACATGTAAGCTCTACGGGGCAGGGACCTCCATCCTCTTGTATCTTTGACTCTTAACTTATTGTAACCTTGTATTTATTTGTATTTATTGTTATTCTTTATATTTATCCATTATCTTTAACCCCCTGTTTGTATTAATGTATTCTACTGTACAGCGCTGCGTACATAAGTAGCGCTTTATAAATAAAGATATACATACATACATATACACAAACATTTTTCCTAGGAAATTTGGTCTTTCTCTGCCAATTGGGATGACTTCATTCCACAGGTAGGCCCATAACAAATCAAAAATCTTTTTTTGAGGTTTATCGACAAATAGAATTGCCATATTGTGGATTTATGAGGCCATTTGCCGTGATAAAGTATTTTTTACTTGTATTAAGGAACAGATTTTTTTTGTCATCTGGCTGCTTAAAGCGATGAATGTGAAAGGTTGCAGTCTCTTTAATGACTGGGCAGATAAAACTACTGAGCATCAGACACACTATTTGGCCGAATTTACCCTTTTCCTAGTTATACAGGTACTTGAATTTGAAGCCATGGTGTCAAACTCAATCACATAAGGGGACTGAAATCTAAAACACAGGCTAAGTTGCCGGCCAAATTTTTTATTAAGATACTGTACGGTCAGGGTCAGCGCAGTCAGGTGATTGGTGCTGCACGGTCAGGAACAGTCCCCAGGTGCCACATAAAAGTATTCGGCCCCCGGGCCTTGTGTTTGACACATGTAATTTGGATAATGACTGAAAGACCTCAAGGTCTTTAAATGAACCCAGCAACAGTTTATTCTCACTGTCCACCTTCCTGAGACTAGTGCAACCTGAAGCACATGCCTGGGGTGCCACCTTGCAGCAAAAGGACCTCCCTAGCAGTCATGCCAACACCTTCTGCCTTTTTTTCTCCATTAAACCTCCCCACTGACACCAAGAACACTGCTTAGACTGCTCCTGGATTCAGAAAACTCTACCTGCCTTGTTTCATTATGCCAGCTCCTGGATTCCTATTGTTCAGCATTCTGCTACCTGTTCCCATCATTGGCTCACAGGGTGGCATTGGCTGATATTTGCATTATCTCCCCAATAGAGAAAATGCTTGCTCTGACATTGGTCTTAGGTAAAGACGATCAAAATGTATTTTTTTTTAGCAAAAAATTATTTCAATTCCATTCACAAGAAAATGACATTCTCTACATATACTGGTGATGCAATAATAATTCACCAACATGAAATGTTGGCACATTGGCGAAAACAATATATAACATGTCGCCAGGGCCGCCATCAGAAATAAATCACAGGGCCCCTCACAATAAAATTTTCTGCCCCTCTTCCCACATCCCGCCCCCCAATGGCCCCTCCCCCAGTGACCCCTCCCATCAGTACAAAGGACACGCAGACATTGGTAGCCAGGGACTCCTAAAACACTGGTAGCCAGCCCAGGGCCCTCCCCCAGTGTCCTCATATTATGGCCCACTCCCTGCTGCATCCTGCTCCCCCTACATCCTCCAGCTCCCCCCTAGCATGCTCCAGCTCCCGCATCCTCCAACTCCCCCCTAGCATCCTCCAGCTCCCCCTACCATCCTCCAGCTCCCCCCTACCATCCTCCAACTCCCCCTACCATCCTCCAGCTGCCCCCTAGGTTCCTCCAACTCCCCCTCCATCATCCTCCAGCTCCCCCTCCATCATCCTCCAGCTCCATCCCTAGCATCCTCCAGCTCCCCCTACTATTCTCAGCTCTCCCCCCCAGCATCCTCCAGCTTGCCCCTCCTCCGCTAGTGTCCTCCTGCTTCCTGTGGCTCCCCCTGCTCCCCCAGCGTCCGCTTGCTTCGTATGCCTGTTTCCTCCCACTGCGTCTTCTTCCAATGTCGCCCGGCTCCCTGCTGCATCCACTGTTTTATAACGTTGCGCCCCGTGCGTACTGACATGACACGTATGCACAGGGCGCAACCAATTGAAACCCCCCACTGGCCCCCAATGGCAGGGCCCATATATGTTTAAAGGGGCCCCCTTTAAAGCGAAGAATTGCCCGGGCCCGGGACAACAGTCCCCCCTGTCCCCCCCTGATGGCGGCCCTGGTTTAAAATAATCATGGTTACTGGGTTGCTGGGTTTGTGTGTGTTACTTCTGCCCTCCCCACATATATATGGGATTAATCTAATAAACTAAACCCATACCAACCAACTGAGTGCCAAACAGGTAACAGTAATATATGTATTAATTCCTGTGGGTTACAGATGCAAACTTCACAACTTTTATTTCATTGCCCTGTTATTCTGGATTTTATATTTTTAAACCAGGAGAAGATGATTCATTAATTCACTGATAATGTAGTTTATTTTTGATCTAAGGCTAGAGCACTCTGTGGGAAGGTCACCTTATTTATACAAGAAACATTAGTGTTAATCAGCTCTGCAAGTAGCTTGTTGGTTCTAGCAACACCGTAAAACCGCATTTTCTTTTTACTTTTCATTTGTGTCTATTAGTGGGTAAATGGTTATGTTAGTATGGGATCACATGTGCTTATAGGCAGAGTAGCGCTGCTTCTAGTCAATTGCACACTGTTAGCATTCATACTCCTTAACTGAAATATATGGGATCTCTGTAGTAAAGAACACTATCCAATCAGAATTACAGATCTGCCCTTTCTCCTTACTGGGAAGCACTTTGCATTCCCTCAGGTTTATTTTTCCTTTGTTTTACCTTCAGTGCTTTTCCTAGTGCAAAAACAACATGTTTGTGACTTCATTGTTAACATTTAAGGCATTTCTGCTTTTGTTTCTTAGGAAGGGCAGGAAATGGGAATGTCTGGCCTGGAGATAGCTCTGCAGCCCATTCCCACTCTCTTATAAGGCTCGGAAACAGAGTCAGTCATTCTATAGAGATGTAGCGAACCTCACAAAAAAAGTTCGCGAACCCGTTCGCGAACTTCCGCCAAAAAGTGCGAACTTTTGCGAACTTTGCGAACCCCATAGACTTCAATGGGAAGGCGAACTTTAAAACCTAGAAAAGCCATTTCTGGCCAGAAAACTGATTTTAAAGTTGTTTAAAGGGTGCCACGACCTGGACAGTGACATGCAGGAGGGGGGATCAAGGGCAAAAATTTCTCTGAAAAATATGTTGTTGACACAGAGTTGCGTTTTGTGCTGTAAAGGGCAGAAATCACACTACATTTCTAAACTTGTGTAATAAACTGCTTTAAAACGTCCGGCGTCTAAATGCCAATCAAGTCATGTAAAGGTTACAGCCGGTTCACACGCAAAGACAAAACGCCGCAGTACTGGATACGGAATATATTATTGCTGGTGGAAAAACATCGCTCAGGTGATTTTATTGCAATGCAATGTCACTACTATGTGTAACGTATTGGGTTACAGCAGATGAGATCAGCAGGACAGCTGTCCCCAGCAGCTACATACAGAGCAGTAGAAAGTAGATTACGAGTCAGAAAAGCTACCTAAACTGTCCCTCAAACCCCTGCACAGCTCTCTCCCTATGCTAACTCATCAAGCACACACAAGCAGAATGTAAAATGGCTGCTGGGCTTCGGTTTATATATGGAAGGGAGTGGTCCGGGGGTGGTCCAGGAGGGAGAGCTGCCTGATTGGCTGCCATGTATCTGCTGGCTCTGGGGTGAGAGGTCAAAATTTGGCTCCAGCTAAGGCGAACCCAAAATTGCGAACTTCGCTAAAAGTTCGCGAACTTGCGAACTTGCGAACACCCGATTTTCGTGCGAATTAGTTCTCCGGCGAACAGTTTGCTACATCTCTATCATTCTACCCTTTGTTATAGGTTGAATTACAGAATATAACTTCAGTCCAGGCCCAGACTGGCAATCTGTGGGTTCTGCCAAATGCCAGAGGGGCTGCTGTAAGGTGCCATAGACAGTCACTATTTATTGGGCTGGTGGGGGGCTGTTTTTGCATACAATACTTAAAAATCCAAATTTCTGTCTATGGGCATGTGTATGTGTGTCTCTAATAACGTTACTTCTTGGTAGTAAAGTGTGCAAGGGCCTAATAAGTGATTTCCCATGACAGGAGCATCGTCGGATCCTGCCCTACCCCTCACCCAATCAAAAACCCCCTTTTACCTCCTTTACTTACCATCTCCAATAAACATACAGACACCAGTTCTTGGGATGAAAATGGCCGCAGAACCAAAGTTTTAATTCAAAACATATCATAGATAACAAATATCATACAATAAACATCTCATAAACACAGTATAACATAACACAAATGTTTGTATAACAAACAACCAATTCTTAAAGAACCATGTACCGTAACAACCCAATAACTGTGCAGTGCAACTGGCGCCGCCAGCTGCCATTCAAGCCTGGAACCACCTACCCAAATCACCTCCTGATCCACTTTCTTACCCCTGAGGTTCCAGGCATGCCAGCCCCAATTAACTGTTAACTCCCTTCCTAACCTAACCATTGTTTTCCCCAAACTCAATCACCCCGCCAACAACACATCAGTGCCTCCACCTCTGTAGGGAGGGAGGGTGGGCATTTTACTGTGCTGCCTAAAATGGATTGAGAAGTGGGAACGGTTTTTCACTATTTATACCCCTGCTGACGCTATCTCTTGCAAATACAAATCAACCAATCCCCAATACCTGGGAGTGGCTACGTCGGCCCTACGGCTCTGTCATGCCCCTGCTTCCCTACACTTTTCTACGGGTCATTGGGCTACTTTATCTTACTTTTGACCCAAGTTGGCCTGACATTTCAGTATCTGACCTAATCCTACTTTCCATTTAAAACACAATGTGGCTCATTTATGAAGTTGGCAAGTGCTGAATGGTGATTTTGCTTTGGCTAAAAATGTGAAACTGTGGGAAAAATTAATGAAATGGCAAACAAATTGCACTGGACTCTTGCACCAAATGTCTTGGAGTCAGTCGGTATTCTTCTAACGTATTTCTTGTGCCAAATGCATCGGAGTCAATGGGTGTTTCTTACATTTTTTATTGTGCCAAATACATTGAAGTCAATGAACATTTTTTTCCTCACATTTCCGAAACAAAATGCACAGCAAGCAGATTCGCCATTTATGAAAATGTCAATCTGTATCAGGCAAAAAAATTAAAAATCACTCAACCCAAGTGCTGGAGCCCGAAGGGGTGCAACATTTTTTGCACATTACTTTATGTTTCATAAATGAGACCAATAATCTTTAGCTTTGATTCCATCAGACAACTTACAGTAATTTGCACAGACGACAACCCTGAGGCTTCCGCCTGGTTCGGAGGTGGCAGTAGCTACATTAATAGGCACAACTGCTCTTCATTCAGAACAGGAGGCAGGGCAGACTGAGTGGTGCCAAGCGCAACTATAAGAAAGTGCAAAGAGCACAATTTAAAACAAGTACTCTTAATAAATTAAATTTTTGGAGCAACTGTGTATTTATACCATTTTAGACTGCGAGAGGCAGTATGCTATGACATTATATGCAATACTTAATTTGAAATTAATGAAAATAAAGTGACTAATCATAATATATAAATATAATATAGAACTTTAAAAAAGGCCCCAAGCAGGAGCCCAAACATTGGTAAAATTTATGGAATAAAGAACTTTGAGAAACACTGATATTTGGAGTGCAGACCACTTTCATTGTACAGGTATTGGACCCCCTTATCCGGAAACCCATTATCCAGAAAGTTCCAAATTACAGAAAGGCCATCTCCCATAGACTCCATTGTAATCAAATAATTCACATCTTTCAAAAAGGTTTCCTTTTTCTCTGCAATAATAAAACAGTACCTGTACTTGATCCCAACTAAGATATAATTAATCCTTATTGGGGGCAGAACAGCCCTATTGGGTTTATTTCATGGTTAAATGATTCCCTTTTCTCTGTAATAATAAAACAGTACCTGTACTTGATCCCAACTAAGATATAATTACCCCTTATTGGGGGCAGAACAGCCCTATTGGGTTTATTTAATGGTTAAATGATTCCCTTTTTTCTGTAATAATAAAACAGTACCTGTACTTGATCCCAACTAAGATATAATTACCCCTTATTGGGGGCAGAACAGCCCTATTGGGTTTATTTAATGGTTAAATGATTCCCTTTTCTCTGTAATAATAAAACAGTACCTGTACTTGATCCCAACTAAGATATAATTACCCCTTATTGGGGGCAGAACAGCCCTATTGGGTTTATTTAATGGTTACATGATTCCCTTTTCTCTGTAATAATAAAACAGTACCTGTACTTGATCCCAACTAAGATATAATTACCCCTTATTGGGGGCAGAACAGCCCTATTGGGTTTATTTAATGGTTAAATGATTCCCTTTTCTCTGTAATAATAAAACAGTACCTGTACTTGATCCCAACTAAGATATAATTACCCCTTATTGGGGGCAGAACAGCCCTATTGGGTTTATTTAATGGTTACATGATTCCCTTTTCTCTGTAATAATAAAACAGTACCTGTACTTGATTCCAACTAAGATATAATTAATCCTTTTTGGAGCCAAAAAAATTCTGTTGGGTTTAATTACTGTTTAAATAATTTAATAAATTTAATTTAAATAATTTTATTAGCAGACTTAAGGTAGGAGATCCAAATTACAGAAAGACCCCTTATCTGGAAAACTCCAGGTCCCAAGCATTTTGGATAATGTGTCCCATACCTGTATTACATTTTTTGGTTCTGGGCACCCATTTTTAAGGGAGTGCAGCTTTCACACCATTTCTCTCTCTCTCTCTCTCTCTCTCTCTCTCTCTCTCTCTCTCTCTATATATATATATATATATATATATATATATATATATACAAAAAAATAGATGCACACTGGGGAGAATCTCTGTATTTTATTTACCACAATTATAAGGAAAAATAACAACAGCAAACACTTAAAATATCTGAAGAAGGCGTAAAAAGTCTTTTTCAAACAAAATTAGTGGGCGCCCCTTCAGGTATATTAGGGGAAAGCGATTGAGCTTGACAGTAGGTACCTAGCATAATAGGCACATAGCACCGTGTATGTGGGCATCATTATACCAGTTCACACTGCGTACGGCCTACAGGCATGTTTATCATACTGATGCATGCTGGGTGTATTTTAGGCACAGGGATCTGTGGGGTTTACATAAAATGAGTGGACACCCCCAGCTTCCCAAGCATGTACACATAGGTGGCCTTTATTATTCAGTCTCATATTGTGTTCTACCTACAGGCATGCTTATTATTGTTTATTTATTTGTTCTGTGTGTCTTACAGACAAAGTGATCTGTGGAGTCTGTTTGGGTTTTGTAAAAATGCTTCTTGTATTTCTCATTTTTATCCTATGGATATTTTTTGAATGGTGGAATGGAACCCTGCAACTCCATCTGGAATAAGGTGCCACACAGAATTTGCTGAGACCTGGCAGCTAATTGGTTTTCGTTTCTGCTTTGGGCATCAACTTCTTTTGGACAGGAGAAGCCTCTGTGGCACACAATGGGTCAGCAGCTCACAGAAAAGAAATACAAGGCATTTGCTTCAGGTCTGTATGAATATTTCCAAGGAATAGGCAGGTAATTTCTATTCTCTCTCATAGTGCTGGACTTTCTCTGTATTCTTTCTTTGAGATTTGAATTTGATTCAAGGACAGAGCTTGCAAGAGGGAAGGTGAGAGTTGTAAATGCTGGCAAAGGAAAGAAAACTCAAGCTGAGGTGCTAACGTGAGCTGACATTTTAATGGACAGCTAATGTTGCTTAAGGGAAAAAGGAATGGCACTGGGTAGCTAACGTTGTGGCAAAGGAATGAGGCTGACATCGGGGTACTAATTCTCATGGGAGGTGGACATGGTTGCAAATGGCCAACTAATGCTCTTGGGAGAGGAATATTATCAGCATTGGAACTGGGCAGAGAAAGAGGCTAGCGCTGAATGACTTATACTGCTGGTAGGGGGTGAGCTTGGCGGCTGGATAACTAATGCTCCTCGGATGGCAACAGTGCCAGACAAAGATAAATATAGCTCCGTGGGGGGCATGAGCAGGGAAACTGATAAGGAAAACAGGCCTGGAAATGGATAGCTTTTGTTGCTGGGGTGGGAGAGGGGCATAGAGCAGATAACAAACACTGATTAGGAGGTCTCCTTTTAGCCATAAATTCTCTTAGGTTGCAACTAAAAAAGATATTTAGATTTATAGCATTGAATGCATTGGACTTGATGCATAATCCCCATCTGCCTACTATACTCCTATTATTATTATAGTGATCAACTAGTGATGAGTGAATCTGTCCCGTTTCGCTTCGCCATAAAATTCATGAAAAGGCACGAAAATTCGTGAAACAGCGAAAAATTCACGAAACACATTTGTCCAGCGTCTTTTTTGTCGCCCGTGTCTTTTTTTCTCGCCCACGCTTTTTCTGACATGAACACGACCTTTTTTACGCTGTCACGCCATTTTTTACACAACTGCGCCCTTTTATGATGCGGTCACGCCCTTTTTTTGCCCAATTTCACAAAATTTCTTTACACGAGACAAATTTTTCTGTGGTGAATTTTCATTGAAGTTTCGCAGAACAATTCACTGATGGCAAAATGCGAAAATTTGCTGCAAATCCATGCCTGGCAAAAAAAAATTTGCTCATCACTACTATTAACACCTATTTATTAAACACCAGCATATTCTGCAGCATTGTACAATAAGTGGGTGTATACATTTATGGGTGTAAGAAAACATATTAAAAAAAAGCCAATAACCAATACAATAGGTCAAGATGGCCCTGCCCAAAAGAACTTACTATACAGTTTGTTGCCTTCAGAGTCATATTCCATGGTCTCAAAGGTTATAATTAGGTTCTACTGAATTCTGCAATAAGTAAAATTTCAAGATGAAATAAAATCCTAAACTGGATGCATCCCAAGCTACCAGCAAACTCTATATCAGTGGAGCTCTGCTGAAACCCATTCCATAAACACAAGCTAGTACAACCCCAGAAGGGTCTGAAAGAGATGTATACAAAATAGACCAAAGGGATTCTGGGAACAAATTCCTTAAGGCTCCTAAAAAATCCCATTTACATGGGTTTATCCTGTATAGGCTAAAGCTCACCCACTGGGTTTTTGAAACAAAAGCCAGGATAATAGCTGATCAGATTCCCAAAGAGATGTATACAATTGCAGACCCCGTTTTGCCCTTGTTGGAACTCATCAATGCAACTGACTGAGATTGCTGCCCTATTATAAACACATGGATCAGGCAAAGATGGCTTGCAGATGGGTATGGATCAGCACCACACATGGATATGTTTCAAAATCCTGCCCAGTTGACCATAAAATTGGTTGGGGGTGAAGTTGAAGAAGTAGAGAATGCCTTCATTAAGCAGGCATTGATTCTGAGCAGGCATCTTGATGTGCATACACAATAGGGGTAGAACTTTAGTTTGGTTTCCCCCTAGACCAGTGATCCCCAACCAGTGGCTCGTGAGCAACATATTGCTCCCCAACCCCTTGGATGTTGCTTCCTGTGGCCTCAAAGCAGGGGCTTATTTTTGAGTTTCTGGTTAGGAGGCAAGTTTTGGTTGCATAAAAACCAAGTATAATGCCAAACAGAGCCTTCTGTAGGCTGCCAGTCCACATAGGGGCTATTAAGTAACCAATAATAGCTCTTATTTGCACCCCCAGGAACATTTTGTCATGCTTGTGTTGCTCCCCAACACTTTTTCCATTTGAGTGTGGCTCACGGGTATTAACGGTTGGGGATCCCTGCCCTAGACTAAAGTTGTAAGTATGCCGCCAGTTAATATAAATCATGCTAATAATATATATAAATACTGTGTATCTTAAATGTTTCCAGGTTCTCCTTTATATTTTTTTTTTTGCTTTTCTGCAGACCAAACACCAGCCTTGCCCAAACTGCTATTTTTTTCCTTATCAAGATCATCTCTAGTGTGCCAGCCGAGTGGAGACATGAAACATGATCTAATTAGCTCCTGGAAGCTACCATTTATGAGTTCCTCAGGTTTCCTTCATTCTCCTTGTTTTTGTCACCATTGGGAGCAATTAATCAAGGTGTTCTGGAAACATTTTCCACTTCATAAAAAAAAAAAAAAGAGGTTTCATAATATTACATAGGGCTGGAAACGTTTTCTCTCAATAGTGAGTATTTTTAGAGCATCTCTCTCAATGCCTGAGGGATCGTGTAAAAATAAGAGAAGTCTTTACTGTGCTGCGCGCGCGTGGAGGTTTATAGAATCTTTCCACTTCTTAAGATTTGAAGGTGAGTACAAGGTGAAGGAGTCAGATTCAATTACAATCAGAAGTAAAAAAAATAAATCTGCTAAAACTGTCTGTGCGCCATCGTCATATAAAGTGCGCTGGGCTTTCCGAATGTAAATGTATGGCATCAAATGTTGCCAAAATTGTACATTTTCAAAACAGCTGAAGTTCTCCCCGATTGGCTTATATCAGTGATCCCCAACCAGTGGCTCAGGGGCAACATGTTGCCCCCCAACCCCTTGGATGTTGCTCCCAGTGGCCTCAAAGAAGGTGCCCATTTTTTAATTTCTGGCTTGGGGGCGAGTTTTGGTGGCATAAAACCAGTGTAAAGCCAAACAGAGCCTTCTGTAGGCTGCCAGGCCACATAGGGGCTACCAAATAGCCAATTAAAGCTCTTATTTGCACCCCCAGGTACATTTTTCATGCTTGTGTTGCTCCCCAACACTTTTTCCATTTGAATGTGGCTCGCGAGTATAAAAGGTTGGGGATCCCTGGCTTATAAGCTTAATATTGTTATTTTATATAGGCTCCTTTTTCTTACACAAATTAATGCCATAGCAAAAATAAAGGCATTTACTTATGCTTTTATTGGTTCAGGTTTCAAGGGCAAAAATGTTTTCGCAATTTATTATGCAACAAAACCGTGACAAATCCGAATGAAAAAATATATCTAAAACCTGTCGGGACCATGTAGAACTCAGTGGCAGATTCCCCCTTTCCTTGGTTTTAGAGGTTTTCAGTTTCTTGATGCTGGTTTTTGTGCGACAATATGAAAAAGTTGCGTTTTTTCCACAGCTTTTTTTCTTTATTGATTTTTAAACTCAGATCTTTTGATAAATGACTGCCATTCACAGAAATTAGTCTAATTGTGGTTTCAAAAAATTATAAAATCGCTAAAATCGGAATGTTAGTAAATGCCTCCTTAATGTCCACACAAATTGGCTGAATTGGGAACTTCTAGGATACATGGGAATTAATGAGCTAAAGAGAGCGCAGAGATGTGCAACTGGTAAGGGGGAGGGGAATTGTAAAGGAATATTATCATGGGAAAACATGTTTTTTTCAGAACACATCAGTTAATAGAGCTTCTCCAGCAGAATTCTCCATTAAAATCCATTTTTCATATTTTTTATATTTAATTTTGAAACGTCACATAGGGCTAGCCATATTCCCAGGGTGCCACAGCCATGTGACCTGTGCTCTGATAAACTTCAGTCACAGTTTACTTACTAGTAAATGGCACTCAATAGTAAGAAATCCAAGTCCGGTTTGGGACTCCTCCAGTTACATGGGAGTAGGAGAAACAATAGGTTAGCTGAAAGCAGTTCTAATGTGTAGCCCTGGCTCCTTCTGAAAGCTCAGACTCTGAGATGGGTGAGATGGGTAAGGTACCGACCCCTTTGTCTAAGTAGAGTTCTAGTAATGCTAAAGCTCTACAGCTTAGGATCTAGCCCTTCCTCAACTTATACCATACTGGGTCCTCTTCACCAAACAATCCAACAGCAAGCAATTTGGTATTTGAACAGATGACACGTCCATGCTGCAGACTGGTTGCTATGGGTTACTGCACCTGGGCAGTAAGTAACCCTGTTAGTCTTCTTAGATGCTTCCTAAACTCTGCATACACATTTTTCTCCTCGTCTCCTCCGTAATTAGGGACCTAAAGGCATTAATGAAACCACTGCCTTACCTTATTTACTAGGGATTCACCGAATCCAGGATTCAGTTCGGTATTCAACCAGGATCATGCCTTTTTTGGCAGGATTCGGATTCGTCCGAATCTATGGTCCTGGCCGAACTGACTCCGAATCCAAAAAAATCACATGACTTTTTGTCATGTTAGCATGGAAGTGGAATATTTTTAGGATTCAGATTCGGTTCGGTATTTGGACAAATCCTTACAGTAGATTCGGGGTTTCGGCCGAACCCAAAACAACTAGATTTGGTGCATCCCTATTATTTACACCTATTGGGATCATCTAGCCTTGCCTGAAACATGGTAGAACCTGAATACTCCCATACAGGATCTACAATACATAGATCCCTAAAGTCACTCAAGATCTTCTACACCTATCCTGAAGCTTCTGTACATGTCCTCTCTGTCTCCCTGTGGTTTATTGAGGCTAAAACAATTTCTACCAATGTGATTTAATCATATATATGTGTATATACCTTACATATATAAAGACTTTGTGGTGAGACTGGATATCACTGGTTTTGTATGGTCTTTTATTGCATTATTTATTGCTGAAGTATTTATTGTCACATTATTATCAATTTTATTGTAACATTGTGATTATTAATATGTTATGTTATTAAGAGGAAATAAATTTGTTGTTTATATGCACTACGTTATGATCTATAACACAAAAATGAGAATCTAATACGTTTTAATTACCCACAGTAGAAATGATTGGTTAATCATGTAATTTATATTATAGTGATATGGCACTGATTTCTTTGTATGTATTTAAAGCTGGTTGAGTTGCTGTTGCACTATCTTTGAAAAAGATCCTAATAAGGACCAAAACATTTTTTTGTGCAATGTGCTTATAATAAAGGTATAAATATATTACATTAAGGGGCTGATTTACTAACCCACGAATGGTCCGAAGGTGTCCGAATGCGTTTTTTTCGTAATGATCGGTATTTTGCGATTTTTTTTGGAAATTGTCGTGACTTTTTCGTAGCCATTACGAATGTTTCGCAAAATGTCGGGACTTTTTCGTAACCATTACGACTTGCGCGAAAAGTCGCGACTTTTTTGCAGCTTTCGCGCCGAGTACGAAAGTTTCGGATTCATTCAAGCTTCAGTATGGTGACTTTTCTTGGGCCAGGTTGGAGCTGCAGAGTGCCATTGAGCCCTATGGGAGACTTTCCTTGGGCCGGGTTGGAGCTGCAGAGTGCCATTGAGCCCTATGGGAGACTTTCCTTGGGCCGGGTTGGAGCTGCAGAGTGCCATTGAGTCCTATGGGAGACTTTCCTTGGGCCGGGTTGGAGCTGCAGAGTGCCATTGAGCCCTATGGGAGACTTTCCTTGGGCCGGGTTGGAGCTGCAGAGTGCCATTGAGCCCTATGGGAGACTTTCCTTGGGCCGGGTTGGAGCTGCAGAGTGCCATTGAGTCCTATGGGAGACTTTCCTTGGGCCGGGTTGGAGCTGCAGAGTGCCATTGAGCCCTATGGGAGACTTTCCTTGGGCCGGGTTGGAGCTGCAGAGTGCCATTGAGTCCTATGGGAGACTTTCCTTGGGCCAGGTTGGAGCTGCAGAGTGCCATTGAGCCCTATGGGAGACTTTCCTTGGGCCGGGTTGGAGCTGCAGAGTGCCATTGAGCCCTATGGGAGACTTTCCTTGGGCCGGGTTGGGGCTGCAGAGTGCCATTGAGCCCTATGGGAGACTTTCCTTGGGCCGGGTTGGAGCTGCAGAGTGCCATTGAGCCCTATGGGAGACTTTCCTTGGGCCAGGTTGGAGCTGCAGAGTGCCATTGAGCCCTATGGGAGACTTTCCTTGGGCCGAGTTGGAGCTGCAGAGTGCCATTGAGCCCTATGGGAGACTTTCCTTGGGCCGGGTTGGAGCTGCAGAGTGCCATTGAGCCCTATGGGAGACTTTCCTTGGGCCAGGTTGGAGCTGCAGAGTGCCATTGAGCCCTATGGGAGACTTTCCTTGGGCCGGGTTGGAGCTGCAGGGTGCCATTGAGTCCTATGGGAGGCTTCCAAAATCAGGCTAAGTCTGAAAGTTTCGCCCGCCGCTTACGAGCGATCAATACGAAAAAGTCGCGACAAGATACGAGCAAATCGTAACGGTTACGAAAAAGTCATGACTTTTCATGCAAGTCGGAATGGTTACGAAAAAGTCGCGTCAATTTACGAAAAGTCGTAACGGCTACGAAAAAATCGCAAAAAATACGAAAAAATCGCAAAATGTTCATTTTCCAATCAGAATTTTTCCAATTCAGATTCATGGGTTAGTAAATGTGCCCCTAAGTGTGTGCCGGTCTGATAATAATTATTTATATAATCGATCTGGCTGTGCGCCCTGCTCTACGTGGTTTTGTGCATCAGAGTGCAGACGCTTGAAGGACTATTATACATATATATTCCTACATTTACACCAACACAGAGCTGAATTAAGCCTATGTATGTCACACTGTGGTTTCCAGGGCTGCCATCAGAGCCTTTCCATCCCAACTCAGACAATTACAAGATCTTTCTGATGTTCAAACAAATGTGTGAACTGTCAGTTACCGGCAAAGCAGCCTCTTTTTTTTCTTTTTCTTTGCGAATGCCGAGTTCAAACATTAACTCACTTTCATGAACGACTCATTATTTTTATAATTAGCCATAAAAAAAGTTCTGGCCCCATCAATAATTCACAACATTACCAGGATGATTGGCATAAAAACACATATTTCTGTTTAATGGAGATAAGGACTTCGGCTGCCAAATGCCATTTTCTGGGAAATTTAGGCATGGAACCTTTACTTAACGCCGATAATTGCCGTTGAAAGGGATCTCATCCTGGTCGTATAAATCTGTTTACGAATGTAAATTTTTTTATTTCTGTCATAAGGGTAGAAGCTGATAGCAGATTAGCCCACTCGCTGCATCTATAATGCATTCCTGCTTTACATGTAAGTAGCTCCGAATTTTATAGCATAAATCCTTGGTGCTAGATTGCTGCCTGGGTAAATCCTAGTGTCAGGTTCTTTTAGCCCAGGGGTAGCATATTAAAGGGGCCATTTACTTGAAAATTAGCTTATTTATTCCTTTTTATCATACATTTGTTTGGAATTTGGAATTATCTGGTTGTTAGGGTCCCACTAACTACAGCAGCCACGCATTTGATTCTAAATTCATTTGCTGGATCACTGATCTTTCTAGGTACCATATTGCAAGAGGATTCGGTCCATGTGTTACAACAGAGCTCTAAAAAGCCTGGCTCCCCCCTATAGTTTATAGCACACCAGATATCCTTACCCATACCTACTACTGGATTACCATTGCCATACACCTAGTGATAAATTTGTAAGATTTTCATTATATATTTGCTTGGGAGACAAATCCCAACCAATCTATGTACCATACATATTGGTCAGTTTGTTTATAGATCAGATTTAAAAACTTCATTCCCTTTTGGCCAGTGCTTGAGGAGATGAGCCACAGGTCCTCATGACTTCCTAGTCCTCGGGGTATATAGAGATTGGGCAGTAGATGTGGCTGGGTGGCATGCTGCCCCTGAAATTGTGCCGCCCATGGGCCAGGCCTTGGTGGCCTTCCCACAAATCTGGGCCTGTTCCTAATATAATGGGGGCAAATCAAATACAGAATTTGATTTAGGATCTGTCTGTATCTCAGCACTCACACAAATATGAATTTTTAACTTGTTGCATGAAAACTATGACTTTTTCAAATTGTTGCACAAAAAAATCAGCATCAAAAATCCGAAACCTCTAAAATCCTAAACCCTGGACATCTGCCTATGTTTGCTAATTGTCCAGTTTTGACCCGGACACCTCGGTTTTTCAGAAAACAAGGAAAACTGGGCAGGACTCGCTGTGATTGACACAACTATTGAGCAATCGCTGATGGTCACGTTATAGCCCTGCCCCATAATGTCACTGGCCACCCCCTTCCCACCCCTTGTGACGTCACCGCCGTCCTCTGCTGGGAGATAGAAGCTGGCTGAGATGGCAGCCTTATATCCTCCACTGACTTCTACATGATCTTGTCAAGTTTTAGCTGGCAGTTTGTCGGATTCAGATTTTTAGCCTGAAAAAAAAAAATCCAACGCTTAGTAAATGGCCCCTTAGTGTTCCCTTAGCAATGTGTCGGTTTATGAAAACTGAAGATGCTAGATACAATTATTTTATTCTTATTAAATCTTAATGTGCTGATTAGAGTTTCGATTTAGTTTGTTATCAGGGCCGGCAGGGCCCACCGTGTTTTATCCCCGATCCCCGCCGGCGCTCCCCTGGGCCGCTGCTTCCCCTCTCCTGATGCCCCTAGGGTAAGAATAAAGTATTTGCGCTCAGGGGAGGGGGTTGGGCAGGGGCTGCAGGCAGCCCCCTTGAGGGCCCTCCACCCCCCAGTCCGACCCTGTTTGTTACTCTGCCCAATCTGTTGTGGAGGGTTTGGTTTTTGTCCTCATCCAATAATGATGGATTCAGTGTTTCCGTGTGTGTGTTCTTGTTTTCGCTTTAAAGGTTCTATTGATTGGATTTGGGGTTAAGTCTGATAGATGTGGGTGCCACAAACAACGGAAATAATGTGCAGTTTTCCGTAGCTAAAAGGCCGTCACCGAGCCTCCCAGCAGCGCCGCTTTCTGCCACCCTTCCATTTATAGTATGCAAATCTATTTTTACCCGCTGCCTTACTACAGTGGACGTGACCGTAGTCTAAGCTTCTACACTAATTGCCACTTCTTGGCTCTCAGAGGAATTGTCGCTCTCTCTAATGGCAAGTCGAGCTCGTCTCCGAGCAGAGAAGAAACACGAAAATGATTTCACTCGGCCTTGCACTTTCTTTTTATAGTCGCGCCGGCTGAATGAGACGGCCGCTAAGAAGAAAGTTCTCCGCTGCAACTTCTCAAAAAGGCGAGGATTTTCCAGCAGTTTAGGAAGTTCTCGCCGTCTCTCTCTCCGCCGGGCGAGTGGAGCCTCGGTTAATAATAGATTAGTCTGGAAAGAAAATGGGGTCAGGGGCAGCCTGCTATTTGCTATGCGGCTACAGGTACAGCCGGGCTTGCTCTGTACTGTGTCTGGGAAGCGATGAATTATTCACTTTGCTCAAACCACAAACTTACTTTAATGTAAGTAATAACTGCATCACACACAAATGCACAGGAATTTCTCCCCTTATTTACAAACATTTTTATTTGAAATGGAAGGATAATTCATGTGTAAAGCATTTTCCCCCACTTGATTCATAACTTTATTTATTTTTTTGTAATTGGCATCACATGATCAAACGGAGAGCTTCTTTATGTTGCTTGCCTAGATGCTGCGGGACTTTCTACTCCCAGGGGTGGCCAAAACGTAGATTGCAGTTCACCCGTCGATCCCCGGTGGACTTCTGATGGACCATGTCTAAGCCAGGAAATGCGGAAATGCAGCGCTTTTATTGGTTATGCATACATACGTGGGGAGGAGCCAAAGTCGATCACCGCACGAAAAAGTCTGGGCACCTCTGCTTAAGGCCTATGGCACATCAAATAATTTGGGGGGGTATGGTTTTTTTAATTTTTTGCTGAAAATGCAGAAAACATAAACACACCCCCTGACAGCAATGAGACAGGAGTAGCAATTTTTAGATGATGCACAGGTATGGGATCCGTTATCCAGAAACCCATTATCCAGAAAGTTCTTACATACAGTATAGCCATCTCCTATAGACTTCATTATAAAAACAATTGTAATTTTTAAAAATGATTCCCTTTTTCTCTGTAATAATAAAACAGTACCTGTACTTGATCCCAACTAAGATATAATTACCCCTTATTGGGGGCAGAACAGCCCTATTGGGTTTATTTAATGGTTAAATGATTCCCTTTTCTCTGTAATAATAAAACAGTACCTGTACTTGATCCCAACTAAGATATAATTACCCCTTATTGGGGGCAGAACAGCCCTATTGGGTTTATTTAATGGTTAAATGATTCCCTTTTCTCTGTAATAATAAAACAGTACCTGTACTTGATCCCAACTAAGATATAATTACCCCTTATTGGGGGCAGAACAGCCCTATTGGGTTTATTTAATGGTTAAATGATTCCCTTTTCTCTGTAATAATAAAACAGTACTTTGTACTTGATCCCAACTAAAATATAATTACCCCTTATTGGGGCAGAACAATCCTATTGGGTTTATTTAATGGTTAAATGATTCCCTTTTCTCTGTAATAATAAAACAGTACCTGTACTTGATCCCAACTAAGATATAATTACCCCTTATTGGGGGCAGAACAGCCCTATTGGGTTTATTTCATGGTTAAATGATTCCCTTTTCTCTGTAATAATAAAACAGTACTTGTACTTGATCCCAACTAAGATATAATTACCCCTTATTGGGGGCAGAACAGCCCTATTGGGTTTATTTAATGGTTAAATGATTCCCTTTTCTCTGTAATAATAAAACAGTACTTTGTACTTGATCCCAACTAAAATATAATTACCCCTTATTGGGGCAGAACAATCCTATTGGGTTTATTTAATGGTTAAATGATTCCCTTTTCTCTGTAATAATAAAACAGTACCTGTACTTGATCCCAACTAAGATATAATTACCCCTTATTGGGGGCAGAACAGCCCTATTGGGTTTATTTCATGGTTAAATGATTCCCTTTTCTCTGTAATAATAAAACAGTACTTGTACTTGATCCCAACTAAGATATAATTACCCCTTATTGGGGGCAGAACAGCCCTATTGGGTTTATTTAATGGTTAAATGATTCCCTTTTCTCTGTAATAATAAAACAGTACTTTGTACTTGATGGGAACTAAGCGGCATGAATCCATATTGGTGGCAAAACAATCCTATTGGGTTCAATTCAATGTTTCAGTGATTTTGGGCGGATTTACTAAAACTCTAACATTTCTCATTTTTTTAATTTTAAAATTCGAATAAACTTGTTTCTGTGAATGTCTGGCATTCGCTAAAAAATCGGAAATGAATAAGCACGCACGGGAAAAGTTGCTGAAAATTCCGACTTTTTCGACCTGCATGAAAACTGTGATTTTGTCGAAGTTTCGAAGTAAAAGAAGGATCCTCTAGGGAAGGCGAATTGGAGTTTTAGCCATTTTGACACATAGTAAATCTCGGAAAAGTTGCAACTTTTTTTTCGACATTTAGTGCTAAAAATCCGAATTGAAAAAAAAAATCAGATGGTTAGTAAATGTATGGGGATCCCAAATTACAAAAAAAACACTGAAATTGCATGTTACAAAATGCTGGGAGTTATAATTCAACAACATGTTGGGACCCAGGTAGGGTTGAGAGTAAATGTTTGAGAGGCTGCTGTCAAAGTGCTTTTGAGGGAATTGGCAGGGGACTGGGATAACTGCAGTGACTGGGCTCTTATCTACTGTGTTCTATGGTATTTATTGCTAGAAATTGTTGCCCCCACAAGTATTTGCATAGAGATAAGTAGACCACACATAGACACCCTCTCCCAGCCTGAGTATAGGGGCCTGGTATATATCCCTGTGTGTGTCCCCTGTGAGCAGATAAAGTGAAGACAAATGTGCATTCATGCAGTCATTCCCTGTAGCAGGCCTATGGGAGTCAGCCGCTGTTATGGTTGCCACCTTTCCAGTTTTGATCCGGACAGCCAGGTTTTCAGTAGGACTGTCTGGGTCAAAACTACCTGCCTGGTTTTCCCAGTTTGGAAAACCGGGTAGGATTCGCCAGTCGGTGCGTCATAGCCCCCCTTTGTTTAGGGTCAAACTGGGGTGTGCAGGGCTGGGGTGGGCCAAGAGGGCCACCTTGCCCCTGTCATTGCCCCCACCGAGTAATGACAACCGGTGGGGGCAAGAAAAGGGAGTGTGGCTAGGGGTAAGCAGGAGAGGTTCCTGCCTGCCACCCCCAATCATTGCACCCTAGGCAGATGCCTCTTCTGCAGGGCCCACCGTGGCTGCCACCCCAGAGACCCCCGCTGGCTGCCTGGTCGGGTACATTATACTTATCTTTGGCACGATTGGAGGAGGGAGATCAGCAGGGGAGCTCAGGTCTGGGTTGGTGGGGCTCGCCGGGTTTTTTCCTAGTGCCCAGTCTGACCCTGCCTATGTTTGTTTGCAACTTGCTAAGCTCAGCAGAAGCTTTGGCTTTTGTGTGTATCCCATGACTAAGCTTTATGGCTGTTGAGATACTGACAGGGCTGTATTTTAAGTGAACTGTTTGTCCTGCACTCTAACCCAGGTCTGTCTGTCTGTCTATAATCTAACTATGTGTCTAGAAGTTCTTTCATTTACATAATTTTATCTTAATAATAACACGTACTGAACTGTCCCCCTTCCATGTCTTCATTTATATAACCAGGAGGTCCTTGATGAATAAATCTTCTATATCATGAATTTCTCTTAGCAAATGTGTAAATCAAATACTTTCTGTACACTCTCTAAAGTTTAGGGTCGGACTGGGATTCCTGGAGCCCATCAGAGAACCTTGTGTTAAGCCCACCCCCCATGCCTGCTCCAGCTGCTGCTGTTTCAACAAAATATGGGGCCTGAGGTAAAAGTGAAGCTTGGGGCTCCAAAAAAGTGCAAAGTGTAGGCCACACCCTTCAGCCCTTACCCAGAAATTCCAGTATGGTCACTACAGAAAATGGACAATGAGCAACTCATTAACCCCAGGAATGCCCATAAGATCACTGCAGAAAATGGCTAATTAGCACATCGACCCCAGATATGCCACTAAGATCATTGCATAACTGAATACGAGAACATTAAGCCCAGACATGATAACAAGATTTTCAAGTAAATTTTGCTGTTTTATGAATTTTTCTGTGGTTTGTGCCAGTTTCACTCATTACTACTTATGGAAAATGTGCAAAAGCATAACTAGTATATCCATCATGAACCACAAGTATTTCTACAAAAGGGTTTACTTGTCCACATATTTCCCATGTTGGAACCACCCAGAATTATAACCGACTAGTGCAAAATCATATATTCAGTTCTATGAGATCATTTTCTGCCGAGCAACAAGAGAAATCATTTGGAACCACATCTTTTCTAACTGGCACGCGGCCTGACCTGTCAGTCATTTTCTGTGGCCTGATAAAGATGTGATATTTCTATTTCACGCAATAAGTTCACCTTGAAAATGCGACTGGCAAAGCCCCTGCGCTCTGCAGTCTTAAAATAACCGTATTTATCACCTATATAAGATTGTCATGGTACCGCATATTATTCAAATGGCACAAAAAGGCATTCACCTCATTTGTGGGGGGTTTAACTGAGCTGTGGAACATATTCATATCAAATATAAAAATGCACTTTTTTCAGGAGAGCAAATGTGCCTTTTAAACTGCGGCGAGAAAGCGATAGAACAGCGGGTTTGTAGATGAGAGCGAGAGCAAAGACAAAGAAGCTTTTTTTGCATTTCTTTCCAAGTGTGACCATCCATGGAGCTCCTGGGCATGTAAAGCTGAAATTGTGCCTAATAAAAAGTATTTTTTTCCATTATACCTTCATTAAACACTATCAAAAGTTAAATTAACTTTTAGTATGATGTAGATCAGTGATCCCCAACCAGTGGCTCAGGGGCAACATGTTGCTCCCCAACCCCTTGGATGTTGCTCCCAGTGGCCTCAAACCAGGGAGTTATTTTTTAATTCCTTACTTGGGGGCAAGTTTTGGTTGCATAAAAAGTCATTGTAATGCCAAACAGAGTCCAATGTAGGCTGCCAGTCCACATAGAGGCTACCAAATAGCCAGTCATTGCTCTTATTGGCATCCCAGGAACGTTTTTCATGCCTGTGTTGCTCCCCATCACTTTTTCCATTTGAATATGGCTCATGGGTATAAAAGGTTTGGGGACCTCTGATGTAGCGGGAGCTTTTCTGTGACAATTTTCAATTGGTCTTCATTTTTGTTTAGAATCTCTCCAGGATGCACTTTCAGCGACTATACGGTATCTAGGGCCCAATTTAACCTAGCAGCCAGGCAGTGGTTTGAAAGAGAGACAGGCAAATGAATAGAGGAGGGTCTAAATAGAAATATGTTATAAAAAGTAACAATGTATGTATGTATAGCTTTATTTATAAAGTGCTACTTATGTACGCAGGGCTGTAAAGTAGAATAGAGTAATACAAGCAGGGGGTTATTAAGATAATAATAGATAAATACAAAGTATAAGAATAAATACATACAAGGTACAGTTGCAATAAGTTAAGTCAAAGAGACAAGAGGATGGAGGTCCCTGCTCCGTAGAGCTTACAATCTAGATAACAGTAAAATTGTAGCCCCACAGAGCAATATGGGGGTCAGTCCATCTTGTCTTTGGGGTGCCCTGGCAGCACAGCACCCACTGTCAGTGCCACATGGGGAATTTTGGAGCAAAAATATATAGTTGAGCTTTTCCACTGCCCCATGTGAGCACTAATGGGCTGAAGCAATGCCTCTCTGTGCCCATACTACACAGGGCAGATGGGAGCAAATTGACCACAGAAGAAAACCCTTTGTGTGGCCTTACTGCACTCTTTCTACCGTGGCCAACTATGCATAAGGTTCCAGCTAGCCACTTCTACGTGACCCTCAATAATAAGGGTTACTGGGTTACTACTCCTGCCCCCCAGGACAGTAGGTAAATGAAAAACAGTATTCCCTTCTCAGCACTGCTTGTTCCTGATACTATACGGGACCATTTGTTAAGTCTGGGCAAATTTGCACCCGGGAGCATGGGCGTCCACAGAAGGGGGCAAGAGGGGGCACTTGCCCCCCCCTGGAAAAGTAGCAAAAAAACAAAAACCTTACTCCGTTTCTGCACTTTCCCCTCAAGCCCGTTTTTGCTGTGCTCCGATTGGATCTTTCTTCTTGTGGATTCTCCAATCAGAGCACAGCTTCCTTGACAGACAGTAAAATTGACCAATCAGAGCACAGATGCACACAGGGATCGGGAGATTTTGCAAACTGGAAACAGAAATGAAGACTGAAAAGAAGCTGTAACTTTACCTAAGAACCAACTCTCAACTTTTGCTGCAGTTTTCATCCCACAGGTACTATACCCAGGCACTATACACAGGTACTATACCCAGGTACTATACCCAGGTACTATACACAGGCACTATACACAGGTACTATACCCAGGTACTATACCCAGGCACTATACACAGGTACTATACACAGGTACTATACCCAGGTACTATACACAGGTACTATACCCAGGTACTATACCCAGGTACTATACCCAGGCACTATACCCAGGTACTATACCCAGGTACTATACACAGGTACTATACACAGGCACTATACACAGGTACTATACCCAGGTACTATACACAGGTACTATACCCAGGCACTATACCCAGGTACTATACCCAGGTACTATACCCAGGCACTATACACAGGCACTATACCCAGGCACTATACCCAGGTACTATACCCAGGTACTATACACAGGCACTATACCCAGGCACTATACCCAGGCACTATACCCAGGCACTATACCCAGGCACTATACACAGGTACTATACACAGGCACTATACACAGGTACTATACCCAGGCACTATACCCAGGCACTATACACAGGTACTATATACACAGGCACTATACACAGGTACTATATACACAGGTACTATACCCAGGTACTATACACAGGCACTATACCCAGGCACTATACCCAGGTACTATACCCAGGCACTATACACAGGCACTATACCCAGGCACTATACACAGGCACTATACCCAGGCACTATACCCAGGCACTATACACAGGTACTATACCCAGGCACTATACCCAGGCACTATACACAGGTACTATATACACAGGCACTATACACAGGTACTATATACACAGGTACTATACCCAGGTACTATACACAGGTACTATATACACAGGCACTATACACAGGTACTATATACCCAGGCACTATACCCAGGCACTATACCCAGGCACTATACACAGGTACTATACACAGGCACTATACCCAGGCACTATACCCAGGCACTATACACAGGTACTATATACACAGGTACTATATACACAGGTACTATATACACAGGTACTATATACACAGGTACTATACACAGGCACTATACCCAGGCACTATACCCAGGCACGATACACAGGTACTATACACCGGTACTATACCCAGGCACTATACCCAGGTACTATACCCAGGCACTATACCCAGGCACTATACCCAGGCACTATACCCAGGTACTATACCCAGGTACTATACCCAGGCACTATACCCAGGCACTATACCCAGGTACTATACCCAGGTACTATACCCAGGTACTATACCCAGGTACTATACACAGGTACTATACACAGGCACTATACCCAGGTACTATACAGTTCTAAAGAATCACTAGCTGACATTAAATTGTTTTTTGCCTGACCTGACAATTAAAATAATATATAATCTATCCCCTACCCTAACACATGGAGGGTAAGTTAACTCTTTCCCTCTGAAAAAGCTCATTGTGTGTTTATATATTTGTTGTTGTTTTTTGCACTTACTATTTTTTTTTTTTTTTGTCATTGTTTTGTTCATTTATAGTAAGTTACAGTGGAGCCAATGCTGTGTATCAGTGCCAGTGTTATAGTGCCAGGGCCTGAATATCTGCCCTCTGTACCCACTGTGTTTCACTGTATATAATGTGCTGGGTTTGTAAATACGGACTGCGTCTCACTGTATATAATGGGGAGTCAGTACCCACTGCCTTTCTTGCTATAAAACTAACATAAACACATCTAAAGGGGTGGTTCACTTTTAAGTTAACCTTTAGTATGTTATAAAATGGCCTATTCCTAGCAACTTTGCAATTGGTCTTCCTAATTAATTTTTTTGAATAATTTGCCTTTCTCTTCTGCCTCTATACAGATTTCAAATGGGGGCCAAAAAATATTGCTCTGTGAGGCTACAATTTTATTATTATTATAATTTTGTATTACTTATTTTTCCAAGTAGGCCCCTTAACTATTCATATTCCCATCTCTTGTTTAAACCACTACCTGGTTGCTAGGGTAAATAAGACCCTAGCAACCAGATAGCTGCTGAAATACCAAATGGAGAGCTGCTGAACAAAAAGCTAAATAACTGAAAAACCATTAAAAATAAAAGTGAATTCGAATGCGAACTACCCCTTGAAGCTAACTGATCACAAACACAAATGTTTGCAGATCCCCTAACAGAAGTGCGCGTATGAATACTTTTACATCCTAAACATTTTAGGGTAAAAAAAAAAAGCACCCCCACCCGCACTTTTGTACAGTATCCCTGGAAGTCAGTGGGAACGGCAAGAGGTAGTTGGGAGGTTAACTTTTTACGCCAGCAGCGAATCCACTAAGTGTCACATTAGCTGTAGGTCAGTCTGTGTATGGGCCATCATTAGCCTCCCCTAGTATCATCCTGCAAAAAAAAAATATATATCTATATATATATATATATATATATATTTGTCTGTTGCAGGATGATGCTAGCTTACTTGCCCCCCCTTGGAAAATTTTCTGCGGACGCCCATGCCCGGGAGTAACTCATGGCAACCAATCAAATGATTGCTTTCAATGTTTAACCTGCAGCTGGCTGGAAAAATCTCACCACTGATTGGCTGCTATGGGTTACTACCCAGGTGCAAATTTGCGCAGTGTTCATAAATGAGGCCCATGTAGCAAAACCCAGCTGATTAGCAGACCTGGAAGAGAACTGGCATCTGCTACATTGCTTTCAGGGGCAGAATCAGCAAACAGAAAGAGACAGACAAATTCTGCTTCCTACTGCTGCAAATAACTTTAAAACCACAGAAAATGTGTCATAAATGTATACAGGAACGTAGTTTAGAATTACATTTTCCACTGTTGATTCCTAGGTTTGCACAGTGTCAGACTGGGGGTGAAGGGCAGGGCCGGAACTAGGGGTAGGCAGAAGAGGCAGCTGCCTAGGGCGCAACGATTGAGGGGCACCAGGCAGAAGCCTCTCGTGCCTACCCCTAGTGCTACTTTGTCATTACCTCCGCCGCTTGTCATTAGCGACGGAGGCAATGACCAATCTAATCGCCCCGCCCCCCCCTGCACTGCCTCCTGTGCTTTGGCGCGCATGCGCCGTTCGGGGGGGGTCGGGGAGGTGGGCGGAGTTGGCCGACCGGGTTGCCTAGGGCGCCCGGTCGGCTTGGCTCGCCCCTGGTGAAGGGCCCACCGGGGCTGCTGCCCCTGGGGCCCTGCACCCACAAAACCTGAAGGGGCCCCCAGCACCCACCCGACCCTCCTCCCCCGAGTGCACACTAATTAAACTTACCTTCAGTTCAGGGAAGGAGATGAGTGGCCATGGGGAGCTCCGGCCCAGTCCGACCCTGGGTTTACATGGCCTTTAATATAAGATTGCCATGTTTGTATGGTATTGTTTGGTATATCGGATATTCATCTCTTTAGGTTATAAAAGTTGGGCAGCGCCGCTTTATTGCATTGCCTGTTGGGTTCCTGCGTGGGTTAATGTATAACAAAGACAGATCTATTACATTCAGCTCTTAAGCTTCGTCATAAAGTGAAATCCTCATCATTTCTTTTTTTTGCATTTGCATTTTTGGCTTGAGAATGTCTTGGGAGGTTGTTTGGAATGTTCCGTTCTGCTGAATGGACAACAATTAATATCAGAGAGGAAAAGCATTCTTGCTCCGTCGCATTATTCAAATGCACCAATGCCAAATGAGTTCGTTATGATGAATGTAATTATTAGCGTGCCATTACTAGATTATGTTGTGTAATGCGGCGGGGCCTTTGCACTGGGCAACATTAACTGCTCCCAGAATGCAACTTGCTGCACTGCCGCCTCTCCCTCACCCTGCTAGCACTTAGCCTACGTTGTGGCTTCCCATTTACTTATTCCTTTTTTCCTTTAGATACAGCATTTATTTATGGATATTAAAAGGTTAGAGATGGGATGTTATTTCCCGTAATGGGAACAAAAAAGTTTCTTTCCTTCTCATTATAAAAGCAATTTATATTTTCCTACATAAGCTTATAAAGAAAGACCGATAGCTTACTGCTCCCTAACAGCATTCTATTTCGGATATGTTTGTCTTCTGTTGTCTCTAATGTGTTGCTAAAAAAGACTCCCGTATGTACCATTAGAACCTCTATACATATCATTACAAGCCATACGCTCATCTGTGAAATTACTTGTGATAACTGCCGGCTCTATATACCAAACAGCTTTCTTTTATTAAGGTACCAACTAGATATGAACCTAATGGGAAGGTATCTTGTGTATATTTATGGGTCAGCAGAACCAGACCAGTTATCTCTACTGTATGATGTTACACTGCCGCTGTGCACTTCTAACATTGCTTAACCTGTTGCTGGTGGGACATGTGTAGATCTTCAGCAGTTTCACAAATCTTAAAGGGCTTGTTCTAGGGGTTGCTAGTGTCCAAATTTCCCTAGCAACCATGCACTGATTTGAATAAAAGACTGGAATATACAGGGTTAGACTGGGGGGTGCAGGGCCCACAGGGGCTTCTGCCTCAGGGACTCTTGCACTCCCCCAATGGCCCCCACTGCCTTCACCCTCCCCCCCACAGAGGCCCCCAACACCCTCCTACGTTCTCCCCCAAGCGCTCCTAAAAGAATCATACCTGTGTCAGGGGAGGGAAACGGCGGGAGCGCCCTGGGGTGGCTATCGGATCTGGGCCGCTGGGCCCACCGGGTTTTTTCCCGGTACCCCGGCGGCCCAGTCCGACGCTGGGAATATAAATAGGAGAGGGCCTGAATAGAAAGTAAAAAGTAGCAATAACAATAAATGGAGCCTTACAGAGCATTTGTTTTTTAGATGGGGTCCGTGACCCCCATTTGAAAGCTGGAAAAATTCAGAAGAAGGAGGCAAATAATTAAAAAAAAAACTATAAAAAAGAAGGCCAATTGAAACATTGCTTAGAACTAGCCATTTTATAACATACTTAAAGTTTAGATAAAGGTCAACCACCACTTTAAGAGCCACATATCTTAATAATGTATGTATTGAGTTTACCAAGCCCTTCTAGGTAGCAAAGTGACACTGACCCACAGGTACCACTGGAGGCCAGTAAGTGGTGTATTTTTTAGCAATCACTTCGTATTTTAATAGCTCACAGCAATAATTAATGGGCCTCTGAAATCGTCCACTGGTTACTCTAGAACAGGTCAATCTGCTTCCTTCAAGAACTAAACAGTTTCACGTGGGTTACAGAAGATCATCCAGTAATCTGTTTTTTATTCTATAAACATATTTGAATTCCTTTTCTTTTCGTTAATCAGTGCCAAAAACAACATCTCAGAATCATAAAAAGATGTGATGCTTTTCGCGAATTTTTGGCTGTTTTGCGAATTTTATTATTTTATTTTATTTTTATGGTGAAGCAAAATGGGACAGATTTGCTCATCACTACTGGTAAATATTCGGATTCGAATTTTTAGCTGTTTGGACGCATTGTAAATCTAGAAAAAGTTTTGACTTTTTTTCCCACAACTTTTAGCGCTAAAGATCAGAACCTGAAAAAAAGATCAGTCTGTTAGTAAATGGCCCCCTATGTCTACTTTTTCTCTTATTGTTTTTCCTATTGGTTGAGGTTTGCATACCCTGCTATACAGGTGGGATTATGGAACCTGTAGGGCAAGGACTGCATCAATGTACAGTTGCTGTCCTCTCGCCCAATGGGATTTTCTAACCCACTCAAGAGAGATCTGGGTGATTTGTGGCCAGAAAATGCAGGACAGACAGTCCCAAGTACCCAAACTTGGGCTTTTAAGTTGCCACTTACTCTGCTTTGGTCGAGTTGGCAGCTTTTTTTAGCTAATGCTTTTACTTGATAAAAGTTAATTACTTAATTACTTATACTAAGGGGCTGATTTACTAACCCACGAATCCGACCCGAATTGGAAAAGTTCCGACTTGAAAACGAACATTTTGCGACTTTTTCGTATTTGTTGCGATTTTTTCGGAGTCTTTACGAATTTTTCGTTGCCAATACGATTTTTGCGTAAAAACGCGAGTTTTTCGTAGCCATTACGAAAGTTGCGTAAAATCTGGCGATTTTTCGTAGCGTTAAAACTTGCGCAAAAAGTTGGGTTTTTTCGTAGCGTTAAAACTTACGCGAAACTTTGCACCTTTTAAGTTTTAACGCTACGAAAAAGGCGCAACTTTTCGCGTAAGTTTTAACGCTACGAAAAATCGCAACTTTTTACGCAACTTTCGTAATGGCTACGAAAAACTCGCGTTTTTACGCAAAAATCGTATTGGTAACGAAAAATTCGTAAGGAAGCCGCAAAAATCGCAAAAAATACGAAAAAATCGCAAAATACCGATCATTACGAAAAAAACGCAATCGGACTCATTTCGACCCGTTCGTAGGTTAGTAAATGTGCCCCTAAGTACTATAAAAAACTGATTAAATTATAATCCCTTTGGTTGCTTATAGTAGACGCCTTCCAGCATTGTGTTTGTGTCCCTAACACTGCTGTGTATTTCTCCCCCTACAGACACTACCATGTCCCCCCGCTCCTTCATAATATAACTACAGCTCTTCTGATTTCTGTACTTTTGTCTTTTTTCCCTGAGATAAGATATAACACTTAAATATGATGTGCGCCATCAGCCTTAGTACAGCTGCTATATCCTCATACTTAGCATTATTTTTGGAGATACTATTTTTAGTTGTCCAATAATTCAAGCCGAAAACAAGCTCCCAAGAGATGCATCTTCCTCCTCAGGTCAAGTAGTGCTCAAGCTGCACTTCATATGAGGGAAAGAATTCATCTCTTGAAAAACCTGACTGGGAAAATAAATTGCTAATCCATGTTAACGGGATAGGAAACGTTACAGAACTCAGTATTTCACTTAAAAAAGGAGATTAAGGTTTGTGTTTCTACATTATGTGCAGAGATACCTGTAACCACACTGTTGTATGATGTATTGGTGCATTGAATCTCTATTCCAATGAAGAACTGAACCCACTTATACCCATGTCTCACACATATATCCGGCCTTCATAACTGATCACAGGAGCTTGCCATCTTGGATTCTGTTTGGCCATCTTTCAAGTGTCAGTGGTGAGCGAATCTGTCCCGTTTCGCTTCACCCGCGTCTTTTTTGGTCGCCCGCGGGGTTTTTTATGCGACCACGCCCTTTTTTGACATGACTGTGCCCTTTTTTTACATGACCGCGTCCTTTTTTAATGTGACCGCACCCAATTTGATGCGAGTGCACCCTTTTTTGATGCGACTATGCCCAATTTGACGCACAACAAAAAATTTTGAAGCGCAACCAATTTTTTCGCTGTGAATTTTCACAGAAGTTTCACAAAACAATTGGCCAATGGCAAAATGCGGAAATTCGCTGCGAATCCATACCTGGTGAAAAAATTCGCTCATCACCAGTCAGTGACACTGCACATGCTCTGTGTGCTCTGAGCAGCCCTTGAGAAGCTAATCTTCGGAACTCATCAAACAGAAAATGAGGTTTATTGGTCATATACAGTAAGATGCTGATACAGGGCTGATTATAGAATTGTGATGCAGAATGCACTGTTTTTTCTACTGCCATATGATGTGAATCTGTAGTACTTGTAAGCCTTAGTTTTATATTGTGTATAGACCAGGGGTGGCCAGACTTTTTTCATCCACGATCGACTGGACCGATGCAGAAGTGCGGCGTGAATGCGTATGTACATGACACAGCATACGTTCACATTCACGCAGCACTTCCGCATCCCCAGCTTCATCGCGGTCCACCAGAAATTAATGGGGGATTGACTGGTGGACCACAATCAACGTATTGGCCACCCCTGGTATAGACTGTACATTGTGAGTGGGTCCCTAAGCTCAGGTAAGTGACAGCAGCACAGAGCAGGGAATCAGCAGAAAAGAAGATGGGGGGCTACTGGGGCATCTTTGGGGGCACAGATCTTCCCTGCTAAAGGCCTGTGGGTGCCTTGGGCTGGTACAGAACACTAAACCATAAGGGCAGATTCAGATTTTCGTGGTTTTTGAAACCACAACTAAAGTAATTTACACTAAAACCAATAATGTCTAGTTAATTTATTAAAATATCCAAATTGAGAAAGCACTAATGAAAAATGAAAACACCAAAAAAATCTGCAAAAACTGCTTTTCTGTATTGCCATACCAATGAAAGCATCACAACCCCCCCGAAAACCTCTACACTGTTACTGTAACTGCACTCCTCACCATCCAATAGTGTAACCAGTGCATGGGCCTGGGCATCAGGTCCCCCATTCTGGCACAGAAACAAGATTTTGGGATAATACAAAGCTTGTCTTAATAACAGTTTCCACAAAATGGTGCCGGCCTGCTTGCTGTGAATGTGTAATTCCAAAACGGAATGAAACAAGATTTATATTATTTATATAGTGTCAGTGAAGTTTATTTTTCTTGACACAATAGAAAAGAATTGAGAAGGGGTGAACAACCCCTTTAAAGTTCTCCAATTTGGCACATTGGAATTGGTGGTTGATTATATACAAATTCATATGTTTTAATATATTATTGAACTCTTGGATTTAATATAATATTGAAAGCACAAATAATCCTCTTGCTATTGGTTGCTTTTGGCACGTCTTGTGTTGGCCCTAAGCCCGTACCCTACATCTTATTTTGAGTATTGAACGAAAGCCGTACTTCTAACGTATATACCAGTTAACATGATTCCCAGTGATGGATGTGCAGAGTTAAGAGCCGGAGCTGTTGAATCTGACAGCACACTGTGAAAAGAAAATGTCTGTTTAGATCTTTGCTGCTGAAATCTGGTTATCATTTGCTAGCCGAGCTAAATAAGTTCCCTAAGACGTCGGCGCTGAAGCCTCCTAACGCGGCAGCCAAATCATAGTCAAAGTTCTAATCCAAATAATGTAAAAAGCTGCATTTTCTTGATTTGTATCAGCCATCTGTCAGCCATTTCATCTCTCCAAAGTGCGGATTGAGAAAATGTCAGCCAGAACGGCAAAAAAGCAACATTTTCACCATCTGGGCATCATTAGAGGAGAGATTCTGTAAAACACAAGGACTGACACAAAATATTTAATGGTTTCTGCTGAATACACATCTCTTGTCAACATCAATTATATACCTGCAAAGTTACCCGGCCAACTTTCCCCTTAATAAACTCCCTTTCGTTCCGCCGCCTTATTCACGTATTGCATCTCCTCCTTGAATCGTATCCCAATGTGGAATTAAGCTTATTAGGAAATGGGTTTTATTTTTTCATGTCTGTCAATCAGTGAGCAAAGATCTGAGGCTGCTCCTTGCGAGGCGAGCAAACTAACAAAATGGAATATTCATCTGCAGAAATCCCTTGTGCCCCTTCATGAATTTTACTGACAATTTAAAACGGAATTTGAAATTGGTAACTGAAAAAAAAACCCATAGGGGCTAAAATAATTAATTTAGACAGTTATTATTATATTATTCTGTATTTATATAGAGCCAACATATTGCTTAGTGCTTTGCAGAGATTATACATCATTCCCATGAGTCCCTGCCCCAGTGGAGCTTACAATCTAAGGTCCCTATCACATTCCCATCAGCCCCTGCCCCAGTGAGCTTACAATCTAAGGTCCCTATCACATTTCCATCAGTCCCTGCCCCAGTGGAGCTTACAATCTAAGGTCCCGATCACATTCCCATCAGTCCCTGCCCCAGTGAGCTTACAATCTAAGGTCCCTATCCCATTCCCATCAGTCCCTGCCCCAGTGGAGCTTACAATCTAAGGTCCCTATCACATTCCCATCAGTCCCTGCCCCAGTGAGCTTACAGTCTAAGGTCCCTATCACATTCCCATCAGTCCCTGCCCCAGTGGAGCTTACAATCTAAGGTCCCTATCACATTCCCATCAGTCCCTGCCCCAGTGGAGTTTACAATCTAAGGTCCCTATCCCATTCCCATCAGTCCCTGCCCCAGTGAGCTTACAATCTAAGGTCCCTATCACATTCCCATCAGTCCCTGCCCCAGTGGAGCTTACAATCTAAGGTCCCTATCACATTCCCATCAGTTCCTGCCCCAGTGAAGCTTACAATCTAAGGTCCCTATCACACTCACACACGCATTATGGTCAGATTTGTTTTCAAACCGCTGTCCAGTAAGTGTTATCTGCTGGCTAGTTGCTAAGGGTTACTAGACCGGTATAAATGTTTGCACTGTTTATTACATTAACCAATAAGAGCTTCATGTATATTTATGTGTTTCTAGCTTCTATGTACAAATGACTGATTCACCTGATCCACCAGTTTTGGCCAGTCCAGCACAGTCATTGTCTCACAGGAATGCTAGCCACAGGCTTATTTTTATATCCCATGGGCCTTCTAATGTGTTATAACTCTATTGCAAAGAGCCAGAAGCAAGGCCTGGAAATAGCCCTCATCAATAGCTCATCATGACCCCAACTTGTCACTGCTCCGTTTCGCTCCTCCTTGGATGTGCTCATCACTGCTCCTTCCCAGACCCACCTCTTGGCTTGCTGCATAGTGTGGGTATTAGGGCAGGTGGGGAATGGGGAAATGTATTGCAGGAGTAGAATGGAGGACTGAGAGAGAGGGGCAATGAGAGGCAGGTCCTGACTTTGGCCCAATCAGCCCTTGGTCTGGCACTAACCAAAAGTGCGACACCACTGGGGTTACAGTAAGTTGAACAGAGATATAATTGCCTATATACCAGCTTTCCTCTTGTGTTCAGCACACAACATGTGTGATAAAGGCACTTTAGCTAATGTCAAACCATTTTAGCAGTCTCTAGACCAGGGATTTCCAACCTTTCTTACTCATGAGCCACAGTCAAATGTAAAATACTTGGAGAGCAACACAAGCATCATAACAGTTCATGGAGGAGCCAAATAAGGGCTAAGATTGGCTATTAGGCAGCCTCTATGCACACTATCAGCTTACAGGGGCTTTATTTGGTAGGAAATCTTGTTTTTATTCAACCAAAACTTGCCACCAAGTCAGGAATTCAAAAATAACTCCCTGGTTTGGGGGCACTGAGAGCAACATCCAAGGGGTTGGGGAGCAACATGTTACCCCTGAGCCACTGGTTGGGGATCACTGCTCTAGAGCACTCAGTCTTTTCTATGAAGAACAAGTAAATGATGGAGCTTCCCAGTGATTCCTATTGCAGTCTGAAACAAGCCCCAAGCTCATCCCATTACTTCCTCAGATTTAGGGAATTTTATGTAGATTCATCCTATGCTCCATGCTTGCTTCTAAGTGTTAACATTAAATCTCAGAAGTGAATTCAGGGTTATGAGACAGTGAAATGAATCTGCTCTCCATGCGCGATGTAAAGTCTATTTTTGTAACCCGAGCAATTACTACCTAGCTACAATATATATAGAGAGAGCATAATCTGCTCCACCATCGGCACTTGCTCTCATTGAACAAAGTAATTTAGTTATTGTCATTGTGCCTCCATTAACTCCTCTTACATATCCTGCAATTTTTGAAAGTGGGAATAATTGTATAGGGGGTAGAAGAGCCAGACTGGGACTGCGCATTGGCACAAAATAGACAATGTAGTGGGCAAGTAAGAAAATAGCAGACAATAGGCCGAGGTCTTGCCATTGTAGCAGCAAACAGGGAGATAAACATTCAGTAGAAGGTGAAGAAAACCTTTTCCTTTGGGAAACGTGTTAGTTATTTGTGTCTCCAATTGTAAGCAGACAGATGTGTGTATAGGGCAGTATTTTTGAGACAATTTGTTATGTTAAAAAAACATGCATTGCCTGTCAAGCACTCGCCATATACTATATTTAGAATTGTTAAAGGGGCAGTTCACCATTAACTTAATGTTTAGTATGTTATAGTATTGCCGAATTATAGCAACCTTTGAACTGGTCTTTGTTTGTTTGTTTTCTTTGTTTTTTTGGTCACTTACCCCGACAACCAAAAAACTATTTCTATTCTATTTATTTGTAAGCTTACAATTTTATTGTTACTGTTACGTTGTATTACTTATATTTCTATTCAGTCCCTCTCCTATTCTTATTCCAGTCTGTCATTCAAACCACTGCCTGGTTGCTATGGTAATTTGGTAATTTAAGAACCACAGAAAGTGAAGACCAAATGGAAATTGTCTCAGAATATCTACATAATACAGATACAGGACCTGTTATCCAGAATGCTCGGGACCTGGGGTTTTCTAGATAAGGGGTCTTTCTGTAATTTGGAACTCCATATTCTAATTATATCTTAGTTGGGATCAAGTACAGGTACTGTTTTATTATTACAGAGAAAAGGGAATCATTTAACCATTAAATAAACCCAATAGGGCTGTTCTGCCCCCAATAAGGGGTAATTATATCTTAGTTGGGATCAAGTACAGGTACTGTTTTATTATTACAGAGAAAAGGGAATCATTTACCCATTAAATAAACCCAATAGGACTGTTCTGCCCCCAATAAGGGGTAATTATATCTTAGTTGGGATCAAGTACAGGTACTGTTTTATTATTACAGAGAAAAGGGAATCATTTAACCATTAAATAAACCCAATAGGACTGTTCTGCCCCCAATAAGGGGTAATTATATCTTAGTTGGGATCAAGTACAGGTACTGTTTTATTATTACAGAGAAAAAGGAAATACAGGTATAGGATCCATTATCCAGAATGCTCGGGACCAAGGGTATTCCGGATAAGGGGTCTTTCCGTAATTTGGATCTCAATACCTTAAGTCTATTAAAAAATCAATAAAACATTAATTAAACCCAATAGGATTGTTTTGCATCCAATAAAGATTAATTATATCTTAGTTGGAAAAAATTACAAGGTTCTGTTTTATTTCTACATAGAAAAAGGAAATCAGTTTTAAAAGTCTTAATTGTTTGATTAAAGTGGAGTCTATGGGAGACGGGCATTCCATAATTCGGAGCTTTCTGGATAACGGGTTTCCGTATACGGGGTCCGATACCTGTACATTTTAAAAATTGGAATTATTTGTTTATAATAGAGTCTATGGGAGATGGCCTTTCTGTAATTTAGAACTTTCTGGATAACGGGTTTACAGATAAGGGATCCCATACCTGTATATAATTTTGCACAGGCTGATGATACAAAACAAAAAAAACAAGAATCAAAGTAAGTTAGTAATAACTTAGTAAATTTTAGTAAATTAAGGGGCTCTAACGTTTGACCATTGCCGTGCATAAGGTACTATGTTTCCAATTAGAAAATATTTATGAAAAACACACTATTTTGTAAAAGTCTTTCAACTAAGTAAAATCTGACTGATTTAAAAAGACACTAACATGTTCCCAAGTTTAACAAGAACTGCCACCCTATTGGTTCTTTGCCCCTGTCGCCAGTCCTGGCATCGCTATTAGAACAGCTCTGGGGGGAGAGGCCGACATCCAGGGGCGATTCTTTCTTCACAAGGGAGGAATGCAGAAGAGTGCTTTCTTGTGTTTTTCTCATTGTCTGGCATTTCTAATTTGATGCTAGAATTTTCTCAAGCACGAAAATATCTGATGAATGCTTTCTAGGATAGCGAGGGATACAACCACATTAAAAGTAAAGCAAAATGAGAATTCCCATTCTTAAGCGAAATGATAGAAAAGCCGTCTTTCAAACAAAGGATGGAGTGCCAATTGGTTTGAATGGATCTCGGCTGGTTCGTTCTTTGAATGCTTTCTTTTAAAAAAAAATCATAAATTGAAAGAAAAAAAAAGATCTATGGAAGATTCTCTGTAATTTACTTTGTGTAATAAGCTTTTAAAAGAGTTGTTCACCTTAAAATGTACTTTTAGTACAAGTATAGGATCCATTATCTGAAACCCATTATCCAGAAAGCTCCAAATTAAGGATTATGCATCTCCCAAAGTCTTAATTTTCATCAAATATTTCAAAGTTTTAAAACATATATTTCCTTTTTCTCTGTAATAATAAAACAGTACCTGTACTTGATCCCAACTAAGATATAATTAATCCTTATTGGAGGCAAAACAATCCTATTGGGTTTATTCAATATTTAAATGATTTTTTTAGCAGACTTAAGCTATGGAGATCCAAATTATGGAAAGATTCCTTATCCAGGAAACCCCAGGTCCCAAGCATTCTGGATAACAGGTACCATTAAAGCAAAATTCATTTTGGTGGACCTTTTGCTGCGTTGGTTTAGTAATGTATAGCTATGCCACTAGTTTATGGGCGTTTTTTTGCCCTGCAACTTTTTTAGTGCAAAATACATTGGGTCTACGGATGTTTTGTCGCCACTTTTTCTATAAAAATATTCTTGATGGCGTAATGCAGAATTTTGCCGCTAGTCTATACCTGGGGACAAAACTTGTCCTATTACTATATAGCACCTTTGCCCGTGCCTGCTTGTTCTTGTATTTAAAAGGGTCATCTGTTCAAAAACAGTTGTCTGGCATAATAATAGAAGAAAATTGTCAGTCTGAAACAGTGTAGCAGGAGCAAGAAAGGGATAAGCAAACACTGCTTTCAAATTGCGGTCATATTCCTAAAAATTAGATATTGAGTTGAGTATTGAACGTTTTTAATTAATAGAAATTAGAAGATTACTTAGAATTATATTTTATTTTATTATGGGTTCATGGGGGATATGTGGGAAGGCCACAAAGGCCCCGCCCTAGGGTGGAATAATTTCAGGGGCAGCATTTCGCCCAGCCTCATCTACTACCTCATTTCTATATGCCTTCAGGATTGGGCGCTCATCGCCAGGACAAAACGCAGCACTGACATCCAGTACAACTACCCATGGTAGTATAAGACCCCGCAGAGTGTACAGCCTGAGCCAGAGAATCAGCAGCACAGAGCCTCCATTTCCAGGTTGGGCTTCTCCACTTGGGGCGTAAGGAGTGGAGAGACATGGGATGGTCTAGGCTCTAGGGCAATGTTCTCCAACCTTTTTTGCACCATGAACCGGTTTCAAGCAAGACAATTTTTCCGAGGACCAGGGGTGGTGGGTATAATACAGCTCATCATTATACAAAATAAGTGGGAGACCTGAGCTTGTTTCCCTGCAACTAGATGCGCCCAGCCCCCTTGCTCTTCGTACTCCCACCTAAGTGGTGACATCCCCTGATGCCTACTATGGAGCTTTAGTACTTTGGTCCTTTTCGCAATCAGTAGAAAGCTCCCTAGGCTTCACAGAGTTGTTGTCATGGAGTTCGGATCACAGGTAATTGGGACCAGAGGTGGCCCAGTTCAGCACAGCCCACGGCCCGGCACCGATCCCCGGCACGGTGGTTGGGGACCCCTGGTCTAGGGGCACTGCAAATACAAATCCGCCTTGTATGGGTAGGGATTCCCTGTAATGCAGGGATGTGGATGTGCAGCTCCCCAGTTGTAAACAAACTACGCCCGAAGCTGATGGGGGTGATGAAAGACTGTAGATTGTGAAACCCCTTTACTGGGGTGACTTGCCTGGCTTAAAACTGCAGCCACACTTCCCAAGAATACAGCATATGTCATGAAATATTTGTTTGGGCGACAAAAAGGTTTCAGACAACCTGGGAATTCAGCACAAAGCTGGTGAGTGATCAGACTGTTACAATGACACAACGCCCAATAAGGAGTCCTTAAGGAAATCTATGTTTAGAAAATGCATGCTTTTAGTGGCTCAGTTTGACGCTGTGTGGTAGTTTGACCTAAAACCCGCAGAAAACATATTCTGAGCATTTTTTCTTTACTGGAGCACCATGGGAAAACTCCACTGCGCTGCTGACACTTTGGGGTCTGTATGGGTCAGGAATGCCATTTCATTAACTGTTTGCAGCTAAAGTCGCCATAGTCGCACAAGTCAAAGCCATTTTAGAAGTATAGCGTTCTCAGTAGATTAAGATGTTTCCAAGGGAAATTGTGTCAAATATAAATTAAAAATAAAAACAAAATCTAAAAAAAGGGCTAAATTCTCGAAACGTTTTAAAGCATCAACTTATTATTGTGTAACAAAATAATTTTGTTAAAAAAGTTTGTTGTTCCTGCAGGTCAATTTTTTCTCCTACAGAAGTGCAAGACGTAATTATTGTTACTTTTTATTACTAATCTTTCTATTCAGTCCCTCTTCTACTTATATTTCAGCATTGAGGTCAAAGGGTGTTTTTTTTTTCTTGCACATGTTCTCCTCCCATGTCTTTGCAGTGAAATTTTGCCATGATTTTCCAGAAATATTCGCCAATGGTTAAAAAGCAGAATTTTTATGGAAATCCACTAGCTAGCTGAGAAATAAAATAGTAAAGAATAACGATGAGTGAATATGTCGTGTTTCACGTCAGTGGAAAATTTGCAGATCTTTAAAAAAATGACGCGCACAACAATTTTTATTTGACGAGGGAGACAATTTTTTGTTGCACAACAAAGTTTTCCATGGATAATTTTTGTGCCTGTTTCGCAAATAAATCCGGAAATAAAATCCGGAATCAAGCGCAGAAATTTACGGTGAATTCATGCCTGGGAAATCGTTTCGCTCATCACTAGTAAAGAAGCATTCGGCAACTTAGTAGCTCCTTCTTAGTAGCTTTTTACACAGAATATCTAGTTAGGGCTTGGCTGCTTCTCACTTGAATGGATTGCGGCAAAGCACAAATCTACTTTTCGGGCTTTCACGTTCTTCCATGGCCCAATTAAGTTCAATGACAATCAAATTGCATCAAGGGGTATAACATTATTCATATAATGAAGGTCTAGTTGGGCTCTGTACAAAAGAGATGAATAGCTTCAGAGATGATCGGTCAAATAAGGTTCAACAATAAAGGCACCTGTGCCATTAGATATAATGAAATGAATATATGGATACAGTATACAAACAGTTCTTATCAATGTTTTATCCCATTGCTGGTACAGGTAACCAGGGGACATGCAGTTCTGCTATTTTTAAATAAAAGCAGCAGATAAGGAAAGCCCTGGAGCTATAAGCGCAGGGGCTGCATGACAAGGGATCCGAATAACCAGCAGCCAGATTACACTGGTTTATGTTTAGAGATTGGCAGAACCAGGTGCAACCGTGATTAGGTGAGAAAGAAAGAGTTAAGGCAGGAGAAAGCCGGCCTGGGGGGCGGAGAAAGAGAGGGATGTGATGTCAGAAATAGAAGCACTCACTTCCTTATCATCTGAGCAGGTAGAAACATCCCACCCTCCCCCTTTTTGCATATTGAACTGAATGTGGAGGTTTTCCTGAATGCATTGTTATATTGCGCTTTCTGAATCTTTATACAGTATAAACTTGAGTGTCAGGGAATGTTTCCGATCTCCAAGGGGGTCAGGAAGGAATTTTTTTCCTCTTGAGGCATAATTGGCACTAGCTTCAGGGTGGGTTTTTTTGCCTTCCTCTGGATCAAAACAGTGGATATTTGATAATATATTTTAAGTTTTATTTGTCACAGCAGCGGTACGACCTTGCCAGGGTACTGCACAGGTCATTTTAGCAGAGGGAGAAAGGAGGTTCTCTCCTGTGACTGCACGGTGGATTGATTGATACAGACGCTACTACTGCTTGTGCTAGGTGACAGCCTGCTTGGATTTCCTATCATCGAGACACTGCAGATCCAGGACCGGCAGCAGGGCTGCTGAACTTCTCTCATGTTTGGTAATGCAGCTCCTGCTGGTAGCAGAGTTTAGAGCCATCCTCTCTGTAGGTAGAGGCAGCCTAATACTCATTCAAGTCTTCAGCGAGGAACGGCAGAGCATAGTAGCTACCTCTTATGGAATTATGGCTTTAGAATATTGCCTTGGGTTAGGCTGGCAAGGTCCTATTTATTTGATAAAATGTGAATAAATACTGTCGCCATTTTCTCCACCTCTGTCTCCTGGTGTTTCATTAAGGTATGTAACAAGGGGGTTCAGTGGGGTGCCTCAAGGCGAAGGGTCAATTGAGGAGTCCCCTTGTCATGAATTTACCCCACTGGTATGTTTGGATCATAGATGTGCCCAAGCCTCCGCCTCCTTGTGCTGCAATAACATGTCGCCTTTCTCTCCTTTCTCTTGATCAACAAGGTCAGGAAAAGTATAACTTTAATCCTATCATTTAAGTACAAATTAAAATATATTGAAAAATACAAAAAAATAATTTCAAACCTCAAAACATTTTCTTTGCTAATGGATGCAAGCCTGAGCATGTGACATGCCTTTCAAGTGTGATTTGGCGACGCGGGATCCAAGTTTTTCTTACTTGTCAATTCCATGGCGTTTTAATAAATTTTCATTAATTATCTGCTCTCCAGCAAAAACAGCTGAAATCAAAGTGTGTTCATGTGTGTAGCCCAATAACTGAGAGTGACAAGATGTGACTTTAACAAGGTTGCTAGAAACTTTATTTAAATAGTCAAAGCAAAACTGTATTAATGTTTGATTCTTTTTCACAATTCATTGTTTTGTGCCAAAATACAATTTCTTCCAACAAAAACACAATTTTTTCACAATTATGCGGCAAAATGGAAACAATTTTGAAAGCAAAAATACACCAATCTAACCTGGCGAGATCATGGAGAAGCCAATGGCACTTGTACTTTTTACAACTAAAGATCTTTCTGTGCTTTGTGGTTTTAGAGGTTTTCAGGTTTCTTTGACTTTTGCTTTTTCAATGTGGATCTTTTGCTAAATGACTGACATTCATGGAAATGTGTTTGGTCGTGGTTTCGAAAACCTCTGAAAAAACAAAAATGAGAATATTGACAAATAGGCCTCCTCGACTCACTGCAATGCAAGTTTCTGAGATTAACCAACATGTCAGAAATTTCATTTTCTTAGTATAAAGTAGTGATCCCCCCCCAACCGGTGGCTCAGGGGCAACATGTTGCTCACCAACCCCTTGGATGTTGCTCCCAGTGCCCCCAAACCAGGTAGTTATCTTTGAATTCCTGACTTGGGGAAAGTTTTGGTTGCATAAAAACCAGATGCCAAACAGAGCCTTCTGTAGGCTGCCAGTCCATATAGGGGCTACAAAATAGCCAATCACAGCCCTTATTTGGCACCCTCATGCTTGTGTTGCTCCCCAACTCTTTTTATATTTGAGTGTGGCTCACAGGTAAAAAAAAGTTTGGGGATCCCTGATATAAAGGGTGCATTTACTAATGCTCAATTTTTTCAATTCAGGTTTTGTGTCGTCAAAAACTCAATTTTGTCATAGAAAAAAGTTTCAAGTTTCAAGTTTTATTGTCATATACAAATAACAATGAAGCATCATTACCGCAATGAAATTTTTTTGACCCATGTTCCTCCCAACTTTACATAGACAAAACAAAAAAAATACAAATATTAAATATAATAAAAGTGTGCTATAAAGTATTTACAATAAAAAAAATGCAATTAAATATTTGGAATTGTGCAGTGAGGATTTAAAGTGAATATGTTGTGATTTTTTACACAGCAACACTACAACAAGTGCGAATAAAATACACCAGCTAAAACCTGTCGAGATCTCTTAGAAGCCAATGGCAGATGTCCCTTTTACAACTGGAAGATCTTTCTTTCCTTCATGGTTTTAGAGGTTTGGGGTATTTTTACTGTATTAAAATTTGCAGTTTCACTTTGTTTCTGTGACTTTTTATTTTTCTGTTACTTTTTCAATTCAGATTTTTTTGTAAATGACTGCTATTTGTGGAAATAAGTTTAGTTATGGTTTTTTAAAAAAAAAAAAAAAAGATACCACAAAAATCTGAATGTTAATAAACCCCACCTTCCCCCCCATAATGTCAGGAATTGTATTTTTCTTTGTACTGAACTCTTTACGGGTCATTGGCTAATCCGGGATTCATAGAGCACTCAAGGAATCCTTCCTATTGAAAACAAAAATACATTTATTAGACAATACATTGGCTCAGAGTATGGTTGCAATGTTTCAGGTCTATTGCGACCTTTCTTCAAAGGATTTTTTGGATTTTGAATTCTTCCAAATGCAAAAATGATGCCTTTGGTGCATAGTTATGATCACCGCTCACCCCCTCTCCGTATCCTTAGAAAAAAAAATCAAATGGCAATTTAAATTCTGGAGAACTTCAGTCTCCTTACTGCCTCATTATTGTTTATAGTCATGCACAACGAACATGAATAAGATCAGAAGGGAGCCCAATAAAGACCTACCTGGTCTGAAAAAAAAATCTACAGAAGATATTTTATTCTTTAACCGGCGCGAGTTACATTAGGTGATTAAGCTTTACAAGGTTGTGAACTTTCTATCTCATTAAGAAATTTCTCGCTAATTTGACCTTTCCTGTTGCCAGAACACTCTGCACTCATGTTTCTTAAAACACTGAAGTAAGAATTGATTTCTGCAATTTGTTTTTTAATGAATTCCCGGGGGGAAAAGAGAATTGCGTTTGGTATTTGGAGATACAGCGATAAGAATCTTTAGAAGTCAAGGTCTTCACGCAGTAACATGTTAGTTGATAATAGGAGTTGGGTGACAGTTCCTGAGGGATTCAGTTAGAAATACGGCTTGTTCTAATGGGAGTCACCCCTCAGCATTTGTAAACTGAGACCAACCATCGCATAAAAAAATGATAGCGTGGGGGTTAAGCTTTTATAGCTAATTAAGCATTAATGTCTCCTACATTGAATTCATTAAACATCTATTTTGCCAAAAATGTTTTTTATCAGTGCAACTAAATATTTACAGGTATGGGAACCCTTATCCGGAAAGCTCGTCTCCCATAGACTCCATTTTAATCAAATAATTCAGAATTTTAATGATTTTATAAATGATTCCCTTTTCTTTGTAATAATAAAACAGTATCTGTACTTGATCCCAACTAAGATATAATTACCCCATATTGGGGCAGAACAGCCCTATTGGGTTTATTTAATGGTTAAATGATTCCCTTTTCTCTGTAATAATAAAACAGTACCTGTACTTGATCCCAACTAAGATATAATTACCCCTTATTGGGGACAGAACAGCCCTATTGGGGTTATTTAATGGTTAAATGATTCCCTTTTCTCTGTAATAATAAAACAGTACCTGTACTTGATCTCAACTAAGATATAATTACCCCTTATTGGGGGCAAAACAGCCCTATTGGGTTTATTTAATGGTTAAATGATTCCCTTTTCTCTGTAATAATAAAACAGTACCTGTACTTGATCCCAACTAAGATATAATTACCCCTTATTGGGGGCAGAACAGCCCTATTGGGTTTAATTAATGTTTTATTGATTTTTTTGTAGACTTGTGGTATGGAGATCCAAATTACGGAAAGACCACTTATCTGGAATACCCTTGGTCCCGATAACCTGGATGATGGGTTTCCGGATAAGGGATCCCATACCTGTATTTAGAATAAATATACTTTAGAATAATATTTATACACTTGCCAAATACCTAATATTTAGTGGTGGACAAAATTATTCGGCAGGCATGGATTTGCGTCGAATTTCCACGTTTTGCCATTGGCGGATTGTTTTGTGAAACTGGCATCAAAATTTGCCGCGCAACAAAAAAATGACGCCCGCTTCAAAAAATTGTCACCTGTGTCGAAAAAAATGCTACACATCTAAAAAAGAAGTTGCGCAACAATTTTTTTGGATGCGCAACATTTTCTCCATTTCATGAATTTTTCGCCAAAGCGGAACGGGACAGATTCACTCATCGCTACTAATATTTACTTAAACCGTTGTGTATGTAGTTTGCAATGGATCGTCACAGTGATTGATGGCCCACATTACTTTAAATGCTAAATATAATATTTAGACCAAATAGAACCAACTGCTATTGCAAAGGGCAAGGGAAATGCCACAGAATGACACGTTCATTTAGTGCAATTTTTACTACTCAGACATTGATTAGTTTAATAACTGTGCAGTGAAGGGAAGTGTTTCCAAGCACATTAACTAACAGCTAGAATGAATACGATGGGGGCTGACTATTTGGTTAAAAAATTAAATAAAATGAAGGGAATAGGGAACATTGACTGCTGAGTTCTTATTTATTGGCCAATGATTATTAGAGATTATTATATTGCCTTAGACATTACATTCACAGCATTGTTGACACCTTACATGGTCACATGGTTACACAGAAAATGGCCCCTTTGGTTGAGCTGAAGTTTCTTTAAATCTAAACCAAAATCTTGTTTTCCTCTGTTCTGATTTGAATGAGCTGGGGTCAGTAGGGGCGGGGGTGTTCCCTATTAGCTCTACCTATAGATGGCGCTAAGGTAAGCCCAACCAAGAGGAATATTTCTTTCCAAAGTTTTCTTGACCGTTGGAGCCAATTGCTGTACATTAGCATTGCTCATAGGTGTCCACTGACCAATATCAACCCTCCTTTCATAGGTGGGACAGTTGCTTGGAAGAAGTTCAAAGAGAAAGTGGCAAGATCTTTGGTGGGCTAAAATAAATCAACCCAACATAGAGGTCATTTTCTATAGACAAGGCCAATGTGGCTGTATTTTTCTAAGGATCAGTATCAATCTGATGGATGAACCCAGTACAAAATAACAAATAGTCTTGCAAGTATGGCTTGTTATTTCTGTGGCCCATAATTACATTGATAATTAGCACCCTAATTAACCCCACTTAAACCTTAATTAGCACCATAATTAAACCTTAATTTGCACCCCTTTAAGCCATTACTGTGCAGAACCTGCCTTTCAGTTTATATTGTATACCACAGCCTCTACAGAGCCCCTTTACTATCTCTATCAATGAAACACTCATTAATGCTGTCGATTTGGCGCATTGTTTGGGGGTGGATCTTTGACTCCTGTCTCATTCTCTGACCACATTAACACCACTGTAAAAACCTGTCACTTTTTTTTACAGAATATTGCCGAAATTGGTCCCTTTCTTTCTACTGCAACAGCTAGGCTGCTCATGCATGCTCTCATCCTATCCCAATTTGACTACTGTAACCTGCTACTAACCGGCCTCCCGAACTCCCATCTTTCCCCCCTACAGTCTATATTAAACACCGCTGCCATAATTCTCCTCCTCTCATCCAGGAGAGTTCAGGCCCTTCCCCTGCTAAAGGCCTTATCGTGGTTTCCTATTAAACAAAGAATATCTTACAAACTCCTTCTCTTAACCTTCAATGCCCCCATTCCTCTGCTCCTCACTACATCTCTTCTCTTGTGTCTCTGTACGATCCTGGCTGTCTCCTCCGCTTCGTTGCGCCCCCCACTACTACTGCCGTTTCCTGCCTTGCTCCCCTCACATTGGGAATGCCCTCCCGGATTTCCTCCGGAGAGAATCCTCCCTCAGTCTTTTTAAAACTAAACTTAAAGACTCCCTCTTAGAGCACTCGCACAGCCCCTGATCTGGGAACTGGCACTTATATTGTACTGTCACACACCGTGACCTACAGCACTTATATTTGCCTATTTGTGTCTGTAAGTTACCCTCCCATCTAGACTGTAAGCTCTACGGGGCAGGGACCTCCATCCTCTTGTGTCTTTGACTCTTAAACTTATTGCAACTGTATTTTGTATTTATTTGTATTCATTGTTATACTTTGTATTTATCTATTATTATCTTATTAACCCCCTGTTTGTATTAATCTATTCTACTGTACAGCGCTGCGTACATAAGTAGCGCTTTATAAATAAAGATATACATACATACTGTACATACTGTATCAAGCATACATTCAGTGCATACATGGAAATGATGGAGTATTGTAAAGGAAAATAAAGGAGAGCATGCTGAATTTCGAGATGCTCATTAGACTATACTTGCCAGTGCACCTCGTGTGTAGACCTCTTATCAGTACTGTAAGTGCTGGAATCCCAAGCAGAGTGTGTGTACGGGAGCCACGCTCATTATCAGTATATTGGTTTGCAGTAGAACTACAGGGTGTGCACATTAATAACTGTACAAAGGAAAATAAGAGCAGAGATGTTCTACAAATATGCTGCCTTGTTGCTATAACAATGGCGACTGTCAAGGTTTCAAAGTCGACCTGAATGCTAGATTGTGCTGTAGTTAGTGTGCCAGCAATCCTTTAAATATCTCATAATTTTATTCGTTACATGGTAAAGAATCTCTATGATCCTTCTCCACACAAACCTACCATTAACTAGATCCTCTTCTTCAGTCTTGCTCTCTCAGCTCCTCTACATGGCAACAAATAGACTGACCCATGTAGAACAATCCCCAAACAAAAATCTTGTTGCTTTCAAGGGACCATTGAGCCTTTTACTTTCTTTCATAAAGGCTACAAAATAAATACAGTTATGGGATCTATTATCTGGAATGCTTGGGACCTTGCGTTTTACGGATAAGGTATCTTTCTGTAATTTGGATCTCCGTACCTGCCGAAGGTCATTTAAAAATGAAATTAACCCAAGAGGACACAAATGTTTCACACAAAAACAGTACCTGTATGGAACCTGCGTGAAATGTTTGGCAGATTTGCAATGTGTATTTACCCTTTTGATCTGTAGATTAACAGAGGAGCCCACAGGACCCGGCACAACAGTACCCCCTCTCCCCCACTGATGGCAGCCCTGTATGGTGTGGGTGTGTGTATATATACAGTATATATATATATACATATAACCATCAAAGATTAAGCACCAAGTTTTTCACTGCTTATTAGGCTGGATATCCTAAAGGTCCCCATACACTGGCCGATAGAAGCTGCCGATATCGGTCCCTTGGACCGACTCGGCAGCTTATCGGCCCGTGTAGGGGCAGAAACGATCGGACTGGCTGACCAATATCTGGCCTGAAATTGGCCAGATATCGGTTGGCCAGGTTAGAAAATCCCTTCGGATCGGGGACCGCATCGGCTCTTTGATGCGGTCCCCGAACTGACTGCCCCATTGCCGCGTGCAGAATTCGATCGTTTGGCGCCAAACGAGCAGATCTGCCCGTGTATGGCCACCTTAACTTGAACTAACAATCTAAATCTTTATACTATTTATTCTGTAAGTACTGCACAGTACCTGTCATGTGATCTCATTATTTTTCAAATGATTGGATCATCTTGATTTAGTCACTCAGAGCTCTGCTTATTTGGTGACTTCACCAAGCAAATGCTTCCATCCATCTTTGTGCAGTTTAAAGGGGATCTAAACCCAACCAGGGTTGGACTGGTTTTGACCAGGGTTGCAGGGCCCACCGGGGCTCCCGCCCCAGGGGCGTGTCCCCTAATCTCCCCCCCCAGGGGCCCCCCTAACCCCCCCCGCAGGGTCCCCCACCCAACGTCCTCCCCAAGAAAGTTGAGGAACAGTCGGGCAGGGGGAGTGCTGGCAAGGGTCGGATCTGGGCTGTTGGGACCCACTCGGTGTCCCGGCGGCCCAGTCCGACCCTGAACCCAACACAACAAATTGGTGTAAACTTATTCAGAGCATTCCTCTGAGCACTTTTTACATTCATTTTTTTGACTCCGCAGCACTTTTTGAAGGCCCAGAGTGTCAGTGACTCTATCTATGCACTTCTTATATTCTGTTAACCCTTGGGCTGCTGACTTTTGGTTGAGCAAAAAGCCTACCTATAGCAGTCTAAAAGTGCAAATATCTCAGAAACCAAAAAATGCTAAAAAATCTCAAACAGCATTAGGTTCAAATCCACATCTCTTGGAAGTGAGACCAACAGACATGCAGCTTATGGAGGCGATAACTTGCTGCAAAAAAAAGACAAACAATCCTGCTGGCACTTCATGGAAATCATCACAGGATTTAGCACTCTATCTGCAAGTGGCAGGGTACTGTAAGCTATCGCTTTCAAAGTGGTTTTCCTGTTCAAAGGCCACTGAGGGGGATTTAAATGGATTTGAAGCTCAACTTCCAAGAATCCATCCAGGGAAACCTACAACAATGACTTTTATCTTATTCCTTGTCTACAAACACAGCTCAGAATAGGAAGATGTAACAGCAGGGACACTGTATGGGCCACTATGGAAACAGACAGAAAATCCATCAGCTAGCAGCCTTTTAATTGAGTACATATAGATTCTTGTAGTGTGCAGTAAATGCGGAAAAAATGGCACAACTTTGGGATGTGACCAAAAATGACATAAGCTCATGGGACTAGATCAGAGGTGGGCGATAAATGACAAACAAGAGGATGCACATTCTGCCAAAAGCAGTAGTGTTAGTATAACTTTAAAAAACGTGTTAAGGTTGCTCACCAACCTCCTGGATATAGTTGTGTCCTCTTAAACCATTTTGGATGCTTACAGAGTAACACCAACTTCTATACTTTATGGGTTAATTGTGTGCGTGCACAGTTAGTTGTCCCATTCCTATAACAGGACCATTATAGTTAGCAATAGTGATCAAAATTGCCCACTGCAGCCCCTTCCCATTCAGTAGATGCAGATGCTATAAGACAGGCAATGCTCAAGAATTTGGATGTGAACATTCCCTAATTCCAACTAAGCAAGCATAGATCCATATTGGTGAAGAAACAATCCTATTCGATTATTTTATGTTTTTAAGCATGGAGCAGGGCTTAATTCCCCTATTGCCTCAGGAGGTCCTGGTATCAGTTACCTAACTCTGGGCTAAGGGTTTTTTTCCATAAGCCCTGGGGTAGTGTGAGCAGTTCCTGCCCATAGGTTTTATCATTGGAGGGGGCACAAGGCTGTTCCTCTATGAACCAGGGATGAATGTGCAGGCAAGCCTGGAGCCTCGGTAAGAAATCTGCACTGAGGAAACAGTCCATGAAAAAGGTGTAGACAGTGGTTAGCAGCTTCTCTCTTGTTACATTCCTAGGAGGTGGAGTTAGACAGGTTAGCAAGAAAGAGCTGTGCTGCGGTTTAGTTCCCTGAATGACACTTGCAAGTGTAGAGACTCAATCTGCTAGAACTCTTATGCCCTTATAGCACCCTTTGAGATATTGTGCTACTCTGGGAGCAAGTCCCTGTGGTGTGTGACGAATACTTTAAAGTAAACTTTACGTGGCTGGTGACACTGTACCAGAAATAATATTTGTACTGTTGCTCTGGTTCAACAAACATTCATTTGGTTAAGAACTGCTGGTGCCCAGTCTTTTCATCAAGAGGTAGACACTTTATCCAGAAGGCCCATGTTACAGATAGAGACCCTACCCAGAAGGTCAATATTAGAGGTAGACATCTTATCCAGCAGGTCCATATTAGATGTAGACACTTTATTCAGAAGGTCAATATTAGAGGTAGACACCTTATCCAGCAGGTCCATATTAGAGGTAGACACTTTATTCAGAAGGTCCTTATTTGAGGTAGACACCTTATCCTGAAGGTCAATATTAAAGGTAGACACCCTATCCAGAAGGTCAATATTAGAGGTAGACACCCTATCCAGAAGGTCAATATTAGAGGTAGACACCCTATCCAGAAGGTCTATAATACAGGTAGACACCTTATCCAGAAGGTCATTATTAGAGGTAGACATCTTATCCAGAAGGTCCTTATTAGAGGTAGACACCCTATCCAGAAATTCTATATTAGAGATAGACACCCTATCCAGAAGGTCCATATTAGAGATAGACTCTTTATCCAGAAGGTCCATATTGGAGGTAGACACCTTATTCAGAAAACCCAAGGTGCCAGACATTCTAGCAGATAGTATTTATTTTGCTCCGACTGCCATCCTAAAGACAACGGAACCTCTCCTCTATCTTTGCTCTCTTTAATAAACATTTTCTATTTTAATGGGTGCAATTCTGTTGCTGTTTATGCAGAATTTATTGTTTATTTGAATACATTAACTATATCTGCATTTTAATGGCACTTTCCGGTTATCGTTTGCTTTAATCATTCCGCCTCTGGTGTCTGAAATAATTCAGCATTTGTCGGCAAAAAGACATTCTCATTGTTCTGCAGATAAATGGAAACCTGAATGATTGTGCGCTCTATACGTTCTGCTTTATAATATGGCGGATAAATAAAGGTTAGTTAAGGTAGTGAGCGTGATTGGCTTCTCCACAAGCTACAAAAGTATAATAGAATATATGAGAGTTTTGATTACAAGAATATACAAATAAATATGGTTGAATTGTGCAGAAAATTGCGATTATATTTCCCATTTTCTGCTCATCCCGCCATGTAGAGGAAAGAAAATCAGAGATAATTATAGTTTCTTTTAAAAACATGAAAAAAGAAACTCATGACTCATGATTAAAGTTTTGAGAACCGTGTTTTTGGCTCAGCAGTGAGTAGTTTCCTTTATAGTAGGGAATGAACATGAGCCAAAATAGAACTGGGAAACACGGGACAATATAAAACATTTTTAAAGGGAGACAAAAACATGAGAAACACAAAAATTCAATATCTGAATAAAGATTTATAGACAGCACCTATACTGTATATCCTATATATATATATTGGTTTTTGTCATTTTTTCTTACATTTTGCAGTTTGCAAATTATGGGTAGTGATGGGCGAAATGTTTCGCCAGGCATGGATTTGCAGCTAATTTCCACGTTTCGCCATTGGCGGATTGTTTTGCGAAACGGATGAAAAAATTTGCTGTGGAAAAATTTGCCACACGAATTGTCACAAGAATAGACGTGCAAAAGAATAGTCGCGTGTCCAAAAATTGACACAAGAATAGTCGCGGGGCATCAAAAGAATAGTCGCGTGTCCAAAAATTGTCGCAAGAATAGTCGCGCGTTCAAAAACTGTCGCATGAATAGTCGCGTGTCCAAAAATTGTCGCAAGAATAGTCGTGGGCATCAAAACAATAGTCGCTTGTCCAAAAATTGTCGCAAGAATAGTCACTGGCATCAAAAGAATAGTCGCGTGTCCAAAGAATAGACGTGGGTGTCAAAAGAATAGTCGCGTGTCAAAAGAATAGTTGCGGGCGCCAATTTTTTTTTTTGCCGCATGATATTTTCGCCGTTTTGCGAAACTTTCGATTCACAAATTTTTCAGCGAAGCGAAATGGGACAGATTCGCTCATCACTAATTATGGGGCCACGTCTATAACAATCTAGTAGCTATAAGTCACCAAACAAACCATTAGGCCTCACACAATCATTAGAAAAGTTTCCTTTGTCCTAAATCCCCCCAGACGCATGTGAGTTTTCTCTATTATCTAAGATAAACTGAGAGGCGAATGTACTGGTACAGATCCCTAGCAGTAGTTACTGGTGATGAGCGAATTTTTTCAGAAGGCATGGATTCGCAGCCAATTTCCGCATTTCACCATAGGTGAATTGTTTTTCACAAAAATTCACCGCAGGAAAATTCGTTGCATGTCAAAAAAAGTCGCAGTAGGGTCAAAAGTCACATGACAAGCACCTTTCCCTGATTTTTCATTGTTTCACGAATTTTCCTGTCATTTCGTGAATTTTCCGACGAATCGAAATGGGATAGATTCACTCATCACTAGTTGTTACTTCCAATGAAAGCCAAGATAATCAACAATAAAACTTGTAATAGGCCACACTTCTCAGCTGTAGAATTTAAGTTATTTGGGCTTTTTTTGTGGGACAATGCAATAATTAGCAATGACTAGTAATAAGCAATTTTTTTAGCCAGGTATGAATTTGTAGTGAACTTCCGAATTTCACCATTGGCGAATTGTTTCATGAAAGTTCATGCAAAATTTTGCAGTGGAAAAATGCATCATGCGTCAAAAAAGCAGCGGTCATGGCAAAATTGAGCACAGTCGCGGCAAAATGATCACAGTCACGCCAAAATAGCCCAGTCACAGCAAAAAAAAGATACGGGCAACAAAAAAGTAACGCAGCAAACGTTTTTCGTGGATTTTTCACTGTTTTGTGAATTTTACTTTTTATTTTGCAAATTTTCCAGCAAAGCAAAACAGGACAGATTCGCTCACCACTAGTGATGACCCCTATATGTAATAAAAGGCAAGTTTGCCCAGGAGCTAAAACCAGAGCTAAGTTTGCCTAGGAGCAAAAAATGGAAAAGTCCATAAAAGGGCACCGGTCACATGGCTGTGGCACCCTGGGAAATTTAGAATATGGCTAGCCCCATGTGAAATTTCAAAATTAAATATTAAAAAAATCTGTTTGCGTTTTTGAAAAGCGAAATTCAAGACAGGATTCTCCTGAGAAGCTCTATTAATTGCTTCTATTGTGCGAAGTCCTTCATTCCATATGTATACAGTATATTCTAGTAAGGATGGCCCATCAGTTTCCAGTTATATATTGAAGACCTTTATAATGATACCAGTTTTGCCTGACTTGCCCCACCCAACAATATGGGCTTGTTAAGTGGCCTCACCAAATGAGTGCGTTTTCTGTGTATGGCCAGTTTAGGTCCAGTTTGCCCTGCTAAATTCATTTATAGCACCAGAACCCCTAAGTCTTTTACCTGAGACAAAAATTCCAGGAAGCAAGAGAAACAGCATCTAATGAATGAGGGGAGTAATAAGCAATTACAAGAGAATCAAACTATAATAACTTGTTGCTATGGATTTCTGCAATGAATGATACTTATTCTGTGTTAATTTATCTCTTCAATGTAAAGGCATAAGCCCAAGCAAATGCAAATAAAAACATCCACAACAATTCCTACGTTTTACAAGATCTATGGACTATGAATCCATTCATCTCAGCCACACTAAAGTACCGGGAGAGCACTACTCAGTGTGGATTATGGGTGCCTACTATATATCTGTAATCTATCGCGTATCCAGCTTTGACAAGGCTTAGCTTGGACAAACATTTAGCCAATCAGAGCATTCGAATATCCATGAATCAAATGCATTAGCATTAAGCCGAGACTTCTGTTGTTCTTATATACTGTCATTCAACACATACACAGACAGATACACAAATGTATCCCTTTATCTTTAATTATATTATTTATACATGTATGCAGGGCCGCCATCAGAAATCACGGGGCCCCTCACCATAAAATTTCTGGGCCCCCCTCCCACCAGTACAAAGGACTCACAGACATCAGACATTGGTAGCCAGCAGGCCCCCCCTAATACATTGGTAGCCAGCAGGCCCCCCCTAATACATTGGTAGCCAGCAGGCCCCCCCTAATACATTGGTAGCCAGCAGGCCCCCCCTAATACATTGGTAGCCAGCAGGCCCGCCCTAATACATTGGTAGCCAGCAGGCCCCCCCTAATACATTGGTAGCCAGCAGGGCCCCCCTAATACATTGGTAGCCAGCAGGGCCCCCCCTAGTACATTGGTAGCCAGCAGGGCCCCCCTAATACATTGGTAGCCAGCAGGGCCCCCCTAGTACATTGGTAGCCAGCAGTGCCCCACTAGTACATTGGTAGCCAACAGTGCCCCCCTTCCCCCAGTACATTTTTAGCCAGCTGTGCCCCCCTTCCCCCAGTACATTGGTAGCCAGCGTCTTGTTCAGCACCTCCGGCGTCTTATGCGGCAGCGGCTCCTTCGCGATGGCTTCTGACTCCTTCCGGCAAGGTCCTTCCTGGATGACACCGCAGCGCTTCTGAGAGCCGACAGAAGACAGGCCCTTTTATAAGGTTGCGCCCCGTGCGTACTGACGTACATGTACGCACGGGGCGCAGCCAATAGGATTACCCGCTGGCCACCAATGACAGGGCCCGGAATTGATTAAAGGGGGCCCGAACGACTAAGAAAACTTTAGCACGGCCGGGCCCCCTTTTAAAGTTAAAATCATCCGGGCCCGGGACAATTGTACCCCCTGTGCCCCCCTGATGGCGGCCCTGCATGTATGGGATCCCTTATCCAGAAACCATTTACCCAGAAAGTTCCAAATTATGGGAAGGTCATCTCCCATAGACTCCATTCTAATCAATTAAATTATATTTTTGAACATGATTTCCATTTTTCTATAATAATAAAACAGTAGCTGTACTTGATCCCAACTAAGATATAATTGCCCCTTATTGGGGGCAGAACAGCCCTATTGGGTTTATTTAATGGTTAAATGATTCCCTTTTCTCTGTAATAATAAAACAGTACCTGTACTTGATCCCAACTAAGATATAATTACCCCTTATTGGGGGCAGAACAGCCCTATTGGGTTTATTTAATGGTGAAATGATTCCCTTTTCTCTGTAATAATAAAACAGTACCTGTACTTGATCCCAACTAAGATATAATTACCCCTTATTGGGGCAGAACAGCCCTATTGGGTTTATTTAATGGTTAAATGATTCCCTTTTCTCTGTAATAATAAAACAGTACCTGTACTTGATCCCAACTAAGATATAATTACCCCTTATTGGGGGCAGAACAGCCCTATTGGGTTTATTTAATGGTTAAATGATTCCCTTTTCTCTGTAATAATAAAACAGTACCTGTACTTGATCCCAACTAAGATATAATTACCCCTTATTGGGGCAGAACAGCCCTATTGGGTTTATTTAATGGTTAAATGATTCCCTTTTCTCTGTAATAATAAAACAGTACCTGTACTTGATCCCAACTAAGATATAATTACCCCTTATTGGGGCAGAACAGCCCTATTGGGTTTATTTAATGGTTAAATGATTCCCTTTTCTCTGTAATAATAAAACAGTACCTGTACTTGATCCCAGCTAAGATATAATTAATCCGTATTGGCGGCAGAACAGTCCTATTGGGTTTATTTAGTCTTTAAATGATTTTTAGTGAACGTAAGGCATGGAGAACCAGATTACAGAAAGACCCCTTACCTGGAAAATCCCAGGTCCTGAGCATTCTGGATAACAGGTTTCCTATCTGAACACATTTTATTGTTATTTCCCCACCCCCTCATATGACAGCTACCCCTTAATATGTATAAACAGAATTTCTTTTTTTTTTTTTTTTCTTGTATGGCGTGCGTGACTATTTCAAAAGGAATGATAGAATGAAAGCACAGCAGTGGGTGTTTGTCCTTCATGGCTAATGAGGCAACTTTCCATCATGGAGAGCATGCTATAGTCCCAGCATGCCCCATTATATGTATCAAATAGCATTTACTGGTATCTGCCCAGTGATCCATCATCTGGAACTGGAAAATGTTTATTAAACATGTGGAACTGTCCACTAATGAACAAAAAGTCTAATTAGGGAACAGTTTGCTCCCCTAATTATGAGATATTCTGACACAGTAATTGTTAGGGGAAGCAAAATGGAGGAAATGAACCGTCATGGTTGACTGGTTCACAGCAGTCTGTTGGTGTTTATTGTACTGTACTTGCCCCTGTTTTTGGCATTATCAGAGCATTACTAATGGCGCCATTACGGTTGAGTTCAAAGCAAGCGACAGCACGCATACCACGAGGGGGGGGAAGAATGACTGCTTATTAATAAGAGATGAAGTGAAGGCAACGTACATCCAAGTTCTGCCATCGACCATGCAATTAGGTTACAGAAGACAATGGGAAATACGTGGGCAGTGCATTTCTGGTGGATTAAAGACCTCTTCTATTGACTTGATAGGATTTCTGAGAATTTATGGAAAAGCCCTAAAGCTTATAAAAAAATAAACCTATGTGAAATCATTTTTGCTTTTTCTTTCTAACAATGACAAACTCCGCGTAGGACAATTCGGGGTCATTAATAATAATATGCAAGGAATTAAATCAATATTATGCACCGGTCCATCTTTTCTAGTTACACGCGTGTAGATACAGATTGAACATCTATACGTTGCTCCAGTAACGGGCGGCATCACCCTGAGTTTCCCTTTCAAGTACAGAATGCCCTTTAATGAATAACAATAAGAAAACCTATTTTACATTCATTAAGATCAAGGAGAGGCTTTAACATATTTGTCATTGCCTAGAGGTAAGATAGAATGCTGATCAAAGGTTATAATTTTAGTGATGGGCAAAAAGTTTCGCCAGGCATGGATTCGCGGCGAATTTCCGCATTTCGCCATTGGCGGATTGTTTCGCGAAACGGATGAAAAATTTCACCGCAGAAAAATTCGCCGCATGTACAAAATAATAGCCGCGGGTGACGAAACAATAGCCGCGCGACAAAATAATAGCCGCGGGCGACGAAATAATAGCCGCTCAACAAAATAATAGCCGCGGGCGACGAAATAATAGCCGCGGGTGACGAAATAATAGCCGCGCGACAAAATAATAGCCGCGGGCGACGAAACAATAGCCGTGCGACAAAATAATAGGCACGGGCGACAAAATAATAGGCGCGGGCGGCGAAACACTAGCCGTGCGACAAAATAATAGCCTCGGGCGACGAAACAATAGCCGTGCGACAAAATAATAGGCGCGGGCGGCAAAACACTAGCCATGCGACAAAATAATAGCCGCGGGCGACGAAACAATAGCCGTGCGACAAAATAATAGGCACGGGCGACAAAATAATAGCCGTGGGCGACGAAACACTAGCCGTGCGACAAAATAATAGCCGTGGGCGACAAAACAATAGCCGCGCGACAAAATATTAGCCGCAGGCGACAAAACAATAGCCGCGCAACAAAATAATAGCCGCGGGCGACAAAACAATAGCCGCGTGACAAAAAAATAGCCGCGGGCGACAATTTTTCATTGTCGCACAACATTTTCGCCGTTTCGCGAATTTTTCGCCGTTTCGCGGATCTTTTGAAAGATTCGCGAATTTTTCGCCGAAGCGAAACGGAACAGATTCGCTCATCACTATATATTTTCAATTGCAAGTCTGCCATCAACGCTCGATTTTATTCCCACATTGAAATGTACGTGTGGCGTCTGATAAAGGGTCAAAAAATTTGCCCAAAAAGCCCCCAGATCTTCATATTTGATCGAGGGGAAGATATAAATGAAAGGGTTTGCTCATTTATAGACACAAAGACAAAAGTAATAGTCATTTGTTTTAATTATCATCATAATGATATTGCATGCTAAGCGTAATTAAAGCCCAAAATGCAATGAATTGTCAAGGATTTGTTAGCGAGCAGGGACTGTTAGCTTCACGGGACAGTGACTGCAGGGACAGGGAATGATGTATAATCTCTGCAAATTGCTGTGAAATCAAGATATTACAATTATTGTTATCATTATAATTAGTACAGACATCATTCACATCAGTCCCCGCCCCAGTGGAATCACATTCACATATACTGTGGGTCATATTTATTGTAAGTCAGCATCACCGGTGATGTTGCCCATAGCAACCGATCAGATCTTTGCTTTTGTTTTCTAACTTGTAGGTATCAAATGTAATTGCAGATTGGTTGCTATGGCCAACATCACTGGTGACACTATAATATATATGCCCCTATGTTCAGTCAGCTATGCAGGGAACTGGAATATCCAGAATAAACCCACGTAAGCACAAAGAAATAATGCAAACAGCATGCAGATAGCACCTTGGTTAGGATCAAACCTAGGACCACAGTGTTATATTTATTTTACTTTTGTTTTACTTCTCCCAGGCATCTATAAAGGTACAGTAATACTGAATCAGCATGCAGTTTTATACTTGCTTAAGTATTAACTGTACACAAGATTCCCTATCACGCACCATAAGTATCCTGTTGTGTTATAATCCTCTTACAGATCATGGACCAAAGGTGGCCATACAACCCCCCCCCCCCCCCCCCCCCAAGTTGTAAAAAATCCCTTTTGTTTAAAGATTTTTGCACCCAATTTAGCACAGCTGGGTGGAAGACAAACAACAACTCCCACCACAAAGCCTCCTTTGATCATTATGACTACCTAGTCTTAGTCTGTATCCTACACTTTAAGGCCTAGAATAGAAGCATTTTAGGCCATTCATATGGCTGATGAGGGCCTACCAGTAAAAATGACCAGTGAAGGGGCCACATTCATGTAACTCTGGAATTATTGAACTGGGGTTGCCATTTATAAATGGGGAATCAGTGTTCAGGTTTGTAGTGATTGAGCTGTTTAGGTCACAGGGACGGCACGTTCCACATTATTAACCATTTGCCCATATTAATGCATCACATCCATTGTTCGTAACCAGCATGTATATTAAACATATTTAATTGTCTAGTCATAAGCACCCTTGTTGTTTGTTCTTATAATTAATTATTATATAGCAATAAGCCTATTCCTAATCGCAGTATGTGATGGGACACTGGTCACCTATGTACTACTGAGCATAAGGGACAGTTCTTTTTGACTCCATCACCCCTTTATCTATTGCTTCATCGCCCTTTTATTGCTCCATCACCCTTGTATCTATTGCTCCATCACCCTTTTATCTATTGCTCTATCACCCCTTTATCTATTGCTCCATCACCCCTTTATCTATTGGTCCATCACCCCTTTATCTATTGCTCCATCACCCCTGTATCTATTGCTCCATCACCCTTTTATCTATTGCTCCATCACTCTTTTATCTATTGCTCCATCACCCCTGTATCTATTGCTCCTTCACCCTTTTATCTATTGCTTCATCACCCCTTTATTGCTCCATTACCCCTGAATCTATTGCTCCATCACCCCTGTATCTATTGCTCCTTCACCCTTTTATCTATTGCTTCATCACCCCTTTATTGCTCCATTACCCCTGAATCTATTGCTTCATCACCCCTGTATCTATTGCTCCTTCACCCTTTTATCTATTGCTTCATCACCCCTTTATTGCTCCATTACCCCTGTATCTATTGCTCCTTCACCCTTTTATCTATTGCTTCATCACCCCTTTATTGCTCCATTACCCCTGAATCTATTGCTTCATCACCCCTGTATCTATTGCTCCATCACCTCTTTATCTATTGCTTCATCACCCCTGTATCTATTGCTTCATCACCCCTGTATCTATTGCTCCATCACCTCTTTATCTATTGCTTCATCACCCCTGTATCTATTGCTCCATCACCCCTGTATCTATTGCTTCATCACCCCTGTATCTATTGCTCCATCAACCCTGTATCTATTGCTCCATCACCCCTTTATCTATTGCTTCATCACCCCTGTTTCTATTGCTCCATCAACCCTGTATCTATTGCTCCATCACCCTTTTATCTATTGCTCCATCACCCCTTTATCTATTGCTCCATCACCCCTGTATCTATTGCTCCATCACCCCTGTATCTATTGCTCCATCAACCCTGTATCTATTGCTCCATCACCCCTTTATCTATTGCTCCATCACCCCTGTATCTATTGCTCCATCACCCCTGTATCTATTGCTTCATCATCTGGCATTAGTGAAAAAGCTTCCACCAGTAGAAGAGAAGTCACTCCAGATATTTTTTCCTGCCAACCATGGCAAAATCCTTATGCGAAACATAGAATTCATGTTATTTGCTCCATTTCCAGACAAAAACTGCTATGATTCTAAATAAATTAGATAAAGAGAGTCAATAAACCGAAAATCCAGCATCTCTCTGGTGGCCCAGTTATTTGTTTGTAAAGATGGATCTGTTTACTAGAAGGAAATGCATACAGAAATAAAACAGCATTAATGCAATTCATTACTAAAAAGATGAAGTATCTTATTTCCCTTTTATTATGATAATAATGCTAAAAAATTACTCTCTGTGCCGCATCATTGATGCATGCTGGATAAACAAACAGAAGCCTCCAAGAGGATTACTCCAGAGTCTTTCTAAAGCAAAAGATTCAGGTGCTACATAGAAATATAAATGATCACAGTCCTTGAAAGAGATAATATGTTTTGGAAGGATATATTCCATACATAACTGCTTCAGCAACCAGATATCTATTAATGCACTGTAAGCACAGTATTAACTCATACAGAGTAGGGGCTGGCTCTCCCTATTGTTCCCTGTCTCTGTTATCCTGTAGGCATACATACATACTGGAGTCCATGGTGACCCTTCAGGTAGGGGTTGTTTTACTTCTTCATTTAAAGCCCCCATTCAAGGTCCAACCATTTGGTCATGGTTCCTATAGCAGTATAGCTCATAAAAATGTTACAGATTTAGAAAAATATACGTATGTCAGAATATATAGGAGGGTAGAAACGTGTTTGTTTAATGGCTCATCCTAATTTGACGTCAAGGTCGGAACTAGGGGTAGGCAGAAAGGTACCTTTACAACGGTGATCCCCAACCAGTGGCTCAGGGGCAACATGTTGCTCCCCAACCCCTTGGGTTTTGCTCTCAGTGCCCCCAAACCAGGGAGTTATTTTTGAATTCCTGACTTGGGGGCAAGTTTTGGTTGAATAAAAACAAGATTTCCTACCAAATAAAGCCCCCTGTAAGCTGATAGGGTGCATAGAGGCCCCTAATAGCCAATCTTAGCCTTTATTTGGCTCCTCCATGAACTTTTATGATGCTTGTGTTGCTCTCCAAGTCTTTTTACATTTGACTGTGGCTCACGAGTAAGAAAGGTTGGGGATCCCTGCTCTACAAGTAACTGCTACTAAGTAGATCCATGTGTCTTCACCCTTAGGGGCACATTTACTAATCCACAAACGGATCGAAAGAGCCCGAATGCGTTTTTTTGTTTAATGATCAGTATTTTGCGATTTTTTCGTTGCCGTTGCAACTTTTTCGTAAATTGTTGCAACTTTTTCGTAGCCATCACGAACAAATCGGAAAGGTTTGCCCGCCGTTTACTAGCGCTCAACACGAAAAAGTCGTGACAATTCACACAAGTCGTAATGACTACGAAAATGTCGCGACAATTCCCGCAAGTCGGAACGGCTACGAAAAAGTCGCGACGGCGACCAAAAAAATCGCAAAAATACGAAAAAGTCGCAAAATGTTAGTTTCCAATCCGATTTTTTCCCATTCGGGATTCGGATTCGTGGATTAGTAAATCAGCCCCCTAATGTATGGAGATTCAAATTACAGAAAGATCCTGTATCCAGAAAACCCCAGGTCCCAAGTATTCTGGGTAACAGGTCCCATACGTATACCCTGTTTGAAGGTTGGGTTATACAAAGAAGACTGTTGTGTCCTTGGGTTGTGCGAAGGGCCTAAAATGCATTCCTATTACCAAGGCAGCGATGGCATCATGAAAATACAAACTTTTCATCTGTTTAGAAAGAATAACTTTAGTCTTTAGTACTTAGAGCAAAAACTCCCAAGGATTAATAAAAAGACATTTGATGTGTAATCCTTCCCGTGATACAAAGAAGACAGATACGGCTTAAATCACGGCAAAGATGATTTTTGTTCATCGCGTATAATATAAACTTCTATCCTGAATCTGTCAGAGGCGCCGGGCGCATCAGCATACATTTGAATTCATGCATCAGAGAGATGCTAAATGATTTATGCAAAAAGAAAAGCAGCACATTAGAAACATCTCTCTCCAGCGTGCGAGCGTGAATGTGTGTGCGACGGAAAGGAGGGAATAGGAATATGATAGCTCTTACTTACCCTAATGTTAATTAATAATGCATTAGATTGAAAATAAAGTGAAGTGAAATAAACCTAGAGATAAAGAATGTTGACATGTCCTACTTTCAAATAACATGAAATTAATGAAACCAAAAGCACTCAGCATACACATACAGTTGTCACAGTATTTAGATATATATACACGCACACACACGCATATATATATATATACCGGTGTATATATAAATGTAGATATCATAAGCCTCTATCAGCTTTTATCTGGGCCAGAAGTGACGGCACATTGGCACAGTGTATAAAAGCAGTATTAGTGGCAGGTATATACAGTGCCTATAGAATGTAGTGATATCGTGATGAACACATGGGGACCCGCGGGTTTACTCTTGGGTTAGACAGGTTAGGGTTAAAATTATGGTGACAATTGTGGGTTTGGATTGGGTGCGGGTCAGACTGAGGAAGTAAACTCCTCCTCTGCGCCTAAATTTTTCCTGTCTTGGAACTTAAGGCACAGGCAGAAATAGGGTAGAGAGGGGAAAGATGCGGGTACGGGTCAGATGTGGGTCCTAAAATGGCAGCTTCTTGCAGGCAGCTGGACCTGTACATCACTCATAGGAAATATTCATTTTAGTTTTGTTTTTTGTTTTTTTTGAAACACTCATCAACTGAAATAGAATGTTTCATATTTTCATATTTTTTTCTACTTCGAGTAACCTCAAATTTGAAAAAAAGTGGATGTTACCTTATTTATTAAAAAATCAGATAAAAAAACACAATAAAACCCAGGAGATAAAACCTAGAATGCCTCAAATGTGTGGTTTACTCATCATTTTACCTCAAATAGACTGAATTGTTAACATTTTGCCTAGGACACGTGAGCTTGCAAAGCTTTACATTTGAATTTTTTTTCATTTAATAAATATCAAAAATGCATGTTTATTAAACCATTAATTAAATTTATGATTACCGATGAGCTAAACTGTGCTGATGTTGCCCATCACCCCTTATGATGTTACTCCTAGTGGCCTCAAAGTAGGTGCCATTTTTACATTTCTGGCTTGGAGACAAGTTTTGGAAGCCCAGAGACACAGTTTTAAGCAGAGCCTCCTGTAGGCCAGCAGCCCACATGGGGCTACCAAATAGCCAATCACAACCCTTATTTGGCACCCCAAAGAACTTTTTTTATGCTTATGTGGCTCCCCAAAACTTTTTACATGAGTGTAGCTCATAAGTGAAAACAGGTTGGGGATCCCTGCTCTAGCATGTGGAACTTTTAGTTTTTAAACAGTCAAAGGCAGTTAAACAACAGAAATGCCACACTCTACCTCCTGTCTTAAATACCTAATATGGGTCCAAGACTCTGGAACCTGTTTTACAGACATGGAGGAAATAGGTGGTAGCAAGATGGGGAGAAGGTAAAGACCAACCTTAATTACCTGTTACTTGGTTGTCACTAGTGATGAGCAAATTTTTTCACCAGGCATGGATTTGCAGCGAATTTTGGCATTTCGGCATTGGCAAATTGTTTCATGAAACTTCTGTGAAAATTTGCAGAGGAAAAATTTGTCACGCATCAAAAAAAAATTTTTCGCACATCAAAATGGACAAGGGAGCGTCAAATTGGGCACCGTCGTGTCAAAAAAAGGGCGCGGTCTTGTAAAAAAAAGGGCACAGTCGCATAAAAAAAAGCATGGGTGACAAAAAAAAAGACATGGGCGACAAAAAAAATTGCGCGCCAAATGCGTTTCGCAAATTTTCTTGCTGAATTTTATGGCGAAGCGAAACGGGATAGATTCGCTCATCACTAGTTGTTACATCTCTGTTCACATAACAACCATCCCCTTCGGAACATCAACCAATCAAGAGACCACACAACACTTTCATGCTCAGAGGAACTTACCCCATTTATTGTGCCTGTGAAAAACACAAAATTTCACCTTTTTCCCCAACATTGATGCCTTATCCGTACCCCTTGCATCTGACACTCTGTTCTACCAAAAGCAATCTCTGAGCGAGATCAGGTTGAATCATAGCAGAAGGTGTTTTCACACAGGATACTTGTACTAACAGGTTTGCTGTGAATATCTGCTGCGCGCCTAATCTGATCTGACAGCATTTGAGTCCTGGAAGGAGTAGGTCACTGCTATAAGCTCTGCATAAATCTGGTCACACTGTATAAAGATGTTATTACTTAAATAAACGCACGCGAGGAAGTCAATTGAGAAACAGACAGAACAGACCGGGCCAGACTTCAGCACAGCTGCTACTCCCTATACCCTCCATTTTGTTGTGTCTCAGGCTGCTCTTAGCCTTTTCAAATAAGTCATTCATCAAACCTTAATCTTGGTTGAAAATCAAAGAAATAAACTAATTAAAGCTGAAACTATATAATTGCTATGTTTCTGAAATAGTAACCCCCCCCCACCCCGAAAAAAAACCCCTAAGGATATCAAATCTCTTGGGTTTAGCAAAGGTTAGAAAAGAGCCACCAAACAGATTATGGAGCTTTCTCAAGTCAATGGTGCGTAGCAAAAACAGAATACATTCCATATCTTTTGGCACATAAGAACATTCCTCTTCAAACAATGTCACTGCATTGAAAGAACTGAAAAGACTGAATGCAATAATACCTGTAACGGGATCAAGGAACATAATCTTCATACATGTGAGTTCAGATTGCATGTTCTCCACTTTCATAGGCAGATCATAATGAAGATTTAGGGAGGCTTAGCTACCCCCAAATAGATATCAATCACTATAATTATCAAATATAATTAAATGTTCTCTAACGGAAAGCCTTCTATTAGTAGCTTCCCTAAACAAACATGACACCCTCAAGGACAGGAAAGGGGGGGGGGGCGCCTATATGCTTCCCCAATCTGTCCTTTATGAATACAGTGCAGTACAGGTATGGGACCTGTTATCCAGAATGCTCGGGACCTGGGGTTTTCCGGATAAGGGATCTTTCTGTAATTTCGATCTCCATAACTTAAGTCTGCTAAAAATTATTTAAATATTAAATAAACCCAATAGGGCTGTTCTGCCTCCAATAAGGATTAATTATATCTTAGTTGGGATCAAGTACAGGTACTGTTTTATTATTACAGAGAAAAGGGAATCATTTAACCATTAAATAAACCCAATAGGGCTGTTCTGCCCCCAATAAGGGGTAATTATATCTTAGTTGGGATCAAGTACAGGTACTGTTTTATTATTACAGAGAAAAGGGAATCATTTAACCATTAAATAAACCCAATAGGGCTGTTCTGCCCCCAATAAGGGGTAATTATATCTTAGTTGGGATCAAGTACAGGTACTGTTTTATTATTACAGAGAAAAGGGAATCATTTAACCATTAAATAAACCCAATAGGGCTGTTCTGCCCCCAATAAGGGGTAATTATATCTTAGTTGGGATCAAGTACAGGTACTGTTTTATTATTACAGAGAAAAGGGAATCATTTAACCATTAAATAAACCCAATAGGATTGTTTTGCCCCCAATAAGGGGTAATTATATCTTAGTTGGGATCAAGTACAGGTACTGTTTTATTATTACAGAGAAAAGGGAAATCATTTTTAAAAACTTAAATTATTTGATTAAAATTGAGTTTATTGGAGATGGCCTTTCCATAATTCTGAGCTTTCTGGATAACAGGTTTCCAGATAATGGATCCTATACCTGTATGTGGAGAAAATTCCCATAAAATTGTTGAGTGCCAGAATAAAATATGGACAATGTTAGAAAGCAATATTACCTTAGAAACCAACTGCGACTTTGCAGAAATCATTCCCTTTTTACTTTATTACTCTAATCCATAGTGTTAGGCCCTGCAGCCTTGCTTCTGTGTTACATTTGTAAGCTCTAGTACTAATGCATGATTTAGATCTGATATATATAACTGTATATGATATGCTCTTTATTCACTTCTAAACTGGGTCTCTTTGCTAATATTTGGTACATTTGCACTACTACAGTAAAGGCGGCTATACAGGGGCAGATTTAAGTTATTAATTTGGGCCATTCAGACTGATTCGGCAGCTTATTTGCCCGTGTATGGGGCCCGACCTGACCAATATTTGGCCAAAAATCAGGCAGATGTCGATCGGGCAGGATTTAATCTTCCTGTTGGATTACCGATGCTGTCTTTACTCTGATAGCTCGTATACTTTTTGTTGTAATATGATTGTTTGGCCCTATGGCCAAATGATCAGGTTAGCCTGATATTCCCCAAGCATTCTATAATGTATGGCCAGCTTTACATGTGAGAAACAATCTCATTCTTGTTTTAATTGTTCCTATTGGGTTTATTTAATGGTTAAATGATTCCCTTTTCTCTGTAATAATAAAACAGTACCTTGTACTTGATCCCAACTAAGATATAATTACCCCTTATTGGGGGCAGAACAGCCCTATTGGGTTTATTTAATGGTTAAATGATTCCCTTTTCTCTGTAATAATAAAACAGTACCTGTACTTGATCCCAACTAAGATATAATTACCCCTTATTGGGGGCAGAACAGCCCTATTGGGTTTATTTAATGGTTAAATGATTCCCTTTTCTCTGTAATAATAAAACAGTACCTGTACTTGATCCCAACTAAGTTATAATTACCCCTTATTGGGGGCAGAACAGCCCTATTGGGTTTATTTAATGGTTAAATGATTCCCTTTTCTCTGTAATAATAAAACAGTACCTGTACTTGATCCCAACTAAGATATAATTACCCCTTATTGGGGGCAGAACAGCCCTATTGGGTTTATTTAATGGTTAAATGATTCCCTTTTCTCTGTAATAATAAAACAGTACCTGTACTTGATCCCAACTAAGATATAATTACCCCTTATTGGGGCAGAATAGTCCTATTCAGTTTATTTCTTATCAGGAAAGCCCCAGTTCCCAAGCATTCTGGATAACAGTTTCCCATACCTGTGCCAAATGTAACAAGATTTTTTCAGTTTTTTCAAAGACAGTTCCACTCCTCGCTAATTTCTTCCCCAGATTCTCCTTCCTGACATTTCAGTGTATCTTTTCTAAAGAAACTATAAATTGATTAAATTAACTCCCCTTAACCCCTTGGTGCTTGTGTTATGGATTATTGCAAACTCAGACTGGGTGTGCGTCTCATTTATGCTTCCCCCTTGCTGCGTTTCATTTAATTCGGAACTAAAGTGTAATTTGTACATTGTCTCAGAGATATTCCGTGTAGTCTTCTTGTTTCTTCCCAGGTGAGTAATTGATTTCCACTCAGAGTAACATACTTTTTAATTTCCTGCTGTTTCTAATATATATACGCATCCATTGCCTTATCATTCTGAGCATTATGGAAAGGAGACTTTTTGAGGGGAAGCCAGAAAGGGGAATATCTCCTGGGGTTCAAGTTTCGAAAGGGTCTTGAAGGAAAACATAGATAACAAGACATATTATATTATGTACCAATGTTCATATACAGTATGTTACAAATATACATATGCAACCTGCTGCCTAGAGCTTTCCATCTTCCATGTAAGAGATAGTATGGCTTATTAACTGGCAAGTGTAGTGTGCAAGGTGCAATATTGGACACTAATGTACTGCTTTTTCCCCACAATTCCAGAACAATGGCGGCCACAAAGCAGTTGGCTTTGCTAATGATATGTGGGTTCACAAATAGTCGGCCCAACACTACTCCCAGACCAGGGATAAATTCATGTAGTTGGCCAGCTTGAATATATTGCATTATACGGACAAGCAATCCCTTTTTGCTTAAAGAGGAGGGCATTGCTTTGTAGCTTAATGCACAGACTGTGTTAATATCCTATATATATTGATAATGGGTGAGTGCAGAGGAACTCTTGTTGCTGTTTGTCTGAATTTTGTGGCCACAGCCTGATTGCACCCCTGCCTAATGGTTTAAAATTTAGCGGTAGGCACAACTTTCCCTTGTTTGCCAACACTACTCCTTTCCCAGTGTGAAACCAACCCAGCATGCCATTATTAGTTTTATTCCCCCCCCCGTCCCAACCTCTTTATAATTGGGGCAGGGAGTGTCAGGCACAAGCAAACAAATAAGTGATGGCTTCCAGAAAGAGAAGGACAGTGACTTTGCACATATATTTTCAGAGTTTGGATTATATCAGTTCAGGCACTGAAACAAACCACTGTAGGAATACGTTACTAGAGATGGGCAAAATATTTCGGCAGGCATGGATTCACAGCGAATTTCCGCATTTTGCCACTGGCGGATTTTCTTTGCGAAACGGATGAAAAAATTTGCTGCGGAAAAATTTGCCACATGTCCAAAAAAAAAGAATGGTTGCGAGCGTCAAAAGAATTGTCGCAGGTGTCAAAAGAATTGTCACACATCCAAAGAATTGTCGCGTGTCAAAAGAATTGTCACAGGTGACAATTTTTTTGAAGCGCTACATTTTCACTGTTTCGCAAATTTTTCGGCTTTGATTCACAAATTTTTCGGCGAAGCGAAACGGGTCAGATTCGCTCATCACTACATGTTACCACAACATTCAGGGCGGCAGTAGCTCTAGGGTTCTAGAGTGTCAATAGGAACACTTGTACATGAATCAGCAATATATATGGATATGTATTAAAGATCTAGTATAATCCTGTATGGTAACATGTTAAAAGCTGTGCCTCCATACCGTGTATCCAAAGGGAAAATATATACAGGTTTCGGTCTTCATACTGCCCCTTTTTAGTGCCGCCCTCACTTGCCACTAGGTAAAGTCTGTTGTCAAATGTGCAGGGAATGTGTATATTTTCACCTCCTTCGGAAGCTTTGTCCAGTGTTTCAGGCACACAGTAGAGAACTGCAATATGTACACCCTGGAAATAAAGGAAATGATGGTGAGGGCTGATTAGATTTTGAGTACGGAAAATTCCTTCTATACAGCATTTTTTCCCATTACCTGTAATGGTTATGGTTGGTCATAATTCAGAAACCCATTGGCTTTCATTTGGCGATTTAGCAGTTTCCCTTCTGCCACAGCTTGCGCTGTTAAAGTTGACATTTATAGGGTTAAAATGCAAATAGGAAGAGAAATAATGAGCGGCACTCTTCTATTTTACTGTCTATTTAACGTAACATAAATGAAAGATATACACTGTTTTTAATTAGGGTGGGCTTTCATCTGCATTCTCAATAGCAAAGCGCAGGAACAGTTTGATCTCCTATAATCAAGCTTTCCCCGATGAGCCCTGACTGATCTTCAAAAGCTAATGGGGTGCCATCTGGACATCCAGGTAGTCTGTTGTTTACAAAACTATAGCAAAGGAAGGCTTTGGTATATGTAATTAGCGTAGTGGGAGAGATAAGCAGCACATAGAAAAGCAAAGCCAAGACTGTAGCCATGCGTCATTTCATGCAACCTTACGGATATTTTACCCACAAACCAGTGAAGAGTTCCCTAAAGGTGGCCATACACGCACCGATATTATCGTACGAAACCTCGTTTCGTACGATAATCGGTGCGTGTATGGCATGTCAGCGAGCCGACCGATATCGCAGGAAGCTGCTGAAATCGGTCGGCTCGCTGATCGGCCAAGTTAGAAAATTTTGATCGGGCGCCATAGAAGGCGCCTGACCAAAATTCTCCCTTCAGAGCTGAATCGGCAGAAGGAGGTAGAAATCCTATTGTTTCTACCTCCTTACCTGCCGATTCAGCCCTGAATGGTGTGTGGCGGATCTGACGATGTTTCGTGCGACCGATGGTCGTACGAAACATCGTCGGATCGCCACGTGTATGGCCAGCTTAAGAGTTCTATATTATGAATGATAATTAAAACAGGTATAAAGAAAAACAACAGAGAATAATATTTTAGAAGGACAGGCTTTAGCTTGATCAGCTTGCTTTGCTGACCCCATGTAAATAGGCCATAATCTACAGAAAGCTGCTCCCCCCATAGTGATGTAAGCCAACTGAAACGATAAGAGGCAGCCTGTGTTAGTAAGTACTATTTCTGCTACTAGGGTTGTTCCTCTGGAGAAAAACAATTGACATCTGAAGTGAGAGGGAAAGTACCTTCAAGAAAATCAGAAACATTTAGACCTGGACAGCCATTTTATTTTATCTATTAGGTCAGTGCTACTATTTTTTTCCTCCTGTGTGCCAGTCTGAGTGCCATTCCCTGTCTCTTTGTATATGCCATTCTCTGCCCCACTTTTAGGGGTACAAGTCCCAGTGGACAAGGTGGTGCAACTGTATGCAGCCTATGGAGGACCACTTTCTTTAACGGGATACTTTCATGATTTTATAGTATACTTTTTATTCCTAATTTCCACTGTTACATAGCAAATAATTCACTCTACCATTTTTAAAAAAGCTGTAATATTGGTGTGTAGGAGCCATCTCAGCGCATTGTGCCTGAGTCTGAGCTTTCAGCCAGCGCTACACATTAGAACTGCTTTCAGGTAACCTATTGTTTCTCCTACTCCCATGTAACTGGAGGAGTCCAAAGCCGGACTTGGACTTCTAACTATTGAGTGCTATTCTGATACTAACTCGGAGCTGCTATCTTGCTCCCTTCCCATTGTTCTGCTGATCGGCTGCTGGGAGGGGGGGGGAATATCACTCCAGCTTGCAGCTCAGCAGTAAAGTGTGCCTGAGTCTGAGCTTTCAGAAGGAGCCAGCGCTACACATTAGAACTGCTTTCAGGTAACCAATTGTTTCTCCTATTTCCATGTAACTGGAGGAGTCCCAAGCCAGACTTGGATTTCTTACTATTGAGTACTATTCTGATACCTACTGGGAGCTGCTATCTTGCTCCCTTCCCATTGTTCTGCTGATCGGTTGCGCGGGGGGGGGGGGGAATATCACTCCAACTTGCAGCGCAGCAGTAAAGTGAGACTGAAGTTTATCAGAGCACAGGTCACATGGCCGTGGCACCTTGGGAAATGAAGAATATGGCTAGCCCCATGTGAAATTTCAAAATTAAATATAAAAAAATCTGTTTGTGTTTTTGAAAAGCAGATTCCAATGCAGGATTCTGCTGGAGAAGATCTATTAACCGATGAGTTTTTTTAAAAAAAAATTGTTTTCCCATGACAGTTGTTCTTTAATTACATTAGCCTAAAAGATGTACCGGTATTTATTTTACTTTGACAGGAAAGGAATCTATTATCCAGATGCATGTGGCATTCCTGGCTTTTTATTTGGAATTCAAGTAATGCATGGTAAGCCCCGCCTACCGCCCCTCCAATATACCGCCCTCTCAAAATATCTGGTATATATGACATTACCCAGTATCCTTGCAGTAAATAACACGTATTACTATCTGTCCCAGCAGTACATTATACTAATCTTGGAGCTCCTTTGGAACATTCCATTGACATACCACAATGTCTCCTGTTCACCAGCACCACATTCCACAGTCTCCATTGCATTGAACACCCCTGTGCCGAGTATTACAGTGCATAGCCTTCAGGACAAGTTCACAATATTGTCCAGGCATCACACCAATTTCATTATAATGGATTTGGCTGACATGAACGTGTGTCTGTGCTGGTCTGTCTTGTGACTAAATGAAGCCACCATCAAAATGCTTGTAGCAATTTTGAGGAGTAACCTTGGCCAACATTTCCGAGGTTTTACAGCACAACTCTTTACTCAGTGCAAATCTGTTTTAGTGTGGTAAATGCTTTTTTTTTGCAGTGGTGGGGGAGGAGCCATGAGAGAGAGGGACAGGTGGGCATCAATGAGACAATAGGGGTATAATGCAGCTTGGTGGAAAGGTGGAGGCACGGAGATGTCCCCTCACCCGCCCCCTAAATTGCATGTCACTTAGAATTAAGATTTCTTAGATAAGCACTAAAGGTGGCCATATATGGGAAGATTTGCTCGTTTGGCGAGGTTGCAAAATGAGCAAATCTTTCCCCGAATGTTGAGCTAATGAGATCATTTGGACAAAGGGCCAAATCACATTGCAATGAAGGGGATAGGAATAGTTGGAGAGAGGGCTACAACTATGAGCTAATGCGGTTTCCTATCCAACGGAAAGTCTGTCTGATCGACATGTGACTAATTTTTGGGCAGATATTGGTTGTGGAGGCCTGTTGGAGGGCTCCATACACGGGCAGATAAGCAGCTGAGTCGGGCCTTAGAACCTGAATCGGCAGCTGAAATCTGCCCGTGTATGGCCACTTTTAGGTGCACGCTCTTGTGCCCCGTGGTTTGTAAAATTACCCCTATAGGTTTCATTCATAGGCATCTCAGAATGGCAGCAATGCCATCACTGGGATATATAAAGTGTCTAAAGCAGTGATCCCCAACCAGTGGCTGGAAAGCTACATGTTGCTCCCCAACCCCTTGGATGTTGCTCCCAGTGGCCTCAAAGTAGGGGCTTATTTTTAAATTCCTGGCTTGAAGGCACATTTAAAAAAAAAAAAATGTGTACTGCCAAAAAGGGCCTCCTTTAGGCTGCCAGTCTCCATATAGGGGCTACCAAATAGCCAATCAGAGCCCCTATTTGGTAGTCCCAGGTCCATTTTCCATGCTTGTGTTGCTCTCCAACTCTTTTTACATTTCAGTGTGGTTCATGGGTAAAAAACCGAGAGGCTGGGACCCCCAACAGCTGGAGAGAGACTTATATGATTACTATTCCTGTTCTACTGCACTAATTCTTACTAATTCTACTTCAACCAGCACCGCCAGCAGATCAGCCCTGGAAACTTAATTCAAGTCTCCTTTTAAATAGACTTCATCTTATAGACAGAGACAAAACTTTTGAAAGAGCCATGCATATCCATGCCCTGTTGAGATAAGATAAAAGTCATAATGCTCTGGCTAAGCCAGATAGAGTAGAAGTTAAGTGGGTTAATTGTCTTGTTTATATTGGATAAACAACAAGGAAATATGATACATGTGAGGATTAGGGATCAAGACACATGGCCACCAGCTCCACCCGTGTGAAGTGACTTGGGCATCCTGTAATCCAGAGAGCTCCAAAAGGTGGAGTCCATTTACACAAATTATTTTTTCCTTGTTCATTGTAATAATAAAACTGTACCTTGTACCCAATGGTAACTGAGCTGCACGTATCCATATTGGCCGCAAAACAATCCTATTGGTTACTGTTTAAGCCTAGTGATCCAAATTATGGAAAGATCCTTTATCCTGGAAATTCAACTGCTGCTTGCGTCTGTTAGAAATAGATTCTCACAGTAAACAATGAAGCCTATTTCTAGGCAACTATAGCTGAAATTCCCAAAGTGTGGTAACCTTCAGATCTATCCCAAGGCGTTTGGACGCAATTTTTCCTAATTTAGGATACTCTTCCCTGGTGAAATCACCAGGCCCGGATTTGTGGAAAGGCCACAAAGGCCCGGGCCTAGAGCGGCAAAAATTGGGGGGCCGCATGCCGCCCCGCCGCACCAAAATATTAAAGTTTTTCGCGCATACGGAGCAATGGGGACCTCTCCCCCACTGCTCAGTATGTGATTGAAAAGGCCCGCGCATGCGCAATCGCGAGTTCGCGCATGCGCGGGGAGGTTCGCCATTCGCGCATGCGCAGGGGGGCGCATAAGAGAGGGGGCGGCCTCGGGGCGCCCGGCAAACAAATCCGGCCCTGGAAATCACCCCTAGAAAGTATCCTTAAGCACTGACTAAACACACACACAAACATCTCACAAATTAAACCTACATTACAGCCAATAACAGGCTCAAAACATGCTTGTGTTGCTCCCCAACCCCTTGGATGTTGCTCCCAGTGGCCTCAAAGCGGGTGCTTATTTTTTAATTCCTGGCCTGGAGGCAATTTTTTTTTTGCATAAAAACCCAGTATAATGCCAAACAGAGCCTTCTGTAGGCTGCCAGTCCCCATAGGGGCTATTAAGTAGCCAATTATTGCTCCTATTGGCACCCCCTGGAACGTTTTTCATGCTTGTGTTGCTCCCCAATACTTTTTCCATTTGAATGTGGCTCATGGGTATTAAAGGTTGGGGATCCCTGACTCAACCAATGCCTCCCTGCAAGATATGTGAATAACAGCATATACTGTATGTACAATATTACATAGCAGGGTCAGGGTGTGGTTATTGGCCACAAAGGCGTGTCATGTTTCAGATACGTAATAAATGGGTACAGTCCAGCGCACTGGCCAACACTAAGGGGCTGATTTACTAATCCACGAATCCGAATCCCGAATGGGAAAAAATCGGATTGGAAACGAACATTTTGTGACTTTTTTGTCACAAAAATGAATTTAGTTTTTTCGTCGCTGTCGTGACTTTTTCGTGAATTGTTGCAACTTTTTCGTAGCTGTTACGACTTGCGCAAATTGTCACGACTTTTTCGTATTGAGGGCTGGTAAACAGCAGGCAAACCTTTCCGCTTTTTTCGCGACGGCTACGAAAAAGTTGCGACAATTTATGAAAAAGTCGCGACGGCGACGAAACAATCGCAAAATACCGATCATTACGAAAAAACGCATTTGGACGCTTTCGATCCGTTCGTGGATTAGTAAATCGGCCCCTTAGACTGTAAGCTCTACGGGGCAGGGACCTCCTTCCTACTGTGTCTCATACCACATGGCACTTATTCCCTGTGCATTTATATATATTTATTGTATTTATTATAACACTTGTCCTCCCTGTGTGTAATTGTGTATATTGTAAGATTGTACAGCGCTGCGTACCCTTGTGGCGCTTTATAAATAAAGTTATACATACATACATACATACATACATACACCAGAACTTCTTCTACTGCTTCACTGTGCTCCTCCACTTGCACAGGCATTTCTATCAGTCATAGATCAAAACTTGCACACAGAGGAAGTCCCACCCAACAGATTACAGAGCAGAAAGCACACATTGCATGGAAAAGTTCCAGATCTGTGGCAGAGGTAAAAACAGGCTTTTCTAAGATAAGTCAAGAAAGTCCAACCCTTAAGATCTAGCCCAAATGGTTGCAGCCGAGCCTAAAGGTGGCCATACACGTAGTAATAACAATCTTTTCTGCAACCATTGGTACAGGAAAGATTGTTCCCACCCTCCATTGACGTTCAGGGCTGAATAGAAATTCTATTTCCACCTGCTGATTCAGCCCTAAACGTAGACTTTGCTTGGGCGCCTTCAACAGCGGCCAATCAAAATCTTAGAACCTGCCAATCGACGAAACGATGCAGCCTTTGCTATATCGGTTGTGTCGTTGAGCCACCAAACACGCACCAAATAGCGTATGAAACGAGGTTTTGTACGATAATATCGGAGCGTGTATGGCCAGCTTAAGTATTATAAAGATAATGACCAGGCCAGGCGTGGATTCGCAGCGTATGGCATTTTGCCATTGGCGAATTGTTTCTTGAAACTTCTGTGAAAATTCACAGAGGAAAAATTAGTCACGCAGTTTTTTTGGCGCACGTCAAATTGGGTGCAGTTGCGGCAAAAAGGGCGTGGTTGCATCAAAATAAGGACCGGTCCCGCCAAAATTGGGCGCGGTCACGTAAAAAAAGGCACGGTCGCATCAAAAAAGTGCGGGCGACAAAAAATTTACGCGGCGACAAAAAAATAGATGCGGGTGACTAAAAAATTGCACGACAAATGCATTTCACAAATTTTTCACCATTTTGCAAATTTTCTTGCTGTTTTCCGAATTTTATGGTGAAACAGGGCAGATTCGCTCATCACTAATAATCACATTGTGGATAGTCCAGAAGAAAACATTTGATATGCTGGGCCTCATTTACTAAAGTATAAAAAATTGACACAATTTGCTATATTTTCCCCACAAAATAATAAGTGTATTGTGGGGGACATGTACAAATAATTTATAGAATCTAAAAGAAAGCAACAAAGATAAGGTTCCTTTCAGGCCCTTTTGTTTGTTTGAGCTTTGATTCATAATGAAGCCAACCAGGTCGTAGCTGCAACTCCAAACCTGAGCGCTGCAAAACAAAAAATGTAAATATTTAAAAAAAAATAAAAATGAAGACCACTTACAAACTGTGTTAGAATAATGGGGGTTTTTTTGCATTTCTGCGGGTATTTTTCACAGCCCGTTCTTATTTTGGCATTCCCATAGCTCAGTCATGGTTGGACACATAGCAGACATGTATTGCTATGTAAGAGGTCATGGCCTAGGTCTCTGGTCAGGTTGCTGGTGCTGGATAATTGTATGATTATGCCCTCATTAATAATCCTGCCTGCCCATTCCTACAAATCTGTTTAACAAACAACAGCCCTTCGCTTTGTTCTTCTGACAGCTGCCGTCATAGATATTGAACCAACATTCTTAAGGTCCCTTCTAGGGTCCCAGGTGGGCATGCAACGTAGGAGAAGGCAAATCCCTTTACAAGACTGGAGCATGTACAGAGCATTCTGCCTTTTGCTTAAATATTGGGTCAGTTCAGTGAAATAAATCTCAGGGTTTATCGCATGAAAACTTGTGGATGGGATTCAAATCGAGGAGAAAAAAAATTTCCCCATAGACTTCAATAGAGTTTTCACACAATACATAGGGAAATACCTTTTTCTGAATTGAATTGCATCGCAATTTGTTTTCATGTGATAAACCTTTTTCTCACTGAATTAAATCTGGCCCTTTATCTGAAAAGGCCGGAGCAGGAGTTACAAACACAGGGAGATGTAAAATGTCCAGTCTGAGGGCCATGCAGAAGGACTGGATATCTAATAACTATTACACTATGCAGTAATTTGTAATAATCTATTCTACCAGGGATATTTTGGGCAAAGATACCCAGGGACAATTTCCTTTCTCATCAGTTGAAAAAACGCCAGACTTTCACAGTAATCTTTCTTATCCATTATTACCAATGGTATCGACTTCTAGCGTAGGGACACATGGGGTGAATAGTCGCGACAACTAATCACAGCAAATTTAGCCAATTTACTTTAGCATTTAGCTAATTTACTTGTGTGTCTTTGCCGTTAGGGCAGTGATCCCCAACCAGTGGCTCAGGGGCAACATGTTGCTCCCCAACCCCTTGGATGTTGCTCTCAGTGCCCCCAAACCAGGGAGTTATTTTTGAATTCCTGACTTGGGGGCAAGTTTAGGTTGAATAAAACAAGATTTCCTACCAAATAAAGCCCCTGTAAGCTGATAGTGTGCATAGAGGCCCCTAATAGCCAATCTTAGCCCTTATTTGGCTCCTCCATGAACTTTTATGGTGCTTGTGTTGCTCTCCAAGTCTTTTTGCATTTGACTGTGGCTCACAAGTAAGAAAGGTTGGGGGGTCCCTGCCTTAGGGTAATGGCACACAGTAAGATTCGTTACTCGCGCTGCCGCAGGCCACAAGTCTCCTGCAAATGACTCGCCATAGCATAACATTAGGTTTGTGGCAAGTAAAACAAATTGTCCCCCTTCACATTTTCCCACGACAAAGCCAGAATGCTACAAGTAATATCTTTTAGGGTGAAGACACACAGAGCTACTAGTAGCAGCTACTTGTCATGGCTACTAAAATAGACAATGCTGATCATTTACTGATAATTGTCTCTATGTGTGTTTTAGCAGAGGCAGTTCTCAGTATTCTCTATGGCAGAGTATTTTCTGGTGTTTAGTAGCCGTGACAAGTAGCTGCTACTAAGTAGCTCTGTGTGTTTTCACCCTTACTTGGCTAATGTAATGTTATACTAGGCAAGTTATTTTGGGGAGATTTGTCACCCACAGCAGCACAGATCTTATTGTGGGCCATCACCCTTAAATTTACCATCAAGGCCATTAAAAACCCAGTTGAGTGACAACTCTTTCGGCCCTGCCCTAAAACTGGCTCTAGGAAAACAACCCTGGGGCAAACTAACGGCATTAAATAAACACAATTGAATAAAGACTCCAGGCAAGTAAGTACTAAATAACATACAAAAGTAGGACAAACCAGGGGAAGAATCTTCTGAACCTACTGACTGTCACACTGGTACACTAAGCAATTATTGCTGTCGGCCTATGCCTACCCATATCTGCTTCCTACATGGCCAGAGTAGCAACATGACCAAAAACTGAGCACCCATTGGTCAGTTAATGCTAATGTAGTATCTACTGTATGTGATGCTGAAGCCTAACCATGATTTGGTTTGGGTTACATAAAGGGAAATTTAGAAAGACACCCTGCGTAAGTGCATAAGAACTAAGGGGTGCAAAAGCACAAGCTTTAGTGCCAATTCTAAAAGCAATCCAGGGTCTGGCAGGTAGGAAATCCAGTTCTAGGTGATCAGTAGGTAGACAGTAGGTGCTAGATACAGGTCTCCATTTTGGCCTGAGCTTGCTGGCGTTCCCTAAACGTGGCCTTACAAACCTAGATTCATTCATTTGCCAAGGTACCCTAATAAGTGAATCTGGGCCTGATTTGGCCACCCACATGCTTGGTCAAATCAGGCTGATCTGTTAGTTGGCCATAGGGCCAACAATCGGATCATCCTTTGGGGCCTACACAGACCCATGCCGATGCACTCCTTATATGACATAGATTTCAAACCTGCCTGATTTAAAGGAGAAAGAAAGGTAAAACCTAAGTAAGCTTTATCAGAAAGGTCTATGTAAATACAGCCATAAGCACTTACAGAAACGCTGCACTTCTCTGTCAAAAGATTTGTTGTCTTTGTTTTCCTGTGCCAGAGATACGCAGCTCTCTCCTGCTCCCACCTCCCTCAAGAATGCTAAGAACTCACTCTCGCCGCTTTAGGAATGTGGATCTGAGCCAATCAGCAGGAAGCTTCCTCATAGTCTTACAAACTGAGCATGTTCAGTTTGGTCTGGGTCTTGGTGCAGGAGCGAGGCATTATGGGAACTTTCTTTACACAGCTCTGCTTTTTTTTTCCTGTTTGGCTTCTGATCATCTGAACAGGAGAAATATGGGGAGACTTAAGGGCACTATTGAGAGAACTGAAGGTATGCCTGCAGCTTGAGATTAACTCTTTACTAGCCTTTTCTTCTTCTTTAATCTGACTGATTGTTGCACTGCCACCTTTATGATTACAGTGCTGCCTGAAATGCAGTGGCATTTTCACGGGGTTATGCCAATTTTTCAGTGCGTAGAGTACAGAAAGTACAAAAAAAATCATTTCAGACTGTGGCCGTTTTTTGCACTTTGCACCCTGCACTTAATAAATGAGCCCTTGTTTCACCGATGCAGAAATCTGAGCGGTTTGTGGCATAAAAGCCACAAGAACAATATCAGGAAACAGTCTGTCCAGTATGTAAATAAGGCCCCCAAAACTGAGCAAAATGAACCTTTAGAAAACCCTGCTGGCCTTGGTATAATTGTTCTTGGCCAAAGGAATGTTGTTTATTCTGGAGACAAAGCCGCTAGTCTTTATCTTAATTGCTATCAGGTAATGGAAACCAAACGGATTCCAATGGGCTATTACATACAGGGAGTGTGCGCTAATAAAGTATTAATTTGTATTATTTCTTAAACAGTTGGTATTATGATAATATACCAGTTAAAGCACACCAGGGGGTTCCCACCAATTGCTATTGCAAAGTGATGACATGACTCAGCGCCATTTATAAGGATGTATTTTATAGGATATTGTTTGCTCTTAGGGCTCTGGGACACGGGGAAACCGAAGCAATGCTAAGGGCTTTCCACCGGCGACCCCTTTCGGAGCGGCTACTCGCCCGTGATTGCAGCAACCTATCGCAGGCGAGTAAAGGTCCCCATACACACTACGGGTGGGTGATATCGGGGAGCGTTTAGGTAGAAAAAAAAATAATTTGGTCGTTTGGCCCTGGGGCCAAACGATTGGATTATGTGGGCGGCAATGGGGCAGTTGGTTCGGGGACCGCATCAACGAGCCGATGCGGTCCCCGATCCGACTGGATTTTCTAACCTGGCCAATCAATATCTGGGCAATTACAGCCCAGATATCAGTCGGCCAGGCCCCTCGGTTCTGCCCCTACATGGGCCAATAAGCTGCCGAATCAGTCCAAGGGACCGATACCGGCAGCTACTATCGGCCCGTGTATGGGGACCTTAAGTCGCTCTGTGGGTGCCTGCCCTACAAGTGATGGGAACTGCCAAACTGCTAATGACAAACGGCAGATGGGAGCGAGTATTATAAGCACAACTATCCCCTTTCTCTAGTCTGCAGTAAACTCATACAGGCTGGTAGGAATATATACTGCTTATAAATAGGTTATACAGTACTTTGTTTTGAATGTAGGTTGTTCCAATCATTAACCTTGTGTGTAGAACAATAAACATTATGAAGCAAAAATGTGAATTCATTGTGCAGTACGACACGATTAGGCAATAAAAGTATGTGTTATTTGTGATGCTTTCACTTGCAATTAACCTCTGGAGCTGAAAGGCATTCCTGGTGGCCTGTATTCTCTTTTGGCTTGGCCAGGGCTCGGATTCATTACGCAACCTCTGTGTAGCTCTGTCATAACCATTTCCCTGCAAGTTCTGCTTGGTACTGAGTCTTCCAGTCTATTCTGCATGTGGCAGTCGGCACAGCGTGATGTTTTGGAGCACAGCGGGGGGGTAGGTGATTATATACAAATTATTAACAAAGATGAGAGCCATTAGGTGGCACAGAGTTAACTGTAGAAAAGATTCTATTGCAGAGGTAAAAAGGGAAAATGTGTACCCTGCATAAAGGAAAACTAAACCCTAAAAATGAATATGGACACAAATGCTGTATTTTATATACTGAACTTACTGCTCCAGCCTAAAGTTTCAGAATCCCTATAACAGTATTGATTGAGGTCTTCAAAGTTGTGCCCCAGGGTTTGCCATCTTGGATTTTTTAGGAGTGTCAGTGGCACTGCACATACTCAGTGGGCTCTGGGCAGCTGCTGAGAATCTAAGCTTAGGGGTCGTTGTAAATAATCAAATAGAAAATAAGTTTCACATGTCATTTAATTAATGCTACAGGGCTGAGTATTACATTCTGATGCTAATTGCTTAGGGGGTACAGTCTTACAGAATACAAAATTACACACAGGGAGGACAAGTGATATAATAAATAAATACAATAAATATATATATATATATATATATATATATAAGTGCCATGTGGTATGAGACACAGTAGGAAGGAGGTCCCTGCCCCGTAGAGCTTACAATCTAAGTGGTTTAGCTCTCTTGTAATGTTAATCTGAGATAATTACTAATAAGCCTTTTATATTTTATATATACAGTATAGTGTGACATTTATATTCTATATATACAGTATAGTGTGACATTTATATTCTATATATACAGTATAGTGTGAGTGGGTCCCTAAGCTCAGGTAAGTGACAGCAGCACAGAGCAGGGAATCAGCAGAAAAGAAGATGGGGGGCTACTGGGGCATCTTTGGGGGCACAGATCTTCCCTGCTAAAGGGCTGTGGGTGCCTTGGGCTGGTACAGAAACCTGAAACACAATGTACAACAAAACATTCACCGTTCCATCCAATGTTCGAAAAGCCAATTACAGAATAAAAGAAATGACGTGACCCCACCCCAGTCAGGTGTCCCAGACTATTTCTTTAAACACGCAAACTCCTTCCAGCCCACATGAAGTAAAAGCATCTCTAAAGACTCCTGAAAGCCATTTAAATTAGAACAGAAAGCATAATTAGCAAATGGCATGACTAAGCTGTAATCATATTAACTACAATAGCCAATAATAAATTTATTGCCTTATTTGAAAGAATTAAGAGTAAAAGTGTGAATTCATTAGGCACCACAATATCATATTTATTTGTTTTTGATTCCAGAAATCTTTTTTTTTTGGAGGTACAGTAGGTGAATAATAGTGATAATGTGAGTGCCTGAGTGCCTAATATATACAGTGTATATCAGCAGAGTTACGGTGGCCATACACGGTAAGATCCGCTCGCTTGGCGACCCGGTATCCCTACCAATAGGTGGGCGATATTGGGCTAATTCGGTCATTTGGCCCTGGGGCAGTTTTTTTAAGTAAATGACTTCAAATCAACTTTATGTCTGGAGCAAAATATTGTAATGGTCAAATATAAAAATATATGGGAACAATTTTCATTTACAATTACTTCAGTATAGGTTTTGCTGATTTGTAAAAATATTTAGTCACCCATCTGCCTGTGGAAGAATAGTTTGCCCCGGAGTGGCGCCTACGTCATAAAACTTCTTGCTGGAAAAGATTTTTTATAGCTAAAATTTGAAACCTTCAACCAGAACTTCAATAAATTGGGTAGTGGTAACACAACATGTTTCGGGTCAATATCTGGATTACACTTAATAAAGGGTATTGACCCGAAACATGTCGTGTTACCACTGCCCACAAAAAATGTTTTGCAACAAACCTGCTGAAGCTTCTTCTTATTTTTTGGATTTCTACAATTGTATTTGGTTGCAGCATAGAGCAGCACTAAAGTATTTTATACAAAGTTCACCGACAATTTTTATTTTTATTTTTTCAATAAATTGGCTTGTGAGCAACATGGTATTCACAAACCCCTTGGATGTTGCTCCCAGTGGCCTCAGTGCAGGTGTTTATTTTTAATTTCTGACTCGGAGGCAAGTTTTATGGGCATAAAGACCATGGGTACTGCCAAACAATGCCTTCTGTAGGCTGCCAGTCCACATTGGGCTACCAAATAGCCAATTACAGCCCCTATTGGTCACCCCCTAAGAATACTTTTTCATTATTGCGCTACTCTGCAACTTTGTTATATTTAAATGTTGCTCAGGGGTAAAAAAGTTTGGGGACCCATGGGCCACCAGAATACCAGGAAATTTCCCAGTGGACATAGGAAAATTCTCACCCAACCATTTTGCTTTGTATGGCTATGTCTTTGTCATTCCTATTTTCTGTATGAGAACAAATATGAGAAATAGAGAAAATGCTAGTTAACAGCAAGTAACGAAAAGAGACTAGGGAAATAAGGAAGCTAAAAAGAAGAGAAGAGAAAAAATATGTGACAAGTGGGCCTATGTATGTTGAAACATCCCCCTGGATGAACATACACAATTTAAATGTTATCCTCACATCTGACATACTATTTCCCACCCATGTCACTCCATGATATTCTTAATGTCGGACTGGACCATCAGGATACCAGAAACACTCCCAGTGAGCCCAGGTTTTAGTGGGCCCTTCTGCTCCAAGACAAACAGGAGACCTTCCTCACATACCCTTAGGTCTCCAAAAAAATTTAGCACTCGGTGCACAATGCTGGAGGGATCGGCACCCTCACAAAATAACAAGTAGCAACAGAAGCACTGGCACTCAGAGCTGCAAATGGGACAAGCCCTTTAGAAACCTTTATTGCGGAGGTGCAACATTTCAGGGGAAAGTGAACCCTTTATCAAGCATGCTTGATAAAGGGGTCACTTTGCCCCCGAAACATTGCACCTCCGCAACAAAGATTTCTAAAGAGCTTGTCCCATTTGCAGCTTTGAGTGCCATTCCCTTCTGCTCCAAATCTTTTGGCCTATTTCCTGGTCTTACACTATTTCTGTAAGAGAACAAAGAGGATCAGTAGATGGAAGGATATATTATAGTATGTACAGAATAAAGACGTTGAGTGAGGAGAGGAGAATAGTGGACCTTTAGTCTATAGTTTTCTGGTGGGCCCTTGGCATTCCAGTCCAACATTGGATATGCCCCACTAGGACAGGGACAAATATGTATGATGAGCACTCTATAAAGCACTGCATAAAATGATTGGCTGCTAATATATAAATGCCAGATAGATCCTCATCTGCTCTCACCCATGAGCCGCCTGCAAGTTAACCTTGGCAACATGAAAATAATGGAGACATTTTAAGGCTACGAATGTTTGTTTATATTGCTATGTGAGTTCACAGCTTGGCCAATAATATCTGAGCCTCCCAAAAAGAATTCCATTGCTGCTCAGCGAGGGCTTTTGAAGTGTGCCTTGAAAGAGAGGCCCTTTGTTACCGCACAAAGCAGGAAAGGGACGAGTTCAAGGGGAAATCTCTGAACAAATATGTCTACAATCCCACCTTTCCCCTGAGAACACTAAAAGCGTGCCGTGTAATTTAAGGTCAGTGTGGCCCGTCTTTAAGAAACTATTCCTAATGCGGAAGTCATTATAATGTTTAAATTAATTAGACCAAGCCGAACATAGGCTGAAGTACGTTGTGTCTGTAGAACTGCTTATGTATGTATGCATGTCATTGGTGGATTAAATAAAATGGGAAACAGGGGGGGCAGCAGCCAACGACTTCATTCCCCAACAGGATTGCAGAATCTCAGAAATATTATTATCCTAACAAACTGTCCGTAAGGAATATGTCTTTGGGCATACTGAGATGTAAATTTATTCCATAATGGAAAAGTATATCCAGTCAGCAAGGTTATATCTTGGGACAAATGTATTTATTATATTATATGGCATTTATAACGCAGCCTTAGTTACTTAGTTATGGGATTTTAGTAATGGATTTTAATTTTTTTAGCCTTTTTGCATTAATGGGCAGATGGGCATTTTGACCTTCTCAGTTCTCTCTCAGAGGTTGGAGCAGCCAAAATGCTGATGTGCAATAAGCCTTACAACAGGGGTCCCCAAACTTTTAAATTGTTTATTTTGTAGCCTCTATGTAGATTGGCATACTACAGGAGGCTCTGTTTGATAGTACCCATGGTCTTTATGCCTCCAAGTTAGAAATTCAAGACTGAAGACCTGCTTTGAGGCCACTGGGAGCAACATAAAAGGTGGTGGTTAGCAACATGTTGCTCACAAGCCACTGATTGGGGATCACTGACTTACAAGAAGTTAGCCCTATGTGGACTTCCACCCAGCAAGAGGCTCAGTTTGGAGAAAACTTGTATTTTTATAACTCCAAAGCTTGCTTCGAGATAACATGGCAGGTCTGGATTGGGCTTCAAATTAGGCCCTTGCATTTCAAATACATAGAAGCCCAAAGGGTCTCCACCAGCCCAATAAATAGTGCCTGTCCATGGCAGTAATCCCCAACCAGTGGCTTGGGAGCACATGTTGCTCACCACCCCCTTTGATGTTGCTCCCGGTGGCCTCAAAGTAGGTGCCATTTTTACATTTCTGGCTTGGAGGCAAGTTTTGGAAGCTCAGACACAGTTTTACTCCAAGCAGAGCCTCCTGCAGGCCAGCAGTTACAAGGGGCTGCCAAATAGCCAATCACAGTCCTTATTTGGCATTCTCAATAAACTTGTTGTGGTTCCCCAACACTTTTTATATCTGGGTATGGCTCATGAGTAAAAAAGGTTGGGGATTCCTAGTCTATGGCACCTTACAGCAGTCACAGATTGCTTACCAATATGGCACTGCTCTGTACATCTCTTTTCCCTGTTGACATCTCAGCACAAGATTTTAATTTGAAACCAATGGGCCCACTTCTATAAGTCAGTATCTCTCATCCTATACAAGGCACAACAATGGGGAGTAATAGAGGCCCCCATCCTAAGCTCATTTATTTATGACAGATTACGAAAAGTGCTTTATCTATAATTCACACTTATCAGTATGTTTTACTGCAATCCTGATGATCTATTCATATGTTGGCAGAGTAATGAGGAAACTTCTTTGTCTCCTTTGTAGATGATCTTTTTTCTCCAGAATCATCCATACTGCGGCTCAGAGTAACGCTGCTTAGATTGAAATCTGGTACATTTTGTGTTTACAGGAAAGATATAGATCATAATAAGTTTGTACAAGCTAATCTGCCCTGATAGGAATTGAAATTAGTTGAGATATTAAACTATGATGGTTTGGTGATATTATTTGTAATAATATTGGGAATTAGAGTTTGCCATTTATGATTATTTGTTTGATTTTTTTCAGGTTAACTCCCTCTGAATAAGCCCCTCATACATACCATGCATTGTCCATTTTTATAGGTATAAAGCAGAACAGAACTGTTGCTATGTGGTAGAAATGAAGTGAACTTAACCCTACATTAATGCTATAGACTCTTTATATTATTATCGGTACTTATACTGTAATGTCACCCACTGTGACCTACAGCACTTACATTTGCCCATTTGCGTCTGTTAGTTACCCCTCCCATATAGACTGTAAGCTCTACGGGGCAGGGACCTCCATCATCTTGTGTTTCTGACTCTTATTGCAACTGTACCTTGTATTTATTTGTATTTATTGTTGTACTTTGTATTTATCCATTATCTTTAACCCCCTGTTTTGTATTAATGAATTCTACTGTACAGCGCTGCGTACATAAGTAGCGCTTTATAAATAAAGATATACATACATACATATACATTATTGCCCTGCAAGTTCAAGAGCACCAAGGGGCCCAAACTGCTTCTCTTAGGGTCCCCCCAGGGGCAATAGTCTGTGCAAACAGCAGGTAAAAATGCAGTGCAAGGAGTTAAGGTGGCCACACATGTGGCGATTTGTGATCTTTCGTGCGACCATCCAAAAAAATTTGCAAAATGGAGAAAAATTTGTGAAATGTGACTTTTTTTGAAGTGCTCAACGGCGTCCATTTTGACGTGCCTGCAATTTTTTTTGACATGCAACAAATTTTTTTGTGCCCATTCTGCAAAAAAACCACCAATGGCAACACAGATATCCACCGCAAATCCATGCCTGGTGAAAAATTTTGCTCATCACTTTGCTCGTCAGGAACAGGGAAAGAGTCAGGAACCAGAAAAATCAACAACAGAAAACAAATTAGATTGCGCTCTATGGGGCAGGGACCTCCTTCCTACTGTGTCTCATACCACATGGCACTTACTCCCTGTGCATTTATACTTATATATTGTATTTATTATAACACTTGTCCTCCCTGTGTGTAATTTTGTATATTGTAAGATTGTACAGCGCTGCGTACCCTTGTGGTGCTTTATAAATAAAGTTATTTATAAATAAAGTTATTTTTGGCACCAAACTGCGACATGATGAATCCATGCTTTGGCCTGTCACTACTTGGTGCTGATGTTCCGTAATATGGAAACCACGTGGCGCCCATGGGTGTCCCAATCTTGGGAGTACGATAGGTGCCGAAGGGCAATTGTGCCAGACAGACTCTTGTTTTTCAGGCAGAAATAGAAATGTTAGATTTTTGTGGCCTTGTCCCTTAAAACCCTAAGTAAACCTTACCCTTCAGTCTCTATAGCGCTGGGTACCCTTACACTGACGCTATAAATATTCACTACACAAAACTGGTGGGAGAGACCTTTTATTAAGCTGTGAATTGTATTATAAATTTCTGCAGACCGACACTTGATGAAAGATGTTTTGTTGAGCCGGTGGCGGGGAGCTTATTTCTCTAACAGTTATGGAATTCATGCTGAGAGACCTAATACCATAGTAAAAATATATAAAAAAAGGGGAAATCAATAGTCCCAGATACTGGAACATGGACCTCAAATGTACTTCATTTTAATTGAAGTGAAGGGAAATTGATTTTATATTTGCAGCTTCGTTATTTTGATTTTCCGACAGCTGTTACATTTGCTTAAGGCGAAAAAATCCTTTTCAGGCGCGAGGTGTCTGAGGTATGAATTCTAAATGCAAAAAAACATTCCAACATTAATAAATTATTTATAATTGTTTTTCCCCGCTGCTCTCAGGAGCCTCTAACAACAAAACCGAAATGTTGCCTGTGATGAGAATGTCTTTGACTCCCTTTGTTTCCTATTCAGAATGTTGGCTAGAAAATATTTTACAGCGTTCATAATAAAAGAGTGTAAGAGTTGAAATGCACATACTGTGGCTCATTTACTAACACGGGGGAAACTTGCCCCGGTTCATTTATCCACAGCAACTGATCATTATGATTCTTTAAGCATTCTACTTTCCCTAGGCTACCCAACCCTAGCAGTTCTGTGGTTGCTATGGGTTATTGGATAGTGGCAGTTTGCCCCATGTTACTACATTGCCTTCATAAAACAGTTAAAGGTCAACCACAGCTAAAAGGAAGTTTATTCCTGACAAAATAGGGTTACCTTGCTGTTTCCTACAGCTGCCGGCACTATGCCATATAAGATAAAACAGCCTTTGATACAGCCTTCCTTTATGGTCAGAACCTATGCCACATGTAGTGCCCAGCTTTGGGACCCGTGCTTAAGCATTTGCACTTCTACCTTTTACTCTGGGGGTACACTATGGGGCACATTTACTAATCCACGAATCTGAATCCTAAATGGGAAAAAATCGGATTGGAAACGAACATTTTGCGACTTTTTTGTCGCCGTCGCGGTTTTTTTTCGTATTCTGCGCGATTTTTTCATCGACGTCACGACTTTATCGTATTTTGCGCGACTTTTTCATCGCCGTCACGATTTTTTCTTATTCAGCAATTGTAAACGGCGGAAAAACCAATCCGATTTTTCGCGACAGCGACGAAAAAGTCCCGGAAAATATACGATAAAGTCATAACGGTGGCGAAAAAATCGCGTTTGGACGCTTTCGGTCTGTTCGTGCATTAGTAAATCTGCCCCTATGTATACCCTATCACTATGTATACCTTGTGCCACAATACAAACCACGGAGGGCTGCACCAGCTGTGGCATAGGGCCAATGGCCATTGAGAGTAACACAAAAGCCCTGTTCCTTGAAAGGACTTTCAAAATAAAACTTTCTTATGGGTTGCAGTTGGTCTTAAATGGAAAATAACCCTTTGTAGAATTAGATTGTAGCGTAAACTGCATATTGATACATGAAGGCTTTGCTCCTTGTTTGTACAGAGCCTATTTGGCTCTGTATCTAACTATTTATAGTTTATATAAATACTGGAAGGTATTCCTCAGTTTTTTCTACAGCGAGGGTTATTATTATTATTAACATTTATGTATAAAGCGCCAACATATTCCGCAGCGCTGTACAATAAGTGGGCTACATGCATTGGACATACAGAGTAACATATAAAGCAATCAATAACCGATACAAGAGGTGAAGAGAGCCCTGCCCAAAAGAGCTTACAATCTACAAGGGTTCTGCACAGGTATAATGGTCATAGTATTTTACCAACAGAGGGGTAATCTAAATACTGCTGCCCAAGAATATAAACTAGGGATGTATCTAAAGCTCCGCCATCAGGGGGTAATAGCTGTCTTTATATGACTATTAGACTTGACCACCTGGTATCTGCTCCCAGTGATTCATTTACAGAAATAGTTCCAATAGGCTCTGGTCATTATATCACTCATTATTAGAGCTTTGCAGTCCTTCAGTTACTTGATCTGTGCATTGGAAACCCTTGTGTTACAATCATTTGCAAATATTTTCTCTCCTTGTTGGCATATATTGTGCTTTTGACCATTAAAAAAAAATATATGCTAAGAGCCCCTCTGGATTGGCGCATTACCACCCACCAGTATATTCTCAACAAATTGATACAATAGTGGGTATTTACTGCTTGATGATAATTATAAAGTGCCCATACAGAACAATTGGTTGAGCTTAGCAAGCATCTGCAAAAAAAGTCATTTTTCCATGTTGGAAGCCAATATTCTGTGCCTACATTGTTTTTCTATTAGATCTGTAAGTGGCACGTTCCTCAGCTTAAGAGCTCTTGTTGGCTTTATAATGACCAGTATCTACGCAGTTGAATGAATGCACAATTAGTGTAGTTTTTCTGTTTTCAAAGGCCCTTTGTTTAATCCTACCAGTTAACATTGTCGGTTGTTTTACTACCACTTAAGCAAATGTCATACTTTCTTACCCAGCGGCCCTGGGCACCTACCTGAAACTGCTCTACAGAAAATGATTCACAGAAGAACTCCCCCTATTAAATGTATATGAGAGTTACTCAAGATGTGCCAATGTGCCAGGTGCTACATGCCAGCAAACATAATGCATACATTGAATTAAATACCTTGCTTAATGGTCAATCTTAATGGTCAAACTGTCAAATTGCAGGCCCGTTTAGCCTAGGCATGTTAGTTTAACTAGTTCAGAAATAAACAGACTATTCACCTTCATATAACGACTGTTAAAAATAATTTTCTTTCCATTTTTTCCATAGCATTCAGTACTCTGATAATAACTTGCAGATACAAGAATCTCTGCCAGACATGAGTATGTGCAATGGAACCACTTGAGATCAAACTACTTCCAATTATATGCACTTTTTTTTTCTCTCTCCTCATTGTGCTTTAGTCCATTTAAAAAATATATGGTAAGATTGGCTGGTAGTGCAGTGCATGATGAACGCCCATCTGGGTTCGCAGATTACCCACTCCATTGTATATGGAACAAATGGATACAATGATGGTTATTGAGAGCCTAATGATAATTGTGAGCCCCCAGGGTGAAATATTGCTTGAGCCTATCAACCATCTGCGAAAAGTCATTGCTCCATGCTAGAAGCCAAAATGCTGTGTTTTACTCTTACATCTGGTCTATTCCATTGCAACCAATAACTACCACCATGGCTATCATTGTTCTGTCAAGCTCTGAGGTCTCAAATGCACCCTAATTGTTTCCATTTGTATTTATGTGATAGATATATTAAGAGCTCAATGTATATCTATTAACCACCTAGCTGCTTTGAAGCTTGTAGTTTTAGTCCTGGCTAGGCTATCATTATTATGCTGGATGGCCTCAGCCTTGGCCCTTCTGTTAGCTCAGTGTTGGGCAACTTTCTTTTTTATTCAACATATTCAAGGGCCCATTTATATTAAAGGGGTAGAATACCCCATTGTTTAGCACAAGTTCAAAAAATAGGGCTTGGACTGAACATGCCTTTTTCCCTAAAAAAACGATGGTACTTCTAAACAGGGAAATTGAAGCTGCTCCATGTTTGGTCCTTGCGAGGCAGATAATTAGATAACCAGTGTTTAGATTATTCCCCTGCATAATGGACTTCAGCTTATAAGGGAAAAGGTATGGAGTTGTACACTGCTCTGAATTAAGAGAAGGCCCTCTACCACAGAATCCATTGTAAGAAAATAATTCTACTTTTCCTCTGTATTTCCTTTTCCTCTGTACATTTTCTTTAGAGTACTTAGGGTATGAAGATGAAGTAATACAGGTATGGGATCCCTTATATGGAAACCCCTTATCCAGAAAGCTCCGAATTACGGAAAGCCCTACTCCCAATAGACTCCATTTTAATCAAATAATTCAGAATTTTAAAACTATTTCCCTTTTCTCTGTAATAATAAAACAGTACATGTACTTGATCCCAACTAAGATATAATTACCCCTTATTGGGGGCAGAACAGCCCTATTGGGTTTATTTAATGGTTAAATGATTCCCTTTTCTCTGTAATAATAAAACAGTACCTGTACTTGATCCCAACTAAGATATAATTACCCCTTATTGGGGGCAGAACAGCCCTATTGGGTTTATTTAATAGTTAAAGTATTCCTTTTTCTCTGTAATAATAAAACAGTACCTGTACTTGATCCCAACTAAGATATAATTACCCCTTATTGGGGGCAGAACAGCCCTATTGGGTTTATTTAATGGTTAAATGATTCCCTTTTCTCTGTAATAATAAAACAGTACCTGTACTTGATCCCAACTAAGATATAATTACCCCTTATTGGGGGCAGAAAAGCCCTATTGGGTTTATTTAATGGTTAAATGATTCCCTTTTCTCTGTAATAATAAAACAGTACCTTGTAATTGATCCAAACTAAGATATATATAATCATTATTGGATTCTAAACAATCCTATTGGGTTTAATTAATGTTTTATTGATTTTTTAGTAGATTTAAGGTATGGAGATCTAAATTACAGAAAGATCCGTTATCCGGAATACCCTTGGTCCCGAGCATTCTGGATAACGGGTCCTATACCTGTATTAAAAATGGCAACCCTAGACATTATCCTTCTATTGTGGCACAGGCAGTTACTGTAGCCCTAATCTTTACTCATGACTTGATCCATGAGGATATAAAGTCAACACAAACTCACGATACATTTCCAAGCACAGAAAAGAATCTTGCTCACTAGACCTTACAGTAGGAAGGGTAAACCTTGCTATAAAAGAGATAAACGCATAGGGAGTGGAGTTGTTTGTCAACCATATAGGGCTATAGAATGAAAAGGAGTGATGCACGGAATCTCAGCCAGTAGTTCATACACAGAGATGTACATGCTTAGGATACTAATAGGGAAAGGGTTTGACAGGGCAGGCTATGTGGCATTAGGTGGTAGAGCAAAGTGTTAAGAAAGCTACAGATAACATTTTTCCTTCTCTCTCTCTCACTATCATCATTCAGCCGGCAAATGAAGGTTATTTTTCACAATCAGTCGTAGAAAAAGAAAGAGAGAGCAGCTAGAGATGGTGACCTTCACTGACCGTAGCTGTGTTCTTCCCCTCATGCCTTATGGATTGGATTCTCGCCTACTCCATTCACTCGCACTCTCTCATGAAGGCTATCATGATAATTTCACTCTTTTCCATGAATTACTAGTAACAGAGGTACATTAAAAGACCTCTGTAGAAATCATGAATGACATTTATACTGGCATTAGTCACTTATTGTAAACAACCTCCCAAGGTTACTTTTTCATTTTATCATGTTCCATAAGACACTGTAAATAAATTCTTATTTTTTTTATTGCATCTCCACCCTTTAAAAGCAGAATGCTTGAGGAGAATATTATTGGCCTTGCTCCTAGAAAAACAATTACAATGATAGTTGCAGAGACAATAAAGCGATATATTTCATATAATGAACTTCCATTAAGCCAATATCTTGCAGCAAATGGATCTCCTGTCTATAGTTCTGAGGATTTCTTTCAAAGGTAATAACACAAAGTATATGGTGGTATGTTAAGGTGGCCATACAAGGACCGACTGTTGCTGCCGATATCGGTTCCTTAGATTTAAAAGATTTTGGCGGATCGAGGACCACATCGGCTCCCCGAACTGACTGTGCCATTGCCGCCGTTAGAATTCCCCAGGGCCAAACAATCGAATTAGCCTATATTTGCCTGGTATCACCCACCCGTAGGTGGGGATATCGGGACAAGATCCACTCGCAACCTCTCCAAGCGAGCGGATCTTAACGTGTATGGCCACCTTTAGTATGCTGTTGGCCAAGCACAAATCAGTGACTTTGCCCAAAATGGTCGGGCATATAGGGCTGACACTTTGCCCAGCTCCTTGCTCCAGGCGGTAGGGGGGGGGGCAGGGATGTCACAGGGGGCGGGGAGAAGGAAAGGGCAGACAGTGGCACCACAGGGACAGAGAGGGGCAGACCCTTGATGGCAAGCGGTGGGGATATGATGTGGCAATCAGCTATTGGCCAATCATCGTGTCCATTTCAGAGAGTCTTGCCTGGTTTTCTTAATTTGAAAAACCGAGCAGGCAGTTCAAAACCGGAGAGGTGGTTGTGTTGTGAAATGTCCTTTCTAGTGATGGCAGATACTGTTAATGCCTTTAAGAGGGGCCTGGATGAGTTCTTGAACAAGCAGAATATTCAAGGCTATTGTGATACTAATATCTACAGTTAGTATTGATGTTTGTATATATAGTTTATGTATGTGAGTGTATAGATTGGTAAGTATAGGTTGTGAGTGCTGGGTTTACTTGGAAGGGTTGAACTTGATGGTCTTTTTTCAACCCTATGTAACTATGTAACTATGTAGGTGGCAACCCTACGGGGATACATAAATGTTCTAAATCTAAAGAATGCTTCCAGGCTGTGAGGCCTAAGCAAAAGAAAGAAAGAAAAGCTGTGCCCCATATTCCATACTGGAGAAGAGTAATGGAACAAACCACAAAATATAAGACATTTATTTTTCAAATTTCTTCCTCTATGTAATGTAATCAGTTGAATATTCCCTATTATTGTTTAAATATCACAGAATTTTTTTTAAATCCCATTACGGGGAGGCCTGTTTATCAAAATTGTGAGGTTTAAGAGTTTTTTTCTACATCCATAAACTCACAAGTTGAAAAAAACTCAAATGTTTGATTATTTTATTTATTATAATATCCAAATATAATAAATAAACTTGTTTGAATAAAATTGTGGAAAAGACTTGAATACCTTGAACTTGCGAGTTTACAACCTAAAAAAATACTCAAAAAACTTGAATTGAATGATTACATTTTGCCTAGGACAGCTCCCATTGATTTCTACCTGACCTCACAAGCTTTTAGATGCTGAAGTTTTACATTCAAGTTTTTTGAGCATTTTAGCTCAATAAATACTTAAGGGCAGATTTATCAAAATTCAGACATGTTGTTTTGGAGTTTCTACCACTTGCAAATGAAAAAAGTACAAATGTTTCCTTAGTTATTAAAAACAGCAATGTAGAAATACATAACAATTATTTGTAAATCTGTCCCTTCATTTGGCGTTATTATTATTAACATTTATTTATAAAGCGCCAACATATTCCGCAGCGCTGTACAATAAGTGGGTTACATACATTGGACATACAGAGTAACATATAAAGCAATCAATAACCGATACAAGAGGTGAAGAGAGCCCTGCCCAAAAGAGCTTACAATCTACAAGTTATAATTCAAGTTCAATAGTTTTAGAGCAAAGAAACTCAAATTCTGGTAAAAATTTAAATTGCAGCATTGATAAATTAGCCCCAAAGTATAGGAATGCAAGATCTCTTATACTAGGAGACAGAAAGTAGTAAAACCCCTTTCAAAAGAAGGTGTTAATTCTCTAAGTCCATATACAGCTTGTAAATGTTCTCTTTTAAAGAGGTGCTAAGTGGTCAAGGTTTATTTGCTTAATTGCCCTGCACTATTTAGGGGAAAGAAGAAAAAAATCCAAATTATAACTGAAGAAAACATTGAACACTTGATAGTATTAATGTTGTTGTTGACAAGTATTTGGAAAATGTAAACATATCCTGTAGCTTCATACAACAGAATGGCGGGCACAAGAAATACATAGAAGGCAAAGAAGGCCCTGCTCATTACATTAGGCTGTTTAACTAAGCCAAGAGAACTCATCAAAATATGATGATAGGCCATCAACTAAATAAGTTCCAACTGCCTACCACCAAAATGATCCTTCCTTCTGAGTACTTGGGCTAAAACCCCTCTAGCACTCAGAGAGAAATAATGGGTTAGCAACAATTCCCTAGCATGTAATTAGGTGGGTCACCGAGATGGCCTCTCCTCCTAAAGGTGCCCATACACGTTAAGATCTGCTCGCTTGGCGAGGTCGTCAAGCAAGCGGATCTTCTCCTAATATCCCCACCTACGGGTGGGTGATATCGGGAAAATGTAGGCTACTGGGGCCAAACGATCGAATTCTAACGACGGCAATGGCACAGACGGTTCGGGAACCGCACCAACGAGCCGATGAGGTCCCCGATCCGACTAAACCTGCCCGATTGATATCTGCCCAATTTTAGGTCAGATATCGGTCGGGTAAGACTGCAATAGTGGGGGCAATAGTGCTTGAAGCAAATTTGTAGAAAAATAAGGAACATGCATGGACAAAAAGTGCCTTTCATGAATTTACAGCTGCTACCAAAACTGCAGTCAGGGTCGGACTGGCCGGCGGTGTACCGGGAGAAAACCCGGTGGGCCCCAGTTCTGATGGGTCCCACTGCGTGGTGGAGCGCTAGGGGGTTGAGATACTTACGCTGGAGCCGGTAGTTATACGGAGTAGTGGGCCCTTAGCTGGGGGGGCAGGGGGAGGCCCTTTTATCAGGTTTTCCGGTGGGCCCTACCTTGTGCTGGAATTGTAGACAGAAAAATTGTGGGCAACAAAAATTCCAAGGGTTTGTAAATGATCCCTTATTAAACCTTAAACAAAATCTCCTGTTCATTTCTGATGCTTCCTTACTGTTATACATCTTTATATCTTTATTTATTGTCACAGGGTGCTAAGTACACTATGCTGTGCCACATAAATACATAAACAAATGCATGCATATATACTGTATATATATAATCCTGTTGCACCACTGCTTCCAATTTGTTGTCCTTCTACAAATAAATGGTAACAAATTGCTTTCCCCTATCTCTCGCATCCTGCTAATTAAATCTATTAAGGCCATTTGTTAGTGCATTGGAAAGCAACTGCCCGGGTGATTCAGAGAGTGGCTGGCTCCCAGTGACTGTCAGTGGGTTTCTATTAGTAGAGAACTAGATAAAAAATTATCTTAGTGCATTAATTCTATCACAAGGGTGAAGTCATATGATTAAAGGGCATTAGTAATGTAAGTGGAGCTGTTAATGCAAACACTCGGGTTTTATAACAAGAAATACTGCTCTGCGCAGCTGTAGTCACGATTTAAGTGAAATAATGAAAAAACAACAGAAAAAGCCCTTTTCTTGACACCGAATGGCAATGCGTAGGAACCATAGGTACACATATCCCTTCTAATGGGACCATGGCATTCAGAATAAACTCTCGTAGTCATATTGAACTCAGAATACAAAACAAAATGGTTTCATTCTGTGCCGGGGCCCCTTTGATCTTGCAAGCAGTGAGATACCAGTAAACAGGCACCATAGATTTTTACATAGATTTTTCTGGTCCTCGCAGGGTTAACCTTGGTGATCAAAGTACCTCCTGTATCTGCTTTCCATTTACTTGAATGAAAAAATGGCAGACATTTGGGTATTATTCAAAACACCCCATGTGCCAGTGACCGAAAGCCGGGCATGCAACTAAACAGCCTCTCCTGTTTCGAGGTGGCCAGACAAGTGGATCTCTCCCCGATATGGCCATCTTAAGCTGAGTTGCTATTCGGCTGATCTGATCATATGGCCCTCAGGCCAACAATCTAATCATAACAAAGGTAAATACCAGCCACCAGGAGTGGACCACATCAATGAGCCAATGCGGTCCTCACCCCAACAGTAAAATCAAACCTGCCAGATTGATATTGATTTTCAGCCTGGTATTAGTCAAGCAGGCCGGTTGGCGGGCCCCATACACAGGCCAATAAGTTGCCGACTATGTCCAGAGTGACCAAGTCAGCAGCTTTTATCAGCCTGTGTATGGCCACTTTTAGGGAAGCAACAAAACATACTTTAAATATAATGCATATCTAAACATCTCTGAACGTTTAGCAGTCAGAAAATGGGATAGTTTTGCCATTGTACACAGCCCAGTGGTCAACTAGTCTGTTTAAGAAAGTCCAAATCAGCAACATCTGCCTGTGTATGAGCACCAAAAGCCATCAAATGATCTCCACATATGGAGTTCCAAGGAGAACTAAGGAATTAGAGACATTGCAGGATTCGTTTAGCCTTACTAATTGTGCCTGCAGTTGCATGCTACTACATGAATAAGGAAGAAGAAACTGCTTTAGGGGAAAGTAATAAGTCTAAGCACATGACTATGAAGATTTTCATTCATACAGGTTATGGATATCTATAAATAAATCTAAAGCAACTGGACTTGCTAAGTAATCATTGAAGATGTTTCACTACTCATCCGAGCAGCTTCTTCAGTTCCACTGACTGGAATGGATGAGTAGTCTAAGCACATGTCATGCAGAATCATGTAGAAGATTCTTATATTTTGAGACTTACTACTGAGTAGAAAATGGGTGAAAACACAGTTTCCCAAGTCATTGATTGACTAACTGGTAACTGATAGATACAATATTTAAGTCAGTCAATCTCCCTTGTACACATGCATGTAGGACGTAGACCACATCTCTCAAAAAATATTTACTCCAGATAGTCCTCAATTACAGGATCTCCTTTCTCATACCAACCCAAGCTCTAGAAAACGTCCGCTTTCCTCGAAATATAGGAATATGGCAACTCATTCCACCAGTAGGACTGTTCTATATCACAAGTCCTTCTGGGAAAAACAACCAGTGGCTTGATGAAGCTTTTGTGGCAATAATAATAATAACTACTTTACTGGAAACTACATCCTTTCACATATAAAGAAAACTATGGATGGCAAGGACAGGATGAAGGCCGTAAGGGGCCCCTTTTGGACATGCCAGCAACAGAGAAGAGGAGCTATAGGAGAACAAAGTCTTCCGCAGATCTAGTTTGCAGCTTAGTATAATATTGTATTGCATTTTTCATCAGCATTCCTGACGCCTAGTCCAAAAAAATCAATTTGCTTCAAAACTCTGCACCATTGCACAGATTTAGAAAATGTCGGTTTTGCTTTTATGAATTGTTTACAATCCCCAAGAAGACAGCATTCAGGCAATTCAGCATGGTAACAACACCTGCAAGTCATAAAGTGCTATTTAAGCAAAATCCCCATAAGGAGACGCCGTGGTTTCTACCTGCAGGTTTTCAATGTGGAGAAGTTTGTTTTTCTGTTTCCTTGGGGAGAATGGATCTCTGCTGCTGCAGTAAAACGGAGGGCCCACTGTGCGGAGCTTATTATGGGATGTCGTTAGAAAGCCCGGCGCATGGAGTGCATTGTGTGTCGACAAGTGATTCAGAGAAGCAGATGTAATTCTGAATATTTAGATGTTTTTTAAAAAGAGCGTAACCTCCAACCGCCATACATCACATCGACGGAAAGCCGTGTTTATTTAATAAGCGTTTAAGTGGGATTGTGCCATTTAATAGGAATAATATACTGCTAATTTGGAGAACTGTAATGTAAACATTGTGTTATACAATTGCTAATAAATACAAGTTTAGCTGTGTGTACAAGGCTGTGTACAAGGGCTCTTTACATTTATTGTACTGGGAAATCATTAATCACAAACATAGGGATTCTGTGGATTTTATCCTTAATTGCACAAATAGGAGCCAAAGATCAATGCAAAGTGTCATTAGCACCTGAGAAAGAATAGCCTGCTTTGTATTAGACAAGCACAAAGAAGAAAATAAATATGAACGAACGGTTCCTTTTTGGTATATATTATATGGAATTGATGTTCCACCCCCCCTTACTCTCTATGAAGGCATTGTTGGCTTTATTTGTAGTTTAAGCCTTACAATAAGCTACCATAGTCTATCAGGTTGGCTTATCACTCATAGACTTTCCCACGGCCATCATATTGCATTATAATTTCCCAATAAAGACCAAAAGGGGGTGTGGCCAAGAAGCAAATGCTCATTGTCTGATGTGATTAAGGGGTTATCCATCTGAACAGGGCTGCAAATGTAATTGTATGTATGTATGTATATCTTTATTCATAAAGCGCTACTTATGTATGCAGCGCTGTACAGTAGAATACATTAATACAAACAGGGGGTTAATAAGATAATAATAGATAAATACACAGTACAACAATACATACAGATAGATACAAGACAAATACAGCTGCAATAAGTTAAGAGTCGAGGACACAAGAGGAAGGAGCTTACAATCTATATGGGAGGGTAACTTACAGACTCAAATAGGCAAATGCAGTATAAGTGCTGTAGGTCACAGTGGTTGACATTACCACTGGGGATGACTCCCCCCAGGTTTTTCATACCTTATACAGCATGTAAAGATGCAATAAAACTATGCCACCATAAGTATTACACCGTAACAAATTGTGGCCCTTTAAAATGCCTGGGAATATAATTTAGTAAGCTCTGTCCCTTCCTGACAATTATAGGAACATTCACAGAAGAAAATAGCTCTTGCACTGCAAATATATAGGAAGGCTGGTCGTGCATGGAGATAGGTGATCAGTAGCAGGAGCAGACCCTGTGGCTGCAGGCAGGAGAATGTTTGTTTAATGTCCTTAGAATAAAGTTTATTACAACATTAAATGGCACAGTTATGTCCAGCATCAATCAATAGCCCAATGAAGGGGCTATTTAAGCCCACCTGGATCATTTGCCCATCTGGCTTGTCCAAGCATTAAGTATGCTGTTCCTGAGTATCTGTCCTGTAAATCGGTTCCCTTGTTCCCCTCTGGTTATGACTCTCCGGTTTTGACTGTTGGCCTGTTATATGGACTTTAATTCTTTTCTGCCTGCCCTGACCTTCGGCCTGTGTTAAGGATTTGTTTTTGATTGCCTTTGCCTGAACTTGAACTTGTCTGTAGTTGAACCTCACCTTGTTGCAAGTGGTTATTCAGCAAGTGGCTCCAAACCAACACTCCCCCTAAAACTGCAATGAGTTGCCTTTCCATTAGCATAAGTAAAATACTTTTTATAGTATATTATAGTATATTTATCGTTTTGCTACAGACCAACATGGGGTAGCCCAGGGTACATTATGCACAACTTCACATCAGTGAGGCTAGGGGCTGCCTCAGTTGTGCCTGGGGTGAGTATAAGAAGGTGCACTATACACTATGTGAGTGTAGTCCCCCTTTGTAAGCAGCACTGGGGGTGGATGTGATTCTAGACGTTGGAGATGTTAAGCTGATTTTTAAAAAGAATTCCTACCTTTCCACACAGAAATACCTACCTGAAAGGAATGTGTCTCGCAGTTACATGGATAATCTCACCATTTAGAGCATCACTTGGCCAATTGTGTTTATGTCAATAGGGAGGGTGTGGAAAGCCTACATTGGGCAAATAGACTGTTTGTCTTCGTGATTACTGAATCCTATAGCTAAAAGAGCCTTTATTCTGCAACTCCAGAAAAGTAGGAGTTCAGAGGTTTTAGCACTTTGTCTCGGCTTAAAGTTTTACTTCTCTTTTCATTTCTAATGGCAGATTTCAGGGTTTCTGCTATGCAACCAAAGCACACCTTTCCAAGTTTCTACATAAAGTATAACTATTTAATCACATTCCAGCCTAATTACTGTGCGCTGCGGCTGGCTATTGTTGCTACATGCCCTCTCTCATGCTTTAACATTATATTTCAGAACAGATGAGGCTACCCTCATTCAGATTTGTTACTTCTTCATTATCCATATCTATACTATTCAATGCTCGCATTGGATTCTCTACATGGCAACTTAAGCTGGCCATACACACCCCGATAATATTGTACGGAACCTCGTTTTGTACAAAATTCGGTACGTGTATAGCAACTCGGTGAGGCGACCGATATCACAGGAGGCTGCTGATATTGGTCGACTCGCCAATCGGTCGGGTTAGAAGATTTTGATCGGGCGCCATTAAAGGCCCCTGAGCAAAATCCATGTTCAGGGCTGAATCTGCAGAAGGAGGTAGAAATCCTATTGTTTCTACCTCCATATCTGAGGATTCAGCCCTGAACGTCAGTGGAGGGTTGGAACAATCTTTTGTGCGGCCAATGGTCGCCACGTGTGTGGCCACCTTTAGATATGAAATCTACAAGACTATTCCTTGATATTTTTTCAGCCACCTCCCTATATATGTATCCATAACTCACAGGGCCACTATGGGACAGCAAGAACAGCAAGAGAAAACTCTTTACAAAAGGCAGGAGACAGAGAGAGTTTTCTCTTCACCCACTGAAAATATGAAGAGGTGGAGTGAACCTGTAGTACTCACTAGTGATGAGCGAATCTGTCCCGTTTCGCCGGAAAATTCGCAAATCTTCCAAAAGTTTCGCGAAGCGGTGGAACATTTGCGAAACGGCGAACGTGAAAATGTCGCACATCAAAAAAAATTGTTGCCCGCAGCTATCCTTTCATCACACGGCTATTCTTTTGTCGCCCGCGAATCCATGCCTGACGAAACATTTCGCCCATCACTAGTACTCACCTCCCTGCTTGTAATGCTGGAGAGCGGTTCCATGCAATGTCCAAAATACCCCTAACAGAACACTGATGTTAATATTACTGATGAGGAAATTTTTCGCCAGGTATGGATTCGCTGCGAAATTCCACATTTTGCCATTGATGATTTTTTTTATCATCATTTATTACTATGACTGGAAACCAAAATGAGAAACAAAGAAAGGGTCAGAAAGACCATAACATGTAGGAGGCATTATAGGAGGACACAGCCCATAGGACAGCTGGACAGGGCAGCATCACAAAAGGCTTACAATAAATTTGAAAATGATCATTCTTTTTGTTTTATCAGCAAAAACATCCACATTTGTGATCAAAGTAGTATCTCCGACATGTTTGTCTAACACATCTGTAAAGCTTCTGTTTCGTAAACAATTATTATTTGAAGCTCAGAGGTCCTTTATTAGGAACCACATGTAACCATAACAAGAGAACTGACCCATGGCGTCCAATGTTTAGCCTATAATGAAAAGAAGGCGAAACCATCCTCTCTCAATCTACCTCAGCATGATTGCTATTTTTCCCAGAAAAATCATCATTAGAATGTCGCTATGTGTTGTGTTTTGGTTGAAAAAAATAAATGTTTTTTGGCACCAAAAAAAAAATTTCAGAAACATGCAGCCGTTTTCCCATTGGTGAAATTTTGGCAAAATGGGCCATTTTTGCTTCCTATTTATGATGGGTATTTTTTAGGGTTCCCACCTTTTCTGCAAAAAAATTACCAGCCTTCCTATATTTTTATCATTTTTCATGATTAATAATATTTTACCTATCAAGCCAGTAAAATGTCAGCCAGTTGGCAACCCTAGTATTATTAAATAGTTGGCATAACTATTTACTTCTATTGAAATAGATGTTTGTGCATCAACTTGAGTGTAAAATATGTTTTTTCAAGAGTAGCCATTTTTTCTTTTAACAAAAAAAAACCACAATATTAAATCTATACATTTATTAAAAAAAATTGTGTGATTTCATTCATGTTGGTATTTATGTACATGTGTATTTTGCCTTATTTATGAGTTTTTTGCCTTATTTATGAGTTATTTGCCTTATTTCTGAGTTGTGTTTCAAAGCAAAGGAACGGTGCAGTTCAAGCTCATTTTACTGTGATCTGCTTTGCTCTGGCACTGATTGCTTTGCTTCTGGGCAAATTTCTCTAGCCCCACCCAGAGAACAGTGATGGCAGATATGGCTCTGCCGCAGGTATTATACAGTATCATTGGGCTGTTGGACTGCAAATGCATCTCAGACTTATGGAGACATATACAATCTGCCAAAAGCCAATTCTTTCCCAGTTCCCTGTATGTTAGATGTTTGATGAAGTTAATAAGTCAGGGATTGTAGGAATCAGCATGGAGGGTGGAGCTTCAGAGATAGCTCCACCCACCCAACCCACCAAGCTTCACTGTTGTGTAACTGGTGGACTGAGTATGATCATGCTGTCATTTAAAATTCCATGATAGGGACCAGAGCTTTTGATTGGTTTAAAAAAAAAAGCATTCAAAACTTTCAAGATGCAGAATGTTTATTTGTAAATTTTAATGATTTTTCCAAGTGAATTTTCCCATCCTTGTTCAACAAAAAATATAATCTTTTCATTGGTTATAATGGGTTACCACTATGTTTATTTTGGCTAAAAAAAACATGCATATGTGAAAAAACTAGAGAAAACAAACAAGTGAAAGCCATTATTAAGCCAAAAGCTCACATTTTTCACTCGTTCAGGCTTCGCTAAGTCACTATTTATGGCAGTCCCTGCATAGTTGCAGAAAGAGTTTCCTGTAGAATAAACCCACAAGCCACATCCTCAGCTTATTCATAGCTTCTACTTGCAAATAATCAGCATGAATATATTTTGTGAACTTCCTAATATTTTGTGTATACACGATGAAGTGACAATTGTTCCAGTACAGGTATGGTATCCCTTATCCAGAAAGTTCTGAATTACGGAAAGGCCATCTCCCATAGACTCCATTATAAGCAAATAATTTAAAAAAATATATATTTTTTCTAATAATAAAACAGAACCTGTACTTGATCCCAACTAAGATATAATTACCCCTTATTGGGGGCAGAACAGCCCTATTGGGTTTATTTAATGGTTAAATGATTCCCTTTTCTCTGTAATAATAAAACAGTACCTGTACTTGATCCCAACTAAGATATAATTACCCCTTATTGGGGGCAGAACAGCCCTATTGGGTTTATTTAATGGTTAAATGATTCCCTTTTCTCTGTAATAATAAAACAGTACCTGTACTTGATCCCAACTAAGATATAATTACCCCTTATTGGGGGCAGAACAGCCCTATTGGGTTTATTTAATGGTTAAATGATTCCCTTTTCTCTGTAATAATAAAACAGTACCTGTACTTGATCCCAACTAAGATATAATTACCCCTTATTGGGGGCAGAACAGTCCTATTGGGTTTATTCAATATTTAATTTTTTTAGTAGACTTAAGCTATGGAGATCCAAATTACAGAAAGATCCCTTATCCGGAAAGCATTCTGGATAACAGGTCCCATACCTGTGCCGTCATTTCATATGAATTTCTGTTGTGTAGAATTATTTTATTAAGGGACTGATTTATCAATGCTTGAACTTGAATTTTTTCTTTGATTCAAATAGTTTTGTGCAAAGACTCCCAAATTTGAATGATGGTTTTCAAACCATAAATGTCTCATTTATATAATTATAAAAGGGGACCTGTCCCCCACACATAAAAAGCTGTATAATAAAAGTCCTATAGAAAATTAAACATGAAAACCAAATTCATTTTCTTCATTAAATCATCGATACCTGCTATAAATGTATTTACAAATCTGAGCTGTCAATCTTATATTGCCTGCCCCGCCTCTATGCTGTAGGCATAGAGGCGGGGCAGGCAATATATGATTGTCAGCTCAGATTTTTAATTACAATTACTTTAACTTTCCAGTCAGCATTTCCTAGATATCACCTAGATGGCAAATGCGTAAGATTCTGGGGTGATACAAAGCTTTCCTTTATAATAGTATTCACAAAATGGCGGCTGCTTGCTGGATGTGACTGTAGATTCCAGGACAGAAGGGAAAGAAAATTAAATAATTTATATAGTGTAAGTAAAGTTTATTTTACTCAAATAAAATGATTGAAATAAATGTGGAATTATTTTTTAGGGTGACAGGTCCCCTTTAAATCTCAAAGAATTTGAAAATCTCAGATATAAAACTTAGGCATCATAAAGCTTGTGAGTTCATGTACAAGTCGGTGGAAAATTTAAGTCATTTTTCCAATTCAGGTTTTTTTTAGAATTTTTCAAATTTTTTTGAGGGTTTGTAGACCCATTGAAGAAGAAAATGGATTCCACGCATTAGAGGATTTTTTCTTATGATTTCATTTGATCAGGTTTTTTTTTTATATGTAAATCTTATATATTATATATATATATAATATATAAGTAAATATTTGGAAATTGATTAATAAGATTAGGCTATACTAGGGGCCCCCAACCTTTCTTACTCGTGAGCCACAGTCAAATGTAAAAAGACTTGGGGAGCAACACAAGCACCATAAAAGTCCATGGAGGAGCCAAATAAGGGCTAAGATTGGCTATTAGGGGCCTCTATGCACACTGTCAGCTTGCAGGGGCTTTATTTGGTAGGAAATCTTGTTTTTATTCAACCAAAACTTGCCCCCAAGTCAGGAATTCAAAAATAACTCCCTGGTTTGGGGGCACTGAGAGCAACATCCAAGGGGTTGGGGAGCAACATGTTACCCCCCGAGCCACTGGTTGGGGACACTGGGCTAAAGGATAGAGGATTTACCAAAGAGTGAAATTAGAGCTAACAACAGAAAAAGCTCAGTAATTTCTTATATCCATTTATAGTAGAAAAATGTGAAAACAATTAAGGGGACCTGTTTTTGATAAAGTCATGCATCCAAGCTATAGGAGATCCATACTAATTATTTTTCATAAATAGATTTTATGATTTTGCTTTATAGTAAATGAAAGAGAAATGGTTTATTACTGCGCATCCTTCCACAAATAACTTAAATGTGGGAAAACTTAAAACCAGGGTACTGAGGTTTCACTGTATATACAAATGTCAGCAGAGTTATTAAAGTCTACTATAGTATAGAGAATGTATTAGAATTACAATGGTTCTTCTTAAACATGTTATGGAAATATTTCTGTCAGTTTTCTAGGATGATTCAGTGGAGTTTTAACATATAAGGGTTGACTCACTAAAGGTCGATATTTCGAGCGCTATTTATAGCATGCTTTAAAAATGTCATCTCTTCTTATTTTTTGGGACTTAACGCACGATTCACTAGCGTTTTTCCTGCGTTATTTTCCGCGCATGTGTTAATTCCCGCTGTGCACTATATATTTCGCCGTTTGCTATATTAGCGCACAGTTTAACGCACAATATTATGTACGTAACCATTATGTTCGTAAAACTACTTTTCTGCAAATGACCATTTCCCTGCAAACTGGAGGCTACATCACTCTAGGGCCAACACAAGTCGGATTTTTTCTTACATCTACCAATGGGTTTTCGCCAGAACCTCGATTTTTTCGTTTTGTTCCCCAAAAATATCTCCCATAATTTGTGATTTATTAATGTTTAGTTAACTTTTGTCAAAAAAAAATTCGGCAGGTTTTATCTGTTGAGTTTTATGGAGGAATAGCATAGTCAGCCTGTCCTTGAACTTTCAATGAGAAGTTTTCATGTTCAAGGGGGAGTTAATACCCCCATTGTTTTCAGTTTGTCCCAGCTTCAAGGGAAAGTTAATCCTTTCATTGATTTCTATTTCTCCCAGTTTCAAGTGAAACATAAACACATTATTGTTTTCCAAGAGTGAGTGCCAATGCTCCTAAAATGGCTGCTGGAGCAATTCCTATTTGGGAAAAATGGTGGATTCATGGAAACGAACATTTATTTAAACTCAAACTTTTGGAGTTTTGACAATACTTCAACTCGAAAAATTCGGGAAATTTTCTTACGAATGATTCAAGCATTATCGTGACATTTTAGAAATACAGCAATGATCGAGTTTAATTTGAATTTATACCATGTTGAGTTTATACGACTTTCAAAGCCAGAAAAAAAAATAATTTTAGTAAATGTGCCTCTTAGTGCTGCTACTGATCTCTAAAACAAAATCAAATCAAAAGACTGCCAGGGACATAAAGGCCCCCTTTATGCTAAACTGTTGCCATATAAATATTGCTTAATTATTCACTTGTGCCTTTTATTTCTATTTCTTAAATTAAGGGACATATTATTGCCCAATTATCAATCTAAAAAAAAAAGTTTTACAAAAAATTTTCTACGTAAATGAAGGGCCTTCCATTCTCAGGAGTTACGGTAATAAGGCCACTGTTACCAACAAGAGTAACCCCTTCCCCATGAGTTCCTTCTTCACTTACTGCAGAGGGGGTTCAGAGGCCGCAGTTTCCAACAATAGTAACCCCTCCCCATGAGTTCCTTCTACACTTATTGCAGAGGGGTTCAGAGGCCGCAGTTTCCAACAATAGTATCCCCTCCCCATGAGTTCCTTCTTTACTTATTGCAGAGGGGTTCAGAGGCCGCAGTTTCCAACAATAGTAACCCCTCCCCATGAGTTCCTTCTACACTTATTGCAGAGGGGTTCAGAGGCCACTGTTTCCAACAAGAGTATCCCCTTCCCCATGAGTTCCATCTTCACTTACTGCAGAGGGGATTCAGAGGCCACTGTTTCCAACAAGAGTATCCCCTCCCCATGAGTTCCTTCTACACATATTGCAGAGGGGGTTCAGAGGCCATTGTTTCCAACAAGAGTATCCCCATTCCCCATGAGTTCCTTCTTCACTTATTGCAGAGGGGGTTCAGAGGCCACGGTTTCCAACATGAGTATCCCCATTCCCCGTGGATTCCATTTTCACTTATTGCAGAGTGGGGTTCAGAGGCCACCGTTACCAACAAGAGTACCCCCATTCCCCATGAATTCCTTCTTCACTTATTGCAGAGGGGTTAGTGGTTCATGTGTGACTGCAATGAAAAGCAACCTTTTTCCCATGAGCCCCTTCACCCAACGCCAAGGAGATAGTGGTTTGTGTATGACTGAAAGAAACTCTGCCCTATGAATTCTTTGGTAATAATGTGTAAAACCTGCTTTCTAGCTCTTTACAAATAATAATGGAATGGACCTTGACAACTGCTGTAGTTTCAGCTGGAAAATAGAACTCTAAAATACATGATAAAAATGTTAAAATGGGTGCTTGGACTCAAAACACTTTTATTGCAGAATCTAAATGCAGTCACAGTATTATTATTTGTACTTGACTCTAGTGATACTTATTTCAATGTATTTGTGAATATCTTTGTAGTCCTTGTACAGAAAACACATTCGTTCTGAAGTAATTAAAGCAATACTTTATCGTGATCCTGGGCCCCGTGGGCACTGGAGATATGTCTAATTGTATGAGAAATGTGAAAATAAGACCAGATGCAGTGGAGAATTTTCTATACTGCCCCCTCCAAAGAAAACTTTTATTGCTTTGAATATGCAGAAGATGTTATAAAAATAATTGCATATACAGTCTATGTAATTGATCACAACATAGTGGGACTCTAATTAGAGAGCTTCATTATTTTCACAGTAATACATCTAATTTGTATACAAATTCTATCTAATTAAATTAATGAAAACCTGCTGAGGTAGGATCGTTTCTAATATTTGTTACATAACAACATGGCTGCGAGTGAGGATTACACAGTAGAAAATGCGTATATTAAGAAGCGGTCTGGTGTTTTTTTCAGAATGTTCAATACAATTGTAGAACATGTAGTCATAAATTGGTCCTATTTTCCCATTCAAAAATTGATTGAACTACTTGAAATGTATGTAGAATGCACTATAGCAGATGCCATAAATACTGAGAATGCAGCGGTGGACTAGATGCTGGTCAAGTGTTTTTTGTAGGTGGGCGTTGCGTCAAAAATGGCAGTAATGATCATTACATAATAGGCCACTAACCTCACTGAATGGGCCAGAGCACACAGCAACAAATTGACTGAATTATCCTGGGCAGTAAAAGAATGGGCTAGGTGTCACAGTATAGGTATGGGACCCGTTATCCAGAATGCTCAGGTTTTCCGGAAGAGGTGTCTTTCTGTGATTTGGAACTCTAAACCTTAACTCTGCTAAACAAATGATTTAAACAGTAATTAAACCCGATAGGATTGTTTTGGCTCCAATAAGGATTAATTATATCTTAGTTGGGATCAAGTACAGGTACTGTTTTATTATTACAGAGAAAAGGGAATCATTTAACCATTAAATAAACCCAATAGGGCTGTTCTGCCCCAATAAGGGGTAATTATATCTTAGTTGGGATCAAGTACAGGTACTGTTTTATAATTACAGAGAAAAGGGAATCATTTAACCATTAAATAAACCCAATAGGGCTGTTCTGCCCCCAATAAGGGGTAATTATATCTTAGTTGGGATCAAGTACAGGTACTGTTTTATTATTACAGAGAAAAGGGAATCATTTAACCATTAAATAAACCCAATAGGGCTGTTCTGCCCCCAATAAGGGGTAATTATATCTTAGTTGGGATCAAGTACAGGTACTGTTTTATTATTACAGAGAAAAGGGAATCATTTAACCATTAAATAAACCCAATAGGGCTGTTCTGCCCCAATAAGGGGTAATTATATCTTAGTTGGGATCAAGTACAGGTACTGTTTTATAATTACAGAGAAAAGGGAATCATTTAACCATTAAATAAACCCAATAGGGCTGTTCTGCCCCCAATAAGGGGTAATTATATCTTAGTTGGGATCAAGTACAGGTACTGTTTTATTATTACAGAGAAAAGGGGATCATTTAACCATTAAATAAACCCAATAGGATTGTTCTGCCCCCAATAAGGATTAATTATATTTTAGTTGGGATCAAGTACAGGCACTGTTTTATTATTACAGAGAAAAGGGAATCATTTAACCATTAAATAAACCCAATAGGACTGTTCTGCCCCCAATAAAGATTAATTATATCTTAGTTGGGATCAAGTACAGGTACTGTTTTATTAATATAGAGAAAAAAGAAATCATTTTTAAAAATGTGAATTATTTGATTACAATGGAGTCTATGGGAGATGACTTTTCCATAATTCGGAACTTTCTGGATAATAGGTTTCAGGATAGGGGGTCCAATACCTGTAGTAAGTAAAACAAAGAAAATTATCTATAGAAGAAAAACAAAACATTTATTTATGTTATTTTACTGCTGTGAAAAATACACGAGATGCCCTGACACCTGAGAGTTCAGCCCTTCACTCCTTCTTACCTTTCCCGGCTCAGGATCCGTGAGTACAGACTTGCTCCAGGTAAATGAATACAATGGAACACAGGGGTCTCCTTTTGTGAGACTGAACTTTCAGATTTTCTATAATAAGAAGTTTTCACCTCTCCTTAGTGCAAGACCACCCGTTGTGATATCATGCTCCTGTCTGCCAGGCACAGGCAGTCGCCCGCTAATTAAACTCTTGAAAAGTGATTAAAATAAAGACGTGGGATATATAATCCCAACTACACACAAAGAAAGTCAGAAGATCCCTTCATTTAATTTTCTAGGAGAGCTGCCTGTATTGTTGTGAGGTTGGAATTCCTGATCCATGAAAGTCATGTGCTGGATAAGATGCACAAAAGACTATCGGTGTTATCAGTATAGGAATCCTCTTCTTTACGGGGTCACATCCCACCGGGATTCAGATTTGGGAATATGCTTAGGGGCAAATTTATTCAATTTTTGCAATTTCTTGTAAATGAAGATACTGGGGCAGATTTACTAATCCACGAATCCGAATCCCGAAAGGGAAAAAAATCTTATTGGAAACAAAAATTTTGCGTTTTTTTTTTTCATCGCCGCCGTGATTTTTCGTAATTATCTCGATTTTTCATCTTCATCGCGACTTTATCGTATTTTGCGTGACTTTTTCATCGCCGTCGCGATTTTTTCATATTGAGCAATAGTAAACGGCGGAAAAACCAATCTGATTTTTTCGCAACGGCGACGAAAAAGTGGCAGAGATCCCAGTGCTAAATGGGTTATGATCTATGATCCTTTAGTTGTTATTGAACTCCTCTGATACAACATTGTGCTCAGCTTTACCTTCTATACCAGGGGTGGGCAAAATACGGCCCGCGGGCCACATCCAGCCCCTTGGCCTTTTTAATCCGGCCCGCCAACGACGCCAAGTCTCATCACGCGAGACTTGGTGTCATTGGCGGGCCGGAATTAAAGAGACGAAGGGGGCGTAACGCTGGCCTGGCCCTGTCCGCCCTGGCCCGGTTCGGCCCGGGGGTAAGTAAATGTGGCCCGTGAGCCAAAAAGTTTGCCCACCCCTGTTCTATACCTACACCTGCTGCTCTGAAAAGACCAACTATGAACCTTACATATAAAGCTATGGAGCTCTTCCCATCCCTTTAGATCAGAACCAGTAGCTCAGGGGCAACATGTTGCTCCCCAACCCCTTGGATGCTGCTCCCAGTGGCCTCAAAGCAGGTGAATTTCCGACTTAGAGGCAAGTTTTGGTTGCATAAAAACCAGACTGTAAGAACCTGCCTGGATTTGAACCAGGAACCCACTGCTTGTTGTGCAGTTTCCTTGCCTCACACCTATTTGAGCAGTACTGCTGGGTTCCTGGTTCACTTCAATAATATCCTTAGTTATCCAGGCAGGAATGATGGCTACAGGTGCTCTCTATTTACACAAGCCTGTTTTGAATCTTTAATTATGTAGCCTTTAAATCCCTACCTCCCAGTTTCTCCCACACCCATTATAGGTCTATCTACCATAGTTCCTGGGTGCGCATTTTGTCATGTCTGTCTGGTTCTGACCACTCCCTGTATCCTGACTTTGAGTGAATTCTGCCTGGATTGACCCCTTTGCCTGTTTGACTTCTCTAATGGATCCTGATTCTGTACTGCTCTACTGTTCTGGTTTTGACCTGGCCTGCCTGACTCTGATTCTTGTAAGCTCCTTCAGTCCTCTTCAAACAATCCGGTTCCCTTGCTCACTCAGAACCTTTGTCCTGGTCCTCTCACATTAAGACCTGGCGGACCCCAAGTAGCGGAGGGCTCCACCCAAAGCCAAAGGTGGCTGTTATAGGCAGAAGTGTGAGCTGTGATCGGGACCTTGGCAATTGTTCTGGGTTTTGGGTTACCAACATAGGCGGATTTTCAATAAGGCTAGGGGAGGCTAAGCCTCCCCAAACCTGCTCTGGCACCCTAAAAATAAAATAAAAAAACCTGGCTCTGTTTCTGCGCTGTCCTGCAAATCTTCTCCTGTCCCTGCAAGCTCCGGGTTCTGCTCTAATCAGCTGTGCTCTGATTGGATCTTTCTTCTTGTATATTCTCCAATCAGAGCACAGCTTTCTTGACAGACAGTAAAATTGACCAATAAAGACACAGATGCAGACAGGGATCGGGAAATTTTGCAAACTGCAGAAATGAAGACTTAAAAAAGAAGAATCTGCAGACTGTAAGTTTACCCATGAACCAGCTTTGAACTTTGCTGCAGTTTTCATCCCACAGGTACTATACTGTATATGTTCTAAAGGCTGACCCACTAGCTGGAATTAAATTGTTTTTTGTCATCTGACATTTATAATATCCCTATCCCCTACCCTAACAGATGGAGGGTAAGTTAATTTTTCCCCCTGACAAAGCTCATTGTGCTTTTATATATTTGTTATGGTTTTTTGCACATTCTATTTTTTTTTTACTTTTGTCATTGTTTTTTTCATTTATAGTAAGTTACAGTGGGGCCAATGTTGTGTATCAGTGCCAGTGTTATAGTGCCAGGGCCTGAATATCTGCCATCTGTACCCACTGCTCCTCATGGCATATAATGTGCTGGTTTTATATATAAAGACTGTGTCTCGCTGTATATAACGTGCCTGGGATGTCAGTACCTGCTGCCTCTCTCTCTATAAAGCTAACTTAAACACATCTAATGGGGAGGTTCACTTTTAAGTTAACTTGTAGTATATTATAGAATGGCCTATTCCTAGCAACTTTGCAATTGGTCTTCCTAGTTAATTTTATATAGTTTTTGAATAATTTGCCTTTTGCTTCTGCCTCTTTCCAGCTTTCAAATGAGGGTCACTGACCAAAAAGTATTGCTCTGTGAAGCTACAATTTTATTTTTCCATGCAGCCCCTTAACTATTCATATTCCCATCTCTTGTTTAAACCACTACCTGGTATATAAGACCCTAGCAACCAGATATCTGCTGAAATACCAAATGGAGAGCTGCTGAACAAAAAGCTAAATAACCGAAAAACCATTAAAAATAAAAGAGGACCAATTGCAAATTGTCTCAGAATATCAGTGTCTACATCATATTAAAAGTTAATTTAAAGGTGAACTACCCCTTTAACCTAACTGAACACAAATGTATAGAGAACCCCTAACAGAAGTGCACGTATGAATGCTTTTACATCAAGCATTTTAGGGTTAAAAAAATCCCCCCCACCCGCACTTTTGCACAGTATCCCTGGGAGTCAGTGGGAACGGCAAGAGGTAGTTGGGAGGTTAATTTTTTACACCAGCAGTGAATCCACTAAGTGTCACATTAGCTGTAGGTCAGTCTGTGTATGGGCCATCTTTAGCCTCCCCAAACAAAAAAGTCATCCTCCGCCTATGGTTACCAATCATGACCCAGACGTACTGTACTGCCAAACAGAGCCTCCTGCAGGCTGCCAGTCCACAAAGAGGCTACCAAATAGCCAATAACAGCCCTTATTTGATACCCCCAGGGTACATTTTCCATGCTTATGCTGCTTCCCAAATCTTTTTACATTTGAAAGTGGTTCATAGGTAAAAAAAGGTTGAGGACCCCTGCTTTAGATCGTATTTGTGAGCAGGGTTCTCTAATTGTACTGTTAACCCTTATTTAGTTATTTATTATTGTTGTAGAACATTGTAAAGAGGTGTGTAACTTGCTGGAGTAATATACAATTTAAGCAATTAATGATGATGATGATTAGTGATGAGCGAATCTGTCCCGTTTCACTTCACCAAAAATCTTTCAAAAGATTCGCGAAACGGTGAAAATGACGCGCATAAAAAATTTTGTCGCCCGCGACTAATATTTTGATGCGCGACTATTATTTTGACACCACGACATTATTTTGACGTTGCGAATATTTATTTTGATGCCACGACTATTTATTTTGACGCCGCGACTATTCTTTGACGCTGCGACTATTTGTTTGACGCGCCACTATTTATTTTGACACCGTGACTATTTATTTTGACGCCGCAACAATTCTTTTGACGCCCGCAACAATTTTGGACGCATGGCGAATTTTTCCGCGGCAAATTTTTTCATCCGTTTCAAGAAACAATCCGCCAATGGCGAAATGCGGAAATTTGCCATGAATCCATGCCTGGCGAAACATTCTCACTGGAGAGACCCATATAACGGTGTCAGTTTGTTACATGACTCTTGCAGATTCCGTTTTCCTTCCTCCTGTGCAGTTTTTAGAGACCTGTTCGCCATCCCACATCTTCCAACCAGCTGCCTCAACAACACAAGATGCTGCTCCCTCATAAATGTGAAAAAAAAAGAAGGAAACCATTTCCTTAATTATCTCCTATAGAAATATTACATATGTGTCTGATTTCCATGGAATGCGAAAAAGAAAGAGACAGGGAGAGAGATGAAATACTTCAAAGCCATACAGATGCAAGGCAACCTTGGCATTTAGCGCTGCATAGAGACGCTGGTAACTACATTAGCACCTCTGTGTTCTTTCTTTCTCTGCCAGCGATTGTGTTAGACAGATTCTACACAATAGGAAGCACTAGGTTTCATAATTATCCTCTACTTCTGTGATAGATGGCTTGTCTTGTCTGGTAGAATTGTAATGTGGCTGTTACTGTTATCCGGCATGTTACTGTTTTTGTTTGACATACATGTACTTATAAAATATGTATGTTTATATGTGTACAGACACATATCTACATACTGTATATATAAATATATACTTATATACATACATATATACACTAACCCATGTTGGAGCTATATCAGGAACAACGTTTGCTCAAGGTCTAGAGGCCCTCAGCAGCAAAGTGCTATCTGGTTATTGGTTGGTATGAATTACAAGAACTGAAACAAATTTTTCACCTGCTAATTCAATAACTTCATGAATGTGAATAAACATATTTGGCATGAACTTATAGTGGCCAACTGTCCAAGTTGGCAACTTATTGGCTTGTGTATGGGGCCCCAGATGGGCCTGTCTGACTGATATCTGGCCAAAAATAAGCCAGATCTCAGTCTGGTGGGTTTAAAAATCCTTCTGGGACAGGGAGCACATTGGCTCTTTGATGTTGTCCTCATCTTGACAGCCTCTAGCCTGAGGGCCAAATGAATGGATCCATTTGATATCACCCACCTCAAGGTCGGCATATCGGGTAAAGATCTGGTCATTTAGCGACTTCAACAAATTGCTGGATCTTTATCATTTATGGCCAGCTTTATTCTATCAAGATGTTATTACTAACTGCTGCCTGAATAACTGACACTTCCAATGATAGATAGACAGATAGATGTACTGTATAAAGATAGATTGATGATTTACTCTTCATTATTCTCTTCCTTTGTTCAGCATGCTTTGCATTATCTAGTTACAACAGTAATGCAACAAGCTATGTTCACTATTAACAAATGTTTATATTGACTTGGCCTGGGCTGGAGGCACATATGGAACATTTAAACTCCACTGCCCACAACTGCTGAGGGAGCTGACTCTGAATTACAAGTAGTTCCTTTAGAAAGGGCCACACTGTTCAGCCCAGTCATCCATGTGACCCATTTCTTAAAGCAGAGTTTCTGGGGCACAAAAGGTTTAATAGCAAAGGCAAACAGTTGGTTCCATGTTTAGACCACTGCTACTCAGGAGAGAGGATTGAAATACCTTGAATGTCTGCAATTGTCTATTAAGAGATATGTGTGTGTGTGTGTGTGTGTAAAAAAATATATATCTGTTAAAAAATGTATATTTTAACCACATCATAGTGTGTTTTTCCTGTGTTTTGTGTTTTGTTTGATTGGAATCTGTAACAAAAGGAACTAAGTTTGTCCATGTGCATTTGGTTATAGCAACCAATAAGATGTTTCCTATTAAATGGGTGCCCAGTAACCACAACCTGCTGATTGGATGCTGTAAATGATTAGACCAGTAGCAAACTTTATGAGAGATGTTACTATGCTCTCTTTGGGGAATATACGTAAGGAATGCATGTATATAATTCCCAGATGCCAGTAGTATGCATTGACATTATCTGCCCCATATTGACTAGGGACACATTCGTTTACAGTTACACAGACACATGTATCCCCATACCTTTCCACGCACATTTTGAAGCATTCATGCACTCATTTACCATTTAGTCCCACTCCCTGTAACACCACTCTTAATATCTACCAACTGTAAGCTAAATAGCTATTTATGCTTAGTAGGGACGTTCTGGCCAGTCGGATCTGAGTATACAGATAATATCTGATTGGCTGGCAGACATATATCTAGAAGTCATCATTCAAGATTATTCTCCATATACCGATTCAAACAAGGGAAACTGCCCCAATTATGCTAGGACTGTCTATCTTTAATTTCATATCATTAATTAAGAACCGTAGAGCTGCTAAACATCCCATGGTGGGGGTGCGAAGAAGACTAATAATGAACTGAAAGTAAACAAACTATGTGGCTGCAGCATTTTCTATTTTAGGAACAGGTAGGTTTGATCAACCCCTAATTTGTCTACTTTGGGGGTCATGTTACCCCTCTGGAGATTATTGAGCAAAATAAAAAATATAGGACAAGCCACTCGTCATTGGCTGAAGGATAAAATACAGAGAACGGCAATTAATTTATACGTTTGCCAGTTGGACCAGTGTGGCAAGTGAAGTACCTCAGAGCTCTGTCCTCATTTCACTTCTTTATCTTTAATGTATTCATTATGCCCTTGAATGTGCCATTGAAACACTGAATCTCAATGGGCTAGAACACATAATAAAGGCAAGACATGTTAACTGCAGGTGAAATTGTAAGAAAAACAAAACGTGTTGATATAAAGGCCGATCCTACAGTCATTTCACTTGAACAGGCTATAGAGAAAGAGGGTATATAAGCTGAGTGTGAAGCACATATATGTATGAATGAATTGTCCTTTTACTTACATTGGCAGAAATAATACTGTTTACATGAAGAATAACAGTGTAGGCATAACAAATCAGTTAGGAGAGAGGCTGCGTGCAGGTAGAGCGCTATACTATAGAAGATACCAGTGTAACGATAAACGAGGCAGATCCCACATTCGGGGTCCAGAACCCAGGGGCAGGGGTACCTGGACTACAGAGTCTGCTTCTTTTATAGCTGTAGCTGCTCTCCTGTCTGAGAGTGAGTGGCAGAGAGCGCGGGATGCAAGCAGGTGGGCGGGGAGTGGCCTGAAAGGGGTTGCAGGGTGTGCCGGGTCCCTCCAAAGATTTTTTTGTGGAGGGGCCTAATTCACATAGTACAATAATTGGTGAAAGGGCCAAAATAAAGTAAAGGACATCACAGATGCAAAACTGAGTGCACATTAAAGGGGACCTGTCACCTTGAGAAATAATTACAAATTGTTTTCTATTGTGTTTGTCAAGCAAAATAAACTTTTACTAACACTATATAAATTATTTTAATCTTATTTTCTTCAGCCTTGGAATTCACAATTGCAGTAAGCAGGCAGAGGGCCATTTTGTGGACACTGTTATTAAAGCAGGCATTGCACCCTGCCAATATCTTGTTTCTGTGCCAGTATGGGGGGGCCTGATGCTCATGCCTATGCACTGGTTACACATTTAGATGGTGAGAAGAGAGGGGGAATGTGAGGAGTGCAGCAACATCTAAGAAGTTCTGAATTGAAAGTGAAAGTAACTGTCTGCCCCACCTCTATGCCTAAGGCATAGAGGCGGGGCAGGCAATATATGATTGACAGCTGGGATTTTTAAATGCCTTTATAATGGGTATGGATGTGTTAATAAAAAAATGATTTTGGGTTTCTTGTTTAATTTGAAAAGGGCTTTTATTATATAGTTTTTTATGTCTGGGTGACAGGTCCACTTTAATGCTATTTCCAATGTAACTTGCTTCAATACAAGCAATGCACCCCTTAGCCTGTTCTGATAAATTATAAGCAAGTACCTACATTGATGAAAGGGAACCAAAAAATTACCATCAGCCTGGAACTGACTTGTGGCAAGTGAATCAGATAGGAAAGCCGTTATTAACACTGTTCCGCTAGTTGAACATAATTTATCAAAATAGCATCCATACTGGGTTTTTGTGCACAAGGTACAGTGGTTGCAACTTAGTGAGTGCCCACTATTACACTGGGAGCATTGCTGCATTGTGCTTGAAAATATGCTATTTTGAGTCAGAATTTTGCACTTTGCACTGCATTTGCCAATGAGCCTTTATGAATTTGTTTATGTCTCTGCCAAACACCTACTGAGCACCAAATCTCCAGATAGACAGGCAGTAACTGGCAGAACTGCAAAAAATAATAGATTGTTGGGTAGTGGGGCTTCAGCCAAATTCCTACAACTCCCTGTATTCCTTGTACCATTTATGCCATCAGCCTTTTCTTTCAACTTTAATGAGCTTAATTCCATACAGAACATTTACTTCTGTTCCATTCATCAGATTCACACTTTATTTTCACATTTTGCACCTTTACATGTCAGCATTGCATTTCGTTTTCACCAACTGTATCACAGTGTGTAGCAGGGCAGGACTAGGCTCTCTACATATTTATGTTTAGCGTTAAATTTGTTCATAGTCATTTATAAAAATTGCCCATTGATGGGACTGTTCACCTTAAAAGAACTAAGATTGTTGTGTTGACAGCAGAATTCCTTTCCCCTTCCTACTTACCAACCCAATTTGCCTTCCATTAGCCTGCCCCACTTCCTGGCCCAGTCAAGGCTTTGCCACCCCATGCTGCACTCCCAGATGGAGCCCCACTACTAGGCACTACTAGGGCTAGAGATCTAGGGTCTTGAAGAATTGGTCCTGTAGTAGCAAAGGCAAAAGATAAGGTTGGAGGTCACGAATCACTAACCTGCCTAGGGCCCCATTTAGTCTTAATCCATCTTCTTACCAGTCAGTGATGGTAAAAGGGGCAGATTGGGTGTTAAGACGTGTTGGAAGAGTAAAGGCGGCCATACACGGGCTGATTGTAGCTACCGATATTGGTCCTTTGGACCGATTCGGCAGCTTATCGGCCTGTGTAGGGGCAGGAACGAGGGTCATGCCCGACCAATATCTGGCCTGAAATTGGGCAGATATCAATCAGGCAGGTTAAAACATTTAGTCGAATCGGGGACCGCATTGGCTCGTTGATGTGGTCCCCAAACCGACTGCTCCATTGCCACCATTATAATTCGATCGTTTGATCCCAGGGCCAAATGATCGAATTAGCCTACATGTTCCCCGATATCGCCCACCCGTAGGTGTGGATATCGGGTGAAGATCCGGATCTTCATGTGTATGGGCACCTTCACCCTGCTTTCACTTTTCCTACAAAAATTAGCAGCCATATTCATATTAAGGGCTATAACACATACTCTAAACAAAGTTGCCATTTTTAATTGTGCATTATCGGACAATGAAATGAAACTGATGCCTTTACTGGAATAACTTTTAAATTGTGGCCACGAGTGGAATAACCCCTACCTGAATATAAATATAAGTCTTGTAAATATGTCTATGTACAAATACACGTACAGCCTTAGATGATCTAGGTGTTGAAAGCACAGGCCGGGAGAAAATGTGCATTATTACGTTACCTTTCCAAACACACTTGCAGTAAATATAACCCATATGCTCAGTGTCGCCGTGTTCTCTGAGTTTTGTTTTTTTATTCCTCCCATTTGTTTCAGATTTTGCCAGACTAACAGATCTTATTTACTCCCACCGCCCCATGCTAGGATAATGCCTGACTCAGTAACCAGACAAAAATAGGCTTAAGCTACTATTGTCATATTTTAAAAATATATCTCTCCCAGCAGCTGTTTCGTGCATGGGTATGAGATTGCATTATCCCTTTAATAGCAAAATGCAGCAGTTTCTATTTCCAGATAAGTATAATGTCATACCTCGCTTTCTGCAACATTATATACCTCGGAGAATTGACCCCTGTAGAACCAGAGTAGGAGTAAAGACATGCATGGAAGTTAAATGGACGATAAAGGAAAAGACATACAGAATTAAAGAGAAATGCCTATAGTACATTGGTTTATGTCATCCCTTCGCAGAGGCTACCAATAATGCTATACCAATGCTACACACCAATAATATTATAGGGGTAAATTACTCACAGTTGACAGGTACTGTATGTGGTAGTCAAGCCAGATACAGAATACCACATTAGACGCAACCCCTTGGCCAAGGAGACTGTGGAGACTTAAGGTGACAGATAAAAGATGCCAAGTTGGTAGCTTATCTACCTGTGTATGGGGCCCTCAGACAAGTGTGCTCGACCAATATCTGTCCAAAAATCACCCAGATGTCGATTGGGTAGGATTAAAAATTACTCTGTCAATGTGGTCCGATTGTTTATGGTTTATGTCAGCCCTTCGCAGAGGCTACCAACAATGCTACACCAATGCTACACACTGATAATATTATAATCAATTATAGTCAATTATAAACACTGAGGCATAGGGTAAATTGCACAACAGACTTCTTTTGCACTAGGCATGTACTTCTTCTATGCTTCGCCCTAGTCCAGGCACTCCAGTCCTGCTCACCCCACTTCTTGATCCATGGGGCCTTCTCCCCATGCCCGCTTGTCACTCCATCCTCCAACCGTATCACTGTGCATACACGCATGGGGTTGAGGGAGGGTGAGGTGGCTGATTGGGTTGCCTTGGGCACCCGGTCAATTTGGCCAGTCACTGAATAAAACACAATGTTACCTGCACCTTCCCACTGAATACAGAAAGCTGGGGGATGCAGATAGGTGCCCCCTCTTCCACCAGTTTCTCAGTTACCCACTAACTTGCATGTTATTTTTAATTGCAAAGTGTAGCAATGCCCCAGGCACAAGTTCTGGGTAAATGAGCACAGAGTGCCATGAATTTTGACACCTTACTACTCTAGCGGCACTTGAGCCTGGGGACTTTTGTAAATGAGCCCTGTTATATCTATAATACACAATTGCCATGAATATTCTGTAAATTATGTCCTTATGAACAGTGCTAAGTGATGTCATTAGTTATAATCGGTGCTTAGTGATGTCATAAGTGTCACATGACTCAAACTTGTGTATTAGAAAAATAACCCATCCACTGTTGTTAAGGATATCGAAAGTCATGAAAGAGTTTCATGACCATGAAAAGGTCTTTAAATGCCCTTTATTTTACAATAGGGGGTACATTATTCCCTTTGTAAAGGCTAGAAGCAGACTAATAGGGTTGCGGAACGGCGTTTTACGATATTTAGTAATTTTTAATTATCTATATTCTCCATAGTGTTTCTTCAAATGTTTCCTTTGAAAGGGTATATGTAGGCTTATTGAAGAAAAACAATGGCTTAGACCATTGCTCTTCAAACCTTTCCATGTAATGGGTCATTTTGTTGACAAAGTACAAGTTTGTGGGGCATATTATATAAAGCTAATGATGTCAGACACAGCAGTCTATGGTGCCCAAGCAGCAGTAAAAATACCTTGGAGGGCCACATCTGGCCCATGGATCTCCAGTTGGACAGCCCTGGCTTAGACATATTTAAGCCATTCAAGGCAATAACACCCAGCTAGAAGGAAGTATTAAAACAGGCACATGAGCCCCAACTCTTCAATTACAAAACATAAACCAAGAGTTAGGTTTAGACCAGTGATCCCCAATCAGTGGCTCGTATGCAACATGTTGCTCACCAAGGCATTGAATGCTCCCAGTGGCCTCAAAGCAGGTGCTTATTGTGAATTCCTGACTTGGAGGCATAAAATCCATGTGTACTGCCAAACAGAGCCTCTTGTAGGCTGCCAGTACACATAGGGGCTACCAAATCACACCAATAACAGCCCTTATGTGGCATCCCATGGGGAATTTTTTTTATGCTTGTGTTTCTTCCCAACTCTTTTACATTTGAATGTGGCTAAAAAGGTTGGCTTAACCTGTGTTCCATCTATCTTTGGATGTGGACATCCCCAAAACTACACAAAATAATTGTGACATCACAAAACAAGTGTCATATAATGAGGGCCACACAAAATGAAGGACACTTGACAGTTCCATGTAGTGGGGCTGCCTTTGTGGTAACATGACACATTTGTGAAGGGCTGCGATGGGAACATACCTGGCGAACAGAGGTGGCGGAAAGGTGCCCTGAGGGGCTGAACATTTTGCATTCCTAAATATCCCGATACCTATAAAATGCTTAGTTTACTGAACTGCCTTTCTCACCTCCAGTAATAGATTTAATGGTGCTGTAGATGGCTGTAAAATTAAGCGCCTGCAGTAGCTTATTTTATGCACAGGAAAATAATGTATATTTTATTTCACCTTCCTTGCTGCAGCTGTTAACACAAAACCCCAAGGATGTTGTTGCATTTGGTTGGCACAGTTAGAACCGGATCTTAATGGGCGAGCAATTTTAGGTGCTTACTCGTTTAGAAAAATATTTGCTGGGATTCATTTGTGGAGAAATCCTTCTTTCAAGTCCTCCCAAGCTGCACATGGAAGTTGCTTCATCATTCTGTATGACCCATTAATGTTTCCATGTTTTAGCAGCTGAAACCTATATAAGCTTGAAATTAAGAGCATTAATACTGATCAGGATATTAGGAACCTGTTTAGACCAAAAGCTCCTTGAAATGGTCCAAACTCTCAAGCTCCATCATTAATAAAGTTCATTTTTCATTTTAGGTTAAACCCCCTGGTAGAAGAGATGTCAACCTTGAAAAGCAGCGAGACAGAGGGGGGAATGGCATATAATGATGGGAGTGCAGGGATAGTGGTCTAGAACCAGGTAACCCCTGGGGAACCCACAGGAGTTGACAGGTATGTGGTAGTCAAGCCAGATACAGAATACCACATTAGACACAACCCCTTGGCCAAGGAGACTGTGGAGACTTAAGGTCCCCATACACGGGCCGATTCTAGCTGCTGATATCAGTCCCTTAGACCGATTCAGCAGCTAATCCGGTTAAAAAGTCTAGGCGGATCGGGGACCGCATCGGCTTGTTGATGCGGTCCCTGGACCGACTTTGCCTATACCCGCCGTAATAATTCGATCATTTGGCCCTGGGGCCTGGATTCTCCTGATACTGCTCACCCGTAGGTGGGGGATATCGGCCTTAAGGTGTATGGACAGCTTTAAGGTGGCCATACACGGATGGATAAAAGAAGCCAAGTCGGCAGCTTATCTGCCTGTGTATGGGGCCCTTGACGGGTATGCTCGACCAATATCTGGCCAAAAATCGCCCAGATATCGACTGGGTAGGATTAAAAATCTTGTCCTGGATGAGGACCGCATCGTCCAAACAGTCAATGTGTTCTGATTGTTTGGCACGAAGACCAAACAAATGGATCAACCCAATATCCGGCCCATCTGGTGATCTCGGCAAATGAGTGGATCTTTCAGCCTATGGCCATTCTACAGGATACAGTTGACGCACTGGATGAATACATTCTATAGTTGCTCACACACAAAGTTTCATAGAATTTCGTAAGTTTTCATCAACCAATAAGACCATCTGTGTGGTCCCTTTAAAAGCAAAATTTGGCAGTTCTTGAGTGAGCAGCCAGTCAGTGTATCCATTCTTATGGTAGGAGCAACATCTTAGAGACATAAATCTCTAGACTCACAGGGCACAGTTGGTGTTGGTAAATGTTTTTATTAAAGAGAAACTAATTCATTTAGCTAATTAAACCAAAAAAATGACTGCTGGGCTAAGTCTAATAAAGCCCTTAGTTCGAAAAGCAATATTGTTTTTCCTTCCCCTTTTTCCTATATGAGGCACATTTTAATTGCGCTACACGGATGTGGGCAAATGCTGGCTGCAGATAACACAAGTCGGAATTCATGTGGGAATGGTTATGTAGCTTTGATGCCTGAATATTAAAGTGGAATCTCTGTGGGCAGACTGGTTATGTCACTGGGCAACTGTTACTCATTGTCCAGAACTTTAGAACATTTATGAATAATTGCAGAAAATTGAGTTGGTCAGATCAGTAAGTCGGCACAGGGGAACCATCCGAGCCGAGAGGAACAATTCCGCTTCGGCTCAACTCGACGTCTTTAACTTGTTTCTGGAAAGGAACGTAATGCAAGGAGTCCATAGTAAATCAAACACAGATCCCTCAGCCATGTCATTTTATCATGAAAACAAACACAGTATCAGAATTTATTCCATATTGTAGTCTGAAATTACACCCATAATTACTCCAGTGAAATGAATAACAGGTGAATACTTTCAGGCAAATTTGTGTGTCTCTGTTCTTGCACCATTTAATCACCATGGGAAAGACCTCAAGGTCTAGGACTACATCAAGAAAGGATCAGAAATAATGTTTGTAGCATTAGGGGCCAAATTAACTACAACATTTTGAGGAGCTTCTAGAGAGTTTTAAAGTTGAAAAAAAATCGGACTAAACCATTGAGATTTAAAGGGGAACTGTGGCTTCTGAACCAAAATGTGTTAAAGAGCTTCACACAACACAGAAACCCCTGGTATACCTATCACTGAAGTGTGTTCCTTCAAAAAATATGATTAGATACTATTTTTATATGCTGAGATCCAGCAGCAAAACAGTTCTTCCCTTTCTGCATCATTTGAAATTCTGGCAGGGGAGGAGGGACTAAAACACTGATGTTACAAATTGTAACAACTTCTCCACAGCTTACAGACAGCATGCAGGAACTACATAAACCACAATGCATTGCACTGTGATGTTCCTTTCCTTATTAACATCAAATGTGCAGGGAATTGTGGGATTGGGAGGATGCAGGCTGAAGGCAGGATGAGGATAGTCGACTACTGTTACATTTTATTTAAGTCTCAAAGTAGCCAGATCAGCAGGGGAACAGGGGCGGGGCTTAGGGAACTGTTCCAAACCATATTATTACATTAAAAATCATGAAAAGGCTGAATATTTTTAACTTATTTATATTACAAAATTGTGTAAAATTTTCTTTTCATAAAGATTAAGTTGTCTTTGGGTGGAGTTCCCCTTTAAAAATAGTTGAAAAGTGCCTAAATGTGAGTGTACACCACTGGCTCGAGTGTAACATAGCCTAATAAATAGATTATATAATAAAAGATTAAATACTGTACTATTGTACACAAGTAAAACTCAGACTGACAAACATATAGTTTTGAGTTCCATGAATGTGACCCTGGAGGGCATTTGTATGGCTCCCAGGTCCTGGATTCTCCATAGGCTTCTTTGTTTTGAATCCAATCTGGACTCCCAACAAATGGCAGAGGATAATTAGCCCACTATATGGGAAGCTTGGAGAGTATCAAGTTTCATTGTGCAGACCTTCCTGGCCACACACGGGTCAATGTGCCCATAAATTCCATCATTTCCACCTAATTTGCACGACTGTCAGTTTGTTTGTTGGGCCCCTACATAAGGGTTTTGGCTAAACAAACTGTGGTTCAGTTGTACAAGCTGTTGGCTATGGTGACTAGGCACACGTTGGGATGAAATGTCACTACTTGAACATATCTGCATATGGCTTCCAGATATGTGGGGCTTGAGCATATGAGCATATGTGCTGGAACATACCTGACTCTACATATGGCTTCCAGATATGTGGGGCTTGAGCATATGAGCATATGTGCTGGAACATACCTGACTCTACATATGGCTTCCAGATATGTGGGGCTTGAGCATATGAGCATATGTGCTGGAACATACCTGACTCTACATATGGCTTCCAGATATGTGGGGCTTGAGCATATGAGCATATGTGCTGGAACATACCTGACTCTACATATGGCTTCCAGATATGTGGGGCTTGAGCATATGAGCATATGTGCTGGAACATACCTGACTCTACATATGGCTTCCAGATATGTGGGGCTTGAGCTTATGAGCATTTGTGCTTGAACATACCTGACTCTACATTTGGCTTCCAGATATGTGGGGCTCTGCACTTATACAGTGGGGTATTGCCAGTTGGGACACCATGCACCAATACTGGGAGCATGTTGTAAAAACAACATTTGTACCGTGGCCACACGTCTATATGTTGTTGCCCATGCCCTTATAAATGGTCATTGGTACATTCCCATGTAGTCAAGTAGAAATGACATGAGACATCCAGTCCTTTCTCTCTTGCTGGTATCGGTCAGAGGTCAACGACGCTCAGGCTTTCACGCGTACGAATGTACAGAAGCGCTTATTATTTAGTTATGTTCTTTCTTTTATTTTTTTGCTACTACAGTGCATGACTGAGCTCCATGTAAAGGGCAAGCAGGGAAAAATGATCAGCAAGAAGCTTGTGACCCGTAGTAAGCATGGTGGCACCTAACTGCGTATACAGAAATAGAAAACAGCACACACTGGGGGTCATTTATAAAGTTTGTGCAGCGCATTTTTTATAGAGAATGTCTTGCGCTCGTTTTCCCCAAAACACTTACATTTTGCATTGCTGTGCCCGTCTTCTTGCGAATCGCAAATGAGCAAAAAATTTCATGATGCCCTCTGTGTGTTTATTAAGAGTGAATATAATGCCAATTTTCACTTTGCGAATATAAATGTGCAATTTGCAAAATCAGTTTAGCAAATATTTTTTCCGCAACCAAAATTGAGGTCTAACTCGGATGCAGAGTGTGCCCAGAAATATACGCAGTTCATGAATATGCCATATTTGAAAGGCTTTAGCGGTTTAAATGCACCAGTCCTGTCCAGCTATATAAATATGAACATGGGCAGGGCAAATATTTCTGCATTGCGCAAATTTTTATAAATGACCTCCGCTGTGTTGGAAAGGATGTCTTTAAGGACCTCTTTAAGGCTGATGGCCCTCGGAGCAAGTTAGCCGCCCACGATAGATCTCTGCTACCACAGGTGATTAACTGCTCCGAAATGGAACCATCAGTGGAAAGGCATATGCTTCGATGTCTGAAGTCGAGCGAAGTTTCCTCCTGCTGGTATCTTTGTACCATTTCAGAAAACCAAAGCGATGCAAAGGCCTTTCCACCAGTGACTCCTATTGTTGCCGGTGGAAAGGTATTTCAGAGTGGTTAGTCGCCCATGGTAGCAGAGATCTATTATGAGCGACTAACTCACTCCGTGGGCCATCAGCCTTATTGTTACACTATCCTACTGTACAAGCAAGAGAGAGGGTGTATCTGCAATTATCGGACCCTTCTCTGGCTGAAACCTCCTGTTTTATTGCACATCCCATTATATCTCCACAATGTTTGTCTTAAAGTAAGATGGAGCTGCTACGTTCTCCAGAAAGAAAGTAGGGGGAATTAAATAAGTCCTAGCACCTCCAATATATGTGCAATACACCTCCCATTCAAATACACCTGGGAGTAATTTGTAGAGCAGGGTGCAAAGTGCAAAAACATGTACCACAAATGCAAGTATTTGTGCTTTAGAATTGACAGCTTGCACATCATTTAGGTGGAGGACCAGCAGGCACAGGAGCAAAGGAGTCCTGTCTTTACTATTTGCCCTATGGCAGGGGGTAAGTACAGTGCTGCCTTGTGCCCATTAGCACTGCACTTTGCACTTAGCAGCAATGCCCCAAAGTGGTGGATAAATGAGCATTGAGGGGTGTGATTATTGTGCCCCTTAATGTATTAGCATTTTGTCTAGACATTTACAAATCACCCCCCACAATGTGACTGCAGTGATATGAGAAGTAAATTAAACACTCTCTATTATGGTGACATTATCCATTCCGAGTGACTTCCTTAGTGCACTTTGTCCTCTCTATTGTTTTTAATATAACTGCCACATTTACCTTAAATGACCTTAAATGACCATGAAAACAAACAGCCTGATGTGTGTGTGTGGCAACCGCGCCATTTGCTGTCAATATCCCCAGCAAAGCCCAAATATATTTTCCTTTTCCAAAAGAGACGTCTATTGTTGACAACTGCAATTTATAGAAATCCAACCTTAAAAGCACAAGAACAAAAAAAAATTATGTTAATTTTGTCTTTTTTCACACATGCATTTGATTTGGGGTAAATTAGGAGGAAAAAAAATGCATTCCTTCTTTGATGAATAATGGCTGTAATTTGATTTAATTTGAGTGAGGTCTAAAAATAAATGTGTGGATTAGAACAGAATAATGGTAAACGCAGGAATAATAGCAAAAATCGATCTGGAAATTATGCGTTTTCTAAAAAAAAAAAAACTGGCCGGTTTCCAAGCCGAGGAGGAAGGAGAGACAAAATAGAATGTTTGGGACAGATACATGGCGCATTTATTCATTTTAATGTCTTTGAAGTTTCTTTTTATAGAGAGGATTCTGGTTTCAATCTGCCCGATACTCAGAAATCTCTTCATTTCAGATATTGAAAATAGCAAAACTGGGACTCCGGGGAGCGGCCAGAACATGTGATTGGCAAGTACAAGGTTTGAGTGGCATTTAACTAGAACATACGATACAATTTAATGGAGCCTTTCTCAACTCCGCGCCGCTCTCAGAAACACAAAACTACTGACACGTTGTGGAATTTTGGCATTTGGGAACGACTTTTGATCCGTGCGATCTTATCTTTGTTCAGTGCAGGAATATTATTTCATGACATTCTTTCCAATGATTTTTTTAAGGGAAACTGGCACTTATGGCTTGGATTTCAAACTTATATTAAAAAAATATATATATATAAATCTGTAATATAAATATATATATTGCATTATTTTAGTAAGTAGTTTCTTTAAATAAATGTTTGAATGTTAGAACTATGGGATTTCTGTGCAGAATAACCTGCACTAATAAACATTTATAAGAGACTAAATTGGATATAAACCCCTTTTTTATGTAGCGAGAATTATGACAAGCCAAACAGTAAGATATTGGACAGAAATAGCCAGCATATACTTGCCTAAAACTGGAATAATTCTGATTAAACCTCAAGTGACTCCACTGCTCTAGAAAAGCCACTTTAGCAACCACCAACAGAGTGGGCAACTTGGATTTATTGGGCACCAAAACATCTGCTGACCTGTACAGTATAAGGTAAATGGCCCAAGGGGTGTAATTGACCAAACAATCCCTCCTTTGCTTGCTCTAGATATAACCAGAAGGCATTCATGCACTCTCTAGCCATGTGACTACCTTGTTAGAATCTCAACAGGCACTTGCACCTTCAGGTGTTTGCCTTAATTGGCAATAATAGTTGGGCAATCGGAACAGCCACCCCCCCCAAAAAAAAAGCATAGAATGATCCCAAACTACCCTGTATACCATTGCCTAAACAACATATACAGGTATGAGATCTATTATCCAGAAAGCTCAGGAACTAGGGTTTCACAGATGTAGTTCCAGATAGTGACCTTTCTGTAATTTGGATCTCTGTATCTGTATATAAATAATTTAAACATTAAATAAACCCAAAAGGATTGTTTTGCCACCAGTATGGATTCATTGTATATTAGTTGGGGTAAGGCACGAGATAGTATTTTATTATTACACAATAAACAAGAAATACTTTAGAAAAAAGATTATTTAAGCTTTATTTACTTTAAATGATTTGCTTAAAATGCACTGACCATAATTCAGAGCTTTCTGGATATTGGATCCCATACCTGTATTGAAATCAGGGCCCTGCTAACATATCACAAGATGAGACCTGCTTGAATAGTGACCACCTTGCCCAGATGTTGTCTGAACCTTGCAAAGAGTGTTAATAGGAAGATCTATCAAGTCAGTTTCACAGTTTAAGAACTTTGCTTTTCACAATGGATGGACAGCAGTCTCCACTATTCATTCAACACAGGATGGGTACAATGTTTTAAGAACATTCATCAAGATAAGAGCTTTGCTTCTGCAAGTGTCTCTTTTGCATTGTTACCTGTTGGAAATAATGTTGCCCAACGTATAACGTAAAACCCCTTTTAAGTAATGTCCAACCATTGTGGAAAAAAATCTGTTGAAAGCAGTGTTTCCTTCCACCTTTGAAAATATATGGGCAAACAATCTGTGTTTTGTTGGTATTTGTTAGTAGCTTTATGCACAAAATGGCTTAATGTCCTGAATAAATTGATGGTGCAGAGGTCCTCTTGTCTTCATTCGCCTCTTAAGTCATCAAGAAAGTGACAAATGAATTTATCTCTCCAGCCAGCCATACATGGCCAGATTCAGTCAGGCAATTTGGATGATTTTGGAGATACTGCTGACAATCTGGATATGCCTGGTTGAAGCTCATTACAACAGACCATCCTGCTTTCTGACACGTTTGAACAATTCACTTGTTGACTTGTCATTTGGATACCACTGTTATAGAGCAACACTGTCCATACAGTGGTGTGAAAAACTATTTGCCCCCTTCCTGATTTCTTATTCTTTTGCATGTTTGTCACACAAAATGTTTCTGATCATCAAACACATTTAACTATTAGTCAAAGATAACACAAGTAAACACAAAATGCAGTTTTTAAATGAGGGTTTTTATTATTTAGGGAGAAAAAAAATCCAAACCTACATGGCCCTGTGTGAAAAAGTAATTGCCCCCTGAACCTAATAACTGGTTGGGCCACCCTTAGCAGCAATAACTGCAATCAAGCGTTTGCGATAACTTGCAACGAGTCTTTTACAGCGCTCTGGAGGAATTTTGGCCCACTCATCTTTGCAGAATTGTTGTAATTCAGCTTTATTTGAGGGTTTTCTAGCATGAACTGCCTTTTTAAGGTCATGCCACAACATCTCAATAGGATTCAGGTCAGGACTTTGACTAGGCCACTCCAAAGTCTTCATTTTGTTTTTCTTCAGCCATTCAGAGGTGGATTTGCTGGTGTGTTTTGGGTCATTGTCCTGCTGCAGCACCCAAGATCGCTTCAGCTTGAGTTGACGAACAGATGGCCGGACATTCTCCTTCAGGATTTTTTGGTAGACAGTAGAATTCATGGTTCCATCTATCACAGCAAGCCTTCCAGGTCCTGAAGCAGCAAAACAACCCCAGACCATCACACTACCGCCACCATATTTTACTGTTGGTATGATGTTCTTTTTCTGAAATGCTGTGTTACTTTTACGCCAGATGTAACGGGACACGCACCTTCCAAAAAGTTCAACTTTTGTCTCGTCGGTCCACAAGATATTTTCCCAAAAGTCTTGGCAATCATTGAGATGTTTTTTAGCAAAATTGAGATGAGCCATAATGTTCTTTTTGCTTAAAAGTGGTTTGCGCCTTGGAAATCTGCCATGCAGGCCGTTTTTGTCCAGTCTCTTTCTTATGGTGGAGTCGTGAACACTGACCTTAATTGAGGCAAGTGAGGCCTGCAGTTCTTTAGATGTTGTCCTGGGGTCTTTTGTGGCCTCTCGGATGAGTTGTCTCTGCGCTCTTGGGGTAATTTTGGTCGGCCGGCCACTCCTGGGAAGGTTCACCACTGTTCCATGTTTTTGCCATTTGTGGATAATGGCTCTCACTGTGGTTCGCTGGAGTCCCAAAGCTTTAGAAATGGCTTTATAACCTTTACCAGACTGATAGATCTCAATTACTTTTGTTCTCATTTGTTCCTCAATTTCTTTGGATCTTGGCATGATGTCTAGCTTTTGAGGTGCTTTTGGTCTACTTCTCTGTGTCAGGTAGCTCCTATTTAAGTGATTTCTTGATTGAAACAAGTGTGGCAGTAATCAGGCCTGGGGGTGACTACAGAAATTGATATTGAAATTGAAAATTGAAATTGATAAACCACAGTTAAGTTATTTTTTAACAAGGGGGGCAATCACTTTTTCACACAGGGCCATGTAGATTTGGAGTTTTTTTTCTCCCTTAATAACGTAAACCTTCATTTAAAAACTGCATTTTGTGTTCAATTATGTTATCTTTGACTAATAGTTAATGGTTTTTGATGAGCAGAAACATTTAAGTGTGACAAACATGCAAAAGAAAAAGAAATCAGGAAGGGGGCAAATAGTTTTTCACACCACTGTATATGCTGATTAACTGGATATTCATGGGTTGGATCATGCATTAGTGCCCCCTAATGTAAAATATAAGGATATTACAAGTCACTGAGTAGTTTATACAGGTTAAGAACCTTCAAGGTGACTTAGAACAAGGGTTATTATTGTTATAATACACAAGAGCATCACTAAATACCATTTATAGAGATACACTTTACAGAATATTGTGTATTATAAAACGGTAAGGTCATGCAAAGACATCCCTGGTGTTCTCGGACAAACTGGGTGCCAAAAAGACTCCTCATTCTCCCAGTGTGATCTCTGGGCATCTCTTGCCAGCAGAACAGTAGCCCTGTGTGACACTGCCCATACATCCACCTGGAGTTTATTTTCCCTTCTGAAACGTGTTTGTGTTATCAGATAACAATGTTAAACTTCTGCAAAGTGAAAAGGCACAGGTATCATTATCTTTGATGAAAAAAACAATGAGATCCCCGGGATACCAGAAATAAAGTGCGTATCTCTTCTTGATCCAAGGAGAATAGATATCCCTTGTAATGATACACGTAGGAGAAAAAAATCATAGGTCTCCTTAACTGCGGAGAGGTTAGCACAGGCCCTGGAAACAATTTGTTTTCCAGCATGAGGTTCAGCAAAGCATGGCTATTTATGTGCTTTTCCCTAAATGACTTGCAGTAAGCATGATTATGCCTTGTTCCTTTTATAAGCTTGCTGGCTATTATCACAAGAAGACTGCTCTTGTTCCTTCAGGTATTCAATCATCAGTTGCTTCCCACAGAAAATAAAGCCGGTAATATATAGTCATTTGCGGATCTGTATTTTTTTCTCAAAGTAATAAAGAAATCTTGCAAAACAATTGAAACACATGAAAAAATTCCATAAATATTTTATTTTCAGCCTCTTAAGCAAGTGTTAAGGCAAAAAGTTTACATGAAAATGTTCAATGTTCATCGAAGAACCATTTAACCTTTTGGCAGACCCAGCAGCTGCTTACAGGTTCTGACTGGTGTGGGGAGCACTATGTCTTGGTTTAAATAATTTTAGATTATGCCAAAGTCTTGCCCACCAATGCCAATATAGATATATATGGCACATCCTGAAACTTCTCTTTCCAAATACAATAACATAATATTCCCCAGTTTAAGAAGGATTTGTTATACATTAAGCTCTCTCAGTGGAAAGTGCAGAGTGAGCCACCAAATATATTCTGTTGTGATTATCCTGCAGAGTGTAGTTACATAGATTGGGAGAGATGTTTAAACTTTTCAACATTGCATTTTAGCTCTACGCTTTGTGTTTCAGATAAGAGCTTTGCTTCTGGCAGTGTCTTTTTTGCATTATTACCTGTCGGTAGGGAGTCTGTCTCATCTAAACGTTCTCCTGAGACATCAGTAGCAACAGCACAACACAGAAAAGAAACACCATGAAATTGCATTTACACATTCTGTCCAAAAATATTTATTAGCAACAGTTGCTTTTTATATCTGCTATCCCACAGCCCCAGTCCCTTCCCAGAGGCTATTATCCCCCCACTGCTACTATAGGCACCATCTCTCCCTACTATACCTGCTATCCCACAGCCCCAGTCCCTTCCCAGAGGCTATTATCCCCCCACTGCTACTATAGGCACCATCTCTCCCTACTATACCTGCTATCCCACAGCCCCAGTCCCTTCCCAGAGGCTATTATCCCACTGCTACTATAGGCACCATCTCTCCCTACTATACCTGCTATCCACAGCCCCAGTCCCTTCCCAGAGGCTATTATCCCACTGCTACTATAGGCACCATCTCTCCCTACTATACCTGCTATCCCACAGCCCCAGTCCCTTCCCAGAGGCTATTATCCCACTGCTACTATAGGCACCACCTCTCCCTACTATACCTGCTATCCCACAGCCCCAGTGCCTTCCCAGAGGATATTATCCCACTGCTACTATAGGCACCATCTCTCCCTACTATACCTGCTATCCCACAGCCCCAGTCCCTTCCCAGAGGCTATTATCCACCACTGCTACTATAGGCACCATCTCTCACTACTATACCTGCTATCCCACAGCCCCAGTCCCTTCCCAGAGGCTATTATCCCACTGCTACTATAGGCACCATCTCTCCCTACTATACCTGCTATCCCACAGCCCCAGTCCCTTCCCAGAGGCTATTATCCCCCCACTGCTACTATAGGCACCATCTCTCCCTACTATACCTGCTATCCCCAGTCTCTTCCCAGAGGCTATTATCCCCCCACTGCTACTATAGGCACCATCTCTCCCTACTATACCTGCTATCCCACAGCCCCAGTCCCTTCCCAGAGGCTATTATCCCCCCACTGCTACTATAGGCACCATCTCTCCCTACTATACCTGCTATCCCCAGTCTCTTCCCAGAGGCTATTATCCCCCCACTGCTACTATAGGCACCATCTCTCCCTACTATACCTGCTATCCCACAGCCCCAGTCCCTTCCCAGAGGCTATTATCCCCCCACTGCTACTATAGGCACCATCTCTCCCTACTATACCTGCTATCCCACAGCCCCAGTCCCTTCCCAGAGGCTATTATCCCCCCACTGCTACTATAGGCACCATCTCTCCCTACTATACCTGCTATCCCACAGCCCCAGTCCCTTCCCAGAGGCTATTATCCCCCCACTGCTACTATAGGCACCATCTCTCCCTACTATACCTGCTATCCCACAGCAACAGCCCCTTCCCAGAGGCTATTATCCCCCAACTGCTACTATAGGCACCATCTCTCCCTACTATACCTGCTATCCCACAGCCCCAGTCCCTTCCCAGAGGCTATTATCCCCCCCACTGCTACTATAGGCACCATCTCTCCCTACTATACCTGCTATCCCCATCCCCAGTCTCTTCCCAGAGGCTATTATCCCCCCACTGCTACTATAGGCACCATCTCTCCCTACTATACCTGCTATCCCACAGCCCCAGTCCCTTCCCAGAGGCTATTATCCCCCACTGCTACTATAGGCACCATCTCTCCCTACTATACCTGCTATCCCACAGCCCCAGTCCCTTCCCAGAGGCTATTATCCCCCCACTGCTACTATAGGCACCATCTCTCCCTACTATACCTGCTATCCCACAGCCCCAGTCCCTTCCCAGAGGCTATTATCCCACTGCTACTATAGGCACCATCTCTCCCTACTATACCTGCTATCCCACAGCCCCAGTCCCTTCCCAGAGGCTATTATCCCACTGCTACTATAGGCACCACCTCTCCCTACTATACCTGCTATCCCACAGCCCCAGTGCCTTCCCAGAGGATATAATCCCACTGCTACTATAGGCACCATCTCTCCCTACTATACCTGCTATCCCACAGCCCCAGTCCCTTCCCAGAGGCTATTATCCACCACTGCTACTATAGGCACCATCTCTCCCTACTATACCTGCTATCCCACAGCCCCAGTCCCTTCCCAGAGGCTATTATCCCACTGCTACTATAGGCACCATCTCTCCCTACTATACCTGCTATCCCACAGCCCCAGTCCCTTCCCAGAGGCTATTATCCCCCCACTGCTACTATAGGCACCATCTCTCCCTACTATACCTGCTATCCCCAGTCTCTTCCCAGAGGCTATTATCCCCCCACTGCTACTATAGGCACCATCTCTCCCTACTATACCTGCTATCCCACAGCCCCAGTCCCTTCCCAGAGGCTATTATCCCCCCACTGCTACTATAGGCACCATCTCTCCCTACTATACCTGCTATCCCACAGCCCCAGTCCCTTCCCAGAGGCTATTATCCCCCCACTGCTACTATAGGCACCATCTCTCCCTACTATACCTGCTATCCCCAGTCTCTTCCCAGAGGCTATTATCCCCCCACTGCTACTATAGGCACCATCTCTCCCTACTATACCTGCTATCCCACAGCCCCAGTCCCTTCCCAGAGGCTATTATCCCCCCACTGCTACTATAGGCACCATCTCTCCCTACTATACCTGCTATCCCACAGCCCCAGTCCCTTCCCAGAGGCTATTATCCCCCCACTGCTACTATAGGCACCATCTCTCCCTACTATACCTGCTATCCCACAGCCCCAGTCCCTTCCCAGAGGCTATTATCCCCCCACTGCTACTATAGGCACCATCTCTCCCTACTATACCTGCTATCCCACAGCAACAGCCCCTTCCCAGAGGCTATTATCCCCCAACTGCTACTATAGGCACCATCTCTCCCTACTATACCTGCTATCCCACAGCCCCAGTCCCTTCCCAGAGGCTATTATCCCCCCCACTGCTACTATAGGCACCATCTCTCCCTACTATACCTGCTATCCCCATCCCCAGTCTCTTCCCAGAGGCTATTATCCCCCCACTGCTACTATAGGCACCATCTCTCCCTACTATACCTGCTATCCCACAGCCCCAGTCCCTTCCCAGAGGCTATTATCCCCCACTGCTACTATAGGCACCATCTCTCCCTACTATACCTGCTATCCCACAGCCCCAGTCCCTTCCCAGAGGCTATTATCCCCCCACTGCTACTATAGGCACCATCTCTCCCTACTATACCTGCTATCCCACAGCCCCAGTCCCTTCCCAGAGGCTATTATCCCCCCACTGCTACTATAGGCACCATCTCTCCCTACTATACCTGCTATCCCACAGCCACAGTCCCTTCCCAGAGGCTATTATCCCCCCACTGCTACTATAGGCACCATCTCTCCCTACTATACCTGCTATCCCACAGCCCCAGTCCCTTCCCAGAGGCTATTATCCCCCCACTGCTACTATAGGCACCATCTCTCCCTACTATACCTGCTATCCCACAGCCCCAGTCCCTTCCCAGAGGCTATTATCCCACTGCTACTATAGGCACCATCTCTACCTACTATACCTGCTATCCCACATCCCCAGTCCCTTCCCAGAGGCTATTATCCCCCACTGCTACTATAGGCACCATCTCTCCCTACTATACCTGCTATCCCACAACGACAGTATCTTCCCAAAGGCTATTATCCCCCCACTGCTACTATAGGCACCATCTCTAACTACTATACCTGCTATCCCACAGCCCCAGTCCCTTCCCAGAGGCTATCATCCCCCCCACTGCTACTATAGACACCATCTCTCCCTACTATACCTGCTATCCCACAACGACAGTATCTTCCCAAAGGCTATTATCCCCCCCACTGCTACTATAGGCACCATCTCTAACTACTATACCTGCTATCCCACAGCCCCAGTCCCTTCCCAGAGGCTATCATCCCCCCACTGCTACTATAGGCACCATCTCTCCCTACTATACCTGCTATCCCACAGCCCCAGTCCCTTCCCAGAGGCTATTATCCCCCACTGCTACTATAGGCACCATCTCTCCCTACTATACCTGCTATCCCACAGCCACAGTCCCTTCCCAGAGGCTATTATCCCCCCACTGCTACTATAGGCACCATCTCTCCCTACTATACCTGCTATCCCACAGCCCCAGTCCCTTCCCAGAGGCTATTATCCCCCCACTGCTACTATAGGCACCATCTCTCCCTACTATACCTGCTGTCCCACAGCAACAGCCCCTTCCCAGAGGCTATTATCCCCCCACTGCTACTATAGGCACCATCTCTCCCTACTATACCTGCTATCCCACAGCCACAGTCCCTTCACAGGTTCACAAAAGCTATATTAAAAGGCAGGAATATTTGTATTTAGCCATTTGTTACATGCCCCCATATTTATTTTACAGATTTTTGCAACTGCACTGGTCCCTCTGGTGCCAACATAATTACAGGGCACCATCCATGAAACTGAAAATTTGCTAAACATTGGAAACCCTTTAGCCAAAAAGGTTTGAAATTCGGGAATACCATTTGCCGTAGATCATTGTTTTTCTAATAATTTTCTTTTTCGAAAAAAAAAACACACGGATTAAATTAATCCACATAAAACATTATGGTGGCAAAACAAATCTATTGGGTTTTGGGTGTTTTTTTGTATATGTACATGTTTTTTTTTATCAGCCTTAAAGTGATACTGACATGAAAAAACAACTTTTCAAAATATGAATATACATAAAAAGCTACCTATAGGTCATGTTGACGTTTTTTCACTGACAGGCTTGGTTTTGTAAGTAATTGTCACTTGCAGTTCCCAAACCTGACTGTTTTGCCAACCTGACTGTCCCTTCTGAGCCTGTCAGTTACAGCTTCTAATGCTAACAGACAAATATGGCCGCCCCCTCATAGAGGAACACAGGGGATCAGACAGGTTATGTAAATGCCTCAGGCAAATATTTTTATGGCAAAATTATAAAGTTCTTGCAAAGACAATGTTATGATAGATGTAAAAAAAATTTACTTTCTGGTGTCAGTATCTCTTTAAGGTTTTGTGATCCAAATTACCTAAAGAGCCCTAGTCCAGGTCCCACACATTCCAGATCATAGTTGTCATTCCTGTGCTCATTTACTAATGCAAAATCTGTGAAATTCAGTCACATTAGCAACTTTAGCCAATAGAGTGAGAGATTCCCAGTGATTCCCTGGCACCGTGCCTGCAGATAATAAGTGCATATCTCTCTTTAATGCACCAGAGGGGACTATGAATCTTGCTGCACCCATAAACCTCATCAGGACATAAATTATTTGGATGGGCGGCAGCTGTAAAAGGCAAAACCTGATTAGACAAATGAAGTTGAGTTGGTCACGTGATGCCGCTGAAGCCCCTTATGTCATTCTTGCATGGGACCATCTGGTCAAGCATTTCCAATGCTCAGCCCCTTTGTGCAGCTTACGATGGAGACCTCTCCACCCCGGTTACAATGAGCTGCCTTTTTTTTTGTTAATTCTGCAAACCTGTGACCTCCCTCGTCTCATTAGACTATTACAAAACACATTAAGATTCATCAGCGTTTTCTTTTTCGTTACCCTTCTTTCACTGACGTTGCGTTTTTATGGGATTTATGTGACTTTACGCCTGGATTTAGTTTCCATCAGGCAGATGTTTTTGTTTGGGTGACTGTTGTAATGCAGTTTATGCCTTTACCAAGGAGGGTTTATTACGTCCTGGGGCATCGCACGCTCATGGTCAGCTGTTTTTCTCGCTATCGCTTTAAAATCTGTTTTGTTTTCTCTTCCCTTTTATGTTTTCTCAGCCAGTGTGAAATTAGCCTGACCTCAATTCTAGCCTCTCCTAGGTACCCATAGGTGCCCCGCTCTTAACCAGCAGCCATTATTTGCCCAGGACTGAGGGAAAGAAAGCAGAGTTCTCCCCTTTGCTGCATCAGCTGCGCAACTAAAGTGAAGACTTGCAGAACAATGACATGGGAAGCCAAAGAAAGCATTAAAAGGTGGATAATAATAATACATAGTGGCATAGCCAAGCAATAACCTGCGCCGGAGTGCTGAAAGCCAATAATCCTCCATGGCCAAGTCTCAAGGATTTTGACGGAATAAGCTAAAATGGGAGAGAAGTGAATGATAGCGCTGCTCAGATGCCATGAGAGTCTGCAGCTCTGAGTCAATATTCACTATCCTGTTAGCCCAAATGACATTAATAACTAATAAGAGAAAAGTGCCTTGTTAATCAGGGCGGGAGTCAGAGGGAGCCCAAGGCAATACAGGAAAAGCAGGTCTGAGAAACTCCCCATGGGCAGCTGTTGTTGCACTACAATTCTCAGCATCCCCTGAAAGATTATACCTGTGTGGCAGTTGCAGCTCAATATAGTGCCCTGCGTGGGGCTTACGCTAAGCCTGACCCACACCCACTTACCCTCTTTGTGATGCCCCTGCCACCTGACATCACACGGCGATTGTTTTACGCTGCAAAAACTAGATTTTCATTTGTTATTTCCTTAATGGCCACCCTCTGCAGTGGGTCAGGCACCTGTGGGTTACTTGCATGTAGAGTTGCCACCTTTTGCGGTAGTTAACTCCAGTGGGGGGTAAAGTGTGGAGTCACTGGGCGGAACAGTGATGCCTGCTGGTACTAGTGATGTGCGGGTCGAGTTTTCCTCTACCCACACCCAACCCTAACCCAACAGCTCCCAGTAAAACCTTCCCTGACCCAGCTAGTTCCCTCTATTTATCGACCCGCACCCGACCCGCCTGCCACTGACATTTATAGGTGGGCACCTATAAATTAGAAAGCCTGAACCGGGATAGCTGGCAGTGTAAGGTCGTGGGTAGGGAGGGCAAGCAGAAAAGCTCAATTCGAGCCCGCCCGTGAACCAAAAATGTAGTGCAGAGGTCGGCCCGAACCCGCCTCACCGTCAGGTAAACCCGTAAGCTTGGCCCAGGCTGTATAAGGCATGTGTAGGAGCAAGTAGGGCTACCAAAAGCGGATTGCAGGGGGGCCCCATAGTAGAGAGAGGGCCCCTTAAAAGATAAAAAGTATAATTTGTGGGTTGGAGAGCTTGTTGGACAGTGGGTGGAACTAGAGTGGATTGAGTGTCAAGTTTTTGGCTAAATGGGGCATGACCGTATGTTGTTGGCCCCTTTTTTTTTCCATTGGGGCCCGCTCTTCATGTTGACAGCCCTGGGGGCCCAGGTGAACAATGGCTTAATTATTGGAACCCATGATGGGGAGGGTCCTGCAAATATAATAGAATGGGGCCCCATAAATCCTGATAGCACCCATGGGTGCAAGCTTTGTGAATGTCATTTAAACATGTACAAAATAGAAACCCATGCTATTGCATTTGTACGTGCGTTCCTTGCGATGCTTAATACACATATGTAGATAAGGGATGTATACATACATATAATACATACACACAAATACATTTTTTTCAGAGTTAATGCAGAATATATTATCATGTCCTGTAGTTTGTAAGGGTAGATGGCACTTTAATGTATCATGTGTACAAACCAGGGGCTTACCATAGCCCACCAACACCTTTTATTGGGCAGTCATTATTATTATTTCCATATGTTCAGCTGCATTTGTCATTGGAATAGCAATACCTCCATGCCCCCCCTCCTCCAGGACCTTGGATAAATATACAGAATGCTGCACAGGGAACGTGGCCACAGCTATTTACTACACCAAACACACTGACAAACACAACAGCAAATCACATTCAGATGGACACTACCGTGTCTGCTGCTCAGCCCACACACTTGCCTGTGACCACAATGACTTGCAGATAAATATTATTCCAGGTCTCTGTGCAGGTTTTGCAGACTCCATTAACTGTAACAAAAATCCGAAAGGTCCATCTGCTCTAATCATATTCTGATATTTATGTTAGTGGAGGAATGGGACCAAGTGCTGCTGTTCTATAGAAGACGTTGGCTTGCAGCAGGAGAAGGAAGCTGGCCACACAGGGAGCGAGCTGGCCACTTAGGGTTCAGGTTCAAGCAAAGGGGCCAAGCATCCCTATGGGTTTGTGGGTAAATTATGGATTTGAATTGTGGGGGAAACCCACGCACAGACACTGACAGCAGTATTATACATTGCATTTCCATGCTGCTTACCTTTTACATAAAAACTTGGAATACACAGTATTCAGTAAAAGTTTATATATTGTGGCCAACATTCAAGAAATAAATAAAGGGACCACTGTACTTTGTACACTGCTTTTTGGATTTTCCATGAGCAGCCATTGTGCTGTTTTGCACCGGGTAAAAGAAACTACTATTCTGGCCCTGGCCAGCGCCCATGGGTAGGAGCAGCTTTGTGTGACAGTGGCCAGCCTGTGGCAGTCTGGAGTACCCTTGTTTTCAGGGCCGGATTTACAAATGTGCCGCCCCGAGGCCGCCCCCGGTCGCATGCCCCCCCCCCCGAGTGCGCACACGTGTGTGAACAGGGGGGTGGTGTGCACGCGCATGCGCGAACAGGGGTGTGTGCAAGGGCGCATGCACGAATAGCATGCGCCCTAGGCCAATCTTGCATACGGAGTAGTGGGGAGTAGTCCCCATTGCTCTGTATGGGAACACAAATTTTTAGATGATCTTTGTGCGGCGGGGCTGCATGCCGCCCCCAGGTTTCGGCCGCCCTAGGCCCAGGCCTTTGTGGCCTCTCCACAAATCCGGGCCTGCTTGTTTTCACTGGATCCCTTTGGCAAGGGAAGACATTATCTACATGCCAGGTAAGAATATACACACTTGAAAGATTCTTAAAAAGTGTATGCGTGCATTGGCCATTTACCTTGAGATCCATTTTTCTGGTTAATAAATGAGGGGATCTCTGCCCGATGTGGCCACCCACTTGCTGGGACAAATTTGTCTGATCCAATTGTTGGCTTGACAATCCAGATTATCATAAAGCCATTCTGTACCATAGTCTAAAGGGCAGGCCAGCAAATAGTAAAAGGTACTTGGCTTGGGCTGGCTTGGAGCGCTGATAAGCCGGTCAGGGGAGGGAGGGCACTGCCAGGGTTAGATCATACCGTGGGCCTATGGAGACACCCCGCCCCACCCCATTCTTGCTGATGGGATTTTTAAAGCTGCCAACTTGGTCTGTCGGGGGCAAGTTACTGCTTACATCAGCCTGTTTATGGCCAGCTTTAATAAAGAAGAAAGCAGATACCACTCTGTGTTTGAGGTAACCGCTTCAGAGCCATCTTTGTTGTGCCGCTGCTAGAAATAAACCAAAATATGCAGCTGAATTAGGCTCCGTGTAAATGGGCAGGAAAATGAAATGCACATATGCCCTACATAGAAAGAAGAGTTAAATCAAAAATGTAATATTTAGAATTTAAACAAAATGAAGATATAGCATGATGATTGCTACCCATTAATAAGTATATTTAGCACATACTGAATGCACATGACATAAAAGAATACAGAAAAGTAGGTTATGAATGGGCACATAACTGCTTGTTCCTTTGTGCTCCCTCTGCCTTTTATGCTCCCAGCATGCCCTTCTTTGTTCCCTGAACACAGCATTGGCCATAATGTTCTATGAAGAGAGAAAAAACACAAAATACAAAAGCAGACTGAAAAATCACATGAAGAAAGAAAAATATCTGCATTTTGACTTGTTTTTGAAGGAATAACAAGAGCTAATGAGATGGCCAGGTATGCCAAGACCTGAACGTGTAAAAAATGGTACAATGCGTGGGATAGAATTCCTTAAGAGGAGGCAGTAAATGTTCATACAGATAAGCAGTGGAGCAGACTAGATGGGCCCCTTGATCTTTATCTGCGCTTGTGTTTCTGTGTTTGTAAAGAAAAATACACTGAAGGCACTAGAAGTCCTTATCCCACAGAGTTAGGAAAGATTTTGAAGCTGAATACTGAAAAAAATGTGATGAAAATCAAAGGCAGATTCCTTGCTTCAGATGCGAAAAGCTCTGTTTCTGCATGTCTGTGTATGGATAATGTCATGTCAAGCAACTCTAGGCTCAGGCACCCAGGGAGCTTTCCTGATATCCCCGTGCCAGTACCAGGGGGTGCCCCAGGAGGCACCTATCTCTTCAAGTCAATGGAGGAGACATCTCTTATTTTTTATGCCAATATTTTATATTTACATGTATATTTTTATACTTTTGCGGTATTTTTGTCTTTTTTACCTATTTGTGCTTACTAATTCATGGTACAGCTTTAAACAGAAGGAGCTTGCTCCATTTAAGTTGGCCATGGATGAATCAATATTGCTTGCAAATCATATCTGCTCAGGTCCAGGTCCATCACTCTTAAGGTGCCAGCCACACAATATAAGATCCACTTGCTTGGCGACGTCATCAGACAATGAGATCTTTCCACCCATATGCCCACCTAAGGTTGGGAATATCAAAGTAGCAGTTGTAGCAATGAGCAAATGTGTCCCATTTCACTTCACAGAAAAAGCAAAAATGTTGCGCATCAAAAAGAAATTGTTGGGAGTTTTTTGACGCGCATGGTAATTTTTTTTTTTTACACATGCAGCGATTTTTTGTCGCAAAGCAAATTTTTCCACAATGAATTTTGCTGCCCGTTTTGTGAAAAAATCAGCCAGCGGCAAAACGTGGAAATTCACCGCAAATCAAGGGCCAAACAATCGAATTACAACGACTAGAATAGGACCTATCAGAGCAAGGACCTCATCAATGAGCTGATGCGGTCTCCAATCCAAGTGGAAAATCAAACCTGTCCAGCCAACATTTGGCCAATTTTAGGACAGATATCGGATGGGTAGGGCTACCAGGGTCCCCATACATGGGCAGATAAGATGCTAAATTGCTCTGAAGGACCCTAATTGGCAACTTAAACCTGGGCGTGTATGTCCATCTTTACTGGAGAATTGTGTGGATGACGTGTGGATCACAGTAGGCCATGGATACATCCCTCCCCTAATAGGTCTGCACAACCCCCAATGTGATAAATCTTTGTCTCATTTTTGAAGGTCACCATAAAAGCAGATTATCTTCTGTCTGAACAGTTTTACTCTCCAATGAATATGCAATAAATAAGTTCCAGATCTACAACCTCATACATTCATATATAACAGCCCACACCAATCATGTCTATGCGGAGGCTGTTAGGTTTAAAAGGAAATGTTAGTTGAGTTGTATTGGCATCAACATGAGCTATGCTTGTTGCAGTCACCAAGTAAAGGCTTATATCTGCCATTTTACTTACTCCTACTCTAGATGACCATGCATTACCTTGACTTGAGAATATCAGTTGCAACCCTAAGTGCTACCATGGAGGTCAGTACATGTAGGTTAATGTGGACTTGCCATGACTTAGTGCATTGATCCCCAACCAATAGCTCAGGGGCAACATGTTGCTCCCCAACCCCTTGGATGATGCTTATTTTTGTAATTCCTGGCTTGGAGACAAGTTTTGGTTGCATAAAACTAGATGTACTGTCCATCTAGAGACTACCAAAAAGCCAATAATATCCTTTATTTGGCACCACCATAGGGGTGTTTCTCCCCAACTCTTTCTACATTTGAATGTAGCCCATAAAAATGTTGGGGAGTACAACACTGCTCATTCCAACCTCACTTGTAGGTCTGCTTCCATTCTGACAGCCATAAGGGTTAATTTATTACACTAAATAGATATGTTGGGGTCACATTGTAGTACATGGAAAATCCTTGGGACAACAGCCAATGTTTTACCGAGGGTTTTGTGGGAAAATGCATAATTTAGTCCTTAAGGGAATACAGGCTGCTACACATTATGTATTAAATAACAGTGTTGCTCCGTTTTTAAAAGATAGGGCCAGCTTGATCATTTTTCACAATTTTAATCTGATTTACCTTTTAGCCAACCCAAAACCTGACAGCGTCCTGAAAACCTAATTATAACTCACTTTCCCCCTACTGACTGGACTGAACTGGGAGGAGGAAAGTTTATTTACATTGACCCTGCCCTGCTGTCGGTGTGAAACTAGAGCTTAATTGTATATTGCATTGCACAGCCATTTATTCCTTGCTAATGACACAGAGGGAAAAGTAAAAATGAAGATAAAATGCAGGATTAGCAGATGCTCCGTTCGCACGTATCCCGGCGTACTCATATTTTCATAGATACAATAAAGATTCAGATATTGATTTGTGCTTTGCCTGCTAAAACAGAGCCTGTAGTTACATTACAGCCCTGTAATTTATATTATTTCTGTCTCTCCGGTTTCTGTTCAATGAAATGTTTGGATACGTGGCTATTGTCAGCGCGTGTTTATAATTGCGTTCAATCTCTAGCGATACTCAGCTTGATTTCTCCTCCATTGTAAATGTGAAAGCAGTTGAGTCTGATGGGAGACTCCTCTGTGTTTGGCAAGTCCAGGCTTGTTAACAGCACAGTTTCACACAATGCACAACAAGCTTGTTGTAACCCAAAGCCAACATTATGTATAATGATATTTACTCTGCTTATGTTGATATGGACCATTGTACTTCCAAGGGATTCTGCCTTCACAGTTTAGCAGGTCTTAACAATGCAATTTAGCATTTAACACATCACGTGGATAAAGTAGTTGCATCCGCCATTGCCATAACCAAGCAGATTGTGATGGATCTGGGAGTTTATACATTAAGGGGACTTCTCACCCCTATGGGTGTCTTTCACAACCTTGACTCTACTCCAGAGGCCTGGGAGTTTGAGGGTTCTGTGCAGTATCTTGGCAGTTCCTAGCACTGTTCTTTTCTGGAAAGACTTCTCTGGTGTTGTTCCTGGGATCTGTTGGAGCCATTCTCTCAGCTTAGGCGTCCCTACCACCACTGGGACCACTTTGACCTTCACTTTCTACATCCTCTTTAGTTCCTCTATCAGGCCTTGGTACTTTCATATTCCTCCTTGATTTTGCTGTCATTTGGCACTGCTACATCCATAACCCCCACTGTCTTCTGGTCCTTGTCTACTAACATAATGTCCAGTTGATTGGATAATACCTGTCTGTCCGTCTGCATCTGAAAGTCCCGCAGGACCTTAGCCCTGTTGTTTTCCTCAACCTTCTCTATTGATCCTGTTCCTGTGCACAATGCCAGCTACTTGGTTGTGTCATTCAATGTATTCTGTTCATCTTACACCCAGCCATTATGTGTTGGGCTATCTCTAAAGGTGGCCACACACGTGGCGATCTGACGATCTGGTCGCACGAAAGGTCCACTAACCATCAGGGCTGAAACAGCAGATAAGGAGGTAGAAACAATAGGATTTCAACCTCCTTCTGCCGATTCAGTGCAGAAGGCAGATTTTGGTCAGGCGCCTTCTATGGCGCCCGATCAAAATCTTTTAACTGGCCCGATCGGTGAGTCAATCGATATCAGCAGCTTCCTGCAATATCGGTCGACTCGCCGACTTGCCATACACGCACCGAATATCATACGAAACGAGGTTTTGTACGATATTATCGGTGTGTGTATGGCCAGCTTAAGGCTTCTCTGCACAGTCTGCACCTTGGTCACCTTGGTTTGTGCAAAAACGCGAACTGTGATATACATTGTGCATACATTTTCTTAAAGCATGGTCTAATACCATCATTACTCAATGCCAGCATCCAATCATCCCACCCCATGCCACCCAGCCCGGTCATGGCCCATGTATGGCCACCTTATGAGTTAACTTAAAAGTGAACTACTTTAAGATAACATAGAATAAACATACATCAAAGATAACAAATACCTTGAGAAGTCCACTTTACATAGAAATAAATGCTTCTGCCTTTCTTCAGATAGCTCGTATGTGGTTGCTTAAACCCTATCAATTGTATATTTCAATTTTACAGACAACTTTTATTTAGTTGTCCTTATGCAACTTCCCAGCACATGATACAGAGTGGGAGTGCATAGTAATTAATCTGATAGACTATAAGTTATCATGCTTTTATTGGTATAAAACACAAATTTAGGGGGGTACAATTTATGCTGAGAATTGCTTGCTTTGATACATTCGGTTGAGAGTGCCAATACACGTATATTCCTCTGGCAGAGGGCCTTTCCCTTGATTAAAAAACAGAGAAATGCACAATAAAATATTTGGCAGCATTGTTATGGGATGATAAAGAAGAGACAGTAAGACGGCGGATAATCTAACAAGCAGATCCATCAGCGTAAGATGCAAATGTCAGGTTCTGTATTCACTGGCAAGACTGATGGTTTTGTTGTGACATTTTAAAATCCGATTCACGTGTTACATTTTTCGGCTGCCTCGTTATTTGAAATGGGATATCATTGTCTTCTTTCCAGGTGATAAACATTATGAAATCCACTTTGCCCCACTCTCTGCTTCCTATTGTCGTCTCTTATGATCACAGTTTCCTCTGTCGACCAGAAAATTATTTTCTATACGGGATGAAAGTGGGGCAACTCCACAGAGAGCCTCCATGTCTTTCCATCAGTCTTTACCTCTATTCCTACCTCTTAAGAGGTTACACAACCACAAACACGCTGGGGGTATTGTAATATTGGAGAATGAAAGGCAAAACAGCAGATAGAGAGGGTTAAGCAAGTCCAACTGACTGAACTGTTTAGACAAGAGGTTTCAGAACATTGTGTTCAAGCTCCAATTTGTTGAAGTGACACCCATACATTGTCATAATAATCACCCGTGTATGGTCTTTAGCCTAGGTATCAATGGCGTTACTATAGAGGATGCAGACCCCGTGGTTGCAGAGAGGCCTGGGGCTTCCTCTATAACTTTAGCGAACCCCCCCTCCCCACCACTCTCCTACCTGGGGGCTAGCAGGTGGAGATGAGGGACATGAGGGAGGGGCGGTTGGGGAGTTAGGATGTGGGGGGGTTGGCAAGATGGGGGACATGAGGGGCAGAACAGGAGGGGAGGGTAGTGCTTGCATTGTTCACTGGGCCCCTCAAAAGATTTTTTTTGAAGGGGGGCCTGACTTGGTCTAGGAATGCTACTGTTAGTTATCCTCTTGGGCATCACTAGAGTGGCCCCACAGATATGGAAACTCCACTCTAGACCTTTCATCCAAACATCACCTGCCCTTCTTTACTTTCTATTCCACATATATTGCTCTGAGAGCCCCTCTATGTGCAAGAGCTAACGCAGTCTCTTCCCCCCCCCATACACACCCTTATAATGACAGACCTGCACATTGCCAACCTTGTTTGCCTCACATTGTAGCCAATTAAAATGAGAGTGCCAGAATGTAAAAATGGATGTCCTGAAACCACTGACTCCTCTACTGTTTTGTGTTTTTATATCTACTACTACATTGTAAGTAGCCTGTATTGCGCAGGATTTTATTATATTAAAACGATTTTACACTATATTTTGCTTCATTCTCCACCCTATATACATTGTGATCACTTGACTTCAATCAACGCCCGGTTGGGATGGTTCTATATGCTACTTTATAAGTCGTTCTGGTGAGCAGATACAGAATCAGTATTATAATATATACAGAGTTGGGGTCACCTTACCTAGTATTGGTGTTTTGACTAAGTACTCACGTTGAATTTATCGTTCTTTTTACCACATTGATTTGCACTATATTTTTTACTTCTATGTTTATTTTATGCGCTTACATCAACACCACTGCACATATTAACCATATTGCCTATGCAAGAGATATTTTATTAAAAATTTGTTTGGTAAAGATATGCAAGCATTTACCACAAGGGGCACTGTTTCATTGGTGCCTACAGATAATTATTTTTTCCTCTCATTTCATTACATATGAATATTCAGAAAAATAGGGGTCCCTGTGCAAAATTAACAACAATCTCATACCTTGCCTAATATTTATGGACTAATAGTAGTAACAGCAATACTGATAGCAACCCATAACCCACATCTATGCTGTGAACAGTCATATATTCACAAATAAGGGTACATAAATGTGACTTCAAAACTATAGGTTTGGCCCAACACAGGGGATGAGGGCGCAGCCTTAAACCACAAAAAGGGGTCCTGATTAGTGATGAGCGAATATGTCCCTTTTCGCTTCACCATAAAATTCGCAAAATGCCAAGAAAATTTGCAAAAGGGCGAAAAATTCTTGAAACACATTTGTCGTGCAATTGTTTTGTTGCCCGCGTCCTTTTTTGACGCAACTGCTGCCAATTTTGACACAACAACAAATTTTTCCACAGCAAATTTTCACTGAAGTTTCGTTAAACAATTCTCCAATGGCAAAATGCGGAAATTCGCTGCAAATCCATGCCTGGCAAAAACTAGTCCTGATTCTAATGGCCCGATTCACTAAAACACGAGTTCGAATCCTGAATGGGAAAAATTTGGATTGGATACGATAATTTCTGAAGATCGCAAATATCACAAAAATGCTTACAGAAAAATCGTATTAGTCACGATAATATCGTATTGGGGATCCGAAAGTCACAAAATTTTTGTACCGAACGATTGTAAACAGCGACAGAACCATTCCGAATTCTTCTCGCAAGCGTACAAAAAAGTCACGCAAGCGCAAAAAAATTGCCGAAAATACGCTCGGAGCGTTCGTGTCTTAATAAATCTCCCCCTAAGTCTAAAGTCCGCTATGGCTAAACAATATTTTTATGGATCAGTCTATTATTTCACAGTATACTGTATATGAGCCAGTTGAACAAATTGTGATGTTATAAAATATATAGAATGTTATGTGGGGAACTGTGAGTTGAAAAAGTATCAACAAAGACGTATTTATAGCTACAGAATGGTTTGCATCTCGTTTCTGCACCCCCAGAAAGTTTGTAAGTAAGAAAGTTATTAAATTGAGAGTTTTACTTCTCCTTACTGCCTGTCTAATCATGAGACAAACATCTGTTAATAGAAAAAAAAACCCACAGAAACCATCTCTTGGATAATAAAGGACTTGCCAAGAAATCATATCACAATGAGATCATTCTTACGGGAAATTCTGATACTGGAGAGTAGGTTCCATGCACCCTATGGGGTTCTACTAAACAGATGAGCAGCCATTGCAGGGTTACAAGCTGTAGAAATGTATGGGGACAATTGATTCCTGGGGATTTAAGAGGCAAATTGGGATTATTTTGATGGGGCCTCAGTAATCCTGTACAGGGCACAGAGTTAAACAGTGGTTTCCCAAGGCTGGTGATTTGTTTTTTTGAAAGTGATCCCAGAAGTCTAGGCCAGTGACTTTGGTCATGTGAATCACATGGGATCTATTGTCCTAATGACTTGTTGGTCCCTAACCTGCAAAGGAGGTCAAAGTAATTGGAATTTCATGGATTAGTTACAGAGAGTTTTTTGCACCGGTCAGGACCGTGGTAAATGCTGGGATTTTCCAAAGTTTAAATCTAGTTGGGTTAACCACTTTGTGGTTTTTTTTTCTGAATGTTTTGTGCTTGATAACATGAAAATCTTGTGACCCATATTTTCAGCAATGACAAGTGACAAAATGATCAGCTTCATAAAGGGGTTGTTCATCTTTAAATGAACTTTTAGTATGACACATGCGATATTCTGAAACGCTTTGCAATTGGATTTTATATTTTTTTTCAGTTATTTAGCTATTTGTTCAGCAGCTCTCCAGTTTGGCATTTCAGGAGCTATCTGGTTGCTAGGGTCTTGCTTACCTTAGCAACCAGGCAGTGGTTTTAATAAGAGACTGGAATATGAGTAGTAGAGGGACTCAATAGAAAGATAAGGAATAGAAAGTAATATATAAAAAAATTGTAAACTCACAAAGCAATAGCTTTTTTCCTGCTGGTAAATTAAATGCTGGAAAATATGTAGAAGAGGAAGGCAAATAATTAAGAAACTATTAAAATAAATATATAATGAAGACCATTTGCAAAGTTGCTAGAAATAGGGCATTCTATAACATACTTAAAGCTAACCTATAAGTGAACAACCCCTTTAACCTGCCATAATGTTTTAGAGCTGTAGGAGAAAACAAAAATTCAGGAGCCAACCCAGATGTACACAGGAGCAACATACAACCTTCAACCAATGATAGTACCCTGGTCAAAATCAATGCCAAGTCCTCACCACTACCAACCAATGTGCTATAGAAAGCTTTAGGGCTGTGACAGACGGGGAGATTAGTCGCCCGCAACAAATCTCCGAAGTTTCCTCTCAAGGCAACTTCGGCAAATCGCTGCGCCGCGTATGCCATCCCACCGGCGATTTACATTCTAGCCGGTTGGATGGCATTTCGGGGAGATTAGTCACCAGCGACAAGGGAGATATGTTGCGCGGCGCCTAATCTCCCCGTCTGCCATGGCCCTTACATATGTATTATAAATACACCATGAAACAGATGGTAGATAGTTATCACACCTTCCAAGGAGGAATTCTCTGGAGATGTGTAGAGTAGCCCCTCTCAGAATATCCCAGGTGTTATCAGTGAATCTCCAACAAAAGCCATTGTTCCTGAGGCTGCACTAAAGAAAATGAGCTTAAGATATCCTGAGCTTACTGGATGCCTAAAAAGTGCGGCCTTGTGATTTTTTTAAAGACTTTGAATGCTTTATGCACATAGGGGCAGAAAGGACGCAATGGTTTAGATAGCAGTTCAAAGATCTTTATTGTTCCACAAATATTTTAAGGTCCTTGCAATAAGTATTTACTGTACTAAATCCTCATTTTATTACTAAATACATCTGTTTATATTCAGCTAATATTTTGTGCTTAGATCAACATGTGATCCAAGATAACTCACCCCCCAGCGTAAATAAAACACATCCTGCTTAATCCATTCCCAAGGCTAGTTACCTTGTTTCCTGGATAATCCCTTCTCCAATGATCCTCACAAACAAGCATGTGAATAGATTAACTCTAAAATGGAAATCCAAACAGATTAAGTTAAAATGAGGAGTCAAGAGATGCTATGATCCGCGTGTGTAGCTGCAGGAGGTGCAGGGTCTGTGACTTTTACTGGGCCCTTGGGGGAAGCCCGTGGGCAAAAATAATAAGATCTTTCATCACATGCAGGAAAACTGCAGTCCAGTCCCATATGCGGCACTAAGGCAGTTGTCCTCAAGCTGTGCGGCTGCAATGGATGGAGAGGCCCAGCCTCAGGGCCAGATATGGAGTCATCTTAGAATGTAAGCTCTTGCGAGCAGGGCCCTCCCCCTAGAGTCTCCGATCCTCATCCAAATGTAACTGCAAACCATTTTTGTGAATTGTTTATATGTACATGTTAACTGTTCTGTCTTTTGTACCCCTCTATTCTGTAAAGCGCAGCGTAAATTGAAGGGGGGTGAAGGAATATGGTCTCCTAAATATTCCTGAAACCCAAAACTGATGGTCATGTAGGATAAGGACTGGGCTCAGTGCCATAGCAGAATGACCAATACAACTATTTATCTATATCCTTTGGGGGAGCTCAGATGTTGGAACCCGACAGGGGTCTTAGCCCCCAAAAAAGGGGTGAATAGGTAGATAAAGATGTACACAAAATCAGAGCTGGTTCTTTTAGATCCCAAAGCTTTGGGTTTTTATTTACCAGAACTTCTGCCTGACAAACAAGATCATGTGATTAGAGGGGCATATTCGTTAAAAGGCAAAATATCAAATTTGATGATATTTAACCAGAAATGAAAACGTTATTACCTCCATATTACCATCCTATATATGTTATTGATTTACTGCATTCATTTCCCAGTGTTATTATCCATTAATACAATGGTGTAACTTTATACACCAGCAACATTTTACACTCACAATGGTGTGATTACGATATTAAAGGAAAACTATACTCCCAGAAAGAACACTTGACCAGCAATTTAACCACTTATTCCAGCAACTGGAATATATATATCAGTAAATATTGCCCTTTTACCTTGAGCCACCATTTAGTGATGGGCTGTGTGTTCCCTCAGAGATCAGCTGACAGGAAGTAATGCAGCTCTGACTGTAACAGGAAGTAGTGTGGGAGTAAAAGCCACAACTTTGTCCATTAATTGGCTGATGGGGCCTAGCATGTATGTGCCTTGGCTTGTTTGTGTGCACCGGGAATTGTATGATCCCAGGGGGCGGCCCTTAGTACTTAGTACTGGTCTATTTGTATGAAACAGGGTTTTGCATTGTTTGGAGGTATAGTTTTGCACTATGTTATTGCAAAAATATGGCATACATACAGACACACACTTTGGCGGAGTTAAGGTCCCCATACATGGGCAGATCCGCTCCCGAGCAGATCTTCTCCCGATATCCCCCACCTACGGGTGGGCGATATCGGGAGAATCCAGGGTAATTCGATTGTTTGGCCCTGGGTCCAAACGATCAAATTATAATGGCGGGCATAGGCAAAGTCGGTCCTGGGGCCGCGTCAACGTGCCGATGCGGTCCCCGATCCGACTAGATTTTCTAACCTGCCGATTGAGATCTGCCCGATTTCAGGCCAGATATCGGTCGGGCAGGCTCGTCGGCAGTGCCCATACACGGGCGGATTAGCTGCCGAATCGGTCTAAGGGACCAATATCGGCAGCTACTATTGGCCCGTGTATGGGGACCTTTAGGCAGAGAGAAAATTTGCTTTGCTCTGTCCAGTGACAGAAAGGGCACATAAGACTGTCTCAGAGGACCAATCCTTTCCCAGTTAGACAGCGCTGTTATATATTAAACTTTTGGTATACATGGTGCATTAACAGTGTACAATTCGCTAAGCCAAGAGCACTAAACTCAGGTAGAAAACACAGATGCTATATAATAATGCTAAAATACTTCCTGCACGCTCATTATAAAGTATAATTTCCATCACCTTTTGTTTTTGTCATTATTTCAAAATGTGCGCAGGGCGACAGGGCTCAGCTATGTATCTCTTTTGTTTTGTTGTTCCTTCTAATTAACTGAGTTGCACGCTCTCATCAACATCTCCAAAATATCTCCTCAGGCTACTATCAAGACCTTCCCGTGTCCTTCATGAAAACATTGTCTGATCTCTTTATGCAGTGCCGAACAGAACATTTTTATACCTATAACACAGTCTCAGTCATTTAGAGACTCCCTCTGGGAAGAACAGGAGAAAACGTCCTCTCGCACTTCACAGACGTTCACACAAGCCGAAACAATCAGCTTCAATTCATTTGCAAGGAGGTAACCTTTGCAGCGTATCTGGATTTTGAGCATGTAGAAGGCATTATATTTAATCTTGTTCTAAGCATATGGGACAAAAAAAGAAAAAAAGGAAAAACAGAAATCCATTTGCTATTTAAAAGGCTGCGCCTGAACACGGTAGGTAATGGTAAGGTTAATAGAAGAATTCTTGGGGAAAAAACAAGGAGCTGCACTGGGGTGGTCTAAACCAGTTTTCCAACCAATTAGACAACCTGAAAATGACCCCATTTGCCATAAGCAAGAAAAAAGTGACCACAGATGATCAACATACACCAGTAAAATTACCAGCCTAGAGAATTTTCTATTTTAACTCTGAGCCAATCAGATTAGTTCTTGGTTGGATTAAGGGCTCTGGCACACGGGGAGATTAGTCGCCTGCGACAAATCTCCCTGTTCGCGGGCGACTAATCTCCCCGAGTTGCCATCAGTTGCCATTCCAACGGCGAACATGTAAGTCGCCGGTGGGATGGCACACGCGGCGGCGCGATTTTGGCAAATCGCCGAAAATGCCTCGCGAGGCAACTTCGGCGATTTGCCGAAATCGCCTGAGCAGCGTGTACCATCCCACCGGCGACTTACATGTTCGCCGGTGGGATGGTAGTTCGGGGAGATTAGTCGCCCTTGACAAGGGAGATTTGTCGCGGGCGACTAATCTCCCCGTGTGCCAGAGCCCTAAACTGGGAATGCCCAACCTTTTTTTTTCCTTGTGAGCCACATTCAAATGAAAAAAGAGTTGGGGAGCAACACAAGCATGATAGATTTTCCTGGCTGGCTATTCGGTGGCCCCTATGTGGACTGGCAGCCTACAGGAGGCTCTGTTTGGCAGTACACCTGTTTTTTTGCAACCAAAACTTGTGTCCAAGCCAGGAATTAAAAAATAAGCACCTGTTTAAGGGCCATTGGGAGCAACATCCAAGGGGTTGGTGAGACATGTTGCCCCTGAGCCACTGGTTGGGGATCACTGGACTAAACTATCATATTAGGGCTCCAAACACTTGATTTATGGGCTGCCTTTTTAGTGAAGTTCTATGAACAAGTAAAAAGTATTGCTGCCATCATTAAACAAATGCTCACATAAGCTGTATCCTTGGAAAGTGCCAGGCTGAAACATGTTGCTTTAAAATTGAAAGCCTGTTGGTGATGATAAATGATAAGGTTGTTACTGAAACTAATGCTCATTATACAGTCAGATGTTTTAAAGAACATCTGGCACCCTTAATGAGAGAATAAGTACCCCACGTGTATTCCTGTCACATACCAAATTGTTCTCCTGTCAAGATACTTTAAAATATTTTGCAGAATTGTGCTTCATACAGAATAATACATACTGGCATAGTTCTATGTTATACAGCCTGAAAATCTAGCAAGTTGTCCTTGTTATGAAGGCCCTGACCCCAATGATGCTAAACCATGGTCCTGGCCTTTGAGGCCATACCGATTACTTTGCATTAGGTGATTTGAACACAATAGTAGGGATATGCAAGGTGATAAAAAAAGGTTAGACAAACCAGCCATAGAAGGTGGTATCTTGGGGTGTCTTGGGTGCACAATGTTAAAAAATATGGCATGCAAAAAGCTTGAACCACCATTGTACTGAGGGCTATAGCTTGAGTAGATCAAAATACCTTCAACCTACAACAGATCATGGCGGCAAATCATTCTGCAAGGTCAACTGTCACCAAAAATGCACACCGTTTTGGGTGAAAGTTATAGTTCTGGGGTAATCTCCACTGCTTCAAGTTTTATATACCCTTGTGCCATGGCAACTACAACTGCAGGCAACAACAGTAATCATAGAAACAAGTAGGGAAATAAAGATTACTATGAATGTACCTCTTTCTATTCCCATAAGACCAATACAGAGGGAATTGAAGGCAAATAAAAGCATAGTGGCCTATGGAGCTTTAAAGCTGCACAGATTGTTTTCCTATAATGAAAGGCCATGATAATTCTGATGATATGATTTATTATCGTTATTATTACCAAGTCAAACAGACTTGTTATTAAATCAGTCAATCAACATAAACATAAGCAACTCCAAACAAGTCATTAGCACGAGCTGTATAGAGAGGCATCCCCATCAGCCACCCTGTGCTCGGCAGCAGAATGTGCGCTCGCCAGATTTACTTATACAAACAAGTCATCTTTCCACTGGCTGTTGTTGCCAGGTGTGAGGCTCGGTCTTATTGTTCATCGGGGTGTGTTACAATCAGGTAATCCTATCCTTCTGCTGCTAAAAGCCTGACATATGCTCTGGGCTTCACGTGTCTCTTAATGGATGTGCTACTCTGCATTAATTTATACACAAAGGAAGTCAAGGGAGTAAAAGGAAACTCTTGGGTTTTTTAATATCTATATACAATGGAAACTGAGTTGGGAATGTACGTTCCCAAGCAAGGGGGGGTTCATTGCTTACATCATGGTCAATACAGAAAGAAAATCCAGGGCAAGATCACTAATAACCAAACCCAAGCATTGTTGCAGAACTGCAGTAGAGTTGATGAAAAGTACTGATAGAGCTTTGTCAAAACTTGTATAATTACTATCAACATTTTGGTGCACCCTTGCTCAGGTTTTATTGCACCAATCATGATGAGCTAAATCTCCCCAGCCTAGTTGTAGACTAATGGCAACTGCATTCATTTTTTAATAACTGACTTCCATTTAAGAAACATTGGTTCTGCCTCTTCTAAACTCATAGCCACTGGAGTTGCCACTGCAGTTGCTTCTCATTGTACCTATATTTATTTTTTAACAATGAGTCCATGCTGAATTGAGACAGTCCTTGGTATATGAGACCCTCGGAGGTACCAAGAGGTGGCTCACTGCACTCCATTAGCTGAGCAGATTTATGGCTCCACCATATCTGGGAATGCTATTATTGCAGAGGTATCCTCTCCTCCACAATATAAATGGTGTCTTGTGTATCTCACAGTCAGGGAGCCCACTAGGGCAGTGTTCCTGGAAACCAATAGGAAAAATCTTGGCATGCCCTGTATAAAAAAGGTACACAACGGAGCTGGTTTAATTATATGCTGCAATGGTTGGTTTGTTTATAATGACCAAGTGACCAAAGTCATGTGCCCTGAAGCATGTGCTCCAAAAAGCAAGACTGGTGTCACTTACAGTAAGTGATATTTCATTGTAAATAAATTGACTTTGCTGATGTTTTCTAGAGCCCCGGGGTACGTCAGACTAAGCTGGTTACAACAAAAAGGGTAATGGCACACAGGGAATCTTAATGGCCTTTACTTACTTTACTTTCCATTGACATGAATGAAAAGCAGCACAAGTCAACCCTAAAAATACTCACTTGTGCCATTTGGGAGGGAAAAATTGTCCAAGTTAGCAGTATCCTTAGAAACATAAAGCTTCTAATCGGTTTGAATGAGTAGCTTTGGCTTATTGGTTGTGCAACCTAATCTCTGATTTTTTATAAATTATAACTACAAAATGAATTCTAATTATGCAATGTTTTGTGAACCCATATTATAAATTAATTATCCATACCTAGAAAAAGGGGCACTGAGGTGATGTCAGGGTACATAGTTCCTTATAATAATAAGTATTGTCAAAGCTAAAATATGTAAGTGGGCATACACAGGCAGATTTAAGTTGCTGATCTGAGTCCTTTAGACATGTATAGGGACCCTGTATAGGGACCCCCGACGGCCCTACCTGATATCTGGCAAAAAATCAGCCAGGTGTCGATTGCATAGGTTGATTTTTAAGTTGGATCGGAGACCACATCGGCTCATTGATGCGATCCTCAGTCCAGCTGCTCCTATCTGCGCCGTTTTCCCTTGGGCCAAACGATCAAATTAGCCCGATTTCACTCACCTTAGGTGGGCATTTCGGAGAAAGATGTTTGTTTGGTCACCTTTATCCAGACAGTATTAACTCATCAGAACAAGAACTTTCATAATAAATATGAATAATCATTTAGGCAGTTCTGATGACAAGCTCTGAGTTTCCTGGGGATTATTAGCCAAATGTATTCTATTCTCTTCACAGAGACAAGCATTGGTAGCCACAGGGGGGATGTTTCCCTAAATAAAAGGAAGCTTGTTTAAAATGCATCATTCAATTCCGGTTCTGCATTATTTGGCAAATAGCCGACAAATCAGATTTCCCCTCAGCCCCCTTTCCATTTTTTACTAAACATTTCTAAAAAGCAATAATGCTACAAAAAATGAACCTGGTTGCATTTAGGCCGTAAAGCTCTGCCCACTTCTTGCTAATTTGGGAACAAATGCGGTCGTACTGATTTAGACATTAAATGGCGTCTTCAATCAATTCGTCATGCAGCCACTTCTTTTACTTGCAATCTGTGAAATTGGAACAATTGTTAATAGCCCCCCGGTGTGGCATTAGTTGTAATCTTGGGTATTTTCTTCTAAAACTTCCCAGGGATGCGAGTCAATATTTGACTTGAGCAGCAGTAGGTATTGTCTCCTGATTTAGGGCCATGGAGAAGTTGGATCCTCTGCTGTAGCATAAAGACAATTAAATGTAGTCAGACTCTTCCTGTCCTGAAATAAAGCCACCGACTCATCCTATTCTGGCCTTTTAATTGCAATTGGGAAAGATACACAAATCCCAAGGATTTTACTCCTTCGTCCCTTTGTGCTGGAGACATTGCTTTGAAGGGTATAGGCCCAGATCAGATGTCAGTGTCAACACTCCTTGTGCCTTCCAGGCTAATTGATATCACTGTGCTGATGGGCCTGAGATTAGAACATTAAAATGGCACACTAATTGAAGCATCTGATAAATGTTTTAATGAATGAAAATATTTTGACTCATTTGCTCTTCCTCTAAGGATATTAGGTGCAGACGAGGTGCTGTTTTCCTTATATAGTTTATTACAGCTATTATAGTTATCTCTCCTGACAGCCAGTTTCCATTATACTAATGGCAGGTTCCTTTGCTGGGTTGGGCACTGACAAATACCGGTGGAGTATATATCATATATATATCATATTAAAACCAGAATGCTATCATTATCACTATGATCCCCACTATCATAATCCCACTCCCTTATTCCTTGAGGATATATTCCTATATCCCTCAACTATGCATTTGGTATTGTGAATTCTGACTACATTACCCTATAACTGTGGAGTGAGTATAGTAAATGAGTAATTTGGTATCTTGGGATCCACCTTTTTTATTTGCGCATGAACATTTGAGAACTAAAGGGGGATCTTCTATTTATCCAGTCTGCCTATTCTATGCATTCCATGTATTTAATGCATTGTGAAGACCACTGGTTCTCATTTACAAATTACTGGGTAGCCTGAGCAGAAAAAGGACACCAAACACCATCTTTTCTGCACTTGCCAATACTTTGCACTACTGAATTACAGAATGGAGCACAAAAAGATTTGTGCTTACCCCCATGAATACAGTGCTGTATTCATGAGAGGTGGGTGGGTGGAACTCCATCTCCCAATTCCTTCCTGTCCTCTAATAGCTGTGTTATTCAGGCATGTTAGAGTAGGTGCAGGGTGCAAAGGTGCCCTGTACTTACCACCTGCTCTATAACAGGCTGAAACAAATATAGGCCTGCCCTGGGAAGGCTGCCCACCAGTGTGTCTTATGTACTCAATGTGAAGCCCTCAAGTTCTTGTTTAATGAACAAGGTTCAACTGGGGCATAACAAATCACCCCTTGCTACATTGACTATAAAACCTGTGCTGAAGGTGAAATCTCCTTTACTTCAGTCCACAATAATCTATGAGATTTGTTGGGTATTTCAGGGGATAATCTCACTAAAGCTCCCTATCCGCTTGCGTTTCCAATACTTTGCTGTGAGAAGGGGTGATATATGACTTCCGACACATTGACTGCCTCAGTAGTCAAAACACCCCAAGATTTTGTGGAATTCTTGAATTGTAATCACTGTTACTTATAATGTACCCTATGTGCAATTGCAGAAACCACTTTATTTCTGAGCATGGTTATGGCATTCTGATGGGATGGACAGTCCCACAAGGCACTTGCATTGGAATTTCACGCTATATAATCAACTCTTACTGGTAATGGAAGTGCTGTTATCAGTCATATTGGAATTACAAAGAGGCATTATATAGTGGCATATAAGGGCACTGGCAATTGTGTGCATGCCGGCCATATTTGCATTGGCAGTTTCCATATTGGTTATCTCAGCTGAGACATATTTAAAATAGACACAGTAAACTTCTTTCATTGATGTCAATGATGGATGCCTTGGGGGGATTTTGTAGTTTGCATTTAAATGCAAGTCCCAGATTCAATTACAACAACAAATTACCGTATCCTGCATGGTGTCAAAGAGGCAAGCTGGGGGAGGGCGGTGGGGAGAATTACAGGTGCCTGGAATCCTCAGGCCACAAACTACACACAGAGCAAATCTGCTGCAATTACACCTTACCCAGTGGGACAATGCATAGATCAGGCATGTCAGCCTGGCAAGTTGGTATATGGATGCCCCATGTGTAGATCTTTGGGGCTGTAGTTCAATGACAGCTGGAGAGGCACAGTTTAGAACTCACTCATATAGTGTTTGAGGCATATATGATATATAACAGCTAAGTATTCTGAAAGGTATTTATATTTATCAATGTGGGGCTGCATTGGCTAATATCTTACTGACTGTATTGTCCTTCTTTGGGTTGGTTTGCAACCCAATTGTATGTATGTATATGTAACTTTATTTATAAAGCACCACAAGGGTACGCAGCGCTGTACAATCTTACAAAATACAAAATTACACACAGGGAGGATGAGTGATACAATAAATACAATAAATAAGTATAAATACACAAGGAGTAAGTGCCATGTGGTATGAGACACAGTAGGAAGGAGGTCTCTGCCCCGTAGAGCTTACAATCTAAGTGGTTGGGTAACATACAGGCACAAATTGGAAGGTAAGAGTGCACCAGGTATGGGCATTTGCCCTTAAGCGCAGGACTAGGCAAAATAATGTTTTAGTGCCCCAGAAGGTACAGTCTGAGTTTTATCTTAAAGAGAGTGGGTGAGTGTTCCCTACGGAGGGATTCAGGGATAGAGTTCCAGAGGGAAGGAGCAGCGAGATAGAAAGGTTTAAGACGAGAGAGCGCAGTGGGTGTGGATGGTGTAAAAAGACGGAGGCTCTGAGAGGAGCGGAGGAGACGACCAGTAACGTGCAGAGAGACCAGTGAAGAAATGTAGTGAGGAGCAGAGGAGTGAAGGGCTTTGAATGATAGCAGAAGGATTTTGTAAGCTATCCTTTGCTTAACAGGCAACCATGCTAGAGAGCTAAGTGAGACTGAGCAGGATCCCTCTTAGGAGAGAGCAGGAGGATCCTGGCAGCAGAGTTTAAGATTGATTACAGGGGAGAGAGGTGGGAGTCTGGGAGGCCGGTTAGTAGGAGATTGCAGTAATCTAAGCGGGATAGGATGAGTGCATGGATTAGTGTTTTAGCTGTTACTTGTGAAAAAAAGGGGCGTATCTTGGCAATATTGCGGAGGAAAAAGCGGCAGGTTTTGGCAGTGTTATTAATATGGTTAGAGAAGGAGAGAAACTGGTCAAAGATAACCCCAAGGCAGCGTGCAGAATTACCAGGGCTAATGGTCATGCCATCAATAGTGATGGTGAAATGAGGAGAAGGGCTAGGTTTGTAGAAAATTGTAGAAAATATATGCCATATATACCTTTAATATTTTCTTTAACTTTTTTTCCTCATGAGGGTCCCTGTGGTGTCCAGTGTTAATGCCCTACCTGCCCTCCCCTAAAACAACCTTCCTATGAGGCTTCTCTATACGGAGTGAGCTTTCTGCTCTGTAGAATGGTAGGAGGGCGGGACTTCCTGTTGCACAGGATACTGTCTGTGCTTAACTGTGGCTGGCAGTGCAAACACAAATGATTTAGGGTGAAGCATAGTCATAGGCAAGAGGCAGACAGAAACTTTCCTAGATATGATGCAGCCACAAACCAAGGCCAAGAGAACCCTGTGCCTAACAATCCTACTAGGCCTGAGTTTTCTTTTGGCAGCTTCCCTTTAATAAATGAGTCCCAGTGTTTGACAAAAAAAGTAAGTTCTTCATTATACAAAAAAAAAGTCCAGTCTGGAAATGTTTTCCTTCCAAGAAAAAGAGCAATTATTTATATCTCGCCGCTGCGAGGATATGTCACTTGTCAATACATTAATGGAGCCTTTCATTTTCGTATGTGACAGACTGGCTGTAATTGAGGTTTTTATCACCATTTGTTGCTGGTTTATAAGCAGACAAGATTGGTGCCGTCTCAGTCACCATACACAAAGAGATGCATAATCTGATTTTTTCCTTTAAAGAAAAATTACAATTTTTATTGTGCTGCGCGGTAGGTTCTGCTATGCCGACAACCCCTAATTCTAGGGGAGAAGACATTTCTGTCACTGCCTAGCTAGACTCAAATGGGTTAGAATGCTTTAATAGATAGATTGCTGGTCTGAGATAATACCGGGGCTTTTGTGGCAATCAGGAAAGCTAAGCAATAGCCTCAGTTTGTGGTTTCAGGCACATCTCTCAGACATACAGCACTGGGTATATTCAGAAAGTATCTCGCTAATTTAGCGCTTTGCATGGATCCAACAGACTCAGCTCTGCTTAAGTGCTCCAGTACTAATACTGATTGGCTGAGCTTCAGGGCACAATGCAGCCACCAACTGGGAGACTACATTCATGGGGGAAAAAAATCACTTTTTTATTATTATCCTTTATTTACATAGGGCAAACATATTCCGCAGCACTTTATATATATACATCTTTCCCATTAGTGTCTTCCCCAGTGAAGCCTACAATTAACGGTCTTTATCACATTCAAACACTAGGGCCCGTTTTATAAGGAGACATGATCTGTGTGTATGTTTTTTGGAGTGTGGGAGGAAATAAATGCAATCAAGGGGAAACATGAAAACTTCTTGGAAATAGTGCCCTGCCAGGAATTGAACCTAGGACCCCGGTATAAGGTTACCAGATTTCCAAAGTGAAATCCAAGGACAGTAAAGGTGGCCATACACGTAGCAATTTTTGATCTTTCGTGCGACCATTGGTCGCATGAGATCGTTCCCACCCAGTGTCGGACTGGCCCACCAGGATACCAGGAAAACTCCCGGTGGGCCCAGGTGTCAGTGGGCCCTCCTGCTCCTGACTATTTGGCCTGCTTCATGGTCATTCCCTATTTCAGTATGGGAACAAAGTAGAGAAATAGTTGGAAGAATAGATGCTAGCATGTCAATACAAGAGACTAGGAGAATAAAGAGATTGGGCAAGGAAAGAAGGAAAAATAGTTTAGAGAATGGGCCTAGGGTTTTCTGTTGGGCCCCTAAGGTTCCCACCCTCCACTGACGTTCAGGGCTGAATCGTCAGATATGGAGGTAGAAACAATAGAAATTCTACCTCCTTCTGCCAATTCAGCCCTGAACGTAGATTTTGCTTGGGCGCCTTCAATGGCCAAACAACGAGTCAACCGATATCTGCAGCCTTTTGCAATATCGGTCGCCTCATTGAGGCGAGGTTTCGTCATTGAAACAAGTTTTCGTATGATATCATCGGTGCGTATATGCCCAGCTTAAGGGACTGCAGTGTGCCTAAAGGTTTATATGCCACACCCACTTTTTGGTCACTCCCCCATTTCCATAAACCCACCCAACATCACAGCCACATATTTTAATCTTATATTTCCCTAAAAAAGCACCAAAACAAATGTATACGTTTGCCTTCCTTCAGCAAAGGAAAAGCTAGCAAGGGAATTTGGAGGATGTGCTGTCTTCCTCCTGTACTGAAATAGCAATGATTGGATGGGGCAGCTCTGTTGCCATGGGGACAGCTTTCAGAGGCGGTGACAAGGAATCTGAAACGGGGTCAGTCTCTCTGAAACAGGGATTGATGAGAGCAGTTAAAGGAACACTAACACCAAAAAATGAAAGAGCTTTAAAGTAATAAAAATATAATGCACTGTTACCCTGCACTGGTAAAACTGGTGTGTTTGCTACAGTTACACTACTATAATTTATATAATAAGCTGCTGTGTAGCCACAGGGGCAGCCATTCAAGCTGGGAAAAAAGGAGAAAAGGCACAGGTTACATAGCAGATAACAGATAAGTTCTGTAGAATACAATAGTGTTTTATCTTTTATCTGCTATGTGCCTGTGCCTTTTCTCCTTTGAATGGCTGCCCCCATGGCTACACAGCAGCTTATTTATATAAATTATAGTAGACTTTCTGAAGTAAACACACAACTTTTACCAATGCAGGGCAGTAGCACATTATATTTTAGTTACTTTTATACACTTCCATTTTTTGGTGTTACTGTTCGTTTAAGAAGATACAAGGTTCTACTGGTTGCTACTTGTAGTGGTAACCAGAACACCCACCATGGATCATTTGCCACTGACATGAATGGGAAGCATCAGCAGGCATGGGTGATTTACATGTGCCAGTATTTCCTTGTGTTGAACTGCTGTAGATGAGAGCAGAACAGCCCTATGTACTGCCAGTAACTCTGTGTATTTGCCTTTTACACTTCATCAGATGCCATTCACAGTATGGGCAGCAGTAAGGGTTATGGAACCCTATTTGGGTATGCCCGCACACAGGTTACCAGTAACTGCTATCCACTGATTGGTGCCTATGGGCCTCAATATACCAGTTGTATTCCAACCTTAGAAAACCTTTGCCGTTCTCTTGGGACCTGGTGCTTTCGCACTTCCCAAACCAAATTGCCTGAGATGACTAGCTGCCTGTATATTATGTGAATACTGGCAGGCAATGAAACCAGGGAAATCAAATTGATTTAAAGCTGAGATCCACAAATGGACGGCAGTAAATCAGCTTGTTGCAAAGTTTCATGAACTATGTTTATGACTGCCTTAAAACTACTTAGGGAATATTACGAACAGATTGGTCCAGGAGATTAAAAGGCTTAAAATCCTATGTGTGTCTAAAGTGGTTTGGCAAATTAATTGATATGAAAGCAAGACTTCACATTCGCTCACATAATCAGCCATTTAAATTAGTGTGCTTTAAACAAGTGGAGCGGAGCTAGGGCCATGGTGCAATTTAGCTCGGCGTAAAAGTCCTTATAAGTAGCTCTTAGATGGCTCCATTAGCTTCGTTTTTTATCATCTCCCCCTCACTTTTTACTCTTCTGTATTTTATTTTGCATCATTAAAGGGCAGCTGGAAGCACGTGCATAGGTAGCATCGCATTATTGTAACAATAGGTGGTATAAGCCTATCCAACTGCTTCTTAGGATGAAAGGTTAATGATATGGCTCCTCTCTATTTTTTCACCAATTTATATTTTTCATTTGAACTGAATTCTATAAGTAGGAGCTGCCATGCTATTTACACTGCTGAAAGATATCACAAGCCATGAAAAAACACTGGTCAATCCAGCAGAGCATTAGAGGACACCCGCATCTATAAAGATTACAGGAAAAGGTAGCACCCATAGCGCAGCATTTTATAACCATATAATACACAAGAACCATAAATATCCTGTAAATTATATCACGGTGCTTAGTGATATCCTCAGTTATAATCAGTACTGTGTGTTGTCAGTTGTGTCACATCACTTAAACTTGTGAATTATAAAAAATAATGTACCCCCAGTTATAAAATATCAGACTAAAAAAAGTTACCCCAGAGTTCCATGACCTGTAAAACCTGTATAAAAGCACTCAGCCTCACCCCTTTATATGGTCATAGAACTTATCTGTGACTAATAATGTCAATACAATAAGGTGTATATAATTTCAGATATCTTATCCTGTTGCTTTGAATTATCAAGTACAAGACCTGCACATCGAACAATGATTTTATCCTAAATATATAGAGATAGACAGTCTCCAGGAGAACTCTGTTTCCCATAATCGCGTGGACTTCCACTGGAAATACGTGAGTCTGTAAGAGGCCTAATTCAGAAGGATCTATCATACTACATTGTGGGTGCTCATTCTACATGGCTGTATAATAAAATATTATACAATATTTGTTTGGCTTTGACTGTCAAAAGCTGAGCATACATATTAAGATCTGCCTGTTTGGCTTCTTTGTCCCAATTTGGCCACCTACATTTTGAGCCAAATCAGGCTGATTCAGTTGCTTAGCCCCTAGGCCAACAAAGCCAACAATCACGTCATATCTAGTACCTATGCAGGCCCATTGGGAAAACATCACTTCAACACGCCTGAACAGTGAGCCAGATATCAGGAAGACCAAATAAGCTGCCAACACGGTCTTTAGGGGTCGGCTTAAAATAGAGGCAAAGGTGTCTGTGCTGCCTTCTGAAGAATTAGCCAACATCATTGTCCAAAAACCATCTCATTGGTGGGTTAGCTCTACTAGCAAATTGGCAGAATTTTCTTTGTAGTCCTAGCTAAACAACATTTATATATATATATATATATATATATATATATATATATATATAACAACAAGGGGTCCTCTGCACTCTCCCATTATCAATATATATTGGACATTAAGACATTCTGTGCATTAAGCTACCAAGAAATATTGCAGTATATTCAAGCTGGTCAACTATGTCACAGTCATCCCTGGTCTGGCCAGTCCTACACTCACTTTTGTCTAATTCATTTAGAATTTTACTGGTTCAATATAAATTATACAAAGGGACTGAGTTTTACCAGCAATTTGCTTGCTTTCAAGGTTAAAATCCCCAAATGGTTGCCTTTTTATTGGCTCACTGGGATCACCTGACTATAGTTGGAAAGGGCGGGAGCTACAACATGGAGCTGGCCACTGCTCCTGTATAAACTACAGCAAAAAAGGGAAAGTTGTGCTCAGCACTAAATTTTAAAACATTAGGCTGGGGTGCAAAAAAGCTGTGTGGTCACAGCCTCATTGCACCCCCACCTAATGGTTTAAAATGTAGCGGTAAGCACAACTTTCCCTTTTTTGCTGTAGTAGATAGAGAGATAGATAAATAGCCAGACAGAATGATAGATAGATGATAGATAGATGATAGATAGATAGATAGATAGATGATAGATAGATAGATAGATAGATAGATAGATGATAGATAGATGATAGATAGATAGATAGATAGTGTCATTACTTTTAAAGTTGTGTGGATAAATCATGAATACATGCAACAGTCAAACATGTACATTCCCAAAGTCACACTTTATTCCATTCTTCCCCTTTGCATTTCCTTCTAACTGGAAATAGAATCACAAGGTTCCAGTGCCGTGTTTATCACTGAGTGTGTTGTGGTCCCATGGAACATTTAAACAAATGACGTTTTTGCGTTGTGTAATACTGTCAGCTCTGTTTACACTTAAAACAGAAGTTGTTCTTTCCACGTGAAGCTGGGGTGCAACATGAGTGTGATCAGTCATTGCTGAAATCATCCGCACTTACCCTGGGAAATATTATATTTCCTTTTTAAAAAGGCACTTCCATTTTTTTTAACTGATGCTGTGTAGAGTGACTTTTATACATGTATTTACTTTAATGATAACATTGACACGCCTATATCTCTGTACTTATCTTCAAGTGCCAAACCTCTTATTAATGACCTGCTTCTCAGTAGATTACTTTATCATATCCTGGCATTAAAAACTTTGTTAGAGCTTAACTGTTTCTCTGGAATTCCGTTCCACGTTCATTTTTCTGCCTTTAATTAATCTCATTAAAGCCTTTCCCATAAAGAAGCTTACACTCATCCAGCTTAGCATTCCTTCATGGTTCACCATTAGGCAAAGCCACCAGCTAAGGACAGTACTTAGCGCCACTACTCTCACTGTGCTCACTTCTGATCTTGGCTATCATAACCCCCCACCCCCGATAATATATGAATATATAATATAGATTTTTCATCAGAATAATAAATATGTAAATCCTTTAACAATATGTTAAACATCTTCGCAATGAGAGTCCCACAACAGTATTCTATTTAAGGCCCACTTGTGCCATTGTTATGTTTGTTCCTGTGTGTAGGTGCTTCTTTTCTGAGCATGCTGGTTGAGACTTTTTGGCTAATTCCTGTCTGTTCCTGAATGCTGCTTGCCCAGTGCCTGGACTTTTTCTTCGAATCCTTTGTGCCTCCCATAGGCTTGCATGTCCTGCCTGTCAACTGCCAGTCTTGCTCAACTTTCTGCCTTACTTCTTTCCAGAGCCTGTCCTGTCTGTTTCCCAGTACCAGTTCCTACTCACTTTCTATGTTCTAGACTAGTGGCCAGCAGCTGTGACAGTGTAACTCAGTGATCCCCAACCAGTGGCTCAGGGGCAACATGTTGCTCACCAACCCCTTGGATGTTGCTCTCAGTGGCCCCAAACCAGGTGCTTATTTTTACATTTCTGGCAAGGAGGCAAGTTTTGGATAAAAACCCAGTACCAGTCCACATAGGGGCTATTAAATAGCCAATTATGGGACACCCAGGAACCTTTTCCATGTGTGTGTTGCTCCCCAACACTTTTTCCATTTAAATGTGGCTCATGGGTATAATAGGTTGGGGATCCCTGCACTCAACATTTTGTTATCTTAGATTTGACTTGGTTTTAAGACTACTAAGCCTCACTGTCTTGACTTAAACTTGAATAAACCCCTCTTTATCTAGGTCTCAGCCTCCCCATTGGACTCCGACTACATGGTCCTAACTCAGACAAGTCAAGTTGGTTCTGGGTCCAATACACATGACAATATAGGATTCCCCACCTTTAAACCTAGAGATGATCATCTGTATAAAACAAATATATTACAATTGTGCACCCCCTGGATTTGTTGTCTCTCCCTTAAGTGCTTGCATGCCATTTTATAAGCTCTGGGTTTAGGGCATAATAATATCCATTCCATCTGAGAGTAGAGTAATCTTCTCAAACAATAGCAATGACTTTCTTGGCATCCATCTGCCCACACAAAGAAGCAATTCTGAGGCTTCTGGAACCAACTGAAACACAAGAATTTTAATCCGCCAAATTGAGTCGCAAGCAGCACCTCTGCAGATCAGAAAAACCGTCCCAAATTTTCATTCACGCAGCTGAGAACAAAAGTACTGCAAAATATACCAATATGGAGTATAATTATGCTTCCAAGCCTCTAATGCACTTTGGCTTAGAAAACAAAGACCTAAATGTAGCTATTTGCAGTTGCCAATGATTAAAACCCCATTATGCTCTGCTAATGTACCACACGTACTGCAGCACAAGGTAATAGAAATAACATGTTGTGGGGAAAGTAATCTCCTGTTGATTATTACGATGGTTTACGGCTTATCAGCGTTTGGTGCACAAAACATATGCTCTTCTGTCACATCCCTAACATTAACCCTTTCCCTATCACACGTGCTAACAATACTTGTCACTTACCGATATTTTATCTTTCCAGAATTAAAAGTCTGATCGGGTATTTTTTTTTGTTATTTAGTCAGAAACAGGTTATTTGTATATTCATCTCAACTCTCTCTCAATCTCTTCTCTCTCTCTCTCTCTTTAAACTTTGCAACCTGTGACTTAGAGGCTGCTCTGGAACAATGCATCGAAGACCAAGGGCTATAGTTATCATGCTGTGTAAAAAGTGGAGTGAAGCATTACCGGTGATGTTGCCCAGGGCAACCATTCAGCAATTAGATTTCAACGGTTAGAAAATCAAAGCAGCGCATCTGATTGGCTGCTATGAGCAACATCACCAGTGATGTTTTACTCCACTTTTTACACAGCATGATAAATATACCCCCAAGTGTTTGGATGGTTGTTAGTGCCCAGCACTGTAACTGAACTACACTGAGCACTAATACCCCATTAAACATCTTGACAATTCTGTGCTTCCTGCTTTGCAGCAACAGTTTGAAGAAGGCCCTGTCCTGTTTCAGCAGCATAATAACCACGGGCATAGGTCCATATAGAATAGGTTTGCTGAGAGTGCAAGATCTTGGTTGGCCTGCACAGAACCTTGACCTCAACCCATATGTGGGATGAACTATAATATAGATGTAATCCACTTAAATACATTTTTTCCCTCAAAAAACTCAATTGCTCCACTGCGTTCCACTGTACAACCTCCCATGATGATTCTTAGCATAAGACTTTCAGCATTCAGCACTTTTACATTATGTTGGGTCCTTATAAGGCAATAGGCAAAGGAAAGCCTCACATAATGTGCCGATTAGCTGGGAACGGCTGCATTCTTTATTCATTTCATTATTCTTATTTTAGATTGTAAAATAACTCAATCAAGTCAAGTTGCCATCAAGACCCTTTTATTTTACCCTGACACAAGCAGAATGTGCACTGCTCTGCCTGCCCAAATCTCACAGCTCCACCCTTACTTTGGGTTTACTTGTACAAACATATATAAAAATGAAAACTTATTTTGAGATTATTTATAAAGATGTTGTTAGTTTATACTTTTAAACTATGCTTGTATTCATTATATTAACTGTATAGCCAGCCTCCTTCCCTGCCCAAATCCAGAATGGGTTTCAGACAAATTGTAATAATAACTGGTCCAACAGCAGTCAGGATATAAATCAGGTCTGAGCGAGCCCATACTCCCGCCAAGCACACTGATGTTATAGGTACATGTAGCAGCATTACAAATAGCACTCTGGTTGGAAACATATGTTCCACATGCACTCACTGCCCATACATTTCAATATGCTTGAAGTAAATAGGCTAATAGGCATATTGTCCCCATACTGCTTGCTTGGTTAATCCAGGGCTTTGAAATAAGATCTTGCAATCTAAACAGTCGAATCAGATTACAGACAATCAGATGTCGTCTGAAGCCTTCCGAAGCCCATGCGTTTACCAACATCCTAAACAAGGGTTGTTAAGACTGTTAAATTAAATTAAGTTTATTTTCATCCATTACCTTTGAAATTGACCATAATTACTAAAATAAGCCTGAACTTCAGCTCGGAGACTGAAATATACAACAAAATAATACAGACTGCAACTCTGCCAGCTCTTCGCTGCCCTCTAAGAATGTAAGTTATATCGCCATTCACAGAGTTTACTTTTATTTTATTATTTCTGTCCTGCCAACTATGGAACATTACAGAGATTGTACATCATTCCCTGCCCCAGTGTCAGGGAATGATGTACAATTTTATTATCATCAATTTTATCAGAAGCCAATGATCCTGCCTGTATGTTTTTAGACACCCAGACTCCGGGAGGACATAAAAAGTCTTTGCCTTGAATGGAATTGATCCTAGGATCTCAATGCTGAAAGGCAGAAGTGGTAACCATTTCTCCACCTTTTATTATTACTATTACTATAAGGCAATTTGTGGGTTCCGCTGTAAGATGCCATATACCGACACTGTTTATTGGGCTGGTGGGGGTCCTTTTTGAGTCTCTGTGTACTGGAAATGCCAGGGCATATTTTGGATTCCAGTCTAGGCCTGATTACTATTAATAAATAATAATACATGTATAGGACCCATTATCCAGAATGCTCGATACCAAGGGTATTCCGAGTCTTTCCATAATTTGGAGCTCCATACCTTAAGTCTACTAAAAAATCAATAAAACATTAATTAAACCAAATAGGATTGTTTTGCCTCCAATAAGGGTTAATTATATCTTAGTTGGGATCAAGTACAGGTACTGTTTTATTATTACAGAGAAAAGGGAATCATTTAACCATTAAATAAACCCAATAGGGCTGTTCTGCCCCCAATAAGGGGTAATTATATCTTAGTTGGGATCAAGTACAGGTACTGTTTTATTATTACAGAGAAAAGGGAATCATTTAACCATTAAATAAACCCAATAGGGCTGTTCTGCCCCCAATAAGGGGTAATTATATCTTAGTTGGGATCAAGTACAGGTACTGTTTTATTATTACAGAGAAAAGGGAATCATTTAACCATTAAATAAACCCAATAGGGCTGTTCTGCCCCCAATAAGGGGTAATTATATCTTAGTTGGGATCAAGTACAAGGTACAGTTTTATTTATACAAAGAAAAAGGGAATTATTTTTAAAAATTTGAATTATTTGCTTATAATGGAGTCTTTGGGAGACAGGCTTTCCGTAATTCGGAGCTTTCTGGATGACGGGTTTCCGGATAAGGGATCCCATACCTGTAATAATAATAATAATAATAATAATTAATAAACACATATTTATAAAGCCCTGATATATTTTGCAGCACAATAAATGGGTCCATACACTGAACATACAAATTACAAAAAACAACTGATACAAGGTAAAGGGGGGGTCAAAAGAACTTACAGTCTAAAAGACATTGTTGCCCTTGCTTACTGATATAACTACTTATTAAGCCTGGGGTATGGCTCCATGTGCTTTACAGACTGGGCTTTTGATTCAGTAACATTAGTGCCAGACAGGGGTGTTTGGCCACTGCCACTGCCAATCTACATTGTAAAACTAATGTCTGGTTGGCTGGTGAATCACTGTACAATGTCATTGCAAGGTGACTTTCTCATAGTGACACTGTGACAAATGCAAGTGTGTAATTTCTTAACTCAGTCACTCATTTAATGCATTAGTGCCAAAATGCCCCCACTTGCATTAGTTTGGAATGCAATTGTATATTGTGCTCCTGTTGATTAACTGGGTGCTCTTACATCTGTCTTGCTTTCTGATCCTGACCTCATATTGTCTGCTGCCACCCTTGCCTGTGGTTGTCGTCCAGATTCTCCTGCTCACTGCCAGCTCTTCCCCTTAATTTCTCTCTCCAGAACTGACCTGAGCCCACCTGACAAGTCTACTGCTTCTTTGAGCACTACTCCTGGTTTCTGAAAGGCCAAAACCTAGGTTTTGGCAATGGTCCTACATCAGATACTGATCTATAGAAGTGACAGTCATTGGCCGACTAGCTTTTTTTCATCTTGGGCCATCAGCTCTGGACATTTACAATGGGAGCCCTATACATTCAGTGAGAAAAAGATAACCAAACCTCACCATCCCAGAACACCAGAGGTTGCATTAAGAAGGTGACTGCCACTTCAAAGGGAAACTTAATTAAAGACATATTTTTTATGAATCTGAATCTAGGGCTGTTCTGTTGCTTTCCTGTAGGAAACACTTGGCTGCTGGCCAAAATATACAAAAAAAATCATTTATATTCTATAAAGTAATATTTTAATCATTTTCTTACCACAGTAACCTTCTAACCATGGATCTCTAAGAAATTGCTCCACATAATAACCCTTCTGAGGAAAATGTATATGTTTTAATTAGAGGCAATTTGGTTGATGGGCCAATTGGTCATATACTAAGGCACATCGGCCCACAAGTATCATTCTTTTCTTGTTTCGCTTAGGATAAATCATCGCTAAGCCTGACAAGAGCTCTTTGAAATCTGTATTCTTCTAAAGGCGGACTGATTTAGGCTTGGAAGGCTGTTGGTTGTTAAGGGCTCAGATAGTTGAGTGTGTTCTATACAGTACAGTAATTTTGAGCAGATGGGTAGCAGGGAAATCGGATGATGATTACAAAGCTGAGAGGGATCAAGGGATGGTTTTTTCATTATGGGAATAATGTGTGTGTGTTTCTTAGAATATCAGGAAGATGCCAGATAAAGGATGGTTTAAAGATGTGACGGAGGAAATGAGGAAATTCACAAGAAATCAGGATCGGTCCTGGTCAAGAGGACATACTGTGAGGTGTTTTATATTATATCTCATAAAGGACTGCAAATTGTACACAGCACTGTACTTATAATTTTCCCTTTATTTCCTTGCCTGTTTTTCATTAGAGTGCCTGTTCCTATTATTTAAAAAAGAAAATACAAACTCCTATTGCTGATCAAGACAAAAAAATTACTTCCTTGGTGGCCAATTACTAATGCATGGAATTGCCTGGGAGATGGAGGAAGATAGAGGACAAGTGATGGCCACTATAGTGTAGGGCATGGTCCTACAATAGTTACTGTAAGACAGCAGAGACAGTTGCTGGCCAATTAGATTTGTTTTGGCAGGTTGTGTTTTGAGGTGGGCAGAGGCCAATGAGGTCTAAGCAAAACAAAGTCCCAGAGATGATGTAGGGTTATGGTCAGGAATAGCCAGGGTAGTTAGGGTAGACACAGCTAGGTCAAAACAGTAGACAGGCCAGAGATAAGGACAGAAACTAAAAAATTGTAACTTAGGGGCAGATGTCACAATGGGAATAGCAATCTCCAAGAAAACTGAACAAAGTGCCAGGCTCTGAAGTGGAAGCTTAATAACCGCTGGTTGCCTACTTGTGTCTGTAAGTTACCATCCCATCTAGATTGTATAAAATATCTCTGTGTTTTTTTCATTACTGAAGAGCATTTATCCAGGTAGAAAAGAGATGTAGATGTAGGAAACTGGAAATCACTAATGGGCCATCTCATTGCATTGGAAAGCATTGTGACTTCCTCCAATGGTGCACTGGGCCCAGTATTTAATGAAATAGTGACATTAGTGATACATGTGACTGTGACCCCAGCATTTCACGGCCATTGGCCCCAGAGATATATGTCACCGTGACCCCAGCATTTTATGACAGTGCTCCTACTCGTTCATAACACAGTAGATTGGGCAAAACATAAAGCAGCAGGCACAGCATTTCTTGGCACAGTGGTGCTAGATTGGTTGCTTCAGTATTGTTTATAGACTTGCAGTAAATCCACTGCTTCCATTTCAATGGAGTTAATAGCTGTCCCATGATTTTATCTAAGACCAGCTGGTCATAAGCAAAACACAAAATACGGTGGCAGGAGGTCTAATAGTTTGAAAGCAAACAATATAATTTACACTCACTTGGGAATGTGGATTTATCAAAATTCAAATTTTTGAGTTTCTTTCAAATTATAAAAAACTTGAAAACACAAAAATATCTTGAATGTGTGCTTAAACGCAATCATGTTAATGCACGTGAAAAAAAACTATTCGAATGCCACAAAATCATATTCTACCCATTGTTTTCAATGCCAAATTTCAAATGGATCTTGCCCACTTTTATATGCTGAATTTTTATATTCCACATTTCTCAAATAATAGTTTTGAAAACATAAACTGGAATCCATGATTTTTGATTTTTCTGCTTTTTCTAATTTTAACACTAAGGGCTCTGGCACACGGGGAGATTAGTCGCCTGCGACAAATCTCCCTGTTCGTGGGCGACTAATCTCCCCAAATTGCCATCCCACCGGCGAAAAAAATTAGTTGCCTGCGACAAATCTCCCTGTTCGTGGGCGACTAATCTCCCCAAATTGCCATCCCACCGGCGAAAAAAATTAGTTGCCTGCGACAAATCTCCCTGTTCACGGGCGACTAATCTCCCCGAGTTGCCATCAGTTGCCATCCCACTGGCGAAAATGTAAGTCGCCGGTGGGATGGCACACGCTGCACAGGTGATTTCAGCAAAGTTGCCTCGAAGTTGCCTCGCGAGGCATTTTCGGCGATTTGCCGAAATCGCGCCGCCGCGTGTGCCATCCCACCGGCGACTTACATTTTCGCCAGTGGGATGGCAACTGATGGCAACTCGGGGAGATTAGTCGCCCGTGAACAGGGAGATTTGTCGCAGGCAACTAATCTCCCCGTGTGCTAGAGCCCTAAAAAATCCAAATCGTGAAAAAAAAACCCCAAAAATGCACCCCCATAGTGTCTGATTTATTAACAATAGTTACTGCTCTATAAAAAATACTGAAGATTTCATATTTAACAACTGGGAGAATTGTCATCACCCTTCGGAATTTAGCATATGGAATGAATGATTTTGAGGGGTGTTGCACTGAGCTCTGACACCCCATTTTCTTTCTTACCAGCTCCCTTTTTTTATCTGCTTTGATAAATGTGTCAAAACACTTCCCCGGCTGCCAGGAACATTTCCTGAGGGAATCCCCAATTTGAATTTTTGTAAATCTCTGTTTTAAATAGAAATGTCCATTTTCTGTCAGCTGATCTGTGTATCCATGTTTCAGTTAAATTGGATTTGATTTCAGGAAATAATTTTGTAGCTGATTTTGTGCTAATATTCCAGAAAGGGATTTGGGGATCGGCTACATTTGTATATACATTTCATCCCTGAAATCTAAGCATTAAAGTGAAGCTGACAAGCTAAATCAATATGCTGATCTTACAGGGGGCAGACGCAGATTTCATGTTTCTCATTATACACTTAGTGACATTTTTACTGCTCCCTTATTCATACACAGCTTATTGTGGCAATGTAGCATAATGAATGTGTCCTCATAAAGTAAAGTTCTGACAGATACACATATAGAGCTCTCTCTAAACATTTTAAACTGAGCAGTTAAAAGAGAGGCTAAGCTTTACTTGGATCAATAGATAGATGATAGATAGATATCCGCTATAGATAGATAGATAGATAGATAGACAGACAGACAGACAGACAGACAGACAGATAGATAGATATTCCACAGTTGAACTTGATGGATAGATAGATAGATTAGATAGATAGATAGATAGATAGATAGATAGATAGATAGATAGATAGATGATAGATAGATAGATGGATAGATAGATAGATATATAGATAGACAGACAGACAGACAGACAGACAGACAGACAGATAGATAGATAGATAGATAGATAGTTAGATAGATAGAAATTCCACAGTTGAACTTGATGGATAGATAGATAGATATCCGCGATAGATAGATAGATAGATAGATAGATAGATAGATAGATAGAAATTCCACAGTTGAACTTGATGGATAGATAGATAGATAGATGATAGATATATAGATAGATAGATATCCGCTATAGATAGATGATAGATAGATAGACAGACAGACAGATACATAGATAGATAGATAGATAGATAGATAGATAGATGATAGATAGATAGACAGATAGAAATTCCACAGTTGAACTTGATGGATAGATAGATAGATAGATAGATATCCACTATAGATAGATGATAAATAGATAGACAGACAGATATAAATAAATAAAAAGACAGATAGATAGATAGATAGATAGATGATAGATAAATAGATAGATAGACAGATAGAAATTCCACAGTTGAACTTGATGGACTTGTCTTTTTTTATGTTTCTAAAGAAACACGCCTATTTTATTTGGCCCAGTGGTACAGCGCTACATTGCTAAATCAACAGACTCCCTTCCTTGCACTGCTCCCCTTGCAGCCAAGATGGGAAGCACTGTCTAGCAGGCAGGCAACTCACTTTGGGGCTAACTTAGACTATTTGCATTCAGGGACAAAAAAATATTTATCTTTTTGGCTGTACAAATTCATGCAGTAAAATGAAAGAGAAAAATCACAATCCAAAGGAAAGTTATAACACTGTGTATTGTACTATATGGATCAGGTTTGCTGCAGAAATGGTTGTCATTTCCAACACAGAACACACAGTTTCTTGTGGCTACTTGTTGAAGAAATGCTGGCATTTTGCAACGTATAACTGGAATTTATACCGATGCCACAAGGGAATATTGGACCTTCGGAATGGTGTGTTTTTGTCCCTTGTTATATTGTGGGAAGCTAACAATTGACTTTCTGCCTTGCTAGCCACATAGCCACCAACTACAGCACTCTCTGATGACTCTGAACAATTGTGGTTCGATTGTGCGCAATTTGGCAGCACAAATTGGATTGTACAGAATAGAATCCAGTAGGATTAGTGTTTGCTCCATCATGATTGTCAGTTCATAGCCCTATAGAAATAAACAAAAAGCACCTTGGGGTCAATACAGTATCTTTTAAACCCTAACCCACTATGGGGGTTATACAATAAAAGGCACTAAGTTTGCTTAGGAGCAGTAACCCATAGCAGCCAATCAGTAGGTAGGATTTACTGGTCACTTGTTTAAAAGCAAACATTTTATAGGTTGCTATGGGTTACTGCTCCTGGGCCAACTTAGTGCCTTTTTTACATATAGGGGAAAGTGTGGTGCTTGTCACTACAAACAGATGTGACATACACTTCTCCTTTAGGACCGGTAGAATAAGTAGAACAAGTAGAATACTTACTGCTCAGGAGTTTGTATTGAGTGTACAACGCCCAGATCTTCACATATTTATATTTAGACATATAGACATCTAAAATTGTTCAAGCTCTGAGTTTTTATTTTCTCTTCATTTACTGTAACTCCTTTTTTGTGTGCTCTTTTTTTTCACCCAAAACTGCTCTCCAAATTTAGCAGGCAAAAACCATTATGTTCTATGGGCCAAAAACATTAGCCAACCGAGGTATCACGTTTCCACTGACTGATTTCAATTGCTCAAGGAAAATGTGCACAATACAAGTTTATGAAAATGCACGTTTGTATATCTCCAAACACAATGATACAAAACAATGACAAATAAGTGACATTTTTTTGGTGAGAAAAGGGGGCTTTTTCCCTATTCCTTTGATAAACATGTCCCATTGTATTTGTTATTTGTATTATCATCAAAATGGAAGTCCATGAGTTCTCATGTTAAATGATATTCTTTATGCTCCTGCACTCTCACTAAGAACACTATCTAATGCCCAAGGTATATTATATAGAATTCCTGGTATTCTGGCTTATTATTTTCCATTATGTTCAGGGTGCTCAACTAATAGACCTAACGCCTTGAATTACTGTATTTTGGCAGTGTAACTATTATTTCACGCAGTGTTATATGATATTTCTCTAGCATCTTTCCTTTAGGCTTTCTGCCTCCGCTGCACTGAAACAATCTCTATTATTTTTGGTTCTTCTGTTGATTAAATTGGATCCTGGTAAAGATTCAATATATGCACAAAACGTAAGACTGCAAGTATTTGTTCAAGGAAGCAAATGTTTTTCATGACACTCCGCCTTCACGGTGTGTTTCATTTCCATGTCTGTGAAATAAAATCATATATGAAATTCAAAAGGAATGTTGGATGTGCGGAACGCTACAAAAGAAAAAAGCTTTAAAAACGTTTTTTTTAAAAAATACCACCGCTTGAAGTTGAATTTGCCAAATGTTTGGATAAGTTTTAATAAAGCCATTCTTAAAAATGAAAAGGGACGTTTAATTAAGAATTGTGCGCTGCTAAAGCTGGAGACGGTTAAATGGAGTATATTGTCATTAAAAAATTTAATTTTAAATGGATTGTTCTTGGTTTATACCAGGGGCTTTATACAGTATGACACGAATTCAGCAACAGCTGGGAGAACACTGGGGTTTGTACCAAAGCAGATCTAAATCCCAGTGTCTACAATCAGAACAGGAGGGGGGCCAGCACAGTGCAACTATAAGGGCAGTGACACATGGGGACATTAGTTGCCGTGCAACAAATCTTTTTTGTCGCGGGCGACTAATCTCCCCGCAATGCCGTCCCACCAGCTAGAATGTAAATCGCCAGTGGGATGGCATACGCGGTGCTGCGATTTGCCGAAGTTGCCTTGAGAGGAAACTTAGGGCGACTTTGGCAAATCACGGCACCGTGTATGCCATCCCACTGGCGATTTACATTCTAGCCGGTGGGATGACATTGCGGGGAGATTAGTCGCCCGCGACAACAAAGATTTGTCGCGCGGCAACTAATGTCCCCATGTGTCACTGCCCTAATAAAGTTCAAGGAACATCATTGGACCAAAGGTGTCAGTATGCACTACCAATGAGTACAGCTGTATGCAACTGTGGCTGTGGTGGTAAATGAGCCCTGTTATCTTCTCCTGCTCTTGCCATTTCCCATTAGAGCATTGCTGGGGCAATAGGTGCACAATAATGTGGATAAACAGAGTCTCAGCTTTCCAAAAAGAGAAAGCTAAGACTTTCTTAGCTTTCTTAGGGATCTCCAACCTATTTTACACTCAGATGTAAAGTGTTGGGGAGCCACACAAGCATGAACAAAGTTCCTTTAGGAAGCCAAATAAGGGCTGCGATTGGCTATTTGGTAGCCCCATGTGGCCTACTGGCCTGCAGGAGGCTCCACTAGGAATAAAACTGTGTCTGGGCTTCCAAAACTTGTCTTCAAGCCAGAAATATTAAAATGGCACCTACTGTGTGGCCACTGGGAGAAGCATCAAAGGGGGTGGCTGGGGATCGCTGCATTATAAATTCTCCAACAAAAAAAAGCTTTTTACTCATAGCCTTCAACCTAAAATTTTAACCTCCTTTTGTAGAACTGTTAAGAGTCCAGATTGCCCTGATTGATGTGCAGGTTTTCTCATAACAATTCACTGAGCCCTCTAAACTGGTACCATTCCATGCATTCGTTCATCTGTTTCCCTACACTGAGCATGCTCCCTGGCTCGAAACATTGGAAGCAACTAATGTATCAGATTCTAACAGTCTAGCGAGATGGGGACCTGGTTCACTGGGCTGCTACTGGAAAACATTAGAGGATGTGAGGTGAAACAAATCCATTTTTATCAACCATGAATTTAAAAAATAATGAAAGTTAAAAGTAAAAGACAGAAGACAAGTGAAAAAAGTCATTATTTGTGCTGTGTTATTTAAATACGATACATTTGGGGAACTTCACCCTATTTTTTTCTCTTCTCCATTGTTTTCTTCCCTCAACCTCTCCTTCAAGTTGGGTTGAAAAAAGAGTCCATCAAGTTCAACCCCTCTTCTATATGGGTTCTATGACCCATATAAAGGCATTCAGCCTTCAGCTATGTACATTTATAAGGTTGTGGAACTCCTCAGTGACTTATAATATCCTTATATTTTACAATAGGGGTACATTATTTACAATCTTTAAGGAATAGTGTCATAGAAAAATATGTTTTTTTTCAAAACACATCAGTTAGTAGTGCACAATACTGCACTGTAATCTGTTTTAGAAGAGCAAACAGATGGTTTTATATTACATTTTGAAATTTGACATTGCCTTACTTTCCCAGGCACCCACAGCCATGTGACTTGTGCTCTGATAGTGACTCCATAGGTTAATAGCACTGCTAGCACTGTCCTGAATTTTAGGGAGTAACTGGCAAAACTGCCTATACTGCCTCCCAATATTTTAGGGTGGCTTCAGGCCATCTGTCCCATATGCCATTAGCCTCAATTAGTTTTTACAGTAAAGGATATATAGATATATACACACTGTATGGACTTGTAAATAATGGCACTTTGACTTCTATGAACAATAAATCCAGATCCAAAATACATTATACAGCTAGGGGCAGAAGTAGTGGCAGCCAAAATACATTAAATACAGCAAGAAGCTATGAGAACCTTAACCCCAAATACATTAAATACAATGAAAGACAATGATTTCTGAAACCCCAATTCCCCTTGCCCTTCCAAAAATCAGATTCCTGAAGGCTGTAGATGATTTCAGCACTATAGAGTTCAGGACAATTTCAAAAATCATTTGCATTGGTAAACGTGTGCCCATCACATGGTAGACATGAGAATAGCACCCAAGCAGCAAAATCCATCTTTTGCAATTCTGTGACTTGGGTCGTATTGACAGTAGGAGAAACAATAGGTTACCTGAAAGCAGTTCTAATGTGTAGCGCTGGCTGAAAGCTCAGACTCAGGCACAATGCACTGAGATGGCGCCTACACACCAATATTACAGCTAAAAAATACATTTGTTGGTTTGAGAATAAAAATTTTAATGGACTGGTGCCGAAAACTGCACTGCATCCAGCAACACCTTTAAAGAAAGAAGTAGATTTTTCTGCAGATGTATTGTATTATATCACCTTTATAACATATATAAATATACAAAAATATACAGGGAGTTTTCTACCAGATGAACTAGTGCTGACCCATCCCTAAGGATCTGTGTTTCTTTCCTCCTTACATTTCCATATAAAAAAGCAACTGACTTGACACACAGATTATTTAAGAAGCAGACAGTTTGGAAGGATATGAGTCAGTAAACCATGGGCTTAATATAACAGCCAAATATCACATGCAAGGGATCTTTGTAATCATTTCACTGGTCCCTGAGTTTCTGTAAAGTTCTGCAAGTTCTGTGGAACACGGATAGGGTTACTGCTTTGCTGAAGACAATAACCATCAGGCTGTGCTGAACACACAGGATTTTCAGGCCCTATGTGTATATATTATTTTAACATAAGAAAAAGTATTTTGGGTTTGTAGCAAAGTAAGCATTCCTGCAGTATCCCATGCAAGAGCATTGGTCAGTCTGGTGTTAAACATTAATGAGATAATATTGTCACACCAGTTCCTTAGTTCAGTGCTGTTAAATGCGGCGTTGTGCCAAAACGAGTCACCAGTAGTGCGACAATTTCAATTCAAGCCTATGGGGAAAGTTTTGGGACAAATTGGTATAACATCTCTTTGGCTACTTAATAATATGTTACCTAAAATGTGTGAAATTGCCCTGGGACCTTTGGGATTAGAAAAGAGAAGACACTTCCCTGGTCCCCCTAGTATCAGAGGCCCCCGTGAATAAAGATAAGTTATTGTTACAATTGTTAGATAGTTGTCCATCACAGACAATGCCCAGAGTCCGTTTTTTGGCGTAGAAGATACCCCAGAATGACGAAAGGCCCCATATATTAAATGCTGAATAAATGAATGTTTTCTCTTTTGATCCTGAACCAGACTTTATTTTTTTACTTCAATTTTTCTGTTGTATTTGTCCAAAGTAAATATTAAAAGGAAAGTACATATTTTCCATTTGCATTTGCTCTCCCATTCAGCAATTTCAGCTTGCCGATTCTGCCTTCCCCAAGTCCTCCATTGTATTTGCTATGAACTCTCAAAGAATTCTTCTATCGCCAACAAGTATCATTATAGGGCATGGCCTACAGCCCAACAAGCGTGGTTTGGCACAATCCATGTTGTGGTCATCCCAAACTGCCCGAGCATTGTATTGACTTGGCAGAACAGGAACAACAGTCTCCCTAAATGTGTTCATAGACGGTACAGGGAGAGACCACGATAAGATAGATATTTCAGTTTGAAGCACAAATAAAAGTTGTAACTTTAAAACTAATGACACACAGGGCTGATTCTCAGCCTATGGATAAACATAGGCCACGAATCAACCCCTCCACTTGCATTAACCTTCTCATGAGCAGATTTTGGCCCTGAAACAAGAGACTGCTTGACTGCCACAAGTAAATGAGTGGTACATGGATAGTCAGCATGTATGCATGATGCACATTGTCCACACTGGGCCCCCTTAAGTGTTTTTCTTTTTGCAGGGGGCCTGGCCAGGCATAGTTGTTAGGTGCAGCCCACAATAGCAGCTCAAGGGGGACTGCAATATAATTAACGGAAAACTAATCCCTAAAGGTGCATATGTCAAAAATGCCATGTTTTATGTACTAAACTTTCTGCACCAGCGTCTCTATAACAGTAATGATCTAGGCTTTATGCACAAGCTCCCTCATTTTGTATTTTATAGTAGTGTCAGTGGAAGCTAAGCTTAGGGGTTCACAAATCTTCAAATGGGGTTTGTCTGGTATATAAGCTGATGCTACAAGTCTGATTATTAAATTATTATGCTAACTGCACTGGTTTCTGAGCTGCCATATAATGAGAATTTGAATTAGTTTCTAATCAGCCTTAATATTTCTAATCAGCATTAATATTCTATATATACAGTATAGTGTGAGTGGGTCCCTAAGCTCAGGTAAGTGACAGCAGCACAGAGCAGGGAATGGGCAGAAAAGAAGATGGGGGGCTACTGGGGCATCTTTGGGGGCACAGATCTTCCCTGCTAAAGGGCTGTGGGTGCCTTGGGCTGGTACAGAAGCTCAAAACACAAAAAAAGTGCAGCATTTTTACCCTTCCTCTCTGTTGAGCTTTAGTTCTCCTTTAATAATGAAGGGACTGGAAGATCTAGACTCAGATCTAGGCCAGTACTCATTAGCTGGTAGAGTTGGTTTCAGAGACAGACCAGCTGATGCAGGAAGGGAGGGAAGGGACAAGAAGCGGCTATTTCAGGGGACCACCAATGAGCAAAACCTTAATCAGATACAGTTATCAGGTAATGGTATTTGGGTTTTCCGCTTATTAAACAGTTAATGTTCCTTTGCAAATCAGCTTGTCAGGAAGTAAATGGTCTGATGTTATAATAGGCATAATGAATGTAGCGCAACAGGCAGCCCAGACTAGTAACTTGGTTAGTCGGAAGGCTCCAAGGAAGAGCCGTCGCCAAAGTAGAAATGATGATTTACTGTTACACATTTGGGAAACCCCTATAATGGTTGGACAGTATCATTTGTCTGAGAGGGAAGCAAGGCTAAATATACTGAGCCTGGAACAACCAGTTTTTATCTGTGCGTCCAGCCCAGTCAGGTTGGCTTTGATGATACATGGGCTAAAGTGCAACTAAATCTGCCTGTGTGCTTTTGCTTTGATGGCCTGTGAGTAAGCAAACAGAATGTACTCACTGCTAATATCCCATCAGAGACCCATAACAGCTTGCCATTGTTATGTGACTCCACAACGCTTTACTTTAACACCCAAGGCTTTATTTGCTGAGAGCTAAAGGCCGCCGGCACTGAAACCTATTTGGCCTGTGTATCCTTACTGCCTGGCATTAGCCAAGACTAGAGCAACACAACCATGACAAAATAGAACTTTCATTAAATAATTTGACTTACTAATGTCATACATATTGAAATAGTAATAACCATATTGTATTGAATTTTATAGTAATTACTATTGAGAGTGGTGTCAATGATTTTTCTGTGAAAATCCCTGTTCCTGTTTGGACATCCCTGATGATTATATGAAGAAAATGACCTAGTCAGCAAATTATCATTTACTATCACACTTCACCCTTTTGGTCTTCAAAGTGGGCTCCAAATACACTCATTTTGGGCCCTGTAGATGGGCAGCTTTTAGAAAAACCTGATTGCAGGGTTGGCAGGGCAGGAAAGCAGAAAGTGAGGCTGCCATTAACCCTGCCAGCAGCAGAAGTCACAACAATAACCCCCAACGCTTTTAACCCTTTCTGAAGCTGTAAAGAGCAGAGGTTGCAGTTACCCATTTGTCATACTTTACAATTATTTACTATGAAGGAATGCCATGAAAGGACACTTGCAAGCAAACACGTTCCTTTGTGATGCAGAGCAATGGCATTCAGTGCTTTGGGAGGCAATGAACCATAATTAAGTGGTGGCACGCAGAGAAGAGCACGCACTCGTGCTTTATACTGTATTTATACCGGAGGCGGTGATGATGTAGGGGCCCAGGGACCTAATTCACACTCAGTCGGTGTATAAAGGTTTTGCATGGTTTGGGGGTGGGGGTCCCTCAAACAATTTCGCAGTAGGGCTCACATCTTCTAGTTACATCACTGTTGGAGCGCTAACATAGTTTCAAAATGTGTGTCCAATTACAAGGCAATGGGAATTAAGTTAAAATTTAAAATGGTGCTATGAAAAGCTAAGCCGGGCCAGGGACTCAAAGAGAATATTATTGTACCTGTCTCATTACTGTAGCTCCACTATAAGCCTCTAAAGAAGCCTGTTTTGTCTGGCTCCAAACCTATTGGTTCTGTTCCCTCCGACCATTAAATACAATATTGGCTCTAGACAATTACTAAGTTAAATTACTTACACAGTACAGCGTGTTAAAGATAAAAGCAGGAGCAGGATTTATACACAGACCTAATTTAAGGTAAGAATGGGGTCTTTCTGTGTACAACATAAATAGAAAGTGTGCCAATCTGTAAATGTGCAACTAATTCGGCTATGATAATCCTGTGGCTTTAAATAACTGCAAGTCTGCTTGTTATAGCCATGGCACCATTATAGCCCCTAATGTAAAGAATGTAAGTGCAATGTGATGGATGAAAAAATGCACTGGGTATATGTATATATATGTATATACTGATATTGTATCTATTATCCACAATGCTCAGAACCTGAGATTCTTTAAATACAGGATCCTTGTAGTAAAGGGAGCACAAATATTTAAACATAAAAAACTACTATAATGTTTTGATTTCAATGTATGTAGCTTATTACAAACATAATAATATGATATTAATATGGTAGTATAGTGTTTATAAGCTTTTTGGATAAGGGGTTTCTAGATAACAGTTGATGCCTATAGTAGCATTGGGCATAATAGCCTCTGGGAAGGGACTGGGGCTGTGGGATAGCAGGTATAGTAGGGAGAGATGGTGCCTATAATAGCAGTGGGATAAAAGCCTCTGGGAAGGGACTGGGGCTGTGGGATAGCAGGTATAGTAGGGAGAGATGGTGCCTATAGTAGCAGTGGGGGATAATAGCCTCTGGGAAGGGACTGGGGCTGTGGGATAGCAGGTATAGTAGGGAGAGATGGTGCCTATAGTAGCAGTGGGGGGATAATAGCCTCTGGGAAGGGACTGGGGCTGTGGGATAGCAGGTATAGTAGGGAGAGATGGTGCCTATAGTAGCAGTGGGGGATAATAGCCTCTGGGAAGGGACTGGGGCTGTGGGATAGCAGGTATAGTAGGGAGAGATGGTGCCTATAGTAGCAGTGGGGGGATAATAGCCTCTGGGAAGGGACTGGGGCTGTGGGATAGCAGGTATAGTAGGGAGAGATGGTGCCTATAGTAGCAGTGGGGGATAATAGCCTCTGGGAAGGGACTGTGGCTGTGGGATAGCAGGTATAGTAGGGAGAGATGGTGCCTATAGTAGCAGTGGGATAATAGCCTCTGGGAAGGGACTGTGGCTGTGGGATAGCAGGTATAGTAGGGAGAGATGGTGCCTATAGTAGCAGTGGGGATAATAGCCTCTGGGAAGGGACTGTGGCTGTGGGATAGCAGGTATAGTAGGGAGAGATGGTGCCTATAGTAGCAGTGGGATAATAGCCTCTGGGAAGGGACTGTGGCTGTGGGATAGCAGGTATAGTAGGGAGAGATGGTGCCTATAGTAGCAGTGGGATAATAGCCTCTGGGAAGGGACTGTGGCTGTGGGATAGCAGGTATAGTAGGGAGAGATGGTGCCTATAGTAGCAGGTATAGTAGGGAGAGATGGTGCCTATAGTAGCAGGTATAGTAGGGAGAGATGGTGCCTATAGTAGCAGTGGGATAATAGCCTCTGGGAAGGGACTGGGGCTGTGGGATAGCAGGTATAGTAGGGAGAGATGGTGCCTATAGTAGCAGTGGGGGGATAATAGCCTCTGGGAAGGGACTGTGGCTGAGGGATAGCAGGTATAGTAGGGAGAGATGGTGCCTATAGTAGCAGTGGGGGGATAATAGCCTCTGGGAAGGGACTGTGGCTGTGGGATAGCAGGTATAGTAGGGAGAGATGGAATATAATTACAATAATTAAAAAAATAAATAATGAAGACCAATTGAAAAGTTGCTTAGAATTGGTAAGCCTCACCTTTAATTTGTTGGTGAAACACAGCTACTGAGGACTTGCAAACGGGACTCACAATGTCTGTCCTGCCCCTTGTTCCACCTCACTTCTGACAGCACTGATTACTGATTACTCTACCTATTACCCAGACACTTTTCTGTATCCCTCTCAATCTGTCATCAATATTAATGTCTTATCTTCAGTTGATCTGAAGGGTCACAGAGGCAAAACCCATTTTGAAACCTCAAAAAAGATGACCAACTGCAAAATGTCCTCAGTTAGCATTTCATTCTATAACATAAGATAGGTGAATCTTAGAGCTGTGAAACACGGGGAGATTAGTCATGCCACGACAAATCTCCCTTGTCGCGGGCGACTAATCTCCCCAAAATGCCATCCCGCCGGCTAGAATGTAAATCGCCGGTGGGATTGCATGCATGGGGCCGCAATTTGCCGAAGTCGTTTAAGTTTCCTCTCAAGGCAACTTTCGTGACTTCGGCAAATCGCGAAAAAAAAATTTCATTTTTTAGCGGGTGGGATGGCATTTCGGGGAGATTAGTCGCCCGCGAAAAGGGAGATTTGTTGCGCGCCGACTAATCTCCCCGTGTGTCACAGCCCTTATACTAGTTTCCTCTTTCAAGTTCCAGATAAATGAGTCAGTAGCAGCCTAAAGGGTTAGTGCGTGTGTTACAGCTATTTTGGGTAGGCGGAACGGCATAGATTCACAGAAATGGCCCCAGTAATGCTTACTGCTGCGCTTTCTCCCATGCACTTGGTTAATAATTCTCTAAGGCAGTTAATACGGCACCAGCTCCCTGAAGGTGTTTAAAAGGATTTCATTCTTCAGTCCATTTGTCTTCATTCCATTCTACAATATAACCTCCAGTTACTTTTCTATGCACACTGAATTCATTCACAGCTGCTTCCCTTTCCAGAAAATTACATTTATTTCACATGATTGGGGTTTGGTCTTGTTTCGCTTTGCTAAATGTTTTATATGGGCTACTAAGTTAACATGGAGCCAAAGCCAGCTCCCTTGGCATCTGCTTAAGTCCCAATGCCCCATCAGGACTAGGGGACCCAATCACAGAAGGATCATCTTTAGACTGGAAAACAGATTCTGACCCATTGCCCTTTAGCTGGCCATACACGCAGCGATATCATCGTACAAAACTAGGTTTCACCCGATATTCAGTGTGTGTATTGTAGATCAACGAGAAAATTGATATTGCAAAAACCTTGGATGGCCGATCGGTTGGGACAAAAGATTTTGATCGCCATTGAAGGTGCCCAAGCAAAAGCTGCGTTTAGGGCTGAAATCAGATAGAGGTAAAAATCCTATTGCTTCTACCTCCAAATCTGAGGATTCAGCCCTGAACATCAGTGGAGGGTATGGACAGCCAATAGTTGCAGGAAAGAATGTAATTGTTACGTGTATGGTCACCTTTATTGGTCTGTGAATGAGAGACCATAGATAAGGCAGCACTGAAGTAATATTAATCAAATATCTAAAAGGAGAAAATTTATCAAAAATGGTGACTTCTGTTCTCACTCTTTTATAAATATCCACCACAAGTGCATAAAGGGGCAGAGCTGTGGTAAATATGCCTCAAAGTGTTAAAGTGGTACTACTTGCCCTAGTATATCCACTGTCCTTTACTCCTCCTATGAACAGCTGCCTCCTAGAGTGTGCTATAATGAACAGGTCCCAGGAGTTACCCCTACAGCTTTGTATTTGCTATTGAGAGAATGGCACTTGAATGATGGGGCCTAAATCGCTCTCGAGCCCAGGGTTCCTGTTTGTTGTAATCAATCTTTGTATCGGACATGGGGATCACCACTCTTACAATGCAAGGAATGGCCCTTGCTCGGTTCCCACTGACTGTAATGCAAAGCCCAGTCTGTCCTGCGTATTTATATTGAAATTGTGCACTGCCAGAACCCCCTCAGAATGTCTTTCTGTAACACTGGACTCCCCAGCAGGTGCTTTCTCTTTCTTTAGTCTCGGTTTAGAAACCTTAACTAGATTAAAAGTATAAAAAGTTCTTAGTTTAGTTATCTCAGCAGGAAGCAGTAGGAAGCAGTAACACTAATCACATCCAAGAGGTCGGTCTGTTCAGCCAAGGCTACACACATTTGGAATAGTCTAAAACATTTATCCAAGCACCAACCCTCTGGCATTTCCTAGCAGACCTATGATTACTTTTCTGACAAAATCCTAAATGGGTGCAAAATATAAACCTGCTGGTAGGGTCCAGAGAAGATATGAGGACAGGAGATATGGTGTAGCACCATGGAACTATGGCACTGCAATTGCTGGTGTGTAGAACATTACTTTTTATTTATTCATGTATTTCTTAGTTTGCCACTTTAGGGCTAAGACACACAGAGCTACTTAGTAGCAGCTACATGTCACGGCTAAAAAACACCAGAAAATACCCTGCCATAGACAATACTGAGAGCTGCCTTTGCTAAAACACATACAGAGACAATTATCAGTAATATATCAGCATTGTCTATTTTTGTAGCTGCAACAAGTAGCTCCATGTGTCTTTGCCCTTAAGTCTACTACATAGCAGCAGTAGCATCATAAGAAAGCACAGAAAACTAAGTCTGAGGGTGGACTACAACCTAGTATTACCTGTGGCCTTCAAGGGCCAATTCAGTACAGTATCTGTCCAAGCAGACAGAAATTGTATGTGGGGGGATACACATTGTGGCCACCTTTTTTTTGTTCCATTCATTTGGGCCAGCTCCTCTTGCTCAGGACACAATTCCCTGGGCCACATGGTGCCTTTGAGAGATCAAATTTTTAACCCTTCCCAATTGACTAACCTACCAGTATTCTTGTTACAGAGACAATGGTAGGGATTGTCCACCATAAACGCAGGCCCAAACTGCCAAAATGCTGTAAGCTGCCATAGACAGTGACTATTTAGTGGGCTGGTGGAGACTGGGCCTCTGTGTACTTGTGCAATGGCCTATTTTAAATCCCAGTGTGGGCCTCTACATGTACCAAAATTGTCGGAAAATGTACTGGTACCCAGTCAACCTGGATTTTTGAACTAGGGATGCACCAAATCCAGGATTCCGTTCAGGGTTTAGCCAAGATTCTGCCTTTTGTTAGCAGGATTTGGATTTGGCCGAATCCACATGCCTGGCTAAAAAAATCATCATGCTTAGTTGTCCAGGGATATATAGGCACTTTGCTGACTAGATTTATCTGAACAGTTAGGATTTGGGCAAAGCTAAATCCTTTAAAAATGCTGGAATTTGCACAAATTCTGATCTGAACCCCGGATTTGGTGCATCCCTACCCACAATAGCAACTTACTCCCAAAATTTAGATTAGTAGTTAGGAATGGCCTGGATTCAGGCAATCGCCAGAGGGGCTGCTGTAAGATGCCATAGACAGTCACTATTTATTGGGCTGGTGGGGGGCTGTTTGGGCCTCTGTGTACTTGTAATGCCAGGGCCTATTCTGAATCCCAGTCCAGATGAAGGTGCAGTAGTGTTTCCCCCATAAATAAGCATCAGTAATATCTAATACAAATGGTAGTATGTACTGTATTTGTAGGCTACTGTTCTGATGTTATATTCTGCATTTGGTTTATTTGTTCTATCCTTTGTTCCTCTGTTTTTGTTTGCTTTTAATTGGCACCACGTTCGGGACATGGCTCCTGGCGCCCTGCCCTGTGAGGACACCTCCATCAGAAGAGGTGAGAAAGGGAGGGAAAGCAAGCAAGTCACAGTTACACACAAAAACCCTTAAACCCTGTTTCAGGGAAACCACAAGCAGACACCAAACTCTCAGCAAAATCCTACGAAATCCCTTTCTGGCTCTGCCGCCCAGGCCTTCCATTGCTAACATCCAGACCCTGCATACAGAAGCACCACAGGAGATTTATCCAAGGATCAATGCTAGTTTAATAGCGTGTTTGTTATGTTTCCTCATCACTGTATAAACAGTTGTAAGTAGGACTTGCAGGGACACTTGCGGTCAAACACAGTCCCAATTCCCAGAAAAATGTGGCCTCTGACAAGCCAGAGACTGGAAGGAGGAGATGCGAATACACAATATATCACAATAAGTCTATGGAATTTAGACTTTGTGGGAAAATATGACTTCCGCACTGCCACGGACTTTATTCCAAGAGTCAGAAACCTGACATTCTTACATGTCACTGAACTACATTTCCCAGAATCCCCTTGACCCTATGCTGGGAATTGTGTTATAAGCCCAGCTGGGCTTTTCTAGTTTACAGCTTCCCCGGCTTAATTTAGAAAAATATAGAAACTGCGCAGTGCGAAGCCCACCGGCCAAAATAAACTGTGGTTAAATCAAATCCTATCCCATGAAAAGTCATGTGGCAGCTATACAGAAATATAGGCACTACTAGACAATGAAGTGTTTCATTAGCAATATGGGTGGGGGGGGATGTAAAAAAAAAATGCCTTTTAGATTTGGAGTGGTGGTTAACCCATCGGGAGCAGATTAGGCGCTAAAATATCATGTTAATAATGAGATCAAGGTTTTGTCAGCTGGCAGGGGTTGAGAAGTGCAAACGTCCTGCATTTTTAGTAGAAATGATATTTTTAGTAGAAATGACAAGGACGGAATTAAGCTCCTCTGCTGTGTGTATCTGGAGGGGCATAACCTGTATTGTCTGTAATCAAACCATGCACAGTTTCATACATGGTATATAGGGCCTATGCCCAACACTGGGCACATATGGCCACTCACACTGTATCCATTTACTCAGGGGGGTACTGACCAGAGTATGGCCATTTTAAGTCGGTGCTGTCCAGTTTACATTTTATTAAGATAATGGTGTCTTACAAAGAAGCCCATGGGCCAATGGGACCATAGGAGTGACACAGAGGGCATATGTGGCCTGGACTCTAAACAGTTGCCAATACCCACTGTTATCTAGCAATGGACATTGTCTGGGCAAGTAATAGTTTACACTGTAATGGCCCAATATCTACTGGTTAGGTTAGAAAATTTAATTGGACCAGGGCCACACCAAGATTCCCCTTTTTTAAATCTGAAAATCTCATTGTTTTAGGTCTAGGGACTTGTGCAGCTAAGAAAGGGTTAATACATTATACCTTTCCAGGATTCTTATCCTATGGGTCCCCCTGAAGTTTAGGGAGGGACACTGTGATCTCTCTGAATACAATGAAATGTATTACTATAATAAGGTATAGCAACCCATTTGTGGGGCCTGAAGCGGGGGCTTTACATTCGGGATATTCGGGTCCCTGAAATATAAGGTTAAGAAACAGTTGCTTATTCTTTCTGTTTATGTGAAGCGCAAAGGACCAATGAAAGTCAATGAGAGATAAGTCCACATATTACAACTTATGTAAGTGCCCTGCGATTCCTTTATTTACTGAACCTTCTGCTAACAAGGGATATCCAGTTCCCAAATAACGTACATACAACAAGGGAAGGAGGCACAGGGTTGTTTATTCAGAGCACAAGGGCGCCCCCCATCTGCCAGAAAGCGCAACAGCATCCAGACGCACATCCAAGCAGTCTTGAAGCTCCGGCGAGGAGGAGGCGATCTGTCAGCCGAAGCGATTAGGTTGCCCGTGTCCTGCTGTCTGTCCCTGACCCCCTGAGTCTAGGCTCTCAATGCCTTTTGTTTTCTCAGATCAATCAATGGGCTACTAGTATACAAAGTAAACAGCTCGCCCCCCAGGCGGTGACCTGGCCAAGCCACAAGGCACAGTACTTCTTTCCTTGGGAGCCTCTTGTGTCTCTGCCCGGTGTTGCCCCGGTCCTGCCCCGGTGTAGCTGCTGCTGTGGCCCCCGGGCCCATACAATCCCATCTCTCTTTGCAGTGAGACGGGCGAGCAGCGGGTTAGTAACGCACAGCCCAACGCATTTCACTTCAAGCAGAAAGAGCTGAGAGAGAAGTGAGTGCTCTTCTTGCACAGTCATCATAAAGGAGAAGATCCAGCCGCCTCCTCCTCCTCCCCGGTGATGGCTCCCCTCCTCCTGCCCTCCCCTCCTTGTACTTCGCACCCTCCTTCCTGATATCATCACACACACAGGCTCTGACACTGAGCCAGGGAGCGCTGCCTTCCCTTCTGTGCTGCTGCTGCTGCTGCTACTGCCGGGGAGCTGGGATCTGTAGCTTCATCCCCCCCTCCAGGAACCACAAACACTGCAGCTCAGCAAAGGGCAAGGCACCCTGTGTAACCATCACACACCCCCTGCCACCCTGTCATGGCACCTTCTTCTCCATAAGGGCACCCTGCTTCACCTGCACAAGGTAAACTGCATTTCTCTCTTTATGTCTCATTGGAATCATCATCAGGCAGCATCTGGTGGCTGTTACCTGCTCCAAAGCCTGGGTACAGAGGATACTACCAATCCCTGAGCCCCCCAGCATCACACTAGTGGGGGGGGTCCAACCAAACTTTATACCTGTTGACTTCTGGTTTGCCCCATTATTTGGGTTAGTGACATAGTTTCCTTATCTTAATCCTAAGGGGGGTGTGACTGTGAGTAGAATCTTGCTGACAGATCAGTGCTCAGAGTGGGTGCTGGGGTTACAGCTGAGAGGGTGCCAGATGCGCCAAGCTCTGCTGCTGTTACTGCTGGGGACACATTTACCTCTCCTGCCTTATTCCTGTGCCTGGTTATGGCAGACTGGGGATTTGGGGACAGGTATCTAGGAGAGGCAGGAATGCAGCAGGATGTGAAATGAAGGTAGGAGCCTTTAATTACAGGAATTGTTACCTGGTACAGATGGGCAGGTCATGCCTTGTCAGTTCCACTTCTGCTCACCTGGCACAGGGGGCCTCCCTTTCCCTTGTTCACAATAATGGGGCTGCTGGCACCGATGCCCACCTTTGCCTGTTAAATAGTTTCAAGAAGGAGGGTTGCCTTTGTGTTGGTCGTTTCACTAGGTTTGGCTAGTGATCCTTGGAGAGGCAAGCTGCTGTACTGACAGCTAATGTAAAAGGGAGGGGAGTCTTTGCCTGGAGGGAATGTGGATCTGCTCCACAAACCAGGGGATAATAGCTGGCACACAAGGGGTTAAAGTATAAGGAATCTCAGAGCACACCTGGCACAGCATCTCTATGAGGAGCAGCCACCATGTGTATGTAGGGAGGGTGGGCACTTGTGATAGGAGCTCAGCATCCCCTCCAGCCCTATATAAGAGAGGAGGGGTGTATGTATATTAGATAGAGATGTAAGGGAGAGAACTCATTGCTTCTCACTTCTCAGGGGGCTCCAGCCTTAGCGGTGCAGCTGCTCCAGGGGGTCTCTGGGCACTTCTGTCCATTCATCATATTTCTGTCCTTCCTTCCTTATTTCTCCAGGAAAGCGAGGGCTCGTCTGGTTTCCTTATCACTTGCCAAAGTGGCTTGAGGAGGAGCCTGTGTGGTTCTGTTATTTCTGGCTGTTTGGGGATGGTAACAGCACAACTGAGCGCAGACACACGGCTCAGGAGTCGGAATCGGCGGAGGAGGGAACCCTAAAGTCAATGCCAGGATATTGGGGACACCAGGAGGCTTCGGTTCCTTCCATCTGGGGCACTGCCACTTGGTCTCTTTGCTGGAGCTGAGCTGTGGGATATACCGTTGGATATATACATTATTTCATTTCTGCCTGCGTTGTCTGTGCGATTGTGTCGCGGCTCCAAGCCCAGGATGCTTCTCCGGCTGCTCTCCTGCTGGCTCCTCTGCAGCCTCCGCTCCTCCTGGGCATCAAGGAACGGTGAGTCCTACTGTCACTTCTGCCCACCTAGAAACCAGCAGGGCAGCTCCATTGCGCACAGCTTGTGCGGAGAACCGCCGGTGTCGGGCACTTGCACTGCTGCTTCTCTTAGTGCTACAGCATCCCAAGCCTCTGCCCTACACTGGATTATTATTATTACATTATTACATATTTGCACAAGTGAACTCACTAGTAACACACACCTAATATTAGTGCTAAAGGGCCAAAGCATAATGGATCCACTAAGGAGGGGAGTTATACTTACAGCGCCCAGTTATTATTATTATTAGTATTATTCCTATTATTCATAATAATATGTCATTATCACCATGACCTTTATGACTGTTTCTGTGAATCTGTTTTTTGCTATTTGAACGATTTCTGGGAAATATCCGTTTATTTGGGAGTAAATAAAGTGACAAGTGTGGAATTGTGCAATGGAAGGCAGAAATGCTGCTGCTCTGTGGGAGTATCTGGAGATATTTGGTTTATATAAAAGTCTGATGGAAGATTTCCTCTGTACATGTGAATTCCATTAGCTTGTCCATATATCACTTTATTGTTTCTTATATTTGGGGGAAGCTGGATAATATATAGAGGCTGTGTATAACATTTGTCCCTGAGCTGAGCACCTTTCAGCAGGGAGGAATTAAGGGGAAAGCGCTGGAAGCAGCCGTTAAGCCTCCGCTGCTGTAGGGACTGATAAACGTTTCGGCCGCTGAATCTTCCCCTGCCAGATGCAGTTTATATAGGCGCATCGCACCTAGAAAAAATGGTATATGGGGCTTATTGACTTTCAGCTCTACAGAAACCGTGTAATAAACATGGAGAAACAATTGCAAGGTTTCCTTTCTTCCATAATAAGCGAATATAGAAAGGAGTGACAGGAGCTGTTTGTTGGAACAGATCTGTATGTGAATAAAATGCATTAGAAGCAGACAGTATTAGCCAGACTGGACCAGTTTAATGACCCTGTTGGAGTCACTGGGGCCATTAACCCAGAGAGCGCAGAGCAGGAAACCCAAGGTACAGTCTCCCAGCTCTCCGGCTCATTCATTAACCTCTCCAGGCCTGGTGGGCTGCACTCATTGGGGGCTGCACTCATTGGGGGCTGCACTCATTGGGAGCTGCACTCATTGGGGGCTGTTTATACTAATCAGAAGGGCTGGGGGCATGTGAGCCTGTGAGTCTGACAAGTCTCTTTATCTTATTATACTGTCACTTTCTAACAAGTCGCAGATTGGTACAGGGATTGTGAAGCGACTCAGTCAAGTGACTGGACGCAAGTCTGTTTTTTGTCGGCCCCTAACAGAAGCCAGATCTTCTATGCCTTGCACTGTGTAGGGATATTGCGTATAACGCTAATATTGCGTTTAAGCGCAGCTGTTTAGACTCAGCTCGGCTTCCCAAAGAGAGTTGCACTTAAGCAAGTTCTGGAGTCTGCATATCCTATAACCCCTTATATAAAACTGCATCTTTTGTTTACATACTCCCCCAAAAAATCAGACTTTTTATCATTCTCAGATCTAGAGAATCAATATTTTAATTGGAAATGGTGCCCCTTTATGCCTCATTAAGGCCCCACTGATTAGATATAGATCAGCACCATCCATAGCAGCAGAAATCTCCCTTTTGTTAATCCAACCTTTCGCCATTCGCGAATTCCCTTCATCAGAATAGTAGCGATCAGGGCCCCCAAGTGCCAGTCAGGCCGGAGCTATCAGAAATAATAACGATTCTCATGTCGTTTCCCATTTTCTCTCCGGCAAGACTCTAACTGCCAGCCCTATGCATATTTCATGCGAATTTCATTTTATTTCCAGTTGACCTGGTTTCTCCTGTAAAGAGAAAATGTACATTTAGGGATACCCCTGAGAGCCTAGAATCCCATTCGCTTTCCCCCTGGGAGTCTATTAAGGTAGCCCACCCCTTCTATCAGCTATCACCCCCTGTATATCAAGCTACACCCCATTCATTATCATTGCGCTTTGCCCAGTCCAGCTGAGCTATAGATTAGTATATTGTACATACCCAGTAACATTCTCTCTCTCCCCCATAACAAATCACTGGAATATGGCAGCCCCCATTGTTAGTGTTCCTTGCTGTAATGGGCTCATTGATGACTTGTGTGTTTACATTCCCAGTCCATGTGTGTAAATGTTCACACCATAAATTCTAGAGTGCAAAGCGGACCTGTAGCTCAGGGAAAAGTGCTGAAAACCTTCTCTGCTGCTCAGCCTGGATTATTTTTCTTTCTACCTTCCCTCAATGCATCATTTCATTTATTTTCGCCTAGATGTCAGCATCCCACCCCTCACAGTTGGAACAGAGGAGGCTGGGGCTGCGCAGAGCAGAACTGATCCCTGGGTGCTCGGCCGAGCCCTGAGCCGTTCCGCTCCCTGTTCCTTTGATCCGCTCAGCTCAGAGACAAGCAGAGAAAACACAATCTGTCCTGTAACTTTTTTTTCTGCCTCACCAAATTGTGCTTAAATCACGTCTAGTCAGTGAACATACAAGTCCACATTGCTGAGATTTATGGGGCAATGAAACAAAAGATGGGTCTGAAACAAACCCTCCTGCCCCGACCTCTGAATGTCTTATCATTCCAAGACTTTGCAGGGGGGCAAGCTGCATGGTTTAGTCTAAAGCCACTTAAAACGTGTTACTTAATAAGATTACACTGCTCAGCAATAATTTGAGACTGCCTGTAGAGCCCAGAGCACACGTTTTGCATTCACTCTGTGGGTTTAATGTGTCTGGAGCTGGGCTCTTTTCTTTCTTTGGGAGATGGAATCCTTATTAAGTCGGAGAGCTGGTTCATTTAGATCACAGGTTCCAATTACACTCAGAAACGAGCTCCCTTCAACGCTGTTATTTTATCACTGACATTTAAATATACCCTATTAACTTTCCCTCTAAAAGACAAGTACAGAATAACAAGTGTGACTGCACTGGTTTCAGAACAGCCCTGTGCCCACATGAAAGTATATGTGTGTGTGATATATAGATATAAATGTAGCTACTTAATAAATAATGTCTATTCAATATCAACGTTTCGGCTGACAGAGTCTTAGTGAGCATGAAGGCTTGCTGTGGTTATTCTATGTCTATATATATATAGCAGTACATGAAATGGTTATGCAAACAGATATTACATTTATCAAAATGCCATCTCTCATGTGTCCCTTTTTTTGTACTTAAATGCAGACAAATGTGGAGATACAATAAAGATCACGAATCCCAGCTACCTTACTTCTACTGGGTACCCTCATTCATATCTGCCATCCCAGAGATGCGAATGGTTAATTCAGGCCCCGGAACAGTATCAGCGGATCATGATCAACTTCAACCCTCACTTTGACTTGGAAGACCGGGAGTGCAAGTAAGTCGCAGATTTTTATAAATCAGGGGCGCCATCTACTGGCCAAGTGTCGGCAACTGCAAGCGTTTTCTGCTTCCGCGGAGCGTTGCCAGTGAGTGTGTGCGTATGTATGTGTGTGTGTGTCTGTATATATGTGTGTGTGTCTGTATCTGTCTGTATATGTGTGTGTGTGTCTATGTGTTTGTGTGTATATGTGTGTGTGTGTGTGTATGTGTGTGTGTGTGTGTGTGTGTGTGTCTGTATATGTGTGTGTGTGTGTGTGTGTGTCTGTATGTTAGTGCGTATATGTGTGTGTGTGTATGTGTGTGTCTGTATGTATGTGTGTGTGTGTGTGTGTCTGTATGTGTGTGTGTGTGTGTGTGTCTGTATGTTAGTGCGTATATGTGTATGTGTGTGTGTCTATGTGTTTGTGTGTATATGTGTGTGTGTCTATGTGTGTGTGTCTGTATGTGTGTGTGTCTGTGTCAATGTGTGTGTGTTTGTGTGTATATGTGTGTGTCTGTATGTGTGTGTGTGTCTGTATGTACGTGTGTGTGTGTCAATGTGTTTGTGTGTATATGTGTGTGTGTATGTGTGTGTGTGTCTGTATGTATGTGTGTATGTGTGTGGGGGGGGTCACTGGCAGACTTCTCCTCATTTGGGGATCGGGGTGTATATCAGATCATTTGCTGAAGGCACTTATACTAAATCTAAACGTTCGCTGGGCTCACACTAACCTGTGTTAATGATGTTGTTAACAGGGCCTGGCCTGGTTTTCATCTCATTTATTGGCCTGTTCCCATTTCTTCCCCCCAAATCCTAGCGCTGAGCCCTATCCAGAGACTGAGTCCATTTCTGCGCTGCCAAATTAGACTGAAAGCTCCATTTACCTACTGAGTCGCTTTTCAGTTCTTTTTATGTATGAAATCTGTGTGCTGAATACACCGGGCTAATGTACAGTGCTGTGATATATATTGGCCATTTATACATATATGTTCAGAACAATAAATCTGATCTACTGGTGGAATTGTTGTACCTTTTGGTGGGAGGGATTTCCCAGGAAATTCCAGGTTACAATATACAGATGGAATTTCTTGTGGCTTCTGGTTTTGGAATGTTAGCCTTTGTGCCAACTCACTGGCTGGGAACATGGTACTGTTGTGCATCAGGTGATCCATAGTGCTCCCATTATCAAATGGCTGTATAGTATCATGGTGCTGTTCTATAGCAGCTTGCAGTTGGTTGCTTCTTTAACTTAAACTGCAACCAAGGTGGCATGCTGGGAGTTGTAGTCCAAGAACAGTGGGGGGGGGGGGAGAGGATGCCCAAGTGCTAGACCTTTATAACAGGCATGATATATATATATATATATATTGTTTATCTTCATGGGGTTTTGTGGCCATTCCTTTCACTTCCAGGCAATTGCTGTGGGTATCCTGTGGGATTTTTGGAATTTCTTTGGTGCTAATGGCTTTCCTTGGTATTCCCAAGGGGATAGGGCTCTTGCTGACTTGTACGGTTCAACCTTAACTCCTTCTGTGCCAGATGAATTGTGTTTAGTCTAAACATTCCAAATTACATTTTAGAGGCAACCTTTAATCCAAAAATGAAATGTTGCCCAATGACAGAAAATATAATTCTTAGTAATTTTCCATGATATATTCATTACACAATGCAATGGATTTAAAGTCATGTGTAAATACAATTGCTATTGAAAGCTGGGTTCCTTTAACCCTTCCTGTTCTCATTTGAAACAATGTAAGGCAGGTCTGTCCCCTGGGTCTGTTAATCAGCTGGCTTCTGCTACAGATTTCAATTGCAACTACAATCACAACTAACGTTAAAAGAATTGAATATTTTTTGAGTTTTGGGGTGGAGTTGCCCTTTAGGGATGTTCCATCATCTGCTGTGAATCTCAGCTCCCAGCATCCTCTGCTAGCCGGGACTACTGGGAATGGTAGCTGAGTGGTTGTGCGTCAATAAACAGATTTGACAGAACCCAGCGAATAGATTGCAAGGCAGGGAGTCATACTAGTGGGTCGGTACTGGGTGGGGAAATTCCAGGCGAGCCGCTGCTTAACTTCTAATTAGCCCCTAATGTTTTCTTTCCTGGAAGTGCTCTATTGGGCAGGAGATTATAGACTTACTCATTTGGGTTTAGTATAACTTGACATAAAAGGAATGGAAGTGAACAAAAAGGGGTCATATAAGCCCCCCCCCTACTGCCCCTCCCCAAATATAATTCCCAGACGTCTGTAATCTGGTTCTGCTGTTTGCTTTTCTGGGTCGGCAGCCAGAACCTAGAATTACGGAGCTTTAATCTACTTACCTTTTGTTTATAATTGCTTGTAATTTAGGGATTGATTCTGAAAGATGTGTTTTTATCTGTTCTGTGCCAGCAGCTAGTGCCATTAGCAACTGCCAATTTACCCCTTTAAAACTGCACACATCCGACCCATATTTTGTATGGCTTACTAGAAATGGATGCATGCTGCAGCCTACACTGATTTCTGGGCTGCCCTGCCTTATGCATTCAATATAATTAGCAGCTATGCAGTTTGATTCTGCTCAATGAACAGGATAACCATAGTCCTTCAACCCAGCTGTTTCAAAACTACGAATCCCAGCATGCTGAGGGGGTCTCTGGAGGTTAGTGGCCAGCGATATATGAAAGTGCATCTCCTTTTTAAGTGTAGCACAACTCGTTTCCAGACTTAGCCACACTTTCAGGGTCAATATTTAGTCAGGGGGCCCCATAGCTGTATCAGCCTTTTGTTTGGTGGCTATATATGTTTGGTACCTTTCTCCTGATATTCCCACCTAAGGTCAAAACCTAGGGTATAGGAGCTGTCAGGGTGAGGACTGCATCACTGAGCCTTGAAAATCAAGCCTGCCCGTTGACATTTGGGGAATTTTCGTGGAGGTCTTTTGAGGTTCCCCATTAGGGCTGGAACTAGGGGTAGGCAGAATAGGCACCTGCATAGGGCACAACAGTGAGGGGGGCTAGGCAAGTACCTCTGTTGCCAACCCCTAGTCCGAGATCTCTTACCCCCTTTGCTCATTTCATGGCTCCCCCACTCCAAGACGTCCCCGCAGTTGTGTGCGTTTGTGCACGACTGGGGGGGGAGCAGTGGGGGCGAGGTGGCCCATCTATGGTCCCCATAGGCAGACAAGTAAACTGCTAAATTTGTCCGAAGGACTTGAGTTGGCAACTTAAATCTGCCGATGAAATCTAACCCTTAGTAACATTTAATGTAGGGAATCCTAAAGAGCCAGTAGGTACTTCCCTTATAAATATCCCCCCCCCCCCCATTGCTCTAGCCACTGTCTAGGACCCCCTCTAGGAAGATTAGCCACACAGTTTATGGGTCACTGATACAAAGTGCTAAAATAAATTCCATAAAACATCTATGGGAGCTACATGTGCCCCCTAAGCCTTCAGTTCATGGGCCCTGCACTGTTACAACATACACATTTTCATCACTAGGAGAGGGCAAGTTTAGTTCACATCCCCTGTAGACCAATTGTAGACCAATTAAATATGTATATGCGTAGCTCACACCTACACGCTTTATGATTAAGCTCCCATTCCCTACGCCCCGGGGCGAGACCGGGCTGGAACATTCACTGTACTAGTTACTAAACATGCACAAAACAGGAGGCGTCTGGCCATCCCAGCTCTTTTACGATCTGCCCTGACAAGCACATTCAGCAGAGACTTTAATCACTTCTATCATGTTTTGGCTTGGAATTCCTCAGCCTTAGCTCATAGGGTGCCCACATAAAGCCTTTCAGCAGGCCCAGCGTGTGAATGGGAGCAAACAGCTGGCAGTAATGAAGTGCAGGCTTTATCCGAGAGTTTCCTCGTCCCTATCAGTGACACAAAGCAAACAGTGTACAAAGTGATGTCACAGCTAAAGATAACACTGGATTTTCTTATCAAAGATACTGGAAAGTGGACTCAAGTATCTGGCTTCTGTGCAGTAATGCCCCCCCCCCCCCCCCATAGAAGATAACATGATCCTTTCCATATGAAGGTTTTTTCCGCGAACTTTGCAATTGCTGGGGGGGGGGCAGGAGTTAATATTTTACTCCTGTATATCGCTCAGGGCCAAGTCAATTCTTCGGGTTAATCATTAAAGAGGCTGTGAGGTTATGAGTTAATATGTCAAATGTTAAGCAATACATGTTAAATAGAATTCCATTTTTTGCAATTTATTTATTATTATTTAATACATTCATTGGATTATTATGTACAGGTATCGGACCCCTTATCCAGAAACCCATTATCCAGAAAGTTCCAAATTGCAGAAAGGCCATCTCCCATAGACTCCATTTTAATCAAATAATTCACATTTTTAAAAATGGTTTCCTTTTTCTCTGTGATAATAAAACTGATCCCAACTAAGATATAATTAATCCTTATTGGAGCCAAAACAATCCTATTGGGTGTAATTACTGTTTAAATAATTTTTTTAGCAGACTTAAGGTAGGAGATCCAAATTATGGAAAGACCACTTATCCGGAAAACCCAAGGTCCCAAGCATTCTGGATAAAGGGTCCCTATATCTGTAAATTAGAAAGCAAAATATTATCATGTTACAAGCAGAGATGACTAGACATTACTTGGGTGTTCTACCAGCCATCCTTGAAATGTCTTCCATGTCGATATCTTTATAAGTTATTCCGATTGGCTCTGACTACTGATATACTCCATAAGTTGGCCCCCACTGCTGATGTTCTCCATTAGCTTTTCTGATTGGTTTCAGTTACTGATGTTCTTCATAAACTAACTTCATTGGCCATGGATTTGTGGTTCATAACATAATCTAGACAAAGGGTCCCCAACCTTTTTTACCCATGATCCACACTCATATGTAAAAGTGTTTGGGAGCCAATCAGGCATTAACAAAGTTTCTAGGGGTTGACAAATAAGAGCTTTGATGGGGTATTTGGTAGTCACATGTGCATTGCCAGCGTTTAGGATATTCTTGGAATAAACCTGTGTCTTAATCCTCCCCAACTTGCCTGCAAGCCAGAAATTTAAAAATAAGCACCTGATTTGAGGCCACATGTTGCTCACGTGTTACTGGCTGGGGGTCTCTGGTAGAGACCATTTGTCTACTTGGAGAAACACCAAAATGGCTGAAACATTACTATGGTTTCTGCCAGGAGCTGCCAGCCTCAGATAGAAATATCTAGTCTTTACTTTTTCACAAGATCATTTTGAAGGTTCTGGAATGGGTTTAGAGTATTAGTTCCCAGATACTGAGGCTGACCCTGTTGGGTTGGCCTGGAGCAGTGGCAAGGGGGGCTAGGGTGAAGGCCAGTTAGGGCGAGATTTGGGGAAAAAAGCCTTTTTGTTGTTCTATATGTTCCTGAAAGCCCAGCATGAAGGTCAGATTGAGTGGGATGTGGAGGCAGCACTTGTTTGCTGGTTTCCAAACTGATGGGCTGACCCTGCTGTGGGGCCTGAAGCAGTTGTTGCAGGGGGGGCTCCGACTGAAGGCCTTTTTGTTCTTCTAGATATTCCTGGAAGTTTAGCATGAAGGTCAGATTGAGTGGGACTTGGAGGTGGAATTTATTTGCTTTAATGAAACTGTGGCTGAATGGCTGATACTCTTTTTATATGTATTTTGATTTAAATGGGCATCACCAAAGTTCTAACCTGCAAGGAGGAGGGCAGCTTGAAATAAAAGCACTAGATGAAAGAGTCAGGGCCATTTTTGAACTTTAATATCCCTTTTTCCCTTTCCCTATGAGGTGGATCTCACTTGTTTGTTCTCTAATCTTTACTACTTTTCTAATTAACAAACTAAATGCAAGTTTCTATAACACAGAAAGAATGTCACAGCCAGCTATAATTTGTAGTGTTTTGTGCCCCTATTGTTCTGCATATCTAAAGCGAGTTTATGGTATGGGGACTGGCAGGACAAAGGAAGCCATAACTGCTTTTTTTTTGTTACTGTAAAAACCAGTCTATGTAAAGAAAACGAACGGTGATGACAATAAGGTCTATTATTAGTATTTTAGCTTCAGAGAACCTTTTATAGGTAAGACGGCCCTCGGCTATGCCCTCACAGCAACTTTTATATAGAGGAGCTGTTCAAGCTGGCCCCAACTGCTACAGTACAGCCAGGCTGCCCCCTGCTGATTTTATTGTGCTTCATCCCGACCTACAACCTGGTATAGCAGGGCTGATTATTTCCATTCCCTTCGGGAAACATGCCTATTTGTTTTGTAACTTTTTCAATGCGACACGGTTATTATCCTGTGAGTGCCAGAGCGCTGCATGCCCCCTCTGGCTTAGAAAAGATATATGAGCCTGCTATTATTTAAGTGTCTAGCTGTGAATGTAGTGCTTGTTCAAAGCAATAAAATATATATATATATCCGTACAATAAACAAGAATGCCCCTGATACCCGAGCTTTGCAGTTATAAAGCTTTCCCGGCAGAGTCAGCTGATGGTGTTTAAGGGCTATGTCACTAAGCAGATAGGATGCGCCGTTACTATCAGATCAGATATCACCATCTAAGGAAATATAAAAATGTCATTGCCGTTGCATTAGAGACGTTGTTGGAGTAAATGTCAAGTTGGTTGTTAAAGTGGCAGAAATATCAGAATATTGAATGGTTTTGTGCAGAGTTTAAGGTGGAAAATAATTGGTGCTACTTGGGGAGGAGGGAGTCAGGCCCCCCTGGAGTGTCTGCCGAAGACCTTGTATTGGAATATAATTCTATATAAATTATAATAAGATAAAAATGATGCTGAGACAACAATGGAGAGTAATAGAAAAGTTGAAGCTCAGGAACTCGATTAACTGTGCCATAATAAATGGGTTCTGCGTTACTCCCAGCAGTTTGTTTGGCTGATATATATAAGCATATACTTTTTCTGAAATTCTGCTTCCCAAACGGGCTCCTGTCATGAATTATAGCACAGATACAGCATTTTTATCTCCCTTCTAGACAGGCATCACAGAACCGTTCCCAGGAGGTGTCATATGCTAGCAGTTATACTTAGCCGGGCAGCCATATCTCTGCCATCTTGATTTGGTGGGTGACAAATGCCTGGGTGCGACAGAGCTTCCTTTCCCCAATCACAAAGCCCAGGCTGATACATTGGTGGACAGAATGCAGCAGTTTCTAGGGCAAAACGACTTGATGTGGTTGCTAAATTTAGCTGTAATTCTCACATTCTGCGCAAGCTAACACTGCATCTGATGAGGCTGCCGAATCGCTTGCTGTTGGATGGAGGCTGGCTGGCAGTTAAATAAAGGGGAAAAATGCCATCTTTTATTTGAATATAAATGCAATGGCACACCAAGAGTTGTGACAGCTGAGGTCTTTTTGATGTTCAGATCGCAGGTGTAAGAGACTCAAGTTGCCTTTGGTATAACCCTTGGGATACTCTCCTGTGTGCCACAGAGAATGTACTCTATAATAAGTCCAGGCATTGTTTTAGCAATTATATTTCCATATGTGTCCGAGAACATTTACATTTATAGATATGACCAGGAGCTGCCATGGTGCCTCTGTAATGAACAGAGATAACAGAAGAGCTTTTGCGTATGGCCACTAGGGGCACTCATGCTGTTAAACATTTGTTCAGGCCCTAATTAGCTTGTAGCAACATTTAGAAACCTGTGGCCACTCTGTTAGTGAGGGCAAGGGCCCAAGGGATGATTATGGGCATTTGACCCTAACAAAAAGATCTCAATATCCTCCTCCATTACTCCCTAAGAGAATAGAGTGAATATGGCTGTATAAATAATTAACAAGCATGTATGTGATTCTCAAAGCAGGGTGACATGGCTGTGTGCCATAGTCCTACCACATATCATTGCTGGATATCCAGAAATGATGCACTTCCATATAGAGTTTAGCAGCCAGTACAGCAATTGGGAACCTCCAGACTTATTGATCCTTCCCCAAAATAGTCACTCGTTAACTGTCTCACTCCGTAGTGACAATCGACTTTGTCTTATTTGTAGACAGTCCCCAGCAGTCTACCATCATGCCTCCCTTCCCTGGAATTTAATGTATGTTGAATCTGGGAACAAATTGCCTATTTCAAATTGCAATCAATTTGAATTAATCCAGACTCTGTAGGTTTACATAAATCATCTCAGACTAAATATATATCTATACACGGGCGCAGGCAACTGTTTACAGCAAAGCAAATTGCGGCGCTCGCTCCATCCATTTATATGAATCACTGGCAGCTACGTGCTATGTAACATCTGTACTCTGTTCTCCCAAAATGCTTATTTTCGAACATTATAATCATAGGCAGCCGCAGAATGGTAAAATCAAGTTACTACAGATATGGTTTATTGAACATCAGGCTTTCCGCCGTGGCTAATGATGTTCACATTCAGATTATAGGCAGCGTGGCCAAGTATTTATTATGAACGCATAGGGAGAGAGTTTTCATGTTGGATAGGAGAATAAGGATGAATAGATAATGTGCATGGGCCGGCCTCCTTGCCAAACCCCACCCCCCATGTTCTGATGACCAGGGAGGGGCGAATTAAGTAGTCCGTATTGGACAAGGGACTGGACCACCAACCACCGCCACTGCGCCCTCGGCACGTGCCTCCCCTGCCTACCCTGGGCTTGAACAATGCAATTTATTTATGACCATTAATTACTTCAATCATTCCCAAGGGTAGATTTCAGCTGAGAGAGCAATATGGCAGCATTCACTACACACAGATATGGAGCGGAAGAATGTATTGTACATTTCTTGTACATCAACATTCTGACCTCCCTATCTCCCCAGTCAGTAATAATCACTTTCCATTTACTTGTACCCGAGGAATCCAGTATGGTCTCTATAAAGAACAGTTGTTGGGTATGGGCAATGCTGATGGCAAAGGCATTTTGGCAGTTAAATGTGATACCTACTGTATTTGTGATACAAATGAACTGCAATGGGACCCAGTGTATAACAGTCCTACACATTCTGCTGCAGTGACTAAATGCAGTTCTGCTGTGCGTAATGGAAGAACTTACTACAGAGCCAATCAGACCTCAGTGGTCAATGATCCAATCTGAAAACAACTATTTACATCACTGCAGGATTTTGAGCCCTTGCCCTTATTGAGCAGAGAGATTCAGAAAGCTTAGCAAGGCAAAGGAAAGAACTCCATGTGAGATTTAAAATGTGATTTATCAAACAATATTTAGTAAGAGAACGCTGCCAGTTAATTAATGAGACGTAAAACATAATTATTTAATAAGGGAAATGTGGGGATAACAGTGTCTCTTTAACTCACTTTTGATAAGTATTGATTAAAGCTGAGTACAAACCCTATTTTAGAATAGTAGATAGAATTTCACATATATTTTTCCCTGGAAACCAATACCGTACGTATGTCACACAACACCACATTCAGCCCAGTTTATACAGTACAAAGGATCAGACAGGATGACCCACTAATATCCGTGGGTCTATTTATAGGTAAACCATTTCCATTTACTGTTCTAATATCCAGTTTGAATGAGATTCAATGATGCTTAGACAAAAGCCAGGTTTATGGCAAAACAGTGGCCCCTTAGGCTAGAGGTGACCACTTCCGCAAGTCCCTTCTCAACTGAATCCGTAATTAAAGAAATTCCCTATAAACACGCTAAACATCCCTTCCTTCGAATAGGATGCCTGGGGTCATTCCAGTTGCTGAACCTCTAGCTTCTCAAGGGAAGACGAAGGGAATGTTCCAGTCTATTACAACAGGACTATTTGCAAGTAAACCAGTCCATAAAGTGGAGTGAAATGGGCATTTACTGTGGCTTTGAAACTGTAGACGGCTTCCTAGGGAGGATGGAGATTTATGAGGAGGTCATGGTGGATCACCAGCATTAGTGACCAGATATCCAGTGTGTGGCAACATTATCCCAATGTAACAGTGAGACCAGGGCTGTATTACGACTCACGTTTTTGTACATTATATTAAAGCCAATTATTTTGGGAAGTTTAATAGTCACTGTGTTGTATCTCAGATTCCCTATGAAGACCTTAAGTCTGCCTTCAAAGAAGAATGTTCAGTAGAAGGCTTGTGCTGGCCTATCATGCATCTCGGGCGCCGTGCCAACTGGAAAGAAAGGGGGGGGGGATTCATTTACCAGTCATAATTAATTACACCGAGTTAACAACAAATCGTTTAAGAGCTATTTATCAAGTGCTAAACTAGTTAAACAATCTAAATAATTAAGACAGGTAACTGTTCAATAAAATATACTGCTTAATGGAGTGAGTTAAATGAACCCTTAATAAACCCAAAGTGTTTTCATTTAAATATTTATCTTTGTAACATGGCTAAAAATGAATCTTTAGATTAAAAGGAAAAATGGATCCAAATGTATTTTTCTATTTTTTGTTTTTTCCTGTTTATTTGCCAGACATTAGCCTTTGAAGACGTAGATACTGTAATTCACACAAAAAACTGCTTGCTAACAACAGCACCTCTTGTGGATATAAATAGGTAGTGCAGCTGTTGCTATAGTCTTGTTACCTCCTATAGAACATTCTGTATCATTGTTACTGGCTATGAAGACATAGGGTGTATTCTATGGTATTGTTACTGCTTGTATAGAAATATGCTATATTCTGTAGGATTGTTACGTCCTTATACAAATAATGCATATCTGTAGGATTGTTACTGGCTATAGAGAAATGGGCTATATGCCATAGAATTGTTACTGCCTGTATACATATAGGGTATATTTCATAGGACTGTTACTGCCTATATATAGAAACAAGTTATCATTTTTAGGAGTCCTGTGACTATGTTATTTGCTTTCACTTGGGAGCCCGGGCTATTTAGACTTTGATGGATGGATGTCAGTTTTTTTGGGAAACAATTAGGCCCTGTTCAAAGGCCAACAGTATTAATGACAGCACTAAAGGGGCGTCTCTTGGGTACTGCTACTATTTGAGTTAATTAGGCCCAATCCATCAAGAAACTTCAGATGTGACCTAAAAGGACACCTTTCCCTTAGAACTGTGCCCCCCTATTGTACAACTATTCTTATTTACAAATGACATGAAAATGTTATTAGCTGTTAATGCATTGATCCCTATGGGTTACTGCTATTCTACCTATTAAAGGGGGCCAGTACTATCCACTTGTTGGATAGATTTCTCTAATTGAGTTTTGATAACGGCAAAGCATAGAAGTTAGCTCCTTGCATTCATTGGTGCACATTGCCCACCAAAGTAGACATTTCTTATTTATTTGTCAAATAATTGTTAGCAGTGTCGGACTGGCCCACCGGAATACCAGGAAAACGCCCGGTGGGCCCAGGTGTAAGTGGGTCCTCCTGCTCCTGACCATTTGGCTTGCTTCATGGTCATTCCCTATTTCTGAATGGGAACAAAGTAGAGAAATAGTTGGAAGAATAAAAGGTTGGGTGAGGAAAGGAGGAAAAATAGTTTGGAGAATGGGCCTAGGGTCTAAGGTTTTCTGGTGGGGCCCTGGGTTCCCAGTCCAACACTGATTGTTAGATATTTACATTTTTGGGGAATGCATTGGCTGGTGCAAGCACTATGGTAGCCCCCACTGGTATATAGAAGAGACTGAATGTTCCTTGCACACAATATACTCTCTCACTTAACTGAAAGCAAAATTAAGGCATATTTCCCCTGTAATACAGATCAGATGTCCCCCCCTTCCTAAGATCAAGAGTATATGTCACTTTCTGTGATTGATCCCTGACTCCCACAGCTACAAAACAGCCCCAGGAGGATAATTGCCCCAAATGTATATGCCCCCTGGCAACTGGGAAACATTCAGCAGTAGCTTTTGTCATTTAGTTAACTCTGTGTAATGTTTCATTAAATCTAGTTATAGTTCGACGACTCCTGTATTGTCTGTGTTTATACAACACGATGTGCTAGGCATTAGTATGCAGTATCCAGTTGCTTTAGGCAGGGAGCCTGAGACTAGATGAAGGGAAAAAAATATGGAAAGATAAGAGCGAAAGAAAAAAAACTTTTAAGGTTATTTTGCTTATTGATCCCATACTTTCATAAATGCCCCATGCTGCTCACAGCGGGGCCTCCTTACAGCTTCCATGTAGCAAAAGCAGCAGGAGCCGACCATAAAGTGGAGAGATCACAGCCATTCATTACTAGGTAGAAGTCTGATCTAAAGGGAAAGTTATTTAAAAGAACAGTTCATTTTCTGACCCAGAACGTGAACTTTCTGTAGACTGTACTCTTCGGGTTCTACGGATGTCCCCAGGCACCCTCCTACTAGCGGAAGGGCTACAATGGAGTATTTAATCATATTAACGGCCTCTTGAAAATCTGTTCTGCAAGGAAACAATATCATCTGCTATTTTGTACATCTTTTCCCTGATATTTCTCCTTATTTGCATTTATTTGCACTTTCTGGAAAGCAGAAGAACATTCCTTAACTTTCAAACTGCAGCACAGACAACTGAAAGTACATTTAGAGACAAAACACACTGGTTCTACAATTATTTCATAGATAATTATTATGTTTTTTGTTGTGAAACAAAGATGCTTTCTGCTCATGGAGCTCCCTTTGATTCTGGAGGACTGGCACAAATCTCCTGCCCGCTGTAGACAGCCAGTCGTGCAGAACAAGGGGCATTAGGGGGCTCTTTGTGGCACAATCAACGGAAATTTCTCTTGCAGCCCTGGATACAGGTAAAGGCATCCAGACCACTGTGGCCATTGGCCGTTTGCCCTCACCTGTCTCCAGGGCTGCAAGAGAAAATTCTGCCAACTGCTTGCCGACCCTTCTCACGCACACTCAAGGCTGTCTACAGTGGCAGAAGGAACAAATCCCCCTTAGGCTGTTTATAATGCTGTCTGCAGTGGAGACCTCCAGATGTTATCAAGCTACCATTGGTTTCTGATGGATGATGGAGAGTCCTAAGTAAGGAGAAGGTGTTACAGACACTATGTCTACTCCATATCTTCAGCCTCTTCCAGTAAAAGATTAATATTTTCAGAGAGTTTCTTTTCAAGAGCAGTTAAACTCTCACTAAAGACATCTGTGGGCATGTTGTACCCATCCCTCTCAATGCCAACAGAGCCGAGTCTAGACGAGCTGTTCCATTAGTGCCCCCGAGTTCCGTATTAGTGTTACGGCATGTAAGCCAGTTAAAGTCAGGCAAACAAATCAGATTTACTGCTTGCACAATGGCAGTTACTTAGCCTTAATATTCAAAGAAAAAGTCATTGTGATCATTAACAAAGTATTCCGTCTTCATCTTGTATCTTTATGAGTATGAACATATTGAATAATTAAAAAGCAGGGTTATTTGCAATTCCCTGTTAAATTGGGTCTAAATGAACCTGGATTCTGAATTATTCCCCTTATGCCATTCTTGTCATCTGTCTACAATAGCTTCCAAATGCTGCCTTTTCTGTCAGAAAAAAATATCCCCATCTGAGCAGACAGCTTGTTTACTGCCGTCTCCAGACAGATTAAAGGAGCTCATTCACTAGATAGCGACTTTCAGCTCGAAATGAAACAAGTCCTCGAGTTCCTTCGGGCGAGGGAATTAGACAAGTTTCTGTTGGAGGCTTAACTACAATTCCCACTGTCCTTGGGAAATCTGGCAATAGTAGAGAGTTTTAGTTCAATCACAGATGGCAAGCAGGGATGTTCAGATTACCAGCCTCTGGCTGTTGCTGTTATACATTTCCCTGCAAATCCCGTGGGAAACTGCAACCAGTGGTTTCAATTCATGTAAATGCACGACGGGTTCAGAAATCCACCTGCTGTTTTAAATGAATTTTTGTGACTATTACTTGAACTAAGTGACCCAGTGTGGCCCGAGCTATCTCCTGTGGGATGGTGACCTGGAGTGGGCAGAAGGAATCTGTTGGTAGACACAACTGTCATCACAGGAAAGTTCACTGCCATAGATTTCAATACTTAGTGCCACCATCACTCATTTGTTTGATGTGCAGTTGTAGCCTTTGACCATCAATGGACATCAATGCCTCAGTGTTTCCAAAAGGCATGTTTTCTAAAGGGCATTTCTTACAACATTCCCAGATCAGAACGCCCAGTAGACTTAAATCAGTGTTCATCATTTTTAATTCCTGGCATGAAGACAAGTTTTGGAGGCATAAAGACACAAATATTCTACCAAGCAAAGCCTCCTGCAGGCTGGCAGTCCACATGGGGCTACCGAAAAGGGAAACATAGGCGTTATTTGGCTACCCCTAGAAACTTTCTATCAATGCTTGTGTGGCTTTTTAACCTTTACATTCAATGTGGCTCACAGGTGAAAAATGGTTGGGTATCCCGGTCCTAGACTGTTTCTTACCAGGAATAAGAGGATTTGTAATCATTGTATGAAAGCACCTTAATTCCCAACCTTCTCCTGTAGGGTGCAATTTTGACTGTAATGACCAAATTGTATTTTTGCCACAATGCATAATTTTTCCCCAGAATTCCAGCACCATTGTGGGTGCAAGTGGGCAGTCTATCTGGTTCAATTTCCAGTGTTTGCTGTTATGGTGTTCGGCTTACAAGTAATGTGTGTGCCATATTCTTTTGCTGTAGCTAAACTGTGGTGATTGATACCTATTGACACAGGGAAACTCTGGAGCTACTGTCACCTCCAGACCAGGGGTAGGTCCAGGGTCCCCCTGCATTAATAGGCACACCAGTATTCAATTCGGAACAGAAGGCAGGAAGGAACACAAAAACACATTTAAGGCCCCCATACACGGGCCGATAGAAGCTGCCGATATCGGTCCCTTGGACCGACTCGGCAGCTTATCGGCCAGTGTAGGAGCAGAAACGAGGGGCCTGGCTGACCGATATATGGCCTGAAATTGGGCAGATCTGGATCGGCCAGATTAGAAAATTTAGTCGGATTGGGGACCGCATCGGCACGTTGATGCGGTCCCTGAACCGACTGCCCCATTGCCGCGTGCAGAATTCACCTACATGCCTCCCCGATATCGCCACCTGTAGGTGGGGATATCGGGTGAAGATCGCACACTTGGCGACATCGCCAAGCGAGCGGATCTGCCCGTGTATGGCCAGCTTTAGTTTTTAACTTAGTACAGGGGAATATGTGAATTCCTAGGTATCCCCTCTACAAATTACATCTCAACGGTATTGTAGAATCTAAAAGCCCTATAGCAGAGACCTTGTGTAATGATAAACATGGCTGGAAATATTATTTCAAGCCACTCACTGCAGGGGTGAGCAAGGTGGTTAGCAAATAATATCAGGCATATGGAACGTACCAGATTCATCGCTCTGGTCTATTCCCATCACCATGACTTCCACAAGACAATTTAATAATGTACAGGTGGAACTGTGATATCTGGGGCTCCTTTAAACTATTGATTCATGTCAATGAGGTGCTAACTGGATTCAGAAGGGCTTTACGGGGCTTTACGCCATTAAAACTCACCTCTGGGATACCTCCTGGGGAAGAACTATGCTTTTGTACAGCTGTTCTCTTCATGCATGAAGCAATAGCCCCTGCCCGTGACAATGGGGTTTAAATGCCAAAAAACCTAGACAAGTAAAGAGGCTTCAAATGCACTTTCCAGATGTTACCATCATCCCTGTTGTTTTAATATTGGCCATATTTAGGGGTGGACAAACTTCCAAACATGGAGAGACTAATAGGACTATCCACTAGGGATCATTTCTCTTCTGGACCTAATAGCAGTAAAAAGGGCAATAATAAACAGCAAGAGTTAAAAAAACTAAGAAATTGATATAATGTTAAGCCAGGGGCCGGTAACCAAAAACATATTCAGAGAGAAACAGCAAGAAGGGAGTAATCGCTGGCTGAGGGCCTCTGGCTGGAATATAAGTTTGGGGAAGGGCGGATTGTTTGATATAAATATAGCAGTATATGATGGACTGGACGTTTGCTAGGTAACATTTCGAGATGTTGAACAGTTCTTGAGTTATGGCTCTCCTGGGGTGAGATCATTACTGTGTTACAGTGCAGTAGAGTCAAGCACAGGCAGAATACTGTGTTGTGGGAGCGTCCGGCATTCACCCTACACACAGGAGATGTCTATCAGGAGGTCATGTTATTTTCCAAAAGTTCTCAGCTCCATCCTCCATATTTCCCAGCTGTTAATAATCAGCCCAAAGCCCAGTATCTGCCAAGGCATACACGGACAATAAACTGCAAGACATTTTTAGGTACTGATTTTTTTTTCATGTACTGTTTGATGTTCTATTGCATCTGATTATCAACTCTGTAGCACTGCTAAGTGCGTCCAAGCTGAAACCTATATATCAAAGTTAATAATATTGTTAGCCAGATATCAGGCCATCAGCTCTTGTTTGTTCAGCTGGTCAGGGTTTATAGATGTTGTAGCTCAACCAAACTGGTGTGTTGCTGTTTGGGCCTCCCTTTCCTCCTAAAGAGGCCAAGTGTTCCCTTCAAAAGTGGGGGCAGATACCTGGATTCTGCCACCAAGAAACTTCAGTCCTGCCATATCAAGAGGTGGTTTTGGGTGTCCAAGCTGTAGCAACTGCCCTGGGCCCAAGTGCCATAAGTTAGACAGACCCATTGTATCTATGTTGTGGGGTGTTCAAAAAAAATCTGTTTTGGCTGATCCCTATTACTTCAATTGGACTTGGACCCATCATTATATATAAAGGCTTCTCTGTATCAGTCAGCTTGGAATTGCATGGTCAAGTATGTACAGTTGATAGAGGCTAGCTGTGAAATATAACCATATTTATGCAGGACTCTTGTTATGAAATAGGCCAAGCAGTGATTTACTGTAAAGAGTTTCATATTCTAAATGGTTACTGCAACCTTTAACAATCCTGTAATAGCCTCATCACTATAATAGACACCAAGGGATACCTCTCTACCTTTGTAATTCCTCCATAGTCTGGACGAAGCATTTATGCTACACATCAACCATTATACGTTCCCTCAGGTCACATCAGTTGTGTTGATTTTCTGGAAATCTAAACATCTGAATCTGCCTGCACTTACTGAAACACCAGCTCTGCTGTGAATTTACTCACAATGCACACTATTGTGTTATGGGCCAAAGTCATAAAAGATATAAAAGGGTTAGAATGCAGTTTGCCATTAAACAACTTCTTTTTACAGCCAATGTACCTGTATATCTAACCCTTGTTGACATGTTGCTTTACTTGATAGCATTAATCTTGTCCCATCATTCAAAAAATTGCATTTATTGGATTGCTACAAGTTTTATCAGGTGCTAATGAACCTGTTTTAATGTTTTTGGAGAGCTGGAGGGCATGGGGAGAATCCTGAAACTTCCCACTGAGCCATCTTGCTGCCCATTTTTTTTAATAGCAATACAAATAATTCTCTACACATGCACTGTATAACCCTCTGATTGGCTAGATGTTGGTCTAGCCCCACCTATTTCAAAGTTGATTACACACTGAGGCACTTACAATAGGCAGTCACCCATAATAAATGCAGGGGTCCCCAACCTTTCTTACTTGTGAGCCACAGTCAAATGTAAAAAGACTTGGAAAGCAACACAAGCATCATAAAAGTTGATGGAGGAGCCAAATAAGGGCTAAGATTGGCTATTAGGGGCCTCTATGCACCCTATCAGCTTACAGGAGGCTTTATTTGGTAGGAAATCTTGTTTTTATTCAACCAAAACTTGCCACCAAGCCATAAATTAAAAAATAACCACCTCCCTGGTGCATTATCCAAAAGGTTGGTGAGTAACCAGTTGCTCACGAGCCATTAGTTGGGCATCACTGCTCTAATGGATGATTTTTAGAATGCGATGCAAGGACAAAGCACATGTTCAAGCCAAGCCATTGCATAACATACAATGATATTATTTTATTTTTGGGTGATTTTCAGAACACTAATCAAAGAGTGGGGAAAAAATGAGCATCTCCAGGGGCTTTCAGCATTAAGCATCGATGTTAGGTTTTAGTAAAACCCAACTCCTTCTCGCTATACTTAATCCTTTTTATTCAATCAATCTGCATTGATTTCTTTGTTTGTTTTAGTCAATTTCATCTCAAAGTAATTTAATTTCACTTTAACAAGTAGCGTGTTCAATAAACCATTGACCTTAAGGGTTTTTCTTCTTCTTTTTTTTTTTTAAAGGGGAATTTATAATAATAATTGTCTTGGTATCACCCTATTGTGTGCAATACACTTCCTTTGGTTTCATTACTTGCCTTTCTTCTACAGCCGACTATTCCAGGTAGTGACAAATGGCAATCCGCTGGGTTTGCTATAGGGAGGGAAGTGCCTGCGCCAGTTTGAAATGATTTCCCTCATAGGGTTACAATAGCTTAGGCTCAAATCCTAATTAGCACGAGGGTAGAATGTCAAATCCACATAACGAAATACAGAAGAATTATTGCTCCGGTAATAGCTAAAAATTTGAACTTGGCAGCTTTATGGATCGCTCGGTGACTAAAGCGCTGCTGGCTTTTAAAAGCTTTGTAAAAAGGTTACTTTCCGTAGTCACCCGTAGAGTGCCTATTTATAAAAACATCCAATCATTTTTTTGTTGCTATAAGTAATATTGGCACGGGGTAAAAATGTAATATTAAATCCATAGCCGTCCATGTACGGTGGAATGTATTGAACTGCAGCTCAGCGAATAAGAATGGCACTGAAGAAAAGCTTTTAGAGAGTGGGGTCTGTGCTCGAATAGTCAGTTGGAAACTTCTTGCTATTTACAGCATAGAGCAGTGGTTGTTGGATTGTTTTAGCTGAAGCCCACCTTGGCGTTGCTTCTCCAAGGTGGACTTGAGCTCAAACCATTTGTTCAGGGCCTCCTTACTGCATAGTAACGTTACAGATATAGGAACATTCTGGCCACTATTCAAGGACAGCAAAGTACATTTTCCCCCTGAATTTTACTCTTTACTGACTTTCAAAAAAGTGTATCAAGAAGACCAAATAGGCATTTCACCCAAGTCTTTTTAACCCCAACTGGCCTTCAGGTTGAGCACCCCTTATGCATGCTCCAAGCCCCCAAGGTGCCAGACCCATAGTTTGGGAACCACTGGCACAAATGGACACTTTCATCGCCTAATCAGCAGCAAGTTTTAGCTTTAGAACAGAAACATAGATCTCAATAAACGCAGTCTTACACCAGCCAATATCTGCCCAAAGCATACTAGGCGCCATACACAATATTGACACATTGATCCTGTTCCGGTCATTTAGACAACAGCCTAAACCAGTGATCCCCAACCAGTGGCTCATAAGCAACATGTTCCTCACCAACTCCTTGAATATAGCTCCCAGTGGCCTCAAAGCAGCTGTTATTTTTTAATTCCTGGCTTGGAGACAAGTTTTAGTTGCATAAAAACCCAGTATCATACCAAAACAAGCCTTCTGTAGGCTGCCAGTTCACATAGGGACTACCAAACAGCCAATCATAGCAGTAAGTGAAGGGGAGCATCGCCTTCTCATCACTTCCCCATCTGCCCATGTACCTATGCACCATAAACTGCCCCTGAACAGACAGTTATTCATAGTACACGGATATCGGTCAAGGCTGAATTTAACCATTTAGCCACCCCTTGCCCCTTGAGTTGTCACCTATGTGATATTATCGTGCTGAACGGGTGGGCCTCCTGCGTCCAGTCTTTGTCCCATATCTGTTCTCATGCTGCATAAAACAGTAATAAAAATATCATGATGTCATTGGAAACCAATTACAACCTCTGCAGGGCAATTAAATCCAAGGAAGAGCAAGCTGTTATGTTCCCGCTGAAAAATATACATGGTGCAAAGTTTTATATATAAATCACTTTAATGAAAATCTCCCTAGGAAGGAAATTGGCAGAACTCTCGGGATAGACTAGTAATTGTTAAGGCTTTGCAATAAATCAGAATTTTTTCTTTTTTTTTTTTTCCCCCAACACAGAAGTCTGCTGGCATTTAATGCTAGAAACTGTACTGTGCTAAGAAGGGCCGATTCTCAGCTCCAATAAAATATTATCTTTATTTGAATTAAGCAAAGTGCAGATTGGGTTTTACATTTCAGGGGAACATGCAGGACTCTATAGAGCCAAGACCTTTTCAGCAAGTTAAAAAGGCGAGTGGGGGCAAAAGGAGGAGGAGGAGGAGGGCGAGGAGGAGTAGGAGGGGAGCATTTGACCTTAAAATTCCCATATGGCACAAGCTAATAAAGACGACATACATTTCAATCATGTAAAGAGGCCTTTTAGCATTTGTAGTATGCCATGAAAGAGGAGGGGATGGTATTTAAAACAAATGGGTTTTTTGCCTGTTGATGTGCAGTGAAAGTGTTTACGTCGAGGCCTTGGCCACGTACAATAGTACAAGACAAGCCTCTTGTTATTCACCAACAGTGGATTCTCTCTCTCACGTCTGCAGGTTAAAATTAACCCATTTTTGCACACACCCTCCAGCGCTAGTCTCCAGTGGCAATAGCAAGATTCCATTCCTTAAAAACCAGTTTCATGCCGATGGATTTTGAATGAGCTTTTTTTTTTTCGGTAAAAAAAAGGCTGAGCGCCGAGGGAGTTGAGAATGAGAACAAGCCATGAAAAACCTATACATCATCTGGACACACAGAATGGAACAGTTCATTAGACAACATTGGCTATCTTCCTCAAAAGCTCATTGCATTACAAAGCTTGTTTGAATAGGGTACATGGCCGGGCGCCAGAATGGGGGGAAACAGAATTCTGACTGTGATTTCCAGTTTTTTTTGTTTTTTTTTACAAAGGGTAATGTGGGACTGGGTGATATAAATATATTATCCTTAGTTAAAAGCAAGGAGTATTAATAATAATAGCTGCACTCAAATACATATAAGTGTTTATTCATTAACCTTGGGCAAACTGCAGGAAAATGCTGCATTCTTTCCCAGCATTCCAGTGTAGTCTCCCAGTCCTAAAGTTGTGCCTGATGCCACTTGCATCTGCAAAATGTGGGCCTTTTTCAGAAATGAGAAGAAAATTGCATGTGGTGATGTTTCCCTGACACGAGATTCATCTGGCTTAGCCGGAAGCACATATTGGGGCACTACTTCTTGTAGATTGTAAGCTCTTTTGGGCAGGGCTCTCTTCACCTCTTGTAACCATATGTTACTCTGTATGTTCAATGTATGAAACCCACTTATTGTTCAGCGCTGCAGAATACGTTGGCGCTTTATAAATAAATGTTAATAATAATAATAATAATACTCAATGGGAGCCTGGTCAAGGCAGTACAGTGCACAAGTGCCCGTTATGTACCTAAATGTTCCAAAACAGAGCACATTGGCACAGAGGGCTAGTGTAGGTGAGCACATACAAGTAGACATTATTCTCATCAGACATTAAGAGTCATAAATAAGTCTATAAAGTTCCAGATACAGTTCTTACAGCATAACCACTTGAGATCCCAGATAGCTTACGTTCACATTTCTGCATATCTATATGTTGCATGGCTAATTATGAGTTAATGCCCACTTCACACTCCATTGGCTCCTATGTAGCTATATAGCATGTCAATGTAAACTGAATGAATTGCTTGAAAAGTATGCAGCATGGGGGTTTTATGGTGTCTGGTTTTATGATGTGGAAAGCCTAGGTGGCTGTCATAGCATCAGGTCCTTCTGTTCTTGTACAAAAAGGAAGCTCTTTCCCTTTCTTCAGTAAGACACCATCCTATTACTGGGGAGGAGGAGGAGGAGGGACTTGACCTAGCCAATTACTTCCCACCAAGCCAAGCTGGAGATCGCCAGTAAAGAGAGAGTTGTTACACATAAAAGACAAGTTACATCATGCTGATGGGCCTATCACTGGGTTCAGCAGTAAGTTCTTCTCCTTAAAGTGTCTCACATTACTGGTTTGTACAGTAAAGGTTAATTACAAGGCCGTGGGCCTACAGAAAATAATAATTGCTGAAATCATTTGAACACCTTGTAATGTGCTAAACCCAAACCTTCTCGTTCCTCTGCCATTGTAAATTCTGTAGTAAATTGGAACGTTTTACTGGTAAGGTCCTTCATATAGAATAGTGATTAATAAACCTCACAGCTCCAACAATTATTACTAATTAATCAGTGGATAAAACCTAGCAAATGGAATGCCCAGAGGCAGTGGCGCTTAATGGCCGCACAAATCAGCTCTCCTATTTCATTGAAATAAAAAAGAATTACAGGATGGTGATATTATTTTAATGCAAACCATTCTCCCATTCCCACATTCACATGGATCCCCATCTCGCTCGCTTATCCTACTAATTAAATTTTTTTTTTTCCGAGATTCAGCATTACGTACTAAAAGCACTAATTCTAATCATTAAATCAGTTGGGTACATCAAAGGAGACACTTAATGGATTTAGATTTTTTTATATCCACAATTAAACGGTTATTCCTGTCTAATTGTGCTAATTACGTTATTTTAGCTGTGTTGGCGCAGGAAATCTCCAGTAGGGGGTTGAAGAAATGAAAGTGCAAACTGGGTGCCAGCTATGGCCGAAGGTGGCAGAGTTGGCATTGGAACAACATTGGCAACTTTATCTTTGAGGTCTAATAAAAGAAATACCTTTGATTTAGCTTAGATTGTATATATATATATGTGTGTGTGTATAAATCCTTATAGACAGGCCCAGATTTGTGGTGAGGCTAGAAAGGCCCTGGCCTAGGACGGCCCAGCCGCACCTGAACTTTGCTCCGCGCTTATGCACAATCCTGAGCGAGGGAAGGGGGACAGGGGAAGGGAGGAGCCTCTGGGCGCCGTAACTAGAAATCCAGCGTTGCTTATAGATAGTAAGCTCTTTTGGACAAGACCCTCTTCACTAGTGATGAGCGAATTGTTTCGCCAGGCATGGATTCTCAGCGAATTTCCGCATTTTGCCATTGATGAATTGTTTTGCGAAACCGTGAAAATTCGCTGCGGAAAAATTTGTTGCGCTAATTTTTTTTGTTGCGCATCAAATTGGGTGGTCAAAAAAGGGTGCGGCGGTGGCAAAAAAGGGCGTGGTCATGCATAAAAGGCGTGGTCATGCAAAAAAGGCGTGGCTGTGTCAAAAATGGGCGTGGTCGTGTAAAAAAAAACCCGGGTGACAAAAAAAAAAATAGCCGCGGGCGGCAAAAAAATTTGCGCCCAAATGCGTTTCGCTAATTTTTTGGCGCTCTATGTTAATGTTTGAGCGGCTAGCACCCAAAATCTACAATATATGGCCATAGTGATTGTACTTATTTTTTTAGAAAAAATTGCATGGGTGAGAAAATCTGTAACTTTGGATCAGAGAAGCGTGTGGGGAGGGAGTTTTGAAAAGACGATGAGCTTTGAGAAAGATTGAATAGAGTTGGGACCCCCAGAATGTTGGGGGGTATACATATACCAGTTTTCTAACGGAGTACAGTTGCTGCGGAGCCTAGAGTTGCTTTGTAAAAGGTTCAACCTGCACCTCAGTGTTCCTTTAGTAGATTAAACCATTTTAATCTGGCATTTAGTATGAGTGGCAGGAAGGAAGTAGATAAATCAAACCGAAAACAGGAAATACATTCCTTAGGACAAGCAGAAAACAATTCTTCACTGTTTTTATAAGCTCATTGATGCTGTTGTGCAGTCGCGACTGTAGTAATACTAAGCATTGATCTAATAAATGACAAATGCTGACTATCCAGCTGCACAAATAGCAAACCTTTGCTAGTTTCAACTTTTGGACCTATCGTTTAATCAAGAGGCAGAAGATCTAAATGACAAAACTTTATTCCGTGGAAGGTTATCGGGAAGGAGTACTTTGGCTTTGAAAGGGAGAGATTTTGCAAATGACTTTATAATACATAGCAGATGGTATATTCTCACTAGGACACTGTACTTACAGGAGTAATGGGGCTTTCCTGCGAGCGCTGTAGATAACAGCTTGATAGCATTATCAATGGGTTTCAAAATTGCATGGTTTAAAGAAAAATTACCATTTGACCCCAGAAAAGGGTCAACTTTGTTCAGGGTGGGGCCAAGGAAAGTATTTGGGGCGCCAATTACTATGGTTCAACCTGCAGTTCTCTAGCTTATATTTAACTCCATCTTTTAATGTTCCCTGATGGCTTTAAACTGCTGGTAGGTGCTGAGAGTAATAGTTTTACAACAGCTGCCTCTGGGTAGCCCTGATGTTAAAGGGGAAGTACTCCTTAGAATCAACTCCTTAGCATGTAGACATTGTTGTGACACAACCTGGAATTTGTGCTTTAAAATGAATTGTCTTTTTTTCCTGCCTGTCATTTTTTCACAGTTTGCACCCCTTAATATATTATAGCTGGTTGCTGGGGTCAGCCATGCCCAGCAACCAGAAAACAATTTTATTCTGATTTAAAAATGTACCTTTATTTTTCTTTTTCTCATTTCTGATAAGACCCTTTCCAATGTATCTTAGAGCCTGTCATGTAAACCACTGCCCGGTTGCTAAGGTAGGCAGCACCCTAGCAGCCGGGTATACAGTTTAAATGCCAAACTGAAGAGCTGCAAAATAAATCTAGAATCTAAAATTACATAAAAATAAAACCAGCTGCAATTTTCCTTGGAAGCATTGGTGTAACTGTAGAGGGCAGCTGACCCTGCTGCCTGGGGGGGACCCACAGAAAGGGCACCCTGTAAAAACTCTGCAGTTTCCCCTTTCCATGCAGGGACACGGCACCCATGGTTATGGGCAGTAGGGTGCTCTGTGGGTGTTGGTGGGGCTCAGGGATTGGGAGTCATGCACCTGCTTAGAATATTGCTGTTAATGGATACTATTGCAGGCAATTCCCTAAAATGAGATGAATTTGTGGGGTGCAATGAAGTTTGCTTACTATCCCACTGCATGCAACACCCCAAGACCCCAGATAGGGTGGGGCATGTATCAGTCGCTTCTGCTTGCCCTCTACTAATGGCAGCCTGACTCTAGAGAATAATAACAATTATATAGAAGTACAGGAAGCAAAGACAATCAGACGTTGAGGCGCATTAGAATCCCTGGAATGTACTGTGTCCCCACTAGGTAGCATCTGATGTTGCATGCTTTCCTTTCATTAAAATGATGATATTTGGTGTTGTCAGTAATGGCAGACATGCTTGTGCAGATGGGGCTGCCAGAGACCCCGTGTTGAACTTCATTATTTATCATAGCAGAATGTGCAGACATATTGTATGTATTGCATGCCTGGCGGAGAGAAGGGAAACACACTTTCTACTCTGGCTCTGGGTTTTCCAAACGAAGCTTTGTCTGAATTCGAATAAAATTATAACTAAACATAATTTCATATGGCAATGAGATCAGGGCTTTTTATCCCGGCTGGGTCATGCCTTTTGTGTTTGTTTAGGTGTTTGGAAAGCAGGAGCCGCGCCGGATTTTGTGAGCGCCGAGGCCTCAAGCATAAAAAGAATAACAGGGCCTTTGCCTTCCAGTCTTAGGCTTTATTTCTAGGGGCTAAAAAATGCCTGAATAGATCAAATACTCTTGCATCAGGAAGACACCAACGCTTGGTTAAACGTTCCAATAATTACTTAACGGAAAATATCCTGTAAGCCTTGGAATAATAATATTTTCCATTTATTTTTCCTTAAAGAGATAAGGGAGAATGAAAGCTCTGCGTATTATCAGCATCGCACATTCCTTCTGCGCATATTTCCATTTGTACCTCAGGTCAGTGGCACGTGGAGAGATAAAATGGATGGAATTGTTTCATGTTGAAGTGCGTGGAAGACATCACGGGGGAAAGCAACTATGCTTCCAAGTTCCTTGGGTTTTATTTCCATTGGCCCCTAGAAAAACACCCTGGGACTTATTTACTGGCACTGAATCAAGTATAGGTTCCCAATGAGAACGCCATCTTCTCTGCTGGTCCTTTATCTGCTCCTGGGTCCTTTTTTGCCTGTGTTTTCCCTATAGAGAAGGATTAAAGAGTTTCTTTCAGCTACAAGACACATAGACAACCCTTTAATGTTTCTCCTGCAGCATTTCTAAGGCCTGATATCCCCCTAAATAAACCTCCCCGTGTTATTAAGCATAGTTTGATGTGCAGAGTCCCTGGGTTTTTTTGCTAAATATACAGCATTGCCTGCCTAGCAGCATCTTATTGTCAGACACAGCTTTGCCATTGGAAATTGCACTGCCGAGCTCACCTGGCATCATTAGCAAAGAGCCGGAGGCTGATACACGGATACAGCCAGAACTCAGGGCTATACGGCAGCCTGTGCCGCTCTGCAAGGGATGGAATCCAGCTCAGCTACTTATAATACAGAAGAATACATTATATTTGGCATTGTTTAGATCGACAGACCTGGCATGACCCTGTTTATTAATAAGAAAATGTGTGAGCTGCCATCGTCTGAAATGGTTTAATTTAATTATAGACTTTTTTTATAAGGCTACTTTTATAATTGATGAAGACCTGACACCTTCCTAACCCGTCTTTTGTTTCAATTTCAATTCAATCCATTAGTCTTCTCCAGGTTTTCATTCCCCATGATACATGCAGCTTGACCCTGAACTACTCCAAAATATGCCAACTTTCAGCCTCAATAGGGGACCGTAGCTAATAACAATAAACAAATAAACATTTCTGCAACACTGTCCCATCTCTACCATCTCACCTGTCATTCTTATTCATCCAGCACTAGAGGAAAGGGGCCCAGGGCCGAACAAGATGGCAGCACAACCCCCCTCTCTTACAAAAAGTCCATCTCCAATTTCTAGCTTGCCGCCCCTGATTAACTGCAACTCCCAGTACACCCTGACAACTAAATTTAGATACTTCAAGTCATAGCAGACTCAGTAAGGGTCAATAAAATAATACATATTAATTGCTTCGTAATGTATTATATATATATGTATTATTTTCTAAGGGTATTACTTATTCTGACAGCAGATTTGCTCTAGCAACTGTGAATTGCTTGGTCCCATAAACTTGCACCCCAAACCCCTCCAGTCTGTGTCTGAAGCTTCTTTCGAGATGGGGTTCCACCATGCAATACAATAGATCTTGCTGCTCAGAACAGAAAAGCCTATGGCTATAAATGTGGGAGCCCATCCATATGGGAGGCACACAGTTTTAACATGTAGAAATATCAGTGATGGTTGAGGGCCCCCCTCAGTGCCTCAGTGCCATTTGGCACATTAGTGTAGGTATGTTCCATGAGAACTTATTGTCTGATCTTTCATTTGGCATGAGTTCTATATATGTAAGGGTTTATTTAGAGTTTTAGCAATATACCAAGTTATTCTGTATTAAACAGAGCAATGTATTTAATAAGACCAGGCATTAATGAGTGTGAACCTACCCAATGAAAGGTGCACAATTTATGCCTCATTCTAGGCTTTTGCCAAAGAGATAGTGGAAAATTGTAGCTTGGCCATTTACTACACACAGTTACAGGAAGCGAGCCTTAAGCCTGCAATCATTCCTCTTTTTATGGGCAGCATGAGTTTATTGAGAAATAATATAAGTGCGGTCCTTATCACTTGAGCAAAAAAATGTTCATTGCATGCAGAAAGTCCTTAATAGTTTTTAACTTCCAACCCATTTTCTATGAATTCGCAATAACACGACATATCTGGCTGGCACAAAGACCAATGGCGGCTATAGAAGTCCCATGTATCAGATAAATTGGAGTGGATTCAATAATCCCACGTATGCTAATGTTTATGACCCCATCAGTGTCACTTTCTTTTCTTTTTGATGCTCAGCAATACTGGAATTGAAATTAACTTGATGAGGTAATGTTTTCTCTTCTTGCTTTTTTTTTTTTTCTCTAACCATAGCCGAAACCATTACCTTTCCACTCTAACCAGTGATATCATCCCCTGCTAGAATCCCACGGGGCGCTGCTAAACATACATCTTGTTTTATTGAGGGACTGGATACAAGATTGCCGAAGAAGGCATTTACCATCATAAATACATTTATTGTCTGGGATGGCAGGAGAGCTGCCTGCGAGGGATGCAATTTTGCTATTATGGAAATAGATTCGGAGCTTGACTTTTACGGCCTTAACTTTGTGCATAAATACGATTCCAGGACTAACGGGGAGGAGGGGGGGGATCCCATTACTCTTTTAACTTGAGACATAAATGGCTTGATTAATTTAATTTTGAAATAGTAGCATTTTTTTAAAGGATGTGTATTCTGGGGAAATGAGATTTTTACATTTTATTTTACATGGCGGTATGGTAACATTCTACATGGATTAACTCGTGAGTAATAGCAACACTTATCCTGTAAAATAATAACATCTTGCCGATTGTAACATCACCACTGTGCGTTTGTGTTCGGTATAACAGTAATATTTATTTATAAGGTTTACAATCAACGTCATCGTTCATTTATTGTAATTAGTACTGCAGGGACATAAATCTTTAAACTAAGAAGGAGGTTTAAAGGCACAGTCCCACATACAGTGGATTAAAGAACCGGTGGTGACTAGGGCCATGATCCTTTGGGAACCATAAGTGTTAGAGAGGCTGAAATGTTACTCTGGGACCCATGGAGCGTAAGTGGCACCACAGGTACAAGAGATTGCAGTTTCATGATACCTGAAATACAGGTATAAGACCCATTATCGGGACCAAGGGTATTCCGGATAAGGGGTCTTTCCATAATTTGGATCTCCATACCTTAAGTCTACTAAAAAATCAATTAAACATTAATTAAACCCAATAGGACTGTACTGCCCCCAATAAGGGGTAATTATATCTTAGTTGGGATCAAGTACAGGTACTGTTTTATTATTACAGAGAAAAGGGAATCATTTAACCATTAAATAAACCCAATAGGGCTGTTCTGCCCCAATAAGGGGTAATTATATCTTAGTTGGGATCAAGTACAGGTACTGTTTTATTATTACAGAGAAAAGGGAATCATTTAACCATTAAATAAACCCAATAGGACTGTTCTGCCCCATTAAGGGGTAATTATATCTTAGTTGGGATCAAGTACAGGTACTGTTTTATTATTACAGAGAAAAGGGAATCATTTAACCATTAAATAAACCCAATAGGGCTGTTCTGCCCCCAATAAGGGGTAATTATATCTTAGTTGGGATCAAGTACAGGTACTGTTTTATTATTATAGAGAAAAGGGAATCATTTAACCATTAAATAAACCCAATAGGGCTGTTCTGCCCCATTAAGGGGTAATTATATCTTAGTTGAGATCAAGTACAGGTACTGTTTTATTATTATAGAGAAAAGGGAATCATTTAACCATTAAATAAACCCAATAGGACTGTTCTGCCCCATTAAGGGGTAATTATATCTTAGTTGAGATCAAGTACAGGTACTGTTTTATTATTATAGAGAAAAGGGAATCATTTAACCATTAAATAAACCCAATAGGGCTGTTCTGCCCCAATAAGGGGTAATTATATCTTAGTTGGGATCAAGTACAGGTACTGTTTTATTATTACAGAGAAAAGGGAATCATTTAACCATTAAATAAACCCAATAGGGCTGTTCTGCCCCCAATAAGGGGTAATTATATCTTAGTTGGGATCAAGTACAGGTACTGTTTTATTATTACAGAGAAAAGGGAATCATTTAACCATTAAATAAACCCAATAGGGCTGTTCTGCCCCCAATAAGGATTAATTATATCTTAGTTGGGATCAAGTACAGGTACTGTTTTATTATTACAGAGAAAAAGGGAATCAGTTTTAAAATTCTTAATTATTTGATTAAAATGGAGTCTAAGGGAGACGGGCTTTCCGTAATTCAGAGCTTTCTGGGTAACGGGTTTCCGGATAAGGGATCCCATACCTGTACCAGGAGATCAACGGGCTTTTAGAGAACAAGCACAGGAGTCAAATTGGTTTCTCTTGTTTTAGAAGCATCTTTCTGTGTGTAGAGATGACACTGTGTCTGAGAATGACTGAGCTTCCTCATCAGGATAAATCACTATTTCTTAACTACAGTTGTTGTGTTCTCACCATGAGTAATTTCCTCATTTTGTGGTCTTATTTAGACCACAAAATGGTCTGCCCCCGTCAACAATGATGTCAACCATCTGTCATTTACACTCTTAAATTTTGAATACTTGTATTCTTCGGCTATTGGGGGTTGCTGGGAACTGCTGTTGACATGATTTTTAGTGCTGCAAGCTTGGAATGGTTGTACATATGTTGCTATACTTACGTATTTACATTTTATCCCCTACCATTCCTTTCCCACCAGTCTCTCTATGTTTTCTCTGTATAAACTCCTGTTATTCTTGTGTTTCTCTGCAGATATGACTATGTAGAAGTGATTGATGGGGACAATGCCAGTGGTCAATTATTAGGAAAATTTTGTGGAAAGATTGCTCCTTCTCCTCTCGTCTCTACTGGACCTTCTATATTCATCCGGTTTGTCTCTGACTACGAAACCCACGGAGCCGGATTTTCAATCCGCTATGAAGTTTTCAAAACAGGTCAGTACAAGAGTAGTCACTGAATGACACAGAATTATATCATCAATATAATCACCAGAGTTTTGGACATGGTTCCTAATCTGTAAGGCTTGGCCCTAGTAAGGGGGGCAGTAGTAGGGGAACCCAGATTGATAGCCAAATAGCCTGAGAAACAGGGTAGGACGTGAGGGTAAATGCTTATTTAGAAGTGGCCATACATCGGAGATTTCAGCTGCCAATCTGAGTTCTTTAGACCGATTCAGCAGTTTATATGCCCAAGTACAGGGGCCCCCTATTGGGCTTCAATGATTGATATGTGACGGAAAATCATCCAGGTGTCGATTGGGCAGGTTTGAATTTCCTGTTGGACTGGGGACGGACTGAGCATCAGCTCATTGATGTGGCCCTCAGTCTGACGGCTCATATGCCCGTCATTGTAATTCAATATCACGGGCCTTAGGTGAGCATATTGGGATAAGATCTGCTCGTTTGGCATGTATGGCCGCCATCAATTGTTGGATATCTCTACAACTATAAAAGAGTGACTTTTATGACCACAGTTTCATAAATTTGTAACCTTGTTAGGACTTATGGGGCCCAACGAAATATTCCATAAACATTACAACAGCGCCTTTTGAGGTCATTCTTTAATTGTATAGTTCTGCTGAAGTCTAAGGAGAATCACCATCTAACTTGTACGAATACATGGATTCTTACCTATTTTTTCCACACCAAGACCTCTTTGACTTATCATATTCAACACCCGGCGCCTGAGCATTAATGATATCTTTACCGAAATTACATCGGGTTATAGGGTTTTCATTATTGTAATGCGTTTTACATTACCCCCAGAGAATAAATATTTACTAGAGCGATTGCAATGCAATTAATCTAAAAGAGGAAACATGTTAAATGGAACATTCTGGTACCAAGCCTTGAGCGCTCTAAACACAATAAACTGCACGTTTCTGTTCAAGGTAAGTAGGCTGTTCTTATAAACAGAGCGTATTGTTCCTTTAAGCAGGGCATTGTGAGGTTACAATAGCTGAAGGTGACGTTAAGACAATTTATTTAATAGATGGCAAGGTGTTATGTGAATGCATTCTAGTGGGAACAATTGCTCCCTAATTAGCCTCTTATTATTTTAAACACTGAGGAAAAAAATAACCTCTAAGTAACTAGGGAATGTTACAGTAGATTGTTATTCTGTAGCGCCACGGAGTGGGGTTGATGCCGGGCCCTGGCCCCATTAGCCGAGGCCGTGATCTAACTGGTTGAACTCTTCTACTGATGCCACAAGGTCACGGCCAATTGCAGAGCATCAACCAGACACAATACAGTAGGAAATAATCTAATATAACTGAAGGGCAGCGTTTCCCAGTCTGCTAACACAACACATGGCCCAACAATTCAGGCTAGAAATAAGGGTAGTGTATTTAGGAGAGGGTTAAATTCAAAGGCAATATGCTGCCAGGTGGGAGAACACACACAGATCTACCATTAGTGAAGGGGTGCTGCAATGGGCACCTTTGATTCTAAATATGATCGTTTTACATGTGCTTACAGTATTTTGCTTATAAACATAATGGAAAAGACAAATTAAAATTACATCTTGCTCTTGGGTGGGAGAAAACAGATCCATATCGTCCAAGGCAGAACTACCATTAGTGTTATACATGAAAGTGAGCTGCAATGGGGATTTAAGCCCCCTAAGTTCTAAATATGGATTTACATGTCCCTTATCCGGTAACCCGTTATCCAGAAAGCTCCGAATTACAGAAAGCCTGTATCCCATAGACTCCATTTTAATCAAATAATTCAGAATTTGAAAACTGATTTCCTTTTTCTCTGTAATAATAAAACAGTACCTTGTAATTGATCCCAACTAAGATATAATTAATCCTTACTGGATGCAAAACAATTCTATTGGGTTTAATAAATGTTTTATTGATTTTTTAGTAGACTTAAGGTATGGAGATCCAAATTATAGAAAGACCCCTTATCTGGAATATCCTTGGTCCCGAGCATTCTGGATAACGGGTCCTGTACCTGTACTGTGAAATGGAGCTGCCTGCTTTCATGTAACATAATAAGTCACCACTCCCGGTGCCCTGTTGTAAGGCTCTTGTAAACCGCAGCATGGTATTGCCGTAAAAGATCCAAAAAGGAGCTTTTATATTTCTCTACCCGTGAATAGGAAAATCAGGGCTGGAGTTAACAGGACAATATGAGCAAGTAAAACTGTGATTGCCTACCTTTATACAGGCAGCCCCGCTGAATTAAACCATAACACGTTTTATGACTGCCCTGTAAATAAACCCCAGTGCAGCTCTGCTTTGTGTGATTGGTATAGCCAAGGTACATCAAGTCTCCTAATAACATTCTGAGCCTGCCCGACTAGCTTCTTAACAGCAGCCTGACAAGACAATCTTGGAAGCTCGTTTCTCAAAGTCGGAGAGATAAGCAGTTCTGCTATTGAGAGATTTCATAAGGAATAATACGAGGAATCCATTATTGCAGCTCTAAACCTGTGGCTCAGAGTCAAGATTGAGTGACAATTAGGCGCTGGATAAAAACAGGCGAGAAATGATTGCCTGGCGCACAGCAAACAAAGCGCTGGTAGGCGAGTAATTGGAATATTCATTGGGAAAATTAGGGGATATCATAAAGGCCGAGAAAAAAATGTAAAAATATACATTCTGTGGGAGAACAAAGGGGAGTTAGAATCCCGGCAGGAAGAGGGTATATTTTCTGTAATTGGGTATATTTTCTGTAATTAAATTTTAATGCTGTGTATGTGTGTCTGTGGGACTTCATCTATTTAAAGCATATATTTACCTTCATTAATTGTTAATACATTATCATGTGAGTGTGACAAGCAAGCAGTAAGTGCAGGCAGCCCTGTTTATGATAAACAGGTGGATTTGTAGGAAATCATTAAAGTTGAGGAGACTGCCTCATACAGATAAAAGTAAACAAAAAGAATTCTGGGAATGAATTCCAAACTCCTAACAAAAAATCCCATTTACATGGGTTTATCCTATAGGCTAAAGCTCACACTCTGGGTTTTAAAGCAGAAGCCAGGACAATAGCTGATCAGATTCCCAACTACAGACTAGTTTCGCCTTTCTTGGGGCTCATCAGTGTAGTGCCTAAGCTGATCAGAAAACCCTGCACTACACTGATGAGCTTTAAGAAAGGTGAAACCGGTCTGTAGTTGGGAATCTGATCAGCTATTATCCTGGCTTCTGCTTTAAACCCAGTGGGTGAGCTTTAGCCGATAGGATAAACCCATGTAAATGGGATTTTTGTTAGGAGTTTAGGAAATGTCATAAAGCATGTCCCATAGTGACTCTGCAGTTGGCTACTTTAGTCTTGACGCAGTCCACTGCAATCCTTAGAATTTCCTTTTTCTCATACATACAGACACCGAGCCCCACCGAATGAACCTGCTAACTCTGCACTCACCCATTATTAATATATATATATATATAAAGTCAAGCTGTGTGTCCGCACTCTAAACCAGTTCGACAGATGGGTGCTGAAGTCAAAATATGTAAATACCTATAAACAGGACCAGCTCACCATTTCACAGCAATTCTTCTATTTATCCATTCACTGTGCGTTCCAACGTTTCGGTCCCTCTTGGGACCTTTATCAAGGACCGAAACATTGGAACGCACGGTGAATGATTAAATCGAAGAATTGCTGTGAAATGGTGTGCTGGTCCTGTTTATATGTATATATTGGTTTGTCCCTGAAGAAGAGTACAGTCATTAAAACTTTTTTCACTAATTGCTAAGTCCTTGTGTGTGCGGCTCTCTGTCCTTATATATATATATATATATACAGAAACAAAAATTTTTTTATACAGACAGTAAGCTGCACACACAGGGACTTTGCAAAAAAATCACAAATTTATTAGAACAAAGAAAAAAGTCCTATATATATATATATGTATAAAGGAGATTAAGACATTCTGTGCATTAGGATACTTAAAAATTCCCTCTCCTGTGAGGTGTAACCCAACTCGAAAAATGCGTTTCTTTCTGTATGTTTCTCTTGCTTTTAAAAAGGGGAAAGTTCTGGAAGCATGACTTGTTAAATTCTTTAACTAGTTAGCGATACCCTAGTAAGTGATGCCTGATGGCGGCTGACTTCATGCCACTCCGTCTGTAATCAGGCCGTTTATCATGTCAGCCCCAACCACCACACTTTACTGCGGCACCTGTGTCAACACCACCCCCTCGAATATACTCCCTCGCCCTGGATACAACTAAGAATTACCTTTCACATTAACTTTTGACAAAGAGGCAGAGGTCACATCTGGCAGTGTTTGCTGCTGTAAGAACATAAAGAAAAATCTTGAACCTCCGAGTCCTCTTTTCCAAAAGATATTTCTTTAATTCCACAGTAAAGTGCTGTCAAGCCGAAGATTTAAAAGATTTAACTTTCAAGGGCCCAATAACTCCTTCTCTGTGGAGATGTCAAGATGTTCTTAACTTACTTTGTTTAGTTGCTCCCATATGACTTCATGTTTGTCACAAGCTTTCAATTGAATCTCTTTTGATGTTGAAATTGGATATGACATTCAACGTGACATTGATTAGCAAATTGGTCAAGGCATATTAATAAAAAACATTGTTTGGTATGTGGGGGAGCAGGAGATTTATATGGTGGTTAATGTCTAAAAATAGTGAGATTCCCTAGTTCCCATGGCATTTGGATAATTAAAGGGGTATGTTCAAATGATGTTGCTCCCAGCGGCCTCAACGTAGGTGCCATTTTTACATTTCTGGCTTGGAGACAAGTTTTGGAAGCCCAGAGACACAGTTTTACTCCAAGCAGAACCTCCAGCAGCCACATGGGGCTACCAAATAGCCAATCACAGCCCTTATTTGGCTCACCAACACTTTTACATCTGAGTGTGGCTCTCAAATAAAAAAGGTTGGGGTTCCCTGACTTAGGGTAAGATATGCAGTGTTATTCAGCGTCCTAGATGATCCCAAACCTCTAGAAGGGTGACTACTGGGAAAGTGCTTTTATGTTTGTAACCCAGTAATGAGCAATGTAGGACCTGACCAAATGTTGAACTACAAGGAATAGCTAAAACCCACTAACCAATGCATTGCTTCTCTGTGTTCTTAGGTCCAGAATGCTCCAGAAATTTTACATCATCCAATGGAGTGATAAAGTCTCCAAAATATCCAGAGAAGTACCCAAACGCTTTGGAATGTACCTATATCATCTTTGCACCCAAGATGCTAGAAATCGTCCTGGAATTTGAAAGCTTTGAATTAGAGCCTGATGCCAATGCACCTGTGGGACAGATGTGCAGATATGACTGGCTGGGAATTTGGGATGGATTCCCAGGTGGTAAGTCAATGAAGCTTGAAATAAATAGGAAGTAGTGGAAGTTAATGTGTGCTTTATGTATGAGCCGTTTTTATGGGTTTTAGGAGAATTATTACCCAAATATAACATTTTCCATAAACAAATATGTTGGATAGCTGGTTGATATTGTGGTTATGAGATAGTATTATGTATTAGTTACGTTGTCACTTCTCTAATATTTTTCCATGATAATTGGCTGGAAAAGGTCTATAAGGTAAAACCAACAAATGTACTGTAGATAGAAAAGCATGATAATGCTTTTATATTATAGTTACATATCTGCCTATGAATGGGAGCTGCATTTAGCTTGCCTTAGCTATCTTATAGGGTAGGGGAAGAAGCCATCAAATTAACAACTGCTATAATTAGAATTGACAAGGGGGCCTCCTGTCAGTTTGATTTTCCAAACATTTCATAGCCAAATACTAAACTAGACTGGTAATGGGTTATTGAAAAAACCAAGAGGATAAAATAACACTAATGGTAGTATCAAAGAACCAGAACATTCCCCGGTCAAGTACACTTGTAAATGTAGATCAATCAGACATCACACAGCAAGTAGCTCTGCAGGATAATGTTCTTATTCAAATAAACAAAACAGTTTAGCAAGTACTTAAACCGGAAGCCTTTATGTCAATTTCACGTGTGCCAGATAAAGGGACCTCAGCTACTAAGACCATCTGTGTAGTGTGTGTCATCTCTGGAACTGCCAAACTGAGCCTGGGTAGTCCTACACATATCCGCCCCAGACACCAATCCCAGTCTGACCCCCTTGGGAACTCCTTTCCAAATTAAACTTGTGTTGCACACGTTGGTAATGTCATTTTGTTGGTACAAAACTTACTAGAAAATAGCGAGAATTTCATTTTGTGGTCAGTTGTAGCAAAGTGAGCCAGGCAGTGATTAATATATGTGGTATTTGACCCCAAGAGTCAATGAAAAGGGGAAATAACATGGAGATGCCCATTTCCTAAACAAGCTGGAAAATATAAACTGTTTCTCAATCAGCCAAGGGCGTTGCACAATCCTACAGAAAGGATGCCATGATCATCCTTATATGATGGCCAGATCTTACTGTGCCTATATGGATGCCTGGACCTTGTGGCTTGTTGTTTTAGGCCTTTGAATGGTTTTTATGTTCTTGATGGTCTAGTCAAAGTTCTACTAATTCTGTGACTGGCTTTAGTTTACTTTAGATTATATGCTGTTGGGCTTCAGATTGGTTTGTCTGTTGGGAGGTTGTAATGCTCTATTTGGCTTCAGTCTGGTTTAGCCATGCAAATAATCTAATGATCTGATTGGTCTAGACATGCAAAACAGTTAATGCTTTGATTGCCCTTAGGCTGGTCTATGTAGGTAAAGGATCTACATTACTGGCTTCAGGGCTAGCCATTTAATGGATCTAATGACCTAACTGATCTGGTCATGCAAAGGTTCTAAAGTTTTGAGTGATTGGATTTCCATTGGTCTAGCCATGCAGAGGTTCTAGTGCAGTTTTAGGCTTTGGGTTGGTTTGTTGATGGGAAGGTTTTATTGCTGCCTTTGGTTTCAGGTTAGCTTGACAGGCAAATGGTTTTATGCTTTGATTGGCTTTAAGTTGCTCTCACCAGGAAAAGGGATCTAATAATCGAATTGGCTTTAGGCTTATCAAGCTATCCAAAGGGTCTAGACATTTCTCCAGGTAGCACTAGGGTATTATGGACCTGTATGTTTGAGAGAGATAGTTGTAGGCCACCTTGGGTTCATGGCAGTTGTTTTCCTCACTCTATTCACTGTTATGCTTGAATAAAATGTGCTTTTAAATAAATAGCAAGCGACTATTTTCATACGTAAAACATTTATTTCCCCCCTCACTATAAGCTTTGCCCAATGGATATACAGTTTGTTTGATCTGCTTAGTAAGCCAAGCCAAGGCATGTGCTCAATATACAGTAGCTGCAGCCTTTCTGTCAGTGTCATATAGGGCCAGATTATCATGTTATATAGTTTTACAATTATCTCCTTTATTGCAATTTAAATATTAGCTCTCATAATATTTGATTGCATTTTAACAACCCTCTTTAACCTTCTACTGCCAATGTTTCCTTCAGATATTAAAGTTTCACTTTTAAATGTAGAGTTTAGGGTTTTTCTGCAGTAATATTTCCTTGTTTTTTTTGGTTAATTCTCAAGATGGGATTCTTTTTGCACATTGGGAATACTGTATGCGCGCTGCCCATCCACTCACTGCATTTGTCTGTAGCAGCTAAAGAGACTTCTCACCTCTGCTCAGAGATTTAATAGATTCGGGAAGAATTCTCTCAGTGAACACAGAATCAGATTGTCGTGCTAATTAGAGCTCCCAGTGATGGAACAGAACCTTTGTCTGTAGCGACTTGCACTTGCATTCTAACAGAGGTGTGAAAAGTAGTTTCAACTTAATGAAATTCTGAAGGGTAACAGGGAAAGTGTTACCAAAATTTTAGAAATGGGATTACTACTTGGCAGCCTGAACATACACACACATATATATCTACATATATAGACAACAGGCAAAACAGTGGTGCGCTTGTACATACATTATAACCCCAGGCAGTGTCGGACTGGGAACCCAAGCGCCCACCCACCTTAGACCCTATGCTCGCTTTCCAAACTATTTTACCTCCTTTCCTCTTTTATTTCCATGCTAGCATCTATTTTCCATCTATTTCTCCTCTTTCTTCCCATTCACAAATAGGGAATGACCATAAACAGGCCAAATGGTCTGGAGCAGGAGGGCCCACTTACACCTGGGCCCACCAGGAGTTTTCCTGGTATTCTGGCGGGCCAGTCCAACACTGACCCCAGGTAGGTCCCATTTCTCCTAAGCTTCTCCGGGCCAAACCTGGTAGCCACAATGTTTTATATACCCACTTCCCTTCCTGCTCCCAGTGACCACTACCTGCCCACAATGACCACCACCCCTAACTAACTTGCCACCCTAGGCAGAGACCAAGAGTCCAAAATAAAATTATGCACTATCAAAGATAATTTAATTCTAAGCAACGTCCCAATATAAATTTGGTGTAAGTGGGCCCTCCTGCTCCTGACCATTTGGCCTGTTTATGGTCATTCCCTATTTGTGAATGGGAAGAAAGAGGAGAAATAGATGGAAAATAGATGCTGGGCTGCTATCGTGGCATACTTTCCAGTGAGAAAAAGTTATCTCATGATTTATCTCGTAAACGAGATTCAATTCTAGGAGAAAAAAACGTTTCTGCTAATTTTTTCCAGCTATTCCCCCAAAACCTTTTTTTCTCACTTAATTGAATCTAGCCCAATGTATGATAATATCAGACCTGTGAAGAAGTGTGCAGAAGTTGCTTTCGGAAATGAAGTCTTGGCTACAGCAGAGATGACTTCTACTTTTGTAACTGATTTTGTGCAGATGTACCTGTATTTGCTATTAAAAGCAGTTTCTTTCTGTTCCTTTCTGCACTGCTGGTTGTGACTACCCAGCAGTGCAGAAAGGAACAGAAAGAAACTGCTTTTAATAGCAAATACATCTGCACATAACCGCTGAATCAATATGCAAAAACATGTTTTGAGGTAGAGTTTCCTTTTAAGCAAGAGTACAGTATGTGATCAGACTGGAAACATATATATTACAAGATAAATATATAAAAACAAAAAACAAAAGTAACACATTTTATTGGCGTAACAATGGCTGCCTGTGTCACATTGCTGGGATCTGCGAGTGACAAACTATTGATGTATTCCTGCTCCGCGGTGAGGTGTGAAACTTTAATCAATGCGCCGGCTGCACATACGCAGCTTTAGTACTGAGCCTGCAGCCGCAGGTGTGAAATCGCATGTGGCTGGATTCACAGAAAGGATTGTTATGTTTCCTACATAAGGTAGCCAGACACCTGCGCACATCTGTTCTGTTTGTGACCCCAAAAAAAGCACCGCAATGGATCATTATGGGTGGGCTTTGCAACAAATAGAGCCAGAGAACTGAAAGAGCAGTCACAATATACACAGAATTGCATTTTCTTTCATTGCATACAATGTCCTTGGGTAAGGAGACATACAGAATGCAACCGCACTCACAGTTTGTGCCTAATCCAATGGCGTAACTACCATACAGGGGCCCAGGCGGTCACTGGTGTCTGCTATATGCACCCACACCACTGCCCCTTGCCATCCTACTGTCCTCTGCAAGGAACTGAACCAGCAAGCGGGGTGACAGGGGGATGACTGAGGGTGTGAGCTGTTCTCTCCCACCCATGTGGTGGGGGACCAGAATTTTTTTTGTGGGGTGTTCAAGTCCAAGGAGAATATATGGAAGACTTGGTTACTTAACCAAATCCTAGCTTTATTTTTGTACACTTGTGGGCCCTACTCTGGGCTAATACACAATTGCTGTCCCTGCCTAATCTCACCCTCCATAGCAACAGTTTCTTTCTCTAGCAAATGGCCGTCTCCCCTCTACTTCCTTTCAGAGTCATCCCTTTATTGAATAACTTTATTAACAACATAGGCATTCTGATCAAAACATACTGTACCACATTACAGGTGGGCCGGCTAATTGTTGCTATACCACAGGCCTAACCATTTTATTTAGCCATAACACAAAACAGCATTTTGGGCTGAGTCCGACTCTGACCCCAGGTAGGTCCCATTTCTCCTGAGCTTCTCTGGGCCAAACCTGGTAGCCACAATCTTTTATATACCCACTGCCCATCCTGCCCCCAGTGACCACCACCTGCCCACAATGACCACGACCCCTAACTAACTTGCCACCCTAGGCAGAGACCAAGGGGCCATCACACAAATCCTGGCCTTCTATATAGGGTATCTATACCCATTCTGAACAAAACATACTGTACCACCCAACAGGTGGGCCGGCTAATTGTTGCTACACCACAGCCTAACCCTTTTATTTAGCCATAACACAACACAGCATTTTGGGGCGATTTGCTTCCCTCTGTCGGAATACTGATGGCAGATATAGGGGGGCAATGTGCTATAATGTATTTAAGTATTGCCAGATCTAAAAATCCCTGGTTAATAATAAGTGGCATTTATTGGTCCGGTCCACGGGGGGATTGTTATAAAAGTTGTTAATGGAAAGAACATGCACAATGCGGAAAACATTTTCCTCTGCAAATACACTGTTTTATTGGAGCATACTACCGCTTAGAACTTTCGCAGACCAGCTTGTATCAGTATTATAATAGAGTGAATAAAACCGACCAACTGCTCCAAGAGCAGCAACAAATTGTATGTTTGCAGTGTCAGTTTGTTATAAATTAGACTCAGAATATTAATCCTCCCTATTCCTAAGCCTGTAACGTTTAGAAAGAGTTGGAAAGGAGATCAGAACATTTAGTGGATATAAAACAGGAATTTGGAGAGAGGCTTTTCTGCCCAATATGTTCTTTAGTCACACAGAAATGCCATAGAAGGGAAAGTATGTGTGTGTAGCTGCGTGCTGATAAGACAAATATCTCTAGCAGCTCCCAATTCAGCATTCCAGGTGCAAGTAACAAAAATGAATGGTGAAAGAATGATAAAGGGCAAGTAGCACTTGGAGGCTTCTGTTCTGCTTTAACACCAATGTAAACAGTTCCCCTGCCCTCTCAAAGCCACCCTGCAAGTCAATTGAGATTGCTGGATATCAGTATCAAGTCAGGCCTGCCAGTTATATACTGCACAGTTGCTTCTCCATACAAAGTGGCGGCAGTCGCTCACTGGGAGATAATAGTTCCAGAGACATTCCCCACTGTAGTGAATCATACTGCTGCCACTGTCTCAGCCACAAGCTTTGCTGCCCCGGAGGACCGAGTGACTGATATTAAGAGTGAAAAGCCATTTGGAGGGGTGTGCATCCAGCCTGCGTACCATTGCCTTGGCAAGACATCAGTGCTTGAGTCAATAAAATAAACACATTTCTGAAGGAAGGAACAAAAAGCAGTGTCTTGCGATAGATGTTAATGTCATAGCGAATTAAACACCCCATTAATCTCTTTTATCTCGGCTTCTTCTGATTCTTGTCTGATCCTCTGCTGTCATTAAAAGGACACAAGCGCCGGAGTTTGCGTTGCTCACACGTGAAAGGGCAATTAATATCCTTTGCAGGGCATCTCTTTGAGACGCTGAAGGAATTTTAGTTTACAAGTACGTGCTCATGTTTTCAAGGATGTCCTTTGGATTATTCTGACCCAGTTTACGGCTACATTACATTAATATTAATTTATAAAGCGCCAACATATTCCGCAGCGCTGTACAATAAGTGGGTTACATACATTGGACATACAGAGTAACATATAAAGCAATCAATAACCGGTACAAGAGGTGAAGAGGGCCCTGCCCAAAAGAGCTTACAATCTACAAGGCTAGCTGAGAATGCTGGGATTTGTTGTTCACTTGGAACATGGAAGCATGGGCGAGGTGTTTAATGATAATGGCACAATAACTATGTTTAAAATGAGCGACAATTAAGAAAAAGAAGCTTATGATATTCCTGTTTCAGGGCTTTCCTTTGATTTTATAAAGGTGCTGTAACTTCTGCCATCAGATATCAGATATAGACCTTCATGTAGAATGTTTATCTCCTTTCCCCCTGACTAATCCAGAGGCCTCCCAAAGAGTTATTTTTATTTTTCATAGCTGTTTGGAATGAGCAGTCTTATGTAATGGAGATGTTTGCCATTCCGAGAAGCTGCTCATTCATGTTATATAAGAGGCACATGGTACATAAAGGGCCATATTCATAAATAAGGCTATCAATAGCCCCATCATTAGACTGATCCAGAGGGTTGGTAAATGTATTTTTGTCCCTACGTTGTGTCCTTTGTGTTTAAAGAACACCTTGTATTACTGATTAATTAGAGGAAGAAGATGTAGAATTGATGGAAGGTTTAGTGTATTCTTAGGGGCACATTTACTAATCCTCGAATCCGAATCCCGAATGGGAAAAAAACGGATTGGAAACTAAAATTTTGCGATTTTTCGTTGCCGTCGCAATTGTTTCGTATTTTGCGCGATTTTTTCGTTGCCACCGCGATTTTTTCATATTGAGCAATTGTAAACGCCGGAAAAACCAATCCGAATTTTCCGCGACAGCGACCAAAAAGTTGCGGAAAATATACGATAAAGTCGTAACGGCGATGAAAAAGTCGCGCAAAATATGAAACAATCGCGACGAAGATGAAAAAATCGCAAAAATACCGATCATTACGAAAAAAACCGCATTCGGGCGCTTTCGGACGTTCGTGGATTAGTAAATGTGCCCCTTAGAGTAATGGCACTTGGATCTACTTTGGACACTTTTTACTTTCAAATAACTTGAAAATAAGGCACTTAAATTGCCCAGTATTATGCCATTATTCTTAGTATCAAAGCAACCTCTCTCTCTTGTAGCAATGGTTCAAATGATGGTGGATTACCACTTTCTTATCTTCTCTCTTAACCCTTTGGAAGTTTTATAATTCCTGTAGGAAATAGTAGACTTGGACGTAACTTATCCCTGGAACTTGGTCTGAAACACTGAGTTTGCTCATAGCCTGAGCCAATGCAAATGCACTATAGCAGCACCGATATTCCCATGTACGGAACCCAAGGCAGCAGTATATGGGGCACCTAATAAGGATTATTACCTTCTTCCATATATATCATATTATAATGTTGACCTCTGCCTGGGCCATGTCAACTTACTTCCAATAAATGCCAAGTTTACATTGGCTTTCACTGTTGGCTACCACAGATAATGATTTAAAGTGGTGGGTTGACCCTAGACATCTATTCTGGCAGTTTATAGGAAGTGGGGCAGGTATATTATTCAACAGTTCATAATTTAAAGCACGGATAAAGGTCTCTAGCTTAGTAGGTCGCAATTTCAAAACAATAACCTATTAGACAAAAAAGGTCAGACAGCAAATGACAATCCCTTGCCGAGATAGTCATAGGTCATAAAACTCCAAGGTTTCTGCTGTCTGCTATCCTTACACTTAACAGCAGCAGATACATAAAATGAAATGCATCATGTGGCACACTAAGGACCAATTATATCCAACGTCATCACTAAACACCATTTATGAGGATATATTTTACCATCAAGGCTTTTGTGTATTATATTCTTATAATCACGTAAATTATTATTTTAGTGAGACATTTCCTCCTTCCATAAATAGAGTATTTCTTTCCTCGGGTACATTGATGGCTAATGAGCTTAAATCCACATGGGTTTTCTCTCTCGACTTAATCTGCCATGGACTCCCCTAGCTGGGGCCTCTCCGACAAATCAGAGTGATAAAGGTCACATAAATATATGTATATGATTAGCTACAGGGAGATAAGCTTGGTTTAATTACTTCCTCTCCTCTACTTGTTGACTAGACATTTGGGCAGCAGTTGTTAATTATAAGCGTTAATAATACATATCCACCAAACTGAAACGGATGATTTGCTCTGCTTCCGAGACGGCATATGCCTGGGAAAAATGAGAAAAAATATTTTCCTTCCAGTATATAAGTCAAATCGGAGCCAAGAAAGGGAATGTACCACCGTTTGTGAGAGCATTGGGCGCTCCCGCCACTATCACGTGTCACTGACCAGTTTGCTAACACTGAGGGATATGTTGAAAGGCCACGCTCAAATCACAGTTATGCTTTGTATGTGGAACGCTGATTAATGATATCTGCGTTGTCCAAGTCCTTTCCAGATCAATATTGCATTAGCTTGTCTGGGTATGCTCTGTACAGAAATTCAATACTCCATTGTATGATATTGTGGCTTCTGAATGCATAGCCTTCTTCTGCTCCACAGATGAGATGTCCAGGGGCAAAATTCAGACAAACTGAACGCAGACATCCCAAATAAATCCTTAAAAAATAATAAGACAGTGAGTCACAGTACTACAAACCCTACAAAGTTCCTCTGTTTGCAGACTCAATGGCCGAACTGTTTGTGTCTTAAAAGTCACCTGAGTTCAAAGAGGAATATTTATTGTTGGTCTTTAAATACCAGTTCATTCGAGTGTGTCGGAGGCATCTCTTTGGTAACCCCATACATTGTCTCTCAGGGGAACACTACACTGAATGGGATGTAGTGGGATCATTTCTTATTAATGAACTATTTCATATAAGAAATATAATTCAATATAGCTTATATGAACAGTAATGAGGGAGTCGGCAGACACATGGAAGCTCCACTACGACTCCACTACAAATAAAGAACAAGAGTATACTGTATGTATCAGTCCCGGACTGGCAGTCTGTGTATTCTGGCAAATGCCAGAGGGGCTGCTGTAAGATGCCATAGACAGTCACTAATTAAACAAGGAAACATGAAGCTTTATCAGAAAGGTCTATGTAAATACAGACATAAGCACTCACAGAAACGCTGCAATGGGTCCTCTATCAAAAGAAACACAGAATTTCTTGTCTCGTTTTCTGTAAACGTGTTCTTAGGGTATCTGAATTCCTCTCTCAGAAAAATCCTTCATTCCTGGGGCCAGAGTCTACTCAGCTCTCTCCTCTCTCCCTTCTCCTGCTCCCCCTCCCATAAGAATTCATAAAACTCACTCCCCCTCCCATCAGAATGTGTGATGTGAGCTATAATGGCTAGAGCTATACAGCAGGAAGCTACAGAGACCAAGCTAAAATGGCAGCTGCTATCTTAAACAAACATAGGGAGCTTCTAGGGCTCCTTACTCTGGTATGGTAAAGCTTTCTGCAGAATAAATATAGCATTCTAGGTGGAACTAATGTGGCAAATCTATAGGCAATAAAGTGCCAAAATTACTTTCCTTCTCCTTCAAGCCTGACGCACCTTGGACACTTAGGATGTTGGGTCAACTCCAGGATATCAGGTCGTGGGCAAGAATGTGGGTGTGATTTTTCAACTCACATCACTATCCCTTTAACAGTAAAATATTTAAAACATTTTTTCTCTTCATACATAGAACTAGAAACCTTGCCCCAGATTTTCTCTATGAAAAGAGTTTGTTTATAGTAGGATCGGACCATGCGCAGGCAATCAAACACTTGCAGTGCATTTTCAAACCATTTCCTATCCCCTCGTATACAAAGAACAAAGAGGAATTCTTTTACTTAACACAACTCTGTTCCCAAAACGTATTTATATGCTAACACTTTCCGCTTTTCCCTGGTTGCTGGTATGAAAGTAAATGCAAAGCTAAAACTTATAAATAAGTCCAATTACCTAGTGAATTGTTTGATTTCCATAGTAACCAAGACCATATTGAGGTAGTTATAAGTAAAGGCAGTTTTGTAAGTGTAATTTGGCTAATTTACATGTCCACTTTGCTTCTTTTTTTTTTTTTCCCATACATAATATATGGGGAAATGCGTTTTAAATTAAGGCATTTCTCCTGATGTGTAACTCTCATTAGAGAATGGAATGAAACAGATGGGCAGAGAAGTAGGTCACGGAATTATTGAAGGGCACGGACTGTACCTGTCGTGTCTAAAGGTCCCCATACACGGGCAGATCCCACTTCGATGTCGCCAAGCGAATGGATCTTCTCCCGATATCTCCCACCTACGGGTGGGCAATATCTGGAGAATCCAGGGTAATTCAATCGTTTGGCCCTGTGGCCAAACCATCGAATTATAATGACGGGCATAGGCAAAGTCGGCCCGGGGACCGCATCAACGAGCTGATGCGGTTCCAGATCCGACTAGATTTTCTAACCTGCCCGATTGAGATCTGCCCGATTTCAGGCCAGATATAGGTCAGGCAGGCCCGTCAGTAGTGCCCATAAACGGGCCGATTAGCTGCCACATTGGTCCAAGGGACCGATATCGGCAGCTACTATCAGCTCATGTATGGGGACCATAAAGAGATACTGACACCAGAAATGAAACCTTTTTTACATCTATCATAACATTGTCTTTACATGCTATTTATAATTTTGCCATAAAAGTATTTGTCAGATGCTTTTACATTCCCTATCTATCTTGTGCAGCTGTAGGCCGTTAGCATTAGAAGCTGTAACTGTCAGGCTAAGAAGGGACAGTCAGGTTGGCAAAACAGTCAGGTTTAGGAACTGCAAGTAACAATTACTTACAGAAGCAGCCCTATCAGCAAAGAATGGTCAACACGACCTATAGGGAACTTTTTATGTACATTCATATTTTAAAAAGTTGTTTTTTTCGTGTCAGTATCAGATTAATACTAAATATGACACTGTCACAATAATATCACTTGCATAAAAGCTAATTCTATTGGAAAGGGTGTTTTAGAATACATGCTGGAAACTGCACATGTTATTATTAGAGAGGAGCTGTAGTTGCACTCTTCACTTCCTGCTCTGCAGAGCAACTTCCTGACTTCCTCTGATGAATCTGGAAAAGAGGCGCTTGCGAGGGGACATGATTACTCTGTACAAGTACATTAGAGGGGATTATAGGCAGTTGGGGGATGTTCTTTTTTCCCATAAAAACAATCAACGCACCAGAGGTCACCCCTATAGATTAGAGGAATGGAGCTTCCATTTGAAGCAGCGTAGGTGGTTTTTCACGGTGAGGGCAGTGAGGTTGGGGAATGCCCTTCCTAGTGATGGGGTAATGGCAGATTCTGTTAATGCCTATAAGAGGGGCCTGGATGAGTTCTTGATCAATCAGAATATCCAAGGCTATTGTGATACTAATATCTACAGTTAGTATTACTGGTTGTATATATATAGTTTATGTATGTGAGTGTATAGATTGGTTAGTATAGGTTGTGTGCTGGGTTTACTCGGATGGGTTGAACTTGATGGACAATGGTCTTTTTTCAACCCTATGTAACTATGTAACTATGTAACTATGAATATATTTTGAGAATACTGTTAGTAAAGTTGCGTTAATAAAACACACTAATGGGCTAGTGTCAAAAAGGAAAAGCTTTCTGTAGCCTTCCTTGTCAGGCCACTGGGTCAGTATACGGAATATGGCAGCGCCAGCTAATGTTAGCTCAGTGAACTGGTGCAACATCTTAGGGGATATTATGTTGAACACAAAGCTCATGTTTGTATCACTGGGCTGATTTAATATCCAATGTAACTTACACCAACACATTTTTAAAATTCCTGAACAGAAATTGTGAATAGGCTCTCTGTAAACAAACTTAAAATAATTATAATGATACTACAACTGCTAATTATGCTAATATTAATAATGATATAGTGAGGTTTCTCACGCTTCCCTGAACTTGGCCCATGCTGAGTTAAGTATTATGTCTCTAGCATTTTTCAATGTTTGACTTTCAAACTGGTAGTCATTTGCTGATAATAATATATTTGTGATTCTGATGTTAGTGACAGTGATAATGATATCACAAGACAATTGTATAAGTGGGGATAGCAGTCTCTGGGAAGGGACTGGGGCTGTGGCATAGCAGGTATAGTAGGGAGAGATGGTGCCTATAGTAGCAGTGGGGGGATAATAGCCTCTGGGAAGGGACTGGGGCTGTGGGATAGCAGGTATAGTAGGGAGAGATGGTGCCTATAGTAGCAGTGGGATAATAGCCTCTGGGAAGGGACTGGGGCTGTGGGATAGCAGGTATAGTAGGGAGAGATGGTGCCTATAGTAGCAGTGGGGGGATAATAGCCTCTGGGAAGGGACTGGGGCTGTGGGATAGCAGGTATAGTAGGGAGAGATGGTGCCTATAGTAGCAGTGGGGGGATAATAGCCTCTGGGAAGGGACTGGGGCTGTGGGATAGCAGGTATAGTAGGGAGAGATGGTGCCTATAGTAGTAGTGAGGGGATAATAGCCTCTGGGAAGGGACTGGGGCTGTGGGATAGCAGGTATAGTAGGGAGAGATGGTGCCTATAGTAGCAGTGGGGGGATAATAGCCTCTGGGAAGGGACTGGGGCTGTGGGATAGCAGGTATAGTAGGGAGAGATGGTGCCTATAGTAGCAGTGGGGGGATAATAGCCTCTGGGAAGGGACTGTGGCTGTAGCATAGCAAGTAGAAACATGTAATTAGAGAAAAATATCAACAATTTCTTGATTTTCTGTAATAATGAGCATGTTTGTCACATTTATATTCATAAACATTGTTTCCCTTGCAGTTGGCCCTCACATTGGCCGTTACTGTGGACAGAACACTCCTGGACGTGTTCGATCTACCACTGGGATCCTCTCGATGATTTTTCACACAGACAGCGCAATAGCGAAGGAAGGATTTTTTGCTAACTTCAGTGTTGTACAGAGTAACACCAATGAAGGTCAGTGGTACCTTGTGAATCAATGTCCTAGATACTTTACATGTTCTACAGCACAGGCAGTCACTTGACACATTGAACTTGACACTTCATAAGATGTTCTAAACTGGAAGATTAAGGTTTAGTTGCATAAAAACCAGGGGTGATGCCAAACTTAAGTCTTCTGTAGGCTGACAGTCAAAATAGGGGTACAAAATAACCAATCAGGGTGCTTATTTGGCACATTTTTGTACATGCTTGTATTGCTCCCCAAATCTTTTTACATTTGATTTTGGCCCATGGGTAGAAAGGGTTGGGGACCCCTGGTCTAGATAGATACATAGGCAGACATAGATTGATACACAGAGAAGAAAGAATAAGGGTGATTAGATCACTTGAAAATTCTGGGACACATCTAATTAATGCATGGTGCGGGGCTGCACTGATTGCATTTAATTACAATCAGTGCAGCCCTTCTAGCTGGTTTTTTTAGACATGTCCCTGAATTTTCAAGTGATCTGGTAACCCTAAGATAGACAGACAGATAGAAGGTTTGGCTTTGGCTCTGCCACAACTAAAGATGGCCTGGCTCTCAGTGAAGAACCTTTCCTATACTAAGATGTGAACATAATATGATTAATAACAGCCACAATAATGACAATAATGGCAAAATATTTCCTTTCAGATTTTCAATGCAAAGAACCACTAGGCATGGAATCAGGGGAAATTCATTTCGACCAAATCTCCGTATCGTCCCAGTACAGCATGAACTGGTCTGCAGAGAGATCACGGCTGAATTATGTAGAGAATGGGTGGACTCCCGGAGAGGACACAGTCAAAGAATGGATACAGGTACTACAAACTGTCTACTTAAACACTGAATAGACAACTCACCCTAATTGCACCCCTTGACCCCCTGCAATTAATGTGATACAGTTGGTGGGTTAGATGACCCTGACAACCATAAAGAAGAATATTCTTTCTGATTGTCCAGGTCTGAAGAAGGGAGGCTTATTTCCCAAAATATTATTTTGTTTTGCCACTTTCTGTGGTTGTTGATGGGTGGTTTAAGCATTGAGGCCATGCTGTCATTGGAGCCAACTCATTTTATCCAATACTTTCCCTTTAAACAAAAGAGATTAAATATACAGTCTTAGTGTTTCCTTCAGGCATGGCACAGAGGATCATTATTCAGCTGAACAAATTTGTATTTTCTGAACAGTAAATTTATGTAGCCCCAACCAGCCTTTGGTAGCTAAACAATTCTATTACACATCCCAGTGCTTTCTGAATATCTGTCAGCACATGCTGAGACGTGTAGTTTTAGGCAATTGTAGTGTGAATATTTGCATATTAAATAATATTTCCAAACTAGAGAATACCACAATTAAGAATTCTAATTTAAAAGGACCCCCTACCGTGGCATTATTGCAGCAGTATCTTTAGAAATCCATATATGCACTGAAGGTTATAAAAGTTTAATTAGGAAAATGGCTTTTCTAATGTTCAGGTTGACTCTCTTCGCTGTTATTGTTAGAGGGACTAATGGTTCTGTTCTGAAGAGCGGTTGGAACAGAGCAGGAGTGCGATGTGTTTTGTAGAACTATAAATGTATATTCGCAGGGCCAGAGGAGAACATAATGAGAACTATAACTCCACTTACAGAACCTGATTGTGATTAAATCAGAATGTGGTGCAACATTAATAACATTAGGCTGATACGTTGCACACAAGTGTGTGGGCAACATGCAGAGACAAAAGCAGTTGGTCCCTGGGGCAATCAAATATCCTACACTTTACCCCTGTGTCCAGCTTTATTCCATCCCCAAAGCTTTAGTTAAGGTAGCCATTCACACACCTATAAAATTGCTTTCCTGTGTATGTTGAGAGACAGTCCCAACTGATATCTCTGTGCCATGGGTATTGCTTGGTTTGTCAATTGGGCAGGTTTGAATTTAATTTGCTGATTTACCATGTTGGCCAGTACATGGCGCATCCCCCAATGATGAAGTAAAGAAGCTGTTGTTATGATTATTACTAACAGAACAATATAAAGGAGGCCATGCTGTGTATGGCTACTTGTACTGTATCCATCCATCCAACCCATGGGCCAATCAGATGGGTACTGATGAGTATTGCCCAGTGCACTGCCACCTTAAGAAAGGATAGAGCTAGTCCACATAGTGGACATCACATTTTAGAATGTAGGTAGAGTCGGGTCAGATCTGGTTGTGGCTGGATGTTACTGTGTGTGGTCTGTAAAGCTTAGGGGTGACCTTAAATGTCTAGATGGAATATACAGAATATGGTAGAATATACCCCCAGCTGTAAATATTAGCATATGAGAATTTACCTACCAGTGCTGAGCCATGTCAATCAGGCGCCCAAGGCACGCAGGTCTGATCACACCAATCCCCACCCACGTGCCCTCACCCAGGGCTACAACTAGGTGTAGCAGCCCCCATCGTTGCACCCTAGACATGTGCTTCTTCTCCCTGCCCATACAAAGCAAGAGCTGCAGCCTAAGTACTTTTATGTAGATCACAAAACTCCAAAGTGACTTTTAAAATCCTTATATTTTTATAGTTGGGGGCTGTGATGTTTGTTATAAAATAAGATATAAATTATTAAATTCACTTCTGCAAAACTATTTTTCTCTGGAGTGGCTTTAGATACTGCTTAATATTTCCACTCTGCCCTGCTCTTGCTTGGCGTTTATTCCCCTTGTTTAATTCATAAAAGAGAAGTTTGCCTCCTTTCCCAGACGTTCAGCAGCTCACCTCCCTGACACGACTGATGAGCAAACAGTTTGGCCTATGACCCGACGCAGTTTCCACTGGGAGGAAATGTCACTTTACAGAAAAATGTAACGGTTTCCTGAAATAGGCAAATCCACAACTGAACGCTAGCTATCCCTGGCATGTTTGTGTATTTGTCATCACCCATATCTTAATTTATTACCTGGACAATATGGAACCAAGCAGTGAATGTTGATGGAAGATATGAGACTCCCGTTCTGGTTGAGGGAACCTCCAGAGTCAGCAGCTTGTAGGGAATGCTGGGAGTTGTATTCAAACAGGGTAGTTATTACTGTATGTATATGCTATAAACTTATTATAGATTGCAATGTTGTATTCCGTGTCTTGGATACTTTGTTGGCTTGCAGATTTTATTCTAAAGGGCAGTTTATATTCCTTTGTTTCTTCTAAAGATGTTCATTTTCCTTACCTTTTATGAAAGTGTAAATGACTTTGAGCTTGAAGTTGCTGTTTCTGGCTGTCTGGCCATATTCTTCTATAGCAACTCATACTGCAATATGGGGGGCATTTCCAAACACAACAGCTGCCAGTGGAGCTTACAATCTAAGGTCCCTATCACATTCACACACGCACTATTGTCAATTGTATTAGGAAACAATTACTCTGCCTGTATGTTTGAGAAGGAAACCCATGTAAAGGTCCCTATACACGGTAAGATCCTTTACGGGTGGGCGATATCGGGGAGCCTGAAGTTAAAAAAAAAAATAATCCGATCGTTTGGCCCTGGGGCCAAACGACCGGATTATGTAGGCGGTAATGGGGCAGTTGGTTCGGGGACCGCATCAACGAGCTGATGCGGCCCCCGATCCAACTGAATCTTTTAACCAGCCAGATCGATATCTGGCCAATTTCAGGCCAGATATCAGTCGGCCAGCCCGCTCGTTTGTGCCCCTACATGGGCAGATAAGCTGCCAAGTCGGTCCAAGGGAACGATATCGGCAGCTTCTATCGGCCCGTGTATGGGGGCCTTAAGCATGGGAACAACACAAAGACTAATGGACCTACGATAGTCTGCACAAGGAGGTATATATAAATCTATACCAGAATAGGTGCCCTACCATCCCAAGACCAATTGCGGAGTACATCGACCCTAATGAAAGTGCATTTCATAGAGCAAGCCTTTTAAAAAAAGCCAGCATTAAAAATGCAAATGCATAAAAATTTAACGCCAATATCCTACTTGGCCTATATCAGAAATGACAGCTAAGCGGTTAAATGAGGAATCAAGGCTGATTGGTCGTGATGGATCTCACTTGGAAAGCTTTCATGCCATGAAACCCCCAAGTGTCTATATAGAGGAAATGTAAACATCAAACTGTGTTGTAAAAAAATATGAATGTTTTAAATAATGGATCAGCAGTCAGTGGAAGTGTAAGGTCCAATTTGCAAATTCCCATCATTGGGAGAGAAAGGCAACATGTCATGGGTTCATAGCAGCAAGCAACAATTATTCAGCAGCACAGCTCAAATGATGAGCATGGGAAGCCGTGGGATGAGGATTGAAGCAGGCTCGCTGAGTTTGTTATTTATGATATGATTCTTCATTGTCAACATCTGCCACTTTATCTCCTCCATAGCCAAATCACTGGCAGGCAACAAAGCACAGATTGTAGCTAGCAAACATGACACCAACTCCCAGTCTGCGGGCTCTGACAGGCCAAAAGAGCTCATGAAACCCATCAGATGTGCATGCTAAGTCCCTCGTTTTCCTGCTGATTTATAGCCTGGGTTTTTAACAGTGTAAAATGATTTTTGGCAGCACACGTTCCAATGCGGTGGTCATAGGCAAAGAATCTATCATCTAATCTATAATTAGAAGTACTCCATTAGAAGGCTTTCTATTGGTAGCCACAACAAACATTTTACTATTGGTAAGGCATTGGAGGTGCTGTTGTTTGTAGGTCTTGGTAAAGCTGTATCCTTAACTGGTCTCTTAGGGCGAAGACACACGGGGCGATTAGTCGCCACACCTTTTTTCCGACGATTTTGCGTGTGACTGTATTCTATGGACGGAAAGTCGCCACGATTAGTAGCTGCGACTGAGTTTATTAAAGTCGCATCAACTAATCGCCCCGTGTGTCTTCGCCCTTAGGGTAAAGACACACAGAGCTACTAGTAGCAGCTACTAAAATAGACAATGCTGATCATTTACTGATAATTGTCTCTATGTGTGTTTTAGCAGAGGCAATTCTCAGTATTGTCTATGGCAGGGTATTTTCTGAAGTTTAGTAGCCGTTGAGAAGTAGCTGCTACTAGTAGCTCCGTGTGTCTTCACCCTTAGATGCTTGTTAAACGTAAACTACAATCAGCTCTCTGCAGAACAGGAAGTGTAACATGCAACTAGTCCCTCCCCTAAAAAACGAGTCCCTCCCCTAGTCCCTGCCTCTGTTCTTTTCTCGTTTCTAATCTAAAATCTCTCAAAATAAATTAATCCAGAACAAAAATAAAGAAATCTGTTTATAAGTGCATGTACACATTTTGGTGCAAAATAATTCAAGGCTTTTTTACCTAAACTTTTTATCGTTTACCTTTATATTAACTTGATGTAGAGAGTGATATTCTGAGACAATTTGCAATTGGTCTTCATTTTTTTTTTATTACTTGTGGTTTGTGTATTATTTAGCTTTTAGTTCAGTATGTCTCCAGTTTGGGATTTCAGCAGCTACCTGGTTGCTATGGTCCCAATTACCCTAGCAACCAGGCAGTGATTAAAATGAGAGACTAAAATATGAATAGGACAGGGTCTGACTTAAAAAAAAAGTAATTACAATACAACTGTAGCAATAGTTATGACCTGTATGATTTATCAATCAGATTTTTTGTGATTTTTGTACAATTTCATGGAATAATGTCATTTTGGTGACGAGTGAGGTTTCTTTCGATGTTTTCCCTGTTTTCTTTTTCTCAATCTCTAAATCTGCCTGCCCAGCTTTGTTTTCTCTGTGTTCATTTAAGGATTAGAGTGTATTCCTATGGGAACGTGAGTCTGAGAACTTTACTTCAACTCTCTTATGAAAAATGACTATAAAAATAGTAAACATTTTTTTAATGTTATAGGTTATATGAAAACTTTAAATTTATAATAAAAAAAAATTTACAATCCAATAAAAATGGCAGCAGATACAGTATTTAAACAATGAATCCAGTTACTGCAGTTACACTGGGGTGAAGGGGATAATAAAAACATGGCCGAATCTTAACATAAAATGACTTTAAAAATGAGACAATGCACAGCTGGATGAAATTTTTCTCTTGTGTCAGTTTATAATACGTAATATTTCTGTTTCATTGCTGGAGATTTACTTTAAAAACAATCTAAAACAGTGTAGCAGTGGTTTCTGGGTTCTCAAGGGACCCACAAGGCCAGTGGCAGAGCCTTAACTGGGTGTGGCTATTGCAGACAGGAGGTGTGGCTTTTTCAGACAATTGGTAAATTTCTTAATTTCTTAATTTTCTAATTTAGGTTGTTCTCTAAGGTGTTTTAAAAATTGTGGCTCGATTGATTTTTCTTTCTCAAACACTAGAATATTTAAGAAAAAAATGAAATCTAAAAAATGAAATCACATGAATTCTCGTGTTTTTGGTTCGTTATGATTAGGAATGCACCGAACCCACTTTTTTGGGTTCGGCCGAACCCCCCGAACCCACCCAGAAGGATTTGGCCGAATCCCAAACCGAATCTGAATCCTTAGCATATACTGATTAGGATTGGAAGGAGTTAAAAATCGCACTGCGTGTGCTGCAATTTTTTTTTCCACTGCCCATTTAACCCTTTCCAAATTCTAATTAGCATATGCTAATTCAGATTCTGTTTGGCCGGGACTGCAGATCCGGCCGAAAATGAATCCTTAAAAAAAAGCCGGGATTTGGCAGAATCCCAAACGGAATCCGGCATTCGGTGCATCCCTAGTTATGATTAAGCATAGTTGCCACCTCTGTCGACTAAAGGTCCCCATACACGGGCCAATTATAGCTTCCGATATGGGTCCCTTGGACCGATTCAGCAGCTTATGGGCCCGTGTAGGGGCAGAACAGAGCGGCCTGGTCGACCGATATCTCGCCTGAAATTGGCCAGATATCGGTCGGCCAGGTTAGAAAATCCAGTTGGATCGGGGGCCGCATCGGCTCGTTGATGCGGTCCCCGAACCGACTGCCCCATTGCCGCGTGTAGAATTCGATTGTTTGGCCCCATGGCCAAACGATTGAATTCGCCTACATGCCTCCTCGATATCGCCACCCGTAGGTTGGAAAATCGGGTGAAGATCCGCTCGCTTGACGATCTGCCCGTGTATGGCCAGCTTAAGAAAGTCGAGCAGGGGGAGGGGGCGAAGTCATGGGCGGGGCAGGGAGGAGAAGGGGTTGTGACATTGCGAGGCGGGGAGGAGGTGAGACCATGACAGTATAGGGCGGAGCTATGACTCTGCGGTTGGCCGATCACTGCGTCAATGCTACTGAGTCCTGCCCGGTTTTTCTAATCAGTGAAACTGGGCAGGGGTTTTGACCTAGGCAGCCCTTCCGAAACCTGGGCTGTCCGGGTCAAAACCGAACAAGTGGCAACCATAATTAAGCATATATTTATTAAACCTATCCACATATGCTAAGCCAGGGAACGTTACATTATCATTCAGCTTTCAAAGCCAAAAACATGCAAAAACAGAATTATGACGGTATTAACATACTTTCAAAATGTTGGCTCCGCACAACGGAACAGGCATTTCTAAATAATCGACATAACTCAAACCAGAGCGGTGGGAACTGGTCACCTGTACAGTATAAACGCTCGTGTCTGCAACTGAGATGTTGGAGCAGATTAGAAACAGCTCCTTAAGGGCCTTTTAAACGATTCTCCAGGGAACCTCTTCCATTGTGTCCTGAGCGAGCTGACAGAGCGTGTTTATTCTTACCATATAAAATAAACATTTTATAAAGCCTATAGCCTTAGGGTAAAAATAACTCCATTAATTATGCTGTTTAATGACAAGTTTTTTTAAGAAATTGCTCTTAAAATATATATAGTCATAAAATATGAAAAAAAAATTCAAGGCAAGGTGGAAATGAAGAGTATAAATAAATAAGCTATGATCCAAGGACCTACATTCACAAACACACTAGGGTCAATTTCAACAGCAGCCAATTACCTTACCTGTCTGGTGTTGGAGTGTGGGAGGAGTCCTACATAGGAACAAAGGCATACAAACTCCTTGCATATAGTGCCCTGGCTGGATTTGAACATAGGACCAGCAATTTGGGGAGTTTTGAGTTCAATTCCCCTTGCAAACTCTCAAAGCCTGGCTGGTAAAACAAAGTTTATTAAGGGGGCTCATAAAAAAGCAGTATGTTTATGACGACGGTGTCCCTCCAATCCGAGTATAGATCTGCCAAACATGCACTTTCTAAGCATTCACAACCTTTTGAACTATTGAATGTTGTTAAGCCATTAAGCAAGTCATTCCATCATTTTTTCGTAGCAAAGGGGCATAAATCTAAGTGGAGTTGCTATAATCACATGCCAATACATGTCTTAAACAATGACCGTCAAATCATTGATTGTCCTTTCCGGCCATCTGTTCTCTTGAATTTCCCTTTTTGTCTTTGATGGAAAATTGCCTTATTGCTCTGTCACAGCAAATAGGAGAGCTTTCTCCTGTAATTTATATCTGCAGTGCATGCAAGTTTAAGGTAAAAAGTGCATAGGGGTCTCAGTTCATTTTTCATAAGGTTGTGCTTTTGGCCGAGATAAATGGCTACTTAAGGAAAAGGCTAGTAGCTTGCTGAATATACACACCTCAGCATGGATTGGAATCAATGGAAAACTGGTATTGTCCCACGTAGAGTTTAGTTGCTTTCGATTTTTAAAAAGCGAGTTCCGGCGACAAGTCGCTCGTTTTGTCTCTACATAGAGAAGAATATAAATGGCCAGTACCTAAACCGACGATAGTACTTCAAATCGCTTATCGCTCCAAATCGCTATGAGACCCTTTGTTGAGCGATTTAACAAAGAAAGTATTGCCATTCAAAACTATTGGAATCACTGAAAGTAAAACCCAGGAAGTCGCTGTGATTTCCCCATTGCACTGAATGTCATTTCTAATTGTGGGCGGGACACCTGGATTTGTGGGAAATAGTCGCTCCGTTATTGAAATCTCTAGTAATCACTTGTTAGGAAAAGACTAAAGACTTGTCGCTGGAACTCACAGCGCCTAAAGGTGGCCATACACGTAAAGATCCGCTCGCCTGGCGAGGTCGCCAAGCAAGCGGATCTTCTCCCGATATCCTCACCTACAGGTGGGCGATATCAGGGGAATTTAGGCTAATTCGGTCGTTTGGCCCTGGGGCCAAACGATCGAATTATAACGACTGGAATAGGTGCAGTCGGTTCGGGGACCACATCAACGTGCCGATGCGGTCCCCGATCCGACTGAATTTTTTAACCTGCCCGATCGATATCAGGCCAGATATCGGTCGGGCATGCCCCTCGTTCCTGTCCCTACACGGGCCAATAAGCTGCCGAATCGGGCCGTGTATGGCAGCCTTTAATCTCCCCGTGGGACATAAGCCTAACTGGTCTTTAGAGTGAGACTCCCATTCACTGTTCCAGGCACCCTTTGGAGAAAGGCAGAAACGTTTGGCCCATAAGATAAAACAGTTATCTACTGTTTAGAGAAGACTTTAATGAGATAAAAAAAAGAATGTTGGAAGTGGGTAAATGCTATGATAAATAAGCCACATGATTACAACTTTTTTTCAGTTCTGCAGAAAAGTTGGGAAAATTTTCAGAATGCCAGAACTGTGTTCTACAGCTCAGAGAATTTTTGAGGTTAGTGTACCTCAAGCACTGTCCTGTAGGCCTCAAATCAAACTGACATTTTAAATGACATCTAAAGTAGTCCCTGGGGGCTAGTCCAGACCACCAAATGGCTAGTCCTGTCACAGACTGAATCCGCTGTATTATAGTACATCCCATATGCTACAGGTGATTACAATCTGCACAATCCACCGTGACAGTAATTTGTAATCTGTACCACTTTGCCTGTCGACCATATTTTACTCTGGATAAAACAAGGCACATTTATTCCAGAGACGCTTTCTAATGTTAGAATGAAATTGTCAAAGTCAAATTGAGAACATCTGTTTCAGAACCTGACAACCAATTAGTACAGGCCTCGTTTTTTGTGCTCTTTAAAGTCTCTTTTTCTGATTTATACAATATGAAAATGATATTTTTTTGATGAAATGTAAAGACAGATCTGAAAAATGGAGCTTGGCTTTTTTTTCTCTACATCCTCCCACCATGGGAAAAAGGGAAAAAAAAAGGCAGGATATCTACAATCTGAACAACAAGCATGTTAATAGCCATCAATTACTGAGCAGTTCCAGGCCTCAAAGCCGATCACCAAACAAGGGGCCACATCTGTTTTCGTGCAAACTATTTCTGCCTGTGGTATTTAAATGTTTGAGAACTTCTGTTATTGTACGGTGCGGAATCCTCGGGGAGTGAAATGTTAATGAAATCCATAACATTCAGAGATTTTATGATTGCAATTTTGAGCCATTCATTCAAAGGCGAGTGGTGATTTCTTCACTGGAAGCCATAATTGTCCTTTCTCTACAGAGAGCATTAGTGCTCACATTTAGTGCTCGTCTTTATGCTGATGCCGGGCGGCCCAAGAAATCACTGGAGTACAATAACTTGCGTGTTTTGCCTTAAAACCCTGCAGGTACAGCATATTTTGGTTATGGAACTTTAACGGGATGTTAACACTTGCCTGCCAGAAATTCCCATAAAGCCTAATACGCAAGTCTACTCTGTATAGTAGAAATAACCGGTGAAATATATCATTATGTAAAAAAGTGATGTCATTAATGCTTTGTGATGTCACTTGTGTCACATGACTCATACTTGTGTCCTGTACACCTGCTTATTTTATTCCGACATAGGGTGCAGAGCACAGAGCGTAGTTTGCAGAAGAGCAAGGGTGATAGAATAGGGAATAAAGCCACTATTTTCTAAAGTGTTTTAAAGTTTAATGTTATTTTGTATTGTCCTAATGGAAATGTTAAGGGAAGAAAGTTATTTTCTACCTATTTCCCCCCTTACATAAAGATGTTGTGGGTTTCACTTGTAGTTTTAGCCTTAACTAAGCTTCAATTTTCTCTCTGCCTGGTTAACCAAATCCTTCCTTTTCACCTCCCATAGAACTCCTATTGTGTTACAATCTGCCTGTATAAAGCTTACATAATTCTCTGTACCAAGCAGTTGTGCTGGAAATATTAGGGTATGGTGGCCCTTTAAAGAGGCTAAAAAACTCACAGTTCCTTTCTCTTTCGCAGGAAATTCAGCAATGACAGGGCTTCCAGTTATATCTATTTATTTTCATTTAAAAATGCTCCTTTTGGCTCAGAGAAAAAAAAAAGCTTATCAATGGCTCTCAAACATAAAGGCTGGGGGAAGATAAAACTGTTTCAATGAAGGAATTATTTTTGCTCTGCAGAGAACCACATTCTGTGAATATTCCCTAGCGCTGGAGGAAAACTCATTATCTTATAGCAGAGTTTAGAAATGGCAGTTCGCAGTACCCGGCGCATTTCGCATGCCATTTCCACACCCAGAAGTGATAGAATTCAAACTGTTGTTCTTATATGAATGTATATTCAACAGACAAGAAAGATTGTAGTTTAACAACAGCAGAATTGTGGTTAAACAGCAGCAGCATTTGCAATTTCCCTTTTGCCAACGCAGGCAGAGGCCCCTGCAGTCCTAAATTATCAGGAGGGGGCCCTTTCTGACAAACTCTATGCTTGCTGATATTATTTTTGGAACCGTTAGTCCAGTTACCAATATATTTATTGCAGAGATTTCAGTGATTAGTGAGGGGCGGGGGGGTGCAGAAAGCTCAGAAGGTTGGGTAATCCCTTGCTATTAGCCACCTGCCATTCAAAATATATATTAGGCAGCTGCTTTGATAATTACAACCTACATACCTGTGCTGTTCCAACGATGCAGGGTCGCCCTTCCTCCAAAATTACAGTTAGGTTGTGTATTTTTCTCTTTTCTTTATGCTGAGCTGCTGTATGCATATTAGCCTACAGTAACCCTATGCAAACAAAGTACAGGTATGGGACTCGTTATCCAAAAAGCTCAGAACCTGGGGTTTTCCGGATAAGGGATCTTTCCATAATTCGAATCTCCTACCTAAAGTCTGCTAAAAACATTATTTAAACAGTAATTAAACCCAATAGGATTGTTTTGCATCCAATAAGGATTAATTATACCTTAGTTGGGATCAAGTACAGGTACTGTTTTATTATTACAGAGAAAAGGGAATCATTTAACCATTAAATAAACCCAATAGGGCTGTTCTGCCCCCAATAAGGGGTAATTATATCTTAGTTGGGATCAAGTACAGGTACTGTTTTATTATTACAGAGAAAAGGGAATCATTTAACCATGAAATAAACCCAATAGGGCTGTTCTGCCCCCAATAAGGGGTAATTATATCTTAGTTGGGATCAAGTACAGGTACTGTTTTATAATTACAGGGAAAAAGGAAATCATTTTTTTTAAAAAATGTTAATTATTTGATTAAAACGGAGTCTATGGGAGATGGCCTTTCCGTAATTCGGAACTTTCTGGATAATGGGTTTCCGGATAAGGGGTCCAATACCTGTAGTGAGCAAAATATTGATCCCCAGTGAGGCAGGAGCATTGCATTTTTGGGGAGAGCTTTTGACAAGATTGGGTATAGAAGGTTAAATTAATCAGGTTGCAAAGGGGCTCCTGTACTTGGAAACTCATACAGCAGCCCTATAGAAGCTTCAGCTACTGCCTTATCCATTTATAACATTAAATTCACATACTCTTGGACTTAGCAATATTGCCAATTCCGAGGATAAGACGACAACCCTAATACCAAGGAACCTCAGAAATTAGTTTGGGCATTAGGTCCTTGTCTATTTTTATAAGCAAGTTCATCTTTGAATGCAGTCTCGCATTTCACTATGTTTCCATCCACTCTTCTGTTTTATGCAGCATTTTCAATTTTGTTGCCCCTTTATTAAAGCTTTTAGTGTGTGCGAGCGTGTGTGGGTCTGTCTATTTATTTTGGAATGCCTCCCTATCAATTCTGCAAACAGCAGAGAGGCCGATCCCGAGGTTAGCCCTCCCAGGGCAAATTAAATTAAGTGAAAAATAATCTAGTCAGGAGAAGTTTTGCTAGGCATTTTTAATAAAGTGCTAGAGATAACATGTTTTTCCCATCTGGCAATTAAATTGTAATTACGTTTGATACTGGAGCTATGAGGCTCATTTTATACTGGCTTTAAAGATATTGGAATGTAAATTGGTTGTCAGTGTGTTATTGCTATTGGAAACAGGTGAATAGTGAGTGCTTATAAATAGCCCCAGTATAAAGGAGATAAGATATGTGAGAAGGGAATTACTACCGGCTTAGAACTGGCAGCCAAGCGCCAACTGTTCCTTCCCTTGTTGGAACAGCCTTCCTACATCGCTGGTACAGGGGGAAAGGTTATGGCTCTACAATGCTACCGATACCCTGAGCAATCAAAGAACACAGGTCTATAATTAATCAAGCAGTTAACATGCCATATGTCTAGGGTCTTGGCTTAGAATCTTGTTTAGTCCACTTTCCCTGCTCAATGTTGAGAAACGTTTGGCTGGAGTTGAAGTGATGACAGTTGCTCAGTTTGCTGCTGTCTCAAGAAGAACTTCTGTGATGCTGGCATCAAAGTCTAATGGGAAGGCACCAACTAGGGCCGACTGTGTCAAAAAATGCATATTTTGCAGTTGTGATGTATGTAAATCGACAGGAAAGAGAAAGATAAGCAGCTCTAGAAAAATTTATCTGATAATCTTATATGATCATTTCATTCTCGGCCTTGATAGTGTCATTGAGTAAAGGTGTCCATACATGGGAACCTTGAGCTAAGAGTTATCAGATTGATCCGAATGTTTGGCCCGAGGGCCAAATGACTGAATAACATTGATGAGATACAGGCCATTGGGATTAGGATAGAGTTAATGCATCCTCATCTCAATGGGATTTTTAAACCTGCCTGATTGACTTCTACCCGATTTTTGGCCAGATATCATTCAGGTAGGCTCGTCTGAGTACTCTGACTGTCGTCAGTTCTTATCGGCCCATATATGACCACCTTTAGTATGATGAGCATGGGTCAGAGGGGGACCCTGAGTAGGAAGTGTGGCACCCCAATCTACAGGGTAAAACCTTGAAAATGTCCAACCTGTGAGTCTTCAGACTGTCCGTGGCATTTTGGGAGATGTTGCCCTATAATGGCCGTAGGATAGAGCACATCAGCTGTTATTGAGCTACATCTCCCAAATGGAATATAGAGAATAACTGTACCTTTATTTTCTTAAAATGCTGGTGTAACTCCTGGGGCTTGGAGTTAATGCCCGCGCTGTCGCACCCCCTGCTTACTGTTCCTGATATTGTCTTTGCATTGCTTTATAAACTCTGCCCATGGTTTCTACACTTCTGAGTCATAAATAATGTTGTTTGCAATGAAATCACTGGCAAATAACTCAATAAAGAAATATTTCATTACAGGATGTTACTACCGCTTCAATGATTTATCCTTCAGATTTATCAATTTAAATCAATTAGCATTAAAAGCAAACCATTAAATCTTTGTTCCATGATATTTAATCAGACTGGATATTATCTCTCGTATCTTAAGTTTAAGGCTTTCATTGGTGGCATGTAGAACAATAAAACTTTCAATCAAACTTTTGTTCTAAAATCTAGTACCGACTGACTCTAGAACGTTGCATTGTGATTGGTGGGACTGGCTGTTGTCTATATAAGGAGCTGTATCTATATGTGTTTTGCCTTCGCTGATCCAATTATACCACATATAATTCAAAGTGAAAAATACTGTGAATAATAGTCATAGTACTTGCATACGTATATATTGTTTTAAATAGACAGGAATGCTATTGATTTACAGGGACAGATGTGGTTAACCCAAATATCTTGAAATAAGATCCCCGCTCACAAAGCTTGGAGATTAATCTAAATCCTCCAATAATTACCCAAACGCCCTCCTTTTCAATAAGGAGCGGCGGTTCAATATGCAGCCTTCAATCTAACAATGATATCCATTGCGTGACTGCAAAAAAAAAATAAAAAGAGCCTGAGAAGCACAGAGAGACGGTAATTATTGCCCGGCCAATATACTCAGGATTCAATGCGGAAGGGAGGCCCTAAATTAAATAACACAGACGTGCCTATTATGACATATATGAATAGCCGGTGTACTTTTATCTGCCGCTGCAAATCATATGTGTTGTTTGCCCTTCTTTTGGCCCGTCGCCACTTTGCAAGCATTGATTTACCTATTTGTGTAATAGCCCTGCTCATTAAAAGTGGTCGCATCGAGAGAGGCAGAGCCTTTGTAGCTGTCTGCGTGATCAACCGCTTCCTGATATTTAATGGATGCATTTTTTTTTTACTTTATGGGCCTAATTGAAGGCAATGGATGAATTTCACTAAAATTACTGCCATTTTACAGCTGGCAGTAATGAATTGCTCCGGCTTTAAGTAGTGGTCAGCGATTAGAGGTTACCCCCGTGCGCTTTTTACCCATTTAGAAAATGGGGACGGGTTGCGGCACTTGGGGGTTTTATTTGGAAATAGAAGGGAAAGTAGAGAGTTCTGCCTAGTGGTGTATACAGACAGAAACAATTAAATCAGCTTTTTCATTAAGGGCATTAGGAAATAATCCACTGGAAAAAAAAAAACAAAGCTAATGGGGAAAAAGCAGTGTCACATACGAGTGCTCCCCATAGGGTTGCGAGAAGTATTTGCTGTAAAAGGAAGGCAGTAAATAAAGCACAGCCGTCGGCGTTTGTTAAATACCAGACTGACTGTGTCATAGGTTTTTGTGTGTTTTTACATGAGTTCCTAATCAGTAGAATTGGCCAAGCTGGAACATAATATTTGACTTTAAAGGGGACATAAATGCTACATAAAAGTTACAGTCTGTTTTTGCTTTAAGTGAGGTCCGCTTCCTTTTTTGTAATGTCGCTTTTGGGGTCCATAGGGACCGAGCTCAGAGACATGGGGGGACTGTGGGCGCACGCCTGCGGTACAATGGAGGACGAGGGCGTACAGTCTGGTTATATCATATGCAGAGTATGCACCCAAAATTCACTACATAGCCAAAAGCCATTCCTTTGTCTTGCTGACTGTGTTCCACTGCTAATAAAATTATTATTATGGTGCAAATCCAGAGCATTAAAGGAACAGTAACACCATAAAATGTAATTGCTTTGAAGTAATCAATATATATATATACACAGGCATGGGATCCCTTATTCGAAAACCCATTATCCAGAAAGTTCCGAATTACGGAAAGGCCATCTCCCATAGACTCCATTATAAGCAAATAATCCTAATTTTTACAAATGATTTCCTTTTTCTCTGTAATAAAAAGTCGCCAAAGCAGTTGGAGCTGCCTCTAAGTTTACAAAATGCTAAAAAGATTTAAAAGAGTTTTTATAGCACGGTGGCTCCATTTGATATATTTCCCCTCCGTCCTTATTATTGGTTATTGATTGGGAGGCACAGAGACAGATGGTTAATTTACAGTCCCAATAAAAGTAATAACTGGCGAACAGTAAGACAAGCGGCATAAATCGATGAAGGAAATGTCTTTTTTTTTCCCCCATGAATTTGGCAGCCGTTCAGTGTTCCCATGGCAACCGGAAAAAAAATTCATGCAAAAATTACAGATTTATTTATTTAAGGGTATTATGGCGCAGGATCCAACGGTGATAAGCAGTTAGACTGCTCCCTTGTGAACTGTCACTTTAAGTGGCATCGATTAAATCCTGTGTTTAAATTCTCGCTGGATTCCATTGGCAAGCCACCGCTGAAACCTGCCCACGCCAACGCGTGAAGTCATTTTATTCTTTCTGTATTTCGTTTCTTGGCCGGGAACTGGTCAGATCACATTTCTAGCAGCCCCTATAATGGGGTAAAGCAACTGCGGTTTCAAGCCGGCAATGATAGAATTAAATTCATTGCTTCTTTATAAAACAATGAAACTTTAACACCGCAATCCTTTGTGACCCTGTGCTTTAGAGCAGGGGTCCCCAACCACCGGGCCAGGCCGTGGGCTGTGCTGAACTGGGCCACCTGTGTCCCAACTCCATGAATCCATGAAACAACTATGCAAACCCAGGAAGCTTTCTACTGATTGCAAAATGGACCAAAGTACTTAAAACTCTATATTAAGTGTCAGGGGATGTCACCACTTAGGTGGGAGTAAGAAGAGCAGAGGGGCTGGGCTGATTTTGTTTATGATGAGCTGTAGTATACCCACCACCCCCGGTCCTCGGAAAATTTGTCTTGCTTGAAACCGGTCCGTGGTGCAAAAGAGGTTGGTGACTACTGCTTTTGAGAACTACATTTCCCATAATCCTAAACGGCTAGCGGTATAACTACAGGGGGTGCAGCCTCACCAGGGCCAAGAGGGGCTCATAAACAATAACATTTGTAAAGGGCTCAATGCATAAAGTCACTAGCAGGGGTGCAAGTTTATGGATGGATATAAATCGAAGCTGGTTATGCACAAGGTAATATTGTGCAATGTGCCCCAGGGGCTATTATTTATGCCACTGTAAACTAGTCATTGGCCAGCATTCAGAGGAGTTACGTAACTGCCTTGTTTTGATGCCCCTATTTTAGGACTTTAGGTCACAAAGCTATTATCAGGTCTGTATACCCAGAGCACCCAGGCAAATATTTGCTTGGTTGGTCACATGAGTTACTAGACTATTAGTCTATCTGTGTGTATCTGTGTGTATGTGAGTATCTGTATGTATGTGTGTATCTGTGTGCACGTGTCGTGGACAGGCTTGCCTTACCATACACACCAGAGCTTCCAATCAAATCTAAAGTGGCACAGAAGCTATGAAGTGGAGCAGCACAGAACATGAGATTTTGAAGAGCTCTTCATGGTGACGAGAGCGTAGGCTTGGACACGAGCTTTGCAAAACACTCTGAAATCACTTGAGGCATAAGGGCTTGCAGGGTGCTTATATTCGTTTTTATGCTGCAGTCATTAAAGTCAGATTGGGGGGAAACTAAGGAAAAAGGCCGGGGTCGGAACTAAAGAGATAGCAAACCCTGCAGTTACAGGGGGGCCCGGGAGTGTAGAGGGCCCCATAAGACCTTAAATAATGAGCAATTTAAATCTATCTTGATAGAATAGGTCAACTTACCAAAGTATTGGGGTCATAAATTGAATTTGTTGTGGGGCCCAGGAAGATCTAGTTCTTCCACTGGAAAATAATAATCTGTTTTTTTAATGTGCATCCTGCAGCCCTCCAGCTATCAGGGAATGCTGGGAATGGAAGTCATATCAACTGGAGGCCAGACATGGCCCTTCTAGAGATTTTTACAGAATGCCCAGAGACCTCTTTGTGGAATATTATTATTTTAAAAAAAGTTGTCCCCCCCAAAAAGTAAGAGAGTGTGTATCTGGCCCACGGCATGGAAAATCTCGGACAATGTGCTACTTCTCAAGTTTCATTTAATGCGAGTATACATTCAGCAACTAATAAGGAGCAGGGATGTCCATTAGCCCGTAACCAATTAACCACGCACGAGTACAGGAGGGGGGAAAAAAATCACAATATTCCTATTTTTTTAGTGCACTTCTATTGCAGATCAGTGGAAGCATAACTAGCAGTTCCACACAGGCCGCCTTTGTCATGCCTCCTTTTCGGGGTCAGAATGAAATTAAGTGTCGGAGGCTGCTTGTGGCTAAACATAAATCTCCTTTATTGACTGGAATGTATGGAATGGCCGTTTCATTGTTTCTTTTGTGCGAGGGGACATATTCCATCTCAGGGGCCAAATGCTGAAAATTAAGTTTCCTGTGAGAGCTGCGTCCTATCTACAAATGTAGCGCCGGGCTGTAGCTATACAACTGACCTTCTCAAAAACTAACAGTGATGTTGTTTTAGATAGAATAGATATTGGCCAATCTAATCTAACCTAATCATGGCTGAGGTTCCTCACAGACAGAAGTGGCCAAGAAATGGTCATTGCTACTTTATCATTGCCCATGGCAATACAGGAGGGCTAGAGACTTTTATCTGATTGGATGGTTATAAAAAACAGGGATGTCTTGTAGATCTCCTCCTGTTTAATTGAAGCTGGAGGACCACAGGTTGGACACCCCATTGTGAACTGATACATCATATAATACGTCCTTTGTATTTTGTTTATGTCATTGTCATAATGGACAACCTCTCCCTATGCAGTACCCTAAAACTGGCTGTTCTTCCCTAAATTTACACCAGGTCTGTAACCATACCAACTAATCAGACTTTTGTTTTCATTACTCCACCAGCCATAAAATCATCTCAGCTCTATGCTGATTGGCTGCAATGACAGAGTTTGTGCAAATTTGCCCTGTGTTTAGCAGTGTCAACTCTTTGACCCCTCCCCCCCTGCCCCAAGAGCAGACATTAAAACAGTGGTTGTTGTAATGTTTCAGTTAAAGCCATATGTGGTGCTCCAACCTTTGGTCAGGCTTTAGGGTCAAGGTTACAGATATATAACAACACTGGTGTATTAGTCATTCAGCCACAGTTTCAAGATACAGGTATGGGACCTCTTATCCAGAATGCTCAGGACCTGGGGTTTTCCGGATAAGGGATCTTTCTGTAATTTGGACTTAAGTCTGCAAAAACACAATAGAATTGTTCTGCCCCCAATAAGGGGTAATTGTATCCTAGTTGGGATCAAGAACAGGTACTGTTTTATTATTACAGAGAAAAGGGAATCATTTAACCATTAAATAAACCCAATAGGGCTGTTCTGTCCCAATAAGGGGTAATTATATCTTAGTTGGGATCAAGTACAGGTACTGTTTTATTATTACAGAGAAAAGGGAATCATTTAACCATTAAATAAACCCAATAGGGCTGTTCTGCCCCAATAAGGGGTAATTATATCTTAGTTGGGATCAAGTACAGGTACTGTTTTATTATTACAGAGAAAAGGGAATCATTTAACCATTAAATAAGCCCAATAGGACTGTTCTGCCCCCAATAAGGGGTAATTATATCTTAGTTGGGATCAAATACAGGTACTGTTTTATTATTACAGAGAAAAGGGAATCATTTAACCATTAAATAAACCCAATAGGACTGTTCTGCCCCCAATAAGGGGTAATTATATCTTAGTTGGGATCAAGTACAAGGACATTTTTAAGAATTAGAATTATTTGTTTATAATGGAGTCTATGGGAGATGGCCTTTCCGTAATTCGGATAACGTGTTTCCAGATAAGGGATCCCATACCTGTATATAGGACACTAAATATGGTGTCACCCTAAATATCACTCTGAATGACCTCCAGTTTGGGAACCATTAGAAACACAACACATGTGGAACTATATAAGAACAATGTACACTTCCCTGGTGGTCTAATAAAACTCTATTTTCCTTTCTGTTTCCCTTTCTGCAGGTAGATCTTGAAAACCTACGCTTTGTCTCTGGAATAGGGACCCAGGGAGCCATCTCTAAAGAAACCAAGAAAAAGTACTTTGTGAAATCCTACAAGGTTGACATTAGCTCCAACGGGGAAGACTGGATTACCCTGAAAGATGGAAACAAACATCTGGTACGTGTCAGAGCGTTCCTTTTTTTTTTTTATTCCTCTAGGTAAATTAAAAATCATAGCAACTCCAAAGAATTTTAAACACGATAATAGCAAATATTAAAATGTCAAGAAAGCAGTTACTGGGCTTATTTTCCTCTGCTGTTTAATTCTCCTCCGAGCGCGGGCAGTGCGCCAGTGTTACTGTGATCCCAAGCAAACCTGGGCAATTTAAAAGGACTTACGAGGCTCATATATTGAATGCAAGAAAAAGGAACCATAAAATCTACAACGGGCCCCTAAACGGCAAAAAAAGAATCCTTTTTTTCTACATAAAAAAAGAAAATTACCTTTACACACATCCTTAATCAGCACTAAGGGGCATATTTAGACATATATTATAGTTTATGCCAAAGTAAAAACAATGGTGTAAAATCAATGGCGAATTTATAAAGCTCAGTTGTAGTCCTTGTGCGTGAATTAACACTGAGCGCAGGCTGGATTCATTACAAACAGCTAATCGGCTTATTTAGAACGGATTGGGATCTCTTTAATGCCAGCCTAACACCAAAAATGACCCCGGTTACTTACACCACCTTTACCTACCTACTTACATGTCCAGTTGAAAAACATGTTTTTTTAGACTATTATTTTGCAAATTGGAAGAAAATAGAATAAATTCCCCAGATCAGGCACCTGCAAGGCTTCTGATTTTTTTATTTACCGTACACTGGCAGGAATGTTGGGAAGTCTGCCAGCACAAATATGATTTAGTAGCTTGATAAACAGAATCCGGATGGTTTCCGAGCTAGAGAAATGTATTTTAAAGGGGAATTGTTACAAAGGTTAAAAAAATATCCTATATTTTTGGAAGCTTAATAAGCAAGTGTTTCAGTATAATTCTGTATGGTTTTACTCTTTGGGTTCCTTTCACCCCATTAGTTGAGTACCAACTGTTTGCCACCTGTAATAGTCATGTTGAAATATACTTGGGCCAGTTCTATGATAGGGCAGAAAGGCCCCAGCATGGGAGCGCCCCCTTGGGGTAAATAAATGTTGATCGAATGGCATTTTTGTTATTATTGTATGTCAGGCTTCAAGCCATTTATCTGTTGTAGAAATACAAGTCCCAGCATCCCAACTGTATAACCATACAAAGCCACTGAGAGAGAGTGCCACACTGCAGTACTTGCTGCTGAAATGTGCTTTATTTACACCAAGCTTATTGTATATAGGTAGGGGATTCCCACTCATTATGGAAAGGTCCAACACATGCTTCCCTGCCCCAACCAGTGTTGAACTGGCCCACCAGGATACTAGGAAAACTCCCAGTGGGGCCAGGGTTCAGTAGGCCCTCCTGCTCCTGACCATTTGGCCAACTTCATGGTCATAGTTACATAGTTACATAGGGTTGAAAAAAGACCAGAGTCCATCAAGTTCAACCCATCCAAGTAAACCCAGCACACACATTCCCTATTTCTGTATGGGAAGAAAGAGGAGAAATAGATGGAAGAATATATGCTAGCATGTAAATAAAAGAGACTTGGAGAACTAAGTGGTTGAGTGAGGAAAGGAGGAAACATAGTTTGGAGAGTGGGCCCATGGTCTAAGGCAGGGGTCCACAATATTTTCTACGCATGAGCCACATTCAAATGGAAAAAGTGTTGGGGAGCAACACAGGCATAAAAAAAAGTTCCAGAGGTGCCAAATAAGAGCTATGATTGGAAATTTTGTATCCCCTATGTGGACTGGCAGCCTACAGAAGGCTCTGTTTGGCAATTACACTAGGTTTTTATACAATCAAAACTTGCCCCCAAGCCAGGAATTAAAAAATAAGCACCTGCTTTGAGGCCACAGGGAGCAACATCCAAGGGGTTGGGGAGCAACATGTTGCCCCTGAGCTACTGGTTGGGGATCACTGGTCTAAGGTTTTCTGGTGCCCCAACCATCAACATAGATGGCTCTGACCATGCTGAGCTCTGGGCATGGATTGTCGTGTTTATCTCCTGATGATTCCTTTTGCCTTTTTGTAGGTTTTTGCGGGAAATACAGACGCAAATGATGTAGTGTATCGAGCATTCCCTAAACCGGTTATCACTCGATTTGTCAGAATCCGTCCTGTTACTTGGGAAAATGGAATATCACTGAGATTTGAACTCTATGGCTGTAAAATCACAGGTAAGATGGGGTAGGAAGAGCCTCAAAGGCAAACTAATGGGTGCAATGGGCAACACCTATAACAGCTTTATGCTGCGGGGCACGTAAACCACTGCCATTCCCTGTGTACTAAAACCCCAAGAAAGAACTTAGTCGGAATCATAGTGGAACAGAGGCAGCTACTAACAAGGGAGCTGCATTATACCCCTAGGTAGGTACCTGCCTACTAGCCTTACTGTGAGCAATAACAGAATTCATTTAAGTTTTCAATGCGCGGCTACAACTAGGGCTGCATCAATATTCTGCACATGATCTGAAGTCTATTGACGTCTTAGACACACGTGCAGGTGATTAAAAACGCAGGACAATCCATCCCCTTCTGTTCATTATAAGGATATTAAAGGTTATCTGTGCAAAGGGATTTAGTGTTTGACCCCGACATCTGCACAAAACAAGAATCGATGCGTCAGTTAATGGAATGTGCGCCGTGGATTATTACTAATTATGATGTCACAATTACCGGAATATATAACAAGGCAGTTTATGCAGATATTATTTGTTCCCTGCTTATTATGTGCAGGTCTGTAGGAATGGGGCGAATAACATCAGAGAATGCAGCCATGGAAGCACAAGGAATATTACCCTGAGGGATGTTTTATGCCTCCCTGTTCCCGCTACGTTAATCTCACTGACACGACCAAGCAGAATTTAATGTAGCCTTTTTGGTTCTTACATTGCATCTGTATTTTGTGTCGACGACACTTTGTTGAGGTTGCACCTTCTTTATTATAAATTGATATGATTACATATGCATAGGAGTACATGCAACATTATTGTTTTGGTTTAACAAGCCAATTTAGCAGCAGCCGCGACTCTTTTGCTGATATTCCGAAGGCCCCAGTGTGTGCAATTAAGCGCTGATTGCACCTGACTCCTACCATCCTGTGTCCCCAGGTATCAATTTAATGTGGAATCAACACCTGAGCACAGCTGTATATCTTCATTTAGTGCCTCGCTGTGCCTCAAAAATAAGGAAATGTTTAGCTTTCTTTACTACGGTCAAAGCAAAACATAACGGCGCCTTTAATAACGTGTCGCCGAGCGGCTCCTAGAACAAAGGGCTCGTTAATATCTGCTTGCCTTTTTTTTTTATAGAGATTCCTTGGTTGCTGAAATGGAGAGTAACTTTAGATAATATACTAGGGCTGGGTTAGATCATCTAAACATATGGTGCGCTCATCAAATTAATAGGGAACGTTGATGTCAGATACGTGAAGAACAACCTCTAGCATTCCAAACAGATGTGGGGCTATGAGGTCAACACTGTAGATGCTGTCATTCTTGAATTCCCCTCTATATTGGGATGCTGTAACTTTAAATATTCCTGCAGAATTGTGGGTAGTACAGAAAATAGCTATACGGGCTATCACTCGCAATGAGTGAATTCAAAGATTTAAACCTTGATGAAGAGCACTATTTGGCTGGTCACACCCAAAGTACGTGAAACCACACCTCCATAGGGTGCTCAGCCATGGCTCCTTCTAGACTTTTATGATAATAAAATTGACAAGCCACCATACCATGTCAAGGTAAACCCCATATGGTGGTCATTCCTTTGTTAGACTGGCACCTACCTGCTTAATTGCATTACTTGGGCCAAGTGTCTACTAACCTGAAGGAGAAAGACCCAAAGGATAGGGCTCCCCTGGAAGACCAGAACAGTGACTGGGAGCCCATGAATAAGGTTGAGGCTGTCAGGGATCTCTTTTATACTCGTGAAAACCCAGTTTAACTGGTCTGTTGTTGGTAGTACATAAAATAGTTATACTGGTATTTCTTTCTATAGGCAATGAGTAAATTCAGAGATTTGACCTGCATGGAGTGCCATTGCAGCCCTATTTGTGTGGCCATGCCCAAATTATATCAAGCCACACCCCCATAGGAAGCTTAGCCATGCCCCCTTTAAGCCTGTTGTCAAGGCAGCGAGTCTATAGGGCTGCTCCCTTAAAAGCCCAACAGTTACTGGGAGCCCATCATGAAGGTTAAGGCTGGCAGGGATTACTCTCATTTAGACCCAGTTTAACTGGTCTGTTGAACACCTATATATTCTTGAAACAATTGCTGATACAACTGCCCTTTCATACATCACAAACATAAGGCTAAGGTTAATAATCCTTCTTTCCTTCTTGTGTTGGAAAGTAAAGGAATTGATCGTTCTCTACAACCTACACCCTCCTAGTTTCTCTTTAAAGGAATACAAATTAAATTTATGAAAAGGGTGTATTTTTCCTGTAAGAAGAGTCTTCATGCAGCGGCATCTCAGTTGATTTAAACTGATTTAGCCGGTTCCTCGGGGAGCCTTCCTGTAATCACCAACCCTTTGAATCTACAGAGCATTCGTGACATCCAGAGCTGAAATTCATTAAAAAAAGAATTGCCTTTAGATTTTAATTTAGGGATGCGGCAGCTCCATTTTAGCTTTGACCTTTGCTACATGTACTACTTCTTCTCCACCCCCCCCCCCCAACCGCGTGACTTTGGCCAAAATGGCTGCCTTGGCCTCCTTGCACAGAAAAGATCTTTAGATTCGCTGATGTCACTTATCTCATTGGCAAATGTAATTGGCATTATCCTGTGCATTTAGAATCAATTTACTATTCATGGCCCCATTAAGATATCTGGTGATTTCATCTTAGCATGTTAAACAGGCAATTTGGCATGCAACATTCAAGTTATATGTCAATTATGTCTTCAATGAATAGACCCTTTAAACGGTTGCCCCTAGAAAGCCACTTAATGTGCTCGAGATGTTATTGCGGCACTGATTTTAGAGCAGAAATACTAAGCAGTCGTCCTCCCAATCTGACTTCAAATCACATAGACTAAAGGCCGAAGGAAGATGATGTACAACTACTGATAAGTAGCTTTTATTTACTTTATCGTGCTTTAGATGAGAGGATATACTGTACACAGTTCACTCCTCTGCTGCATTCTTGGCATTTTCTAACCAGTTTTACAGAACACCAAGAGAAATGCGTGGAGAAGAACTGTTCTGTGTCTATGTACTTAATGTTCTGCCCAGAAACTCTAGATAATGGCATCAATATAACTTCAACTTTTTTAAAATTACCCAAAACCTCAACCTTTCTGCTCCGATTTGCCCCAGAAGTGACACCATTTTCACATAAATTCAATATGGAAGAGGATCATAGCAACTTGCCCTTCATATTAACTATGCATCCACATTGGTGATGGGTACACGACGTGGGGCACACACTGTTTAGCAGTTACCCACAATGGCTCTGGAATCCTGATGAGAAAATGTAGATCTGTAGGTAAAAAAACATGGTATCTGTACCCAAATTCTCTTTTTGTAAAGAGCTATAATGGAGTAAATGAGCCCCTTATAGCTATACATGTGATAGTAAAACTCGGGATTCCTGGTACTGTTCGTTCTGCTGAATAATATTAGGATTTAGCCAATTAGGTGGAATTTCCAGAAACGACAGATTCCCAAGAGGTAAAAGCAGATGTTGCAGAAAGAGCATGTTCCTCATGCATTAAACATTATCTTTCAATTACCTGTAGCTGCCGTACGTTATGTTGTTGTTTTATCGTACCATTACCTTTTATCAGTTGATATTTAAAGTGTGCGGTGATGACATTTTATCCCTCTTTCATTTCATTAGGGATTAATCTGTCTGCCTTGATTTTCACTTGATTTTGCTGAGCTGTTTCTTGGCAGCCCCAGAGCTCCATAGATTTTAAGGGTTTAGCAGTCTCTCTTTCTCCTCCCTTCTAATCATTTTACCAATTCAGCCAAAGCAAATGATTCCCAAAATTTCAGAGGCAATTTAATAAAAGTCACAAAGTTTGTAGCAGGTCTGGAAAGCCTAGGCAACAAGTAGCATTTTGGCTACCAAATGTGATTGATTCCTGTGGGTTACAAGACCTGGTGCAAATTTTATTTATCGTATTACAGTCTCCCCATTGTTGGTTCACTATAAAACCCAAGATGCTAAACCACTTGATTGTATGGCAGAACTTGCTCGGAAAATGTTTGGGAAGCACAGTTATAAAATGATGGTCACTTACAGTCCTTTAGTGGTCTACAAGCCTAGGCAAGGTCCTAACAGACCTTTTTATCAGCGCAGGCTAGGAGAACCTCTACTGGACCCCAAAGCCCCTAGTCTTTTTGTTAATGATTAGAATCCCTTAAATGTCTGTATATATCTAGACATCTAGATTTAATGAACACATACAGACATTTCAGGAATTCCCTAGGCCGATGGCTGTAGTTAGTATGCAGAAGTTGGCCTTCACTAACATGAGTTAAGAATAACTGGCCTAGAATTCATGTTCTCATTTTCACTTGCATCTTCCTAAGATGTTGAGACTAGTGCCATAAAATTCACACTCTTTTCTGTGTCCTACAGATTATCCGTGTTCTAGAATGTTGGGCATGGTGTCCGGACTTATATCTGACTCTCAGATAACAGCATCTAGCCAGGTGGATCGAAACTGGGTTCCTGAACTTGCTCGTCTTGTGACAAGCCGCTCCGGCTGGGCATTGCCCCCCTCAAACACTCATCCCTACACCAAGGAATGGCTTCAGATTGACCTTGCAGAAGAGAAGATAGTGCGTGGGGTCATCATCCAAGGAGGAAAGCATAAGGAAAACAAAGTGTTTATGAGAAAGTTCAAAATTGGATACAGCAATAATGGAACAGAGTGGGAAATGATCATGGATTCCAGCAGGAACAAGCCGAAGGTGAGATGGAATTGATGGTTTGGGCAGAAATACATAAATACTTAGATACATATTAATGAGCAGTATAGTTGGGTGCATGTGTTACATGGGACAGTTTCCACTGTCCCTGGGATCTTTAGCAGAACTTGTCCTTACTGCCTGGACGTTGTTCTATATAGGGACTCACAAGAGGCAAATGCCTGTATATGTTATGTAGAACCAACAGAATCGGTAGGAAGTGGGGCTACAGTATCCTTCCATTTCCCTTTAGACTAAAATCCCCTTTAGTCTGACAGTTCTAGGGGTTGTTTGACAATGGCCCTAGTATAAATAATAAAATGGAATCTCAGGGCTGGTATTATAACCAATCCTGGGGGGGGGGGACCAACATGTACAGTTTCTGCTCTACAAGTCTACTGGTCCATATCAAGAGAAAATATGAAAACTCAAGGACTCATTCAAGTTTCCGTGTGTTCATGAAATATTCACATGAAATGTTCAACACTATTTCCCTTCAAAAATGTAAAGTATTTTAACAGTATTTAATACAAGAGACTTTTTGACATATTTTAAATATTCAGGAACATTTGTCCCACGTGCAGATACCAAGAGATTCAAATCAAACAGCACATCTCATAGCAAACTGCTTCTTAATACTCAGATAAGGCTGCTTATTAAAGGGGGAGTAACTGTTGCCTGTACACAAAGGCACAAGTGATTCCTTTCTTGAAAAAAAGAGAGATTTCATTTCTCCAAAGGGAATATTTCATGTTCTTTTCATCGCTGGGCAATTTTTGTTTACTTGCCTGCCTGCTGCCCCCAAATCTACCAAGAACACTGAACAACTGATATAACGCTAACATCGTTCTTTCTGTTTAGACATTTGAAGGTAATACAAATTACGATACCCCTGAACTACGGACTTTCGCACCCATTACGACCCGCTTCATTCGTATAATTCCTGAAAGGGCATCAGTATCAGGACTGGGTTTGCGTCTGGAACTGCTGGGCTGCGAAGTTGAAAGTACGTATCTCTCTCTCTCATATACATATACAGGTATCGGACCCCTTATCCGGAAACCCGTTATCCAGAAAGCTCCGAATTACGGAATGCCCGTCTCCCATAGACTCCATTTTAATCAAATAATTCAGAATTTTAAAACTGATTTCCTTTTTTTCTGTAGAAATAAAACAGAACCTTGTAATTGATTCCAACTAAGATATAATTAATCCTTATTGAATGCAAAACAATCCTATTGGGTTTAATTAATGTTTTATTGATTTTTTAGTAGACTTAAGGTATGGAGATCCAAATTACGGAAAGAACCCTTATCCGGAATACCCTTGGTCTCGAGCATTCTGGATAATGGGTCCTATACCTATATATATACTGTATATAAAGAACATTTTTAGTTAATTAGGAATCCATGTTAATGCTAGAATTAAGACTGGGCAGAATTGGAAAGCATTCTAACGTTCTATTGATACTGGTGGGAATTCCCTTTCCCCTACTCTCAGGTATGATACTTATTCAAGGTGGTGGCCAGAAAACCAACAGACAACCCCCACCCACATCTTTTTTTGGCCCAGTCGTGCATATTCTTTAAATAAATTCTGCTTACTGCTATTGATTTCAGTTCATTTATGAATTAAGATCTATATATCTAGTGTATTCATTAAAGACAAAGAGGGGGTTACATTATCCCTAATGCTTTTGCATTTAGCCATTGATAATCCATCTAAAGTCTAATCTTCCTCAATCTACTGCATTTAATAGCAAGAATATTAATGTTTGCCACAATGTCCTTACTTTCATATCCTGTTGATGGCCCATTATGGCCATTTGCGACTGTCATTATTGCTAATGTGTATAGTTAGGGCCCTGCATCTAGCCAAGTAAATTGCCATTCTGTGTTCTATACCTAATGGGTTAATAAATCAGTGTCAGCTCCGATGTATCATTAAAATGTGCTGTGATTGGGAAGTCAGTGTTCCTAAAAGCACATTTATGTACCACATGCACAAACGGATGGGCGTGCATTATTTAGAAGGATGTGAAAAATGAGTGTGTCATGTTGTGTTTGTATGTGCTCGCACGTGAGAAACGTGACTAGTAAAACTGGAAACTTAGCTTCTGAACTCATCAGTGATGTCAGGAGTCCCCTTAGCCTTGCTGGAATTCATGGGGAATCCAAAAAAAGATCAAAATAATGACAACAAATTATACAAGTGCCAGTATTACCCACAAAATGGATGTAATATCCCCCCCCCAATAAAGTAACCAATAAGTGTAATGGGTTTATGCAATAAAAGGCACTAAAGTTTGCCTATAGCAACTAATAAGTTGACCAGTAAATGGTACCTGCTGATTGGTTGAGGTGGGTTCCTGCTTCTGGGCAAACCCCATTTGTAACATATTGGGGTAAGTATATTACAAATTATTATTTTAATATAATCTAATCATTTCATTAATAGTTATGATGTCTGGTCAGGGCTGTGCCAGGTATCAATCAGGCTTGATGAAGAACCCTGTCAAGGAAAGTACATTGGGCCGTGAAAGTGTTCCTCTTCCAATGGGTCTACACAGGCCCCCCATGTGATCAGATCATTGGCATGGGTGGGCATATGATTGGTGATCAGATCACTGGCATGGGTGGGCATATGATTGGTGATTAGATCACTGGCATGGGTGGGCATATGATTGGTGATCAGATCATTGGCATGGGTGGGCATATGATTGGTGATCAGATCACTGGCATGGGTGGGCATATGATTGGTGATCAGATCATTGGCATGGGTGGGGATATGATTGGTGATCAGATCATTGGCATGGGTGGGGATATGATTGGTGATCAGATCATTGGCATGGGTGGGCATGATTGGTGATCAGATCATTGGCATGGGTGGGCATGATTGGTGATCAGATCATTGGCATGGGTGGGCATGATTGGTGATCAGATCATTGGCATGGGTGGGCATATGATTTGAACAACCCCCTGGTGGGAAAAGAAAGCAAAGATCTTCCTGTTTGGTGGCCTAGTTGTTTGTGCAGATCTTCTAGTGTATGGCCAGATTTAGGGAGAAGAGACGGGAGCACTTACTGACTTAATCAATAACCTAGGTGTGACAAAAATGAAAATTACCTTTTATAGATGATAGATAGATATAGTTGGATAGATAAAAAGGCATCCACATACCTGTATCTGTTACATGAAAGGATAACATTTTCCCATGATTGTTGCTAGTCCTGTTTTGTATTTGGGTCGGGTGCCTTAGAATGATATTAGATCTGAGTCCCATTATTAATTCAGACCTTGGGGGGAAGCTCTGAATGTTGCCGGTACAAAGGAGAGAGAGGGGTCTCGCATTGCATTAACTTGTATGCGCCGTGCCGCGGTGTCTCTGCTGGGAATCCACCAGCTTACAGGAGATATATGGAAACTTGATTGCTTTCCAGATAAGCACCAGGTCACTCTTTAATGAAGGAAAGGGAACGTATTGGAGCACTTTCAATCTGAAAGGGAAAAAAGAAGTAGAACAAAGGGAAAGAGGCTGCTGGCTGTACATTTTAATTCTTGCACAGACTTTATTGCAGCGGCACATGTAGGGCTCATCAGCTCCCTTTGTGCTGGAGGCTGGGAACAGAGCATTAAGAATATATTTATTGAAAAAAGATTTTCCCATTTACCCTGAAATCGACAATTCAAATCCCTTTGTATATAATATATTTAGACAAGCTATGGAAAAGAGCCACCAAAAAATAAATAAGTTGGTGTTTTGGTGCATCTGCCTTCCTTGATCCTTTTCTTTGGACTCCTTGTTTTTTCTGTTAGTGTTTACTCTATGCTCTGCGTAAGGGAGATTATTAGAAGAAAATGCACTCCCTATGTATAAATGTATATATCTGTGTTCCACTCACATGGAACCAAAACAAGTAACCTCCAATGAAGACCAATATGTGTTCTAAGGTTTGAACAACGCTTACCAATGGGATATGGCAGCACACACAGCTTTATTATCAAACCTGAAAGACTCCATGCCAGATACAAACTATAGTCTCATTATGGTGTTTTATTCACTTTCCAGCACCGACATCCATACCCACTACCCCTGAGGTGAACGGAATGGACGAATGTGAGGACGACCTGGCAAACTGCCACAGTGGCACAGACGAGGGCTTCAAACTAACAGGTGTGGCAATAAGCTCCTTTACACTGCTGGTTCCTACTGCACGAGTATCCATTCCAGGTTTCCTTATGAGAAGTTAATCAGCTGCTATAGAAAGATCTGTCTGCTGATAGGCTGGGAATGTTATGTAATAATCTATCCTATTCACATATATCCCATTAGAAGTCAGGGCGTGTAAACAGCATAGCTTCCAAATTAAAAAACAAACAAACAGGTTTCTGACATTTAAACGCTGTTAATGGGGTCCCCCACCCAAAAACTAGTCAAGAGTCAGAACTAGCAGTGCATAGAATTTAAATAGCCAGACAGATACTGATTTTAATAGTAATTACATTTACAAATAACTTTAAGACAAAGAAACACAGTTTTTGGTGAAATTCCCCTTTAATGAAGCAACTCCTCCCTAAATGGCAAACAGGGAAATAGGCTACCTAATCCCATAGCAGCAGTTTTTTATATGGAAAAGGGAGAATGTACTGGGGAAGTTTAATATTGAGGGGCTTAATGTTATAAGTCCCCTTCTATAATGACAGAGACAAGGGGATCTGCTCTTCCTGTTCTTTAAAGCCAGCTGACAGATTATTTCCAGCCTTTGCTTTCTGTTATAGAGATGCGACTACAGAGAGCACAGGGTGTATTGTCTCTATTATGTCTCCGATGCCTTTTTTATTTTGGCTGGGGATATTAACACCTGGAATATCACATATTATTATTATTATTAGGCAAAAATCACTACAGGAAAATTATATGTATGGTAATGATATGAAGAACCAGAAATAGCACAGGGATAAAATATAATAAAAGGTCATTAAAGTGTTCCACGTGCTCTCTATGTATATTAAAAAACAAATATATGGATGCTATACACACATCCAGTTATTTAAAGAATCAGTTCACATTCAGATTTAGCTTTTAGCATGATGTATTCTAAAACAATTTGCAACTGGTCTTATTTTTTATGCATTTTTTAAACATTTATATTTTTTGTTCAGAAACTGCAAAGTGTGGAAGTTGAACAACCGTCGGGTTGCTAGGGTTTGATTACCCTAGCAATCCTGGCCGCAGACAGGGAGACATAATTAAAGATGAATATTACAGAGCCTGAATAGAAAAAAGAGGCAATTAAATATAAGTATGACAATATAATTAAAGCCTCACAGTTAATCTGTCTGACTAGGTTCATTTATAAAGCACTTAAAGAGGTTGTTCACCTTTAGCATGATGTAGACATTGATAGTCAACTTGCAGTTGGTCTTCGTTTTTTTTAGTTATATAGCTTTTTGTTCAGCAGCTCAACAGTTTGGTATTTCAGCATCTATCTGGTTGTTAGGGGATTATTTACCCTAGCAACCAGGACTATAGGACTATAAATAGAAGAGGGCCTGCATTGAATTGAAGCCTCAGAGAGCAATAGTTTTTTGACTGCCAGGGTCAGTGACCCCCATTTGAAAGCTGGAAAGAGACAGTTGAGGAAGGTAAATACAGTTATGGGATCAATTATACGGAAACCCATTATCCAGAAAGCTCCGAATTACGGTAAACCTGTCTCCCATAGACTCCATTTTAATCAAATAATTCAGATTTTTTAAATTGATTTCATTTTTCTCTGTAAAAATAAAACAGTACCTGTACTTGATCCCAACTAAGATATAATTACCCCTTATTGGGGGCAGAACAGCCCTATTGGGTTTATTTAATGGTTAAATGATTCCCTTTTCTCTGTAATAATAATACAGTACCTGTACTTGATCCCAACTAAGATATAATTACCACTTATTGGGGGCAGAACAGCCCTATTGGGTTTATTTAATGGTTAAATGATTCCCTTTTCTCTGTAATAATAAAACAGTACCTGTACTTGATCCCAACTAAGATATAATTACCCCTTATTGGGGGCAGAACAGCCCTATTGGGTTTATTTAATGGTTAAATGATTCCCTTTTCTCTGTAATAATAAAACAGTACCTGTACTTGATCCCAACTAAGATATAATTACCCCTTATTGGATGCAGAACAGCCCTATTGGGTTTATTTAATGGTTAAATGATTCCCTTTTCTCTGTAATAATAAAACAGTACCTGTACTTGATCCCAACTAAGATATAATTACCCCTTATTGGGGGCAGAACAGCCCTATTGGGTTTATTTAATGGTTAAATGATTCCCTTTTCTCTGTAATAATAAAACAGTACCTGTACTTGATCCCAACTAAGATATAATTAATCCTTATTGGATGTAAAACAAGCCTATTTGGTTTAATTAATTATTTAGATTCTTTAGTAGACTTAAGGTATGGAGATCCAAATTACGAAAAGACCCCTTATCCGGAAAACCCTTAGTCCCGAGCATTCTAGATAATGGGTCCCATACCTGTAATTCAAAAACTATAAAAAAAAAATAATGGAAACCAACTGCAAGTTTCTAGGAATTGGGAATTCTATAACAAACTAAAGGTTAACATAACAGGTGAACCACCCCTTTAAAGTTGGGGGAACTTTCCCTTTAATGTCGGATCTATTGGTGCAAAGGTTTGTTTCTTCTGCCTTTCCGCCATATAGCAAAGGGCATGCAATGAAACCATGCCAAGGTAGCCGACTCCTCCTACATGAGCGCCACACCGGTGGAGAGGTATAAATATTGTTATTGTGCGTCTGTGTGTAATGAGAAATCAGGGACATACAAGTACGAATGTTTGTTTAGCTACCTTTTATTTAGAACGTATTGTTTATTGGAACCAGGTTTTTCGGAATTTCATTCCTCGTAATTGAGCACTCTGTGGCTTTAAATGCGCAAACAAACCCTGTCTCAAAATATACACAATTTAGTACCATTTAATAGGAAACATGTAATAGTGTTAACTTAAACCATATGTTCCCTGTTCTGCATTAACTTTTCTAAGTACGAGAATGGATTTTCTTAAGCTGTTTCTACTACGGTGATAGCAACTTCATTAGAATGCCGTCTCGTACCCGCCATAAAATCTTATGGTAGGGGCAAGAAGGCAAGCGGAACGCTAATAGCAGCGACAGCCAATCAGCAGCCTTTTAGCATTTGTCTGGGGGTGCTGGGATTTGTAGTTGAAGGTCCATATAAAAGTCTATTTCCTCTGGAACTCTATACTAACGCTAAGGACAGCCCTGCGCACCTTTTATTGCTCCCGACAGCCGAAACTAAAATGTGGTTTATTTGTAACCTGATATATTCACAATCAACATATTTAAGATCCTTTGCTCTATTTAGATAATAAATTCAATAAGAAAACACCATATGGCTGGCTTAAGCCCTTGTAATTCTTTACAGCTCCAGGTATATTACATGGGTGAACCCTTTTTAGTTAAGGTCATAATAATTAAAGTTTGTATTTGTGCCCCATAACAACGTGTTGCTATAAAGCCTCAATCACACAATAGACTTGCAATGGAATTCAGGAGAAGCAAGTCACTAATTGAAATAGAGCATATATTAAAGACATTCTATAGCCTTTGCCTTGATATTAGCCAAGGTCCCGTGTACAAGGCTATTGCTGTATAAGGCAGAAGGTGGAACTCAGAACCTAGGGAGAAGGGGCTGAACCAGCTGAATTTCAAACCTGTCAATGAACGACTCAGATTGCCCTTTTAGTTTTTTCAGTCATCAAGTTGTGTTCTTGGGGGTAATTGTTTCCTCTTCTTTTTGTCTTATATAGTTGGCACCACTGCACAGAGTACAGAGACACCAACAGTGGAAGCCAGCCCTGAGGAACCAGGTAAATAATCAATATATTCTTTAAATGGCGGTTTGAACCAAACAGGATGCTCCTTGAATGGATTTATTGATAATGTGTGTAGCACACCCATTGTGTGACTAAATAAGAATTGGCCTTGTTCTTCATGCATTGATCTAAAGTAGATCCACTGTCATCAATGAGATCGGGGTTGGCTTGGCCTGACAGAGTAGCAGACATTCTCCCAGTGGGACCACATCCATAGACAATTCCTATCAAACCTTTATTATTTCATCTATAGCTCTATATGACACCTCTAACATATGGCACTCTCTACATCTAATTGTTGTAACAATATCAGGTTTTCAGGTGGTTCCTAGAAGAACCAGTCCAACAATATATGAGATGATCAGAAAATGAGTTCTTATATTTTCATGTGAGTCATGAAAGTCACGTGACACAGATGGCGTTAATAATCATAACTGATGATTTCACTAAGAATTGTTTATGAACATATAAATATATATAAATTGGCTTTTGAGGATTATACCTGTATGCAATATAATCAGAGAGCGGTGCTAATTAGCTTTTCTGTTGCCTAGGGCTGGTCTTGACTCAAATAGTTAAGAGGCAAAGATCCAACCCTAAATTGAAGCTCCATGGCACTTTCCTCCTCTCTCCCTTTCTTTCCTAAGGCATCTGTTCTTGTTAGCTGCATAAATATTTTTTGTCCCTTTATCCGCATGTAAATTCTCCATGGTGAGGGGAGGAATGTGCCTTGTTTGTGTGAATACCAAACAGAACACAATTTACTATGAGCCTGGCTCAGAAAGCCCCCATTCAGACGGGCACATTAGAGGCTATAGCTTTCCTATTTGCAAACTTAATTAAACAGCATCGCTCAGATGGGCGCGAAGATCAATAGTTTGTTCTGGTGGAAAAATAAAAGGGTTCTTTCTTAAGGTAACGGCCTCCATTCACATGCTAAAGCACTGGTGTTTGCTCCACCTGGATTTCTCAATTACAGTTTTATTACTGGGGAGTATTTTCTCCACTTTAAACAGAATGGGGACTTTTCAAGGCCCATAAGGCAATTATAGAAGTGGCATTAGAGCTAGTTAAACGGGCATTGGAATTTAGCTTAGGTCACAATCGCCTTTTATCCCATAGCATTCCCAGCCAATAGTTTGGAATCAAACAGTGCTGAAGATCAGGTTGGGCAGACTAGAGGATGTCCTAGCGGGCCACAAACTGCTGAAGACCATTATAAAATGATTGTGTTGAAAGGGTGTTTTCCTGGGCCCCTTCACTCGCTTCACATGGTGTAGCTCCCAGCATCCCACCTAGTCCCCCCCCTCCTCAACCCAACGGGGGCCCAAATCTTACTTCATGACCAGAACCCCTATTTTTCTGACTTCAGCCCTGCGTATCGGACCTTTCCTGTAACCAGCAGAATCCGTTCAGTAAACAGCAGCAGGATTAAGACATGGATTTGCCTTGTGTTTTTAAATAAACCAGTGTCATGAGTGATGTGGGCGGCAGCGTTACGGTTAGGGAAACATGTCGTCAAATGCAACTGTTTCCATAATGTTTTCATAATGAGCCTGGGAACAAGACTTGACAACACTTAGGGGAAGATACTATTCCTTGGGGGGGTTGTTTAGTCGCATGGGGGAGCTTTGCTTGGTTTCAGTAACTCATATCAACCAATCAGCTTTGATTAGTCAGCTCGGGAATAGAATAATGGATGCTGACATTTAATTGGTTGCTGGAATGGGTCAAACCTTGTCCATGGAACTACAATCTATATATTCAGTATGACACAGTTCCTATTAATGATTTCAACTAAACCACTTACTGGGAATTCTCGCCAGCTATTATCCCCCCACTAATTGCGCTGAAATCAATCCTCTGTCAATTAAACTTGCCATTTCAAATTCCATCTGGTTGTAATGGTCAGAATTCAGAATGATTGTTATGATAAGTTATTAACACTAAACATTTTCTATTGGACGGCCTTGCAATATGTATTTTCCAGTAAGACATTTAAACCACCTTCTTGATGCTATGGACAGGGTTCATAGCAACCAAATAGCAATCAAATAGCAAATCCATTCCAAGCTGTGTAGGTAGCTCCAAATGGAGACACTGGCAGCAGTGAATAAGCCTGTATAAAGAAGTAGGATGAGATTGGGAGTGAATGTCCCTTTGTTGTCCTAGATATTCCTCTAAACCAGTGCTTCCCAAATGGTAAGGCTAGCTCCCCCATACGAAGGTTGGAGCAGTGGGGGGGCTTCAGGCTGAAGGTTAGTTAGAGTGAGATTTGGTGTGAACGCCTCTTTTATACACCTTGTTATGGGCTAAGGGAGGGCTAACCAAAGGCAGGACTTCTTTGATGAAAAGGTCTGACAACCTAAACCTAGCCTACAGGTCAGTAAGGATATGATTTGTAGAAAACAACTGGCTTCCCTAGATAGTCATGAATCTATAGCAGGGTGACAGATCTATAGCTCTGCTGCGAGCCAAGGGTGGCCACTGACCAAATGAAGAAACGTCTGGAACCCATTGTATTAAACTGGGAAACTTCAAAAGAAAAAAGGACAATATCAAACCAAAAAAATGCAGAGCAAAGTAAAATGTAACACCACTGTCTACATCATGCACACTGAAAAAACAATTGTTATTCCAAATTTGATTGGTCTCCATGGACTGATATTCTTTTCCTCCCATAAATTCCTTCAAAAAAATGTAGTTACTGAAATATCGAGCAGCAAAAACACATTAAAGCTGGGATGTCAGTGACACCTTCCTTTGTATCACCAGGGTGCCTACTAAAAGCTACAGGGGGACTTGTGTGAATGAGGCCAAAGAGACATTTAAACAAACAGTGTATCAAGCAGAAACATAGGCGACCCAATGGCCAGACGCCCTGTCCCCGTGCATTTCTTATATGCTTTCTGGCTGGCCGTCCCTTCAAGTAAAAGCAGAGAATTTGGCATTTTAAAGCAGAAGCAGGGACATTTGGCCATTCCCATGGGCTCATTATCTCACTTTTCAAAGTTCTATATTAACAGGGGATGTGTCAATATTTACCCAACACGGTGGTCAGTTCCATTGCCCCGGGCAGTAGCTGGGCACAAACTGATCCCCGCAGGGTTAAAAGTGCAAGTCTGTGGGAGGTCATTAGGAACCGTATGTAATGAATTAATATCTCTCATCGTGCCCTTTGTACCTGATGAATGAATAATAAAAATAACAAATAAAGTGATCAAAGTGAGGGGGATATAGCTTAATAACTGTGGGCTTCCTGTGAAGCCTCCTTGGTTTATATAGTTATTAAGTGCTGTCTGGGTTTGGATTAATGCTATGTATCCATCAGTGATTAATGGTCTTATTCTTTATAATGACCACTAGGCTTCTATTACAATAGATTTGCTTTTGTGAGATTATTATTACAGGTATATCATCCATTATCCAGAAAGCTCCAAATTACAGGACGGCCATTTTCCATAGACATTATTATTAATTACAATTTTGAATTACAATTTTGAATTACAATTTTGAATTACAATTTCTTTTTTTTCTGTTATAATAAAACAGTACCTCTACTTGATCCCAACTAAGATATAATTACCCCTTATTGGGGGCAGAACAGCCCTATTGGGTTTATTTCATGGTTAAATGATTCCCTTTTCTCTGTAATAATAAAACAGTACCTGTACTTGATCCCAACTAAGATATAATTACCCCTTATTGGGGGCAGAACAGCCCTATTGGGTTTATTTAATGGTTAAATGATTCCCTTTTCTCGAGGTCCCGAGCATTCTGGATAACAGGTCCCATACCTGTATTTATAATCATCCTTTGTTTGTCTAATACCAGTCCCATTCTTAGCTATTAACTGTAAAAAATATGAGTGGGGGCTGCCATATTGCTTATTGTATTCATAACCAGTTAGTACCAAGGCCTTCTCCGCTGAATGCTATAGAACCTACAGTGATCACTGTAGGTTCTATAGTATTCAGCGGAGAAGGCCTTGGTACCGACTGGACTGTCAGAGTATTAAAGAATCAGCAGCCCTTTCTTTTTACCAGCATAGGACTATTATTGTTATTAACATTTATTTATAAAGCGCCAACATATCCCGCAGCGCTGTACAATAAGTGGGTTTCATACATTGGACATACAGAGTATCATATAAAGCAATCAATAACCGATACAAGAGGTGAAGAGGGCCCTGCCCAAAAGAGCTTACAATCTACAAGACTATATAACAGATATATCATGTAGCACTATCATGTAGGTTACATGATTCTGGACTATCCCATGGAAAAAGAAACCATAGGGATGTATGGCCTTGTTCTCACGGAGGGGGCCCTAGATGTCGGGTTCTCTGGGGGTCCCAAAGAGGCAGCGATTTCCGCTCTAAATGACCTGTGCATTCCCAGCATACAGTCTGTAGCAGCTGCATTGTAAGCGGCTCTTCAAGGAACGCAGAAATCCCTATGGGCCTGAATGTCCTTCCTTGCGTGTTTGACGGGAAGTAAAGCACTTACATTGGGAAAGGATTTCCTGCCTGACGCAGTTCAGACTATAGAGAAATTGGCAATGGCCAGAAGGAAACATTCTTATTATTATTTTTTTTTTTTAAAGAATTCCTTTTCTGTCAAAGGAAAATCTAAGAATACATGAAGTACAAAGTACGCGGAGTGGAGGAAGGAAGTCTGCTTTCTAAGTCCTTATATGTCTGTATTCTTAAAAGGAATTGTTTTTCTGCGCTAGGCGGATACTTCCTTCCTCCAGTAAAATACAAGCAAGCCGGGAGCGGAGAGGATGCTGGGGACGCAAGCAGAATGCAATTGGAGTGCGGGCATCAATAGCATAAACAAGATTAGCTTTATCTAGCCCACACATCCTTCTATTCATCTTCCTATGGCTTTAGAAATAATAAATGCAATTACATTCGATAAAGCTACGGAATAAAAAGCCCAAATGTTTTATACAATCTCATAATGTCATCTAATGCCAGTTCCATTGCCATATACAATACTGGCGTTAGAGCCCAGAACTGGCCCGGTGCCCTTGTGAGTTCAGAGACTTTGCTTACAGTGCCACCTTGTGGGCCTTTCCATATAACATTCTGAGGCTCTAGCGGGGGCCATAGCGAATCTTCTTAGTGATATTAGTTTCATTACATTGTGCTCATGTTCATTAGTGGTGCCAAATGTGAAAATGCATTATAAAATATCATTATTATATTGCTCTTTGAAGCTGCAATTCAACAATTGTTGGGGTGCAGCTTCCCAGGCAGGATATATGTATTTAAAAATGAACCCTGATATAATGGATGAGATGATATGATTTCTTTGCTGTTTGTATTTACAGACATGACACACACTGACCTAGACTGCAAGTTTGGCTGGGGATCCCACAAGACCCTCTGTAACTGGGAACACGACATCGGCTCAGACCTAAAGTGGGCAGTGCTCAACAGCAAAACAGGACCAGTGCAGGATCATACAGGTAAATGGCATCAGAAAATATTTGGCATAAAATGGCATAAAATATTTGGTGGAAAGGCCATTGCATTGCTTTGGTATTCCGAAACCGCACAAAGTTTCCCAGGGCTTTCCAACGACAACTCCTATTGTTGCAAAAGGCTAAATATCTCACACATCACCAATGACAAAACATGAAGACCAATTGCAAACAATATCAATTTATATGTTAAGGTGAACACCCATTAAGGTGTAAATGTAATAAAAGTTTGCACCTGGTCTAGTAACCGTCTAACAGATTACCAGTAAGTGCTGAGCGGTTGCTCTGGGTAACAACACCTGCTACAGATGTATTATCACATTAACACTCGGTACCCCATTCAATGGAGACTGTACAGTGGGCAGCTTGCTTCCTGTGAGCGTTTATTTCAGAATGAATGTACTGGAACAGCTGACAGATCTCCAGCTCAGCTGGTTAGCGGCAGGCCAAGCAAATGCAGTTCATCTGTTAGCACAGCACCTCAGGAGCAGGGCCCGACCATATGTAGTAAGCCTGAGAGACTCATTAACAAATACCAGAGCAAGCCCACCATCGCCTGTACATACCATCACTCAGAGCATATAGATACAAACTGCAGCTTATCTGCATGTATGGCATGGCCGGGCTCACACATCTGCCAGCGCTTATGTTCTGGGAACAGCTTCTAAGGTGCCTTTAATCTGCTGGGAAAGGCAACATTCTCAGATATTTGCTGCAGTAGTCGGTGTTTGGTCTGGTGATTACTAAGTCGCAGCAACAATGGCTTCTCATCCTTAACTGTTTCCTTCTTGTATGCAGTCAGGGTTGGACTGGGGTGTGAAGGGCCCATCGGGGCTCCCGTCCCAGGGGCCCTGCAGGTGCACTCAGCCGGGCGCGTCCTCTAATCACCCCCCCCCCGTAGGGGGCCCCCCTAACCCCCCTCGCAGGGCCCCCACCCAACGTCCTCCCCTGAGCGCATAAATTGTCTATGGCAGGAGTGTAGTAGCCTTGTAGTAGCTGCTAATAAGTAGCTCTGTGTGTCTTTGCCCATAGACCCAGGGTCGGACTGGGGGGTAAAGGGCCCACCGGGGCTCCTGCCCCAGGGGCCCTACAGGTACCTCCTCCCCCACGCAGAGGCCCCGCTAACCCCCCTCGCAGGGCCCCCCACCTGACGTCCTCCCCTGAGCACGTACATTTAACGACTCAGGGGAGGAGCGGTCAGGCAGGGGGAGCACCGGCAAGGGTCGGGTTTGGGCTGCCAGGGCCCACCGGGATTTTTCCCGGTGTCCTGCCGGCCCAGTCTGACCCTGTATGCAGTTGCTGCATGGTGATCTCTATACTTAGGTCACAGACTCCTTTGGGTTGGATTTAGACCTTAAGGCCTATGGCATACAGAGGGGTTTAACACTGGAGAAACTAGCTCTCTCTTTCAAACGGGGGTCGCTGACCCCAGCAGGCAAAAACTATTGCTTTGTGAGCTTACAATTTTATTATTTTTACTTATTTATTACTTAAATAACTGAAAAACCACAGTAAAAATGAAAACCAATTGCAACCACTTGCTTAAGGTTCATCTAACAACCCCTTTAATGGTTTGTAGAAAAATCAATTTAATCTCCTAACTCTCCAACTTTTTTTCGGTGTATCAGGAGATGGCAATTTCATCTATTCCGAAGTGGATGAAAGACACGAAGGCAGAACTGCCCGACTGATGAGTCCAGTGGTCTCCTCGGCTCGATCTGCTCATTGCATGACCTTCTGGTACCACATGGACGGATCCCATGTTGGCACCTTGAGTATAAAGCTCAAGTACGAGATGGAAGAAGGCTTTGACCAGACATTATGGACACTCAGCGGCAATCAGGGGGATCAGTGGAAAGAAGCCCGTGTTCTTTTACATAAAACCATGAAACAGTACCGGGTGAGTGTGAGCTCAGTGGGGACCAACTTACTAGGTCGGGCAGAACAACTCAGCTTCATTCAGTATTAACCAGTACAAGCCAGACAACTGGCTGGGAAAAGGCATAGAAACAAACTGTATTGTGGTTATAATAAGGATCCTATACATAAATGATGGTGATGATAATAATCAGTTCCTTTGCCTTCATTATTAACCGATCCCTTGACTCTAACCAACTTACCATTCCTTCTGTGCTATAGCCTAAACATTCCCAGCTCTGATTACATAAATCTCATTATATCACTCTAAACTGTTTGGAAATTTTACGGACACTTTTTAATTATTTCTTTTTTTGCCTCTTTTGTATAGGTTATTGTGGAGGGAACTGTTGGCAAAGGCAGCACTGGTGGCATTGCAGTGGATGATATCATTATTGCAAACCACATTTCAACTTCACACTGCAGAAGTAAGTGATCGGTAATGGCCAGTCACTTAGTGTTTCTCCTGATATAGGGTCTCTGTGCTGGGAAACTCATTGATATGCTTGTTAATTCACACGACGAACCATTATAATTAAAAAAAAAAAAAAAACATATTTATTGATCTGGGTTCTCATTCAGAAAAGCCAGAAATATATAAGGATAGATATAATATTGCAAGCAAGGGTGCCCTCTAGCGTCTGTTTAACATTAACGGATATCAAATGGAATTCCAAATGTTTTTTTTACTATTCAAAGTACTTTTTTAAGTGTTTGCCTGTAATGCGAATGCTTTAGCAAGATGAATGCTGTAACAAAAGCCAGCTTAATTATCCTTAATAGTAATATTAGGCAGCTAAATAATATAAAGTTCATGCAAAGTGAGATGTTTATTACAAATACAGTTCATGGCAAAGGCTGGCAGTGTCTGGGCAATCATGGAATGAACAGCAAAGTTCAAAAAGGCAGGGTTCTAAAAGGACATTTTGCATTAGAGCAGATGGTGTTGTCTTGTCAACATTGTGCTGAAAGCACTACATTGTCACAGTGCTTTCCTATATCTGTCAGAAAGGGCTGAGGAATATTTGCTCTGTACACACTGGCTCACTTGAATCAACAACCATGGTGTGAAGGAACATTGCTACACTTTTAGCCCCGGTTCACAGCGTTTCTCTTACTTGTTTTACAAAGGCCTGACGCATTTCTCATAATGTGCACCAAGGCCTCACAACCTTCTAATGATGTGCACCAAGGCCCCATGCATTTCTCATAATGTGCAACAAGTCCTTGTGCTTTTCCCTTATGTGCACTAAGGCCTCACTCATTTCTCAAAGTGCACCCAGAATTTATGGATTTTCCCTAATGTGCACCCAATTCACTTCTTATACTGTGCACAAAGACACTCACATTTCTTATAATGTGTACCAAGGCCAAAACATTTCTCATGATGTTCAAGCATCACAGATTATACAACAATAAGGTTCTCTGTTTATTTTAAAAAAAAAAATATCTATCCCTGGGTGCACCAGATATGCCTATAGACCGGATGTGGGGAAGGGTAACCATTGGGCACCAAACCATGTTTGAATGACAGTTCAACAACAAATAAAAGGCTACAGAATATTTTGTATCTTGATTTGGTTGACTATTGTTTCTCACATTAAATCGTGGTTTTTTTTTTTTAGCTCCAGAAATAGATGATTCTAGCAATAAAATTATCGAAGAGAATTCTGAAATCGATAAAACAGGTAACCTTCTATCCCTGAGATTTCATTCACTCTATGATCTATTGATGTGCATTAGGTAGTGTTTGTTTATAGTAAAGCTCTACCGTGTGGTTATCTTTTATTCTGTGAGAAATTGGGGGGGGTGGAAGTGAAAAGTGTAAAAAAATATATACCGGACAGTGTGCAGGAATGATCTAATCATCTTAATTGCTTTAACTGAACAATATTATTCCTACTACCCTGTTTCTAGCAGCAGGGCTGCTTATAAGGTTGGGCTGCATTTTGTAGCTATGTGTATCCAAACAGCCATAAAAATAAATCCTCTGCTTTCTTCCATATGAGTATATTAAAGCATTTACCAATATTCTGTGCAAAAATCTACTAAAAAAAAAGTCCATATAACTATCCAATTCATAGCATTTATAAAATCTAAAGTGACCCCTGTGGCTGGTTTAATGCTTCTTAAACTGTATTAGAAGGGGTAAATGTAAGAAAAGACCTAAATACATACATATATATATATCTTAAACTGTATTAGAATGGGTAAGTATCATAGCATCTCCAGTATGTCTGCATCTTTCTCTAATAATGAATAATAACCAATCACATATTGTTCATACTGCACTAAACCAATAAAAGCTAAATGCTGAATGGTTAGCTATTTCCTACACTCACATCAACTTAAAAACTTAACTTTTGTGTCTGTTTCCAGGATCCACACCCAATTACGCTTTAAATGAGTTCAATGAGAGCATCTCCAAGAAGCCAGGAAATGTGCTGAAGACATTAGACCCAATTCTCATCACCATAATAGCAATGAGCGCTTTGGGAGTACTTTTAGGAGCAATCTGCGGCGTAGTCCTTTATTGTGCCTGTTGGCACAACGGGATGTCGGAAAGAAACTTATCAGCGTTAGAAAATTACAATTTTGAACTTGTGGATGGCGTCAAGTTAAAAAAGGACAAATTAAACACACAGAACTCATATTCAGAAGCATGAAGCTACGGAAGGAGAAAGGTTTTTGCCGACACATTAAAAAGACTTCAGTCCATTGGCATCGAGGGCCAGTGATCTCTTACTGTTCAGGCTATAATGTGCGTTGGAGGAACGTGAAGCCAAGCTTTTCTCAGGAGCTTCAGTGAATATACCTGCTAACTATGGACGTATATACAATCTGAATCATTGTACAGATGGCATTTCTGTTTTCGTTTTGTTCTGAATAATCCAATGCTGGTGTTGAGACCAATTACGATCGATTTTATGGTTTGTGATCTATGTTGCGTTCTGTTCCCCTGCTATGGATCACAGAATACCTTGGGTGGGGTTCTTCGGACGGATGTACGGTCTTGTATGTCTGTACCCACAATACCATTGGACATGCAGCACGGAGGTTTCTCCATGTCTCGTGCATATCTGTTTGTGCTGTGTAAAGCAACTATGGGTCAGGGAAACCCAGAACTACCACTATAATATCTCAGACTTTATTTTTCCTGATTTGAATTTTCAAGCAAAGCTCTACTGTACCGTTGCTTTGGGTGTTGTTCCGCAAGCGAGTTGCTTAAGCCGTCTATACGACACATGCACCACCATCCCATACAAGTGGCAATAGAAGGGCCCTGGCTGCCCTTACGGAAATGTTACTGGCACTGGTTAGTGGATGTCCTCTCAAGTGCCTTTTTTCTGTTTGTATTGGGTTTTGACTGTGTTTTTCACAGATTCCAACAATGTTTTTTCTTACAAAGCCCAATTCTGGAACTGCATTAGAGTGGCTAGAAAGGAAAATGTACTTTTTTTGGGTGGGGGGGGGAGTTTGGCCTCTTAGAAGACAAGGTCTAAACGAGTTCTGTCAATGTGGCTGATGAGTTTAATTCTGAGCATATTTTTTGTCTGTTGGTGAGTTTTATTGTAAAAAGCTGCAATATCCTATTTTTTGTTGTTTTTTGTTCTTTTTAGAATGTATTTAACAATCGATACTCGCTCAGAGTAGACTGAGTAAAAGCATTTGCCATAGTGAAACAGGCCGAATGCCGCATCTTGCTGGGAAAGACATAGAAAGGAAAAGGCCTGAAGAAGGGAAAAATCTAGCACTTTCCCTACAAAGTCTAACTTTGGTTTCTATTAGGATGTTGGAAGACGCAGTATCATTTTTTTCTATTACCTAAAATGCATTAAAAAAAAAAATACTGGGGCTTGGAACACATTCAAGTGTTTAAACAACGAAATAAAATGGCCGTAGGCCTGAAATACCATGCTGCCTTGCAACGACTGTCCCCTTAGTAAGTCACTTGAACCTTTGATGTTGGGTTTTGCCAACCACATCTGCAATTTAGTTTCATTTATTATGCTCAGTCTGGGAGATCTTATACAACCAAGATGTGCATAGAACACAGGAACAATTCCTTCCAACATTCCCCTGTAAATTGGGCTGCGGGAATTTCATCACAGCCTGCAAAATATTATGCTTATAAAGCATACTTATTTCATTTAAATTGCTTCAATTTGAACATTATGTGGGATGCTGGGATGGCTACAGGCTGCCCAGGTTTGCAGTAGACCAGGATACCATAGTATATGCCCAGCAGTTTAGCATGACCAGGTCATTGGACAATTCTATAAAATTCACTTAGCAAGACTGAACTGATTTAATTTAATTTAAATGCAATCAATTTCCAATCAGTGCAGCAAAGCAAACTGCATTTTATAGAAATGGCACTGATTCTGCTGGTCATCTGGTCGCCTTATTCTATCGCTGTCTCTGGAGTAGGTGTCAGTAGATGGTAGGAACACGTGATGCTTAACCCAACAGGAGTTTATTGGTTGTATCAGGATTTCCTCCAATCACCTGTCTAGTTTGGGAAGTAGGGAATATATGTGGCCCGTAGGCAAATAGAAAGATTCTCCATGTCCAGAACTTGCAACTAGCTGACTAGTAGGTGCCATGGTGGTTGTCGTCTGGAGAATAAGCAAGTTTTCCTTGACCATATTAAGCAATATGGCTGCTTCTACAACTGTATGTGCAGATAAGGAATATACTTTGGAAACCTTGCTATGCCTTTATACTTTGATGTCTATTAAAGGGATAATGAATTAGAGATGTTTAGCGGGCGGGAAGCACGAATGAAAAAAGGGACAGAGAAGAAATGGTGCTATTTTCTGATCAATTTGATATGATCGCTTGTACGCAAATATTACAAAGGTGCAAAAAAAATACAATACTGTGAGCAGGCATCTGCCTCTTTTTTAGTTGGGGTAAGTCTACCCCTTGAATAAAACTACACTATTTTATACTGATATTTCCTTAAATGCACATAAACATAAGGGCATAGCTCATACTGTACATTCTGTCCAAAATGGTCACCGCCATTTTGCTGGATAGAATATTTTCTTCTATTCTCCGTCAATAAAATGTTAACAAGATGCAGTCAGTGGGGGAAAAGGCGGTTTTAGGGCAGTGCTGAATCACAGACAAAAAAGTTGGGGTGAACAGGGTGGACTGGAGGTGTGGCCTAATATCTACTTTTTTTTGGGGGGTTAAATCAAAATTGGCTCATAAGAGGTTAAGATACTGGTAACGCTCCTTAGCACATTGTACTGAAACACTTACTATGGGACTCTTAACCATTTTCAGGGCATTTGCTTAGTGTATATCTACAGTAGTTCAGTGCGCTTATACTGACTTCTTATAATCATCCATTTCTTCATTTGTATTCGGGTCTTTGCTGGGTCAGGAAGCAGAGCGCTATTTATTTGAAGCCCTATATCACAGAGGTTAGTAGCAGCTACTTGTGGCTGCCTAGAAATAACAGATTTGTACAAGTAGCTGCAACTAATTCTATTATATTTGACCACATTGTGATGTTGGAAATGTTGAACTTGCACGAACGAAGGTAAAGACAGGAAAAAAATGATACTGCGTCTTCTAAAAGCCGAGAGAAAGGAATCTTGCACTGAAATCTATATTTAAAGTTATATGTTAATAAAAGTTATTAACCCCTTTGCTGCCATAGGATACAGCCACACACTCTAAGGCATGGATGAGCCCTTTGGCAGCAAAGAGGATCCTTTGTAAAGGCAGTGTTAAACAAAAATAAAAATGGTTCATTTATATTGTTTTAGATTATTTCATAATTTTTTTAAAAATGTAAAATACCTTTTTTTTGTTTTCTTTTTCAAAAACGTATTAAAAAAAAAAATCTTTTTTCCTTGTAGTAAAATGATTTCATTTTACTTGTATGTTATTATTGCTTCATGTTTTGTACCATCATGAAAATTTGTGCAAATTTTTTTACAGAAATTTTTATTTTCTATGACAATATGACACTTGTAAATTGTTGTTTTGGAATGAACAGCGAAGCCTTAACTTTGAAAGACATTTGTATTCTCGGACACAGAATTGCATAAGATCACACGATAATACCGAATTGTAACTCAAATCCCAAACTATGACTACTACATTCCAAAGATACAGTTGAAATAAACATTTTCATAAGATATTGTATACAATGACTCTCGTGTCATGCATTCTTATTCCTCGCCAGAAGGGGGCAGTGGTTTATATACTGATAGTGAAGCACTGTAGGAGCGGTAGTCATGTTCGGTCATGGTTAGCCCACTTTCATGAAGATAGCCCGGATTAGAAGGCATCTTCTAGAAGGGAATCGCCGAAAAAGACTCGCGAGTCTTTTTCGGCGATTTGCGCGAAATCGCGCCGCCGCGTCTGCCATCCCGCCGGCGACTTACATGTTCGCCGGTGGGATGGCATGGGATGGCAACTCGGGGAGATTAGTCGCCCGCGAACAGGGAGTTTTATCGCGGGCGACTAATCTCCCCCGTGTGCCAGAGCCCTAAATCAGCATCCGGTGCAGCTTGTTGGAGCAGGTAGGAAAACAAACCAAAGAATCAACTACAGAGGTGTAAAGGGTCCTAGCAATTGACTGCACCATCAAGTATGGCGTGGAGTTAAGGTGGCCAATATCATCAATCAGTCTTTGGGTCAATAGTACGGAGACCATAAGAGTGTTTGTTTGTTTAGGCTAAAAGCCTTAACAAACAAAGCAAAGGGAAAGGATAGAAGGAATTCACATCAGCATCAGGTTGAGCTTTTTGGATCAGGTAAACCACAGACAAACCACAACTGTGTTAATGCTAAAATTGAGGAATATTGGCCTAGAACATAATATTTGTAATTGGATAGAGAACTGGCTGAAGGATAGATTACAAAGAGTGGTGGTAAATGGAACATTTTCTAATTGGACCAGTGTGGTTAGTGGAGTACCGCAGGGGTCAGTCCTTGGTCCTTTGCTTTTTAACTTGTTTATTAATGACCTGGAGGTGGGCATAGACAGTACTGTTTCTATTTTTGCTGATGAAACTAAATTGTGCAAAACTATAAGTTCCATGCAGGATGCTGCCGCTTTGCAGAGCGATTTGATTAAATTGGAAAACTGGGCAGCAAACTGGAAAATGAGGTTCAATGTTGATAAGTGCAAAGTTATGGTAGAAATAATATAAACGCAAGTTATACACTAAATGGTAGTGTGTTGGGGGGATCCTTAATGGAGAAGGATCTTGGGGTTTTTGTAGATAACAAGTTGTCTAATTTCAGGCAGTGTCATTCTGTGGCTACTAAAGCAAATAAAGTGCTGTCTTGTATAAAAAAGGGCATTGACTCAAGGGATGAGAACATAATTTTGCCTCTTTATAGGTCCCTGGTAAGGCCTCACCTTGAGTATGGGCAGTTTTGGGCTCCAGTCCTAAAGAAGGATATTAATGAGCTGGAGAGAGTGCAGAGACGTGCAACTAAACTGGTAAAGGGGATGGAAGATTTAAGCTATGAGGTTAGACTGTCAGGGTTGAGGTTGTTTTCTCTGGAAAAGAGGCGCTTGCGAGGGGACATGATTACTCTGTACAAGTACATTAGAGGGGATTATAGACAGATGGGGGATGTTCTTTTTTCCCATAAAAACAATCAATGCACCAGAGCCCCCCCCTTTAGATTAGAGGAACGGAGCATTTGAAGCAGCGCAGGTGGTTTTTCACGGTGAGGGCAGTGAGGTTGGGGAATGCCCTTCCTAGTGATGCTGTAATGGCAGATTCTCTTAATGCCTATAAGAGGTACCAATTTGTTTGGGCAGAGGAACAGCAGGAAAGGAATTGAGTTACCACAGACTGGCCAATGGTGTATCGGTAGATAAATTGGCAAAAACGTCTGACTGATGAACAGGTCAGTATCCACAGTACAAAGATATCAGTCTGGGTCATCTGCCCAACAAAAATGTTTCCTATATATATATATATATATATATATATATATATATATATATATATATATATATATATATATATATATAGTATATGGCAAGCACTTGTCTGATGTGCCATATCAGCCATAGCCATAGACCATCATTGTATAACAGTGCACAGTGTTCAACTGTTGCCCGGTAAATGCCACTGGTGAGTAAAACAACAACGTATCTGGAAACATCTCTAGGAAACATTATAGACTTATTATGTAATATAAGGACACTAAGTTTGCCCAGGAATAGTAAACCATAGCATTTATTCAGCAGGAAGCATTCATGGTCACTTGTTTAAAAACAAACATCTTATTGGATGGTATTGGCTATTGCTCCTGGGCAAACTTAGTAATTTTTATTAAATATAGGGGTAAGTTCAGCTGTTGGTGGTGGGCAAGGAAGGTAAGAGAAGGCTTGCAGTAAATGGCTCTATGCTGGCTGTTTTTTATTGTAACCCAATTAAACTCCCTTGAAACAAGAGATTCAAGCGATAAATATGATGTTTCATACAATTTATAGATGAAACATTGATCTGTTTTATGTTAATTTGATAGGGGCTGCAGTGTGGTGCATAAGCACTCCTTGTGAAATTCAGTCATTGGGCTCAAAAATCAACCAGTGTAATATGAACATTTTTGTGTTTCGCCAAAAACCCATGTCTTGATAAACGGACAATGAAGGTTCCTTACGGTTCACTAATATATCAAGGAAAAGTACAGCTATTTGTTCCAAGCATTAACAAGGAATCCTGGGAATTTCAAACTCAGTGAGATCTTAAATTAATAATTCAGCGCATCCCCAGCTCATTTCACCGAAAGAGGGTTTAACCAATCTGGCATTCTGGAAGTGGCAGTTCTATTAGAGAACACTTTCATCTTCATGTTAGGGTCAAGATATAGCAGGATAAGGACATTCTTGTAGAAGTGATATGTGCATACCTTCTCCAAATGGAAGCGATGCAGGGCAAAGATCAAGTACCAGTTAATCCCAGTGTAAAGTGAGTGCTGGTACCGACAACTTCAATCCCCTTGTTATATTCACTGGTAGGAGAGGGGAATCTAATGCCTACAACTCCTTACTCCATAAATCCTTGTAAAAGTGAAAGCTACTAAACAACTTCTTGTCTTTGCATCGTTATCATGGATTTAATCCAAGCAAGGCTGGTTTGCCCTGGAGTTTCACAGTGGTTTTCCTGGACAAAGTCCAGATCCCTAATAGTTTTAAGCAGATTTTGCTTGACTCTGCTTGTCTATAAATCACTCAACATTTCCCCCATATGAGGACTTAAAGGAGGACTAAATCTTAACTAAAGAAGTGGGCTAGAAACATTGCACATTATATTTGAGCTTCTGTACCAGCCCAAGGCACCCACAGCCCTTTAGCAGGGAAGATCTGTGCCCCCAAAGATGCCCCAGTAGCCCCCCATCTTCTTTTCTGCCGATTCCCTGCTCTGTGCTGCTGGCACTTACCTGAGCTTAGGGACCCACTCACACTATACTGTATATATAGAATATAAATGTCACACTATACTGTATATATAGAGTATAAATGTCACACTATACTGTATATATAGAATATAAATGGCACACTATACTGTATATATAGACTATAAATGGCACACTATACTGTATATATAGACTATAAATGGCACACTATACTGTATATATAGAACATAAATGTCACAACATATGGCTGATAAGTAAATAATTCAGATTATAAGTACATGGCTCAGAAACCAGTGCAGTTAGTATCACCCCTGTAGCATCACCCTCTATGACAGGCCAACCTTATCTCTGCTTGATAATCTGCAACGACCCCTAAGCTTAGCTTCCCTACATCTACCCAGAGCCCACTGAGCATAACAGATTCCACTATGGTGACCTCCTGTGACAACTTTGAAGGAATTGATTATTATCACTAAAGAGATGCTCAACCTTTAGGCTGGTTCAATAAGTTCAATATATAAAATATGTCATTTCTAGCCATATTCATTTTAGAATTTAGTTCTCCTTTAAAAGAAATGGGGTCTATATACCTGTACATTATATAGATGTTCTTGGGCAGTTACCCCTTTACCTTCCCCTTACCTGCCTCTAAGCAGAATATTCCAGATATAGCTTGTACATTCTGCTGCCCAGGAATCCCAATAATCTACCCCCTAAGGTGACACTGCGGCTCTAACATCAGATATACTGTAGTTACTGATAACATTTAACCCTGTCCAATTTTGCCACTCATCATAGCAGCTGTGCCCTAGTATTGCCAACTTTATAAAGTAACTAAATAATGTTTTGCTGTCAGCATCTTCCCTACTGTCAGTATCTACCTATGGCCATTCAACTGATCTTCTACAACATCTCCCACAACTTTTGACAGCCTTTGTAAATCAGTGGGAATCAGTGTTTCATTTTAAAAACTAAAGGGCAACTTTGATATAAAATGTAATTGTTGCTATCTTTCCCCTGCTGTATCCTGCTATCTTTCAATCTCCAACTATTCTCTGTGGAGTGGGCCAAGGGCAGCCATCCTAATAAAAACTGCTTGAGACAATTACCTTCTTTTTCATCCTGGTCACTGGCCTTTAGGAAACAGTACAAAGCTGGCAATGGCGGGTCCCATTCCTGTCACTGTAATTCGTTAGTTTGGCTCAATGGTTAAACAACTGGTTTACTCTGATATCACCCACCATAGTCATTTGGCCACCTTTGGGAAATGGGAAGATTAGTCTCCTGCGATAAATATTCCCTTCTGTGGGCAACCAATCTCCCCAAAATGCTTTTCCAACGGCACTAATGTAAGTTGTCATGGGAATTTACATTTTTCATAGGTACCCAAAGTTTCCTTGCATGGAAACTTCAGGTGACTTCTGAAATAATGAAGAACTGAATATGTAATGCCACAGGCAATTTACATTATTGCGGGTTGAAAAGCATTTTTGAGGGATTAGTCACCTGCAGTAGTGAAGATTTATCTCAAGTGACTAATCTTCTTATGTGCCTTAAGCCTTAGGGCAGTGATTCCCAACCAGTGGCTCAGAAGCAACATGTTGCTCACCCTTGGGTGTTGCATCCAGTGGCCTCAAAGCAGGTGCCCATTTTTAAACTTTTGACATGGAGGCAAGTTTTGGAGGCATAAAGACCATGTGTACTGCCAAACAGAGCCTCCTGTAGGCTGCCAGTCTACATTGGGCCACCAAATAACCAATCACAGCCCTTATTGGTCACCCCCTAGAAAATATTTTCATGCTTGTGTTGCTGAACTCTTTTTAAATATAAATGTTGCTCACGACTAAAACAGGTTGGGATCCCCTGCCTTAGGGCAATGGCCCAAAGGTAGATCACTCACCCAAGGTTAATCTCGCAGGTTACTAATCTTCCCAAAATGCGGCACAATCGTTGCTTTGTTTCCCAAACTAGTGTGAAGTTTCCTCATGCAGAAAATTTTGTGTGACTTCGGAAAACAAAGCAGTGCTTTTGCCTTTCCACCAGTGACTCACTTTAGTCAAAAGGCTTTTCAGAGAGATTAGCTCCATGGTAGCTGAGATTAACCATGAGCGACCAATCTCCCTGTGGGCCATTGCCCTTAGGGCCAGGGCTAGAACTAGAGTCAGGCAGCAGAGGCCTTTGCCTCAGACACAACAGGGTGGGGGTGCAATAAGAGGGGTAACATAGGGCCATGTAGGGTGACCCCTGGTGGAGATTGTCTGTAAGATGGTGGGTGGGAGGTCAAGCAGGCAGGGTGCTGGGCATAATAGTGTTGCCTGGGCACCAATATTAATTGACCCATTCTGTTTAGGGCTATGTATTTGTTGTGGACAAATTATGCTCTTCTTAATACACTCATTGTCATGATAATGGGGAAAAGCACAATTAAAAACAAATAGGAAAAATAAGGAGCACTCACGAATACTTGAATCAACATTACCCAGAGGCCTGTCCCTGCAGAGTGGAATATCAACAACTTATTTGTGATTAAACATGTTTGAACTATACAGCGAAGAGCCAAACAACGTGCAAGGGGTCAGTATGTAATTAAGCTGCCCAAGATTGCCCGCTGCTTCAATTCTCCCTCTCGTATCTGATACTCATTCACATGTATGCTGAATACAGATATAATTACACATATTTTGAACATCTCAATGCAGCCAAAAAAAAAAAAATTAATTAGGTGCTTCTCCCAGCTAGTAACCCCCCCAGTGGTGTCAATCCAATCTGTACCATAGCCAAACAGAATACTAATTCCTTGATTACAAGATTAATAGGTTTGACCCTATGTGGTTCCATATCCGCGGATGTGCGAAAACAAACAAGAGAAAATAAACTGGCATGAAATTTAATGTTGCATCCCGTTATACTGCATCCTTTAATTATTGTGACAATAAAATATAATTACTGTGCACACTGAATAGTAATCTGAGATCTACCCCATTAATCTTAATTACCACAATATTCGACTATGGCATTGCCGCAACGGGCGCTTCTTTGCTGTTTGTTGCATTGGGTGTTTGGGTAGGACATTAAAACATTTTGAACATTAAAAGGGACGGCATTTTAATTAACAACAATCTACCCGACAGAGAACTGTAGATCAATTGTACTATAATTTAATTCTGTAAACACCACAGCTATGGCTAAAAAGATTCATTAAAAACGATTCATCAAGTTCAATATTTTGTTTAAATAGTTCCTACAAAAACGGGTAGATTTGGCCCCTTTAGACCGAGTCAGTAGCTTATCTGCCCATGTATCGGGCCCTGTGACAGGCCCAATTGACCGATATAGGAGCAATGTGGTATATACAATACCCAAGTCCTCAGCGCTCGTTACTGATGATCCGAAAAATGTGAAGTCTAGGGGCACATTTACTAACCCACGAATCCGAATTGGAAAAACTGAAGCTTGAATGAATCCGAATGTTTTGTACTCGGCGCAAAAGCTGCGAAAAAGGCGCGACTTTTCGCGCAAGTTTTAACGCTACGAAAAAATCGCAACATTTTGCGCAACTTTCGCAATGGCTACGAAAAAGGCGCGACTTTTCGCACAAGTTTTAACGCTATGAAAAAATCGCCAGATTTTGCGCAACTTTCGGAATGGCTACGAAAAAGTTGCGACAATTTTCCGCAAAATACCGATCATTACGAAAAAACCACAATCGGACGCATTCGGCCCGTTCGTGGTTTAGTAAATGTGCCCCCTAGTGTTTGTAATCCTGGCCGAAAATCAGCAGGTTTATGGACTGTATCAGCTTGTTGATATGGTCCTTATTTGTCAGCCTCACCAAACAAGAGGATATTTCAATGTATGGGCAGCTTTAGATTTTAACTAATGTAGATGAGCGCTGTCCAGCTTCCATGTAATTGCCCGGTTATTAATTGTACGAGATAGAGACCGAATTATAAAAAAATTATGACATCCTATATAGAACTTACTTGAGCTCTTGGGCAGCCATGAAGGGCCACATCAATCATGTAGGGCCCTAATACAGACCTAGAGGAAGGTGCCTAAGATGCTTCTAATAAAAAATCAAAAAACTGTACAAAAAACAATCCCATAATGAAATTTGTGCTGAAGAGTTTATTAATACAATGAATGGAAGTGCAAGAGACCCAAAGGTCACACAAATAAAACCCTCTTATGACCCATCCACTGAGCACTTGCATTAAGATGATTTGCTGCACTTGGACTGGGCTAAAAATCCTTAACAAAGTGCAGAGTGCAGATTGAATGCAAGGGAGCCCAGGTGCCATTTGCCGTAGGCACGGGGGTAAGTTCGAGGCTCCCTATCACCTTGCTCCCACTATAGATGTCTGAAAGAGTATTAACTCTAGTAGCCTTATACTTTCGCAATCACTAAAAATAACACTTTTTTGAAAATATCAACTGTAGCTGCCAGTCATTCTGTTTCTGGGAGAAAAGTCACAACTTTACAGTTACTGCATATATTGCTTCCAAAAATCTGAAGTATCTGCCCCACCAGCCTTTCTCAAGCTCACCTTCTCATGCACTACTATTTCTCTCTTTTTCTTCTTTACCCTTCCTATTCTTTCTATTACCATATTTTTATCCTAGAAATAAAGTAATAGGAAAGCGATGACAATAATACAGGCTTTCCAGTGTATGGGGAAGGACTGTGCTATGTGTAAGCATGCTAGAAGAAAATGCTCTGTGCTACTGTAATAATCCCCACCCCATTAATCAAGTGGGACTCCTAATCTGTTATTACAAATGGTTTCACAGGGTACAGAGCTGGGACAGGAAGTGAAAATAAAAACTTTCTAGCTTCATTAATTGGGAATGCAATACAGGTATAGGATCCCTTATCCGGAAACCAGTTATCCAGAAAGCTCAGAATAATCGAAAGCCTGTCTCCCATAGACTCCATTTTAATCACATTATTCAGAATTTTAAAACTGATTTCATTTTTCTCTCTAATAATAAAACAGTACCTGTACTTGATCCCAACTAAGATATAATTACCCCTTATTGGGGGCAGAACAGCCCTATTGGGTTTATTTAATGGTTAAATGATTCCCTTTTCTCTGTAATAATAAAACAGTACCTGTACTTGATCCCAACTAAGATATAATTACCCCTTATTGGGGCAGAACAGCCCTATTGGGTTTATTTAATGGTTAAATGATTCCCTTTTCTCTGTAATAATAAAACAGTACCTGTACTTGATCCCAACTAAGATATAATTACCCCTTATTGGGGGCAGAACAGCCCTATTGGGTTTATTTAATGGTTAAATGATTCCCTTTTCTCTGTAATAATAAAACAGTACCTGTACCTGATCCCAACTAAGATATAATTACCCCTTATTGGGGGCAGAACAATCCTATTGGGTTTATTTAATGGTTAAATGATTCCCTTTTCTCTGTAATAATAAAACAGTACCTGTACTTGATCCCAACTAAGATATAATTACCCCTTATTGGGGCAGAACAGCCCTATTGGGTTTATTTAATGGTTAAATGATTCCCTTTTCTCTGTAATAATAAAACAGTACCTGTACTTGATCCCAACTAAGATATAATTACCCCTTATTGGGGGCAGAACAGCCCTATTGGGTTTATTTAATGGTTAAATGATTCCCTTTTCTCTGTAATAATAAAACAGTACCTGTACTTGATCCCAACTAAGATATAATTACCCCTTATTGGGGCAGAACAGCCCTATTGGGTTTATTTAATGGTTAAATGATTCCCTTTTCTCTGTAATAATAAAACAGTACCTGTACTTGATCCCAACTAAGATATAATTACCCCTTATTGGGGCAGAACAGCCCTATTGGGTTTATTTAATGGTTAAATGAATCCCTTTTCTCTGTAATAAAAAAACAGTACCTGTACTTGATCCCAACTAAGATATAATTAATCCTTATTGGAGCCAAAACAATCCTCTTATTGATTTTTTAGTAGACAAGGTATGGAGATCCAAATTACGGAAAGACCCCTTATCCGGAATACCCTTGGTCTCGAGCATTCTGGATAATGGGTCCTATACCTGAATATGCAGAACATGGCATACCCCACTGAAATCAATCCAATACCTGAAAAATAATTCTGGGTGTCCATTTACATAATGTACATGTTATTAAATGCTGCACAGGCTCCTTATATGATTATTATAAGATGGCTGCATAGGTCTATGGGCAAAGTCACACAGAACTACTTAGTAGCAGCTACTTGTCAAGGCTACTACACTCCTGCCATTGACAATACTGAGAATTGCCTCTGCTAAAACACACATAGACAAATATCAGTAAATGATCAGCATTGTCTATTTCTGTAGCTGTGACAAGTAGCTGCTACTAGTAGCTCCGGGTGACTTCACCCTTAAGCATTAATAGGCAATGTGTAGCTTTTTAGATACTGGTTCTGTGGGGTACAACAGGGCCAGACTGGGAGTAAAAAGCAGCCCTTGCAAAAAAATCAAAGCAGCCCACATATAAATATATATCTCCAAACATTACATTATTGGCAAATGAATACGTCTTTATATGGCTGAACAGTATGCATAGATTTACCAAACTGTGGCATATAGAGGCACCAAAATGAAAATAGTGCATATGAATTTTGACGTCTGACACTCACTGGCTGCTGCAATATAAGCACCCGCTACGTTTATTATGGAGACTCTAAAAAACCATATATTTTCCAAAAGTACACATTATGACAAAACCAAAATGGGTAAATAAGTCTTTGTACTGCAGACTACCAAACTACAAGCTATGCTAAACTTTGTGATTTTTATAAAAATGTTAAAAATTGTCACAAAGCTTGCATTTTACCACATTATATACCAAACATTTTGTAATTTTCTAACATAAAACATCCTAAATATAAATACTGGGGGTCTACTGAACAGTTTGATGCACAACATGCATAGATTTACCAAACTATATGGCGTACAGAGGCACCAAAATGTATATATAGCAGGCAAAATTTGGGCAAAAACTAGTAGGAAGAGCAATGCAGAATGCAATAAAATCACTAAAATCCAATAAAACCACTAAAATCAATGTTTTTTTTGCCTAGTGTAATCAGTTATCAGTCTGTATATTTTGCCTTGGCCAAATAAGTTTTACAGACAGAAACAAGCAAACACCACCTATGCAGAATTGAAAATGCAATAAAATGGTTAATGCAACAAAGTGACTAAAAATGCCCAAAAATCACCAAAAATGTAATATACGTAATCACTAAAATAACATTTACTGTAATGTGTATGACCACCTTTAGTACACAGTCTGTATGGTGTCTGGGCTGTGCTACTACTGCAACTCCTCTGGACTAGATACACTCAAATAAAATATTGTCAGATATTCGGAGCATGTATGGTGGGCGATCGATATTGGCAAAAACCTTGGATATTGGTTATCTTGTTGATTAGCCAGTGTGGAAAATTTTAATCAAGCGCCTCTGAAGGTGCAAGAGCACCCATCTGAATCATCAGATAGGGGCAGAATTGGTTTGGTTCTAGCTGCATATCTGACAATTCAGCTCTGAACATCAGTGAAATGGACCAACAACCTTTCCTGCAACCAATGGTTCCAGAGAAGGGGCTTGTACTGCAGCTATAGGATAAAAGCACGTAGTGAGCTTTACAGACTGATAGGTAAGGAAGCTGGGAACACTCACATCAGAACGTGGACAGTTATAATTGCACAGTACCTACGCTATGATTTGTGGCAACCGAGTGGCCCACTAAAATAAAAAATAGAGTGGGCCATTTGCTGCCAGTCTGCGTCTGTGGTAAAATAACTTATTGAATTTAGAGAAATGGAGGGCACTCCTGGCTAGAATATCCTTGCCAAAAATATATATACAAAAAAATCAATAAAGTATAAAGTATCCAGGTGCTAGGGTTTCAAAAATCCCCCCATAAGAGGACTATACACATCAACAAAACCCCACACAAACCCTGCACACCAGAAAAAACTTCCCCAGGGAGGTATTTATAATTAAAAAAACATTTTATTCATCTAAACATGATACAGAAAAATGTATCAACCTTTAAACATTGTACATCCATCAAAAAGCAAATACATACATACCCCCAGTGAAATAACTGAAAAAAAACAATATGAAGGCAGATACTCTGGATGAGAGAATACCCTAACGTTTCGGCTCAAACGCCTTTGTCAAGGGAGCTGTAGTGCCCATGATTAAATCCACAGTTTTTAAACCTTATTTGGCGCCAAAAATCGCCGTCTAAGCGCACGCTCGGGTACCATGACGTCACTTCCGCATATGACGCTTCTGCGAACATTATATTCGCCTCCGCGTCATTGCGCCCCATCTATTGCCTATGTGTGTTTTCGCATATGCGTAACCACGCACGCCTAGACCCATGCGTAGAAATGCACGCACACCATGCGCAAACACGCATCCATTATTAGCTATGTAACCTAGCAGGTGTACCTAGCAACCACCTTTTCTGATTACAGATTTCTTTACAAATATATCACCTTTCCCAAGAAATATATTCACATATAGAGATACAATCAGCATACAGTATATACATATTCTCTATAGAAAACCTTCATTTCACACAAAGAGTGATCATGTGACTAAAGTGCACAAGTGTCATAAAAATATAAATATAATAAGATACAAAGGTATATTAAAATTTGCCAATGTAAGATTACGTGATAGTTGCTAAACTCAATCTTTTTAACTGTGTAATTACATAATAAGCCCAATTTGTTACATAACAGTGTCTATACTCATATTCATAACAAACAATGTTAAATATATTAACCCACAATATAATCAATATTCAATACTGATAAAGTGCTTGTGCATAAACTCATGGATATACACTTACATTGTTAAAACACAAAAAATACACATATTGTCCATTTTAAAACCATTCCCTATCCCCCAGGACCACAGAGAGACCATCAGTATACTCCAAATTTCCAAGTACGTTCTCACAGTTCAATATCATCCTTCTTTATTTCCATATCTTTGCTGTATATGCATCTCTCTCTCCCATGAAGAGGGTCAAACTGGAGGATTAAAGAATACTCATAAATACATACATATAATCATATATAAGTTAAACCCACTAGAGAAAAAAATATTCCCTACTTATACCACAAGCTGAAGTCAAATTAGAGATCCAATAAAGACACCCAAATGCATAGTGATAAAGCTGGCCTTAGATCTCTCAGAAAAATAATGATTATTCCCTATCCTCATTCAGGCCATCAGGTGAAAGGGAATTTAATCTATAAATCCATTTTAATACTCTGTTTTAATAACAATTCCCTATCCCCCCTCTTTTGGGCACATGCACTCTTTCTATACCAATATAGCTGAGCTGACTGACCTGTGAATATATTTCTTGGGAAATGTGATATATTTGCAAAGAAATCTGTAAAAGGTGGTTGCTAGGTACACCTGCTAGGTTACATAGCTAATAATGGATGCGTGTTTGCGCATGGTGCGCGTGCATTTCTACGCATGGGTCTAGGCGTGCGTGGTTACGCATATGCGAAAACATGCATAGGCAATAGATGGAGCGCAATGACGCGGAGGCGAATATAATGTTCGCAGAAGCGTCATATGCGGAAGTGACATCATGGTACCCGAGCGCACACTTAGACGGCGATTTTTGGCGCCAAATAAGGTTTAAAAACTGGATTTAATCCTGGGCACTAGAGCTCCCTTGACAAAGGCGTTTGAGCCGAAACGTTAGGGTATTCTCTCATCCACAGTATCTGCCTTCATATTGTTTTTTTTCAGTTATTACACTGGGGGTATGTATTTATTTGCTTTTTGATGGATGTACAACGTTTAATGGTTGATACCTTTTTCTGTATCATGTTTAGATGAATAAAATGTTTTTTTAATTATAAATACCTCCCTGGGGAAGTTTTTTCTGGTGCGCAGGGTTTGTGTGGGAAAATAACTTATTGAGCCACTCAGTGAAGCCAAACCCTGAGCAGTATTAGTGCCCTGGCATTGATATATATTTTATAGATGGCTGCACTTTAATGAGAGAGAGTAGCTAATCTGTTATTTTGAGCACTGGCCACAAGGTGTCTCTGTGTGAGCGTTTTACACAAACAGAAATTCGTCAAATTAGTTTTCAATTCTATGGCTATTATTTATTATCCTTAATTTATATAGTTCCAACATTATATAGGGCTTAACAGAGATTATTAATCAGTCCCTACGCCCAGTTTAAAAACATACATTTTTGGTAAAAGGAGACCCCCAATAATCTAGCATGAGTCCGATGTAATCTGTCCAGCAACTCTAGGGTGCAATTTCACCTTGAACTTGCCCTTTAATCAAGTCACAGTTCATTATCCAAAGGTGTGTAGGGACCCATAGGGTTAAGCTCCCTATGGCTTTACTTCCCTACTTTTCCTTATCTGTACTGTTATTGGGTAGACCCCCTTTACTCAGGTTACAGTTTCTTAAGCTATCCCTTACAGGTTTAGCCATTTAACCACTCCCCTTGGCAGACTATATAGTGTCTTGCACAAGGAAGTGTTTTCCTCTTTGGCTGCTGATCTGCTACCTGAAGCAGGGCTCCATCGAGCCTGGGTACAGATCTGGCCCAGTAAGCCACATATCCATCCAAATTAAGTCGGGGACAGGGCCCCGTGAATGAGGAAAAGACAGTATAGCAGCATATTTCATAGCACCCTCTAGAAGTGGTGAGTTCAGACAGAATTATACAGAAAGAGCAGCAATTTGCTCCATCCAGGATAATAGCAAAGGAGTAGTCTTCCTAACAGGCATTACTGGCCTTAGATTAGGGACACAGAAGTGCTAGGGAAATAGGTTAGCAAATATGCCTTGCCCTAACCTCCACAAGAGCATGGGACTATGCCGGTGAGCTTTCCTACCTACCACGCTGTTGTTGTTCTACCTGCCCAATCCTCTTGATGAGAAGGGATACCCAGGGGAGCATCATATTTCTGCTATTAATCCATTTTACATCAACTGTATAACTGCATACTGTATACCATCTATTAAGTGAGTATTGAAATACCCTGATTACCTTTGTCTTGGACAAATAAAGTATTATCCAGTTCATTCATAAGAATCCTCTGGCGTCCATATCTATCTATCGCACCACACTACTTCAGCTAGTTGTAGTTCAACAACCCCTCAGCTCCATTATATACCTCCCACGTAGCGGAGGCCCACTCCTGTGCATTAAGGTCGCATGTAACACATGCTCTACAGCACGCTACTAGCCTGGGTTGGCCATATTATAGCCAAATAGGTGTTACATTTGGCGCCCAACGTGCTTTTTGAATCATATTAATTGATTTTTCTAATCCGGAGCCATTGCCTTGAGGGGACTGAGTAGTTGTGTGTGTCACTTTAAATTTTACTGACAGGCTCTGCCGGACGCATTAGGCAAAAGGCGCCGCAGGCCTGATCGTATTTGCAGTGTACTGATTGGCCGTGGGTTCAGGCTTGTGGATTCTCCCCGAGTATTCCCATTGGCCGGTGGACTTGTCCATCAAGTGCTGCTGACTTTGGCGCTCTTTTCCCCGAAATCCCGAGTGAAGCAGACCTGTTTACGAGATTTCGGAGGGGGGAGGAGGGGCCTTACGTCACCAGCGCCATTTTGTGGAGAGCTTTGCAAGGAGTGAGACGTGCGTGTCACTGCGCTACATCCTGCTACCTCAGATAGACCCTGCGGCTGCATCGGGTACTGCTGACACCGCTCCACATATTACCACAGGTGACTGCGCGGCTGCGAGTCACCGCTTCTACTGTGCATCCACACCAGCCTACGCCGCGGACGCGGGTAGAGATTAACGGTAAAAGGGATTGGGATAGTAACCACTGCCTGACCAAGCCGCATAGCGGGGAGGATAATCCGGAGTGGGAAGCCATACCCCTGGGGCACAGTCGGGTGCTGCACCTTGCCCAGACGCGCCTACGCTGGGCACATCACAAATAACTTTTCCATTCTGCTCATATTACCTAGACGCGGCTGCGCTAGGATAAGCTTGCGGGCAGAGCATACATTAAAAGCTCCCTACCGTTTACCCAAACTAAGGGTTAGGATACTGCGGAGCAGGGGAGGCAAGAACTTTCCCCAACATTTGGTGCCATTAGCTACTACCTACACGCGGCTGCGGTAGGATATCACCAGGCACCCAAGCACATTTCCAAGCCGCATAGCGGGGCGGACCCTTTAAGTGTGCGCATTTACCAGTCACCACCACTACCTACACCTAAGATGGCGGATGAGGGGTGGGACGGCTGGCCAGACCCTGAGGCACCGGAGGGGGCCCAGGGCTTAGAGATGGCTGACCTTGTGCCACAAATCAGCAAGGACAGATATATTTGGACCGGGACTTTCTCTAGAAAATCCTTATCAGCCCGCCGCCACGTAATGATCCCCTGTTGTGGCGGGTGTGGGAAAGATTCCGAATGGGTCTTCAGGGAAGCCACCATCAGGTGCCCTGGATGTCTGTTTCCTTGTTGGGCAGGGCCTCTTACAGTAAAAGAGGAAGAACCTGCCATTCCTGTCCAAACTGGGGAGCCTGTACCAGATGATCTCCCCCGGGTGTCATCACCCATACTGCTGGGCCACACTAGAACCTCTTCAGGGCTCACTTCACCTGCAGTCTCAGATTCCCCTAAAGTGGTTGGGGAGGGAGTGCAGGCATTGGCCCAGTTAAAAATATCTACACCCCAAAGCGAGGAGGTCAAGTCTCCACCAAAGGGGAGGGGTCGCGGACGTACCCCAAAACCAGCTACCATGGCTGGGCCTGGACTTGCAGCATCACATAGCAGCTCATGCCAGGAAAGTCAAGCATCGGATGACAACAAGCCCTCCAAACGTTTCCCAAAACCAAATTGGAACGTTATGGAATTTAGTTCTTCTGCAGATAGCCCAGACCCTGAGGATCAGGGAGAGCCATCATCAGTCACTCCACCGCCACCATACCATCCTCAACAAGGAGAGGAGGAATTTTGGGTCATGCCCGGCCGGGCAGATCCCTACAAATCACGGTCGGTGTCCCGGGTACAGCGGGTTATAAACAAGCGTGTCCTCAAGGAGTGGGGGTACTATATGCCGTATGCCCCCGAGTGGGTATACGACGAAGTAGACAAACACCTCCAAGAGTGGCTGTACGGAGAACTGTTAGAAAAAACCGATGTCGGATCGGGTGGCATATTTCATTCAAATGCTGCCAAGAGGCAAAAGGACTTGGAATTCCTTAATGCTACTCTCGCTGAATGGTGGTTCGGGAGAACCGTACTGAAGCACTGTGTCAGAACCAGCGGGAAACTTCAGGAGGACAAGGTCCATAGCATCATGGCCAAGCTCCCTAGTGGCGCAAAGATCAATAAGCCGCATCCATCCTTCTACAGGTCCTACGAGGACATTCGCAAGAAGTTTGGGGAAAAGGAGTGAAGTTCCTCCAGGGTGATCCACTGCTTATTTTGCTGGACCCCTGTCCTAATTTTGGGGGTTGTTCACAAAGAGACTCGCTCCCTGGAGCTAGAGGTGAACTCTACCACTGGTTATTAAGTTGAACAGTTATAACCGGCCCCGGATGTCTAAATTCTCAGTTAAACCCTATATGGTTGAGGGACTGTTTCCCTTGGGGGCACTGCTGAGAACCCTTGTTTTGTTGTAAATAGTTGGGTGAACAACCAAAAAGACTGCTGCGCCCATCCCACTACAACTTCTATTTTCACCTGCCTGAAGGGTAGGACCCCTTGCCTAATCCACACCACGAAGTGCATGTCGAGAGATCCATGAACACTGGGTTTGGGTGGAAGGCCTGGACTTAATAAAGTTGATGGGTGGGATTGTGTCACAGTCTTGAATGTTAACCCAATGCAACATTTCTTTACAGCCAAGTATGGGCCTGGGAACCTGAAACAGCAGGAGTATTTCCCATGTGTGCACCGGAGTGATCCAACCGGACACTCAAGGTGTATGTAAGTCAGTAAAAGTTGCTGTATGTGCCTAACTTTTTCTTCACAGTTATCCAATGTACCCAGGTATACCTCTGGCTAGGATACCAGAAGCGGATGTTGGTACTGTTTATATTTTTGCACTGAATTCTTGCACTATGTTTATTGCTTGAAAGTGTACTTATGGTTATTTACCATTGCCGGGTCGGAATGGATTCTTCCCCGGGTGAATGTAGGGACCCATAGGGTTAAGCTCCCTATGGCTTTACTTCCCTACTTTTCCTTATCTGTACTGTTATAGGGCAGACCCCTCTATACTCAGGTTACAGTTTCTTAAGCTATCCCTTACAGGTTTAGCCCATTTAACCACTCCCCTTGGCAGACTATATAGTGTCTTGCACAAGGAAGTGTTTTCCTCTTTGGCTGCTGATCTGCTACCTGAAGCAGAGCTCCATCGAGCCTGGGTTCAGATCCGGCCCAGTAAGCCACATATCCATCCAAATTAAGTCGGGGACAGGGCCCCGTGAATGAGGAAAAGACAGTATAGCAGCATATTTCATAGCACCCTCTAGAAGTGGTGAGTTCAGACAGAATTATACAGAAAGAGCAGCCATTTGCTCCATCCAGGATAATAGCAAAGGAGTAGTCTTCCTAACAGGCATTACTGGCCTTAGATTAGGGACACAGAAGTGCTAGGGAAATAAGTTAGCAAATATGCCTTGCCCTAACCTCCAAAAGAGCATGGGACTATGCCGGTGAGCTTTCCTACCTATCACGCTGTTGTTGTTCTACCTGCCCAATCCTCTTGATGAGAAGGGATATCCAGAGGAGCATCATATTTCTGCTATTAATCCATTTTACATCAACTGTATAACTGCATACTGTATGCCATCTATTAAGTGAGTATTGATAACCCTGATTACCTTTGTCTTGGACAAATAAAGTAATATCCAGTTCATTCATAAGAATCCTCTGGCGTCCATATCTATCTATTGCACCACACTACTTCAGCTAGTTGTAGTTCAACAACCCCTCAGCTCCATTATATACCTCCCACGTAGCGGAGGCCCACTCCTGTGCATTAAGGTCGCATGTAACACATGCTCTACAGCACGCTACTAGCCTGGGTTGGCCATATTATAGCCAAATAGGTGTTACAGGTGTCTACCCACAAATTGTGAGCAATGAAAAACTCCATCCCTACACTTTCTATTCCTCCTTTGGCTACTAGGTGGAAGCCTGTGTATCCAGTTTAGCTGATTAGTATATGTGTATTATTGGCCCATAGGGTTAGTGAACACTTCCTGTCGGACTGTGATATAGTGATTGGAAATGGGTGGCATTTCCTCTTTGTCCTTCCATTGTTGAACCAGGAGGATGTGTTTGAGGAGCCTGGATTCAACAAGGCCCAGTAAAGCAGGCGGTAGATATCCCCTAGGCTCTGCAAGCCAAAGTGAAAGGCATGTAGTACTGACAAGGAAATCAGCCTATATTCTTCTCCTTGATTCATTACTGCTATAGGGGACCCTGAGTACATTTGCTAGAAACCCTAGAACGGGATCCCCAACCTTTTTACACTTGAGCCATTTAGATGTAAAAAGTGTTGGGGAGCCACACAAGCATGAAGTTCTTTGGGGGTGCCAAATAAGGGCTGTCATTGGCTATTTGGTAGCCCTATGTGGGCTGCTGGCCTGCAGGAGGCTCTGCTTGGAGTAATACTATGTCTCTGGGCTTCCAAAACTTGTTTCCAAGTCAGAAATGTAAATATGGAAGCCAGGGGCAGGCCAAGCTGACCGGGCGCCCTAGGCAACGCAGTTGGCCACTCACCCCCGAACAGCGTATGCGTGCCAAAGCACAAGCGAGGGGGGGGGAGGTGCAGGGGGGGCGTGATCCGAATGGTCATTGCCTCCACTGCTAATGACAAGCAGCGGGGGCAATTACAGAGTAAGAGGACTAGGGGTAGGCAGGAGAGGCTCCTGCCTGGAGCCCCCCAATCATTGCACCCTAGGCAGATGCCTCTTCTGCCTACCCCTAGTTCCGGCCCTGATGGAAGCTACTTTGAGGCCACTGGGAGCAACATCAAAGGTGGTGGCGAGCAACTTGTTGCCCCTGAGCCACTGGTTGGGGTTCACTTTTAAGTTCAGATCAGCGAAGCTGGGGGAGTGGGTCTGCTTCTCTCAGTTGGGAAGAAAACCGCAGGCTGAGAGCAGTGTAGCCAAAACTCTGTGTCCTAGCCCATAACCTGCCAAGCTATCCCCACAGCAGTGTCTCAGGACCTTGCTCTGCCTCTGACTGTACTGACAGTTATCGTCCACTACTAATATTGCCCCATTGCTCACGAGTATTAACCCTGTGGCACTTTGTTACTTTTGTTTTGCAAGAACCTCTGGTGACCTTTATTTTATTTTTGCACAACATCAAGAGAGTTATACGTTAAAAACACCCCCCAAATTGATGAGTTGTGGATGTGAAATAGAGACTTTTTTCAAAAATTCTGCCAGTCTGACCCAGTGTCGGACTGGGACCTCAGGGGCCCACCAGAAAACCCTAGGCCCATTCTCTAAACTATTTTTCCTTCTTTCCTTGCCCAATCTCTTTATTCTCCTAGTCTCTTGTATTTACATGCTAGCATCTATTCTTCCATCTATTTCTCTACTTTGTTCCCATTCAGAAACAGGGAATGATCATGAAGCAGGCCAAATAGTCAGGAGCAGGAGAACCCACTTACACCTGGGCTTATAGCTTAAACTCAATCACAACAGTTACCTGATGCGGGCGCCAATGACCCCAAAACTGCTCAATTCAAAAATTGGTTTTCTATATATATAAACTTGATTTATATATCAGCTTTAATATAATAAAGTAATTTACTAAGAAAAACATAAATCCATATTCATTTCCCTTTCAGTAGAGCAGCCTGCTACCCCTATAAAGATCTGCCTTCTTTTTCCTCCTTTATTCTGTAAAAGCAGATACCAGCATAACTGCCAGTCTCTGTGGGTCTGTGAGTCAGAACTGTCCTGTTTGGATGAATTACAGGCTTTTTTATGTCTCTTCCTTAGTCTTCAGCATCAGATGCTCCTTGCCACAACCCTGATCTGAAGTCTCATCATTCATGAAGCCTCATCTCATATACCACATCAAGGTAAACCCCATATGGTGCTCCTAACTATTTACCTCTGGTCATTTTTCAAAGGCTGGCACTTCCCTGCATAGTAGCATTTCTTGGGATAAGTGTTACTATACAGGGAAATGCCAGTTATAACTAGTGTCATCACTAAGCACCATTTGTAAGGATATAATTTACAGGATATTCACAGCTTTTGTGTATTATAACATATTAATTTTAATTAAATATTCTGAAAAAAAGCATCCATTCATATTGCCTGCTCAACAATTCAGCAGACTAATGCTGGTATTTATGCACACTTTTAAGAGCCAGGGTGGAAAAACAATTCTCAAGACATTAACCATTTCTCCCTGCTAGAGATGTATAATAACCCTTTTTGGCTGCAGCAAATCAATAGCATAGGGGAAGGCTGGGCCGTGCCAGTGTAAATAGGACTTTCCTTCCTTTAGTGAAGTATTGTACAGAGAAGATGAATCAAGGACAGGAAACTGAATCAATTGGCTCTTAACAATAAAGTGAGTGCTGTAAAAGAAAAGGAAATGGAAAAAATGCTTGAATAATAGAAAATTAAATATTAAATTAAATGTCATTGACATTAATGAATGGTTTATGTATATAATACAGAGTGGAAAACTGAATACCCCCCCCCACCACTCTTTATAAATAAGAAGACTTGGGATAGAGACTAATAAAGTGCACCTAACATGGGGCAGACAGAATTCACCAAAACCTTTTGCATGTAGGGAACATGAAGACGGATGTCATAAGGACCTATGTCATTACTATGTCACTACTACAGTGATGCTGAAACTGTAAGCCATTTTAGTCAGGTTATTATATAAAATATGGCATTTCTAGCCATATTCATTTTTAGAGTTTAGTTCTCCTTTAAACCTCTGGCTCCATCCTTAACTCATGGCTGTATTTAGACACGAGGGAATGATAGGGAGTGTCCACAGTGCCATGGGGAGCAGGCCTGGGTTGGCAGGGCCCATGAAGGCTGGGGCCCACTGGGTTTTCACCGGGTGTCCCAGCCAGCCCAGCCTGACCCTGGTACCCTTGCAGACATCCTGAAAAGGTTATAGGGGGTTTAGGCCATGGAGTCCCAAGATGAGACAGTATGGGCCATGTAGCTAAGTCCTAAGATAGGACAGTATAGGCCATGAAGCTTAAGTCAGATATTCTACAAAGACCCAAAGACACAAAACAGCCTTAAAATACCTCCAAGAACTGATTTAATGGGCAAGTACAGAGTCTTAGCTTTGCTTTATAGGCATTCTTACAAAGTAATAGGTGTTGCTTCAATAAGCCCCCTGCATCCCACACTAATGGGCTTAATACTTAAAAACTCATCCACATTCTATTCATTACTATAGGACTTTTTAGCAGCATATTTATCAAGTGATGAGTTCTAATTTTTACGCATCACGTCAAAAAATCCCATAGGAATGAATAGAACATGGGTGAGTTTTTATATATTATACTCTAAACTCACATTTTGATAAAACTGTCCCTATGTCAAGGGTGTAGCAGGTTACTGCATGCACCCTAAAAAGTATATTAAAAAGACTTTTTTGTTTGTTTGTATTTTTTGCATTGTTGGCATTTTTAAAATCAACAAATGAAAACTAAAGGGCAAGATGTGCAAAATCACCTTTCATCGTGAGTTTGTTTAAGAAACACAAAGGCTCCCGGTGCTTAGCAAATAATTTAGCAAACTGGTACCTCTCCTTATATGCCAATAAAGCCCTATGAATAAAAAACCTATTAGGAGATGTATTGTGACTGCAATGCAGAGCCCATGTGTGACTTAAGGAAATAACAGGCTAATGCTTTTGCACTCTGGGAAAATGTATATGCATTATATAGTGGTGGAACCACAAATTGAGTGTGTAGAATTGGGCGAAATGTAAAATCGTTATATGTACAATTGAGGTTTTTACTGTATTTCATGAACAAGCAGTATAATCAGTCCTTGGCCACTAGAGGGCGCGCAAGTCACCAAGGAAACATCTGCAGAACAAATCCAGAAAGCAAAACACTGGCAGACATTTGTTATACATTTGGCATCTACAGCATTTTCCATTGAGGAGAGACTGGAAAATATTACAGTAAAATTATAAATATCTATGACCTACGAGTGATGCTTTTTTGTAGCGCCATTTCATTTGCCAGTCAATAACAATAGCAATGGCTACTTTGTGTCTAACTGGGCTGCACTTGACAAACCCAGCCCCAGGCACTGAGAGTAATTGCTTGGGCCCTATCATTCTGCAACATTGCACCCCTTATTACCCTTACAATTGTGCCCGCAAGTGTCTGACTGGGTTAAAGCACTTCTTTGAAATTGTAAAGTTGAATAGTCTGACCTTATAACAAATACTCTAAACCTTAGGCTATTCACTACTTGAGCCTCATGGCGGGAAGCCCCAGAGTTTGGAAATCTTTTGGTCTAAAGCAGAGGTCCCCAACCTTTTTTACTTGTGAGCCACATTCAAATGTAAAAACAATTTGGGGAGCAACACAAGTATTAAAAATATTCCTGGGGTGCCAAATATATGCTGTGCTTGGCTATTTGGTAGCCCCTATGTGGACTGACAGCCTACAGGAGGCTCTGTTTGGCATTATACTGGGTTTTTATGCAATCAAAACTTGCCCCCAAGCCACAAATTCAAAAATAAGCACCTGCTTTGAGGCCACTGGGAGCAACATCCAAGGGGTTGGGGAGCAACATGTTGCTCATGAGCCACTGGTTGGGATGACTGGTCTAAATGCAAAAACTCTCTATATATGTAGCAAAATGGCACCCATAACCTTACCAAGGTAAACAGGATGGTGAAACATAATGAATTAGGCACTTTATGTTCAGGCTAATTATAAACGGAGTTAACTTGCAATGACATGTAAAGTCTTTTATGTAAAGACACAAGAGCAATGATGCAGGATGACGCTGCATCCCTCCCAGCATTATATATGAGAAAAAGGTTTTTTTCATTAGCTGACGCTTCTATTAAATTTTTGTTTTCATAATAATTCAAAAAGATCATAAAGCACAAAATTGTCTTAGAAAACATTTTATGAGAGATAACTACCACATGCCTTTATATTTCTCTGAAATCTAAAAGGTCAAGTCTCTCAAACATCTCTTTTCTGTAGGTCCATAATAAAAGCCTTCTCTAAAATGTTGAAACAAAAAGTCATAGATAACACCAAACACAAGTGTCAAAACACAAAATGAGCTGTTTTGATTGGCTGCAATAACAAGAGAAACTGAATGCAGACTTGAGTGATAGAAACGAATACTTATTCAACAGATAGTTTATATCATATTAAGTAACCTTTTAAAGAACTGAAATATATGTATATATATCAGTAAATATTTCCCTTTTACATCCTTTCCCTTGAGCCGCCATTTAGTGATGGGCTGTGTGCTCCCTCAGAGATCAGCTGACAGGAAATAATGCAGCTCTAACTGTTGCGTATTGACTGTTAATGTATGAACACTAGATGGTGCTGTTACATGTAGAAACTGATGTGTCATCTGGTTCTGCTAATAATTGTTTCCCCTAGCATTGCCTGTCTATCTTTTCCTTCCTCCCAACTTGTTGGCAGTTCAGCCATGGTTTGTTCTAAGTAAAGCTTGTTCCACTTCCAGCTGCTGTGAACCTCTTTTATAATACTCAGTCCAGAACATAACACCAACTGTAACAGGAAGTAGTGTGGGAGCAAAAGGCAGAACTCTGTCCATTAATTGGCTGATGGGGCCTAGCATGTATGTGCGCCTTGGTTTGTTTGTGTGCACTGTGAATTGTATGATCCCAGGGGGTGGCCCTTAGTACATAAAATGGCAATTTTCTATTTAGGATTACCCAATAGCACATACTACTAAAAAAGTATATTTTTATTAAAACTGTATTTAGATGAAGCAGGGTTTTACATATGAGCTGTTTTATGCGATTTACTTTTATAGAGACCTAAATTGTTTGGTTGTATAGTTTTAGTTTAAATTATTAAAACATAAAATATAAAAACAAATAGTTGCCAATCTTCTTTCATTGTAATTTATTTTATTGGGGATTCTGAGGGATAACTACCATATGCCACAGCCTAGCTAAAATCTAAAATAAAGCCACATATAGATTATATTATGCAATATATCAAATACATCCAGGTTTGTAAATGTTCTCACATTGTGTGTGGCAGTCCCTGACAAGGTCAGTGGAAATGTCCCTTTAACTAGATTAATGTACGTCTTTATTTAGGACAACCATCTCTTTAGTTATTACATTGATCTTCCCTGTTTGAACACAATATAAATCATGCACATATTTTCCAGCCAGTGAATGACTAGCCTATAGCCGTCACAATCCAGGAATATCTCCTATGGACAGTTCAGAAAAAAGAGCGAGTCTTTGAGGCACATTAGCCAGGTTTATACATGAACAATACCTATGAATGTGTGTATTGTCAACACCACAGTTTATTAGGATGAACAGTCACTATTTTATATTTGTCATCACTGTATTCATGGTTTAATCCACTGTATTGTAATTCCTTGGGTTATCACCAGTGTGTTTAGCACTGTGCATAGTGATATATGTCATCATTTATTTAGAAATAAAGCTACACCATTTCCCCCCCCTCTTTTTTCTTTTGGAACACTGTTATTTGGACTGTGAAGCTGTTTTATTCATGTCTGGGAAAATATATAGAAGATAGCTCCTACTAGTAATTAAGTATTCTGCACAAAACTCAGCCATTCCTATTGTCTGCTCAACAATAAGGCAGACTCATTCTGTCAGTATATGCACTGTTTTATGAGCCAGGATGGAAACAATTCTGAAGATGTTAACCATTTATCCGCACCAGAGATGCATAATAACGCTTTCTGGCTGCAGCAAATCAATAGCATAGGGGAAGGCTGGGCCGTGCCAATCTAAATAGGACTTTCCTTCCTTAAGTGAAGTATTGTACAGAGAAGATGAATCAAGGACAGGAAACTGAATCAATTGGCTGAGACTGAACAGAAAAGAGAATGTAAAAGAAAAAAAAAAGAATGAATGATGGGAAACGAAATATACAATTAGATTTTCTTGACAAAGGACAATGAACGTGTTTAATATATAATACAGAGCAGCCAACAGTGTACCCCTAACACCCCCTAACTAATGAAGTGCACCTAACATGGGGCAGTACAGAGTTCAGTACAGGTACTGTTTTATTACTACAGAGAAAAGGGAATCATTTAACCATTAAATAAACCCAATAGGGCTGTTCTGCCCCCAATAAGGGGTAATTATATCTTAGTTGGGATCAAGTACAGGTACTGTTTTATTATTACAGAGAAAAGGGAATCATTTAACCATTAAATAAACCCAATAGGGCTGTTCTGCCCCCAATAAGGGGTAATTATATCTTAGTTGGGATCAAGTACAGGTACTGTTTTATTATTACAGAGAAAAGGGAATCATTTAACCATTAAATAAACCCAATAGGACTGTTCTGCCCCCAATAAGGGGTAATTATATCTTAGTTGGGATCAAGTACAGGTACTGTTATTATTACAGAGAAAAATGAAATCATTTAACCATTAAATAAACCCAATAGGACTGTTCTTCCCCCAATAAGGGGTAATTATATCTTAGTTGGGATCAAGTACAGGTACTGTTTTATTATTACAGAGAAAAGGGAATCATTTAACCATTAAATAAACCCAATAGGGCTGTTCTGCCCACAATAAGGGGTAATTATATCTTAGTTCAAGTTCAAGGTACTGTTTTGTTTTTACAGAGAAAAACTTTTTAGTTCAGTGTTTTATTTTTCCTGTTTTAAAGGACTAACAAATAATTTTGTTAATAATGAGCTCTATATAAACAAAACCTTTCCTTCCCCTAGCGTGGATAAGGATCAGTAAATCATACAGGTAGTATTTTTGTGAATTGTTGATATAATTAATTGCTACTGAAAGCACTTTTACTTTAGGTTTTGTGCTGTTTAATGCAATAACAAAAACTATAGATATTTCCTTATTTAAGCAATAGGCACAAGCCCTGTTTTTCTTTACTCAGACAGTGGAATATGACTGAACTTTTCAGCTCTGTTAGAGACGTCTGCAGTGCACAAACAAAGAATGGTGTAAAGGTATTTATTGGCTACAATAGAATCATCATATCAAGGAGTTCAGTAATACAGACAGCAAAGCATTTATGTGGAATAATATAGTTTTACTGTTTCTTCACACATAACCTCTTGCAAAACCACAAACCAGGCTTATCCTTTGTAGCATTTCCTCCTGGGTCAGTAGCACTGTCACACTACTCCTGATACCAGAGCGCTCATTTATTACAGCACAGGATGCAGAAGAAAAATAATTGCACAGAAATGCTAGAAACCCTAGCAACACAGGTAGCCTGGACCTGGTGGTAATTCCTGGGTTTGCATATTATAATATAATATACTGTTGCCCTGTCCTTGAACATGATCTGTTTGCTTTAGAAACTCTACTATAGTTTATCTAAATACCCTGATGTGTAGTCATAGGGGCAGCCATTCAAGCTGAAAGGAGAAAAGGCACAGGTTACATAGCAGATAACAGATAAGTCCTGTAGAATATAATGGTATTTTATCTATAATCTGCTATGTAACCTGTGCATTTTCTCCTTTTTTGCAGCTTGAATGGCTGCCCCCATGGCTACACATCAGAGTATTCATATAAACTATAGTAGGGTTTCTGAAGTGAACACACAACTTTTTACCAGTGCTGGGCAACTGTGCATTTCATTTTAATTACTTTGATACATTTTCATTTTTTTTGGTATTACTGTTCCTTTAAAGGAGAATGCAAGTCAAACTTTAAAAAGCATACTGCCCAATAGTCCTCCTATTGTTTAGTAAAAACACCACACTTTTGGCTCACCTAATCAAATATTTACTCAGTCACACTTACTTCACATTTTCTAGAACAGGCAGCCATCTCTAAAAAGGTATTCTCCCTTCCTTTCCCTCCTTGCTTCATACTGCACGTGTGTTTCATTCCCTCCCCCCTTCCCTCTGCCAGATCCGCTTCTGATTGGCTGGTGGGCATGTGTAGCTCAGAACAGGAGACAGGATCAAGTTACACACATGCTCAGAGAATAGGAAGGCTGCCGCTGGCACCTACAGGAAGGGGAGAGAGATTTCAGTGATGTCACTGTAGGCTTCACACTGCTGTAGGCTGCCAGCACCATATCTCAGAGAAGCAAGCAGGGATCTGGGAATTTAGATATGCAGTAAGTACTTAAAAAGAATGCCTTTAGACTTACTTTTAATTTATATTAACCTTTCATTGTCCTTTAAAGTATGAAGTTACTGTACGAATGAGTCAGGCTACTGTCAAATATTGCCAGAACATCAATGGAAAGCAGTCTTGTGCTGTTTGAGTTTCATTGCACAAGTACTCCTAAAGGTGGCCATACACTAAGGGGCACATTACTTACCCACGAACGGGCCGAATGCATCCGATTGTGTTTTTTTCGTAATGATCGGTATTTGGCGATTTTTCGGAAAATTGTCGCGACTTTTTCGTTGCCATTCCGAATGTTGCTCAAAATTTGGCGATTTTTTCCGTAGCGTTACTACTTGCGCGAAAAGTCGCGACTTTTTCGTAGCCTTCGCGCCGATTACGAAAGATTTCGGATTCATTCAAGCTTCAGTATGGTGACTTTCCTTGGGCCGGGTTGGAGCTGCAGAGTGCCATTGAGCCCTATGGGAGACTTTCCTTGGGCCGGGTTGAAGCTGCAGAGTGCCATTGAGCCCTATGGGAGACTTTCCTTGGGCCGGGTTGGAGCTGCAGAGTGCCATTGAGCCCTATGGGAGACTTTCCTTGGGCCGGGTTGGAGCTGCAGAGTGCCATTGAGCCCTATGGGAGACTTTCCTTGGGCCGGGTTGGAGCTGCAGAGTGCCATTGAGCCCTATGGGAGACTTTCCTTGGGCCGGGTTGGAGCTGCAGAGTGCCATTGAGCCCTATGGGAGACTTTCCTTGGGCCGGGTTGGAGCTGCAGAGTGCCATTGAGCCCTATGTGAGACTTTCCTTGGGCCGGGTTGGAGCTGCAGAGTGCCATTGAGCCCTATGGGAGACTTTCCTTGGGCCGGGTTGGAGCTGCAGAGTGCCATTGAGCCCTATGGGAGACTTTCCTTGGGCCGGGTTGGAGCTGCAGAGTGCCATTGAGCCCTATGGGAGACTTTCCTTGGGCCGGGTTGGAGCTGCAGAGTGCCATTGAGCCCTATGGGAGACTTTCCTTGGGCCGGGTTGGAGCTGCAGAGTGCCATTGAGCCCTATGGGAGGCTTTCCTTGGGCCGGGTTGGAGCTGCAGAGTGCCATTGAGCCCTATGGGAGACTTTTCTTGGGCCGGGTTGGAGCTGCAGGATGCCATTGGGTCCTATGGGAGGCTTCCAAAATCATGCTAAGTCTGAAAGTTTTGGGCGCCGCTTACGAGCGCTCAATACGAAAAAATCGCGACAAGATACGAGCGCATCGTAATGGCTACGAAAAACTCGCGTTTTTCGCGCAAATCGTATTGGTAACGAAAAAGGCGCGACAATTTCCAAAAAGTCGTAAAGGCGCCGAAAAAATCGCAAAAAATATGAAAAAGTCGCAAAATGTTCGTTTTCCAATCGGAATTTTTCGGATTCGGATTCGTGGGTTAGTAAATGTGCCCCTTAGATTCACTTGTTTGGCAAGATCACCAAGAGAGCAGATCTCCCGATATGCCCAACAAGGGGTGGTCGATATTAGGCTAATTTAGTTGAACAGAATTAAAATAGTGCTGTCAGTTCGAGGACCAGATCAATGTATCCATGCGGTCTCCAATCCGATGGAAAAATCAAACCTGCCCGACTTCAGGTCAGATGTTGGTCGGGGAGGCCCATCATTTGTGCCCATACACGGGCCGATAAGCTGCTGATTTGGTCTAAAGGTCCAATATCTGCAGCTAAAATTGGCCTGTGTATGGCCACCCTAACACTTAGGGGTGGATTTATCAAAATTCCAATTATTTAAAGTTTTCTAAAACTCAAAAATCTCAAATTTGCACTTATGAAACAACTCTAAACCAAATACTTAAAAATGCTTCAAAACAACTAAAATGCAGTGAAATAAGACTATACACTTTATTTTTTTCGGCAATTTTGAACTGATTTTGAAAACTGAAATTGAGAAATAGCTGGAAATTTAAAAAGACAACTCCCATTGACTTCTTTATGAACTCACCAGTTTTTAGATGAAACAGCTTTTTATTATACAGTCACGTTGGGATGAACCCTGCAAACGAACCCCAGTTATTGAAGTCTTCAAGTTTGTTAGGCTTAATAATTTTTAGATTTGAGATCACCACAGACCTATTGATAAGTACACTTCTAAAAATCTCATAGGAATGAATAGAAAGTGGGTGAATTTTACTGTGGTGAGTTGCAATCTCACAGTTTGATAAATCTGCCCCTTGGTCATAAGGTTATCAAAATCACTGGTTAAGTTATTTCAAAGGAGACTGTAATAAAAGATGAATAAGAGATAATAGGGGAGTTATCGGCTGTGTCCTTCTGTGCTGTACTTATTGACTTGGATCCACAGTAGCTGTGAGGTGAGTATGACTTGGTTTATCTATATTTTCCCATATTGTCCCACAATCTACAGAGATTACCTGGGGGGTAACACTTGCCAAAATATATTTGAGATCATTTTTTTAGGCAACCCGGTCAGCCACCCCACCCCTGCACCCCTGGGGGGAGGGGGGAATCATTCAAGTATAGGAACTTCAAGTAACAATTACTTACAAAAGCAGCCATATCTGTGAAAAACGATCAATTTGACCTATAGAGAACTTTAAATGTACATTAATATTTTAAAGAGTAGGTTTTTTTGTGTCAGTATCACTTTAGCAAATAAAAACAAAAAGTTTTTTTGGTCTTTAAAATCCTATGCAGTGTGGGAGCCTTTCAGTAGTTTGTGATGTTCTGAGGCTGAGCTAGTGCTGTATTTCCACTAGATATTCTCCTTCTCAGTGTAAGGCTGCCAGGCCAGTGAGTGGTTTTACAGCTAAAACCCCAGTTTCACTTTGAGTACTGTCTCTGTGGCTTACGAATGTATGGAGTTATAATAGCAGTTTATACACAGTGTAATGGCTGATATAATATATGTTCTGTATACGTTTCTCTACTGAAACAAACAGGGCCATTTCCTGCTCAGAGGAGGGCATTTAAATAGGATATTAACAAAAAATGCCAATATCACCAGCCTCTATGGTTCCCCACTCTTGTAATTACTTCTGAGACCCAGGGACATTAAAATATACAGAGAAAATGAAATAAAAGCTTTTCCAAGCTCTCCATAATCCAGTCACCCCCCCAACTTACATGTCCATAAGATAGGCCAGTATGGCTGACATTGAATAAAATGCCCAACCAAATCTGGCCATCTTGAACCTAGTTGTGAATTCACAGTGATCCCATTGACTGAATGTAAGGAATCCTGGACAGCTTGCAGGACTTTATAGCAATGACTGGCTGTTAAGCCTTTTTAAAAAAGAGAATTCTTTGATTTTGTTAACTGAAAATGAACAAACTAATTTATTTCATTGGATAAATATAGAAAAGGGTCTAAAGCTGGGTAATAATAATACTACAGCTATGGGACCTGTTATTCACAATGATTTAGACCTTAGGTTTCCAGATAAGGATCTTCATAATTTGTCTACTAAAAAAAATCCAATAGGATTGCTTTGCCCCCAATAAGGATGAATTATATCTCAGTTTGGATCAAGTACATATATAGGATCCGTTAATCTGAAACCTATTTTCCAAAAGCTCTGAAATTCTGAAAAACCATCCCCATAAACTTTATTACCATCAAATGATTCAAATGTTTTAAAATAATTTATATTTTATTTGGTGGCAAAACAATCCTATTGGTTTATTTCATGCTAAAATGTTTTTTTAGTAGACTTATAGTATGAAGATTCAAACTGCAGGAGATATCCCTAATCTGGAAACACCCAGGTCCCAAGCATTCTGGATAACAGGTTCCATAGCTGTACAATGTACGGTTTTAATATTACAGAGAAAAAAGTAAAAATCATTTTTAAAACTTCGAATTTTTGGAGTCTATGGGAGAAGGCATTCCAGTGGCATTCCAATTTGGAGGTTTCTGGATAATGTAATCCCATTACTGTACTAAAATCAAACAAATATATTTAAGAGTAATTTTTATTTTCCATTCTTTTTTATAACCTCCGTGATGAGAGTTTTCTTCTCTGTCACTATAATATATGAATCTATAGTATAACTGCAACCAGAATGATTTCTATGATTCAAGCATGTTGTAAAATCATTAACTATTTTCTCGGTGGACTTATATCCGGTATGAGGCACATCCGCCGTCTTGCTGCTCCTTATCAGCGTGACTAAACATCTAAAAACATGTTTGGTCTGAGTGCAGATCCTTATCTGGAACTCCATGAGTCTCTCTCAGCTTCCAGGCTTTATGGTAGGTGCCTGATGTGCTGCATGGATCTAACTGCACAATAATGTATGTACTGTATCATTTAGCACTGTACAAATGAAAACATAACATTTTAAATGGAATCTTTATTTTTCAAACCAAAAAAATGCTGAGCGAATGCTTTCTATGCAAGCGCTGCTGTACTAAGGTGTGGCCCTGTTTAATTGTGGTTAGCAAGCTGGGCATAGCTCCACTACAGAACCTGCGCCCTGGGGCACTGAAATGATTTGTCATGCGGAAAGGCAGAGGAACAAACAAGTTTATGCAAGGGATTATTAGGCAGTCAAGTGTTTTACCCCTGTTTGTAGTGCTGATTTAACAAAAGTTAAGAATATTTAGGATGCAGTGGGGCTGTACAAAGTAGATTTGGATGTATATTAATGTGGCGATGGACTGTTTAATATGTGCACTAAACAGAAGGCCACAGCAAAGTGCTGTTCATCTGTAAGCATTTGGGTGATTGAGCTTAGGGCCGTTAATAAATAAAAGAGCCAACCAGGATAGGGGGCCCACCAGAACACACTTCATCTGGTATAACTTTTGGCAGAAGCATCCAGCAGAAATGGCAGACCCCTCATTTTGAAGAGATCTACAGTATGATTATTTTAAATCAGCGGTTCTCAGCCTGTTGGTCGGGACCCCTTTGGGGGTCGAATTACCCTTTCACAGGGGTTGCCTGAGACCATCGGAAAACATATATTTCTTATGGTCTTAGGAACCGAGACACCGCTCCTCTATCAGTCTCCAGGTGGGTCCGCCCACATACGAGTACCCGGCGTGATGACATCATTGCGCTAACCCCATCACATACACGATTCATAACAGTAGCAAAATTACAGCTATGAAGTAGCAACATAAATAATTTTATGGTTGGGAGTCACCACAACATGAGGAACTGTATTAAAGGGTCGCGGCTTTAGGAATTGTCTTGTGACATTACCATTTTTCATTTATCGGCTACCAGGACTGTTGGTCTTTACTGCCTGCCTTACTATATTGAACTTCATGTGCTTAAGCAAATTTCTTGGGGCGGGGGCCCACCAATTAAATTTTGCCCTGGACCCGCTGATACTTTAAAGCGGCCCTGGTTGAGCTACATATCCCCGGGCCTAAATTTATAATTCTGAGAATTATATTATAAAATGATATCCCTGTATAACGCTCTGGCCTGAATCAAACTTGAGACCTCAGCAGTTAGAAGTGCTGATCACTGAGCCACCATGCTGCTCTAAAGCTGTATAATATGAATTAAGCAGATGGCCGCCAACTGGGGCCCCGTGATGCCTGATGGTAGCCCTAATTAAGCACATCATAAATAAAAAACATTTTTAGCCTCTATAGTATGATTATACATTATATAGATCAGTGGCATAACTTGGGATGTGCAGCCACCCTTGCTATTCACACACAGTCCCCACTCCCACTGTACCAGCAATATATACAGCGGAGGAAATAATTATTTGACCCCTCACTGATTTTGTAAGTTTGTCCAATGACAAAGAAATGAAAAGTCTCAGAACAGTATCATTTCAATGGTAGGTTTATTTTAACAGTGGCAGATAGCACATCAAAAGGAAAATCGAAAAAATAACTTTAAATAAAAGATAGCAACTGATTTGCATTTCATTGAGTGAAATAAGTTTTTGAACCCTCTAACAAAAAAAGACTTAATACTTAGTGGAAAAACCCTTGTTTGCAAGCACAGAGGTCAAACGTTTCTTGTAATTTATGACCAAGTTTGCGCACATTTTAGGAGGAATGTTGGTCCACTCTTCTTTGCAGATCATCTCTAAATCCCTAAGGTTTCGAGGCTGTCTCTGTGCAACTCTGAGCTTGAGCTCCCTCCATAGGTTTTCTATTGGATTAAGGTCCGGAGACTGACTAGGCCACTCCATGACCTTAATGTGCTTCTTCTTGAGCCACTCCTTTGTTGCCTTTGCTGTATGTTTTGGGTCATTGTCGTGCTGGAACACCCATCCACGACCCATTTTCAGTTTCCTGGCAGAGGGAAGGAGGTTGTCGTTCAGGATTTCACGATACATGGCTCCGTCCATTTTCCCGTTAATGCGAATAAGTTATCCTGTGCCCTTAGCAGAAAAACACCCCCAAAGCAAAATGTTTCCACCCCCATGCTTGACGGTGGGGACGGTGTTTTGGGGGTCATAGGCAGCATTTTTCTTCCTCCAAACACAGCGAGTTGAGTTAATGCCAAAGAGCTCTATTTTGGTCTCATCAGACCACAGCACCTTCTCCCAGTCACTCACAGAATCATTCAGGTGTTCATTGGCAAACTTCAGACAGGCCTGCACATGTGCCTTCTTGAGCAGGGGGACCTTGCGAGCCCTGCAGGATTTTAATCCATTGCGGTGTAATGTGTTTCCAATGGTTTTCTTGGTGACTGTGGTCCCTGCTAATTTGAGGTAATTAACTAACTCCTCCCGTGTAGTTCTAGGATGTTTTTTCACCTTTCTCAGAATCATTGACACCCCACGAGGTGAGATCTTGCGTGGAGCCCCAGAGCGAGGTCGATTGATGGTCATTTTGTGCTCCTTCCATTTTCGAACAATCGCACCAACAGTTGTCACCTTCTCTCCCAGCTTCTTGCTAATGGTTTTGTAGCCCATTCCAGCCTTGTGCAGGTCTACAATTTTGTCTCTGACATCCTTGGACAGCTCTTTGGTCTTTCCCATGTTGGAGAGTTTGGAGTCTGCTTGATTGATTGATTCTGTGGACAGGTGTCTTTTATACAGGTGACTAGTTAAGACAGGTGTCCTTAATGAGGTTGACTAATTGAGTAGAAGTGTCTAACCACTCTGTGGGAGCCAGAACTCTTAATGGTTGGTAGGGGTTCAAAAACTTATTTCACTCAATGAAATGCAAATCAGTTGCTATCTTTTATTTAAAGTTATTTTTTCGATTTTCCTTTTGATGTGCTATCTGCCACTGTTAAAATAAACCTACCATTGAAATTATACTGTTCTGAGACTTTTCATTTCTTTGTCATTGGACAAACTTACAAAATCAGTGAGGGGTCAAATAATTATTTCCTCCACTGTATAAGTGTAGCGGGTGGTGGAGGTGGTAGTAAATGAGGACTTCTGGACACCACAGGGCACGAGTTCTTACTGGGAACCCCTCTGTCTGTGTGCTCCTTCATGATAACTGGGTCTTCTTTCCCTAGTTATTCCACTGAGCTGGACACACAGAGGACAAGGTGCATTATCTTCAACCAGTGGTCTCCTGGATATAAGCGAATACATACATCCAGATTTATTCACTGTTCAATGTTGATTGCTCTAAAGTGGCCACGCATGCACAGAAGCTCATAAGATTTAGCCTGGTGGTGTCATTTGGTCAATCATATGTATGGCCACATTGTACAAATGTGTGTCTAGCGCTAAGCCAGCAATGGCTCATATAAAGCTAATTACTTATGTAATTAAAATGACACAGGACAGTTGGAATTCCAATTTTCTATAGATATATATAATATATATATATAGAAGGAGGAGAGATTTTATATAGATATGTAAAATATTGCAGGGATGTGACCCAACACTCAGCCTAGAGAAGCCTGGGTGGAGTACTCCTTTATACAGCTTAATCAGCATTCTACGAATGTCCAGACACTGCAGGTTTTAGAAATATCATACCAACTTACTTCAAATCAGGCCGTCGTTTGGTTTTCGAGGCCCAATAGACATACAGCCCCTATGAACAGAGGAGGTTTATGGCTGAAATGACATTTACAGCCTTGGAGTCTAGTGCATAGTAGCAGCTTATACTGAAAGTGAGTTTCATGGCTGAATGTTAGATAGAATATATAACATATCATGAAATGAGACAAAGGTTGGTTAGGAGGAAACTGCAGGATTTAAGCAGGTTGATATGAGAGACCAATAACTCTTTTTAAAGTTATGTTGGATTTTAAGTGTTTAAGTGTATATCTATGGCAAAGCTCAGGGTTGCCCCAAACATGGCCCCTCAGTTCAACAACCACTAGGACGAGGGGAACGTTGCAATTCCAACTGAGGGCAGTGATCCCAAAAGCTGACAGATGATACATGTGTATATAGCCATGGCTGTAACCCCACAAGGAATCTAGTACTAGCAATTATGACTCCCTAGTTCTGTTTCTGGTCAGAGTAGAACAATCATACTGAAAGGTGGTTTCTGTGCAGTATTTGCATTTGTTTTATTGATGCATGGGACACGACTTCCATGTGTCCTTGACGCAAATATTACAGACCCCCCCCTTTTTTTAATAATGTATGCACTATGTGGAATGTCTTTATGAAAACTACCTTTTAGAAGGCTACCTTTAAGAAAAAACTGCTATTGTTATATTGCCATGGTGCAGGTAGCAAGGACAGAAGGTATAGTTATGCAGCAAGCAAATACAAAAACAATAGGACAAATGGTGTTGCTAATCCAGGTTCATTCTCAGGTATATAGGCAAAGTGTGGATATGCCAAGCTTCAAAATGTACTGACTGTACTGTCCCCTACATGATGTGCATTAAAAGGCAATATTGGCTTCTCTGTGAATAGACCTAGATATTGACAATCCTGATCATTCTTGAGCTTCCCTCAGCCCCCACAAAAATGCTGAAAATGTTCCCATGTTGCCTTATATAGGTGGGAATGTGATTTCAAAATACAGGCAGTGCCATTTTGCATTCCTATTTATTTATGTTACATTTTGTACCCTCGGTACAATTTAATTCTGTTCAGGACAGGAGCTAACAGCTGCCCCCGCCCCCATAAACTGCTCCCCCTGCCAGTGTTGCAGACACAGCACAAATATGAGAGGGTTAACAGACAGATCAATGCAAGTCTGGCCCAGACAGATTCCAATTAACTTAATGATCCCCATAACTCACAGAGGCAACAGCTCAGAACCAGTTTTCTTTATTAAACCAAATCTTTGCTTGGCATCTATGGTGCTGTGCTGCCATTAAGGGGACAGGATGTTTCTTGGGCAAATAAACATGTCAGAAAGCTGATCCAAGGGTAGGGGATAAGCCTTGGCTTGCGTTTATCTGCAGGCCGAGCTCGGCATCAGCCCCATGTGTCAATGCCCCTACAGTAGCTGGCTGCCATCAGACAGTATAAGGGTCACATTGTTATCAGCTTGAATAATTGAGTACAACACACTTACTACCCTCTCTTCTTTATCTTGGTGTAGAGAAAGAAGTCACGCTTTAAGGTGGCCATACACGCACCGATATTATCGTACGAAACCTCGTTTCGTACGATAATCGGTGCGTGTATGGCATGTCAGCGAGCCGACCGATATCGCAGGAAGCTGCTGAAATCGGTCGGCTCGCCGATCGGCCAAGTTAGAAAATTTTGATCGGGCGCCATAGAAGGCGCCTGACCAAAATTCTCCCTTCAGAGCTGAATCGGCAGAAGGAGGTAGAAATCCTATTGTTTCTACCTCCTTACCTGCCGATTCAGCCCTGAATGGTGTGTGGCGGATCTGACGATGTTTCGTGCGACCGACGGTCGTACGAAACATCGTGAGATCGCCACGTGTATGGCCAGCTTTAGCCTATAAACTAGTGCTCCACTGGGCTTTGAATCACAAAGTTAATCTAGCCCTGGGCAGACTGTGGGCAAATTCACTTTTACACTTGCAGTTCTACTTCTCACCAGATTTTGTGGGGGACATATTTCTTTCCATAAGATGGGAGAAACAATAAAACAGGCTATGATTTGTGCAGCCTTATATTATAGATAAAATATCTCAGGGTTATTATTCTAATGAATAATCCCCCCCCCCCCCATTTTAATCAGTTGAAAGGGCATTACATCATGTCTTTCCTCATTTACACAATTGCCCCTTTCATTTATGTAGAAAACTAAACTTGTATCCACTGAACCCCCACGGCAGTGTTGGTTAAACAGTGCCCCTCAAGAGATGTTGCTCAACTATAAAAGCCAACAAGTGCTGGAGGACTGCCAGTCCGTGTCCATGCCTGATTAGTCTTTTTTTCTGTAACAAAGGCTTTTTTATGCTACCATTTAATTCAAAACCCTAGGAAGGAAAAATTACTGCCATGCACTTATGAACAGTGTTCAGCTAATGTACTTTACTGAACGTTTCCTTGGGTCTCCGTAATATCTGGCAAATTGCAAATAACTAGCGCAATTTATTATTATTGTTTTTTTAACCACGATGCATTGGGATATTTCAAGAGTTCCAGCATCTTAAGTACTGTATATACTCGAGTATAAGCCTAGTTTTTCAGCACCCAAAATGTGCTGAAAAAGTCACCTCGAGTACTCGAGTCGGGTGCCTTGGGTCCCTCTAGACTAGCACCCTCCCTCCTTTGTGTGCAAATTAGGCCACCCACAACCAGACCCTCCAGTGCCCTGGCCTAGGCTCCCACTAGCAATACTTATTTCCCCTTACATCTCTTCCGGGACTGGGTCTGCTGCCAGTTTGCCAATGTGCAATGAGCGTGGGGTAGTACTCATTGTTTTTGTTGACCCTCTTCTCCGCTTACAGAGCTAGTTTACTGTTTTTCTTTGAAATAAATATTGAAAAACATATACCCCACTGATGCCTCAATTAATGTAATTTTATTCGTATTTATTTTGATGTTAAAACTTAGCAGTAGCTGCTGCATTTCCCACCCTAGGCTTATAATCGAGTCAATAATTTTTTACAGTTTTCTTTGGTAAAATTAGGTACCTCGGCTTATATTCGGATCGGCTTATACTCGGTAAATGGAGAAATCTAGGCACTAAGTTAGGTTAAGGTGCACCTAATGTGTAACTCTGGGTAATTAGGACACTCACTAAAATTATTTATTTTTTTTTTTTTTTTAATGTTATTTTACTGTTAAAAATTGCCATTTTTAAAACACAACTTAATGATGCCAGGGAGAGTGTGAACTGCAAATATTTTTGACCCGAGTTACATTCACTGGTATATATATAACGCTTACTAGCAGAACTTGGCTATTTTATGCTTTACTTTACATAAAGTCATTTCAAAAGCCTTTTCCATATAGCAAAAGACTGTATAATCAACCAGTTATAAGCTAGGATAACAAATTAAGGTGCCCACAACTATATGACTGGAGATGTGAATTGTAAAACTATAATCTGTAATGTGTGCTAAAGTCTGCTACATTGGGTTTAATGCAAGTGTTCACATGGACTGAGAGATCTCTTTTGGGTGAATGTAAATTTCCTATCTACTATTTCCTTCTCTCCATTACGCTGGCCACCTTATGCACTTTTCTGTCTTTACTCTGAATCTGTCAGCACCTGTGAACCATGCATGTAACTAGCTAGTTTGTGTTAAAAACCTGAAATGTATTTTGTGTTATATTTAAATGTGCAAGATATGCATGTATTGGAAAAGTAATGCATTAGTTAGATGTATTGCTATCAAGGCATTTAAAATACTTAATTACAAGTGCAACTTTAAACTTAAAAGTATTCCCATACCTCTGATCCAGCTGGGTGTGGTGTCTTGCACCTCTAAGAGGCAGGCCAGCAGCACTTCCTGGAATTTAAAGGGAATATTGCAGTGCATTGTGGGAGCTCTGACTCCTATAAAAGGCTGGAGGCCTCTGCAAGCAGAGAGTCATTGTAAATGGGAAGTGCTCTTTCTCAGAAGAGCTGCTGTATGCTGTGAATAGCAGGGATTTTTTTGTTTTCTATAACAAAGTCTGCTTTGCTTTGCTAGTCTCTGCTATATGTGTAAATAAGAGCCTTGCTTATTTGTTTTTTTGATAGAGGTCTTGTGAAATAAAATAAACCTCTGATTTTTTACATCAAGACAAGAATTTTCTTTGTGAAAAATTCCCCATGCCTCACAATGACTATTACTACAACTATACCATACTGACTATACTACTAATATATGACTATATGCCTATTACTACTACTATACCATACTGACTATACTACTAATATATGACTATATGTCCATTACTACTGCTATACCATACTGACTATACTACTAATATATGACTATATGCCTATTACTACTACTATACCATACTGACTATACTACTAATATATGACTATATGCCTATTACTACTACTATATGACTACTATTATTACTACTATATTACTTGACTTACTATTATTACTCCTGTATGACTTTATGACTATTGCTATATGACTATTACTACTCCTATATGACTATTACCCTGGCACCTTCCAGAAGTTGATGTTAAAATCTGCCTGCCAACAGTGCATTGTTTATGATACATTATTTCCTAATAGGAAAATATAATGTAGGGCAGTGATCCCCAACCAGTGGCTCAGGGGCAGCATGTTGCTCACCAACCCCTTGGATGTTGCTCCCAGTGCCCCCAAACCAGGTAGTTATTTTTGAATTCCTGACTTAGGGGCAAGTTTTGGTTGAATAAAAACAAGATTTGCTACCAAATAAAGCCCCCTGTAAGCTGATAGTGTGCATAGAGGCCCCTAATAGCCAATCTTAGCCCTTATTTGGCACCTCCATGAACTTTTATGGTGCTTGTGTTGCTCCACAAGTCTTTTTACATTTGACTGTTGCTCACAAGTAAGAAAGGTTGGGGACCCCTGATGTAGGGGATCAGAGAACTCTGTCCCCTGTTTCTCAGTCTGTGACATCATTCAGCCCAGCTACAGACTGGGGAGGGACCCGATTGGCTGGATGTCCCAGTGCACTTCTGGGAGGAGGTGTGCTTAAGTTTGTAGCCAAAAATCAAGGGGCAGGCCCGCAGTTGATAAAGGGAGCCCCTGTTGTTTTGCAGGTTTTTGGAAGAGAGATACAGAGTGAGCAGCCAGTACCACTTGTTGTGAGTTCAGACTGACAAGAGAAGAGTCTGCTGGGTTGCCAGCATTACAAAGTCCTCTGTGGAATCTCTGTGTGTGTCCCCTGGTGAGAACAGGTATTGCTTGTTTGCTTGCTACGTAGGAGCAGCCACCTTTCCAAAGGGGAAGGTACTCTGGGGCAGGTAGCACTACCTAGGGGGACTTAACAGCTCTTGGGAAAGGGACTGAACTGATTAAAGGGGTGGTCTATCCGGATCCAAGTTGGTACTGGGCACCTACAGAGACTGTGCCAGGAGTGGATAGACTGCACAGGTTCCTCAGGACAGGAAATTCAGTTATCCCTAAAGTTGTTTTACATTCTATTTCAACAGTTATATAAAGTTTGATATTTCTACAACTGTGTGTGATTATTCCTAGAGGAAAGTCCCTTGAGGTGTGCTACTCAGTGTCCATTAGGTGGAGGCACTGCGCGTAAATCCCAGTTCCCAGTACCTTTATAATTCAAAGAGAACGAAAATCTCCTGTATACAGCCCAAAAATAAGTGAGTGTGCCAAGAAAGGGTTACAATAAATTAAGGTGTTTACCAATTACTTATTACCTCAGCACTTTAGGTGCCTATCAAATATACTCTACAACAGCACATTTCCCCTATCTTATTAAGATAAGCCCGTCTACTAACTGCTAATACCTCAATGCACTGCCTAATGTTACACAGCTCCCATTAGTGAGTTAATCACATTAAATGCTCTGAGAAAACAGAATTAGATGCTTGCCTATTAAAAGTTACCCAGCAACACGGGTGCTTACCAAAGACACCCTACTCCAGCACCTTTCCCCTTGTCTCAATGTACACACTCTGCACTTCATTTGAGTAAAAGTTCCATGTTGGGTTTCCATCTGACGAAACATTGTCTGCGTTTCATTATTTTATACTTATGTCAGCCTAAGAAGGGTAGCTGTAACCTGTCTTATTGTTTACAGGCCCAGCAGATGGATTTGATTATGGTACCTCTAGCATTTTTAAGCAGTCAGCTAAATGTTCTGGTTTGTATGTTGTCCCTATAAATAAAAGCAGGAAAAAAAACGGTGATTACATTTCATGCATTTTTAAAGTGTTAATGTACATTTACCAGACACCGTGCACTTAGCAAACATCTTGTTACACAACCTAAATCTCTGCATATTTCCAAGAGGATCCAGGGGAGAAAATAAGCTTCCACCCTGGTTCTCAAACCAACTGACCCTCAGGATGTTCCACGCACTGCAACCTCTAAGGACTCACAGTTTGGCAGATACTGGGCTGAGATGAACAGAAAGAGTTCCAGCAAATAATTAATTCTCCACCTGGATTAATGTTTTTATTTTTGAAAGCATAAGATAAGAATAAGCAGTGCTTGCATGGGAGTCACTCAAGGTTGCCCTGGCCCACTGGCATACCAGGAGAAGTCCTGGTGGGCCCCACTACAGAAGTTGGCGAGGGTGTGTTGGTAAGGTTGGTGCTTTTAGGGGGAGGATAGATATCATTGTCTTTGGAGTGGGGTATTGAGTTCAGGTCTTTTGATGGGTCCAATGCTCCCCAGCCCGACACAAGTCACTATTTTAAATTGCTGTCTGTACCCAAAATAGGATGAAAGGAAAGGAAATGTCTGAAGTAACCCCAGATGAATAACACCCTCACCTTGCACAAAGTTGCATTGAGAGGTCTATAGTGCACACCCTATGACCTACTGGATTAAGGGCATAAGAGAAACACCCACACAATATTTTTACCCTGTTAAAGTAGATGCAAATTACTATTGGGGGTGGCATTCAACAGGAAATACAACAGAACATAAACATATAAACAAGTGTTTATATATATATATATATATATATAGCACTCTGGCAAATGACAGAAGGGCTGCTGTAAGGTGCCATAGACAGTCACTATTTATCGGACTGGTGAAGGGCTGTTTGGGCCTCTGTGAACTTAAAATGCCAGGGCCTGTTTTGAATCCCAGTCCAGACCTGATTGCTTTAAGTGATCAAGATGCATTTACTAATGAACGGAGATGCAACTTGCAAACGGCGAATTATAATTATTCTTCCCAAGTCATGGCAGCCACAGACACTGCAGCCCTGGTTTTATTCATATACCACCAGCATGGGCACTGCGGCCATCAGGCAAGTTGAGAAACTCACCTCAGGCAACAGGAGCCGAAAGTTACCAGGGTTGGCAAAAAGCTCCTGGTAACTTCAAGAGCCGAAATTCTGATTTTTAAATCAAGTGCATAGAGCGCTATATTGCTGTCAGATAGGGCTGCCAAATTTTCTAGAAAAATATTCTGCCTTCCTATATTTTTATCTTTCCTACCTGTTAATAACATTGGCATCAAGCATCATTTTTACCACAGAGGCCAGTACACTACCGGCCAGGTGGCACCCCTACACCCAGTTCATATGAGGGCCCATTGAACTTGAACACAAGTGATAAAAATATTTCCTTATGATGACTCAGTTATGTATTTCCTTTGCCTGGTGTTTTTATGGCCAGAGCATAGGCAGGAAGTCAGCAGCTGGCTTGTGTTGCAGTTTTCTTCTGATTATGAGAATATGTTGATAACTAGAGTAGAACAGCAAGCTCTTTGTTATAATACACAGTGGTGTGTAATGATGGCACGGACCTCTGCAACGATAAAGTATTGATAAATGCATTGGTCAAGGGCAAGCTTTCCAACAGAGCTGTTTTTGGGGATGTGCAAATGGGGCCCATCTGTCCTGGGCTCTACACATTGACCTGCTGAGCAGCTGCTGTAAGTAGGGAGAATGGGGAACAAAAGGTAGAGCCAGGTTTGGAAGTAACGCTAGGAAGCAAAGACCCATGCCAAAATCTAGTTTCCCTGATTTTCTCAGATTTTCCTGCTACAGCAATGAATTCTTCAGCCAACCCCCCTAATAGACTGCAACAGGTATAAATCTCATAGCTGCTAGCACTTCAGAATATCCAAGAGCAGTGCCATTTATTAAAAATCTACCTAGGAACCCCTGCCCTTGTAAACACATTTGGCAATTGACTTCTGAAACAGCAGGGACAGTTGGGAATACAGATCTCATAAAAATATTGTGAATGCAGGGGCAATGGGGCAAAATACAATTTGGTACTGTCTTTGGATTTTAAATAGGCTATATCATGTTCCAGTAATAACTGAATAAGACCTGCAGATTTTAGGGTAGATACCGTATGTAGATCATTGCTAATAGATAGGGGGAATGTTAGTATTTATAGGTCTATATCTTCTAACTCAATTTTAGGTAAAATACACAATGAATACTGAGGGCAGTACAATTGGCAAATACAACTGGCAATCCTCATGTTGCCCATTAACCATGGTCCATTTATTTTACCTCTAGACTGAACTGATCACTGGACACAGGGACAGTCTGTGTCCCTGGTATTAGGATTGCTGTGAGTAGTCATTGAGCCCTCCAAACCTGACTTGCCAGACCCTTAATCTGCCTGTCCCAGACCCACCCAAACTCCACCCCTAAACTCCTAACAGCAGTCCTGCCTGTCCCTCCGCCTGACATTATGGCATGTACAGCAAAATTCATTGGTGGATATGGAATACATGGGACACCGTTAATTTCAGTAGGAAAAAAGCCTTTTCAAAAAAAAATTAGGCACTAAATCACATAAATAAAATTGTGACATGGGAGACCCATAACTTCCAGTGACAAGTAAAAATAACCAGAGACATAATATTGCTATTTGTGACTGAGCCATCTACCGTGCCCGATTTAGCAAGAAGAATGCTGTGTGTGTGTGTGTGTGAGACACTCTGACACTGAACCCAACCACTCATATTCTAAGATTTCCCATAGCAGAATTCCTAACTGCTTTACAAGTCAGTTAAGTCAAGAAGCAGTATAAGGCAACTGTGACAAATATGGCTGAAAATTGCATATTTCCTGAAATATGAAGCTCTGCTGGAGCAGGGATTTATTACACTCCTGAACATTGCTTTCTAGTTATTTAATACTTCTTTCTAATCTGTTATGGGACTCTATCTGTGTTGTTGTTTCTCCTGCTATAACTCTGTCAAACAGCCACCATCTATTCCACCAGATTATTATCCCCCCACTGCTACTATAGGCACCATCTCTCCCACAGCCACAGTCCCTTCCCAGAGGCTATTATCCCCACTGCTACTATAGGTACCATCTCTACCTACTATACCTGCTATCCCACAGCCCCAGTCCCTTCCCAGAGGCTATTATCCCCCCACTGCTACTATAGGCACCATTTCTCCCTACTATACCTGCTATCCCATAGCCATAGTCCCTTCCCAGAGGCTATTATCCCACTGCTACTAAAGGCACCATCTCTCCCTACTATACCTGCTATCCCACAGCCACAGTACCTTCCCAGAGGCTATTATCACCCCACTGCTACTATAGGCACCATCTCTCCCTACTATACATTTTCAGTTTTTAATTTGTGTGCCATGAGTATCACGTTTAACCTAAAGCAAGTCCAAGCATAACCAAGTGGTTTCACAGTCTTGTTCATTTCTAATAGTCTACCTCATTATTTTGCTGCTTTGTAATATATTGTCTTGGATAGATTTTCTATATTTAACTGTGACTCTGCTTTCACATATTGTGGTACAGGTCAATGGCATTTATTATCCAGAATGCTCGGGACCTGGGGTTTTCCGGATAAGGGATCTTTCCGTAATTTGGATCACCATACCTTAAGTCTACTAAAAAATAATTTAAATATTTAAACCAAATAGGATTGTTGTGCCTCCAGTAAGGATTAACTCTATCTTAGTTGGGATGAAGTACAAGGCACTTTTTTATTATTACAAAAAAAAGGAAATTACTTTTAAAAATGTTTATTTGTATATAATGAAGTCTATAGGAGATGGCCTTCCCATAATTTAAAGCTTTATGGATAACAAGTTCTTGATAATGGATCCCATACCTGTATTACCATAGGTAGAGTATTTACAGTACTGTAGGTTTCAGTTGGGTGAATGTTCGAAGGGTAACAACATACATCCATATTTTTGTTATAGACTGCTGTTGCCAGAAGAACAGGATTGAACCTGATGTTGGCTGCATATATAAAGTTAATAGCAGCCCAAAATCAAAGTGAACAACTGACTTTAATGACAATATCCAGCATGCACTTGTGCACTCAAAGAATCTCCATACATTGTGAAATCATGACACATATTCATACGGGATAATGCACACCCACCTAGAGTTACATTAGTCACCTCACATATAGGCTCCGAGTCTGCAGCTTTGTGACTTTTTACAGTTACAGAACACTTCCCTGATTCCTAATATTGTTGTAATTTACAGAAGAGGGTTCTTTATCCAATACAAACTATTTATCCAGATAACCAAAATACTGAGTTTCTTTTGCAGCCAGAACTGATGATCTTCCACAAGCCAAAGAGCTTAGTGAATTCCCTGCCCAGCTGATTCATGTTCCACTGACTCATTATAGGCAATGTTTTAGCTTTATCATTCCCTTGCAAATGAGCTCATTCCTGCTTCCTGTGCTGAAGTCCTGTTTTGGTATAGAGACCCGTCTTCAGAATGTGCTCATGAAATATAAGGACATGAACATCAAGTTACTGAGATACAGAGCATAAATAATCATACATAGGAATGAGCAATACCAGTGATGTATAAACCATTAAATGATCTGATAAAACAAAATAAGCTTGACCTATACACAAAGGTAAATATTTTTTTCTAAACCCACATGTTTTAGAGCTGTAGTCACATTTTAAATAAAATGCCAGCGCCACATACCGCAGGCTCCTGTTTTAATCTTAAAATAAGTGAAAAAGAGTCCTAGACCATTTCCTACATATATAAGGCATTTTATTTCTACATAACAGAAACAAAATTAAAGCCACAATACAACACTGTGTTCAGTTTTATATATACTTAAATGTTTTGTATTGTCTTCTATTTTAAGCATGTAGGGTTTCTCTTGATTGACAGTGTATTAAAAAAAATGTCAGTGGGATACAAGTGCACGTATAGGACCTGTTATCCAGAATACTCAGGACCTAGGGCTATCCAGTACAGCCTGGGGGGGGGGGGGTGTTCGAGCCGACACACACAGCAAATGTGCGGGTCAAGCTCTTCCTGCTGCTCTTCCCTCCTGCACATCCCTACTGTCCAGATAAAGTATTTTAACATTAAATAAACCGAATAGGATTGTTTTGCCTCTTCTAAGGATTTATTATATCTTAGTTGGGATGAAGTACAAGGTGCTCTTTTATCATTACAGAGAAAAAGGAAATCAGTTTTAAAAATGTGAACTATTTGATTATAATGGAGTCTATATGAGATGGCCTTCCCGAAATTTGGAGTTTCTGGATAACGGATTCCATTCCTACATTCCTTTTAGTACGACCATTAGAGGGCTTTTTAGCCTTATGTCATATAGAAGTCAAACAGCTATTATATATTATATGGAGGTTGAGGAATCCTAGACATTGCAGTGGCTTCTCCCACAGATGTTGACTTAAGCACAGGCCTCTTAAAATGTACATCTGTCCAAGTCTATCATTCTCAGTGGCCGAGGACCTCAGGAGTGCAGCCTATGCAAGCTATTATTGTTAGAAAGAATGTTCTGTTTTCCATGCCAAGCTACGCCCCTGGACTTTACTGAATGAGGAACAGAAGAAACTTATTTATAATCAGTGATAGTTTCATTTTTAATGTGTATAGGGATAGGTCACTTCCTTACAGAGAAATTATCTCTTTGGTTTTTAAGTGAAAAAAGCCACTGACCCTAAATTCACTTTTTGCCAAAGGTTATCTTAAGGATCATATGGAAGTGATGTACGCAAGTATTTGCCCCCATGAGCTGCTTCTTTCCTTCTTCAAAGACATTAAATAAGCCTCACGTGAAAAAACAAAGCTGAGCTTACCTTTATAATCCTTACTGGATTCAAAACAATCCTATTGAGTTTGTTTAATGTTTATATCATTTTAAGTATGGAGATTCAAATTACAGAAAGATCCCTTCCCCAGAAAACCCCAGGTCCCGAGCATTCTGGATAACAGATCCCATACCTGTCCTTTAATTTATAAAGATTTTAAAGGAGACATATTGTGTAAATGGAAAAAAAAAAACTAATTTTGTAGGCAATTATGAATAATATACGGTGTTGGTTTCACTTTGGGCTAAACATTAATCCTAACTGTAACAATGACCCCTTTATTGGAGCATCCTATCAGTTCTCTGATAGCCAATCACAGCACTCACAAAAGCAAAGACAGGCTTCAGTTCCCTATCAGGTCAGCCTAGCTCCTGATTGGTTCCTATTTTACAGTGCCGTGTACTGAGAGCCACCGGCTCCCCTGCACATCCAGAGAATTCAGTCAGCAGGAAGTGGAACAAATTGGCGGGGCTACTGGGGTTTTTCAATAAATCAGTCCGAAACACAACTTTTTTAAGCACAATCCTTCTATATTTAGAGGAGAATAATTCACTGGTACGGTCTTAATTTTTATATGATGTCTTCCTTAATACATGCAAGATGTTTCCTCTGCTCCATATGGCAGTAAAAACTAATAACCAGGCCATCATGACAGCATATGCATCAACATAAAGCCCAAACAGAAACCCAACAAGTCTTTTAAAGTTCTGGACTTAAACCCCAAAACAAATAAGTTGCACAGGAATGCTACCCATTATATGTCGAGCTTCTGTATCAAGCCGAGGAGACCACATCCCTTTAGCAGGGAAGATCTGTGCTTTGTCAAATGCCCCCAGTAGCCACCGATCTTCTTTATTGCTGATTTTTTTTTTTTATTTTGCTCCTGTTGGATGCCTGAGCTTAGGGACTGGCACAATATACAATATATATAAAATATAAAAGCCATGCCTCAATAGTAATTAGAAATTAATTCTGAAGTTCTATGCCAATATCGGTACTGCTGAGGATTCTGGGCAGGCCAGGACTGGAAAGATGTGGGTTCCGGCAACTGATAGAGGGGCTGCTGTAAGATGCCATAGACCAGTGCTGTCCAACTTCTACGGTGCCAAGGGCCGGAATTTCTCTAGCATACATGGTGGAGGGCCGCTAATGGAAGCCAGTTTTGACCACTCCCCTTTTTGAAACCACACCCACTTCAAACCACACCTATTTTATCACAATGGTGGTAACACAGCAAAATCCCAAATGCTTGGTCCTTACTGTAGGGATATCAACCATCATTCATATGTGAAAGAATTATGCCATATTAAGATATACCCTTAAATTCCATATGCCTCCTCCTCCCCTGTGGATAGCAGAGCAACCCCCAGTACATAATAACACACCTTAGGGACCATTTAATGGCTATTTCCAACTGCTAACAAACTCCCACAACAAGCCCCTGTCAGGTTCACCTCCCACAAGCAGCATAGGGCAAGCAGAGTATGGCACACACAGGCAGCACTCTGCCTGTCCTATGCTGTCTGTGTGTGCCATACTCTGCCTGTCCTACCCTGCCTATGTGTGCCATACTCTGACTTCTCTATGCTGCCTCTGTGTACCATACTCTGCCTGCCCTACCCTGACTGTGTGTGCCATACTCTGCCTGCCCTACCCTGACTGTGTGTGCCATACCCTCCCTGACCTATGCTGCCTGTGTGTGCCATACTCTACCTGCCCTATGCTGGCTGTATGTGCCATACTCTGCCTACAGTACCTATGTCTGAGGTGTGAAGAAGTGAACAATGGGAGTGATTACAGCCTGAGCCTGAGGTGTGAACACTGCAGGGGGTGAACCATGCAGGTATTAAAAGGTGTGAAAAACACAGGGGATTAAATTTTTAAACAATACAGAGGGATTACAGCCTGAATCTGAGGTGAGAACCATGCAGGGGGCCAGTTAATCTCAGTACTGATACCATTTAATGCTTACTCAAAGGTAAACCATCAAAGCAGCCAGACAGATGGGGGCCACACAGAGGGGGGTCGCGGGCCGCCAGTTGGACAGCACTGCCATAGACCATGGATCCCCAACCTTTTATACCTGTGAGCCACATTCAAGTGGAAAAAGTGTTGGGGAGCAACACAAGCATGGAAATGGTCCCTGGGGGTGCCAATAAGAGCTATAATTGGCTACTTAATAGCCCCTATGTGGACTGGCAGCCTACAGAAGGCTCTGTTTGGCATTATACTGGGTTTTTATGCAACCAAAACTTGCCTCCTTACCAGAAACTCAAAAATAAGCAGCTGCTTTGAAGCCACTGGGAGCAACATCCAAGGGGTTGGGGAGCAACATGTTGCTAAAGAGCCACTGGTTGGGAACCGCTGGCATAGACAGTCACTACTTATTGGCCCGGTGGGGGTGCTACTTTGGCCTTTGCGTACCTGAAATGCCAGGGCCTGATGCTGGGGTACCATTAGAATACGGCGGCACACAGATATTATTGCCACACTTGCCTGACTGGTAAAAATTAGGCTTCATGTCAATGTTATAAATAGATATAAATAAAAATATTGGAAGGCTGGTATTTTTTTCCAGAAAAGGTGGCAACCCTTCAGGCAGATGAACCCTACCCTGGGGATTGCTCGCCTGTGGCCTGAAGAATGAAACAAGAATCAGTAGAAGCGCCCAACAACATACAAACTGCTTTCAGCTACTGACTGCCATCAAACCATGTGGTACCAATAAACTGTACTGTACTACAAGCAAAGCTTATCCCCTGGAGTGTATGCCTATTGAGCTGTGGTACTGGTGCCAAGCTGTGCCAGATATCGGGAAGCGATCCCAGTGCTACTAATCAGACAGTATGGGGCAATAGCCGCCACTACACAGTGGCCATGTGGGAGCCCCTGCCCCCATCCCCCCCCATTCCCACGTAGCCAGTCCCGCCCTCCCACATCCTGACGTCACCGGGCTGGAATGCGCTTCCTGCGGCGCTTCTTGCTCTGGCTGTGCGCGTCCGTGTGAGTGCGGGGGCGCGCTTGTGGTGCGTCAGCGCAGGCTGGGTGCTACTCGGGAGGGGACCGTTACTGAGAGCGGACACTTCATTCAGCGCGCAGACCTGCCTGGGCTCGGAGGCCGCAATCTGAGGCAGCGCTTAGTCTGTGCGATTCAGCCCGGCAGGGCGCCGCTCCTGGGATCCAAGGGCCCCACGCCAAAGGTGAGCCGCCGCTCTGTGTTACCTGCATTCTGGCCCCAGTGTCCGCTCACTTGGTACAGTCTGTGCTTAGGGCATTGCTGCTCCGTATCTGCCTCCCTGTGGGGAATCCATATGGCTTAGAGAAGCCGGGACGTGTAGCAGCTACTTTGCACGCCGGGAGTTGTATTGTTTGTCAGTGATAGGTACAGGGGGGCAGACTTGGGGCTCTACAGCTGCTGGGAACTACTGCATTCACTCGCAGGGGATTGTGGGACTTGTAGTACATGCCACCTGGAGTTTTTCCATTGTGGAGTTTGTGCTTCAGTAGGTAGAGGGTTAATAGAGACTGGGGGAGGGGGTGACCTTGCTTAGGGGCAGCTTCCTATAAACTTTCCTTGTTGTGGGATCCCACCCTTCCAGGGCTGCAGCGCTCTCCCTCCTTAGTTACTGCGCTAATTACATGATCATGTGTGTAGGGGGCTCTGTGTAAGTGAATTGGGTGTCTGGCTGGGACTGTATGTACCCCCCCCCCCATAGAGACAGCAGGGAGTTTCCCTGCAGGAATGTGCACAGAGGGAGGCGGCAGAGGACATCCTGGGAGGGGTGAAGGGGGGGCAGTCTCCTTCTTTCTCTCTTTATTTTTAACAGTAGATCATTACCATAACCATAGATATTATTAACCAGGGCTCAGCCGGCCCACGCTGTCCCCTTTCCCTGTGTGTTCAGTAGGGCGCAGGGTAGTTGTGCCACGGTCACTATAAGTACAATATAGCACTGCTTCATTTGGCTGCTGGCTCCTAACAGAGTCTCCTAAGAGAAGGCGGCCCCCAGGCACGAATAATGGTTTGGCTGACACTGAGGGCACTTATATTGAGTTATGAGTGGGTGCTTGTATGTGGCTTTTTTTATTGAAGCCCGAGCAGCGTTTTAGCCCAGAGGCTTCCGAGGGTGGATGAGTCCCAAAACGTATTCTTGGCAGGGCCGGGTTCAAGGGTGGGTAACAGAGCCTAAATCTGTGCTGGGAACCTTATGAGATTAATGGTGAGGTAATCAGTATGACAAAGGAACTAAAATGTTCTGAAAGCTTGCTGTGATTATCTTAGTTAGCCAATAAAGGTATCGCCTTTATACCACTTTTATTTCTAAAGGGTTACCCTTATAAACATTTTGACTGGCTAACACAGTATATCACCTTTTCCTGCATGGTGAAGATTCAAATATAAATTCATAAAAGAGCTTTTATGAAACTCAGTGTCCCACTTTTCCTATGATTATCTGCCACCCCGGGCAGGCAGGGCCCTTTGTGCAGAGGATCAGGGTAGTCTGGATTATATAGAGGAGCAGCCACATTCTCTTTACAGATACTACACTTCAATTTAGCTGAAAGGACAACAATTACCATTTCCGCCCAGTAGGAGTGTAAAGCCACACTGGGGCTTATTGGCTTTGAGCAGCTGTGCACACAAGGTGCAAATCAGCACTCCCTGTGCCACCAGCACCTTATTTGCACCTTGATGTGACCTGCACATTGTTCATAGGTCCCAAGTGACTCCGTAGTTGTATCTAGGCACTGAGGGTCATTTATAAAATTTGCACAGTGCAGAATTATTCACACAGTGAACGTATTTACTCTACCTGTATTTATATTTATAAAGCTGGACAAGACTGGTGCGTTTAATGGGCAAATATAATTGCGAAATTTTTATTCACAGTGCAAATGCCCTTCAAGTTTTTTAAATATGGCATATTCGTAAATTGCGAATGTTTATGCGCGCAGTCTGTGTCCGCGCTATATTTATTCATAATAAATGGGCACAGAGGGCAAATCGCAGTCTCATTTGCGAATTTTTGTGCGCAATTCACATTTCACTGCGATTTGCATATATCTAGAAGGCATTTCCCTTGTGAGTAGAGGAGGCCATACCGGGCAGATTTTATCTGCCAGTGTGTGGGCACGAACAATGGGTCTGCCCGACCGAGATTTGGCCAATTTCAGGCCAGATGTTGACTGGGCAGGTTTGATTTTTCCGTCGTATCGGGAACCACATTGGCTCGTTGATGTGGCCCCTGTTTTAATTTGAATTCGCCTGATATTGCTCACCCATAGGTGAGTGTATTTGGAGAAGATACGTTTGATTGGTGACCTCGCCATAGAGTGGATCTTACCGTGTATGGCCAGCTTAAAAGTGGTAAAGTGACCCCCCCCTAGACCCTGTCTAAGCTCTAATATGAGCTGTGCTGGTTAACCCAAGATCAAACCTGTATACATCTAATCAAGATGGTGCTACTGAGAATATTCCCTAATATAGGTTTGTGTCAGAGAAAGAGATTTGTCACAGTGATTTATAAGTTAATTATCTGGAATTGTCTCCCCATCTGTGGGCAGCATGTTTTGTTAGGGTTATCAACTACAAATACATACGTTTTTTTCTTTTAGCATAGTGCTATTCTAAGGTAATTTGCAGTTGGTCTTGCATTGGTCTCTGTTTTTTATTTTCGTTCAGCAGATCTTCAGTGTTGAATTTTAGCATCTACCTGGTTGCCAGGGTCCAATTTAAACTAGAAACCAGGCAGTGGTTTGAAAGAGAGAGGGGATTATAGGAGGGCCTTAATAGAAAGATAAGTAATAAAACAATAACAAACTATTGCTCTGTGGGGCTACAGTTTAATTTTTACCTGCTGGGGTCAGCGACCCCCATTTGAAAGCTGGAAAGAGTCAGAAGTGGAAAGCAAATAATTCAAAAACTATAAAAATAAAAAAATCCAGTTGTAAGAATTCAGTTAATCTGAAGGTAAACAACGGCTTTCAGTCCTGCTTCCCCCATACACTTGCGTGCAGAAATCCCTTATACACTGGCGCAATGTATTTTAGAGAAGTGTGTGTTTGTGACAACATCTCCAGCTGTGATTTCTGTTTCCTGTCTGAAATGGAGTCCTTCCTGCCCGTGTCTGTCTGTAGTCTGACCGAACAGCAGTAGCCTTATGTTTCATTAACTAGGACTCCACCCAAACACTGTATTTTGCATACAGAAAGAAAATGTCATTCCAAGCAACTTTCCAATACACATTCATCTCAAAGTAAATGTAATTGCCATTGAAAGCAGTGATTTATGTCCAAGGCACTGCTGGTTGTGACCCTTGTAGTATAGCAGAAACCTGCAGCATAACTGACCTGGGGGCAGCTGATCTCTGCTACATTGTATCAGGAGTTGAAGGGGGTAAATAGCAATAACATGTACAAATAACTTTTGAGATTATTATTATTAACATTTATTTATAAAGCACCAACATATTCCGCAGCGCTGTACAATAAGTGGGTTTCATACATTGGACATACAGAGTAACATATAAAGCAATCAATAACCGATACAAGAGGTGAAGAGAGCCCTGCCCAAAAGAGCTTACAATCTACTAGGAGATCACTTAAGATGTGTAATAAATGTGTATTGGGAAGCTGCTTAGGATCCTATTTTCTTTAATAACTGTAACGCATTTGTCGCTCTTCTTCCTCTGTCATTACTGGTGTTGGGATCACACAGATCAGCTGTGCAGTTCCGCCATATACTCTTACACTTTGTGGCGCTGCTGCATTTGTACTTCTGGCCTATAGATAAGAGCTTGTGATCACCACGTGTCGGCACCTTGCTGAGCGGCTTTTCCCTTCCCTTGAGGTGTGTTTTTGTTTGCTCTTTTGTTATCAAGCAGTACGAGGCCAGTTAGGAAAAATGTAAAAACCTCCAACCCTCGGGCCCTACTGAACTGCAGGGCTTGTTTTCTGTCTTGCAGCCTAGTAACTGGCACTGGGGTCCATATAGAGAACATCAAGCATTAACCAAAATCAGATCTTTATTTTACATCCAAAATAAGTGGGGCACTAAAAAAGCCAATACGGGGTAAGCTGTCCGAGTTGGTCTTTCCTACACTCTGCCAGCCCCAAAGGCCAATGGATTGTGATACATACTACACCTGATTATTGAATGACCCCATACACATACTTATGGACTCTATGGCCAGCCATGTCTTTTGAGCAGTGCCAGTGCGGTCTCAATAAGGAGTCCTGTTTTCTATAGTGCAGAAATGATCACGGTAACTTCCATTGTCATCTCTTTAAATGCATGTTGTTCACATTATATTTATTGTAAATTTTACTGGGGGCAGATAGTCCTAAACGTGGCCATAGTGCCCAACTAGAACACCCTGCTAGGCTAGGATCACATGCCTCTTTTCCTGATGGCTCTGCATAGGCTGTATAAATAGTCTCTCAAATATGTATGTATATCTTTATAAATCAACTGCATGGAAAACTAGCACCCCACTATTACCCATAGAAGCCAATCAGCAATAAATTCTGATTAGACTACTACAAGTTGTAAAATAAAACCAGAGATCTGATTGGTTGCACTGGGTAACTGCAGGGGTGCAACTTGTCACCAGTGTTAGTAAATCACCCCCAGTGTCCCGGCTTCTTTCTCCAGCAGTGTGTTTACTTTTTTTTTGGGTGGGGGTTGTCTGCTGAAGGCTTTAAAGGAACAGTAACACCAAAAAATGAAAGAGCTTTAAAGTAATAAAAATATAATGCACTGTTGCCCTGCACTGGTAAAACTGGTGTGTTTGCTACAGTAACACTACTATAATTTACATAAATAAGCTGCTGTGTAGCCACGGGGGCAGCCATTCAAGCTGGAAAAAAGGAGAAAAGGCACAGGTTTCATAGCAGATAACAGATAAGTTCTGTAGAATACAATAGTGTTTTATCTGTTATCTGCTATGTGCCTGCGCCTTTTCTCCTTTGAATGGCTGCCCCCATGGCTACATAGCAGCTTATTTATATAAATTATAGTAGACTTTCTGAAGCCAACACACAACTTTTACCAGTGCAGGGCAGCAGCACATTATATTTTAGTTACTTTTATACACTTTCATTTTTTGGTGTTACTGTTCCTTTAAGAAGCTTTTAAAGCCCTTTTCAGTTTTAGTATCCAGCCCCAGGCGGTTTTGTGTGTTCACCCTAGCAGTGTATTTTTATTAATGACATTTTTATTCTGTGCCATAATGGAGATGTTAATTTAGGAACGTTCTTTATGGAGGGTGAGAGGGGGCCTGTGTGCCAGGAATCCAGTTCCCTAGACATTACTACTTATATCCCGGCCAGGCTTGTTCTGCAGAGAGATGGGGGCCCCCCAGCACCCTTGTTGAAACAGTGCCCCAGCAGGCTGTCTGTGCTACTGTGCATTTCAACTGGCTTGTGCCTCACTCAATAAGTTAGGCTAGTTGGGTAATTATCTGTGGTTTATCTGCTTCCTTTTCTTGGGAATATAGGGGCAGTACCGTGAGCTGCTCATTTGTATTCCCTTTTTTCCCCCCAGTTTATTGTTAAAGAACAGCTACTGTGTGCGCATGAAAGCCCCAGCCTGTGAACTTTAGTGACTCCATTGTTAAACCACAGACAGGTATCCAACTACCTTTATCTTCCTAGGGATAGTAAATGGGTAAATCCATTCAGCTGTGATATTACAGATATGGGACCTGTTATCCAGAATGCTTGGGTCCTGGCGTTTTTCAAGATAAGGTATGGAGATCCAAATTACAGAAAGACCCCTTAAGTCTACTAAAAATGAATATAAACAATAAATGAACCCAGTAGGATTGTTTTGAAAAGCATATAATTAAAAAACTGATTTTATTAAAATGGAGCATATAAAAGATGTATTACCCATAATTGAAACCCTCTGGATAACAGGTTTCTGGATAACTGATCCCATATCTGTATCAGGCAAGAAGTATGCTGAATACGCAATAAGCTATGTTTTCATAATGTACCAGGAATTCTAAGACTTCAGGGAAACTACATCCTAATTGGCTACTTCTTCTCAGCACTGCTGACTGGCACAAGTACCAGGAGGCATGGAAATGAGCATCTGTTGTCAGGTTAGCCCCCAGTAGCAGCACAGTATGGGACAATGGTTAACGTCCCATATACCGTCAATGGCTTTATGATATGGAATGAACCCACCTGTGCCAGTAAGGTGTAACTCAAAAGTGTAATTTTATATCCATGTGAATAGTAAGCAAAGTCACAGATGACAGTCTGGTTTAGTTGTCCCGTCCCTCTGTTCTGCTTATAAATCTTGTGTACTCTATGCCTATCCATGTCTGACCCACTAATGCCAAGTTTTCCTGGCAGAATATGGGTACAGTTATGAGCACTGTGTCCTACAATGGTAACTGTTGGTAGGGGTCATCATGAGCATATGCACTGCCTATTGGCTGGCAGATTCCACTGTCATCTAACTCAGTTGGTGCCAGTTTTTAATGGCACTGTTACTATTAGTCATGTGCTGGTTGACCCTCTATCCGTGGGTTTACTCTTTGGTCAAAAGAGTTAGGGTTGAAATTTGGGCAACCATTGCGGGTTGGGTGCAGGTCTGAAGCAGGGCCGGAACTAGGGGTAGGCAGAAGAGGCACCTGCTTAGGGCGCGATGATTGGGGGGGGGGGGGGGGCGCTAGGCATGTACCTCTTCTTAGGAGCAGTGGCCGACCAGGTTGCCTTGGGAGCTCAGTCGGCTTGGCCCGCCCCTGGTCTGTAGATCACTGATCCTCTGCTCCTGAAGTTTCCATATCTTGGAACCTAAGGTGCATACACAGCAGATAGACATGGTTGCAAAATCAACATTTTGTGGGTTAGCCTTGGGTGCTTGGGTGCTCGGGATAAGTCTTTCCTGACCCACACATCACTACCATGACTGGGTGCATGTGCAGAGCTGCAGTTTCTAAGCTTTCTGTACCGTGCCCATCTTTTATCACTACAGAGCAGGCAGAGCAGTGGTGCTACAGAGCAGTGGTACCCAAACTGGGCCTGGCCCCATTTTACACCATCTTGTATATCCGCTGAACTGTAGGAGAGTGACTCGCTACCCTGTTATGAGCTAAAGGGTAAGGACTACATGTTTTAGTGACTGAAGATCCTTGGCTAAGGCTACAGCCACAGGCGACATTTTCTTGGGCTGGCTAAGAGAAATCACCCTTTTGCTCCAATCTGCTTTATGGCGTGTCTGCCCAGGAGACACCATGTCGGCCTTGCTGTAGACACGCAGTGGATATTGCAATAAAATGCATTTCAACTTGAAATCTGTCCTGAGTGTTTGCACGCAGGCCAATGCAGACACACCATAAAGCAAAGCGGAGCAGAAACCTGGTTACTTGGCCTGTGCTCACACGCAACCCAAGATAAATGCCTCCGTGTGGCAGTAGCCTAAGGGGAAAGTACTCTGGGCTGTGAGGATTTTAAACAAGAGGCGCGCTGGCCTGAGGGTGGAAAGAAGGGTAGCAATTGTGCTCACTGGGGGAATGAGAAATAAAGAGATATTTAGGTTTTCCTTTTCCTTTAATGCACATTTATAAAAAGAAAGAACTTGAGTACTGAATGTGTCAGCATTTTCTGCATATTTCTACTTTTATTTTTATCTACTCACCAACTTTGGTTTCCGTTTTGGCATGTTTCTTTTGTTTTCCTCTAATTTGCAGTAGGACCATTAACCCCTTTGCCACTGAACCAAAGACTTGAACCCATTGAGTGCAGTGGAAACAATGGAACATCTAGCAGTTTGTGTGAGTGCAGTTGGGTGCTGCCTCTCTCCTGTACAGTGATGGGCAGTATGGCTTGTGGTGAGGCAGTGTGGCATCGGAAGGGTTAAAGAGTGCGAGTGCCAGAGGAAGCTGACGGATACACAGAGGCAGCGGTTAGAGTGGGAGACCTGGGGCGGCCCATATAAGGAGACAATGTAGTCGGGGAATCTCTGCCAGGCCTCTCTGCTCCTGACGGTTGCTTATGAATGCTGCTCTTCCGCCGTTAGTCCAGGAGCTTTGGATATTTGACAATGTGTTTATATGGCTCTGTTACGCGTTTCCTTGCAGCTTTACCAAAAATGGAGACCTGTGGGTAACCGCGACTGTCTGAGCACATTCTAAACATCTGTGTAACAGTCAAAGGGGAAGTTCACCTCTACATTATATATTAGTATGTTGTAGAATGGTCAACTGTTTGCAGCTTTTCAGTTGGTCTCTTTCCACCTTGCAGTTGGGAGGGCACTGACCCCAGCAGCCTAGAAATACTATGGCTGCTGAAATTCCAGAGTGGGCAGCTACTGAACAAAAATCATAGTAATTCAAAAACTGCAACAAATATAGCTGACAGAATATTACTGTCTGTATCTCACGAAAGGTTAATTTAAAGGTGAACTGCCCCTTTAAGAACAGGTACAGCTATAGGGGGTGAAGCAGAAATGTATAATGTTTCTAGCCAGGCCTAATTGAGTGGGCAGATGCATAAAATTTTCCATACAAGGAAAAACGACTGAAACATTGCAAAATATGTTTTCCAGGGTAAGGGTGGTCAAATCATTCAACTATTTGAATACACATCACATTTATGAAGCATTATAGTCCTGGCTTAAAGCGTCCCCCCCAGCAGATCCTGGGCAGTCAGCAGGGCCAAACCTGCTTATTAATTGAGCTTGCCACCACTTTGCTACAGGTAGCCACTATGGAGCTAATTTAAGGGAGCAAAGTGTAGCAGCGTTGGCAACCTTAATCTGCCCGTGTGTGGCCAGCTAGGCAGTGACACTTTGGCGGCTTTATAAACATGGGCTAAAAATATATATAGTGCTATTTGTGTGGATCTCTGTAATATAAACTGGATATGCAAAAGGTTGCATTGCCCTGTGGCCAGCATTGACCAAGTGTTCCAGCAGCAGACCCCCATGGTTTGTTTCACTGAGGCTCATTATTGGCAGCCTTTATGTGGCATATCTGCATAGGAAGTAAAAGGTTTACACCCTGTTTGTGCGCTTATTGGACTTTGATGTGGCGCTGCTCTTTATATCCCTGTGCCAGCTCTGCAGCAGCAGCGTTGCTATGAAAGGGTATCAGTCGCTCCCAATAACAGCAGTTTATGGCAGTGCATTGAGCAGAGGCCTGCCTGTGTCTGCTGGGTGAGGCAGAACCTGGCTATGGCAAAACAGCCCTGTTCTGTGAGCACTGAGTGGGAAGTGCCATATTGAATGGTGCCAAGTGAAACTCTGCATTAAAATCATAAAAAGGTTGATTTATATTTTGGAAGTTTATATACCTTTTTAACATAAGCCCACATAAGGGTTATAAGCTGTTCATCTGCAGAGATATTGTTGAATAAGAAATGGTTACATGTCCATTGTTCTACAAGGCCTTGTATATAACCATGTTCCCTTAAAGGAGGCATTTTATATAAAGTTCATATTCAGTTATAATATTCATCCTTCCTCAAAATATGAAAGGATGCAGAAATAAAGATGTTTTGAAAGCATTTTACCTCCTAAAACTGTCATTATATGAGAGCTGCATACACAACCTCTCAAGTCAGAAGCCAGAGTAAAAGAAAGATGGGGAGTGTCGCTTCAGTCTCCCACAGGAAGTGGTCACAGCACTGACGGACAGGCTTTACTAAACAGTAGTGGGGGGGGGGGGGGGTGTTTTTTTTCAGTTGACTATCATAAATGTATGCCCACCCCTTTAGTGTTCAACTTCTATTCACCTTTCCAAAAAAAAAAAAAAAAACAGATGTAACTAATGTCCACAACCTTGTGAGCCACAGGCCTTGTTATACTATGGGAAGAAAGGTTTAACTCACTGCTAACTCTTGTGCCCTTTTCTTTTCAGATGGCCCGTTATTCAGTATTGACGTTTGGATTACTTACTTGTTTGGCTTTGTGCATAAATGCCCAGCAAGGTGAGTGACTTTAACCTATTTAAACTGTAGAATTTGACTTTAATTGTGCTTAGTTTAGGGGCATACATAGCCTAGGCATCATAGCTCTCTGTACAGTTAAAAAACTTTGGGTATGTCCTTTTTAGCTTTATTTGGTCTTGCCATCATCACCTGCTTCTCATGTACCCAGTGATATCAGGTCTCGTGCCACTGACCACTCAGCTTTGCCACCTCTCACAGTATCAGGGGGCAGATAGAGATGTATATAACACTGCAATACTGATATGACTTTCAAAACAAGAGGCTGGAGTGCTGCAATAACAAAATATCTGTATTTGCTATCAGTCTCTCCCTATTTTGTCCAGTTTCTGCCTATTCAGAGCAATTTTTCCCAAAACAAAGATGCACGGATTTCCAAACAAAAGTAGTTACAAGAGCCATCCTTGATAAAGGTCCTTATGTGGACCAAAACGTTGATTATAGCTGGTCCTTACCATATATAATATAATATATATATGTATATAATATTGTGTGTGTGTGTGTGTGTGTGTGTGTGTGTACAGCCATGTATATTTTACCTAGTTTGATGGAGGGCATTGGGATATTCAGCTGGTAACTGGTCAGTGTAAGAATTGTCTGTTCGCTGAAGGCATCCTGTAAGATGAGAATGACTTATTGAGCCTTTGCATTTTATTTTTGTCCTGTCTGGTTGTTTCATGTGGAAATGGGATTTTTCAACTTATCACTAATAAATTTATTTTTTCTAGGTGGGACAGAATGTCTAAAAGCAAATGCCAAATCATGTGGAGAATGTATTCAAGCCGGGCCCAACTGCGGCTGGTGCACTAAAGTGGTGAGTTTTTGCCAGATTTTGTCAAGAGCTCATTAGTAAAACATTTTAGAGGTGTATTTTGGTAGTGCCCAATAATGGGCAGGTATAGATGTGTCACAGCAACTGAACCATACCTTATTACACATAAGAGCATCTTAATGCATAGAACAGAATAAAAGAACTCTACTTAATTAGTGTTACAATAAGCAGAGCAAATTATTTCATAGTCAATGGCTATAAAGCCCCAGATGTCATCTAAGCCTACTTTATTATATCCGGTAGCTGTGCGACTGAGTGACTGTGGCCAGGGAAATACTGCTGTATACATTCCGTTCTCTCATATGACTTCTATATTGAGCAAACTAGAAGATATAGGTCCTAAGTTCTAGAGCAGGGGTAGGGAACCTATGGCTCGGGAGCCAGATGTGGCTCTTTTGATGGCTGCATCTGGCTCGCTGCCAAATCTTTAATAAAAAAAAAAAACTGGGGGTGTGGCCTGCGCTTGGCATATAGAAGACGTGTTCTAAGTCTTAGAAAACGTCTTCTATCCGCCGAACGCAGGCCACGCCCTCCTCCACATCCGGCATCCTTGGCACCCACCCTACCTTGCCCCTGCGCTCGGCGGATAGAAGACGTGTTCTAAGCCTTAGAACATGTCTTCTATCCGCCAAGTGCAGGCCACGCCCTCCTCTGCATCGAATATGCATCCGGCATCCTTGGGGCCCACCCTACCTTGCCCCGCAGCATCCACGGCCAAACATATTGTATGGCTCTCACGGAATTATATTTTAAAAGATGTGGTGTTTATGGCTCTCTCAGCCAAAAAGGTTCCCGACCCCTGTTCCAGAGTATGTCTGAGACATGATGCCCTCCTAATGTAAGCCAATGCTGGAGAGGAAAGGGTGTTAAATAGCTGCAGTTCCTTTCAAGAGAGCCACAGTGATATATTGCCTCCTGTATCATTGGCCTTAGTATTGGTTATTGCCAAAAAAAAAATTAATGACTGCTGAAGTTGCAATAAAGCAAAGGAGTGCCGTCTCTGCCCAGCTAAAGGTGCTTAGTAAAGTCCAGCGATTACTGTATCTTAAACATTACACAGTAATGACATTTGCTTTCTCCTGGAAGAGGCTTCTGGCTATGGAAAATGGCAGAACAGCCCAATACCCTTGTACCATTTAAAATGAATTGTACGAATGGCATCTTTGCTGCACATTTATAGCTGAATCCCACTTTGAATTGAGGTGCAAAAATTAAAACCTTTTAATTTGTTGAATTTCAAGTATATATCCATTATCAGAGTAATTTATATGCCTTCTTTTCCCCGTGGTTAATCTCAGAACTTCTTACAAGAAGGAGAGCCCACGTCAGCACGTTGTGACGATTTGGCTGCTTTGAAAAACAAAGGCTGCCCTGAAGAAGACATCCAAAACCCCAGGGGACGTAAACAAAAGCTAAAAGATATCCCAATAACAAACAAAGGGAAAGGAGAACGTATGGACCCTGCAAACATCACCCAAATCCGACCTCAACAACTGGTATTCGAACTGCGATCAGGTAGGCTCCTAAACCTTAGATAGGGGGCAGCTTTCTCCTCTCCAGCACCATCTAATTGTGTCTGTTGTTTTATGCTAGGTGAACCCCAGACATTTAATTTGACATTCAGAAGAGCAGAAGACTATCCAATTGACCTGTACTATCTTATGGACCTCTCATTTTCTATGAAAGATGACTTGGAGAACGTTAAAAGCCTTGGAACAGCACTAATGACAGAAATGGAGAAAATTACTTCAGATTTCCGGATAGGTACATTTATCTCAAATTACTGTTGCCTAGCTGTATTATATATCAGCACTTGGTAGCCTGATGTCACTAGTCTTATTCCTATGCTTTAATACCTTGCACTATTTGCTGGCACTTATGTGAAATTAGTTACTGTTACATTACAATTATGTAGAAAACAGTAATTGTTACATAGTACTGCCAATTACAGTGTATGTCGCTCCTTAGAAAGCTGGCCATTTTATCCCTCCTTCCTAAATTGATGGGTGCTTACAAGTACCTGTAACTTTCTCTGCATCCTTTGAGAAATACTTTTAAAATGGCATGCCAGTGTATACCATTAGTATAGTCATCAGTTTTAGACCAGCCATGTAAAATTATAAAGGTTTCCTGCCCTTTGGATACTGGCATAAGCAATTCTACCAAACACATTCCTATTTTACTTGTTTTCTCTCTAGGTTTTGGCTCTTTTGTGGAAAAAACAGTCATGCCCTACATAAGCACCACTCCTGCCAAGCTTATTAACCCATGCACAAGTGATCAGAATTGCACCAGCCCATTCAGCTATAAAAATGTCCTCAACCTCACTAGCGACGGAAAGTTGTTTAACGACCTGGTAGGCAAGCAGCAGATCTCCGGTAACTTGGATTCTCCCGAGGGAGGCTTTGATGCAATTATGCAGGTTGCGGTCTGTGGTGTAAGTATTTTTAGCCATTATTTTGATCTTGGTTACGAGACTGTCTGTTCTGTACCACAAGAAAAATCATTAAGGGCATTGGCACATTGTTATGAGCCAAGGGGGTCTGGTCCAAAGGTTGGGCCTAACTGGTTGGGCCTAAGGTCTACCTTAGAATGTATTGTGGTTTTTGGCCTTAGAAATTCTCAAGAACTTTTGGGCAGTATTGGAAGTACATGTAAAAAGTCAAACAGCGTTTGTTTCGCCGCCCCATATAGATAGCTCACACATTTATTTTACTCTGGCTTGAAATTCTGCACCTTTGAGCAGTGTCATGTTTTAGTGGCTTAAATCGGTTGTTCACCTTTAATTTTACTTTTAGTATTATGTAGAGCAATGTTGTCCAACTTATAACATGTAGCAGGCTATTTATCTCATACAGCACAATTCAATTCAAATGATGTCATATAGTGAAGTCAATGGGGTGTTTGAGCAGACTGGGGGATATAAAGATCCTTTGAAGGGCCACGGCCGGCCTGCGGGCCTCCAGTTAGACTGCGCTGATGTAGAGAGTGCTTTTTGAGAGAATTTGCAACTGGACTTCATATTTATTTGCAGTTTTTTGAATTATTTAGCTTTTTGTTCAGCAGCTCTCCAGTTTAGAATTTCAGAAGGTATTTGGTTGCTAGGATCCAATTTAACCTGGCAACCATGTAGTGCTTTAAAAGAGAGACAGGAACATAAAGGAGGAACAGTTTTTTTTTTTTTTGTTTTTTTTTTTACTACTAGGGTCAGGAAAGGCAAATAATTTAACAAGCACCTCTGTTTTGCGCAGAATTTTACAGATCTCCACATTCACAGTGGACAAAGCAAATGAAACGTAGATTACAAAAAAAGCACCATATAGTGATATATATTCTACATGTACTTATGTATTACAAATCCCAGAATAGGAAACCACGTTATGTGACGATTAACATTTTCTGTTTAATGTTTTTCTTAAAGGAGCAAATTGGTTGGAGAAATGTCACACGCTTGCTGGTCTTCTCAACTGACGCAGGATTCCATTTTGCCGGAGATGGAAAATTAGGCGGCATTGTATTGCCAAATGATGGCAAATGTCATTTGCATGGGAACATGTACACAATGAGCCACTATTATGTACGTATCTTGTATTGCCCACGTTACCGTTTTACTCAATAACTTTCTTCACAATTACTGTTTTCTACATAATTGTAATGATTATTCGGTAATCTACAGGTGTGTTTTTTGTTTTTGTTTTGTTTTTTACGTTCAGTGTATTATTGAAAATACTGTAGATACGAATTGTATTTTTGGGTGTTCATTTGTTTTGTTTTGTTATTTTTAAGGACTATCCCTCAATTGCTCACCTAGTTCAGAAACTTAGTGAAAACAACATTCAGACCATTTTTGCTGTTACAGAGGATTTCCAGCCAGTCTACCAGGTATTTATATTTGTTTATGTCTATGGTATATACACATGAATAGTAATAATAATTACTTGAGTTTAAGAGGAAAAAAATAGGTCTGGGAGACAAAAACAAGACTGGAGGGGCGAAAGATCAGAGGCAGAAGGGAAAAGTGCAAGGGTCAGAGAAGGATGGGAGTTTTGGAGAAGGGGGGCAGAAAGAGAAGGGAATAGCAGAGAAAGAATAGAACAAAAAAGTGAACAGAGTAGGTTTGGTGGTAAGTAGTGCTGCTATGGAAGAAATTTCTACTGGGGTGGTCAGCTAAATGCTGCCATATATGACTCTTAACATCAAAGGTATTTTCAAGACGCTGCTGTATGATTGCTAGTAACTGCCATTGTTTTGTCCTTTTCTGTTGAGCAACGGAAAACGGACAGTGGAATGTTAACTTTAATACATTAATGGCTCTGTAACATTATCCATATTTGTGTTTTTTTGACAGGAGCTGAAAAATCTGATACCAAAATCAGCTGTGGGAACCTTGTCCTCAAATTCCAGCAATGTGATTCAACTGATTATTGACTCCTATAATGTAAGTATCTGCCAGAAGTATCCATACCCCTGACGGCACTTTTGGTTTTATAGTTTTGTTCATTACTGTTTCATAGCTCTCTGTTCATTTCTATTGGAATCCAAAATAATCCTAAGTGATCTTTTTGTTTCCAGTCTCTTTCCTCTGAACTTATTTTGGAAAACAGCAAATTGCCAGAGGGTGTAACAATCAGCTATAAATCATTCTGTAAGAATGGAGTCAAGGGAACTGGGGAGGATGGAAGGAAATGTTCAAACATTTCTATTGGAGATCAGGTGAGTTCCCAACACATTTAGGCCTATGAAACCCCCTTGATTTGGACTATAGTAAACCTATTTGCTTGTTTCATGCAAGCAATCCCTGCTTATCAGCATAGGCATCCCTTTTTCCTATTCAAACAAATGTGAAGCAGCTGCTTGCAGGAAAGGTTGTTTGGGTTAAAAATCATGCAATGTCCACCAAAGTGGATGTGCGGTGCAGTACATAATGTGTCCAAGTAAGTGGATACTAACAGAGTTGCTTTCTTACAGGTGGAATTTGAAATTAGTGTGACAGCTCACAAGTGCCCCAAAAAAGGACAAGCGGAATCCATAAAAATCAAACCACTTGGATTTACCGAAGAAGTAGAGATTGTTCTCCAGTTCATCTGTGAATGTGATTGCCAGGAAAAAGGGACGCCCAACAGCCCTGAATGTCATCATGGAAATGGAACATTCGAATGTGGTGCCTGCAGGTATTGTGCTTCCTTGCATTTATTGGGCATCAGTGCACTTTAAAGCCCTGGCTTGAAATCCCTCTGTGCATAATGCCTTATTTTTTTAAATGTATATATTGTTAATACATCACATGTCATTTTTAAATTGCCAATTTTATTCATAGTGCAGTGGATATAAATGGCTAATAAATAAGAGTAGTAGAGCTTCAGTTGGTTGAAGTGGCCAAAAGGAATTTGTAAACGTGCCTCTACAACAGGATCTTATCCACAGCCAATCCAGCTCCTCTTTTCAGCTATAAAATAATAAATCGCTATGCTGTTTCCATGACAGATGTAATGAGGGGCGCATTGGGAAGGAGTGTGAATGCAGCACCGATGAAGTAAACAGCGAAGATATGGACGCTTATTGTCGAAGAGAAAATAGCTCTGAAATCTGCAGTAACAACGGGGACTGTATATGCGGCCAGTGTGTGTGCAAAAAACGGGACAATCCCAATGAAGTTTACTCCGGCAAGTACTGTGAATGCGACAACTTCAACTGTGACAGATCCAATGGGCTGATTTGTGGAGGTAAGAATCGATCACATAATTTATATGTTTCAGAGGGCAGAAACACCAGCTGCAGTCTTGCATTCATTCAGTCTCAGTACTTTATTATTAGTCTTTATAGAGTGCTGACTGGTCATGCAGCACTTTATAGCACTTTATGCATCATTCTGATCCGTCCCTGCCCCAGTGGAGCTTACAATCAAAGGTGCTTATCACATTCACACACGAACACTAGGGTCAGTTTTATCAGAATCCAGTTAACCTGCCTGTGTGTTTTAAGCATTCCTTTTGCAAAGCATAAGTAGAACATACAAACTCCTTGCATTCACTGGCAACTGTTGTAAGGGTTACTAAAGATGTTTGAAATTGTAAAATCAAACCATATTTTTGTTACAGGTAAAGGCGTGTGCAAGTGTCGAGTATGTGAATGTTTCCCCAATTACTCCGGCAGTGCTTGTGACTGCTCAGAGGATACCTCCACTTGTATGGCAAAAAATGGCCAGATATGTAACGGGAGAGGAATATGTGACTGTGGAAGGTGTAAATGTACAGATCCTAAATTCCAAGGACCAACCTGTGAACTGTGTCAGACCTGCGTTGGTGTTTGTACGGAGCACAAGTAAGTGACTTTCTGGTAATGGAGACTGTGTGGTCTTAAAGGAACAGTAACACCAAAAAATAAATAGGTGTATCAAGTAATTAGGTTATAACACACTAGTACAAGTTGTTGTGTGTTTGCTTCAGGAACACTATCATATTTTATATAAACAAAGATACAGTGTAGCCATAGGGATAGCTGTTCAAATTGAAATAGGGCTAAATGGCACAGGTTTCGTGCAGCCTGTAAACACTATCATATTCTACAGAGCTTATCTGTTATCTGCTATGGAACCACCCTTTTTTCCAACTATTTATATAAACTATAGTAGTCTTTCTGAAGAAAACACACAACTTTTACCAGTGCAGGGCAACAGCACATTGTGTTTTAAACCTGTGCCTTTTCTCCTTTGAATGGCTGCCCCATGGCTTCACAGCAGCTAACTTATATAAACTATAGTAGTCTTTCTGAGGCAAACACACCAGTTGTAGTAATGCAGGGCAACAGTATATTATATTATTACTTTTATACACTTTCATTTTTTGGTGTTACTGTTCCTTTAAGGGTGAAGACACATGGGGCTACTTGTAGCAGCTACTTGTTGTGGCTTCTAATGACTCTGCCGATGAACGGGGATGTACAAGTCGGGATGCCTCTGTACAAGTCGGAGGCAGACTGTTATGATCTTAATATGAGAAATTATGTGTGTTTGTGTAGACAAGTATATTTATTTTCGACCGTTCAGATACTGTATATGCCTCTTATACAGACAGAGGATATATATATATATATATTTTTTAAAAGCTAAGTGGACCTTCCAATATCTCCCAGTGCTGTAATCATCAATCTTTTATTTTTAAAGGGATGTTGCCTCTTGTACCCTTTACCTTTATACCATTTAAATCAATTACAGAGCATCTTATGAAGAGTACCATTTATTGTTAAAGGCTTTGCTGCCCTTTTGGTTACGAAAAGGATGAATTCTGCTTATTCTCGCATTGCCCGCTCCTGTCTGCTGCACATACAGTGCGTGTGGCTGGTCTCTGTGAATTCTTCCAACTTCTGCAAGAATCTGGAGAGCAAACTCTCCAACAGTCTGATATTATTAAAAGAAGTTTTATTTACTAACAGTATATTTTATTTTACAGAGAATGTGTCCAGTGCCGAGCTTTCCAGAAAGGAGAGAAGCAAGAAGTATGCCTGGAGCAGTGCATGCACTTTAACATCTCTTTAGTGGAAAGTCGGGAAGACTTGCCCCAGCCAGGCCAGGCAGAAGCCCTCACACACTGTAAGGAAAAGGATGCAGAAGACTGCTGGTTTTACTTCACGTATTCAGTCGATTCAAAGAATGAAGTTCTGGTGCATGTGGTGAAGGAGCCAGGTAATTGTTCTGTTCATGACATGACATAAAAGTGGCTGAACAAACAGAGAAACAGCAAAAATTAATTAGAAATATGTCTATGAGTGATGGGTTGTATTGGGTTTACACAGGATCTGCTTGTTTGGCAACCCAAGAGTCAAATCTGCCCTATTTTTATTAATTTGACCACTGGGTCAACACTTAGCATAGGGTACCCACTGCCAAGTTCCATATCCAGAGCCTGAAGCAGCCCTAGGCTGATGGGATATTCTAGACTGCCAGTTTAATAGCAGAATTAGCCCTGATCTGAGACCAGTAAGAGAGGCATTATTTTGGGAGCCATACATGGGCTACTCCTACACAATTCACTTTGTGGCCCTTGTCAGCACAGATAATTGGAAAATTAGGAAAGGCTGACTTCAAAGTGAAACCTGCTGTTAGTCTAGTTCAGCCTGCAAATGCAATTGTTTTTCACTAGTTGTGTTTTATTATAAGCATGAATTTACCCATTGTGTGCCAGGCAGGCGCTTCCTCTCTGACCTGAAAAAGCATTATTATGTACAGATGCACGGATATTTCGGCCTCTGCTCCTCCTACTGCATTTTTTCTGCTGGAGGAAATTTCAAAGAGTCTATTCATGACTTGGCACTGGAAAAGCATGGTATACAACCCATAACTTAATGGCATCGCCCCTCACATTTTTCATTTCTGTAAAACGCATTTATGTCCCTGTACGACTAACTGACCAACTGACTGGAATCATTCCATCCCCACTTCAATTTAATGTCACAATACAGGTATATAAAACTATGGCTGAGCCAGAAATACTTTCAAGAATCACCCAATAAGAAAATGTATCTAAAACGGTTTAATCAATTTCACAAGGAAATGGTGACCTTTAACTAACTATCCCTGCCTGGGTATTGGTAAGGAGTTATTGCCATTTTAGTATCCGGCTGAAAGATTTACATTTTTTTTTTATTAAGTATAATAAGATAATATGTTCAATAAAACGAGAAGGTAACGTGTTGCGCGAGTGCATCACACTAATGTGTCGGATGTGTTTTAATCCTAGAGTGTCCCAGCGGTCCTGACATCATTCCTATTGTCGCCGGTGTGGTTGCTGGCATTGTGCTCATCGGACTGGCACTGTTGCTCATATGGAAACTGCTTATGATCATTCACGACAGAAGGGAGTTTGCCAAGTTCGAGAAGGAGAAAATGAACGCTAAATGGGACACTGTAAGTCATTTTATGGCATCGCTCTTATATGCTTCTATCTGGTTCCTCTAACTACTTGCCGTGCAGCACTGTTCCCAGCCATTCTGTCTGCTGTCTTAATAAGAAGATCAGTAAGGCGCTCTGTATCCTGTTAGCTGCAATTATTTTTTAATATTGATCAAGCAAAACAGCTGCTTTATTTATAATGCCCAGAACACATTGCTGAAAGAATCATCTCTAACCTATGGAAACTTTTTCCATAATTTGGATCTTCATACCTAAAGTCTACTAAAAAACCCATAAAACATTAATTAAACCCAATAGGCTTGTTTTGCCCCCAATAAGGATTATTTATATCTTTAGTTGGGATCAAGTACAGATACTGTTTTATTATTACAGAGAAAAGGGAATCATTTAACCATTAAATAAACCCAATAGGGCTGTTCTGCCCCCAATAAGGGGTAATTATATCTTAGTTGGGATCAAGTACAGGTACTGTTTTATTATTACAGAGAAAAGGGAATCATTTAACCATTAAATAAACCCAATAGGGCTGTTCTGCCCCCAATAAGGGGTAATTATATCTTAGTTGGGATCAAGTACAGGTACTGTTTTATTATTACAGAGAAAAGGGAATCATTTAACCATTAAATAAACCCAATAGGGCTTGTTCTGCCCCCAATAAGGGGTAATTATATCTTAGTTGGGATCAAGTACAAGGTACTGTTTTATTATTACAGAGAAAAAGGAAGTTAGTTTTAAAAATCAGAATTATTTGATTAAAATGGAATCTATGAGAGGCTTTCCATAATTGAGTATTCTGGATAATGAAGATAACAGATACCATACCTGTATATTGATTCATGTGCAAGATGAAGCAGAAAGTGTCTCTTTGCCACATTGAGTTTTATAACTGTATCTAACCCTGACCTAAACTGTGCTCCAGTCATTGCCTTTGTTCTAGCTCAGACCCAATGGGGGAAAACTGCATTCTCTAAAAAGAAACAAGGGGCACTTTTCCATGCTCAGTTCTGTGGGGTAACAGTTGGGGTAATATAAGGAGCTAGGCCTTTGTGTTTGTGCAGTGATGAACTTGATGTTTTGTTTTTCCTTCACGTGGATTCCTCCCTCCAGCAAGAGAATCCAATATACAAGAGCCCTATAAATAATTTCAAGAACCCAAACTATGGACGTAAAGCCGCTCTCTAAGGCGCAGTTTGTATTTTCCTTTCCATTTTCCTACTTTTACTATGCATGTTCTTTTTTCCAACCTGCACTACTGATACTATTACTATCAAAGTTTTTGTGCCTGCTCGTGTAACACTTTGATTGATCTGTTTGCTCTGCGTTTCGTCTGCTGAAATAAACTCTTAGCCCGGGTTTAGATAATGTCTCAGTCAGTCAAGGTTTCCTGGGGCCCTACTGGAGCATAGACAGACCTCGTGGAGTTTGGGTTATTTCTTTTTGAGGTTGGTCTGTAAACTGGATTTATTAAAAGAGATGCTAGGAGTATGATAAAGACAGGCTTTTAAAGGAGAAGGAATGGCTAAGTCACTTGGGGGTGCCAAAATGTTAGGCACCCCCAAGTGACTTAGATCGCTTACCTTTTACCCCGGGCTGGTGCCCCTGTATGGAGAGAACAGCACCAGCCCGGGGTAGCAGCGAGCGCTTCCTACTTCCTATTCGCATGCGCCGGCCCACGGATTTTGCCGGCAGAAGAGAAAGGAAGGAGGAAACGCTTCCTACAGGTACCCCGGGCTGGTGCTTTTTTCTCCTAACAGGGGACCAGCCCAGGGTACAAGGTAAGCGATCTAAGTCACTTGGGGGTGCCTAACATTTTGGTTCAACCCTATCCCAGGATTACCATGTGTCACACTCATAGGCAGTGATCCCCAACCAGTGGCTCAGGAGCAACATGTTGCTCACCAACCCCTTGGATATTGCTCTCTGGCCTCAAAGCAGGTGCTTATTTTTAAATTCTTGGCTTGGAGGCAGGTTTTTGTTACATTAAAACCAGATACACTGCCAAACAGAGCCATAATAACCAATCACAGCCCTTATTTGGTACCCCAAGGGTACATTTTCCATGCTTGTGTTCCTACAGTTGAATGTGACTTTTGACCCTTGCTCTTAGGCATGAGACACAGGCAGACAGGGTGGTACCTTCTGGAAATGGAAGCACCCTCCAGCAGATCTTTCAGCTTGAAATCAACTAAAAAGCACTGTTTTTTGCATCTTTATGTGATTCTAATTGAGATCAGAGGAGGTCGCATTAATACCACATTTTTTAACAAATTAAAAAAGACGGTAAAATGCCCTTGATCTCCCTGTATGCCTTTTGGAGAAAGGGTTATTTGATATCATATGTTCAGGCTGCCTTGCTCCTTACTAGCATATGAGGGGGGTTGCTGGGGGTGGTTCTTTTTTTGTAGCAAAAGAAGTCATTTGAGAGCACTTCTCTTTGGTGCCCTGTAATGTCACATTTTGGGATTCATTTCTCAACACTGGGACAATTTGCCCATGGGCAGTAAACCATAGCAACCAATTAGTGATTGGCTTTTTCCAGCAAGCTGCAGGTAGAACAATGAATACAACAATTTCATTGGTTGCCATGGGTTACTGCCCACGAGCAAGTTTGCCCTGTGTTAATAGATGAGGCCAATCAATTAAAAAGGAGCCTGTCTGTGTGTTAGATTGATTTCCACAATACTGATGTAGGTATTAACTTTAGCATCTGAACACCCTGTGAGAGGGCAGTGGGATTAGTGAAGCAGGGGAGAGCGGTGGTGACTGAAAGGGCAAGAAATAATGCTGCATGGTCAGGAGGTTATTGGTACCACTTTAGAGACCTGCAGGGGGGTCAGGTAACAATACCTGTATAGCGGTCGGGTTTTGGGTAGGAAGTCCCTGATTCACCAAGTGGGTGGTCCATAGGTTCCCTGCCTGGGTATCCGAGTAAAGTGTGGTTCTTTTTCCTGGTTTGATCCGCCTCCAGAGTGAAGTCACTTCCGGTTCTACTGGTCCTGGGTAGGATGGTAAAAAATCTCATTGTGGATGGGTTTGGGCAGCGGACCAGGGGGTATAACAGCGTGATAAGTCGGGTTGCGGGTTACCACTCAGGTCCTGTCTCTCACATCTAAAAATATAAGTCCCTATTGATGAAATGGTTTGGAGACATAGTAAACAAATGGTATTGGTAGCATTAAACTAATACAAACATTGGCCCACGACCTAAAGTTACTAATGTGTGTCATAGTAACAACCAGTGATTTAAACAATGGAAGGAACAAGTGGATATAACCATTTAGCCATCTTACTGGATTTGTGCCATCTGATAACCATTCTGCACCTCCCATGGTATTGTTTCTAGCTTCACCCATTTGTAGAGTACTCCAATACTGAGTTCTGGATTGGTTTGCATCAGCGTTGGTTTGGTGTGTGGTTCCTATGAAATAAGAACATTCCTTCCGTTTCTTGTATCTGTGTAATAACTCGGGCTGTTCTCTTCCTGTCACAGGGCGAAAATCCCATCTACAAGAGCGCCGTGACAACCGTGGTGAATCCTAAATACGAGGGAAAATGAGGAAGAAGTAGTGTAAATGCCACAACACTGTATGCAAGACAGCATTCTTTGTACTCCCAAGAAGGTAGCAAAAGGGCCATACCCCAGTGACGCCATGATAGATACCATGGAAGAATCGCGTACAGTTAACAGAAATCCAGAAACATGTGCTCGCGAGAGCATAACGTCTAATTGGTGCCACACGACCGTCAGAACATTTTATTCTCCATAATGTTTTGTTGTCACTTGATCTTGGGTTCATTCAAGACCGCAGATAATGAAGTCCTCCCGAGGACGCAAGGTCACATCGTGCCTTTTTCATCCCCTTCCTCTTGTACAAAAAAATGGGATTTTTTTCTTTTTTGTTTGTTTTTTTGGGTAAGTGTGTGTGTGCCTGTGTGCGTCCGTCTGGAAGGGGGCAGGTTTGATCTCGCTCAGAGCTTTGCCAATCAGAGTATTATTGTTATGTATTTCTTTCGCCATTGGACGATCAGGGCTGGAATTTACAGACAGGCCAATAGTAACATTGCATACCTCAGACTCTCTCTCTGCATGATCAGCAGGTCTGTATGCATCTCCTCGTGCCAAGCCACTTTTGAATAAGTGAGAAAAGGCAAATTATTTGACACATAATGTACATAATAAATACCCGGTCCGTGAGCATGCTTCTATAGATGGTAAATTCCAGCTCTGTGTCATTTTGCTGCCTGACTCCTGTACCTAACCAAAAATCACCTCCTCATAGGGCCTTAAATCTCCCCATGTCCTATTATATGTATGTTCTTTGGAAATTTGGTGCTTCCTTTTGCCTTAATCATTTCATTCTGCCATCAATTTATGTACATTTGCTATCTACCTACAAATTGTCCCTCCCCCTGGTTATTTACACCCAAGCGTTCTCATGTACAGCCTTTAAACAAAGACGTTCTAACAGCGTGCCATTCAGCGTATATCAGTCTCGGACCATTCTCATTGCCTCTGTCCCATATTTGTCACAATCTTGTTTTTAAGTGCCTTTTTATTTTAGCAGGTTTTCACTTTTTACAATACTGTTAACGGAAAGTTATTTATTAAATAAAAACGACTTAAAAAATCTTAAATTCCTTTCCTCGTCTCTTTTGAATCAGAACTCAAAAATAAAATGTGGGTCCAGGTCTCAAAAATTGGTTCTGTGCAGGACTCTGCCGCTGGCTACAGTGCCATTTCTCTGGTCAGTTCTGAGCTAAGCAGTGAGTCTGAGGGCCAGAGGCAGAAAAGGCCATGTGTACTATGCAATCGGAATCATTTTTCCAAGGCTTTTTTATTAACTTATTTTCTGCCCAGACCTTCTCCTGTTTCCTCTAGGTAACTCTCTATTCTCTAATTCACCCCACTGTATCTCACCATAGGAGAGGTCCAAGGGGTTACATAGGGTTGAAAATAGACCATCAAGTTCAACCCTTTCAAGTAAACCCAGCACCCACAAACCTATACTTACCAATCTATACACTCACATACAGACCCACACTGACCTATCTATCCACTCACATACCGACCCATACTGACCTATCTATCCACTCACATACAGACCCACACTGACCTATCTATACACTCACATACAGACCCATACTGACCTATCTATCCACTCACATACAGACCCACACTGACCTATCTATACACTCACATACAGACCCATACTGACCTATCTATCCACTCACATACAGACCCATACTGACCTATCTATCCACTCACATACAGACCCATACTGACCTATCTATCCACTCACATACAGACCCATACTGACCTATCTATACACTCACATACAGACCCACACTGATCTATCTATCCACTCACATACAGACCCATACTGACCTATCTATCCACTCACATACAGACCCATACTGACCTATCTATCCACTCACATACAGACCCATACTGACCTATCTATCCACTCACATACAGACCCATACTGACCTATCTATACACTCACATACAGACCCATATTGACCTATCTATCCACTCACATACAGACCCACACTGACCTATCTATACACTCACATACAGACCCATACTGACCTATCTATCCACTCACATACAGACCCATACTGACCTATCTATACACTCACATACAGACCCACACTGACCTATCTATACACTCACATACAGACCCATACTGACCTATCTATACACTCACATACATATACCATATATACCAACATCAATACTAACTGAAGGTATTAGTATCACAATAGCCTTGGATACTATGCTTGTTCAAAAAATCATTCAAGCCCCTCTTATAGGCATTAACAGAATCTGCCATTACTACATCACTAGAAAGGGCATTCCCCAACCTCACTGCCCCCACCATGAAAAAACACCTTCGGTGCTTCAAATGGAAGTTCCGTTCCTCTAATCTAAAGGGGGGGCCTCTGGTGCATTGATCCTTTTTATGGGAAAAAAGAACATCCCCCAACTGCCTATAATCCCCTCTAATGTACCTGTACAGAGTAATCCCCAACCCTGACAGTCTAACCTCATAGTTTAACTCTTCCATCCCCTTTACCAGTTTAGTTGCAGTCTCTGCACTCTCTCCAGCTCATTAATATCCTTCTTAAGGACTGGAGCCCAAAACTGCACTGCATACTCAAGGTGAGGCCTTACCAGGGACCTATAAAGAGGAAAAATTATGTTTTCATCCCTTGAGTCAATGCCCTTTTTTATACAAGACAGCACTTTATTTGCTTTAGTAGCCACAGAATGACACTGCCTGGAATTAGACAACTTGTTATCAACAAAAACCTCTAGATCCTTCTCCATTAAGGATGCCCCCAAAACACTACCATTCAGTAGATAGTTTGCGTTTATATTATTTTTACCAAAGTGCATAACTTTGCACTTGTCCACATTGAACCTCATTTTCCAGTTTGCTGCCCAGTTTTCCAATTTTGTCAAATCGCTCTGCAAAGCGGCAGCATCCTGCATGGAACTTATATTGCACAATTTAGTATCATTAGCAAAAATAGAATCAGTACTCTCTATGCCCCCTGTGGTACTCCACTAACAACACTGGCCCAATTAGAAAATGTTCCATTTACCACCACTCTTTGTAATCTATCCTTCAGCCAGTTCTCTATCCAATTACAAATACTGTATGTTTTCAATTTTATCATAAACTTTCTGTGAGGTACTGTATCAAACGCTTTAGCAAAGTCCAAGTAGATGACATCAACTGCCATTCCAGCATCGAGATTCCTGCTCACCTCCTCATAAAAGACCACTAAATTAGTCTGGCAAGATCTGTTACGCATAAAACCATGCTGGCACAAACTTAAAGTCTTGTGATTTGCAATGTATTCAAGTACCCTATCCCTATTACCCCTTCCAAAAGCTTTCCAACTATAGATGTCAGACTAACAGGCCTATAGTTTTCAGGCTGAGAACGGGATCCTTTTTCAAATAATGGCACCACATTAGCAATCCGCCAGTCTCTCAGCACCATGTAAATCCTGAAAAATTAAGTGAAGATGTTTGGCAATCACAGCGCTAAGCTTGTTTAATACCATGGGATTAATACCATCCAGTCCTGGACCTTTGTTTACCTTTACGTGTTGCTCATGAGCCACTGGTTGGGGATCACTGCTGTGTAGGAACCAAGAAATTCTATGTAAGAGGTTGGTCAAACTGGGGGGGGGGGGAGAGGAGTGGACTAGGGGGTTCAGCATGATGAAGACAAATGAGAGTGAGGACGATGTGAGCTGAATATCACCATAAGTCTATAATCCTGCTGTGAGCTAAGGGGCAGATAACCAGGGGCATCACTATAGAGGAGCAGGACACTGACTGACCAGCAGCTTCAATCTATTGCAGAGAACCTCAAATTGGTATGGTCTAAGAGCTACTGCGGGGTACCTGAAAAAAGAAACTTTCCCTAAACAAGGAAATCTGTGCACTCATTCTATTCAACAGAGATTTAGGGCCTAGTTATAAACAAGAGAATCATTAAAATAACTAGCTATTTCTAATTAAGTATTCCTACTGGGAGTATTTAATAAAGGCTGCTTTGCTGAAATATCTCCATTGCCCCAGTAACATTTATACAGCTTCTACCTCTATTTCTAGATAGTATAGGGCTAATTCATTCTGATTTGTTCCCCACACCATGTCTGCACAAATCCGGGGTGTGCTCTAGCCAAGAGTCCTGCATTGGGTCAGGTACCTGTGGGCTGCAGGATAAGGCAGTCACACATCAGGTCGGGTAGTAAGTCCAAGTGGTTAGAAATGGGGGTTGGAGGCTGCGGGTACAGTTCAGGTTTCAAAAATTAGTTTTGCACAGGAATCTACCAGGAGGTTTCATGTTTTTAAAGGAAAACTATACCCCGCAACCAATGTAGGTCTCTTTAATATATTCCATAAACCAGCTCATATGTAAAACCCTGCTTCATCTAAATTAACCATTTTTATAAAAAATTTACTTTTTTAGTAGTATGTGCTATTGGGTAAACAAAAAATTGCCATTTTAAGATTTAAGGCATCATGATTCCCAGTGCACATAAACAAACCATGGGCACACATACATGCTAGGCCCCATCAGCCAATTAATGGGCAGAGTTCTGTCTTTCACTTCCCCACTTTTTCCTGTTACAGTTAGAGCTGCATAAATTCCTGTCAGACTACTGTCACCAAGGGTTGTTATGACCACTGCCGCCCCCCAGAGAAGAATAGTGGCAATCTCTGAGGTTCTGTAACTAGTCCTAGTATTACTGAATGGAAAGAGCCCAGGTGGATACATGGAGTAGGTGGACCTCAGCGCCAAAACATTAATCTGAACATTAATAAGAGTCACCCATTGAAGGGCAGTATATGGACCAAACCATTGTAACAGAAAGCTGAGTTGGGGCCCTCTAGTATATTTCCATGCAGGGCTCCCACTGCACATAAGGCCTATAGGGACCTACCACCACTTTGTTTTGAACAATCTGCTCCAATTTATAAAATGAATGCCAACATCTGATTGGTTGCTACTGAACTTTAGCACCTATGTTAGTACATGAGCCCTTGTAGATATTCTAATGTATTCTGATGTGCAGGTATTTGCCCCAAACTGCTTCCACTTTTATTAGTAGTACATGTATGGGATCCCTTATCCGGAAACCCAATATCCAGAAAGTTCTGAATTACGGAAAGCCTGTCTCCCATAGAATCCATTTTAATCAAATAATTCAGAATTTTGAAACTGATTTCCTTTTTCTCTGTAGTAATAAAACAGTATCTTGTAATTGATCCCAACTAAGATATAAATAATCCTCATTGGATGCAAAACAATCCTATTGGGTTTAATTAATGGTTTATTGATTTTTTAGTAGACTTAAGGTATGGAGATCCAAATTACAGAAAGACCCCTTATTCGGAATACCCTTGGTCCCAAGCATTATGGATAATGGGTCCTATACCTGTACTGGGTTTATTGTATTTTTCTCTATGGTGTTAGGGTCCAACAGGGGTTCATGGTAGTGATGAGCAGGTCCATGGGGGTGGGGTTTGGGCTGACACATAATCCCCACCCGTGACCTAACTGTGCCCCACTTTCACTCCTGGCATATGACTAGTTTATGGCTTTGTATGCTCAGTTATTTACAGACACCCCATTGTATGTAATGATTGAGACCTGCGGTTCTGGTGATTTTCACTAGATGGTGACAAAAGCCTGTGTGTGACTTCTGCTGAATGCTCCTTGAGGGTAACAAATAGTCTAAACAGATATTCATGTAAAATTGTAGCTGTGAGAACTAATAATAATAGCTCTTATATGTTTGGGGTAGTGACCCGATCCCTGTCATTGAATGCAGGTCCCTATTGGGATTCAAAATAGGCCCTGGCATTATCAGTACACAGAGGCCCAAACAGACACTCAGCAGCCCAATAAATAGTGACTGTCTATGGCACCTTACAGCAGCCCCTCTGGCATTTGCCAGAACCCACGAATTGCCAGTCTGGGCCTGACTGAATGGAATTATGTCAGTTTCATTTTAATGCAGTTTTCCATGTAACAGCAATAAACTGACTGCTTAGCTGGCCTCTTAATTAACATTCTTGAATTAAAGGGAAACTATAGTATCAGGACAAATTGCCTTTTTAGATCTTTTCCCATTTTTTTTATGTCTGTGTGTCACTCACTGATTAGCTGAAAGGAAATAATCCCCAAAGGGTTTCTATCTGTGCTAATGAGGATGACAGCTTTGTAAAGGCTCTGCCAGTCGATTAACATGAGGGGTCTGTTGTTTCTGGGAGTTTTTGCAGATGAAGTGGCTGATGGTGCCCCCCCCCCCCCCCATAGTTCCTAGACAAGAAGCTCTGGCACCCACCCAAGGAAAGGTTTCCCCCCCAGTTCCACCACACCCTTACCCCTGTCTTGAAGAGTAAATGTTGGGCACAGGCCAGGTGATACTGGACAGACAATAAAGCTCAATCACAACCGAAATTGAGGTCACTCAAAATTGGACACAGTTGTTGTTTCCATTAGCATTGATGATCTGAAGGAAACTATACCATTAGAACCAACAGATACTTTATATCATATTAAGTGGCATATTAATCTCATCAAACTGTAATATATATATATATATATATATATATATATATATATATATATATATACAGGGCCGCCATCAGAAATCACGGGGCCCCTCACAACAAGATTTTCTGCCCCCCCCCCCTCCTCCCACACTCCTAATGGCCCCTCACCCAGTGACCCCTCCCATCAATACAAAGGACATACAGACATTGGTAGCCAGGGCCCCCCTAAAACATTGGTGGCCAGGGGTTACGTTTTGCATTGGTGCCAGGGCAGGTACCCCCTAAATCAATGCTGGCCAGCCCAGGGCCCCCTAAAACATTGGTGCTCCCCCCAAATTACTCATACTATGGCCTGCCCTCTGCTGCTTCCTTCCGCATCCTTCGGCTCCCCCCAAGCGTCCAACTGTTTCTTCCAAGGCCACCCAACCATCCTCCTGCCCCCCCCCAGCATCCTCCTGCTTCCCTCCAGGCCCCTCAAAGCATCCTCCTGCTCCCCCCCAAGCATCCTCCAGCTTCCCCAGGGAACCCCCAGCATTCTCCGGCTCCCCCCAGCATCCTCCTGCTTCCCCCAGGGCACCCCCAGCATCCTCCTGCTTCCCCCAGGGCACCCCCAGCATCCTCCTGCTTCCCCCAGGGCCCCTCAAAGCATCCTCCTGCTTCCCCCAGGGCCCCCCCAGCATCCTCCGGCTTCCCCCAGCATCCTTCAGCTTACCCCCAGGGCCCCAAAGTATCCTTCAGCTTACCCCCAGGGCCCCCAAGTATCCTTCAGCTTACCCCCAGGGCCCCCAAGCACCTTACATTTCCTGGCACCCAGCTCCGGCGATGTCCTCCTCTATGTGCCGCGGCTCTCTGCTACTTCCGGGGGCAACTTTGCTTTCATAAGGTTGCGCCCGTGCGCACACGCACGGGCCGCAACCTTATAAAAGCAAAGATGCGGCAGCGAGCCGCAGAGAGGAGGATAAAACTAAAGACGGGGCCCGGGCTTGAGGAAAGGGGGCCCGAGCTAAGGAAACTCTAGCGTGGCCGGGCCCCCTTTAAAGCTCGGGCCCGGGACGATCGTACCCCCTGTGCCCCCCTGATGGCGGCCCTGTATATATATACACACACATCTTTTACCTTGATCCACCACTTTGTGATGGTCTGTGTGCTCCCTCAGAGATCAGCTGACAGGAAATAATGCAGCTGTAACAGGAAGTAGTGTGGGAGTAAAAGACAAAACTTTGTCCATTAATTGGCTCATGTGCAGGGGCACTGCGAGTTGAGAAACCCGCCTCAGGCGGCAGGGCTGGTCCCGGCAAGTTACCAGGGGCACCTTAAGAACCAAAATTCAATTTTTTACATCAGTTTCATCTATTCTAGTGTAGAGAGCACAATAGCGCACTAGAACCCTCCACCCCCCTTTGATGCAAAAAAGCTAAATGTGGGGGAACGAGGGGGGTAGCATCAACTTGGCCACCTCAGGAGGCTAGGACCCCAGAGGCAGCGCTGCTCATGTGACCTAACATGTATGTGTGTGCTTGGTGTTTGCGTGCACTGTGAATCGTATGACCTCAGGAGGGCAGCCATTAGTACTTAAAATAGCAATTTTCTATTTAGGATTAGCCAAAGGCACATACTACTAAAGAAAATGAAGAAAATCTTCTTTAGTGGTGGCAACTAATCCCCTCTGAATGCTTTACAACCTGCGATACTGTAAATCGCCAGTAGGAAAACGTATTTGTCACTTTGCCATCGGACTTGTGAGGAAACTTTTGGGTGACACATATGTTTTCCAACCAGAGATTTACATTATCACCGGTAGGAAAGCATTTAGAGGAGATTAATCATGGGGTGACTGTCCAACCTCCTATTTCCAGTCACACGCATGTGCACCTATTGATGGAGGGGAACCCTAGAGCTACCACCACCTTCAAACTGGTAATTCCAGAGTTCTCACTGCGGGCTGCATAAAAAGGCACAGCAAACCTGAACCTAATTAATCACACACAGACAGGAAATGACGTAAATTCTCCCTTTTATTACAGGTATGGGATCCCTTATCCGGAAACCCGTTATCCAGAAAGTTCCGAATTACGGAAAGGCCATCTCCCATAGACTCCATTATAAGCAAATAATTCTAGTTCTAATTTTTCTCTGTAATAATAACACAGTACCTGTACTTGATCCCAACTAACATATAATTAATCCTTATTGGGGGCAAAACAAGCCTATTGGGTTAATTACCCATTATCATTATTAAATGGTTTTTAGCAGACTTAAGTTATGGAGATCCAAATTACGGAAAGATCCCTTATCTGGAAACCCCCAGGTCCCGAGCATTCTGGATAACAGGTCCCATACCTGTACAGCGCAGGATTTCTAAATGAGGCACCCCGAGGCCGCCCCCATTCGGTGCCCCCCTACCCTCCCCTCCACATGCGCAAACAACCTCCTCCTCCACAATTAATGAGCATTTGCAATATATCTTGGTAGAATAGGTCAACTTACTAACAAACTTACTAATATTTTGGGGCCCTAAATTGAATTTGCTGTTCCCCATCTTGGTTTGGTTAGCAGTTTCAGTGGCACTGCACATGCTCAGTGTGCTCTGGAAGCTAAGCTTAGGGGTTGTGGGAAATCATCAAGCAGAAAAAGAGGTTAGTCTGTCATAGAAGCTAATGCTATAGATACAGGTCTTATTAAACTCTGATGCCCATAGAGTTCATTTTAAACAAATAGGTAGCTTGTATTTGATGGAGACTAAGATGCGTGAACCCACATTGGGGGTTAAACAATCCTATTGGGTTTATTTAATGTTTTGATAATTTTAGCAGATTGTGCACAATTTGAATTTAACTAGTTTAAGTTGCTCTAATAATGTATAAAGATGGCCGTACACAGTAAGATTTGCTCACTTGGCGAGGTCACCAAGCGAGCATATCTTCTCCCAATATCCCCACCTATGGGTGGGCGATATTGGGCTAATTTGGTAGTTTAGCCCTGGGGCCAAATGATCAAATTAGAACGGCGGGTATAGGCACCATCGGTTCTGGGGCCACCTCAATGAGCCGATGCGGTCCCCGATCTGACGGAAAAATCCAACCTGCCCAATCGAGATCTGGCCGATTTGAGGCCAGATGTCGGTCGGGCAGGCCCGTCATTCATGCCCATACACGGGTAAATAAGCTGCCGAATCAGCCAGACCTATGGCAAAGGTACATACTGTATATGGGAGACCTAGCTGCTGTGTTCCTCCGTTCCCCCACAAGCAAGAAAATGCAACAGTTTGATCAGAAAGTGTGTGTTCCTTTAAGTACAAAGAAGAAGCAACAATGGAGCAGCCCAGCAAGCAGAGACTGAATATCATTACGTGGCTCAAAGCCCAGACCTGAATGTAATAGAGAATATCTGGCACAACTTAAAGACTGCATCCCACAGACGACCCCCAAACCATGTGAAAAAGAATGAAATAAAGGAATGGGCAATAAGCTTACCCCTCCCTCTGCTATGCAAAGTTGGTAGGCTTTTCTAAGAAGAATCATGGCTGTTTGGGACTTAACTCATAATTGGCTGAGCAAATGTAGCTGCACAAAAGAACAGAAACTGAATATACAGTATCAGGCATGATCAGTTCTTACTTTGTGGATATTGCCTTGCGAAAGTCCTAGCTCTGTTTCTCCCACTTCCCCCTGAGCGGCTAACTCACAGGTTACAATATTGAAAGGATTAGAATTATTCTTTAAAAACAAAGCATTTTGGCTAAGGAGCTGTCTGAACTTCTAGTCCAACTCACTAGAACCGTAATGGGAATCTGGTTCCTTTATAGAGAAACGTGGGCAGGCTCCAAATTTACACTACAGTTAGGTGTGAGTTAGGACTCTGATTTCAGTAGGTTCCTCCAGGGCTGCCATCAGAAATCCCTGGGCCCCCCAACTTTTACATATACACCGTTTGTAAAAAAACACAATCCCCTGCCTGCAATTCAGGTACATTTATTGGACCCGTAATCCAGAATGCTTGGGACCTGGGGTTTTCTGCATAATTGATCTTTCTGTAATTTGGATCTCCATAACCTTAAATAAACCAAATAGGATTGTTTTGCCTCCAATAAGGATTAATTATTTCTTTGTTGGGATCAAGTACAAGGTTCTGTTTTATTATTACAGAGAAAAGGGAATCATTTAACCATTAAATAAACCCAATAGGGCTGTTCTGCCCCCAATAAGGGGTAATTATATCTTAGTTGGGATCAAGTACAGGTACTGTTTTATTATTACAGAGAAAAAGGAATCATTTAACCATTAAATAAACCCAATAGGGCTGTTCTGCCCCCAATAAGGGGTAATTATATCTTAGTTGGGATCAAGTACAGGTACTGTTTTATTATTACAGAGAAAAGGGAATCATTTAACCATTAAATAAACCCAATAGGGCTGTTCTGCCCCCAATAAGGGGTAATTATATCTTAGTTGGGATCAAGTACAGGTACTGTTTTATTATTACAGAGAAAGGGGAATCATTTAACCATTAAATAAACCCAATAGGACTGTTCTGCCCCCAATAAGGGGTAATTATATCTTAGTTGGGATCAAGTACAAGGTACTGTTTTATTATTACAGACAAAAAGGAAATCAATGTTTAAAGATGGCCTTTTTGTAATTTGGAGCTTTGTGGATAAACGGGTTTCCAGATAACAGATCCAAAACATGTACAGATATCTGTACCCCTTATCCGGAAACCCATTATCCACAAAGCTCCAAATTAGGGAAACGCAATTTCCCATAGACTCCATTTTAATCAAATAATTCACAGTCCCCCTGGTGTGTGGGAAAACCTTTTGCGGGTGTATCTCACCTTAGCGTACTTGGTATACACCTAAAGGAGTATACCCACTAAATTTAACCAGGTTTGGCAATGTTGGCTGGACTCTCTAGATTTGGAGGACACCCCACATTACCAATATTTTATCACCAATCTATTAATGAAAATATTGACAAGGGGGACCTGATGGGTGATTTTGCCTCCTGATGATGGTGATTCTGGAAAGCCATTTTTCCCATCTCTGCACCAGAACAAAGATTCTTATGTTATTGCTCTTCCTCTGCAAAAAGAAGTCTTGACCCAGGAGTCTGAAAGAAGTTGTCAAGAGGAGGAGCAAGACAAAGGCAAAATAGATATAAGGCAAAATGTAATTTAGGTACAAACCCAAATAATAGAACCCATTGCCATAAGGGATATCTGATAGGGTTACTAACACATTGATTAGTCCTTGTAGCAAATGTATACATGCTCCTCGACTGGCAACCCAGTGCTGGTTGCAAAACTTTCAAGTACTTTAAGAAAATAACCCAGAGAGCAGACAATGTAGCTTCTGGCTTTTCCATGGTGACTTTACATGTTAAGGCTTAACCAGCCTTCGTGAACTTGAGGAAGGCTGGTTAAGCTGAAACATGTAGTGCTGAGAATGCTGCAATAAAAGTCACTAAGCTACTTCATCTGCTCTCCAGGATATTTTTTCAAAGATATCTGACCAGACCAGGACTGGAGTGGGATTCAAAATAGGCCTTGAAATTTTAAGTACAGAGAGGTCCAAACAGCCCCCACCAGCCCAATAAATAGTGACTGTCTATGGCTTCTTACAGCAGCCCCTCTTGCATTTGCCAGAACCCACAGATTGACTGACTGGGCCTGAAACAGATATTCAAGCCGGCAGGGTTTAAACAAAATCCAGATATAAACCATGGGTTGGGGAAAGTGACTGACAAGCAGGCCAAGATCAGTTAGGACATTCAAGAACAGACTCAGAACTCTAAAGATTAGTGATTCCCAAATTGTGGGGTTTTGCTACCAGTGGGAGTCCTGAGCCTTGGGTGGGCTGGCCAAGCCTAAATGTTAGTTTGGCTAAAAATTGTACAGAATACCTGTTTTCTCCCTTAGACACTATTAAAAACTCTGGTGATTGTTTGACCTATTAATGCCTGGCTGGTACAGCAATGTTTTCAATTTATATCTTCTTATGAACTAAGGGTGGTCATGGGCAAATATTGGGCCTCAAATGAGGGCTTGGGCTTGAAAGTATGAAAAATGTTATATAGTACAATAAACTGGGACTACATTTGGTCATCATAGATAACAGATAAGTAGACTTGGTAAGAGATGGTTCCATTGTATATTGTGCTGTAACTCATGATATGCTCAGTCCTGAAGGCACACAGACAGGCTGAAGGGAGGAAACATGGGAAATACTCAGTTGTAGAGGGATAGGGTGGAAATATAGGCCCAATAAAACTTGAAGGGCTTGTTCATAGCAACTGTCATAAATTTGTGCTTTAAAAAGCAATGCTGAGATGACTGGGTAGGTAGCGTAACATGGTGTTGGCCCAGTGTGTTTTAACTGAAAAATGGAAGTTTCTTTCTTAAAGAAGAAGTAAAGAAGTAAAGAAGAAACAAAAAAGAGTTCAAGACTCAAGGTTCAATATTTAGTGTATGGAATGGGAGATATCTGTACAATAGAAGTGGTGGGTGGAAATATAGAAAATTAGTGTTAAACCCAAATCTCACTCTCGTGGTTTAAGCTGGGTTTTCAGGAGTATCTACATACAAGCATCCTCCCCAGTTATCACCCTAAGTGGCCTTCAGGCGAGACTGTCCTACCACTGTTTCAGGACCCCCAATGAGGGCTATTGTGGAGTGTGGGAACCACTGGCTTAGGGCACCACAAAATACAAATACACAAGTTTTACCTCTAGAACTAATGTCATTGTTGTTGGGAGTGGGGGGGAATTACAATCCTGTACATTGGTTTAGACTCAAAGTTATCAATGCAGCACCAGGGAGCCCAGGTATGCCATTCTGTTAGCCACAACATAATATATTGAATGACTACAGGCATGCCTACTGGACAAGGCATGTTGGGGTGGGGGTTCTAGACTTTGACAAATTCTGCCCCTGACCCCCCATCATTTGTTCAATGGATAGGACTTGTGCTAAATATACTTATTGCCTATTATTTTAACCTGGAATTAGGTATGGTTTTTGTTATTTCTTGCACCAAACAGGACAAAACTGAAAAGTCAACAAGCTTTGTCTGGGGGAAGGAAAGGGTTTACTTATACAGAGGCTGCTCAGTGGGCTGTGGGTTTGTTTTGACTATGAACAGGAACTGACTTTACTTTCAAGTTCAGAATTTGCCCTGTGTAATGCAAGAACAAGCAAAAACCATAGATATATTTATAATCAAAACATTAATAATTATTATGCACAAACCCTACTGGTTAAAAAAATTCTGAAAAAGAAGGTAAACTGCACCTTTAAAATGTGAGTTTGATATAATCAAATAGTATTTCAATACACGTCCATAAAGTTTAACCCGTTGCTCAGGTATTTTCTACTGAGAAAAGTAAGAAAACACCATGTGAGGCCAGGGTCGGACTGGGCTAAGAGGACACTAGGAGAAAACCCCATGGCCCCCGAGCCGTTCCACTGCATGCCCAGGATATTTGGCAGGGACACGTGTAAATTCTAGCAGCAAATAAGAGGAGGTATATGGTGGGGGCAGACAGTGGTCACAATGGTGGTTGTGTTTTGAGGAGGGGAGCCTCCACAGCTTGGGTTGTGGACCTTGGACACCCCAGTCTAACACTGCCTCCAGTTTGTTTCAGAATGGGATAACATATTTCCTCCAATTGGACCAGTCCCTGGATGAGCAGTTTATAGAGGAAGCTTATAGAGGGGTCCCTGGCAATTCAGGAAAGGTGGAGGTAGCGTAGAATTGCATAATTCAGCAACATGAAATCTGAACCTGCTGTTGTTGAACTACCACTTTTTAATACTTGGTTGTGCCACAGTTTAAAAACTTTATTTACATTTAGGGGCCCCTCTCTGTTCATGGGGGCCCAGGGCAAATCCCTTTTCTTCCCACACTTTAAAACAAAGAGAGAAGAGCCACCTGCCAACCTTTAAACAAACATTTCCTTCCCACCCTGCAGCACCTCTCGACCATTATATAAGCTTTCTACGTAGGTCTGCAAAATGTCACACTTAAATGTGAAATATTTTTTTCTCTTTCAGCAATTGAGGGAAGCTCAGCTTGTAGCCAAGGAGCTGCCATGGAACCCCCCCACTCCCAGCATGCTGTTGGTAGGCACTGCAGCTCAAGTTGCCCTGGTTGGACAATTCTGATTAGAGATTTTATTGAAATAAATGTGAATTTTAGGGTTGGCACCTGCTAAACCTCAAACAAAGGGGGGTGGGCCAATGATGTTGGATGTGGGTATGATGACATCAGAGGCAGTCACAATGATGTCAGTGGGTTTATGACGCCGAAGTGGGGTTATTGCATCATTAGATGTGATTGGCTTGATTTCTGTCTAGTGTTTTAAACTGGAGAGAAAGTTTTGAACTGGACAGCCCTTTGAAAAATTGGGATGTCCGGTTCAAAACCACACAGATGACAACCCTACCTTTATATATATTCTGCCTGATAAGTCCTTTAATTAAATATATGGGATCTATTATACAGAAATCAGTTATTCAGAAAGCTTAGAAATGCAGCAATGCAAAGTTAAAAAAATGCTAATTGAATGATTTTTTTTGTTTCTGTAATGATAAGAAAATAATTGTACTTGGCCCTGGGGAATTAGAATGATGGGTATAGGCAGGTATAGGCGTCGGTTGGTCAATGCGGTCCCCGATCCGACTGATTTTTTAACCTGCCTGATCGATATCTGGCCAATTTTAGGCCAGTTGTTGGCCGATTTCAGGCCAGATGTCAGTCGGGAAGGCCCATACATGGGCCAATAACCTGCCGAATCGGTCTAAGGGACTGATATCGGCAGCTAGAATTGGCCCATGCATTGCAGCCTTAAGCCATGTTGAGGTGAGTATCTTAATACAGGTATGGGATCCCTTATGCCGAAACCCGTTATCCAGAAAGTCCTTTTATACGGAAAGGCCATCTCCCATAGACTCCATTATAAGCAATTAATTCTAATTTTTCAAAATGATTTCCTTTTTCTCTATAATAATACAGAACCTTGTACTTGATACCAACTAAGATATAATTAATCCTTACTGGAGGCAAAACAAGCCTATTGGGTTTATTCAATATTTGAATGATTTTTAGCAGGCAAGTTATGGAGATCCAAATTATGGAAAGATCCCTTATCCAGAAAACACCAGGTTCTGAGCATTCTGGATAACAGGTCCCATACCTGTATTTGTTTTTCACTTACTGGCCAGAGTTTTGTTCGGGTTTCCCAACTCTGAAAACCGAGTAAACAGTTGAGACACAAACACGCCTTAGAAAAACCTAACTGTTCGGGTCAAAACCGAAGTAAATGTCTGACGTTGCTGCCATATTGCTTCAGCTGAGCATATCCTATAGCAGCACATGCGGCTCCCAAGAGCCACTCATACTTGCTCCCAGGCTGCTCTCTGTGCCTGATAAGCAAAAGGTTAAACAGCAGCTGAGATAGGGAGCTAGAGAGCAGCCACCCTGCCATGTTCAGCACAGAGAGACCTCTGACTCAGCTCTACAATGAAAAGACACACAGGCATCAGATTTCCCCCCAGCCCACTCCATTTGCAAAGCAGCCAAGATAGGTGCAAGACCTCATACATATGCAAAGTTTTTGGGTTTTTTTACATGGCAAATTCCTGTAAATCCCCTGTGATTGGCATTAGGTCAGGAGGGCAGGGGGGGCATGGAAGTTGTATATAAATGGCTCTGATCCCCTTGGTATATACCCAGCTGCTGGCATTTCCTTTCTTACATAGATTTAACTGTTTTTCTACATTTGTGTTTAGGGCATGAGCTGATCTTGCTGATCTGTAGCACTTCCCAGGACTTAAAGAGGAAGGGAGAGGAGGCGTTACCTCAGAAGTCACTGATGCCGCCATCTTGTTTGTGGGCAGCATGGTAGCATTCTGCCAGTCATAGAGACAGCTCAAAGACCCCCCGCCCTTTTTGATGAGTATCTTTAACCCATATTTATTGAAGGGTTCTTTAAAACGAAGATCATCTTTGAAGGTAGGTGATAGCTACCATCCTCCATTCCCCCCCCATGATATCGAAACGCATGTGGGCAAGAAAGCTAGCATTTTAATAAGTTGAGTCCCCTATGACATCATTGGTATCTGATTAATAATGTGGAGGTGTGATCCCTCTCTGCTAAACAAACGGCATGGGCTGTTCCCTCCCGGGTACGGCGGGGTGCAGAGGAACATGGCGGCAGCTGGGGAGGGGGGGATCAGTAAGGTGACAGTGTGCATTTCACATGAAGGCAGACCTCCATTTGTATGATATGAGTATAAAATGGCACACTGCCTTTTTTTCCAGGCTGCAGAAGGTGGGGGGTAGTTGAGGAGGAGGAGGGAGGGGGGATAGTGCAGATTGGAGGGACACTGCCCTCCCATCCAATCACAACACGCCTATTTGCCATTGCAAAGTTGTTAACCCTGGAGTCTTCTGGCTTCCTCTGCTTCTAATCTTCTTTGGGGGTTTTTTTTTTTCTGTCTTCTTACAAAGCTTGAAGATTGAGGAAGAAGAGGAGAGCAGCCCTGTGTGTGTGTGTGTAGGAGGGGGGCAGATCAAGGCAGGAGAAAGTAGCACTTCTTTTGCCTTCCCTTTGCCATTGCAAGATGTTTGGAGAGACAGCAGCTGCCTGGAGATTGTGTGCCAGGGCACCAACATGCAGCTTATTTTGTGCCCAGTCTGCCCTCTGGACTGGCACCCACCTCACTGCCTGCTTGAAAGGTGAGTTTACTATTAGCCATCCATTTCTTTTAAGTTCCTATTAAAGTGCTGTAAAAGTACCCTAGCTCCTCTGCTCTTATTTTTTCATTCCATTATTCTGACTATGCACATTTTTTTTTCGGTATCTCGATACAAAAATAGATATATATCTGTATTTTATTATTTTCTTTAGTTTTCAATTTTTTATGTTGTTGTTAAGCCAACACCCCCCCCCCCCACCCCAGGATGAAGTGTTTGTGTATCTGTGTAGATGGTGCAAGTGCTCACTCTGTGCCATATTGTTCTATGCTGCGATATTATCGCTCCAAGCCCCACTACATACAATAGAATCCTATGTACATGTTTACAAATAAAGCTGTAACATTGTTTCCACCTCGCCTGATATCGATCGAGGATCCCTGGAAATGAATGATCTCAGTGTCTGGACATTATATAAAAGGTGGCTAGTTAGTTAAACGATCTGAAGTCATTAGTTTGGATGGAGACTGGCACTGGAGGGGTTCTCATAGCTCTAAGTTATGGCTGGTGAGTGAATGGTGGCGGTGGCTCTTTTATTTCTTCTGGAGATCAGCTTGCACTATGGCAGCTTGGCTTGCACAACTCGACTGATCTGTTTGGGATGGGAGTGTGTGTGTGTTGGGGGGGGGGGGGTGTTGGTGAGCAAGTGTTTAATTAAGGTAGAAATATAAATTAAGGTTTTAATTTTTTTTCTGTATTTTTTGCACACGGTGGGAGTTTCTTTTTTTTTTTCCCCCTACATTGATGTGTGTTGGTGGCGCTGTGGTTCTCTTAAACAATTTAATATGTCAGTTTCACTAAGAGAAAGGGGAGAGAGAGGTGGGGCAAGACTTGATCTTGTCGTTTCATGTGTGTGCCTTCTATTGCATGTATACAGGGCACGGTGGCTGTGTGTGGCACTGCATGGGCACAGGGGACCTGCCCTGTGTGGACCTGCCCGTCCGGGACCTGCTGGACGTTTCTGTGACATACTGTCTGTTCATTTTCCATTTGTTTCTAAACAATGGCAGCCAGCTCGGGCTGATCCATTTTCTCTGCTGCTCAGCCCTGAATGCAGCTGCTGGATAATAAGGCATATTGTGGTCTTAGCCCTGTACAGTGCATTCAGATTCAGAGCTGGGATCTTTTCTGAATGTATTTGGGGGTTGTTGGCAAGTGACTTGGGCAATCAATAGGGAAATGGTATCCAGAGGCAGAGAGGGCTGAGCTGTGCCCCTCCCCCCCAAAAAAAAAAGTTGTTAAGGGCTTTAAAGAAAGCTAAAAGCACTAGAATTATGTTTGTTTTTTGATCCCAGTGTTGCAAGATTAGACAAATAAAAGATGATGATGTTGTCTTGTTATTGGAATGTTCCCGAAGGAGCCATAGAAGGCTACAGCAGAACATTAAATAGTTAATCCTTTGTGTTGCCTTTCCTATGCATGTCTTATTCTTTAAAATGAAGCAGAAGGAGCGTGGCACAGACAGCCAGACTAATAAATGGCCGGAGGGCCAGATCCTATGATCATACAATATGGGGGCTGCTAATAGGGTGCACATGTGGCACACAAACTACTACTAGCACCTGCTGATCAGCGTTGGCTTGTTATGGGGGTGTCTGCTCCCCTATTGTGAAATTTAGAATACAAAGTGTTCTCTTCAGGTGTTTCTTTTTCCGAATTTTGAAAGTTGTAATAATTGTGGAATATGTGTCCGATAAAATCCTTTTTCATTTGGCTATTTGATGAATGTTACTTGTTGTATGTAGTTAAAGACCCACTTGACCTAAAACACAACAAAAATAACAGTATTTTAACATTCCAAAATGTATAGGTCCCATTTCCAACCTTGGCAGAAGGTTGCAGAACATTGTTAACAACTTCCCTGCAAGCTATTGTTCTCTGTTATCAGCCATGTCCTTCAGCTGGATCAGGATAACATCAGAACTGTCTTGCAGGGGGTGCTGCCTTGGTGCCCCACAAAACAGCAGATGTAGATCATTTACAGTGTAGCAATGACATTTGTCCATTGGTTGGGCAGTCCTTAAAGGAGTTGTCCACCTTCAAATTAACTTTTAGTATGATATAGTAATATTCTAAGACAATTTGCAATTGGTCTTCGTTTTTTATTTGCGGTTTTTTAATTAATTAGCTTTTTGTTCAGCAGATATTTGGTTGCTAGGGTCCAATTTAAAGTAGCAACCAGGCAGTAGTTTGAATGAGACAGTAATATGAATAGAGGAGGGCCTAAATAGAAAGAACACTAATATAAAGTAACAATAACAATAAAATGGTAGCCTGATTGAGCAATAGTTTTTTGGCTGCTGGGGTCAGTGACTCTTATTTAAAAACTATAAAGAGCAAATAATTAAAAAAAAATAATATATATATATATATATAAAAAATGAAGACCAACTAAACGGTTCATTACTAATAGGCCATTCTGTAACATACTAAAAATAAATGTTACCTTTTAGTTTGTCCATGTTTTGTCTTCCGAATTTTCCATACAAAAAGCTTTAGTGACTATATGTTGGAAGCATTTGCTGGCTTCTTATTGGCTGACTATTAATGGGGATTCATATTAATTAATTTTAGTGGTCTCATAAGAAAATATGGTCGAACAAAGTGTAAGGAACGTATCCCCAGTGTCCTAAGGCTTCTGCAGGCAACACACTTTGTGTTGGTCAATCATTGCGTTTCGTGTGGCCCCTGCCATTCCAATTGAATGCCTATGACTAACAGGGGTACATGTTGTAGCCTTATTGTCTGGTTTGAACAGTTTTGAAGCATAGAGTAAGGTGTTTTGGCCTAATTGCACATAATCCAATCTTTAGACCATCTACATGGATCTAATGCCGCGACCCTTTTATACAGTTCCTCATGTTGTGGTGACCCCCAACCATAAAATTATTCCTAAGACCATCGGAAATAGGTGTTTTCCAATGGTCTTAGGCAACCCCTGTGAAAAGGTCGTTCGCCCCCAAAGGGGTCCAGACCCACAGGTTGAGAACCACTGATTTACATGAATAAATACACTGTTCACCTATAGACTGAAGAAGATTTTGCCAATATGGTAACTTAAAAAAGGGAGTGCTGATTGGTGCCTAGGCAGCTGTTTACTTGGGCAGCTGTCACAGGTTAGGGGCAAACTAGATGGGAGATTTTGATCAGATTTTGTGGGTCCGCTTGTTTGGCAAAGTTGAAGACCAATGACAAACTGTTTCAGAATAACACTCTATATCAGGGGTCCACAGCCTTTCTTACTTGTGAGCCACAGTCAAATGTAAAAAGATTTGGAGAGCAACAGAAGCATCAAAAGTTCATGGAGGTGCCAAATAAGGGCTAAGATTGGCTATTAGGCAGCCTCTATGCACACTAACAGCTTTATTTGGTAGTAAATCTTCTATTTATTCAACCACAACTTGCCACCAAGTCAGGAATTCAAAAATAACTCCGTGGTTTGGGGGCACTGAGAGCAACATCCAAGGGGTTGGTGAGCAACATGTTGCCCCTGAGCCACTGGTTGGGGATCACTGCTCTACATCATACTAAAGGTTAATTAAGAAATGTTAAAAACAACTCGTTTCATTTGCCAAGGGGAAGGCACCCTGTTATATTTTGGTACTGGTGCTTTTAGGTGCTTCCCATTACAGTCAGTGGAGAGTTTCAGGTACCTTTCAGCTGGTGGTGAAAATTCTGTGTGTCTCTCCAGCCTTTGGGCTTGTACTGACAAGCGTTTGGTTCTGTGCTGCTCTGCGATTCCACTGCAGGGGAGGGCAGGAAGGAATGCACCCCATTCTTCCTTATGGGGGTGTACTCACACAGGCGCATGTAAGCACCATACACAGGTGGAACGCAGGAGAACGCCACCACAGGGGAGCACAGAACTAAACACTTGTCAGTACGAGCCCTTACAACTGTAGTGGCTATTGTAAAGGGAAATGTTATGATGATGGTGATTTTTTTAAAATCCAGTATATAAACAATAGGACAGGGCTAGAACTAGCTATACCCACAGAAAGCACTAAAAGCCTTACTGGCTAGAACCAACTATGAGTGTCACAGCCAACCGCCAATATAACAACTAAGATGTCATTATGAAATAAAGTTCATACATATACATACAAATTGTTTGTATTAATAAAAATTTCCTTTTCCTTTCTCTCTCCTTTGAAGGCAACAGCCTTCTTTTAAGATGTGCAGCAGGGGGTTTGCTCCAGGGTTGGCCAGCCTGAAAGTTCCATGGACAGGAAATCTTATGTGCACCCTGAGAACATAACCATTTTAGGATTAAGTGGGTCCAGATTATACCACAGAGGCTTAAAATAAGGTGCCTTTACCTGACCCCCCAGGATAAAAAAAACATGGTTCCTTGTAATCCCTTTTGGCCAGTTTGTCTTGCAGTATGAGTGAAACATCTCATTTCTATTTCTGACTGTGCGCTTGGGTACAACCAGTGGTGAAGTTGGAAGGATTAGAGCCAGTGTTAGGCCAACAAAAACATCAGAATGTTTGTTAGACTTCCAGCATTTTTACTTCAAATAGAAATTCAACATGGTTGAAATCTATGTGTTTGCAACTGGCTACCACAAGCTATTCTGTTGCCTATAAGTATAGAATATAAAGTAAAATGAATAGGGAAAACTGAGAGTATCATTGTACATGCTTGTTACTGGGGATATGAGCTCTGCGGGGGTATGTAAGTGTCTCAGCAGCCATAATGAGTCCTTCACAGCATTTCCAGCTACTATCTGCCAGTGCCTAAATACAGAAAGGTACAGTCAGACTACAAGGAGTTGCTTGTCAGTACTTTAGGTTAATGTCCCACTGGTAGATTAGTTGCACGCAATAAATCTCTGCAGACGACTAGTTTTCCCAAAAAAAAGCCTTTACACTAAAAACAAAGAATAGTCAGTGGTTTTCCCGAAGTTGCGCAAAGTTTCCTCCTGTAGGCAACTTTGTGCGGCTTTGGAGTGAAGACACACACACACAGCTACTTGTCAGGGCTACAGAAATAAAAAAAAAAAAAAGCTGATCATCTACTGATATTTGTCTCTACTTGTGTTTTAGCAGAGGCAATTCTCAGTATTGTCTATGGCAGGATATTGTCTGGCGTTTAATAGTAGGGTGAGAATAGCTGCTACTAAGTAGCTCTGTGTGTCTTGGGCCTTAGGCTGTGACTCCTCCCCCTTGCCTCGCGACAAATCTTCGTTACCACGGGCGACTAATCTCCCTGCAAGGCCATCCCACCGGCAAGAATGTAAATCGTCGGTGAGATGGCATAATTGTTGTTAACGAAGGTTTGTCACGGGGCGAATAATCTCTCCATGTGCCACTGCCCTTAGTGGCGCTTGTTTGTGTAACAAAGCATTAGTACTGATATATAGCAAGTAAGCCTTCCCATGATGCCAGCGGTGACATCACAGTAGTTTGTTCGATGGCGCACGCCGCCCAAACCTGCAGTCAACGAGCATGTGCACTTTTCACCTCAAACGGGATTTTTAAATGTGCCAATTGACATCTGCCTGATTTTTGGTAGACCCACGAGAGGGCCCCATTTACCGAAGAATAAGCTGCAGATGCGGTCCGTCATAAGATTTAATCGGTCTGCTTATGGCCACCTTTACTTTAGCTAGGTGTGGTACATTGCACTGCCTAGCATTCTTACTGGCATGCCTGTAACAACATTATTATTTAGGGTGAGGGCAGACAAAGCGTTAATCCACTTCTCAGCCCTGCACTTTTCTGCCTGGCTGAGAGAAGCGGATCTGCTTCGGAATTGCGCATTGAAAGTTATGGCAACACGCAAACGTTTTCCCGGCCAACCGCCAATCCTCCCCACTCTGTATGCGCAGGGCTAAGAGAAGCGGATTAAAGGAGAAGGAAAGACTAAAAAAGAGTTAATCTCAAGCTGCAGGTACACCTTCAGTTGTCTGAATAGTGCCCTTAAGTCTCCCCATATTTCTCCCGTTCAGATGATCAGAAGCCTCATAGGAAAAAAACGCTGAGGTTGGTAAAGAAAGTTCCCATAATGCCTTGCTCCTGCACCAAGACCGGTGTACATTCTCAGTTTGTAAGACTATGAGGAAGCTTCCTGCTGATTGGCTCAGATCCACATTCGTGAGGGGGGGGAGTGAGTTCTTAGCATTCTAAGTCACGGGGTTAGTGAAATCGCGCCGCTGCATATGCCATCCCACCGGCGAGATTGCCATCCCACTGGGAGATTAGTCGCCCGTGAACAGGGAGATTTGTCGCGGGCGACTAATCTCCCCATGTGCCAGAGCCCTAAGTCTCCCCATATTTCTCCCGTCCAGATGATCAGAAGCCAAACAGGAAGAAAAAACGCTGAGCTGTGTAAAGAAAGTTCCCATAATGCCTCACTCCTGCACCAAGAGCAAGACCCGTGTACATGCTCAGTTAGTTAGACTATGAGGAAGCTTCCTGCTGATTGGCTCAGATCCACATTCCTAAGGGGTGGGGGGGGGGGGTGAGTTCTTAGCATTCGTGAGGGAGGGGGGAGCAGGAGAGAGCTGCGTGTCTCTGGCACAGAAAAACAAAGACAACAAATCTTTTGACAGAGAACTCAGTGCAGCGTTTCTGTAAGTGCTTATGGCTGTATTTACATAGACCTTTCTGATAAACCTTACTTAGTTTTTACCTTTCTTTCTCCTTTAATGCTGCAATAACCAGAGAGAGAAAGCTGAGAGGCAGAGGAAACCAAACCTTAATTGTTTCAAGTTTTATTAAAACTATCCTAAGTAACAGAAGCTAGGTACAACATTATAGGGATAGTTGACTCAGCGGATAAGGGCATATTAACAGTGATTATTTCAGGCAACAGCAACCACAAGCAATTTCTTCCGGCGACTTATACAGTACAGGTATGGGTCTTTCCGTAATTCGGATCTCCTACCTTAAGTCTGTTAAAAAAAAAATTATATAAACAGTAATTAAACCCAATACGATTGTTTTGCCTCCAATAAGGAATAATTATATCTTAGTTGGAATCAAGTACAATGTACTGTTTTATTATTACAGAGAAAAGGGAATCATTTAACCATTAAATAAGCCCAATAGGGCTGTTCTGCCCCCAATAAGGGGTAATTATATCTTAGTTGGGATCAAGTACAATGTACTGTTTTATTATTACAGAGAAAAGGGAATCATTTAACCATTAAATAAACCCAATAGGGCTGTTCTGCCCCCAATAAGGGGTAATTATATCTTAATTGGGATCAAGTACAGGTACTGTTTTATTATTACAGAGAAAAGGGAATCATTTAACTATTAAATAAGCCCAATAGGGCTGTTCAGCCCCCAATAAGGGGTAATTATATCTTAGTTGGGATCAAGTACAATGTACTGTTTTATTATTACAGAGAAAAAGGAAACCATTATTAAAAATGTGAATTATTTGATTAAAATGGAGTCTATGGGAGATGGCCTTTCTGTAATTTGGAACTTTCTGGATAATGGGTTTCCGGATAAGGGGTCCAATAACTGTACCCTATTGTAGGAAAATCGCTGTCTTTTTATTTAAAATTCGCCACTTGTGTCTTTGCCCTTACTTGAAGACAGTACAATCGGATTACATGGGGCAACATTTAAGATAGGATTTGTTATAGTCCCCTTTAATTATTGTTGTAAACCCCAGTGCATGAAATAATGTGTTGGTAGGTTAACAGAATGCTGCCTATGCATAATAGACTGGGCTGTAATAGGCCAAGTTTAGCTTGTCTGCATAGTACTTGCAATGCTGGAAGGTGCCAGAAGAGGGCAATTATACAAGGTTAATGCAAGATACCTGTAAACAGCTTGAGGCCTGCTAATATGATGTAGTCTCTGGGGAATAACTGGAGCCTGAGTACAGGCAGCCCTGTAAAATATAATATATATATAAAATATATTAATAGGTGCACATAAGAAAATTACACCAAAGAGAGAGCATCACTTTAAAAACATTACAGCTTTGTAAATATGCAACTTATTTTCCACCATTTTAAAAACAAATTTCTTCAGTTAGGTCTTTGTTATGGTACAGGGTGCCCCCAAGGATGGACCAGTGAAGAAGGATACTTTTTTTAAAGGTGAATACAGATAAAAGGGCCAACGTTGATTACCCTACCCCTGTGGGCTCTGGGCAAATACCACTTTTGCCAAATTTTTAAAGGGGTAGTTCACCTTTACGTTAACTGTTAAATGTTGCAGAATGAGCAGTTCTTAGGAACATTTCAATTGGTCTTTTTTTGTTATAGTTTTTGAATTATTTCCCTCCTTCTTTCAACTCTCCCAGCTTTTAAATCGAGAACACTGACCCCAGAAATTTCTGAGTGAGGGTGCAATTTTATTCAGGCCTCTCCTATTTATATACCAATGTCTTACTCATGCAACTGTTTGGTTGCTAGGGTAATTTGGACCATAGCAACCAGGTAGCTGTTAAAATTCCAAACTGGAAATCTTAATAATTCAAAAATCACACATTATAAAAAATGAAGACCAATAGCAAATTGTCTCAGAATAACACTCTCTACATCATACTAAATATTAATCTAAAGGTGAACAACCACTTTAAAACAACCCTGCTGGGACTTTCTTCCGCTGTAACCATACAGAGAATAATTATTCTTTTAAAGGGGCTTTCCACCTTAAAATTAACTTTTAGTATGATGAAGAGGTTGATTTTCTGAGTCATTCTGCAGTTGGAGGTCACTTTTATTTTTGTGGTTTTTGAACAATTTTTGTTCAGCAGCTCTCCAGTTTGGAATTTCAGCAGCTATCTGGTTGCTAGGGTTCAATTTACTATAGCAATCAAGCAGTGGTTTGAATGAGAGACTGGAATATGAATAGGAGCTGGCTTGAATAGAAATATAAGTAATAAAAATAAGCAATAACAGAGCAGTTGTTTTTTGGCTTCAGGAGTCTGTGACCCCCATTTGACAAAAAATAAGGAAAGTTGCTTAGAACTGACCATTAACTTAAAGGTGAACTACCCTTTTAAAGTAAAAAGATGCAGAAAGATCTGTACAGAACCATCTGTAAGGCTTTTATTTCTATTAGTTATATATTTTGGTTGGAAAGACACATTGGTGCAAGGGAGCCTTATTTACTGGCATATATGTATATTTGCAAACAATGCTATCTACAGACTCTGCCAAAAAAGCAAAGGTTAAAAAATGACCAAGGATGAAATACTTGGTTAGATTAAATAAGAAATAACTTCTGGATAAAGAATGTCTTCAACATAGGAAGATGAATACTTCCTTTATAACTCCATAGCTGTCAGAATAATGGGTCTGGATAGCTGCTGGGCTCCTACACACGGGCATTTCACAGTGTTTTCCTGCAGCGCATTACACCGAAAATGCAGGGCGAATCACCTGTGTGTAAAAGCCCAAAGCTGGTTCTCCTCTTGGTACAAACCAACAAGACTTTGGTGGGCATGTGGCTGCCACCTGTATTTCTATGGGCTATGGTGAAAATTTTGGCGAAACTGCTACAAAAGCAGATACAGTAGCACCCCAATTTTTGGCACCCTGGAGAATGTAAAATTGTGGTTTGACTGTATTTGTTGTTACGGGGGCTTGAAGTGGACAACCCTCCATGTATGAAGACCCAGTGTCAGACTGGCCCACCAGGATACCAGGAAAACTCCCCGTGGGCCCTCCTGATCATTTGGCCTGTTTCATGTTCATTCCCTATTTCAGTATGGGAAGAAAGAGGAGAAATAAATGGAAGAATATATGCTAGCATGTTAATAAAAGGGACTAGGAGAATAAAGAGGCTGGGTGAGGAAAAGAGAAAAAAATAGTTTGGAAAGCGGGCCTGGGGTCTAAGGTTTTCTGGTGGGCCCCTGGTATCTCAGTCCAACACTGGGTTTAGGGTTCCCAGTCTGACACTGATGAGAGCCAATTGAAGTCATAAGCCCATATGCATGGAAGGCTGAAATCAAACAATGTAGCTGATAGCAGTCCTGACTGGACAGAAGAGTTCACTTGTGCTACACTGTTTCATGATTTACAACAGGGACAGGCAGTGCTATTAATTGCAATAACGTTTGCCAATAACTTTAATGTCTGTTTATTATAAAGTTGCTTAGAAAGACATTTTCTTTTTATTCACATATTAGTGGTTTATTTCCCTTGTGAAGCTGTTGGTGTTGTTACACATCCCAGCAGGGCGCCAGGTGGAGGGACCCTTCAAGCACCGGGGTCCTGTCACAGAGGCGCGGGCACGAGAAGCGGCTGTGCGCGCCCCCGCTTTTCTCTGCGGGCCCGGAGAGCGCGCAAACGCGCGATGCACTCTGGGAATGGCTGCGCAGCTCGGGTTGGCTGGGGGAGCAGACAGCGGAGTTTTAATGTCCGCCATGTTGGCCATGGCGTATTGAAGAGGGAGGGAGAGACTGGCCCACAGGAGCACACAGACTCCCACCAAACCACCCCCCAAACTGAGCCACGGGCACCGGGAGTGCCAGGATAAGCGCCCTGTCTAATATTAATCATTATTATCGGAACAACAAGGCTGGCGGGGAGGCAGCGAGGGGGGGCGCGGAGAGAGCTCCATGAGAGCGCGGCACGGGAGATTTTCCCCGCTCGTCGGTCGCATGGCTCGCTGCTAGACACACCATGAGTAAATTATCGTTCCGGGCGCGGGCGCTGGACGCGTCCAAACCGTTACCCGTCTTCCGCTGCGAGGATTTACCGGACTTGCACGAGTATGCCTCCATCAACCGGGCCGTGCCGCAGATGCCGACGGGCATGGAGAAGGAAGAGGAGTCGGTAATGCACCGTTTTTCACTTTCTCTTTACCGCTTTTACCCCTCTCCGCCCGGTCCCAGCTCTGCGCAAGCTTACACAAAATGGCCGCCATTTTCCTCCCTGACGGGAACGGGGATGGCGCACATACCTCTCCCCCTGTCATTCCATCCTCGGGGGTGGCTCGTGAGGCTAAAGCGGATCTCCCTGTGGGGATATATGTCCCCGGTGTGTCCGCCGGTGATACCTGGGAAGAATTTAGCGGCCGGGAAGGCACAAAGGGGTCACGTGATGGGGCCGCGGTCCGCCATTTTGTTGTGTGTGTTTCTCTCCCTGTCTTTTGGGGTTGGGCCTGGTTGTTGAGCGGGGTTGCAGCTCCAAGTGCGGTCGCTGGGGGGAGCTGGCGATCAGGAGTTGCTCACCTTGTGGGATTGTTTGTGTACGTTGGGAGCTGATTGACAGCTGAGAGCCGGCATGCTGTAGTAGTTTCTCTGCTGTCTTTGTGGAGTTGTATAGAAACACGCCATTGCTTGAAACTATCTCTTATGTATCGGCCATGTCATATATATGTGTGTGTGTGTGTGTGTATATAATAAATCAGCTTTTTAAGCGTAAACTTAGTTCATGGCACACGTTTTATTCATTGTAGTAGTTCATTCTGATGCCTCCCAGGGGGGTACAATCCCTCCATAATGCACAAATAAACCACTTTGCTGACTTGAGCTTGTGCTGTGGGGAATATAGTCAGTAATATGATCTACTAAAGGTTCTCTGATTAAAGCTATACTGTTAGATGTATATATTTAATGGGGTGTAACACAGGGTTTGGCCAGTGCATTGCTGTCTATTTAGGATTAACCATTGGCTGGAATGGTCTCTCCAACACATACAGGCAGCTTAGCTGACTCCTAATAAAATGTGGCACTAGTGTATATAAATGTTGTAGGAACCTTAGATTGTAAGCTCTGCTGGTGCAGGGACTGATGTGAGGCAGAAATGATGCCTGTAAAGCGCCATGTAATGTAGTTGCATTTTGACAGATTTTCTCCATAATGCAGCCCTGGGTTAATCATCAGTTTTGCATTTTAAAGAAATGTTTTGTTTGGGACCCAGTGTGAAGCTGCTGTGAGGGCTGGGGATTGGCCTCGCTGTAGATAATATATGTAAGTGTAGTATGTTGACATTTTGCTTTTAAGTGAGAGTAGAATTGGCTTTTTCCTTCTGACCTTTGTTGGACTTCTGTAGGAGACAGTTGATGTTTCTGACTGCATGGAGTATATCTGATTGGTAAGCAATGGTAGTACCCCAAGTTGGGTTGCACGTGCCAGCAGTCTGTCAGTGTATGTTATCATCTGCATTCTTGGGGCTTCTGCACCCCAGCTTCCATAACATATTCACATGACTGTATCTGTGTGTGAGCTGGGGCCGTACAGCCTGTCATTGCTGCACCTGTCTGGCGTGAGTGGGGCCATAAGCACTGGGGCACTACTCATCAGTTAATACAAACCTGCTGTTTGTACAGAGTATTCAGTATCGGCCTGACCCAAAACATACCAGAATCAAAAACTACACACGCCTGGCCTCTCAAAAATAAGTAACCTGGTGCTAAAAAAAGTATAGGGAACCCCTACTAAATGGCCATGCAAGGAACACTGCAGCACATGAAGCAACCTTTTGGGGGTGGGCCTCTTCGTCAGGTTCTACTTTGCTGTAAGAACGAAGACGTGTGGCAACTAATCCATGCAGTGCAAATCGGCGCATGATTAGTTGCAGCGTCCTGTATAGTATCCTATGGTGCCGCCACCGCCTTTTTAAAAAGTCACCGCATTTAATCGATCCACATGTCTTCGCCCTAAGGGCTCTGGCACACGGGGAGATTAGTCGCCCGCGACAAATCTCCCTGTGTCGCGATTTGTCATGACATGTATCGCGGGCGACTAATCTCCCCGTGTGCCAGAGCCCTAAAGTGTAGAACAGCAAAGCTCAGGCTAATGGCACAAAGGCCCTTTTCTCAGAACTGCCCCATGGAAGTAAACCTTATCAGGATGGCACATTGTTGTGTAGGTGATTAATTTAAGGTCACATTATCAGTTTCAGACCATGACAGATAAATTAAATCCAAATTTTACTTAGTGTTGGATTAGAGATGGGCTGATGCATTTTTGAAAGAACTTAATGATGCTATAAGTGATTAAAGGAATGTTGTCATGGGAAAATGTATTTTTTTATTTTCCAAAACACATCAGTCAATAGAGCTTCTCCAGCAGAATCCTGCATTGGAATTTGTTTTATTAAAGTTCAAACAGATTTTTTATATTAAGTTTTGAAATTTCAGATGGGGCTAGGCATATTCATTTCTCAGGGAGCCACAGCCATGTGACCTGTCCTTATATAAACTTCAGTCACACTTAACTGCTGCGCTGCAAGTTGGAGTAATATCCCCCTCCCAGCAGCTGATCAGCAGAACAATGGGGAAGGGAGCAAGATAGCAGCTTCCAGTATGTATCACAATAGCACTCAATAGTAAGAAATCCAAGTCCGGCTTGGGACTCCTCCAGTTACATGGGAGTAGGAGAAACAATAGGTTACCTGAAAGCAGTTCTAATGTGTAGCGCTGGCTCCTTCTGAAATCTCAGACTCGGTCACAATGCACGGAGATGGCACCTAATACAAATATTACATCTAAAAAAAATTTTTGTTGGTCCAAGAATAAAATTTTAAATGGTAGTGTGAATTATTTGTTAAGTAAACAGTGTAATTTAGAAATAAAATGTACACCACAAAAATCATGACAATCCCTTTAATAACCTGTCTTTAGGCTTATGACACACAGAAGGATTTATTGGTCCAAATTTTTCATTAAAGGTATTTAGGTAATGGCTATGTACATGTCTGTCAGAATGGTATCATAGCAAGTACAGCCCCATTAGGAAAGAGTGGGATGCATTTCTTCCTGTCCTCCCCTGTGGTGGAACACAAGAGAATGCCACCTCGGGTGTGCAGGAAGAAACGCTCATGGTAGACAGGACATGGCTGTCACTGTCCATTGGGGATGGGGTAGTTAACATTGCAAGCCACAACAGCTGAGGTTTAATTGAATGGAAAGTGCCTTGGCTGGTGTACATGGAGCAGTAACAAACAAGGCACTTTCCAGTATTGTACGTATTACATGGTAGTGACATTTAGGATGAGCAGATCCCATGCTGCTTGTCTGGTAAATTTAGCCTCTGGATTTAGGTGACCTGTATGGGTGGAAGGTAAACACTGGGCAGAATGCCTTAAAGTGGCCACTGTAAGATTCACATGTTGGCGAGGTTGCCAAACAAATGGATATTCCCCCAATATGCCCTCCTAAAGGTGGGTGATATCTTGCTAATCAATCATTTGGCACTAGGGCCAAATGATTAGATTACATAGGCGCCATCGGACCATGAACCACATTAATGACCCAATGTGATCCCTGATCTGACGAAAAATCAAGCCTGCCAGATTGAAATCTGGCAAATTTTAGGCCAGATATCAGTTGGATCGGCCCATCGGGGGTGCCCATACACAGGCAGATAAGCTAAAAAATGTATTCTACCCTCCCCCAATAATTGCTCTATCCTGAAAACCATTTGTTATTTTGAATGCTTTAGTAGAAAATACCTGTAAAAAACTTGGCTTCCTGTCATTTGAACAAAGGCGATGCCGGGGAAAGTATCGGCAGATGCATGAACTATGCGGCGATCGATTGATTGAGCCTAGCTTGACTTCTGTAGGCGTCACTCTAGGCTCGATCAATCGATCGCCACATAGTTCATGCATTTCCTGATACTTTCCCACGGTATCGCCTTTGTTCAAATGACAAGAAGCCGAGATTAACGGGTATTTTCTACTAAAGCATTCAAAATAACAAATGGTTTTCAGGATAGGGCAATTATTGGGGGAGGGTAGAATAGGTTTTTTAGTTAAAACATTTTTAGTGTTCCTTTTCCTTTAAAGGAACTAATCACCTACACAACAAATGTCAACAGGGTTACTGATATTTGTTTTGCTAGGAATTCTGCTTATTCTACATCTGGCAGCATTATGTCTACCTTCTGTCTGTATATAGTAAAGTTCTGTGCTATGAACTAAAGTGCCTTCCCAGGGATGACATTTGAGGCCCTTCATATGGAAGCAGGGAATATTTAGACTTCTGATTGATCTCTAACCCCTCTGGAAGATCAGCTTCCAGGTATGGGCAGGTCTTGTGCTCCATTTTTTATGACTCCTGTGTGGGATATGAGCTGATCACATGGGATATCGGGGGGGGGGGGGCATCCAGGCCTTAGCCCCATTTCCCCACTGCTCTGATGGGGTCCTTTTGGGGGCCTACATCCCAAGGGTTCCTGCTAGAGTGAGACCCTCTTCATTTTAATATAGTGTGTATAGCATAATGTTTGGGTAGTTAGATGAAGAAATATTTCTCTTGTCCAGGCATTATTATCATAGGCAGATGCAATTTATCTATGAATGAATGTAACCTTGGCCAGCTGAGAGGGTATTGGTTTATCAGATGCAATCATGCTTCATTATGTCAGTCCTTTTGAGTGCTGAGTGATTGGTACATACATGCTGTACCTGACACTTGTGTCTCTGTGAAATGCAACCGCGTGTGTGTAACTTTCACTTTCTAATTGCTCAGTCATGCCCCGTGCCTTTATACTCACCGCCACTCTATTTATTTATGTACTGTCATCCTGTTTTCTCTTTTGTCTCTGCCTCTACACTAGCTACAGTGTGAATGTCTTGGGTAGCTCCGTTGTGTTACCCTTGCACATTATCCACAGATGTTCTGATACCCACTAGTTTCTTTGCATGGCTGAGAAATTTGCCTGGCTTTGTAAACTGCCACTTTTGTCATCTCTTGCAACCCTTTTAATGCCATAGAATGTAAAATCTACTCACCGGCATAAAAAGAATATAGTTTTGTGCCAAAGGTGACTGCTGGCATGGAAATAATGGAACAGTGGTTGGGTAGAATATACACCTGTCTGTATGAGGCTTTTTCCACTGAGCCCTCCACCCTATCATGTTTGTTTGTTTGTTGTGAGCTCCTACCTGAAGGAATATTCTTGCACAGTACTGATCCATGCTAACGTTTGGGCTGTAGTGTATCACGGGTCAGACACTGCTCACCTGGTAACTAGAGAATGTTCATCTACACCCTCTGGATAAGGGTAAGAACCCATGGGATGGTTGAGCCACCCACGATAGCTATCTCTGCTTTTGCAGGCGACAAACCGCTCCGCAAAGGTTTTCCACCAGCTACAATAGGAGTCGCTGGTGGAAAGCTCGTACCTCTGCTTCGGTATTTTGATGTCATGCGAAGGGCTTTCCACTGGCGACTCCTATTGTTGGTGGTGGAAAACCTTTTCGGAGCAGTTTGTCACCCGCGAAAGCAGAGATAGCTATCGCGGGTAACTCAACCACTCCGTGGGTTCTTACCCTAAAGCAGGGGTCCTGTGAACAAAATTTAAAAGTAAAAAATGTTGACGAGCGTCACAAGCATGAAAAATTCCTAGGGAATGACCAATAAGGGCTGTGATTTCATTCAAAAATGAAAACCTGCTTTGAGGCCATTGGGAGCAACATCAGAGGGGTTGGGTAGCAACATGTTGCTCACTAGTCACTGGTTGGGGATCACTGCCTTAAAGGATGGAGAAAACTGCAGCCTGAGAGTTCTGACGTGCAAGAGATATTGTGCTTGATAGAACCCGCAGGTTGTTCACTACACTGCATGGTTTTTGTGTATAGCAGTGATGGAATTTTTGGCTCATAGCAACCAAAATGTGATCTGGTTGGTGGGCTTCGTGGCAGGTGCTGTGGGTGGTTGATAGGGAAACCTTTCATGGAGCAGTGGTTGGACAGCTTATAGTTTCTCCCTGGAGTGTTAGAGGTATTTAGCTCCTTATCGCTAGTTTCTAGTGTTTACCACAGGGTTGATATATCTCGTAGTGTAAGGTAACCGCAGTTGAGGAGTGGTTATTATAGTTATTTGCAGTGTTACTCAAGCTGATGCCCGCCATTACTTAAGGAACAGTAAAACAAAGTGTTTGAAAGAGATTAAATGTAATGAACTGTTGCCCTGCACTGGCACAATTGTTTGATTTCTGAAACTCTACAATATTTTATATAAATAAGCTTCTGTGTAGCCATGGGACTGCCATTTAAAATGAAGAAAAGGCACAGGTTAGAATACACAGGGAGAATGCAATAGTGTTTTCCAGCACATATCTGTTATCTGCTATGTAACTTGTGCCATTTAGCCCTATTTTGGGTTGAACAGCTGCCCCCATGGCTACACAGTATCTTTGGTTAAATTATTGTATTGTTTCTGAAGCAAGCAACTTTTACCAGGGCAGTGTAACCGTGCATTATATTTTTGGTACACTTTCATTTTTTTGGTGTTAATGTTCTTTTAAAAGGCAGAAATAGAATGGTGCCTCTAACTCTGCCTTTCTGCGTTGATACCAGTGATGTGAAAGTGGAATTCCTCTTAAACCAAGCACTACCCATTTCTAGGAGATCCTGCATTTGATTGCTGGGGCATCATTAAAGAAACAGTAACACCAAAAAATGAAAGTGTATAAAAGTAACTAAAATATAATGTGCTGCTGCCCTGCACTGGTAAAAGTTGTGTGTTTACTTCAGAAAGTCTACTATAATTTATATAAATAAGCTGCTGTGTAGCCATGGAGGCAGCCATTCAGGGCTCTGGTACACGGGGAGATTAGTCGCCCGCGGCAAAACTCCCTGCTCGCGGGCGACTAATCTCCCCGAGTTGCCGTCCCCCTGCCATCCCACCGGCGAACATGTAAGTCGCCGGCGGGATGGCAGACGCGGCGGGGCGATTTCGGGAAATCGCCGAAAAAGCCTCGCGAGAGGAGAAAAGGCACAGGTTACATAACAGATAACAGATAAGTTCTGTAGAATACAATAGTGTTTTATCTGTTATCTGTTATGTAACCTGTGCCTTTTCTCCTTTTTTCCAGCTTGAATGGCTGCCCCCGTGGCTACACAGCAGCTTATTATAAAAATTATAGTAGTGTTACTGTAGCAAACACACCAGTTTTACCAGTGCAGGGCAACCGTGCATTATATTTTTATTACTTTAAAGCTCTTTCATTTTTTAGTGTTACTGTTCCTTTAGGGCTCTGGCACACGGGGAGATTAGTCGCCCACGACAAAACTCCCTGTTCGCAGGCGACTAATCTCCCCGAGTTGCCTTCCCCTGCCATCCCACCGGCGAACATGTAAGTCGCCGGCGGGATGGCACACGCGGCGGCACGATTTCCCGAAATTGCCGAAAAAGACTTGCTGAATAACTAAATGCTGAACGTTTGTCAGTAAATCTGGTTGATAAGGGAGTTTGTTATATGTGATTTCAAGTTGAATCAACTTCTTGTGTAAAACTAGATGTGGCCGCTCGCAGGAGCACAGATGCACTCATCCACCGACTCAGAAGTACAGTATCTGAAACAGTTTAGTGCGGCAGGGATCTAGTTTATGGAACAGAGTGGCAAGGATTTGGTGTTTAGCGCTCAGTCATGAGCCTGCCACGTATCTGTTGAGAGCACAGCACCCCATGTTTCTGAGTGCCACACACTTGGCACAACCCAGCACTTGGTGTCAATTTAATATTTTGCTATCCACATAGGTTATAGCATTAAACTAGAAGAAACTGAGCAATGATTTGGGCAGTTACGAGATAAGGCAGTTTATCCAAGTTTAATTCAGATACAGATTTGCTGCCTGACTGTTGGTGAATTTGTAGGAACCTGCAGATTGGCACTGATCTAAGGGCAGTGACACATGGGGAGATTAGTCGCCGCGCAACAAATCTCTCTGCAATGCCAGCCCACATGACATACGTGACGCCGCAACTTGCCAAAGTCACCTTGAGACAAAAGTTCTGGCGACTTAGGCGAATCGTGGCGCCGCGTATGCCATCCCACCGGCGATTTACATTCTAGCCGGTGGGCTTGCATTGCAGGGAGATTTGTCGTGCGGCGGCGTATTTCCCCATGTGTCGCTGCCCTAAGGGGTTCTTAGGATATTCAAGTCCCATTATGTGCAGAGTTGCATAAACCCTGTGCATTTGTGGCATTGTTTAAAATATCACTCCCTGTTTTACATAATACAATGGGCCTAGTATTGACCTTTTTAATACAACTGAATATACACCTTTTTACCAAGACATTACCGTTTCTTGAAGACCAATAGTGGTCTAGTGATGAGGCAATAAATGTGTCAGACCTTTACAGTGTACCTTTATTTCTTTTATTACAATGGCGAGTAAATAGGCTGTCGGACTAAGGACCGAATCAGTGAGCCAATGCTGTCCCTGATCAGTCAGGGGTGCCCCGTACACAGGCAGATAAGAAGGACCCCAGTCGAAAGCTGAAATCACATGGAGCTACACTCTGTGGCTACAAAAAGCCAGAAGACCATAGATCATTAGGTCTGTGTATCATTACCCTAAGGCTGATGTTCTAAGGGGGTTCTACAACTTTGAGCAAGGAACCAACGTGTTCGCCTTTCCACTGGCGATTCAATTTGTTGCTGTGGAAAGGCATTTCAAAACTATACATGGTGTAATGCAAAGTGCCCCTGAGTGCAAATTACAGGAAAAGTTAAATGCAAACTCATTCTAATAAAAATAGGAATACAGATAGGATAGAGCCCATACCAAAGACCACCCAGATATTTTGCTCTGCCAGAAAAGGTCCCCAGTCTTTCACTACTGGCAAATCTATCAAATCTCTGATTGTTTTGTGACCCTGTTGATATTTGCATATATGGCTATCTTTATTGTGCATATTTAAAGGTTCTGTACCATTTATAGAAGAAACATTTTTTTATTTGGAAGTACCTGTTGTTTTTCTAGTAAGGGCAGTTTATGAATTTATATTGCAAATTTCACTGAACACAATAGACAGGTTTTGTTTTGTTTTTAGATAAAATAAAGCTTAAAGGAAAAGTAACAACACTAAAATTTTTTAAGTAAAAAAGCTATTCTGCCCTGCACCAATAACTGCCCTATCCTGCAAACCACTTAGAATTTTAAATGCTTTAACAGAAAATACCTGCTAAAACTTGGCTTCCTGTCAATTGAACTAAGGCAATAGGGCGAAGGAAGGAGCTGCATCCACTATGCGACGATCGAGCCTAGCCTTCTTTCTGTATAGGAAGGAGTCAGGCTAGGCTCGATCAATCGATCGTCGCATATTGGATGCAGCTCCTTCCTTTGCCATATCGCCGTTACATTTCCTTTAATGGGGCTGTGTGCTGTCTTGTTCAACATGAGCTTAATGCAGTGATCCCCAACCAGTAGCTCGTAAGCAACATGTTGCTCCCCAACCCCTTGGCTGTTGCTCCCAGTGGCCTCAAAGCAGGTGCTTATTTTTTTGAATGCTTGGCTTGGAGGCAAGTTTTGGTGGCATAAAACCAAGTGTAAAGACAAACAGAGCCTTCTTTAGGCTGCCATTCCACATAGAGGCTTCCAAATAGACAATCATAGCCCTTATTTGGCACCTCCAGGTACCTTTTTCATGCTTGTGTTGCTCCCCAACTCTTTTTACATTTGAATTTTGCTCACGAGTAAAAAAGGTTGGGGATCCCTGGCTTAATGAATAGCACTTGTGCAAGCTGTTTTAATTAAGAAAATGTCTGTTATTTCTTGAGCTGAACAGGGTAACCTAGAACTGAAAATACTTTGACTTTCTAAGTTCCTGGGTCTTTTGAGGTTATCAGATTACCAGTGCACACAGATAAGCCACCTGCATAGTATATCCTGATGTTTACCTGACAGCAACAACAGCAGGGGAAGGGATGGAGCTTTTATCTTCTCCCTGTAACTGATTACAGGGAGAGGGTGGATAATGTAATAAGATATTATAAGTAGCTTGTCAGAATAAGCATTTTCATTTTTGTTGCTTATAACAATTCCTTCCTGTCTTCTTTGTCTTTGGGATATTTTAACTATGGTTTTTAGGCACTGACTACACAGCTGATTTTATTGCATTGTCCATTACTCTGTAGCATCTTATATGTACAAAACAGTTCCCCGATGTTTGAAGCAGCATGTTTGCACCGTTGTAATGAATGTAATGCACATTGCTAAGAATAGTTCATAACACCCATATTTTGAAACTGCTGAGGGCTTGTAGTCCCGAGCGTCTGTTCATGCGTTTCCCGCAGGGCAAAACCACTGTCTGAATAAGGCTGATGCCACATGTAGACTATTCTCAGCAAGTGGAAAAGCGCTTGCCGACAGTCCGTCACTATGTTTTAAAAACATTTGTCTACTTGTGCGTACACCCGGAAGCATTGAATCTGCCCAGGTGCAGGCACACACAGCCCATATCTGCCAAAAAACGTTTTGTGTTAGTGGCTTTGTGTGCCTGCACCTTGGCGATTCAGTGCTTCCATTTCATCCCTAATGGTTTGTGTCATACCAGAAAGTCTCTGGCCTACAGATAAATACAGGTTGAGGTGTACGAGCAGATTTTGGAGCCAAAATCCACACTTGAGTGCTTCTGCACCAAAATCTGCCCTTATAACTTCAGAGAATTGCAGCAAGGTAGCAGAGAATTGCATTAATAATCAAATTTTTTAGCAACTACCACAAAATATATACAGTAAATAAAATTGGTTATGTTGCCTTTATTTTGCTTAATTATACTACAATTGGGTTATATATACAGGTATAGGACCCGTTATCCAGAATGCTCGGGACCAAGGGTATTCCGGATAAGGGGTCTTTCCGTAATTTGGATCTTCATACCTTAAGTCTACTAAAAAAACAATAAAACATTAATTAAATCCCAATAGGTTTGTTTTACATCCAATAAGGATTAATTATAGTTAGGATCAAATACAAGGTACAGTTTTATTATTACAGAGAAAAAGGAAATCAATTTTAAAAATCCTAATTATTTGATTATAATGGAGTCTATAGGAGACAGACTTTCTGTAATTCAGAGCTTTCTGGATAATGTGTTTCCGGATAAGGGGTCCGATACCTGTACACTGTTCATGTAATATTTTATAATTATGCGTTGGTGCGGTTACAATTATATCTTTTTTTTTTTTTTTGCTAAATACATGACCAAATATAATTTTTGTTTCATTCATTTTACTAGGTTTTCTTTATCTACTTTTAGGACTTGTTTGAACATCAGATGATATTTTAGGTCACATTTATATAAAAATATTGAATTTTAAAGGGTTCCCAAGTTTTCAAGCACCACTTTATCAGTATAACAGCTTTCAGGAACAACAAATGCGTATTAGCAGTGAAGACATTTAGGGCTCTGGCACACGGGGAGATTAGTCGCCCGCGACAAATCTCCCTTGTCATGGGCGACTTATCTCCCCGAACTACCATCCCACCGGCGAACATGTAAGTCGCCGGTGGGATGGTACACGCTGCGCAGGCGATTTCGGCAAATCGGCGAAGTTGCCTTGTGAGGCATTTTCGCCGATTTGCCGAAATCGCACCGCCGCGTGTGCCATCCCACGGGCGACTTACATGTTCGCCGTGGGATGGCAACTCGGGGAGATTAGTCACCCGCGAACAGGGAGATTTGTCGCGGGTGACTAATCTCCTCGTGTGCCAGAGCCCTTACAGGGCACAAGTTGTGCTTTAATGTCTCTTGCTTGGAAAGAAATAGATGCCAATCACTGCATAATAGAGTGCAACTAAAGGTCCCACAGTAGTGTGTGTAATATTGTTGGATGAAGGTGTAAGTACTGTGCTGCTTTACAGCTTGGCTTTCTGAGGTTTCTGTCACACTTGGCTGCTCAGTTTCTTCCCGGTTGGGGAAGCCTCCCACTGTAGGGGGCTATTTTAGGTTTTTTTGTTTATTTTTTTAATATCGTTTCCTCCAACTGGAGTGCGGGTTCTATTAGCCCTCACCTCTGGTGGGGGTAGCTATTTTTGAGTGATTTGTGCCCTTTAAATTGTCTTCTTGCTGAGTACTGTGTCAGTATATCACATGTATTCTTTTCATGCCTTTCAGTTCAAGGATAGGTGCTTCATTGGCCATGTTTTATACCAGTTTGCCAATGTACAGGGCTAAAGCTGTCTCTATACATTGGTCTTTGGCTATTGGCACCTTATTCAGTGTTTCCCAAACAAAATCGCTCTGCAGATATAGATAATCTTTTATGTATAAGAAGCTAAAGGTGGCCACACACGTGGCACGAAAAGATCGCACAATTGGCCACTAACCGTTCAGGGCTGAAACGGCAGATAAGGAGGTAGAAACAATAGGATTTCTACCTCCTGCCGATTCAGCCCTGAAGGCAGATTTTGATCAGATGCCTTCTATGGTGCCCAATCAAAATCTGTTAACCTGGCCGATCGGCGAGTCGTCCGATATCAGCAGCCTCCTGCGATATCAGTTGACTCGCCAACTTGCCATACATGCACCAAATATTGTACAAAACGGGTTTTCGTACAATATTATTGGTGCGTGTATGGCCAGCTTTAGAGTTGTATAACTAAGGAAACTTATTGAAAGCAAAACCCAGTTAAGGCTGGGGCAGGGATATATTGTGTGCCTGATGCTGGGAGTTGCAGTGCTCAGTGAATATTGACAGCAATAATTGGCTGCTAGTGACAGAAATGTCAGTACAGGTATCGGACCCATTATCCGGAAATGCTCGAACCTGGGGTTTTCTGGATAAGGGTTCTTTCTGTAATTCGGATCTCCAACCTTAAGTCTACTAAAAAAATGTAAACAGTAATTAAACCCAATAGTATGGTTTTGGCTCCAGAAGGATTAATTATATTTTAGTTGGGTACAGTACGTTTTATTATTACAGAGAAAAGGGAATCATTTAACCATTAAATAAACCCAATAGGGCTGTTCTGCCCCCCAATAAGGGGTAATTATATCTTAGTTGGGATCAAGTACAGGTACTGTTTTATTATTACAGAGAAAAGGGAATCATTTAACCATTAAATAAACCCAATAGGGCTGTTCTGCCCCCAATAAGGGGTAATTATATCTTAGTTGGGATCAAGTACAGGTACTGTTTTATTACTACAAAAAAAGAAACCATTTTTAAAAATGTGAATAATTTGATCAAAATGAAGTCTGTGGGAGATGGCTGTTCCGTAATTCGGAACTTTCTGGATAATGTGTTTCCGGATAAGGGGTCATATACCTGTAAATGTATGGGATCTGTTATCCAGAAGGTTCTGAATTATGGAAAGGCCATCTTCCATAGGCTCCATTTTAATCAAATAATTCATATTTTTTAAAATTATTTCCTTTCTCTGTAATAATAATAACAGCACCTTGTACTCTCCCAGCTAGAATTTAATGAATCCTTATTGCATGCAAAAGGGTTTACATGATTTTTTTTTTTTTTTTTTAGTAGACATTTAGTATGGACATCCAAATTATGGAAAGACTCCTTATCCAGAATGCTCGGGACCTAGGGTTTTCTGGATAACATGTCCCTGTTTACCTGACACATCTCCCATATCAGTTGGTAGCAGTAAGAGATGGCAGAAACCTCCCATGATTTTGGATTAGATTTTTGGCTATTTCAAAATGTCTGGTTTCTGTAATTGTGGTTTTCTGGTAGCGCCGGCTCCTTCTGAAAGCTCAGACTCAGGCTCAATGCACTGAGATGGCGCCTACACACCAATATTACAGCTGAAATTACATTTGTTGGTTTAAGAACAAAATAAAAATGGTAGAGTTAATCATTTGCTATGTAAACAGTGTAATTTAGAAATTAAAAAGTACCCCATAGAAAATCATGACTGACCCACAGAGAAGATGCTTAAGGGGATTCTAAGAGAAATAAACTTAGTTCTGACAATAATCTTCCTATTTAAAGCCGGCTATTTTAGCCCAAACAGTAGGCTTTAGTCTCCATTAACAGACTAACTGGCTCATGTGACTGCCTTGGAATGTATAGATGGTAAAAAAAAATGTTTCTTTTTATGTAATTTGTTATTTCTATGTATTTTGAATAGTCCTTTCCCCCCCCCCCCCCCCCCCCCCCCTTTGTGTATGAGAGAGATTAGCTGGGGAGAAACAAAATTCTTTTACACTCCAGAGGTCTTTCTATGTAGGAAGGTAGAATGAGCTCTTATATTGTTTGGCCGGTTACAAAAAATAGGACATTTACTGTATTATATATCAATCATTTTCACACAATTCCCTGCTGCTTTAAAATGCAGCTGGAGAACAGTCCAGTCTCTTGAACATAAATGCTGACTACAGATAGATTGCAAAATACTGAACACAATTCTATGTCTCTGCTCCTGTGGAGTCTGAGCCGTAGGGCAGACAGTTAATACTTGTGTTAGAGGGCAATACATTAAAACTGGCATAGCAAATGTAAAAACACCTGTGTGTATTGTGCAGTGATCTGTTTTGTTTATGTATTGAACAATAGCATATTAGATGTGATGCTATGTAGCTCTTCCTGTGTTGGTTATACTGGTGTACTGGTTATGCTTATTGCAGTTATTAAATATGAATACTTTGGGGATCATCCAGGCCAGGTCATAGGCGGCTGTTAATCTTCACATAGTTATGTAGGTAATTTTGGTTGGTAAAAAAAAGTCTGTAATGTTCACCCCTCTAAATGAAACCTAGTTCATATATTTACACCTACTTATACAGACCTATATATACACTATACATTCATATACCTATACCAAACCAACTGTAGGTCTTAGGTTGGGGCACACTAAGGGGTATATTTATCATGCTGTGTAAAAAGTGGAGTAAGAACAGAAGATCCTACCCGCACACCCTTAGCTCTCCAAAAATTTCCCGCTCGGTGCACACTGCTTGGAGGGATCGGCACCCTCCCAATTCCAATAGCCACAAAAAAGCACTGGCACTCAAAGCTGCAAAAATGGGACAAGCCCTATAAAAATCTTTAATGCGGAGGTGCCTCCGCATTAAAGATTTTTATAGGGCTTGTCCCATTTTTGCAGCTTTGAGTGCCAGTGCTTTTTTGTGGCTAAAAAGTGGAGTAAAACATCACCGGTGACATTGCTCATAGCAGCCAATCAGATGCGTTGCTCTGATTTAGCGCAGCTACATGGAGTGGAGACTGGTCCGGAAAATCTGAAAGCATGCTTTTTTTGGGCTGAATTCTGCTCCATGTAAGCTGCACTCTGGCCAACACTGTTCCTGCCCGTGCAGCTACATATAGGAGCTGATCGGCTTCTCTCTGCCTGCCTCCAATACGTGTGGGGAAGCTGACCGTACACTCAGTGTCCCTTGCCCTTAAAGGAGAAGGGAAGGCTAAGTCACTTGGGGGTGCCAAAATGTTAGGCACCCCCAAGTTACATAGTTACATAGGGTTGAAAAAAGACCAGTGTCCATCAAGTTCAACCCATCCAAGTAAACCCAGCACACTTAACCCACACCTACCAATCTATACACTCACATACATACACTATATATACAACCACTAGTACTAACTGTAGATATTAGTATCACAATAGCCTTGGATATTCTGATTGATCAAGAACTCATCCAGGCCCCTCTTAAAGGCATTAACAGAATCTGCCATTACCACATCACTAGGAAGGGCATTCCATAACCTCACTGCCCTCACCGTGAAAAACCACCTACGCTGCTTCAAATGGAAGCTCTGTTCCTCTAATCTATAGGGGTGACCTCTGGTGCGCTGATTGTTTTTATGGGAAAAAAAAACATCCCCCAACTGCCTATAATCCCCTCTAATGTACTTGTACAGAGTAATCATGTCCCCTTGCAAGCGCCTCTTTTCCAGAGAGAACAACCCCAACCTCGACAGTCTCACCTCATAGTTTAAATCTTCCATCCCCTTAACCAGTTTAGTTGCACGTCTCTGCACTTTCTCCAGCTCATTAATATCCTTCTTAAGGACTGGAGCCCAAAACTGCACTGCATACTCAAGGTGAGGCCTTACCAGGGACCTATAAAGGGGCAAAATTATGTTCTCATCCCTTGAGTCAATGCCCTTTTTTATACAAGACAGCACTTTATTTGCTTTAGTAGCCACAGAATGACACTGCCTGGCATTAGACAACTTGTTATCAACAAAAACCCCTAGATCCTTCTCCATTAAGGAAACCCCCAACACACTGCCATTCAGTAGATAGTTTGCGTTTATATTATTTCCACCAAAGTGCATAACTTTGCACTTATCAACATTGAACCTCATTTTCCAGTTTGCTGCCCAGTTATCTAATTTTGTCAAATCGCTCTGCAAAGCGGCAGCATCCTGCATGGAACTTATAGTTTTGCACAATTTAGTGTCATCAGCAAAAATAGAAACAGTACTGTCTATGCCCACCTCCAGGTCATTAATAAACAATTTAAAAAGCAAAGGCCCAAGGACTGACCCCTGCGGTACTCCACTAACCACACTGGTCCAATTAGAAAATGTTCCATTTACAACCACTCTTTGTACTCTATCCTTCAGCCAGTTCTCTATCCAATTGCAAATATTATGTTCTAGGCCAATATTCCTTAATTTGATAATTAACCTTCTGTGAGGTACTGTATCAAACGCTTTAGCAAAGTCCAAGTAGATGACATCAACTGCCATTCCAGCATCAAGGTTCCTACTCACCTCCTCATAAAAGGCGACTAAATTAGTCTGGCAAGATCCTTACTTTAATAGCTTACCTTTTACCCTGGGCTGGTGCCCCTGTTAGGAGAAAATAGCACCAGCCTGGGGTAGCTGTAGCGAGTGTCCCCTCTTCCTGCTTCTGTCTACGTGCGCTTGCTTTTTCACTATTGCGCATGTGCCGGCCCAGGGATTCCTAAGACAGAAGAAATAAGGAAGAGGAAACACTCTCTGCAGGTACCCCGGTGCGGTTTTCAATATGCGGTACCAATATGTTGTATTGAACATGTCTGAAATATAACCTGAAACGCACACAGATGATAAAACAGTTTGGCAATTAAAAATTGATGATTTCTAGTCAGACTAAAATTTTGGTGTCACTTTGCTTAAATCGGATTCCCTTTTATATAGCAACATATTACATGTAAAATGTGTAAGGATGTTAACCTTAAGAGTTCTGCTAAGACATATATGTTCCTATAACACACTTGTTTTCTTTCCCATTAGGAACATCATCTCCAGCGAGCCATTTCAGCACTGCAGGTGTATGGAGAGAAAAGGGATAACATGGTTATTCCTGTTCCAGAGGCAGAAAGTAACATTGCATATTATGAATCTGTATACCCAGGGGAATTTAAGATGCCAAAGCAGCTTATTCACATACAGCGTAAGTTCCAAAAAGTATCTAGACGTAATCTTTCTAGTGTTGTGGTGTGTGTTTTTGTATCGTTGACTGACTTCTATTGAGGTACATAATACAAAGTCTGATACATGAATTAGATCACACACAATCAGGATTGTCTGAGAAAAAGGTGAAGAAATTGTCATTTAACGAGTCATTTTTCTGTTTCTTAGCTTTTAGTTTGGATGCTGAACAGCCAGATTATGACTTGGATGCTGAAGATGATGCCTTTCTGAATAAGCTGAAAAAGAAAATGGATATCTCTTCACTCCAGTTTGAAGAGATGGTTGATCGATTAGAAAAGGGCAGTGGGCAGCAGGTAATAATGCTGTCATTTTTGCAATCCTGCATTGAACCTGGCATTGTAACCGCTTACTGACTGTTCTAAATCTATTCTCCAGCCAGTTAATCTCCAAGAGGCCAAACTCTTGTTAAAAGAAGATGATGAGTTGATTACTGAAGTATATGACTATTGGATTAAGAAACGGAAAAACAGCCGTGCCTCCTCTGTCATACCAACAGTTAAACAGGAGAAGCGAGATGGCTCCAGCACCAGTGATCCTTATGTAGCCTTTAGACGGCGTACAGAAAAAATGCAAACAAGAAAGGTTTGTCATGTCTTATCTTAACTATTCTAAATCTTAAGCAATGCTTGTCAAAATATGGTTTAGCTATATTGCATTATCGACTTTACCTCAGTGGTGTTCTCTCTTGTCTGTTATCCGTAGCCTGAAACCTACTTTCCATACATAATAATAACAGCCTGTTTTTGCTCCCTATTGATATGAATGCGCAGTGGCTTTTATATTTGTGTAATTATTTTGTTTATTTGATTCAGACTCTGATACAGTTTACGTAAATAAGCTGCTGTGTAGCAATGGGGCAGACATTCAGGATGTTATTGGACAGTAGGGCAAATCTGTACATCAGCAGAAAGCTGTGTAAAATACAGTGGTTTTAGTCTCAACACCAGAAATATAAAGGTCACAAATGATGGAATTTATGGCTCCCTACAGAACTTTAAATGTACTTTACGGTTATAGAAAGGATATTTGCTGCCAAGAAATAGTTTACTTGTAGCTGGATGAACAGATTCAAATTCTTTAAAGGAGAAGGAAAGTCATTTTAGCATTTTATTGCAAATAGATTTGCCACATTAGTGCCACCTAGAACACTATATTTATTTTGCAGAAACCATTAACATACCTGAGTAAAGAGCTTTGGAAGCTTTCTCCCTTTGATTAAAGGCGACATATCCTATAAAAATTATGAATGTGCCAGTGAATTAAACTCCTCCTAGATATAGAAGGATTGTGCTTAAAAAGACTGATTTATTGAGAAATTCCACCAAAGCCCCACTAGCCCCGCCCACCTGTTACACTTCCTGCTGACTGAATTCTCTGGATGTGCTGGGGAGCTGGCAGCTCTCAGTACACTGCACTGTAGGATAGGAACCAATCAGCACCTAGGCTGACCTGATAGGGAACTGAAGCCTGTCTTTGCTTGTGTCAGTGCAGGGCTGTGATTGGCTCTCCCCCTCTTGCTGTGCTTCTGGCAGGGACTGTTAGGACACGCCCACTCTTCATTTCTCACTCAGACAGAGAAGTGATAGGATCTATAGGGAGCTCCAATAAAGGGGCCATTTTTACAGACCGGATTAATGTTTAGCCCAAAGTGAAACCAGCACCGTATATTATTCATAATTGCCTACAAAATTAGGGTTTTTCTCATTTATCCAATATGTCTCCTTTTAAGACAGCAGCTGCCATTTTCAGTTGCTCCCTGCCTGCAGCTCCAGCTGTTATAGCGGAGATCACACATACCTAAGGGAGGGGGAACGGAGTTCAGAGAACTCTGCAGACTCTGGCCACAGGAATCAAAGATGTTTCTGAGAGACACTGGAATATCATATTTACAAAAAGAGAGACAAAAAAATCCTGTGTTTCTTTTGATAGGGGGTTCAGTGCAGCTTTACTGTAAGTGCTTATGGCTGTATTTACATAGACCTTTCTGATAAAGCTTACTTAGTTTTTACCTTTCCTTCTCCTTTAACAAAATTTGAGTTTTAATTTGAGTAGTCATACAGCTTAGTACAGAATTTATTTGGGTGCTAGAAATTATGCAAAAGTTTTATTTTTCACTGTGACTTTACAGGACCTATTGTCGCACTGTAAATTATAATCATTTTGCATAATTGACTTATGTTACTGAAAAATATAACTTGCCAAAAATGATACTTTCATTTTAGTATTAATATTTGCTTTACCCAATTAGCGGTGTTTATTATTGTCTTTGATATAATGTGTATAACTTCCTTACTTAGAATCGAAAGAATGACGAAGCTTCATATGAAAAAATGCTGAAGTTACGTCGGGATCTCAGTCGGGCTGTCACTATACTAGAAATGATAAAAAGGAGAGAAAAGAGCAAGCGGGAATTGCTTCATTTAACACTGGAAATAATGGAAAAGAGGTACGTGTGAGCTGTTTTTGTTATGATTTTTTTTCTGATTTTATAGGTAAAATGCTTTTTGCTGTGTGCTGTACAAAAACTCTGTAAAGGTTAGGTGCCTAGTTTTGTCCAGGGCCAACAGACTTAAGTAAGTTAATGTTTTGCTTTTATTAGTTACAAATAAGCATGGTCAAAATAAAATAACACCAGATGTTCATCTGGATCCAACTCGGCTTGCCTTGTGGCAGGAACAGCACTAATGATAAATGAAAAGTTTCCTTCTTGTATTTTAAAGCTGCGGCCATCTTACGGTCTATGAAGTGGTACAGGGCCCCATTTAAGTTCTAGCCTGTACTTGTTGCTTTTGCTACAGGTGCCTGACTCTGTGCTGAAGTTCCTTGCTTATTTAAATTATTTCTAGAGTGCTGTGCAATATGATTTGTAACTGGTTTTTAAACATAACCAGCTATATGAGCACAATGTTGGATGAGGAGCTCCACCTACTGGTTGGCACAGGCAAATTCACCTCAGCGCAATAACACAACTTTATTCAGCCTGATTACAGCTTGAAACGGTTTAAGTAGGGTACAGTGTACATCTGGTGGCTTCTGTTAATATTAAATGCTTACTACTATACTATTTAATTTTTTGGGGGAAAAAATAGCCAAAATAGGGTTAGCATACATTTTTGAAACCATTTTTATTGATTTTTTTTTTTATTTTTTTTAAATTAAGCACTATTTTAGTAGCCGTTTTTTTCTCTCTTTATTCAGGTATAACTTAGGGGACTTTAATGGCGAAATTCTATCAGAGGTTATGGCACATCGTCAACCATTGAAGCCCACCTATACTATCCCCCTCATGCCTATTTCTCCTATTCCATTTTTACATAAAGAAACAATAGATATTAAAGTTAATAAGGTAAGATTTGTTTATTTCACATAGTGTTTTTAACATTACCTTAATACTGGATTTTGTGGGTTCATGAATTTACAGACCATTCAGGAAACATGTTTCATTTATTAGATATATGCAAACCACTTGACCTGGTTAACTGCCTTGTCCTACTGTGACAAATTAAACGTGACCTTAGAATACAGCCACTCAGCACGGGAAACAATTTAAATACAACATCATCGAAGCTACAGGATAAAAAGATAGAGAAAAAGAATTATGCACTCACCATTTTTATTTCTCCGTATAAAGAGAATATATCTTTATAGTGGCTAATATATAATGTTTTGTATTGGTTTCCTGGTGAAGGCACATTTTGTGGAACTAGTGATAAGCGAGGATATTAATTGTGAGCAGTTCACATAAGCAAAGCACAGTTCTATCTTATAAATGGCGATTATTATAGACTGATGTCTGTAACAGTTATTAAATAACTGAATTCATATTTTAAGACCATTCAAATTCATTTTAGCAAGAAAAATCTGATGCTGTTCGACCGAAAAGAAAATATGAGAAGAAGCCCAAAGTCTTACCTGCTGCTCAACAGACAAGTCCTGCTGCACTGCCAGTGTTTAATGCTAAGGATCTGAATCAGTATGACTTTCCCAGCTCTGATGATGAACCTCTCTCCCAGGTATGCTGCTTTTATTATTTCAGGCTTCAATAAGTGTAATTGTGCCTCTTGAGACAGTCCTTTTGGGGGACATGCAGTGGTTGTTGGGGGCTAAGTAATGTAGGTGAGATTTGAGGTAAGGTTTTAGTTATTGGCTAGACACTCCTAAAACTGTTGCACACCTAATGTTAGTCTGTCTATAAAGATGTACGCACACACCGGTTTCTTGCATAAGTTTTATTAAGTGTTACATCACATTCCCGATTACATCCGCTAGTGAAATAATAAGATCTTCACAAAGCAGTGAAAGGCAAATGTTCAGGAAAGCTGTCAAAATAAGTCATTGCAATGAGTAATAGGAAATGTTGAGCATGATCTTCACTGGTGTTTTTTTCTGGTTTCTTTACCAGGTCATGTCTGGCTCCTCAGAGGCTGAGGAAGAAAATGATCCAGATGGTCCATTTGCTTTCCGTAGGAAAGCTGGCTGTAATTACTATGCTGTAAGTAACAGTCCTCATGCCTATACACAGACAAGTGGTGTTTGTTGTATACTAATAATAAAGGTTTTCCTCCTTGTAATTCCAAGCCACATTTGGACCAAACTGGCAACTGGCCATGGTGTAGTCCTGAGGAAGGAGGTCTTGGAGAAATTCGCTATAGATACTGCCTCACTACTCTCACTGTTCCCCGCAAGTGTATTGGATTTGCGCGAAGACGGGTTGGACGTGGTGGAAGGTAAGATATCTTGTTAAATACATTATAGCTGCTTTATCATCTGTAAGGTTACCGTAGTGACGGCTATATACTTTGTTGGCCCAGGTAATTACAGATGAGGTAATTTACCTAAAAATCTGGTTGTGCCAATGTGTGTCTCCTCTTTTAAAGGAGAAGGAAAGGTAAAAACCAAGTAAGCTTAATCAGAAAGGTCCATGTAAGTACACCTCACTCACATAAAAGCTGCACTGAGTCTTCTATCAAAAGAAACTCAGAAATTCTTTTTTTTTTATTGTTTAAACTTGTTCTTTGCTATCTCACTTCCTCTCGGAAAAAAATCCTTCAGAGCAGGGCACAAGTCTGTGCACCTCGCTCCCCCTCCCAACCGTGCTGTGTAATCTAAGCTACCAGCAGCTGGAGCTGCAGCACGGAAACTACTGAGACCAAGCTAAATTGGCAGCTACTATCTCAAAAAAAACAGAGGGAGCTTCTAGGGCTGTTTACTCTGATATGGTAAAGCTTTTTGCAGAACAAATATAGCGTTCTAGCTTGCACTAATGTGGCGAAAATATTTGCTGTAAAATGTCAAAATACCTTTCCTTGTCCTTTAAGGCTGGGCCAGCTAGGCATGAGAGCAAGTGGCAGAATGTGAAGCACCATATATCATTTATTTTGTCTGGAACTGCACCACATCCCTTTACATTTTATACTTTCAAAACTTTGTTTCATGCACCTACCTATGTTTAATTTAGAAGAAGATTTTAAATATTGCTCTATTTCCTATTTTTTAGAAACAGAATGCTTAAGTGTAATTAATACTGTCTCTTATTAAAGGACATGTAAACTCCACACACACAAATTTAATCAGTGAACAGCCTCTTTGAAATCTTTCAATACCTGCCACACTGGTTGTCCAGAGGTTAATAGTAAGGCTGCAACATCCCCTTAATCACTTAGATTTCCTTCTCCTCCTGTAACCCACTCAGCCCCCGCCCTCAGGAATTTGCTTTGGCTGTTGGCTTGTGGACATGCTCAGATTACTAAACACGCCCCCCAGTCTAGCAGCCAGTGAAGAGATGGCATTGCTGCTTCCTATAGAAACTCAGCTCTAGCTGTCTGCTTCAATTGTTTTCTCCTGAGCTCAGCTTTACCATTACAGTGCTCAAACAAAGCAGAACTTTTATCAAAGACATTTGTGCCTGTGTGAGCCTGTATCCTTGATGAAATGTATGCTGAATAAGAGTTTTTGTGTGTGTAGGCTGTTTGCAGATTTAAATGTATCAGAGAAATAATGGCCACCAGGTGAAAGCTGCTATTTGGTTTAGGAAAATGTGATGGTGCTGGCAAACGGAGGGGATATATGCAGTACAAATGATGCCATTTGGGTGGGGAAAATGTGCCCAACTGATAGACATTGTAGGCAAATGTAGGCTTTACATGTCCTTTAATGCAATCAAAGCTTGTTTTCAGTCTGTTTATAATTTGAGGGTTAAACTCTATTTCCCAATCTTTGTTTCTACAGGGTGCTCCTTGACAGAGCCCATTCAGACTACAATAGTGCTTTTCATCAGCTGGACGTTGATATGCTTTCCTCTTCAGAACACTCTTCAATCAATTCATTTGCCAATACCTCAGAAACGAATACCTCGGATAAAAGTTTCTCTAAAGACCTCAGCCAGATATTAGTCAATATTAAATCATGTAGGTGGCGCCATTTTAGGCCTCGGACAACATCCCTACATGAAAGTGACATTAATGACTACTCCTATAGAACGTTTCACAAGGGTATAACTCGAACAGGCGCAGCACAACCTGGAACCCAGTCTTGTAGTACCTCGACATCAAGTAAAAGTAGCAGTGGTTCAGCACACTTTGGTATGTTTCTTCTTTATCTTTTCATAACCTTGTTACTGCCAAACTTGTTTATCTGTCCAATCTGTCTTGTGTATAAAAGAATAAAAAGTTGTATTCTTTTCAGTTAAGCTTGTTTATCTTAAATTTAATATTTTAGTTATAAAAACCTGTAAGCTGCTAGAGTAGAAGCAGAGCTAGAGTGTGAGCAAAGATGACCACTTTTATTGTGTGAAAATGTCATTTGTCTTCATGCTGTTCCCCCAAATCTGCAACAGGCTATACCAATGATTCCTAAAGGGGCACTATAAACATATATGCACCTCAAAGGAATACTATAATGAAAACATGTTGTTCTTTGGTTTTTTTTTTTTTTTTTTAAAACGCGTCCCTTAATAGTGCTGTCCAGCCATGTGACTTGTGCTTTCATAAACTTCAGTTTATCACGCCAGCTTACAGCGTAGCAGTAAGGACACGCAGAGCTACTTAGTAGCAGCTACTAAACACCAGAAATTACCCTGCCATAGACAATACTGAGAATTTCCTCTGGTAAAATGTACGTAAAGTTCTGTGGGTCTTAATCCTTACTGCTGTGCTGCAAGTTGGAGTAATATCACCCCCCCCTCCACAGCTGATCAGCAGAACAATGGGCAGGTAACAAAGAAACAGCTCCCTGACACCACTCATGAAGGGTTCATTTGTCCAACAAACTGATAGTGACTCCATGGGCTAATAGCACTGCTTAGCCTCAATTAGTTTGGACAGTAAAGTATATATAGAACACACATTATGCACTTGTAAACAATGGTACATTGACTTTTATGAATAATAACTCCAGATCCTAAATATGTTATAGTGATGGGCAGAAGTAGTGGTACCCAAAATACATTAAATACAATGAGAGTCAGAGGAAACTTTAGAGCAGGTTTCCTGAAGGATTTTAGAAATGTAGAGAACAAAATGAGTTTAGAAATCTTTTGCTTTGCTAAATGTGCTCTCGTGCCCCACTTGTGGTAAACTTAAAATAGCACCCTTGAAGAAGCCTGTTTTGCTATTATGCGACTTGGGTTGTATTGATATAGTACATTGAGTAGGAGAAATGATAGGTTACCTGAAAGCAGTTCTAATGCATAGCGCCGGCTCCTTCTGAAAGCTCAGACTCAGGCACTGAGATGGCGCCTACACCCTAATATTACAGCTAAAAAAAATACATTTGTTGGTTCAAGAATAAAATCTTAAAAAGAGTGAATTACATGCAATTTACACAGCGTAATTAAGAAATAAAAGCTATACCATAAAAATCATGACAGTATTCCTTTAGGGCCACGAGGAAATTAGTCTCCTGCAGTTAAATCTATGCTACCGCAGGCAACTAAGCGTATGTGACATTTTTTTATGAAGTAAGGCAAAGTTTCCTTAACGGAAAAATTTTGCGCAATTCACTTTTATTGCTGGTGGGAAGGCATTTAGGGAGATTAGTGGTCCACAGGAGCTGATATTTAACCATGGGCAATTTATCTCGTTTACGACGATCAGTTTCTCAAGCTGTATATAAATGCAGTCCCATATTCCAGGTAAACCAGCCATTTTGGGGAGATTTGTCGCCTACGGTAGTGAAGATTTATCTTGGGCGACTAATCTTCCTGTGTGCCAGTGCCCTAAGGGCAATGACCCAAGGGGGGAGTAGTCACCCGTGGTTAAATCTCTGCTACTGTGAGCCTCTAATCACTTTGTTTTTCTGAAGTCACATGAAGTTTCCTGCAGCAGACAAAGCAACACGATTTGCCTTTCCACCGCAATTCACTTTGCCAGATGAAGGCATTTCGGCGAAATTAGTCGCCCCTGGTAGCTGAGATTAACCGTGGGCATTAAAATGCGAGACATGGAGTTTGTCAGCGGTTATTGGCTGTGTGTGCCTGCTTCTGGGCAAATTCAGTGCTTACAGGTGCAGGCACAACTAAAAGATTTTTTAAGTGTAGGGGCCGATTGTCTGCCTGCACTTATCCTCGGGCTGACAATCACCCCTGTGTGCCCATCATAATATCTGTATAAACAAACCTTAAGCTGCAGCCTTATTAATGCTTTGAGATAAGGAGCAGAGTGTTGTGCACTGGTAACATATTTTACCAGCTTCTATGCAAACAGTGACTCAGCAGTGAGACAGTGCTAAGCTAAAAGTAGTGTCCTATTCTTTAAAGAGGACCTGTCACCCTAAGAAATAATTCAAAATTCTTTTCTATTGCATTTGTTAAGCAAAATAAACTTCACTTACATTATATAAGTAATATAAATCTAGATCCTGTCCTGTAATTCCAGGACTGAAGGAAACATCAAATAGGCAGGTGCCATTTTGTTGACACTGTTATTAAGGCAAGCTTTGTATCACCCCAAAATCTTGTATATGTGCCAGAATGGGGGACCAGATGCCCAGGTCCCTGTACTGGCTGCACAATTAGATGGTTAGGAGGGAGGGGAAAGAGAGAGCTGAATTGAAAGTTAAAGTACTTGTCTGCTCCGCCTCTATGCCTAAGGCATAGAGGGCGGGGCAGGCAATATATGATTGACAGCTGGGATTTTTATATGCCTTTATAATGGGTTTGGATGTGTTAATATAAAAATGAATTTGGGTTTCTTGTTTAATTTAAAAAGGACTTTTATTATATTTATGTCTGGGTGACCGGTCCACTTTAATGCAAGAACATTTGTATTTTGTAATAAAAACATGTTCAGCACAACCCCTATTCAGTGAGCTTATGTTGAAAAAGTATATGTCCCTTTAAACTATGGGCTGTCCCATGCTGTACTCATTATAACATGGTGCATACATGGTTCTAAATCATACTTAGTCTGGGTCTCATGAGTAAATGGCTAAGGAACTGGCCTAAACAGAAGCATTTCTGGGTGTAAGCCTTAGGATTTTCCATGATTCCGTTTCAGTTTATATCAGTTTATATAGCTCTGCCCCTTCTGTCACTAAGCATTTGTGTAATAGTTACCCTGCTTTGCATTTATTTGTACAGTCTTCGCTGACACCTAGAACACTGGAATGTGCTGAAAAAATTTCTACTATCCAGTATGGGATCTGTTATCTGGAGTGCTTGGGGTTTTACAGATAAGGGGTCTTTCCCTCATTTTGGGTGCCATTTGTTAAAGGAACAGTAACACCAAAAAATGAAAGAGCTTTCAAGTAATAAAAATATAATGTACTGTTGCCCTGCACTGGTAAAACTGGTGTGTTTGCTACAGTAACACTAATATAGTTTGTATAAATAAGCTGCTGTGTAGCCCCGGGGGCAGCCATTTAAGCTGGGAAAAAGTAGAAAAGGCACAGGTTACATAGCAGATAACAGATAAGTTCTGTCAAATACAATAGTGTGTTATCTGCTATGTGCCTGTGCCTTTTCTCCTTTGAATGGCTGCCTCCATGGCTACATTGCAGCTTATTTATATAAATTATAGTAGACTTTCTGAAGTAAACACACAACTTTTACCAGTGCAGGGCAGCAGCACATTATATTTTAGTTACTTTTATACACTTTCATTTTTTGGTGTTACTGTTCCTTTACGACTAAGTTTTGCCACCAATATGGATTCATGCAGCTTATCAGCAAGTACAAGCTGCTGATTTCTTAAGCTGGCCATAGACGTTAAGATTTTGAAAAGATCTTTTTGTTATTGTAGGACCAAGCTTATATTGAAACGAATCATCTAAAAGTACAATTTGTCCATAAAGGAAAATGAAACAATAAGCTAGGGAAACTGCCTACGTAGTCCTACAGACAATGGGCAAATTTAATTGTTGGTGAAAATTTTTAAACCTGCACAATTGATGTATGATCGTTTGGTGTCCACTAACCCTACGATAATTTGATAGATTTGTCTGATTGCGCTGCAATTGGTTGTTAGAGAGAAAAATGTGTATGTCCAGCTTTACAGAGAAAAAGGATATCTGTTGGATACTAAGAATTGTTTGCTTAAATAAATCTCTATGGGACCTGTTATCCAGAATGCTTGGGACCTGGGGTTTTCCAGATAAGGGATCTTTCCGTAATTTGGATCTCCATACCATAAGTCTGCTAAAAATAATTTAAACATTAAATAAACCCAGTAGGATTGTTTAACCTCCAGTAAGGATTAATTATACCTTGGGATCAAGTACAAGGTATTGGTTTAATATTACAGAGAAGGGAAATATTTTTGTGAAAATATGAATTAACATTTACAAAGCTCCAACATATTCCGCAGCGCTGTACAATAAGTGGGTTTCATACATTGGACATACAGAGTAACATATAAAGCAGAGCCCTGCCCAAAAGAGCTAACAATCTACAAATTATTTCCTTAAAATAGGATCTATGGGAGATAGTCTTCCTGCCATTAGGAACTTTCTGGGTAACTGGTCCCATACCTGGATAATAGATCCCTTTTCAGTAGTGAATCTTCAGTGCTACCAAAGAAATGTCTTTATGATGGTGTATATAAAATCATATTTTATAATTGAAGGTTGTGTATGTATTTCTGCTAATTGTGTCTATGTTCGCATACCAACACGAATACCAGCAAAAGCTAAAGCAAGTAGAGGGTGATTGTTGCAATAAGTATATATGGTAAGCCATTTGCATTTCATCTTAGTAAAGCACAGTCAGGATGGTATAGAGACAACGGGTACAGCTTTGGGCATAACACCATAGTGCCGGCACAGCCGCATATCTAAGGCCAGAAGCACAGGGGGCCTTGCTTGCTGTGCTTGGTCTCAGTCTCCTGCATTTTCTTCAGGGGAGATGTCATTATTCAGTGCATTCACCATGTATCATTGTGTGTGTGTGTGTGTACTACTATTGTAAAGTTGCAAATTGCCAGCTGTAGGTACATTAAGGCCACTAACACATTAGGAGTTTAGTTACCCTGTGATTAATCTCCTCTGGCTGCTGCCACTAATCTCCTCAATGCTTTCCTGCATGTTGCTGGTAGAAATACATATGCATTACTTCCGATTGCTCTGCTCAGATCAGAAACCTCAAGTGACCTTTTTTTGTGTCTTTCTTATTTCCTGAACAGAGCAACCTCATTACAGTTCTGTTTTCCTTCTAAACATATCTCTCTCCTATCTCTGTCCATACACTTACTGAAACTGACCAGCAGATGGCGGTGTTACTACATTTATTAACAGTTAATAAAAAGTTTAGTAAACTTTAATAGCTCTGAAACTAAAAAAAGCAAAAAAAAATCAAAATAGCCAAAAATTCTTAGAAAGGTGCCATGAGCAATGTTACCTTTATTTGTGTTAAAAAATGAACCCAGGTAACAAACATTTATGGATATTAGATCACATCTGTATATAATCTTAGTACTGTCCAGGTATTGTAGCCCCTGGCTGACTGCTGGCCTACAGGAGGCTCTGCTTGGAGTAAAACTGTGTCTCTGGGCTTCCAAAACTTGCCTCCAAGCCAGACATTTAGAAATGGGCGCCTACTTTGAAGCCACTGGGAGCAACATCAGAGGGGGTGGTGAACAACAGGTTGCACGGGAGCTACAGTTTGGGGAATCACTGTCCTAAACCCTGAGCCATTGCTCAAGCTAGTGTTTAAACCTAATGTAGGGGCCTGCCTGACACGTTTATTCCTGTAGTGCACCACATACAAATTACATTGTATATAACATTCTGGATTAGTAAATATGTACCAACAATAATGTGCTCAACTGTTCTAAGCTAGTAGCAAGTATTCAATGTCTTCCTATGATATGGATGTCGGTTTAACGGTGACCAAATAACTCTGCAGAATTTGCTTGCTTTCCACAAACCATATTGGGCCGTTCTCTGGTATAGGGATGGAATGTGAATATATGAACGAAATACATTACTTAATTGGAGTCTGCTAGTTATGCAGCATTTTGTAATCATTTTATAACCATGGTTGGGGTCCATACAATCACAGCTCCAGACAAAGGCCTCGGATGGCCATTTCATCCTTAAAATGGAGGTTGTGTGCAGCTCAGAATACCTCTTCCTCCTCCCTTTCCCTAAGATACATTTTTCTGATACAGTGTATAATCATCTGCCTCTATGTGCAATGTGCAAAGTACTGACTAATATTAGTTCTCACTTGCATCATCTCATTTCATTCTGGTTCCACCTGTGTTAGTATATGAAAAATGTTATTTTCCATAAATTGTTGATTATGATCACTGTGGCTTGTTTGATTTAGAAAACCCTTGCTGTCTGTACTGGCTAACTGACTGCATTTCTACGAGTGTACCCACCTAGTGTAGAAAACAGTTTGCTGATCAGTATTCATAGTCCTGGGACTCTTCTTCAGATGCTGTGTGCTGCTGTACTAATGCAATGCATTTTATTTCTAGCATTTACAGCCGAACAATACCAGCAACATCAACAACAATTGGCACTAATGCAGAAACAGCAGCTTGCTCAAATCCATCAGCAGCAGGCAAATAATAACTCTTCTGCCAACGCATCACAGGTACTTTTTTTTTTTTTTACTATGTGCCACTGTTTATGGGAATACTGAACAAATTCACTTCTAAAAAGTATATTTTAGGAAATTGAAGGGAATGGAGCAGCATTATTATATGTAGGCTGCATCTGGTCCTCCAAAAGGGTGGTAGAGCGAGTAGTACTATCAATTGTTCACCCTTTACATATTTTATCTACTGCAATTTCAGAACTGCACCCCATGTAGTGATTTCAGCACTGCTGCTTTTGGTGCTTATTGCAAGCCTGCTACTGCCCACAATCAGATGTAGGTTTTTTTTTTTTATATTCTATATAGCACTGCTTATGTACGCAGCACTCTGTGTATACATACATATGCAATATCTACAAGGAAAGCTGGAACACCTGGGTGCGATCAGCCAATAATCCATTATCCAAAACATACCATACTTTGATGAACTCATAGGTGCTTTAAAATATGTATTGTTTAGTTCAATGTTTGCCTGGATTTCAAGCTTTTTTTCAAGGTGAAATGCGCAGTATAACATTCTTCTATAATCCCTAAAAATAGTAAAAAACCAAATTAGTAATGTCATGACCTCATCAGAGTGAGCCCACAACCAGTATGTTAAGGGAAACAAAAAAGCACAACTTACAGCATTTGATAGTGACAGAATATACAAAATGTTTTCCCCATCCCAATTGCCTGTACCTCTAGTGGGGGAAGCAATTTTTGAGGTATAGGTGCCCTTTAACTGGGATCCAGATAGAACGCTATTTTCACTTTTGGCTGTGGTAAGCTCGTAAAAGAGTTTGAGAAACCCTTTTTTATAATAACGATAAATCACAAGTGGCAGCTGCATGACAGTTAGTGCATAGGCATCTAGCTTTTATAATTGTTTTAGAACTATTTTTTTTATGTTTTTATATGCATACAAAGGGTTTTATTTCAAAGACATTAGATTCTGCAAGCGCTCAATTTGCTGCTACAGCTTTGATGACGTCAGAACAGCTGTTGGCCTTCAAAATGAAGGATGACGTAGTCCTTGGAATTGGAGTGAATGGCATCCTTCAATCCTCAGGTGGGTGGCGTTCTAGTAATCTACATGTAACTGAGCAACTGGACTTGTTACTGCTTGCACAGTTGGCAGTTTATTACAAATATTAGTCATACAAATATCCTGTGCTCATTAGGTGAATGGACAGCAGGAAGTACAGCTACAAACTCTAGGTTGTGCCTGTGTGTATAATAAATTTCCATGTGAAACCCCACTCTTATTGGGGGGCACAATTAAACTCTTAAGTTTACAAATATATTCTTTTCAAATTTTCTCTTGTAAAAGTTTTAAAAATTGGTCCTAAAAAATCAAATAGGAATTGATTTTCTCATTAACTGCTGTTTAAACATGTTCTGTTTCTTTTAGGTTTTTAATTGCACTTTATTTGCTTTACCCCGCAGGAGTATACAAGGGCTTACACCTCAGTAGTAATACACCCGCAGCACTTGTACATACAAGTCAAACATCATCAACTGGTTCAGCCTTGCTACAGCCTTCCAATATTACACAGACTGCTAGTTCCCACAGCGCTCTGAGTCACCAAGGAACTGCTGTCAATTCTGCAACAACTCAGGTCCTGATTGGGAATAGCATCCGATTGACTGTACCCTCCTCCGTTGCCACTGTAAACTCTATTAACACCCTCAATGCACGCCATTTACCTAGGACTTTAAGTGCTGTTCCTTCGTCTGCCTTAAAGCTGGCTGCAGCAGCAGCAGCAAATTGTCAGGTACCCAAGATTCCAGCAGCATCTTCTGTGGATGCAGTACCAAGGTAAGAGAGGATGGGCTGTCATATTATTTTTTTAATAGAATATTGATCTAACCAATGACTGTGTTATGTGGAGCCTTTAAGGGGACCTGCCATGTTAGTTCAGCAAAATACATTTTATTTACACTACATAAATTATATAAATCCTGTTTCTCTCTGTCTTGCAAGTACACAATCAGGCCAGCACCATTTTGTAATCAGTTATTAAGACAAGCCCTGCATCTTCCAAAAATCTTGTCACAATCTGGCACCTGATGCCCATGTACGAGATAGATAAATGCAATGATATCTAGGAAGTGTTGAATGGAAAGTGAAAGTTATTCCCTGTGAGGACAGTCAATATATGATTGGACAGCTCAGATCTTTAAATACATTTATAGCAGGTATGTGTGTTATATGTATTAAAAAAAATGGTGTTTCATGTTTAATTTGCAAAGGACTTTTTTATGTGTTGGTGACTGGTCCCCTTTAAACATAATCCTCAAAATGAAGTGGTGGAAGCCTTTCATTTATTCATTTGTGCATTCCTTCCCTGCAAACTCAGTTGTTTATTTGTTGGTGCCTAATTGACCACACATTTTATGTGTCACATCTGCTTTGTGACTGCTCACACAGAATAGAGGAATATCCATCAAATTCTTACATTAAACATGGTGTGGGAAAAATGGGTTTCTGGACAGCCCCTGTATGGGCATAAGCCATCACAGAACTTGTTCAGATGTAGTTTAGGCTTGATGGAAAATCCCATGAACTGCAATACCTGCCAGCAGGTTCTCCATGAGAGCTGATCATTAACTCCAGTTTATTAGTGGTTATTTGAGTTCAACTTTGCTCACCACTTGGGTTGGCCAAGCAAAGATCTTGTGCTGGCCCTTTCTTACCAAGCAGATCATGTATCCTGCTCTGTTATCCCATCTTCCATTCTGAAACCATGATTTGGATGTGGAACCAATGTGTACCTTTTTTAATCGTACCTTTTGGGTACCACTAACTAGCTTTAACATGTGACATGGGGTTGCAATATTATCCCAGACAAAGACCAAAGGTCTTTGTCTGGGGTAATATTGCAACCCCATGTCACATGTTAAAGCTTATAGATGCTTAGTTAGTGCTACCCAAAAGGTAGTTTGCAGGCTACCAGAGAAACAGCTGTGGAGTGTTGGTCACAAAATAACTATTATTTAGCTCATTGTTTAGATTTATTTAAAAACAAGTAGGGTTGAAGACCCAGGTGCTCATCAGTGTTTAACATTCAGTTTTGGTGCCCGGAGTCATTAAATCATGATTGCATATGCCACTTGGCCAATGGTTAATTATATTTGTAAGTTCACATTTTTCTTGTTTGAGCTTACCTGCATCCTACCACTTTAGTTGCCAAGATTTGATGGTGTAACTTTGGGTAAAGCTGTGAATGCCAATATTGTAAAAAAAAAAAAAAAAAAAAAAAAGCACAGGTGTAACCGCAACAGGGCTTGAACTTATCTGAAAACAGGAGCGAGTTTCATTAAAAAAAATAAATACAATTCAGAATTTTAAGTTAGGGAGTGGCAGAAGCTATAGGCCCCATTGGGCCCTGACATTACCGCCTACCCTGGAATGTGCTTCCTGACACTGCTCTGCTCTGGCACAGCAACGCCATTCCCCAGAACGCAAGTGCCTAAGGCACTCACTCTAAAGGTGGCCATAAGCAGGCAGGGAATCTCCGCAAAGGGAAATATAAAATGTGTTCTATTGCAAAAGTGTAACTTGTGAAAATAAAATGCTTAAAATTTGCCTGGTTTCTTTTTCTTTAGGGAAAACCATGAAACAGAAAAGCCAGCATTGAACAGTATAACAGACAACACAGTAGCTATGGAGGTGACGTAGTTTCCACAGGAATGGGACTGCAGCCTTTGGAACTTGTCTAGGTGCTATGCATCGGTAGCATTATGAATGCAAGGGATGGTGGGAAGCAGCACACTGCGTTTCCGTGGCAGCTGTGGGGACTCAACAGCAATGCACATCTCTCATGCTTTGATTTTATTTTTTTTTGTACTGTTAATTGCTGTATTCATAATTTACAGATGTTTATTTCTTTCCTATTATCTGTACAGTACTGCATATTTGTAATACCCTTGTATATATGTTACTTGAATACAGAACTGTTCATTTGTGATGCTTTGCACTGGGGGGGGAGGGGAAACGGGAAACAAACTGCAACAAAGTAAGAGTGTGAGGTTGTATAGCGATGAGAAGTGTCATCACATCATATGCATGGTGCGGAACCTGCTGTTTTATCTATTTATTGTGCCGTGTTTACAGTTTTTTGTACACTGTACCTTCATTGGTTCCTGTGCTGTAGTAAATGTGTTAGGTAGCTGTGGACTCCTTGGTATTTTGTAAATGGTATAACATAACTTGGTTCCTCGCTGGGCCCCTGAGTTTTCTGTGTATCGTGAAAAAAAAATGGTGACATACATACAGAAATTTGAGAAATGGCAACATTTATAAGTGGAGAATGTACAATGTAATAGGGATCTTCTGTTCTAATATCACAAGTTACAAGATAATAATGAAGTCTCTTGAATCTTCCCATTCACCTGTACATCACGTGGGTGGTTTCTGGTACTTCAGGCACTTAGGTTTTGTTGCTGCTTTACAAACAAAAACCCGTCCTGCCCCATTTCCTCCTACACCAAAAAAGTGTTAAATCAAGTATGCAAATGGAGTCCATACAACTGGAGTTTTTTTTTTTTTTTTTTATGTTGTCTGCCCTTTTTTAAAAAAAATGGAAAAAAAAAAACCTCTAAAAATTATTTTTTTATCGTGTAACTGTTAAAGACTTCATTCTTTACTTGTTCTTAAGAAAGGGATATAAGGGAGAAGAATGCAGTAATTGCTGTACGTGTATCATCATTCCAGTTTCAGAAACAGCCAGTTTTTTGGGTTTCTTTTTTTTTCTTTTCCTTTTTACAACTCTCCAGAAGGCTGAAAGGCCAGAACCACAACTATCGGGTGCCTTCCTTTGGAAATATTTGACTTCTCTTCTGTGAAGAGAGTGGTACATTACAGACTACTAATGTTATGTCAGTACCGAAGTCTGAATGACCGCACCAATGGCATACATTATTATCCTTGAGGTTTTTAATCCCGCCTGGAAAGAAATTGTGACTGAAATCTCACAAAATAAACCCAGGGCATTACATGTTGACAAACAATACGTGGTGATGTTTCTTTTTTTCTGTACTGATTTCAGCTCTGAGTTCATTGTCAAGTTTATTTAATGTTCTGCACTTGTTTTCCTAAATGAAAGGAAGGAGAAGCTCCCACTAAATTAAGGAAAAAAAATTAAAGGAAATAAAACAGATCACTGACTTCCGTGTTTGGCTGTTACACACTCTCATCAGCTTTATCAGATTGACCAATCACTTGCTGTTGCCTTGTTTCTCTCCACTGTGAAAGGTTTTGGCAAATGTGTGTTTTTTTTGTGCTTTCAACAGTTTGTCACCTACCGTTCTACTGTAAATGGCAAAAAGCCTTTAGGGCAATGGCGCACACAGCATTTTGTCTTCAACATTGCTCTTAAGGAGGAGCGTAGTGGCCCTTGATGCTGCTAAAGCATTTAGAGCAGCGCCTCTCCCTGTCCTTGGATCTCTAATAGGCAGAACCTTTTCCATTCTTTGTAACTGAATCAGGAAAGGACGGTGTGATGGCCACCGTGGGTAAAATGCCACTGCTATAGGCCTTAGGTTTAATTAAGAAGTATCTGTTAAAATCATACATTATGCTTCCTGCAGTGGTTCTTCAGTATGATGATCATCCTACTTACTGTAAAGCCTGAGCCACTTGGTGGGCAAAGGGAAGGGTTTGTTATGCATAGCTTCTCTTTAAACAAACTGCCCTCATTCCTGGGCAGGGGAAGTACAGGTTAAAAACATTATCTGGTAATGCTTTACAACAGAAAGGAATGAGAGTATTTTTTTTTATTTAAAGATTTGGAAGACCCCATTTGCAACGCAAGCCTATATATTGTGTTTGTGTTGCACATGTGTATATAGGCATATACCTCCCCTTTAATGTATCTTTTCATCCATATTGCCACCTTCAGGCTGAACAAAATTAAAAATGATTTAAAATTAAGTAGCTATGGACTTTTTACATATAAATATGATATACCTTCTGTTTATGTATGCTTTAGTCCTTTCACTGCAAAGCACACTTACATACTGGCGTATGTTTTAGTGCAGATAGAGATTTCTGTCTGCAGAGGCAGCATGTTGGTCATGTGATGCGACTGTCACAGGACCGGCCCCCAAGCAGCAGATGCAATTGTGTTGCGTCTGCAGCTTCTCCTGTTTCTTCGTGCCCCGCCCCCCCATACCTGCATCCATCCTGCTCCAGAACAGGTAAGTGGCCTTTATTTGCACTATTACACACACACACACACACATACATACACACGCAGCAAACATTTTAGCACACACTCATATACAGACACTGTCACACTACTTTTAGATTTGTATACACAAATGCATACATAGAAAGATGTCTGCCTATTTTGAAGTCATCAGAATATGTACATTCCAAAAATATATGGTTTTCTGGGGGGGCCCTGTACAGTTAGGGGCGGTCTTACAGCGTATAAAATGCAGTTGGGGGTTCTGTTTGCAGAAGCTGAGTTGGCAGGAGAGAATATCCATATGCACTACTTTTATTTGGGGTCCGTACATAACCACATACTTGGTATATCTATGCATATTGGCTATCAAACAGATTAGTATACCTGTAGTGTTTAGGGCGATGTGTCATTGTATTTAAAAAAAAAAACAAACTGCAAGATAAATAAGCAACATTTTTAGGCGATTTTCAGAAATGCTGTAAAAACCGCTAACTTTAGGAAAGCTTTGCTGTTTGGTAGTTTTGGATAGAAAGAAATATTCAGCCATTTTGGATTTGTCTGTACTTACCAAACTTTTACCACACTCAACTGATGTGGGTTTATTAATTAGGTAAATGTAAGCCATGAAATTAGTGTGCACAAGGTATATTGTGGGGTCTCTAAGTGCCATGTACTTTTGGCATCAAAATGTTCAGTGGACCCCTGGTGTTCATATTTACGATGTTTTATCTTGGAACGTAAAGGAACAATAACACCAAAAAATGAAAGCTTTAAAGTAATAAAAATTTAATGCACTGTTGCCCTGCCCTGGTAAAACTGGTGTGTTTGCTACAGTAAAGCTGGCCATACACGTGGCGATCTCACGATGTTTCGTACGACCGTCGGTCGCACGAAACATCGTCAGATCCGCCACACACCATTCAGGGCTGAATCGGCAGGTAAGGAGGTAGAAACAATAGGATTTCTACCTCCTTCTGCCGATTCAGCTCTGAAGGGAGAATTTTGGTCAGGCGCCCGATCAAAATTTTCTAACTTGGCCAATCGGCGAGCCGACCGATTTCAGCAGCTTCCTGCGATATCGGTCGGCTCGCTGACATGCCATACACGCACCGATTATCGTACGAAACGAGGTTTCGTACGATAATATCGGTGCGTGTATGGCCACCTTAACACTACTATAATTTATATAATAAGCTGCTGTGTAGCCCCGGGGCAGCCATTCAAGCTGGAAAAGAGGAGAAAAGGCACAGGTTACATAGCAGATAACAGATAAGCTCTGTAGAATACAATGGTGTTTTATCTGCTATGTGCCTTTTCTCCTTTGAATGGCTGCCTCCATGGCTACATAGCAGCTTATTTATATAAATTATAGTAGACTTTCTGAAGTAAACACACAACTTTTACCAGTGCAGGGCAGCAGCACATTATATTTTAGTTACTTTTATACACTTTCATTTTTTGGTGTTACTGTTCCTTTAATGAAATGTGGGAGATAAGATGCTGCAAAGTGGAAGCTTTGAGGTGGTTTTTGGAAATTTCATAAAAATTGCCAACTTTAGGAAAGCTTGGTACTTTGGAGTAGAAAGACACGGGTACCCATTTTGAATTCAGGGGAGTGTGTACTTTCCTAAATATATGGCTTTCAGGGATGAGAGTACTTTTTTGTAGTGTTATCCCACACAAAATGATTAAAATATTTTGATCTTGCAGACGCTGAAATGATAGATCATATGGGGATGTTTTAATTTTGGGCCCCTACATGCACATTGGGCATCAAACTATTCAGTGGACCCCTGGCGTTTCACAAATTTTGAAAGCATTGCAACTTGGTAGTTTAGAGTAGACAGTTGGTTTTGCCTATTCTGGATTCCCCAGAATCTGTTCTTTCCAAAAATGTTTGGTTTTCTGGGATAAACCTGTTAGTAGAATTTTTGGTCTTCAAATCTAAAGTATGCAGCGTTCTGAAGCAGTGCTTTGGGAATTTGGTAGTGTACCGCTGGGAGCTTTTGACCTATACAGTACAAGTGAGAAATCTCCATAAAACCATATAAATATTTGGTATTGGCGCATTTAGGAGACATGGAACTTTCCAAAGCAGTTGTATTTCCTTGCATAAATCAATTCAGGTTTCTGATATATGTGTTTATATTATGGAAAATAATTGTTTTTCATGTTTTAGACATTTAGCAGCCTATATCTTGTTACAGAAGTGGAATTAAACATTCTAGCATATTTTGAAAGCTTAAGCTGGCCATACACATGGCGATCTGACGATGTTTCATGTGACCATCGGTCGCACGAAACATCGTCAGATCTGCCACACACCATTCAGGGCTGAATCGGCAGGTAAGGAGGTAGAAACAATAGGATTTCTACCTCCTTCTGCCGATTCAGCGCTGAAGGGAGATTTTGGTCAGGCGCCTTCTATGGCGCCCGATCAAAATTTTCAAACTGGTCCGATCGGCGAGTCGGCCGGTATCAGCAGCTTCCTGCGATATCGGTCGACTCGCCGACATACCATACACGCACCGAATATTGTACGAAATGAGGTTTCATACGATATTATCGGTGCGTGTATGGCCACCTTTAGATTGTTATGAAAAAAATAATATATTGTCCCCCCCCTCCCAAGAAAGGAAAAGTGAAAGAAAGCAAAGTGTTCTGTCAATAAAAGTTCGCCATTACCAAATCAGCTGGCAGTGTATGGGTTAAAGGGTAAATTACATTTAGAAAGAATGTTCATATTTACTCATGTAATTGTTCCATGTATTATGTTATTGTTAATACAATGCCTCTCGATTACAGGTGATTATCATTTTAGTGGGCTATACAAGTTCAGCGCTGATGATCTCCCTAAGCAAAATAACCTCCTATGCAAAGTCTAATAATGAATCTTTTTTTGCTGTTGTTAATGGTCCTTCGAAAAGAATTGTCTACTCCCAACTGTAAGGCAATCAGAAACATTTGTATAGCAGCAGCACTTTAATAAATTTGCAAACTTTCTTTTTCATTAGGGAAAACCGTGAAACAGAAAAGCCAGCATTGAATGGTACACTCTTTAGGAGTCCAGTATAGTGTTGTGCTGATGGTGAGAATCTTGCTGGGCCCTAGAACAGGTCATATAGGCATTTCAACAGGTGTGACAAAATGACAAGGTAGGCCCAGGGCTGGATTTAATGCCCCCCCCCCCCCCCCATCATATCCTTTACAGTGTAGTTGTATCAGTGTATTTGATTTTGAAATGTTACATCGAGCTAGCCGTATAGTCTCACTTTACTGCTGCGCTGCAAGTTGGAGTGATATCCCCCCCCCCCCCCCCCCCCCCCCCCCCCCAGCAGCCAATCAGCAGAACAATGGGAAGGGAGCACGATAGCAGCTCCCAGTAGGTATCAGAATAGTACTCAATAGTAAGAAATCCAAGTCTGGCTTGGGACTCCTCCAGTTACATGGGAGTAGGAGAAACAATAGGTTCGCTGAAAGCAGTTCTAATGTGTAGCGCTGGCTCCTTCTGAATGCTCAGACTCAGGCACTCAAATGACAAACCCACTGGATTTTTTACAACACACGAAGCACTGATTATAACTAACGACATTGCTGCTGGGAGCCCTATGTCTGAATAATCACATTAGCACAGTATCCCCATACTGGGGGAAAGATCAGGAAGCTTATGGCCACCTTTAGCATCACTCCTTAATCATTCCTACCATATACCTACATGCCACTTTCTACCTCGAATGTTTGTGAGAGTGGACCCTAGGCAAGAAATGATGCCAACTGGCTCCGCCTGCCTTAGCTCTGGGAGCAGTGCATGAGTATACATGTTATACTGTCAGGATATCCAGTATCCAAGTCTTTTTTTTTTTTTTTTTTTTTATTCCTTTGTAAATAATCTCTCTTTCTGAGCTATCTGATGGCAATGAACTCATTCCTCTGCAAATAATGCCCTGCTGTGAATCCCACACCCTTTTTTGGGTAATAAACTTTAAAGGCTCCTTGCTTATGTTTTTTTTATTTAACAAATCTTTTTCCTTCTCATGAGTTACACTTTTATATTTAACCCCATGATGAAGAGTGTATGTTTATAGCTGTGTGACACACAGGGAGATTAGTCGCCGCACGACAAATCTCCCCGCAATGCTATCCCACCTCCTAGAATGTAAATCGCCGGTGGGATGGCATACGCGGCGCCGCGATTAGCCAAAGTCACCCGAAGTTTCCTCTCAAGGCAACTTCGACAAATCTCTGCACCGCGTATGCCATCCCACCACCGATTTACATTCTAGCCAGTGGGATGGCATTGCAGGGAGATTATTAGCCCGCGACAACGAAGATTTGTCGCACGGCGACTAATCTTCCCGTGTGTCACTGCCCATAGGGCTCTGGCATCCCACCGGCAATTTACATTTTCACCGGTGGGATGGCATTTGGGGGAGATTAGTCGTCTGCGAACAGGGAGATTTGTCACGGGCGACTAATCTCCCCATGTGTCAGAGCCCTTAGGGCTTTGGCACACGGGGAGATTAGTCGCCCGCGACAAAACTCCCTGTTCGCGGGCGACTAATCTCCCCGAGTTGCCTTCACCTGCCATCCCACCGGCGAAAATGTAAGTCGCCGGTGGGATGGCACACACGGCGGCGCGATTTCGCACAAATCGCCAAAATCGCGCCGCCGCGTGTGCCATCCCACTGGCAACTTACATTTTCGCTGGTGGGATGGCAGGTGAAGGCAACTCGGGGAGTCGCCCGCGAACAGGGAGTTTTGTCGCGGGCGACTAATCTCCCCGTGTGCCAGAGCCCTTATATGTATTCTTGGGCAGCTGCCTAGATTTGAGTTGTTTGAGCAGTGTGATCTAAGCTCTTTAGGAAGGTCATTCAGGGTTTTTTTTTTTTTTCTAAATTGTGCACCTTTGTTTTTTTTACTTAAAATGTTTTCTTTTCCCATGGTCATGATATTATGTTCCTGGTTGGGTCAATATAGTGCAGACTTTGTGCATTTGCTAACACAAGGAAGTGATAATACCCAAGGTAATTAACTGATAACATGGAAGTGATATCTGCCAATAGACAATCCTCATTATGACTGAGCTTGTTTAGTTACTGCAATATAAATGGCAAGCAGCATTACAACAAATACCTTTATGATAGAGGCTATCAACATTTAAGCTACTGATTTCAAATTTTGGTCTGAACCTTTCTGATCAAGACACATCTTAAATGGGATGTCCGCCAGCATCTATTTTCAACTCCAAAAGTCAACACTACAACTAAAGGTGGCCATACACGTGGCGATCTGACGATGTTTCGTACGACCATCGGTCGCACGAAACATCGTAAGATCCGCCACACACCATTCAGGGCTGAATCGGCAGGTAACGAGGTAGAAACAATAGGATTTCTACCTCCTTCTGCCGATTCAGCTCTGAAGGGAGAATTTTGGTCAGGCGCCTTCTATGGCGCCCGATCAAAATTTTCAAACTTGTCCGATCGGCGAGTCGTCCGATATCGGCAGCTTCCTGCGATATCGGTCGTCTCGCCGACATGCCATACACGCACCGATTATCGTACGAAACAAGGTTTCGTACGATAATATCGGTGCGTGTATGGCCACCTTAAAGCTGGCCATACACCTACCCATGATATAATACAAAACCCAGTTCTGTACTAGTTTTGGACTGTGTGGGGCTCCTAATTATCGTAGCATGGTGATCAGTCGTTTAGTCGATCAGCCAGGTTAGAAAATTTCTGTCGGCTAAAATAAAAATCTGTGCGTGATATCCTTGGGGGACCTACAATGGAAGTCACTTTCCTACGATTGGTATCTGCCAACTATTTCATGTTCAGAACATCCTCTGATTTGTATTTTAAGGGCTTTATTAACAATTTCAGTCTGAATGTGAGTTTCAGATCGTTGCATTTAAACATACGACATCCGAACGTCGGAAGAAGACTAAAATCTGAATGTGTATGTCCACCTTAAAGCTGGCCTTACATTCCCAGATCTGTTTTGGCAGTTTGGCTAACTATGACCATGCTGCCCAACCGTCTAGCCATGTATGCCAGGTAAAGGGTTGGCTTGCCGACGAGCTGCCCTTCCCTTGAACTAATAGACAGTTGTATTGCACTTGTCTGTGTGACCATATGTACTGCATGTATTACTGTATATGTATTTTCTGCATGTGAAACCCCTTTGTTCCTTGCATGGATCAGAAGCAGCGGGCAATTTGCTCATTTTACCTGAAATGAGTTGCACATAAAACCACATTGATTAAAGGCAATTGCCTTAATATCTGCTCTTTACCCTTCCATATAGTTGTGCTTGGCACCATTCAGTCCATCCTGCCTTCTGTTTAGAATCAAGAACTGCTGTGTGGTAGCTCCTTCATACCCTGTGTCAATAGACACAGCACATAAAGATTTGGGCATAGACATCACTTGCACACTGAACACTGGAAATGGAACCAGACTATGCAGTTGTGTCCAATTCACATCAAATTCTACGTGCTGTGTTAATTTTGCCAAACCAGACACAGTTGCAACAAATGCAGCTCAACTGTACCAAGTGCAGCAGCAGCAATGACCCTTGCATTCTGGGAAAAACATTGCATTGTGTAAAAAAAAAAAAAAAGCATAGTGATTGCACTTTTCTCACTGCATCTGTGGATGTGCAGTAAATGAGCCCCTCCTATGTTACTCAGCCTCGGACTTATAGCAAGCCTCATTTTCCTCACTATGGATATCCAGGGAGAAATGACTTTAAAGGATGTGGTTGACATGAGACTTGAACCAGGATTTTATCCTTTTTGAGGTTGCTGCCTTATTTGCCAAATCACTGTTGGAGCTTTATAATGAGAAATAGAGTAATGTATTACTTAAAAAGGAGAGCAAACATGAATAAAGAAAAATAACTGGATATACACTTTAAATGTAGTTGCTTTCAAATGCAGTATCCATCTTACTATTCCCTCCTCTGCTTGTTCTGACTATATGTAACATTGCAGCATTGCATAGGTAGTCACCTCCTCTTCAGCCAAAACTTCAGTTTCATGGGCCCAGCGCTGGACCCCCACAGATGACCCTGCAGACTACAGTGAATGTCATGGTTGATGTAGTTCTGGACTTCCATAAGCTACAGGGAATATAAAATGTAATTATGGTACAATGTTCTTGCAATAGGAACAGGGTTTTGCTGTGCACGTGTATTTGCTGGAAACTGAGCCCCCCCTGCAGGTGTCTCTCTCCGAACCCCTGGGATAAATTGTCAGGAGTAGCAGTGACGGGGAGACAGCGGCAAAACCAAGGAATTACAGGGGTTAACTTGATTATACAACCAGTAAAACAGTATGGATTGGCGCATAATGGATGTAAATGGCAGGACACAGGCTTGTGTGTATGCACCATTCAGTCACATTGGTCTCTGTGTATACAAACACTCAGGGCTGATACTAGAGTCCTTGTGAAGTTCAGGATTTATTTTACAAAAAAATATAGCGCTGCCTTCCCAATCCCAAATGGCTGCAACAGACACACAAAGCCTTTCCTCCTTTTCATCTTGAAAAATAGATTTCATTTCAGATGAGGAGTCATTAGCCATGTTATCAGTTACAAGCTAGCAAGCAGCAAACTCCCTATAATTATAGGTAGACGTCCTGCCGTAGCTTCCAGTGTATTCAGTAAGTACTCATCAACAGGTAGCAGTCCCCGTGCTGGCTGTATATCTTACAAATACGATTCCTGCTTCACTACAAATAAGTGTACTCTTCGGGTTCTTGGAATCGTATTAGCAAACTCCCTATATCCATTCATATAAAAAGTTATCAGAATGCCCCCCCCCCCGATACCTTCTATACTGGGGGTGCCAGCAAGCTGGAGGCTGAATGGCAGAGTTACATGAGGTGTGGGGGTGAGCAGCTGCGCAGAGGGGTATATGGGGGGGAAGTGACGCCAAGCTCAGTGTTCAGCTCCTTCCAGCAGACACCGGGACCGCTGTGCGCTGTGTATTTATTTAAATAACACATGGGTCCATGTCTGGCTGCACTCTGTATTTATGGGCCACACACAGGTTCCTTCACTTCACTTTGCTTTGGAGCACAGAGACCTGCAGTGATACAGGAGTATGGGCAGAACACAAAATGCATAAATCACAACAGTTTGTGCCCATTTTTTTGCACTTTGCACCCTCTTGTGCAATTAGTAAATGATGCCTCTTATTTCACTTTGTAATAAAGCTTTGGCCTTTTACCAAAACAACTCAAAAGGGACAGTAAACACCTTTGCTAAAAATCAGCACAATAGGATTACATTCTGCCTACTGTAATTATTTGAAAAATCAATATTTTTTCCATTTTATTGCCATTATAAAGCACTAATTTAAAAGTTAATTGAACTTCCTTTATGAACATTACCCCTCCCTTTTCTATGCAGCAGCACTGTAGCAGTTATTTATCAGGGGCTTCTCGGTGGGCTGGTAATTCATTTTATCATCTTCTTTGAAATTCATTGGGATCAGGAAGTGATAAGAAGTGAAACTGGTATCCCATTTTTGTTTAGTGCCAGAAACAACAAAAAAAACTTCTTTTATTTTTTTTTTTTAAATTAAAACAGTGGGCAAACAGTAATTTCAGCACAAGCTCTATTCATTGAGTTCAAGGGGTGTATACTGTACCTTTAAGGGGGTTACTAAGGGTGGGTGATAATAATTATAGGATAAAGGGGTGTTCATTGAACTGTAGGTTTGACTCTGCCCCAGGCTTTACTATCTGTGCTGTTACTTTTGGAAGTCTCTTCTTTGCAAAGAAATAATTAATGGTATATTAAAACACTCTATGTTTTCCCTGCAATGAAGTTAGCATGGAACAAAAAAGTTTATAAGCGAAATGTCCAGAAATGCAGTAGTTCTTGCTGGTGATGGACAGTTTGCCAGTGCAGGCTACACTGCTAAGTTCTGCACATATACAATGACTGAACTAATGACTAAAAAAATTATAGCTTTCACCATTTGGAAACAATAGCCACTGAAATGTGTCAATGATTAAAGCAAGGGGATCAAGTGAAAGTGATTGCCAATGTATTGATCATCAATTTGACGTCTGGAGGTTGCATCATGGATTGGTGTAATAATCATCTGTACTGGTGCTCACAAACATGCAATCAGAATGGCAAGGCCTGTGTGTGCCATACTCTGCCTGCCCTATGCTGCCTGTGTGTGCCATACTCTGCCTGCCCTATGCTGCCTGTGTGTGCCATACTCTGCCTGCCCTATGCTGCCTGTGTGTGCCATACTCTGCCTGCCCTATGCTGCCTGTGTTTGCCATACTCTGCCTGCCCTATGCTGCCTGTGTGTGCCATACTCTGCCTGCCCTACGCTGCCTGTGTGTGCCATACTCTGCCTGCCCTACCCTGCCTGTGTGTGCCATACTCTGCCTGCCCTACGCTGCCTGTGTGTGCCATACTCTGCCTGCCCTATGCTGCCTGTGTGTGCCATACTATGCCTTCCCTATGCTGCCTGTGTGTGCCATATTTTGCCTGCCCTATGCTGCCTGTGTGTGCCATACTCTGCCTGCCCTATGCTGCCTGTGTGTGCCATACTCTGCCTGCCCTACCCTGCCTGTGTGTGCCATACTCTGCCTGCCCTACGCTGCCTGTGTGTGCCATACTCTGCCTGCCCTACCCTGCCTGTGTGTGCCATACTCTGCCTGCCCTATGCTGCCTGTGTGTGCCATACTCTGCCTGCCCTATGCTGCCTGTGTGTGCCATACTATGCCTTCCCTATGCTGCCTGTGTGTGCCATACTATGCCTTCCCTATGCTGCCTGTGTGTGCCATACTCTGCCTGCCCTATGCTGCCTGTGTGTGCCATACTCTGCCTGTCCTATGCTGCCTGTGTGTGCCATACTCTGCCTGCCCTATGCTGCCTGTGTGTGCCATACTCTGCCGGCCCTATGCTGCCTGTGTGTGCTATGTTCTGCCTGCTCTACCCTGCCTGTGTGTGCCATACTCTGCCTGCCCTATGCTGCTTGTGGGAAGTGAACCTGGCAGGGGTTTGTTCTGGGAGTTTGTTAGCAGTTGGAAATAGCCATTAAATGGTTCCTAAGGTGTGTAATTTTGTGCTGGGGGTTGTTGTGCTATCCACAGGGGATGACAGCACTGTAATACACCATTCACACACTAGGATCAATTTTATCATTACCTACTTGTGTGAATTTGTGAATTTAGTGAGTAGCAGATAATGTGCACAGTAAATATATCACCCGTGGGGATGATTGTAAACAAATTTCTTCCTTTTCATACATCTGAATTTATTCAAACATTTGTTTTCTTGTTATATAGCAATCCCAAGGGCAAGCTGGCAAGTTTCGGCAACAAACCAATACGAGACGCACCTTGTGAACAAAGTTGTCAAATAACTCAGAGAATTGCGTTGGGACAACTGTGCGGTGCAGACGGGGGAATTCCATGGGCAGGAAAACCGCAATCGAAAGTGAAGAAATATTCACGAGATAGCTGAATCTATAAAATTTTATCGAAGATGTCTAAAAAAAGCCACCTAAATACCCCACAAAATTAGTGTCCTGGTAGAACACACACGTAAAACACAGGTTGTTGCTCCTCTTAATACAATTTTATTGATATATTAGGCAAAAATGTGTAAAGAATATCATTTATAAGTGATGCCCTTTGACTTGCACTTCCCTGGACCCATGCCCCCTCTAGATGTTAGTAATGGCAGACCCCAGACCCGTGGCCTAATAAGAATAGCAGAATTCCAACCTGTGGCGCCCTGCTCTATTCACTGATAGGCATAGCAGCAGACACCTGACCTGTGCTCACCAGGGTTGCCAGGTTGGCGGTTTTTCTGCCAAATTGGGCTACTAATTTAAAGCCCTGGCGGGTTTCCAAAGTGCAAGCCCGCCAAGGTACAGTTTTGGGCTATTTTTTGGAGCCTTGGCGGGTTTGTAGCTTGGAAACTAGCCAACATTTTTCCCCTAGTGTGCCTGTTCCACTGTATGCTGGGTAATGTAGTTTGTACCTAAGTTAACCTACAGCTAGAATATAAACTACAATACCCAGCATGCAATTGGACAGTACAGACAGAGACTCTGTTTTCTATTCCTTTTTGCTCTTTAAGGCTTGACCTGCCTGGCCTACAACCTGCTCCCTAGGGTATGTGTTTGTACCATTACTCTCTACTGTGATGTGGGGGCAGTTCTGCAGTTGATCCTTAAGCTATAACTCTCAGGATCTCTTGTGGCTTCTGAGAGTTGTAGTTCAACACCCACATATGTATATGAAGTCTGGAGTTACTGCAACATTAGGAATCCATTTCTGTAGTGACTTCCCAGCTGGGCTGGGCACAGAGGGCAGGGAATTATAAGCAATCCCAGTAACTGGAGAGGGGGCACAGGGCACAGGTAGTGATTAAACGCTTTAAAAAGGCATGTTTTCCCATATATATGTAGGGACCCCAAAGAATTGGGCCCCTCCAGGATTAGTTCCCCTTTAGACAGGCACCATGAGGGTGGCCTTATGTGATTTGGACACCTAAAGGTGGTCCTGAGTGTTTATGTGTGAAAAGGGAGTTTCCCTGTTATGCAGCAGCAACCACTAGGTGGCAGTGTGCTGCAATATAAAAAGGGATGACACCAATTTTGTGAAGGTCTTTCTGCCTGGGACCCCCTCTGTAATGAGGTCAGCAACAGGCTAGTGTTCTAGTACAAGAGGTACTGTGACAGGTCACTCTAGGAGTGACAGGCAGGCTAGAGAGTACGGGCAGCGATAGCCCCCAACAGGAGAGAGGGGTTAAGACCCCCCAGCATTCATGGCTGGAGTTCAGGACCTCTAATGTTCAGTAAGAGGCGCCAAGTCAGCACCTGGGAATGTTCCCAGTGAAGGGGCCCTACGCGTGGACCGGGGTGAGTTCCTAGGTGGAAGCATCCGGCGGGAGTACCGGGGGTAGCCCAAAGAGAGAGTGTGTGACTTGAGCCGTCTGTGTGACATCCTCTGAAGTGTTCTGCCTGCATCAATAAACAAGTTCATCTGGTTCACCATTTTAACCGGTGTCTTGGCTGTTCATATACTGAGGATCCTCAACTGCCTGGTAAGCAGCTACCCCAAGGGAGGGGCAAGGTACCGGGAGTTGCTGGGAGTCCGGGTCCAATAAGGACCTCATTGAGATTTCCCAGGGAGGAGACATATAGTTCTACCTATACCTACCCTGGGTGGAGGCACGCCATTCATTTATATCATATCTGTCCCCCATAAATAAGCGGGGGCTCAGGGCTCCTGTAGCGCCACACGCAGGTGATTGCGTGGTTAAAGTACAACCGTAGCCAAAATAGGGTTACATATACTTTTTTAAAAAATATTTTTCATTGTGCATATTGGGCTACTTTCAAAGTGGCTTTTGGCTAGTTTAGAACTGACTTTGCCTGGTTTGGAAAAATAAATCTGGCAACCCTGCTATGGAAGCCCACTCCCTGCACTAAGCATAGCAGGACCCCACGCCTGTGGCCCCCCATTCACTGTTTCGAACAGCTTTCCACACTTATTCATCCGCAGCCGCGCTAATGAACTGTCCCAGACGCCCGACCCTGACAAACTAGCGCGCAGGGAAACGATCACGTGATCGTACTGCGCAACCGCACTGCTCTATCCTGACACATTCCCTTTACGCTTCCGCATACGTCACTTTACAGTACGCCCCGCCCACCAGTTCTGCTCAGTGTGCGCGTCTAGTCTCAGGGCGAAGATGACATCACTCAGCTCACAGCCGGCAGGGAGGGAGGAACAGTAGTTGCGTCACCGCCGTGGCTGCCATATTGGATGGGAAGTGAAGTCTAGTGCCTCCGTCCGCCAAGCTTAGCGGCTCACTCACCGGTTCCGGGGAGCGGCTGCGGCGGTGGTGGTGGTTTACCGTCACAATAACTTAGCGGGAGTAGCCGCCAGCGTCCTATTTGCGTGTGCTCAGTTGCCCCCTGTGCCGGAGGGGAAGGGGCGGACAAGATGGCGGACCCGGCGGAGTGCAGCATCAAAGTGATGTGCCGTTTCAGGCCTCTGAACGATTCCGAGGTTACCAGAGGGGACAAGTATGTGGCCAAGTTTCAAGGGGAAGATACTGTGGTGATGGCGGTGAGTGTGCAGGGATGGGCTCTTAGGTGGGGGGATTGGCTGTAGTGTCGCTGCTGTGACAACTCCCAGCATCTTCCATTAACTCTGGGGCCAACCATTCCCTGCGTCCCAGGGCCTTACTCCCTATAAGGGCTACGTTATTATGGTGCAACTTAGCCTTACTCCCTATAAGGGCTACGTTATTATGGTGCAACTTAGCCTTACTCCCTATAAGGGCTACGTTATTATGGTGCAACTTAGCCTTACTCCCTATAAGGGCTACGTTATTATGGTGCAACTTAGCCTTACTCCCTATAAGGGCTACGTTATTATGGTGCAACTTAGCCTTACTCCCTATAAGGGCTACGTTATTATGGTGGAACGTATGAGTCTACATATTGGCATTGATACGGGTTGGAGCTGACATATTGCTGTGAATGGGGGGGGGGGGGGGTATTAACCTCTTGTTGTCAGCGAACAAATGATCCGCAGCAGGGAGGGCAGAATGAGTGCTGGCAGGCGGCATCCCTCACACATGGGAGTGCCCAGCTTTACTCAGCAGCTGCCCCAAGTGCCATTGTAATTATCAGCCTAATGAATGAGGAGTGCCATGCAGCAGCAGCTGAAGCCAGACATACAGAGCCTTATATCAGGGTGGGTGCCTGCTGCCCCTCCTGCCCATGGGCACTGTGATCAGACATGGGGCACCCCTGTGGGCAAATACAGACACGTTTCCACTGGCTTGTTGCTTCCAAAGTGTATATAAAAAAACATGGCATTTGTATTCCTTTCCCATACACATTCACTGGTTTTATTGTCATCTGTAAAGGTAATTGCTACAGTATCTGTTTATATTGTCTGCAGTCCTGCTTCTGACTGCTGAAACAATGTAGCAGCTGCAGACCAGGAGGGCAACTTCTTCTTTGCTGTTTCAAGAGTCTGACCCAGTGAAAAGAATCAACTGAATTTCTATTAAAAAGTTTCTTAGAATGATCATTTTTGCCGTGCAGTAATTCGTCTTTAATACCCAGTTCTATAAGAGACTTCTTTATGTGACAGTTTGTCTGCCTCAACCTACAGCTGTCAGCATCTAGCTGACAGTTGAAGCATTGTGTCCCCGCTGTACATTGCACGGGTCCCAACTCTTCTCGATTCGCCCATGTCCGGTTTGTGGCTCTAGGAGTGCAGGTCAGCAAAACCTGAAAGGCTGCTGTGGGGGGGAAGTCCTGCTATAATGCCACATTTTTTGGCCTTTCAGCACCCGCAAGAATGCATATTTTTCAAGATCACAGTAAAATTGAAAATATTGTTCCTGCTTAAACAAAAATCCCTGGCAGGGAAATGTTGTGAAACATACTGTGAGTTTACAGGCTTGTTTAGCAGTGTGGGTAAGCAACTGATTTGCTTTGCTTCATGTGTTTGGCCTCTGGCAAGGCTCTTATTTCCCCAGTCCCTAGATGTCACATTGTCATTTAGGGTGAAAACAGACAGAGCTACTTAGTAGAAGCTACTTGTTACAGCTACTAAGGGACAGAAAATACCCTGCCATAGACAATACTGAAAATTGCCTCTGCTACAACACACGTAAAGACAGTTATCAGTAAATGATCAACATTGTCTATTTTAGTAGCCGTCACAAGTAGCTGCTACTAGTAGCTCTGTGTGTCTTCACCCTTAGAAAGCACATGGATGCCTAGTGCAGTGCTACATCTTATAGGGCTGCACCTTCCAGAAACTCAAGGCTTGGCATTTAAAGCAATATGTTGGGTATCAGGATCACGGAGTCTCTGTGGTGCCCGTGTGCCAGTGTAAAAGTGATAGTAATACCCCTATTTAGATTTCTGCACATTGCCTTTCTCCAGCTAATCGCAATTTTATTGGACCATTTTCTATATCCTGTTAACACCAAAAATGCCTGTTATTTTTCGGTAAATAAAACAGATTAAAAAGCTATCCAGATGAATATCTGTAACGAGTGAAATCCATTTGGTTTTGACCCACTCTGCAAATCTCTTGTTGCGGTAGGTTGTGCATTTAATGTGCAAAATGCTGATAGTAAGCTGTCAGGTTATACACAATGTATGGTACCTGGACAGCTTTTTTAACCCCCCCCCCTTAAAGGAGGCACATCATATAAAAATTAAGAATGTACCAGTGAATTATACTCCCCTAAAAACAGAAGGATTTTTCTTTAAAAAATTGTGTTTCGGTCTGATTTATTGAGAAATTCCACCAAAACCCCACTAACCCCGCCCATCTGTTCCACTTCCTGCTAGCTGACTTCTTTGCATGTGCAGGGGGGCCGGCTGCTCTCAGTAAACGGCACTGTAGGATAGGAACCAATCATCAGCTAGGCTGACCTGATAGGGAACTGAAGCCTGTCTTTGCTTGTGTGAGTGCAAGGCTGTAATTGGCTATTCCTCTCCGGCTGCACTTCTGGAAGGGACTGTTATGACACGCCCACCATTCATTTGAAACAGGGCCAGAGAACTGATGGGATCTATAGGGAGCTCCAATAAAGGGGCCATTTTATTTTTACAGATAGGATTAATGTTTAGCCCAAAGTGAAACCAGCACCATATATTATTCATAATTGACTACAGGGTTTTTTTTCCCATTTATCCAATATGTCTCCTTTAAGAAAGGCATGTCAAACTGGGGGTACCTTTCTCTTTATTTTGCACTTTTAGGTCTTCACAGACTTTCACTTAAATGTGGCCCACAACCTCTGAAAACTTGGCCTGTTTAAGGAGTTTTGTATGTATTTAGCAGTTGACCAAAATACAAAATGAAAAATGCACATATTGACATTATGAATGTAGTCTGTAATAAAACTGGTTATTTTAAATTTCCTATTTTGGGCTGACATACCTGAACTTAGTTATTGTATTCCACAGATATCTGCTTCCTATGCTTATTTCTTGCCAGCACTTTGTGAAGACACATGGAGCTACTTAGTAGCAGCTATTTGTTACAGCTACTAAACACCAGATAATACCCTGCCATAGACAATACTGAGAATTGCCTCTGCTAAAACACACATAGAGAAAATTATCAGTAAATGATCAGCATTGTCTTTTTTTTTTTTTGTAGTTGTGAAAAGTAGCTGCTACTAGTAGCTCTGTGTGTCTTCACCCTTAAGGTGGCCATACACGGACCGATTTTTTACTTACAAACGACCGATTCCCGAACGATCCGATGCTATCGTTAAGTTATCGTATAGTTGGTGGTGTACGAACGATCGTCGGCCCACTAAACGAGCCGACATTATTGTCCCCAAAATCGATCGGCCAGGTTTAAAAATTTTGGTCGTTTAACGATAAAATCTGCCAGTTGGTGTGAGTGTCAGACATTTGTCTTTCAACGATTGTTCTCTGCGCATGTCACGATTGCCAGCAGCGGAAGTCAACGACATTCGATCGTACGTAGATGTACGATCGTACGTATTTTACGATAATGATGCGACGAAATCTTTCCCGAATTATCGTTGCCCGTGGATGGCATATCGTATGGGAACTCGATCGCCATACGATCGTTTGTCGATATAATCGTTCATCGCACAACGAGCGAAATCGCCTCGTGTATGGCCACCTTAAGTTTAAGTTGCTTTGGTGAATTTCTCTGATTTTATACAGCCTCTTTCTGCTGTAATGCTGGACCTAGACCTAGCATCTTAAGCATTCTTGACTTGGAGGTCTAAGTGTCTTAACATCTGTTTATACATATTCTGTGCACATCTGCCATGCATGTTAACCACTGTGTGACTGGTACACGCTCTATGCTAAAAACCGGAAGTAATCAATGAAATGAAAACGGCTACAGGTTATCATATTTCATTCAAATTTTTTTTTTTATCTGCATGATTGTTCTTTCAGTTTCGGCATTTTTCCATGCAGTGTCTAAAAAAAACTTAATGTACCTGCACAGACTTATTAGGGTTTTCAGAGCAGTAACCATGCAGGTACACCATTTAAATTATTTTTTTCTAGGTTTCAAGATATTAGCTTTTTTGTACTGCTAATATGATTAAAGTGGTGTTTAATGGGATGAGTAGTCTTGTGATGTTGCTCTGCTTAGATTAAACCAGATAAACGTGAGAACTCTTCTCTGCACACTGACTTTATTTTCTGAGCAGAGCAACATGGCAAGACATTCCTTTTCTCACTAACTTCATTTTCAGATAACTTTCTGGTCGGTGTAAAAATTGATAATTTTAAAGTAAAAAAAAAAAAAATGTAAATTGTGAGCAATTTTTTATTAGTTTAGGGGGTTTACCTTTTTTTTTTTATGTTGACTATCCACGACCAGATCACCTTTGCATTGCATTCTACAATAATGGAACTTGGTCACCGAGAATGACTCATTTACTTTCATATGTGGCCAACATTTGTAAACAATATAAAAGCAGGTGGCCATTAGGTGGTCTGCTTGTATGGTGGAATTTTCATGGTTATGCCCACCTCTTGGTGGGCCGATAGGAATGTTGGGCATTGTGCTACTGTAGGCGGTCATGAAGGGCACTGCACCAACAAATCAACAAGCAGATGCAGTCCTTAGTCCAACAGCAAAATCAAAGCTGCCCAATTAGAAGATGTTTCAAGGGTACAAGTGGATTGTTGGCCTGCTCTTATAAGCTTTTGCTGTTCTTTATATAAATGTCTGCGATACTGATTAGTTCATAAACAAGATAAATAGGAATCTTTATGCAATAGGAAGTCTCTCCATGGTGTATTTAGGGTCAGTTCCATCACATATCTGAATACTTAGTGAGGAAACCTAAATTATTGTTTTTACAGTGTTGGAATTAAATGAAAGCGCATGCAAAGTTATGATCATATTCAGTCCCTAGGTGTAGTCTAATTTTTTTTTTTTTTTTTTACACAAGTAGAAAAATGTCAGTAATTCTATACCGAGTAAACACTTGTCTGTGTGATATTAGACTTAACAATGGGAGGCCTAATACTTCATTTTTCTCAAACTTACACACACCTAAAAACAACTACCAGTCTGCCAGGGAGTGAAGTTATAGCAGGTGTAATTCCCACTCCTAATAAACAACTCATGCCCTTTTTCTCACTGTAGGATTCAGTTTGCAGCCTCAGTGGGAGCTAACACTGTGCCTGCTGGGTTTCCAGTTGGGAAGTTGTAATTGAGCAGCAGTTGAACAGCAAGAAGTTTAAGGTTTGGGAGCCATATTTATATAAAGCACACATAGTAAATATACTGTGACAGGAAAACATACATTTTTAGCAGTCACATGGCTTGTATGGTAATATGTTCCATCCTAATTGAGAACTTAAACTTAAACATCTTTGCTTTGTCTTTTGTGACTAAAGAGAGATCTCTGTGCAATATTGAAATGGGGCAACTTTAACTGATAAATAAGAACTCTCCAAGTAAGCCCTGGCCCTCTAAAAATGAACAGGTCTGACTGAAGGTTTTTACTATGGACTTGTGTCACACAAGAAGATATAGTCCTATAGTAGATGGGGAAATTTGTTGCCAGAGGCTAAATCTGCACTGCTGATGCTTTCCCAACGGCAGTAAACTAAATCTTTGGTGCAAAAATATACACGCCGCTTCATTTTCTGAAGTCGCCCAATGTTTCCTTGTAAAGAGGCTTATGTATTGCTTCATTTATCTGAAGTTGCCCTTTGTTTTCCCACCTTCCATTTACGTTATTGCCGTTGGGATAGCATTTGGAGTAGATAAGTCACCTGTGGTAGTGAAGGTTTATCACGGGCGACTAATCTCATCATGAGCCTGAGACATAGACTGAAGCTGGGGAAAGGCACATTTATACAGAGTTAATTACCGCTTCAAACAAACTCTTGTGAGTTTGTGAGAAAGAAGGAAAAAAACAATGATTAGTCCTTTACTAATAGATTTTAAGGTGGCCATACACGCACCGATATTATCGTACGAAACCTCGTTTCGTACGATAATCGGTGCGTGTATGGCATGTCAGCGAGCCGACCGATATCGCAGGAAGCTGCTGAAATCGGTCGGCTCGCCGATCGGCCAAGTTAGAAAATTTTGATCGGGCGCCATAGAAGGCGCCTGACCAAAATTCTCCCTTCAGAGCTGAATCGGCAGAAGGAGGTAGAAATCCTATTGTTTCTACCTCCTTACCTGCCGATTCAGCCCTGAATGGTGTGTGGCGGATCTGACGATGTTTCGTGCGACCGACGGTCGTACGAAACATCGTGAGATCGCCACGTGTATGGCCAGCTTAAGGATGGGTGGGAAACTTATTCAGCACAAGTCTTCTTTATTGTGCTCATGTTGAACAGAGGTATATACTAAATACATAAATATACTTCAGTGGTGCTACATAGTTGGTGTGCTTTATAAAGATCACTGTTCCTTCTTAGCCAAGAATGCATTACTAATTGTGTTACCAACAAAGAATATTTTGTGTAAAACCAAATTCAGTTCTTGTATATCCCCCCATACAATTGTATAGTGTGCATGAAAGAAAAATTTTGCATACACAGCCAGATTGAAATTAGAGAGAGTGTTGACAAATGGAGATCTTATAATGGGAGGAACTTTTCCTTAAAGGGGTTGTTCACCTTTGAGTTAAGTTTATTTGTAGTTTTTTTGGTTATTTCACTTTTTGTTCAGCAGCAACTCCAGTTTGAAGTTTCCGCAGTTATCTGTTTGCTAGGGTCCAATTTACCTTGGTAACCAGGGAGCGGTTTGGATGAGAGACAGGTATATGAATAGGAGAGGGACTGAAAAGAAAAGTAACAACAAAACTGGAGCCTCACAGAGCAATAGTTTTTGCTGGGGTCACTGACCCCCATTTGAAAGCTGCAAAGAATCAGAAGAAGAAGGCAAATAATGAAAAAGACTATACAAAATAAATAATGAAGACCAATTAAAAAGTTGCTTAGAATTTTCCATTCTATAACATACTAAAAGTTAACTTAAAGATGAACCACACCTTTAATAAAAGCAGAAATATATCACTATCCAGTATACATACTGGGTAGAGTGTTTGCTTATGACCTCAGAACTAACAAGGGTGTGCCTGCTAAAAGAAATTTCCACTTTAAATTGAATCCACTGCATATGATATTTGCATTCTGTTTCTTTTGAGGATTTGGAAAATACTCTTTAAAAATTTTATGAAATGGGCTTTAGGTATTATTGATATCTTCCCAAATGTGTGTACTCTGCAGTGCTGCATTTCTCTTTGGTTGAGATACATTGCTGCATAAAATGACCCTTTTACGCTGGGAGTTTAGATGCTGCTGGCTAGAAATAGGTCATGGTGCCACATAAGAGACAAATTGCCCCATAGAAAATAGTGAAGCCTATTTTGACCCACTTGTAGTAGTTGCTATTGTTCTCCCTGTGTTACACACACACAGCTGCCACTGTCCAGGAAAAAAAGCACAGAATCATGGGCAGCTTTTAATAATGGTATCATATGAAATATATTTTTGCAGTAGATTCTCTAAAACATGGTACCAAAACACTGGGCTTACAGGGGCCTGCTTTATAGTGAAACGATTGCATTAAGTTCTGCTGCATTGCATTTATTTGCCTTGCTTTTTGCATATTTTATTACATAACCCAATGTTCTAAGTTTTTTACAGGTCTTATCACCCATAACTAACCAGCCGGTAGCAATTCTTGGGTTTCTGTTTAACAGCCAACATGTTATTGGCTGCTGTGGGTTGCTGCCCCTGGGCAAACTTTGTGCCTCGCTTTACATATGTAGGTCAGTGTCCTTTTAGTAAAGTCAGGTGGGGTTGCTTACTAATGTTAAAAATATTGTTATACAGAGCCAGTTCAGATGTTGGATACTGGTAATCTGAGAAGTCTGGCCGCTCAGTTGTGTAGTTAGTATTGCTGCCTTGCAGCATGGGGCAAATGGGTTCAATTCTTACTAAAGGAAACTGATATGTGGCCCACGTGTTTATTGGGCAGGAAAGAAAATGTCCCTCAGGCAAGAACAGCACTGGCACATAGATTCAGTCCTCTCCCAACAAGTCTACAGAGGCCCTGTATTAGCCTGCAAACCAAATAATCTGATCATTCCAATTTGCCAAGCACATTGGTGTATGGCCTGCTAAAGGAACTATGTGCATCGCATTTATATCTTCTCTCCATGATCATGTGTTTTCCTTTTGGCTCTCTGTTTTCTCCCACACTACAGATCATACAGGCAAGTTAACTGACTCCTGAGAAAACTGACTTCAGTGTGTGTGTCTAAGCTCCACTGGAGTATGTATGTATGTATATCTTTATTTAAGTGCTACTTAAGTACACAGCGCTGTACAGTAGAATACATTAATACAAACAGGGGGTTAAAGATAATAGATAAATACAAAGTATAACAATAAATACAAAATAGTTACAATAAGTTAAGAGTCAAAGACACAAGAGGATGGAGGTCCCTGCCCCGTAGAGCTTACAGTCTAGATGGGAGGGTAACTTACAGACACAAATAGGCAAATATAAGTGCTGTAGGTCACGGTGTGTGACAGTACAATATACTGTATATACTCGAGTATAAGCCTAGTTTTTCAGCACCCAAAATGTGCTGAAAAAGTCACCCTCGGCTTATACTCGAGTAGGGTGCCATGGGTCCCTCCAGACTAGCACCCTCTCTCCTTTGTGTGCAAATTAGGCCACCTGCAACCAGACCCTCCAGTGCCCTGGCCTAGGCTCCCACTAGCAATACTTATTCCCCCTTACATCCCTCCGGGACCAGGTCTGCTGCCAGTTTATGTGCAATGAGCATGGGGTACTCATATTGTTTTTGTTGACCCTCTTCTCCGCTTACAGATCTAGTTTACTGTTTTTCTTTGAAATAAATATTGAAAAACATATACCCCACTGATGCCTAATTTAATGTCATTTTATTGGTATTTAATTATTGATTATTAATTGATTATTATTGATTATTAAAACTTAGCAGTAGCGGCTGCATTTCCCACCCTAGGCTTATACTCGAGTCAATAAGTTTTTCCAGTTTTCTTAGGTAAAATTAGGTACCTCGGCTTATATTCGGATCGGCTTATACTCGAGTATATACGGTAAGTGCCAGTTCCCAGATCAGGGGCTGTGCGAGTGCTCTAAGAGGGAGTCTTTAAGTTTAGTTTTAAAAAGACTGAGGGAGGATTCTCTCCGGAGGAAATCCGGGAGGGCATTCCCAATGTAAGGGGCAGAAAGATTTTAAGGCGGGAAACAGCAGTGTTAGTGGGGAGGGGTTGGGGGCGCAACCAAGCGGTTGCTCTGTGAGGAGCAAAGGAGTCGGCCAGGAACTTACGGAGACACAAGAGAAGAGATGTAGTGAGGAGCAGAGGAATGGGGGCATTGAAGGTTAAGAGAAGGAGTTTGTAAGATGTTCTTTGTTTAATAGGAAGCCACAATTAGGACTTTAGCAGGGGAAGGGCCTGAACTCTCCTGGATGAGAGGAGGAGAATTATGGCAGCGGTGTTTAATATAGACTGTAGGGGGGAAAGATGGGAGTTCGGGAGGCTGGTTAGTAGCAGGTTACAGTAGTCAAATTGGGATAGGATGAGAGCATGCATGAGCAGCCTAGCTGTTGCAGTAGAAAGAAAGGGACGAATTTTGGCAATATTGCTTGAGAAAAAGTGACCGTTTTTTACAGTGGTGTTAATATGGTCAGAGAATGAGACAGGAGTCAAAGATCACCCCCAAACAATGTAAGGACTGATGTGAATGTGCTGTCTCTGTAAAGTGCTGTATAACTTGTTGCTACTGTTAAAATATATATATACTCTAGACCAGTGTTTTTCAATTATTGGTTCCCGGTGCTCGTTAATGTCACTACTGCCTTCTGGGGCACTTTAAGAGGTGTTCTATTCTTATTGATTTGCACGCAAGCAAGGCCCTTACTTGTCCTTTGGCAGTAGTCTGATAATGTATTTTGTTTCTAGCAGTTCTTTATAATGTGCGTGATCCGGTTGCATTTCACACGGTAATTCTTTGATCTACAAAGGGCTGGCTTTTGTAAATTCTGTTCTTAATGTTATTCTGTTTGCCAATGAGCCTTGATATCATCATATATATAATTAATAGGTGTGGTAGGGTTTGGGTTCATAAATACAGTTGAAAATGAAAAAGAATTATTACCAGGTTTACGCTTTAATATTTGCTTGGATTTGAGCCATTTGTGCTTCGTCTTACAGAAATTGTTTATAATTGTGAGTATAAAACTATATAGTACTCGGATGGAGTCTGTCATATAAATTGTTTGAATACAGTCTGGTTGTATGGCAACTACTGACCAAATACACTAACTATAGAGAAAATAGAACCTGCTGGCACCCTAGTGGGACACTGACCAGCAGCTTCAATATATGTCCATAAAGAATATCCTATTGCTAAACTTTTGCGTGGCCCCTTACAGTATGTAAACCCAAGACCAATACAGCAGTTATGTTTAACTTTAAAACAACTGAAAGTGTTTACTAATGAAAATACAAAACATACATTTAGTAAAGTTTTTGGTTTTACATTTCCATGGATATTTAGTTTCCCTTTAAACCTATGAATGCGTTATGGATTTATTTTTGTGTTTGACCCAAACTTACAATAATCAGTTAATGGGTGGGCAAAAGTTTAATCTTTTTTTTCTGTTTGAAATGTTGAGAAATCTTTTTGTTTCTGTTGAAGTCTGATGTTCATGACAATCAAGTGATGCATTATAAATAATGTTCCCAATACATTCTGGCAGTGCATTTTTCTCTATAATAAAAAGAGCTTTGTTTGTGGGGGAACTGTTTTTTGGTGCTCTGGGCGCTGCATAAATGTGCCAGTGCTTTCTGATGAAATACAAAGACTCTTCCATTAGCTATCATCTGGGTATGTTTGCTTGCATTCTGCATAGCTACACTTCTTGTAGGTCTAAAAAAGGTTTATCTGTGTTTTGGAATCTAAGGGGTTTTTATATATATATATATATATATATATATATATATATATATATATTATATATATGTATATATATATATATAATATATATATATGTATATATATATATATAATATATATATATATATATATATATATATATATATATATATATATATATATATATATATATATATGTATATGTATGTATGTGTATATATGTGTGTGTGTGTGTATATATATATATATATATATATATATATATATATATATTTATTTATTTTTTGATGCAGAATACTTCTGATCTGGTGTGGTACTATCCTGTGTGCCTGGGCTGCAGTATGTGATTATTTTAAAGAGTTGGTTTCCTTCAGGTTAATTGTTATAGAATTACTTATTATTAGCAACTTTTCAATTGGTCTGTTTTTTTTTTAATATATTTTACATTTGCTTTCTGACTCTTTCCAGCTTTCAAATGGGGGTCACCAACCCCAGTAGCCAAAAAGCTATTGATCTGTGAGGCTACAATGTTACTGTTGTTGTTACTTTTAAATTATTTTAGCTTTCTATTTAGGCCCTCCTCTTTTTATATCCCTGTCTTTTAAGCCACTGCTTGGTTGCTAGGTTACATTGGCCCCTAGCAACCAGATAGCCCTTTAAATTCCAAACTGGAGAGCTGCTGAACAATTCAACACCTGCAAATAATACAAAATAAAGATCAATTGCAAATTGTCTCAAAATAGCATTGTCTGCATCATACCAAAAGTTAATGTAAGGTGAACAACCCCTTTAAAGGACATGTAAACCCCCCACGAAAACAATTTCATTAGTTAACAGCCTCTTTGAAATCCTTAAATACCTGCCACTCCTTTTGTTGAAAGGTTAATAGTAAGGCTGCAGCATCCCCTTAATCATTTAGCTTTCAGTGAGAAGGAATCCTATTTGTTTTAGGAAAATGATTATGGCTCGTGCAAATGGGTGGGATATGTTCAGTAAAAATCAGGGCTGTGGAGTCGGTAGATAAATTCTCCGACTCCTCAGTTTCTGATACTTCCGACTCCACGACTCCGACATAGTAACATAGTAACATAGTAAGTTGGGTTGAAAAAAGACACACGTCCATCAAGTTCAACCATAATGCCTATATATAACCTGCCTAACTACTAGTTGATCCAGAGGAAGGCAAAAAACCCCATCTGAAGCCTCTCTAATTTGCCGCAGAGGGGAAAAAATTCCTTCCTGACTCCAAGATGGCAATCGGACCAGTCCCTGGATCAACTAGTACTAAGAGCTATCTCCCATAACCCTGTATTCCCTCACTTGCTAAGAATCCATCCAGCCCCTTCTTAAAGTTATATAATGTATCAGCCAGCACGACTGATTCGGGGAGGGAATTCCAGAACTTCACAGCTCTCACTGTAAAAAATCCTTTCCGAATGTTTAAATGGAACCTCCCTTCTTCTAAACGAAGTGGGTGCCCTCGTGTCCGTTGGAAGGACCTACTGGTAAATAAAACATTAGAAAGGCTATTATATGATCCCTTTATATATTTATACATAGTTATCATGTCACCTCTTAAGCGCCTCTTCTCCAGTGTAAACAGACCCAACTTGGCCAGTCTTTCTTCATAACTGAGACTTTCCATACCCTTTACCAGCTTAGTTGCCCTTCTCTGGACCCTCTCTAACTCAATAATGTCCTGTTTGAGCACTGGAGACCAAAACTGAACAGCATATTCTAGATGGGGCCTTACCAGCGCTCTGTAAAGGGGAAGAATAACCCCCTCCTCCCGTGAATCTATACCCCTTTTAATACAGCTCAAAACCTTGTTTGCCCTTGCAGCTGCTGCCTGGCATTGCTTGCTACAGCCAAGTTTATTATCTACAAGGACTCCAAGGTCCTTCTCCATTATGGATTTGCCTAGTGCAGTTCCATTAAGGGTATACGGGGCTTGCATAGTTTTACATCCCAGGTGCATGACCTTACATTTATCCACATTAAATCTCATCTGCCACTTAGCTGCCCAGATTGCCAGTTGGTCAAGATCCTGCTGCAGGGATGTCACATCCTGGATAGAATTGACTGGTCTGCAGAGTTTTGTGTCATCTGCAAACACTGATACATTACTCATAATACACTCCCCCATTTCATTTATGAACAAATTAAACAAAAGTGGACCCAGTACAGAACCCTGAGGGACCCCACTGAGGACCTTATTCCAAGTAGAGAATGTACCATTAACAACCACCCTCTGTACCCGATCCTGTAGGCAGTTTTCTATCCATGTGCAAACGACTTCACTAAGACCAATAGACCTTAGCTTAGAAAGCAGTCGTTTGTGGGGAACGGTATCAAATGCTTTGGCAAAATCCAAATAGATTATATCTACTGCATCCCCACTGTCCAGCTTCTTACTTACCTCATCATAAAAAGCAATTAAATTGGTCTGACATGACCTGTCCTTCATAAAGCCATGCTGATTACTGCTCATAATGCCATTCTCCACTACATAATTTTGAATGTGATCCCTTAACAAGCCTTCAAATAACTTGCCCACCACGGATGTCAAACTTACAGGCCTATAATTGCCAGGCTGAGATCTTACTCCCTTTTTAAATATGGGAATGACATTCGCCTTCTTCCAATCCCTAGGTACCATACCTGATGAAAGAGAGTCTGAGAATATCAGAAACAAGGGCCACTGCAATTCTGCCCCCTAGCTCTCTCAGTACCCGAGGGTGTATTCCATCTGGCCCAGGTGCCTTGTTTACATTTATTGTGTGTAAACTTTTTGGGGTTAGTCTTGGCCTCGGCCGCGATGCGCTCCTCATTTTCTGTCTTTGCCTTCCGGATTGCTGTTTTACAACACTTGTTATAGTGTTTATATTCACTAAACGCAGCTACTGTCCCCTCTGACTTATATTTCTTAAAAGCTTTCCTTTTTTTCCCTATTAACTTCTTTACCTCAGAGTTAAGCCACATAGGTTGATTCTTAACACTTCTACTTTTTCTTATTAATGGAATAAATTGAGAACAGTAATGATTTAATATCATTTTAAATGACAACCATTTCTGCTCTGTGTTTTTATCAGAAAACATAATGCCCCAATCTATGCCCTGAAGCGCTGCCCTTAAGGAGCTAAAATTTGCCTTCCTAAAATTCATTGTCTTTGTTGCCCCCGTGTAAATTTGTTTCCTGCACCAAACATTAAATGAAATAACATTATGGTCACTATTACCCAGGGGTTCAACCACTTGCACATTTGCTATACGTTCTGGGCCATTAGAGATCACTAGATCTAGTATAGCATGGTTCCTGGTTGGCTCCTCAACAACTTGTGACATAAAGTTGTCATGCAGCAAGTTTATAAACTTGTTCCCATTTACTGTCATTACATACACTACATTGGCAGTACTATTGCCCCAGTCAATATCAGGGTATTTAAAATCCCCCATTATTATCACTTGCCCCAAACTAGCAGCCTTTTCTATTTGCAACAGGAGCTGGGCCTCCTCCTCTTCGCTTACATTAGGGGGTCTATAGCATACCCCTACAATTAGTTTGGTAGATTCTTTACTATCTGTGAGAAGCTCAACCCATAAGGATTCAGCTCCCTCTGTTAACCCCATCACTTCCTCCTCTGTTTTTAATATGCTAATGTATTTTATACATTCATTGAAGGAAAGGAAGGAGACATACATATCATTTAACCACAGAACTACTGGCTCTGCATTGGGCTTATTCTTATAGCAGAGAAGTAATTAATTATGACTGTTTGTGAATTGGGACATTTAAACTTGCTTTATTTCGGTTATTTTTTTGCCGACTCCGACTCCAGGTACCCAAAATTGCCTCCGACTCCACAGCCCTGGTAAAAATGGTGTGGTTTGGGCAGGGGAGATGTGCCCAACTTGTATACATGGTAGGAAAATGTAGGGTTTGTATGTCTTTTAAGTCTGTGAATCTGGAAACTGAAAATATAGAGAATAGAAAGACTAATACATTGAGGAAACCATAAAAAATGAAGACCGATGGAAAAATTGCGTAGAATCAGTGATGTTCAAAACAAGGGTATGAAGAAACTGTGTGAAGTTTTGCTAGAGCATCTCATTGTGAGCACATTGGCCTGCAACCATTGGTATCTGTATTCTTACACTATAGCAGTACTTGTGGCTATTCCCATAGGCTACAGTGGGAAATGTCTCTGTAACATAAGGTCACGTGTGGTATCGGCCTCCTTGTGCAGTTAGTTCTCTTTAACCAGGCCAGACAAACACTTACCCATCTGGAAAAACCACTTCTGGAATCAAATCTAGGCTGCAACCATATGCAAAGCCATGTTACTTTTTACCTCTGTGGAAACAGTATTTTAAAATAAATAAATAAATAAAAATAAGAATTGTCGGTAATTACATTTCCCTTTTTCTCCAGTGCTACCCTTAACTTTTATGCTTTTTCAGGCAATAGCAAGTTTGATGTCCCCTTTAATAAAATATGGTTAATTTTAGATAAACAGCACACACAGGGAGTGCTTATTCAACATTTTGGGACAAATATCTGAAATGTAAAACACTATGACAAAAATGATGTAATGCAGAGAAGTCTGTGGAGTGTCTGTTGAACCTTGGGTTAATGGGGCAGTATGCTTTTTCTTTATCATGCGCTGAACATTGCTTTTTTTAAAACATGGTTTTTTGTTTTTATGTACTAAGCAATTAAACCACTTTTACATTTTGAATTTCCAGTAAAGCCACGTCCACAGATAAGCTTTGCGTACGAGTAGTTCCTTGTATTTCAAAACCCAATAAAGCCTCCTGCTTAGGGAAAGGAGGGGTTTGTTTATGCAGTACTCATTGTCTACATTTAAACAATTCAGGGGTAGGAATTCAGTCAAGAAAAAGACATTTTCATATTTGCTCTATAAGAAATTTGGATTTTATTTTTTAACTTAAAGCATAGACAATACATGTTCTGCTCAATATGGGAAAATTTGTGTATCGTACTATTTGAAAATCCTTTGTGCTACAAGTATCCTTTGGAGAATCCATTGGCAAGTTGTGTCCAATTGGGGGCACAGAGATGCTGTGGTATGAAAAGAGGGATGGTTATCTACTGCTACTTCTCCTAGGCTTTCTTTACCTTTTTCTATGGGGACTTAAATCTGAGCATCATGCACGCTTAACGTTTGTTTGCTGGAAACACTGCACTGCAGTTACAGGTAGGTTGCTTCTCAGTCTGTGCTTAATTTCATGGGGTGCTTCAGAGCTGAGGTTTTTCTTTTGAGGAGAAAGTTGACATGTTTACTAGTAAGTAGTCTTTGCTAATTTGTTGGATTTTTGCCCCCTCGAAGCTCATACTGCCAGGCTTACTTTAAAGATATGAGTCCATATGCCTGTGTGATATTGTACTATAGTATACCCATGTTGGATCACTCCTGCTGCATTTTCTATGGCACCGCATGAATATTGTTTAACCAAGACCGATGTTTTTTACTGATAAGTACTTGGTGTAGCCCTTGTATCTTAGAGGTGGCCTATGAACCTAGACGTACTGTGTTTTTTTTAACTACACAGAAATCCATGAATCCGTTGCCCCCTGTGTGTGTATGTGGCTAGCTTACCTCTGTAGCCAGTAACTGGCTATGTATTACAAAGCCTTATTTGAAAATGCAGAGTTTTGGTAGCTGGATCCTGAACTGAGCTGGCTAATTAGAAAAATATGTTCTGATCCAGTCTAAAGTGCACTTGCAGAGCATTTCTTGCATGCCTGTGCTTTTGTAGGCTGCCAAGTGATTTATAATTATAGCCTGCCATTTGTCCTCGGCTTAGAATTGAGTGAGCATTTGTTAGGGGCTACTGACATATGTACTGCATTTTACTTGAAATAACACTGAGGAAGATATATTTAAGTACAGGTATGGGACCTGTTATCCAGAATGCTTGGGGTTTTCAGTAATTTGGATCTCCATACCAAGTCTCCTAAACATTTTAAACATTAAATAAACCCAATAGGCTTGTTTTGCCTCCAATAAAGATTAGTCATAGGGAATATTTTAAAAAAAATGTGAATTATTTCCTTAAAATGGAGTCTATAGGAGATGGCCTTTCTTTAATTCAGGACTTTCTGGATAACTGGGTTCCAGATAATGGTTCCCATACGGTATACTTAAGGGTGAAAATAGAGCTTGTCGAAGAGGGAAAATTCACAGCTTTGTCTTAACTTGTGCAGTAGTTTTAGGGACATATTTATGAAAGAGTGAACTCTCAGTATTAAAGAGGATTATTAAAAAAAAATCCAAATAGAGTTTAAAATAAAAAAATGATAGTAAATGAGCCCCTTGGTGTGTTTCAAAACCAAAATCTGCTCCATTTGTCTCCACGCACGCCAAGGCAGTGGCACAAGGTACAGACACACAAGCAGTTGCCCATAGGCTGATTCTCAGCCTGAACTTATATGCAGGCAAGGGCCAACCCTGTGTAGCATTAGCCATTATGAACATTCATTGCCCTCCTGTAACATTCTTATTAGGAAATAAAAGGTAACTCTGCTTTTACAAATTTTGTTTTGTGGCAGATTGTCTGCCTTCAGAACAGTTCATCGTAGCCCTTAGGCAGCACAAGCACTTTATACTGAATAAAGACTTGCTCAGTGGAATTAGTTCCTTTTCCAGAACACCCGAATTGTGCTGCATCATTTGTAGGAAACCTGGAACATCACCCAAAGGGTTAAAGCAAGCCCAATTTCAGCCCAGAGCTGTATTTAGGTATTACATAGGCTTCAGTTTCCGAAAAGTACATTATGGCGCAGTGTGGTATTGTACTGCTTTAGTGCAGCTCTCAGATTGACTTGCATAGCCAAAAAAATGCTTAATGAAGCACCATTAACAATGCATTAATCACTTGGCCCGTGCCAAGTCCTGATCTTCTCTCTGCTGCTGTAGTGTTACGCCACTCTGCCAGGCTGCACGCAAGATAATTATTTTGTTTTTTTTCTCTGAATTACATGCCAGTGCTTCAGTAGGCTTGCCCCCAGTGCCAATCTTCTGCCCGTGTCTCTTGTATGGAAATGCTCCACTAAAGGGTGAGGTGCAGTCACAGCAAGGAGCTGTCCCTGTCGTTAGGGAAAGAAACTGTTCTATACATTGAATAAATGCATTATTAATTGCTCTTTTTTTTTTTTTTTTTTTTTTTTTTTTTTTTTAAATATACCTCAAAGTTGAGGAATTTCACCTAGGACATGCACCACATTACAAGTAACCATAGAAAATTTCTAATGAATAAATTGCTTATTAAGTATCATAGAATTTTTGAGTTTGCATCCTCAAAACGTCACTGGTAAAGTTAGGAGCTTTTTATCTGTAAACTGTTTTAGTGTAAAGAGTGCCAGTTTGCCCTCCGCAGTAACCATAAGGGTAGCCCTTTCAGCCTGCCTTGGCATGAGGGTGCAAAGGGGGTACGGATGCCACATTTTACATCTGTTTTACCGGCTGGCCGGGTGCGGTTATAGAAAGGGGAGGTATGGTTGGGGTGGGTCGAGGGCTTAGGTGGGGGTACAGGGGGTAAATTTCAGCATGTTACAAAATTACGGCAACTATGTTGAGAGTAAACTTGTGATACCAGCTTCTGCCTTGGCAGGTTTTTACTGGCTAGGCTGGGTACCAGTCCTAGAAGGGGGGGGGCTGCAGCTTGCTATTCTGCAAAAGTGTATATTCTGCTGCCCTCAGTACCAAGACCTGCAAAAAGTATTTGTGATCCAGTCTTATACCCTCGTTATATATACAGAGAAAATTTATATTTGTGGAAACTGAGTTTTATTAAGTGTACTGTAGCTTAGTGCTTCTAGTTTGATTTGGGTAGTAATTATGTGGGGGTGTTTGGTTCAGCTGGGGTTAATGGTTATGGGGCTACTTGGTTTGATTTGGGTGATGGCTATGCAGTGTCCTACAGAATCATAAGAGTATTCAGAGCTATATGTGTGCTACACACACAACATTCCTCCACTCCAACCAATTCATAAGAAACATCTGCCTTTGGGCAACTTCCCTCTGGAATTAAAGGGATACTGTCATGATGTTTATGGGGTACTTTTTATTTCTAAATTACACTGTTTACATAGCAAATAATTCACTCTGCCATTTAACATTTTATTCTTGGACCAATAAATGTATTTTTTTTTTTTTAGCTGTAATATTGGTGTGTAGGCACCATCTCAGTGCATTGAGCCTGAATATGGCTAGTCCCATGTGAAATTTCAAATAAAAAAAAAAAAAAATCTGTTTTTAAAGGATTTCAGTGCAGGATTCTGCTGGAGAAGCTCTATTTACTGATGCATGAAAAACATGTTTTCTCATGACAGTTATTCCTTTAATAACTTATAACAAGCCCACCCCATGTGGCTTTTTACCTTATGTTTTATTCATAAAGAAGCCCTTTTATACCTCTCCACCCTCCATTCTTTTTAGCTCTGATCATTTGGTGAGTTTTCTGCAGGAAGTCCCAGCTAGAGGCTCGTTCCCAAACTATGCTGCTATTTTACCATAGGCTTAGCTTGCACAAATGGGCCCCATGTTTGCCAGTACATCTGTCTATTCTTCATCGTTGCTTTCAGCATATCTCCAAAGGACTCTAAAGGTGGCCATACACTGTAAGATCCACTTGTTTGGCGAGGTCACCAAGCGAGACGATCTTCTCCTAATATGCCCACCTACAATTAAAACTGCGGGCTTAGGTGCCATCGGTTCAGGGACCACATCAACGAGCCGATATGCTCCCTGATTCATCTGATAAAGCAAACCTGCCCGATCAAGATCTGCCCAATATCATGTCAGATATGTCGGGCAGGCCCGTCGTTCCTGCCCTTACACGGGTAGATAAGTTGCCAAATTGGTCTAAAGGGACTGATATTGGCAGCTGAAATCAGCCCATGTATACCCACCTTTACTCTTGGAAAATGAACAACAAATCTATGCATCTTGAAACAACCCTAAATCTATCTATGCGAGTTTCTTGTTTACTAGCATGTCAGCCATTGTTACAGGAGTCTTGTCCAGTAGCCAAAAATGTTTGTGTTAAATAGGTAGTTCACCTTTTATATTAAGTATGATTTTTTTTTTTTTTGTTTTAGTTGCTTCTTTAGTAGCTCTCCAGTTTGTAATTTTAACAGCTACTGGGTTGCTAAGGTCCCACTATGCGACGATTGATTGATCGAGCCTAGCCTGACTCCTTCCTATACAAAAAATTTTTAGTGCTACTTTTCCTTTAATATGAAGTAGAGGGCCTGAATAGATAAATAATAATGCAATTGTAGCCAGAGCAATAGTCTTTGCTGCAGGGTCAGTGCTTTCCGTTTAATAATGCTGTAATTGGTCACACACAATTACACTTTTTATTACAATACTATTTGATTTTTTTTCCCCTTTAACCCAAAGTGTAATGTTATCTTACCCATTAGGGGTTTGTGAAGCAAGACGTGAATGCAAGGAAAAAGAACTGGTCACATGAGTACCAGGAAATGGGTTCTACCATGCAAGCAGAAAAGCAGCAGTCACTTTATATTAGTTTTTGCAGTGCTGCAGAACTTTCCACTTTATTATACATTCCTTTTAAAGGATAAGCTTTATTCTGAAAAGAATATCGCTTAATTTTGTTTCTATTTAAATTTGCCTTCCGAAATAGTGCTGCTTTAACTTTACAACATCCCCAGGTCTGACTGTGTGTCCCAGGCTGGTGACTTATTCTGTGCCTTTTGTTATGGAAACAAAGGAGAGCCTGAGTCATCCAGACAGGGAAATATCGATCCAGCCCTGAGTGCTGCTTGTCTGTAAAGCACTGGGGTTGTACACATGCCAAATGCCTGAATATTTTTTTTTTTTACTGCTCAGTCCAGCATCCCAATCATTATTCTTTTAGTGGGCATTTAAAGGGGGCTGTCTAAGCCTAAAAATGAGCACAATAAATGGCAGTATCCTTTTAATTTTATAAGCAATTTGTTCAGAGCTTCCTATCTATCTATTGAACAAACAAAGCCATCCCTTCTCTAAGCAGAAACCTTTAAGCAGCTCATTATCAGTGGCTTTTCAGTGGGCTGATAATATTAGTTTTATATTTTGTTACTTCAAAAATGTACAGTCAGGCTGTTGTATATTTTTAATTAAAAGAGGTTTTACTATGAAAATGTCTATTCAGATTCAACAAGGGACTTGATAAACATGTCCGATTTGACTGGAAAGCAGCATAATCTGTTGAATTGGCCATCAGACATGGCATACATTATGTGCAGTATGGTTGAAATTGTCCAAACAGTAACACCATAAAATTAGTGTTTTAAAATGAAATATAATGTACTGTTGGCCTGCACTGGTAAAACTTGTGTGCTTCAGAAACCCTAGTATAGTTTATATAAATAAGTTTCCGGGTAGCTAAGGGGACAGCCATTCAAGCTGAAAAGAAAGAATAAGCACAGGTTACATAGCAGATAACAGAAAAAACACCAGTGTATTCTACAGGACTTATCTGTTATCTACTAGGTCACCTGTGCCTTTTCTCCTTTTTCTAGCTTGAATGGCTATGTAGAAGGGCATTTATAAAAACTATAGTAGAGTTTCTAAAGGAAGCACACAACTGTAAGGGTAAGAACCCACCAAGCGAGTTAGTCGCCCGCAATAGATCTCTACTATCAAGGGCGAGTAACCGCTCTGAAAAGGCTTTCCCCTGGCAACAATTGGAGTCGCACACTTTGTGTGACTTCGGAAAAAATAAATTCAAGGTTCAAGGAGACATACCATAAAAAGATTAAGAATGTACCAATGAATTAAACTCCTCTAAATATAGAAGGATTGTGCTTAATAAAAGTTGTGTTTCGTATTGATTTATTGAGAAATTCCACCAAAACCTCACTAGTCCCGCCCATCTGTTCCACTTCCTTTTGGCTGAATTCTCTGGATGTGCACAGGGGCCGGCGACTCTCCGTACACTGCACTGTAGGATAGGAACCAATCAGCAGCTAGGCTGACTTGATAGGGAACTGAAGCCTGTCTTGCGTGACTGCAGGGCTGTGATTTGTTCTCCCCCTCCTGCTGTGCTTCTGGCAGGGACTTTTAGGACACACCCACCCTTTATTTGAAACTCTGACAGAGACCTGAGAGGATCTATAGGGAGCTCCAATAAAGGGACCATTTTTACAGACCGTATTCAATTTTAGTTAAAAAGTGAAACCAGCACCATATATTATTCATAATTGCCTACAAAATTAGTTTTTTTTTTCCATTTATCCAATGTCTTCTTTAAAAGCAGTCATGTGACTGCACACTTGCACTAATAACCATTTGGGTAGGTGTTTGAAGGAGGCATCAGACTGCTAAGGATTGGTGCTTAGGCACCTGTCTGCTCTAAATATGATAGATTCTCTGTTCAATAGGGTTTTAAAGGCAAATATGAACATACAAATCAGGATGTGCAGAGTTTAAGCTGACACTATCTCTGCAGACACCTTTATAGCTGTATGATTTGTCATGAAGCCCCTCCCACAAATGGCAAGTCCCTTGTTTTAATCAGGGGGTAACACTGTATTTCATAGAGTTCTTTCATGCTGTCTATCGTTCTCATGTGTGCAATCTTCATCTGATGTCTCTGTATCACTTTTATCTTTTAGTCCAAGCCCTATGTTTTTGACCGTGTGTTCCAGTCAAACACATCTCAAGAGCAAGTTTACAACGCCTGCGCAAAAGCAATTGTTAAAGGTAAAGCTTTTTCTTTGCTAACAATTTTTTTTCCTATTTCCTACAATTTAAGTGACGCTGTGCAGGTTGAGATCAGCCAATCCACTGGCTGCTGCCTTTTCCTGTGTCTGCACACTTGAGCACTGCTACATTGGTCTAGGTGCAGACACAGGGTGCAGATTTTGGTGTGAAAATGCATAGCTGTGTAATTTAGCACCATAATCGGCTCTGTGTCTGCACCGAGGCCAAAACGGAGTCTGCGAGTGCAGACACAGGAGCAAGTAGAGGCCGGTGGATCGGCCGATTCTTGACTTGTGTTTATACGCAGACTGACAATCTGCCTCATGTGACACTAGCCTTAAGGTACCGTAGTTTCTAACTAATATTTCTGTGATTGTATAATTATACCTTTATATATGTAACTTTTGTTATAGATTTTCCTTTTTAGTCTAATAAAAAGCATTAAGCCAAATAATGTCATTCTTCTTGCTAGCAGGAGGGCCGCTGACCCTTCTGTCTATTGATTGCAGCAGGAGAAATGAGTAAGCACCAGTATAGAGCACTGGAAAACTAACTGCTCTATTGCAAGTACACACATTCCCGTTGCCTCCCATTCTGATTAGTAGACAGGAAAGCTGCTGGACCTGTTCATGCCCCTGGTTTTCATTATTTGCCTTTTGTTTTCTGCCTCTTTCCACCTTTCAAATGGGGTCACTGACCCCAACAGCCAAAAACTATTGCTCTGTAAGGCTACAATGGTATTATTATTGTTACTTTTTATTACTTATCTTTCCATGCAAGCCCTCTACTATTCATATTCCCATCTCTCATTTAAACCATTGCCTGATTGCTAGGGTAAATAAGACCCTAGTAACCAGATAGCTGCTAAAATACCAAATGGAGGGTTGCTGAACAAAAAGCTCAATAACCAAAAAAAACCCATAAAAAATGAAGACCAATTGCAAATTGTCTGAGAATATCAATGTCATCATATTAAAAGTTAATTGAAAGGCGAACTACCCTTTTAAATACAAATTAGCATTGGCCTTGTACAGTGGTATGAATATGCTGCAGTTTGATGTTCTGTCTCCGTACCATCTGAGTTAGGGAAAGGTGCAAAGCCATTGTATTGTACACAAAAACATAAGATTTAAGCCATGTGGTAGCTAGTTGTTTACACCTGTCTATACCAGCATGATGATTTCCCTTTAAGGGTAAAGACACGCGGAGCTACTAGTAACAGCTACTTGTCACGGCTACTAAACACCAGAAAATACCCTGCCATAGAGAATACTGAAAATTGCCTCTTCTTAAAACAGAGACCATTTGCCAGCAAATGATCAGCATTGTCTATTTTAGTAGCCACGGCAAGTAGCTGCTACTAGTAGCTCCATGTGTCTTCACCCTAAGGGAGCTCCTGTTAGTTGAAAACTGCACCGGCCTGGGGTAACTGATCGAGCGATCCTCTTCTATGTATGACTTGCATATGCACATTAGAGTGAAACTTAAACATGCTTTAAGCAGAATTCTTCTTACAAAGGATATAGTCAAAAGTGTTTAACCCACAGTGGGCTAACTGCAACTTTTTTTTCAAGTTAATTTGTATTGCTTATTTTTGGTTTTTGGGGGTGCAAAAGGAACTGAGTTTGTGTGCACAAGAACATAAGCATTTGATTCCCATTCTCCATACTAGAGACAAGAAGTAGTCAGCACAACAATTCGGAAATGTTTTCAGCACTGCACGTTTACCACGTTGGTGTTCAATAGGAAATTAAACTTGAAAAGCATTGCAGTTATTAATCCATAAAAATGTGTTTATTGCACACATAGGGCATTACAGCAATGTTCCTAGCCAATTCAGGCCTTTTATCAAGCCATTCTCCATATTATTATATAGTTATTTGTCAAATTGAAACCTAGGGTGCTGCTTGTGTAACTGATCTTTTCTATTGAAAGGAGCTGTATCAGTTCAGTGGTTTGTTGCAGTATGGGTATGATTATTTGTTAAATCTTGGTAATGTGCTTCCTTAGCAAGAGCTATACAAGCTTAGCAAAATGCTACTCCTCCAGTGCCACTCCCTAGCCCTGCTGTCACTCCCTGGAGGCTTCTAGGGCTTACTCTGCAATCCCATTGCGCACAACATGATGTAATGCTCCTGGTTATTTTGACTGCCTAATCTCCCATAGTTGGGTTTGTTGTTTAAAGGAGAACTAAAGATTAACAAAGAAGTAGGCTAAAAATGCAGCACATCATGTTTTGAAGTGCTGTGCCAGCCCAAGGAAACCTATATTATATAATTAATATAAATGTCATTATACAAAGCAGAGTAATTAATTCAGATTTTCAATACGTGGCAGCTCAGAAACCAGTGCATACAAATTAAATGACAAGCCCTGTAGCATCAGTTTATATGACAGGCCAGCCTAATTTTCTGCTTGATTTGAGAGATGCTGAAATGTTAGGCTGGTGCAGTTCAGTATTTGAAATATGGCATATCTGGTAGTTAGTCCTCCTTTAAGAGTTACAACCCATTTGTTGTAATTGTCTATTTAAAAATGCAACTGGGTAAAATAGACGGCGCAAAATAAAAAATATTTCTAATATAGTTAGGCAAAAAATGTAATCTATAAAGGCTGGACAGACCAAATGTCTAACATAATAGCCAGAACTGTACTTCCTGCTCTCTAACCTCTTAGTTAGTCAGTGACTTTAGGGGGTGCCACATGGGACATAACTGTTCAGTTAGTTTGTGAGCCCGTAGGTCAGATTCAAATGCAAACAAACTGAACAGTAATGTCCCATATGGCCCCCCTCAAGGCACTGATTGGTTACTGACAGCTTAGGGAGCTGTAAAGCAGGAAATAAAGTATGTTTGACATCTGCCCACTCCAGCATTTATATATTAAAATATTTTTGATTTTGCACAGTCTATTTTACCCAGTTTTATTTTTACACTGAACTGTTTCTTTAAAGAGAATCTGTACAAAATGTAATTTCCCCACACAGAGATAGATACAGCGTCACTGTACATTTTGTTTAGCTGGGCAAAGCGGTTTGCCACAAAATCATATCTGCCATGTGCTGTGGGCCAAAACGTGTATCATGGTGCAGAAGTTAATGGAAACATATCGCATACATGAAAATGAATATGGCCCAATCTCTTGGAAATAAACTTTCAAAATCCATTACCAATTCTTTACCTTTTCTGAAATCTAGTTACTTTTTTTAGTGTCTCTCTACATGCTGTAGTGTGAATAAGGGTATTGAGTATTTTATAAAAGTTCTGTTTTAGAAAAGAATTGATTATTCTTATAACTAAAGTATAATATTACTTCTTCTATAGCCCACCACAGTATTATGCTCTCCTGATGCTATTCCTGCGCCAGTCTTTTGTAAAATCACTTCCTACCTTTAGGCTGGTCCCAACAGGAGCATCCTGCACTCAAAACTATACTATACTCTGTTACTTGATCATTTTAACACACAGTTTATTTCACAACACAGAGGATCAGGGTAACACTTTCTTGATGTAACAGCCGACACATACGTCTTTTTCTCCCCCCCCTTTTTTTTTCTTTCTTTCCTTAATTCCTTTATTCATTTATACTCCCGGGTCCCCTCCCCTTCCCCTGTTTGATTTACAAAGGTTAGAAGCAAATTAATACTACTGTGGGCTCTGGGAGGCTCATGTGGCGCGACTCCTTCCGTCCAGACACACAAGCTTCCAACAGTATATACCCGCAGGCAATGTAAGATCTATGCATACATATGTCTGTTATTATAGATATATAAACCTGTATACATCCTGTAACTATGATTGCGTATTTCTATATTACTTGAATTGCTTTGCACAAATACGTTCAATAAACTCAAAAAATGAAACAATTTGGCCCATGTACTCAAGTATCTATTATTGAAATGGCAATGCCCCCTGAAGTAGTATGTCATGAAATAGTTAAAATGTGTGCCTTTTAATTTTGTCAGATGTTTAAAAATTGATGGGGAGGGGTAACTTGATACTTGGAAGTAATGTGCCCTGAAATAAAGTTGGTAATGTTGAATGGTGATTATTTATGTATACTTTATTCATTATTCATCCTTCCATTTGTATTTTGCTAGATGTTCTGGATGGATATAATGGCACAATATTTGCTTATGGGCAGACATCATCAGGAAAAACCCATACCATGGAGGTAAGACCCAGTCATTCACTGCTGGTAGTATTCATTGATAAAACTGTACTGATTTTATTCTGAACGTCTCTTAATTTTTTTCAGGGAAAACTCCATGACCCAGATGGAATGGGGATTATTCCCAGGATAGTGCAAGATATTTTTAATTATATTTACTCTATGGATGAAAATTTGGAATTTCATATAAAGGTAATACTGTCTGTATCAGCTGTAGTAGTGTGTTAAAGGAGACATATCCTATTAAAATTAAGAATGTACCAGGGAATTGTACTCCTCTAGATATAGAAGGATTGTGCTAAAAATGTTGTGTTTCGGACTGATTTATTGAGAAATTCCCCCCAAACCCCACTAGCCCCGCCCATCCGTTTCACTTCCTGCTGGCTGAATTCTCTGGATGTGCTGGGGAGCCGGCGGCCCTCCGTACACTGCCCTGTAGGATAGGAACCAATCAGCAGCTAGGCTGACCTGATAGGGAACTGAAGCCTGTCTGTGCTTGTGTGACTGCAGGGCTGTGATTGGCTCTCCCCCTCCTACTGTGCTTCTGGCAGGGACCGTTAGGACACGCCCACCCCTCATTTTAAACTCTGACAGAGAAGTGATAGGATCTACAGGGAGCTCCAATAAAGGGGCCATTTTTACAGATAGGATTAATTTTTTAGCACAAAGTGAAACCAGCACCATATATTATTCATAATTGCCTACAAAATTAGGGTTTTCCCATTTATCTCCTTTAATGTCTCCCATAATGCTTTGCCAGTTGGCTTAATGACTACATCACTGGGGAAGTCATGCAGAACCTATGGGTGTTATTTTTTATGACTGTAAACTGCTCAAATTGGTTGTAAATCTACCTGAACTCATGGCTAGCAGCCAGACAATCAGAACCACATCACCAGCATGGGGCAGCAGCAAATGATATTTTCAAACTGGACAGATCATCTGTAATATGACAGGACCGACCCCCCAACCTGACCATTGTGCCCAAACTGTTTTGGTCATGGAACTCCATGGTGACCTGTTTATCAATCTAGGGGGCATTACACATTATAGTGTGTATATTAAACTGTATAATCTAATTTAGTGTTAGTAACTGCACAGTGTGTTGTACCCACCGAGCTGCTTGTATGCTTTCTACCCAGAGGAAAGCTCATCATTGTAGGTGATTGGAGTTGGGTTGATTTACGTATGTCATGTGATTATAATTCTGTTCTTCTCCTTATTTTATAATGTTTGGTTTAGGTATCATACTTTGAAATCTATTTGGACAAGATAAGGGACCTATTGGATGGTGAGTTTTTCCTTTTTAGCCTAACCCCTGTGTGATTAATGTGTATGCTTTAATTTAGTATGCACTGCCCTTTATTGATATTAGTTTTTTGAATTATCGCTTCATAAGAAAAAAAAATCAGTAAAAGTGGAAGCACTGGTTTTAGCCTTCTTGGTCGTCTTTCTTCTCTGCTGGCTCTTTGGTAGCCCTATGTACTGTAGGTGTGTTTAGATTTTGGGGGTGAGGGGGAAGGGATTGACCAAGAGCTGTCCTTATTTTAATGCTTTAATTATACTTCGCGCAGTCAGCAGCCTGACTTCATTACATTAGAGATGTTGCACAACTGGAACATATGTGCTAATATCTTGCAATTAAAATACTTAAATAGAAGCCTTTTGACAGCAACTCTTTGATGAATTGTAAGGGAATAAATTAACTCATTGTAGGTAAACGTACATGTTTTATTTGGTAACATCCTTAGTTAATGGAGCCCTTGATGTCATTGCACTGTACCAAATAAGACATTATTTCTACTTTAACACAGTGGTTCCCTTACTCCTGTCATTATTAATCAGTGCCTGCCAGTGTTAGAGCACATCAAAGCAGTTACATTCCATTTTTTTTGTACCAAAAGTCTGTCTGACTGCATTTGGCCCTCAGTTATATTTGGCTCTAGGTTGTGAGCTTGAATTGAATTAAAGCATTGGTATATTATGTTCTATATTTTTGTCACAATTATTTATAATCCTTCTATTTTGTAGTAATGCAATCATGTCCTACTGTATTTGTTTCCTATTCTCCTCAACTAATTATATTTTATCTGCCATGTGTCCTATGTGCTCCCAGCACTTCTGTCATATTAGTATGAAGCTACCAGTTTTGCACTAGAGGTGCAAAGCTGGTATTATAGTAAGTTAAAAGAACAGTAACACCAAAAAAAATCTAACTGTTTGAAAATATAATGTGCTTTCTCCCTGCACTGGTAAAACTGATGTGTTTGCCTCAGTCATATACTACTATAGTTTAGGTAAACAAGCTGCTGTGTAGCCACGGGGGCAGCCGTTTAGTCTGAAAAAGGGAGAAAAGGCACAGGTTACATAGTGGATAACAGAAAAGTTCTGTAGAATACAATAGGATTCTATCTGCCTGTGCCTTTTCTCCTTTTTTCAGACTGAATGGCTGCCCCCGTGGCTACACAGCAGTTTGTTTATATAAACTATAGTAGTATTACTGAAGCAAACAAACCAGTTTTACCAGTGCAGGAAGTTAGTACATTATATTTTCATTACTTTAATATACTTTTATTTTTTGGTGTTACTGTTCCTTTAATAAGGCCTTTACTTGCTGATCTGGTTGGTGCAGCTATGCCAATCGCAGGACTTCCAGGTTTGGCCTTACTTGCTGTGGCAAGTATTTCATGCTGCTGGAAACTGTTTCCCCTGAGTGTTCCGGCAACTTTTTTAGTTACAGGTATGGGATCCGTTATCCCAGAAACCCATTATTCAGAAAGCTTTGAATTACGGGAAGGCCATCTTTCATAGACTCCATTTTAATGTAATAATTAAAATTTTTAAAACATGTTCTTTTTCGCTGTAATAATAAAACAGAACGTAAGTAAGGACGACTTTATTACACTTAAAGGAAAACTATGCCCCCCAAACAATGTAAGTCTCTAAAAATATATTGAATCATTTTTATTGAATATATTGAATATTGAATAAAGCTCATATGTAAAACCCTGCTTCATCTAAATAAATAATTGTCATATCAAATAAAATTTTTTTTAGTATTCTGTGCCATTGGGTAATCCTAAATAGAAATTTGCCATTTTATGAATTATGGGCCGCTCCCTGGGATCATAGGATTCACAATGCACACAAACAAGCCAAGGCACACATACATGCTAGGCCCCATCAGCCAATTAATGGGCAGAGTTCTGCTATTTACTCCCACACTACTTCCTGTTACAGTCAGAGCTGCATTATTTCCTGTCAGCTGATCTCTGAGGGAGCACACAGCCCATCAATAAACGGTGACTCAAGGGAACAAGATGTAAAAGGGCAATATTTACTGATATATATATTCCAGTTTGGTGAGATTCTTTAATACGTCACCTAACATAATATAAACTATCTGTTGGTTAAGTACTCATTCTAGCGGTATAGTTTTCCTTTAAAGTATGGCGATCCAGATTACAGAAAGATCCCTTATCCAGAAAACCCCATGTCTCAAGCATTCTGGATAACAGGTCCCTTACTTGTACCAAATGCTCAACCCATTGTGCCTCCACCCCCCTAAGCTGCTACCCTGCTGTCATAAGTTTTTCTGTGCTCCGCCTGTCTTTCAGTATTGACTCACTTCAGCTTTCCCACAGTTCTCTAGCTCCCCCTGCATGATAAAATCAAGCATTGATAGGTGTATAGATAAGCCCAGTTTTGCTGTAATTCTAGTTTCCTAGGGGAATCGGCATTATAATTTGTAAGAACAATATTCTGAACAACAATCCTCTGCATAATAGAGATTTGTAATTACATATTTACATATAGGCATTATGCTTCATTTCTGGAACATTCATTTTCTGGTCTAAGGTATGTCAGACCTAATTCACCCACTCTAATCTGGGGACACACCTGTAACATGTAACCGATACAGTAACCACGCATGTTTTAAAATTACTGTTTCTACATTATTTTTTTTCTGTACTTCTTTTAGTTTCGAAGACAAACCTTTCTGTTCATGAAGACAAAAACAGAGTTCCATATGTCAAGGTGAGTACTGGGATATGTGGCTCCCTTGCATTTGTTACCTGCCCACCCCCAGAATTTATACACCAATGGTATTACATCTACATTAAAGACGGCACTCATTCTACTCAGAAATGTAAAATTACAGTTATATTTTCTCATTATTGTATCACAGGGTTGTACAGAACGCTTTGTATGTAGTCCTGATGAAGTCATGGATACAATAGATGAAGGGAAATCTAACAGACATGTAGCTGTGACAAGTAAGTCTCTCATAAATAATGCAACAGGACATCATCGTTTTGCTGAATCAGGATATTTGCAGCTTTTACTGTGTTCCATTGTTTACTCTAAGATTGCTATGCTTGGTGCACAGTGGTAGCAATAATTTTTGTAAAAGAAATGTCACCTTTGTTGTGACATGTAGCAGTGACCTTTCGGCTCTGCTTGTGCCATACCTGACTTGTCAGCTTGTGGCATTTCTCCGGCGTGTGGAAATAAGCTTCTCTTTAACCTCCTGCAAGTGGGAGTGAAAGCATTACTGTTACAGTGCTGATCTCTGCAAAGACTAGAGGATGAGGAGCCTGCTACATAGGAATTTATACAAATTGCGTCATTTTTGGAGACGAGCATTTCAACGTAAAACCAGCAAAATTAGTCATGGGTGCATACTACGTAGTGCCAGCCAACACTCCCACATACTTTTTAAAACACTGATCTTTAGTGCTACATAGTTTTATCCTTTTTAAAGGCCAAGCCAATTTAGCCCACAGGACTTAAGGTACAGATAGAGTTCTGACATACATGTATTGTGTTTTTACTGGAAACCAATAGATCAATATTCTATAATATATGTGTGTGCCACCCCTTTATGTGTTAGCATTTGCCACAAACATTCGAAAAATCCTTGCAATTTAATTTTGCAGATATGAATGAGCACAGCTCTCGAAGTCACAGCATTTTTTTAATCAACGTCAAACAAGAAAACACTCAGACAGAACAGAAGCTAAGTGGCAAGCTTTACCTGGTTGATTTGGCAGGTAGTGAAAAGGTAAAAATATTCCATGTTATTTCTTTTATAAACTGCTCATCTATTAATAGCGATTAACTTTTTTAACCTTAAATACGCTTTAATTGTTTGTCTTAAAATATCATAAAGGTATTTAGCATAGTACTGAGGACTGGTTTGGCTTCAGTAGCAGCACTGTGCACTAAAACCAGTCCTAAATCTGAACTTAATGGGAATTGCATGCTGGGAAGAAGGATTCTGATTTTCCAAGCTGAAAAATACATTAACACCAAAACTACGGTTTAAAGTTTTACTGCTTGGTAAATCCTGACTCTGGTTTATAAATCAGCACCTGTGTGCTTACATTGTCTGAGCAGCGGCAGTAAAAAGGCCAGAAAGCCTTGCGTTGCAGTTCGTTTTTGTTTGTGCATTTCCTGCTTTTTGGTTGAGTGTTAATGATTTTAAATCTGTGCAAACTGTTGTAGGTGAGCAAAACTGGAGCTGAAGGAGCTGTGTTGGATGAGGCTAAAAACATCAACAAATCATTGTCCTCTCTTGGCAATGTCATTTCTGCTTTGGCTGAAGGCAGTGTAAGTTTGAAGATGCACAATCTCCCTTTTTTTTTATACAAATATAAATGTTAGCTACCTAAAATGAGAGGATACCTGTTTAAAAGAACCATGCTGTCCATGAGCTTTGACACATGATATGCTCTTCATAAGCCTATCAAACAGAATATACATTTGCTGTTCTTTTTGCAGGTATATATTCCATATCGTGACAGCAAAATGACCAGAATTCTCCAGGATTCCTTGGGAGGAAACTGTAGAACCACTATTGTGATTTGCTGCTCACCATCAGCTTACAATGAGGCAGAATCAAAATCTACACTTCTCTTTGGGCAAAGGTATGTGGCCCTGATGCAGAGCAGCTGTCTTACATTTAAGGCCTTTAACAGTATTTTTAATGTTGTATTTACCACCTAAAGCCCCCTTCCATACTTTTAACTACTGAACTAAGTACTATATCTTGTGTGTTATTTTTTATTTTATAGCCTTGATGTTGCTTCTGTCTGTATTGTGTCTGCATGTGAACTTATGCAAGAATATTTTATTTTTCTTAGAGCCAAGACCATTAAGAATACGGTATGTGTAAATGTAGAGCTTACTGCCGAACAATGGAAAAAGAAATATGAAAAAGAGAAGGAAAAAACCAAGAGTTTGCGCAGTACTGTTCAGTGGCTTGAAAATGAACTTAACAGATGGCGCAAGGGTGAGGGCAAAACACAAGTTTTAATATTTAATTGATCCCTTCTTTTCACTTGTGCTGCAGCCCTTATATTAGATTTATATATTGTAGAGTAGTATCTCCCATTTGCTCTCCAGCTCTTTTTGACCTGGAGAGCTACAGATTGCAGATGACTTGACCTATTTTGTTTATCTGTTCAAATGCTTTGTTCAAGAACATGTTGTCTAATGTTTGTAAAACCTGTTACTTGGCAGCTTGTCGATTGGTTAGGCTGTCCTCCAATCAGCAGGATGTAAAATGTATGAGTTTGGAGAAGTCTGTTTTTAAAGACCAATTCCTAATATAAACTGCCTCTTAAATATGTTTATTCTTGTATGCAGGAGAGACTGTCCCAATTGAAGAACAATATGATAAGGAGAAAGCCAACATGGATGCCTTCGTTGTGGATAACTTTGTCAATAATGAAAAGCCAGCAGTCACACTTGCTGCAAATTTTACAGATGCAGAGAGAAGGAAATGTGAGGAAGAAGTTACTAAACTATATAAGCAACTTGATGACAAGGTAAGCTCTGGGGTATTCGCAGGGTTGGTAGAAATAAAAGATATGCTTGGAATTGGTGCTACAAAGGAAGAGAAAGGTGTAATGCCTATTTCCATACACAAGAAGTGTTTTATCTTTCAGGCTTACTATTTCATGTCTTACTATTAAGTGTCATTTATTTTTGTTTTATTTTAACTAGTTATTTCTAATTTTAGGATGAAGAGATTAATCAACAAAGCCAGCTTGTAGAAAAACTCAAGCAGCAAATGTTGGATCAAGAAGAGGTAGGCAAGCATGTGAAAGCATTAAAAGGACAGAAAATTCTAAAATTGTATTGTTAAAGGGGTTGTTCATCTCTAGGTCAACTTTTACTATGTTATAGAATGGCAATAGCAAACTTTTAATTTTGTTTTCATTTTTTTTTTATATAGTTTTTGAATCATTTGCCCTCCCTATTATGACTCTTTCCAGCTTTCAAATGGGGGTGACTGACCCCAGCAGCCAAAAAAAAACTTCCCCTGGGAGGCTACAATTTTACTGTCATTGTTCCTTTTAATTACTTGTCTTTTTATTTAGGCTCTCCTCTTTTTTCCTCTCTTTCAAACCACTGCCTGTTTGCTAGGTTAAATTGCACCCCAGCAACCAGATAGCTGCTGAAATTCCAAACTGGAAAGCTGCGGAACAAAAAACTAAATAGAAAAAAAAGACAAATAAAAACTACCTTTGCAAGATGGCCTTGCACTTTTGACAGGCTGTTGGGAGGCAACACGTGTCACTAAGCTGACAAATCAGTCTAGAGGGCCAAATCAGTAGCTTACATCAGACTGTATGGCCAGATTTAGTTTAGCATAAACTGTGTCTGACCTGTGGCTTAATTCTGTTACAATGCTATGTAGACCACTTAAAGCTGCCTGTGTTTATTGTAATAAGACAAAAGAATATTGTTTTTTTCCTGACCCACTGATAAAACTCTTTTGTAAACCAACCATTACATCTTAGAAGTGGTCTGTTTGCTTCCTTTCTCTGTTTAGCTATTGGCGTCTACAAGAAGAGATCAGGATAATATGCAGGCAGAGTTAAACCGGCTCCAGGCTGAAAATGATGCCTCAAAGGAAGAAGTGAAAGAAGTGCTGCAGGCTCTAGAGGAACTTGCCGTCAACTACGATCAGAAGTCTCAAGAAGTAGAAGATAAATCTAAGGAATATGACATTTTAAGCGAGGAACTTAATCAAAAATCGGTAAGAGACTTCAGCACTGCAGATTCTGTTGTAGCATTTGTATTAGTGTGTTTAGGTAGGTCAGGGTTTAACCAGAACCATCCTGGGTTCTGTCACAATTAATATTCTCAGTAGTTTGTAAACTGGAGGGATAGCAATATTTTACCAGCTAACCAACAGATACCTATTGTGTTTTGCAGTTAATACATTTTTTGTTTTCTCTTTGCTTGTAGGTCATTTTGTCCAGTATAGACTCAGAATTACAGAAACTAAAGGAAATGACCAACCATCAAAAGAAAAGAGCAACAGAGATGATGACCTCCTTATTGAAAGATTTAGCAGAGATTGGTATTGCAGTAGGAGGCAACGATGGTAAGGTAGGTTGGCATGTTGGGGCTGGGCCAACAACCAGTGATTTCTTTCCGTGTCTACTGTGATAAAGTGAAGTAAGTGAATGACTCTGCACACATTATTTTTTGATCCAGTGTGCTAAACTATTTCTCTACTTAACTTTAATAACATGCACCTGCTTGCGAAGTACTCTTCACTATGAAAACTAAAGATAACACCCTTGGAGTGCAAAACTACTTCATATGATTTCTAAAGGGCATCATTTTTCCTTGTCTTCTGGTCTAGTCCAGAGTTCTCCTAATTACCATGTATATGGTATAAAAATGTTTTTATTTTCTACATTTTACTTTGAAGTGCAGATATGCAAATCTTTCTGATAGCATAGTTACTTGTGGCACTTAATGATACTTTTACAGGCTTCATATTGCAAGCACCACACTCAACTTTTCTTTTTCCCTGTCAGCAACCTGAAGTAAGTGGCATGATTGATGAAGAGTTTACTGTCGCAAGATTGTACATTAGTAAAATGAAGTCTGAAGTCAAGACTATGGTAAAACGATGCAAACAGCTGGAAGGCACACAGAGTGAGAGTAACAAGAAGATGGAGGAGAATGAGAAGGAGTTAGCTGCATGTCAGCTGCGCATCTCACAGGTGACTAAAGCAATATCCTTGCAGTAAACTGTTCTGAAAAGGTTCCTTAATGCTGGTCTGATATTAAAACATTTAATGTGTTTCCCAAAAGCATGAAGCAAAGATTAAATCCCTGACAGAATATGTCCAGAATGTGGAACAGAAGAAGAGGCATTTGGAGGAGTCTGTGGATTCTCTTAATGAAGAGCTTGTAAAGCTGCGAGCACAAGGTAAAAAGGCTTGAAGCCCTCACCTTACATTTGGGGAAAATAAGGAGAATATATTGTTAGTGGTAAACTTTGGAATCCTACAGTGAGCTACTATTTGAAGCTTCTGCTAAACGGAATATAAAGCTTAGCATCTTAGCTGAGGGTTAAATGCTGTTTGATGGGGAGACACACAACAAACACAAATCAAGATTCAAATATTAATATGAGTTTTGATTGTCACTGCTTATTTTGGATAGCAAACCATTACTACCTACTGCAGAGTGCTTCACCTTCAATAGGAATAGGAAGTGCCATGAGTCAACAAACATCTGCAGTTATACTCAAAAAAAAATATCCCAGCCTTAATTGTCTACTCGTGATGTGTGCTAAAATTGTTGATGTTACTGGTCCTTTACAAGCAACGTGCAGTTCTTTTAGTTGTCAGACTGTTTCCCATTCACCTGGAAGTTTCAATGCTAACTCTGCATGGCAAATAAATGGGGCAGTGGCTATGGGAAATCTTTTAATAAATGCTTGTCTTATAGGTACTTAAACAAAAACAACAAAAAACCTTGAATTTCCAAACTGTTGAGGGCTTGGGATTATATTTTCACCTCTGTTGATGTTTTAGAAACCATGGCCTGTCAATTACCCTTTACTTAAGCTTCCATCTGCTTTTATATCTTACAGAAAAAGTGCATGAGATGGAAAAAGAGCATCTTAATAAAGTTCAGACTGCAACTGAAGTGAAGGTATGTTTTCATTTATGTCTATAATGCTGTGTCTTTTGAAAGTGTCCTTCACGCAAAAAAACATTTTTTTTTGTTTGTTTGCATTATAATATGTATATAAAATGTAATTCTAATCAACTTTTCAAATTCCTGAATATATTATTTAGTTAAAATTGCAGTTAAAAAGAAGTATCTGTCTTTCCCCTTTTTGTTCTTTTTGTCTGACACTTACAACAATACATCAGGAGTCATTTTTCCTCTTTTTTTTTTTTAATTAGCTGGTTTCTACTACATTTTTCAGGAGTCTGCCAACTGTGCAGAGAATATTTTGTATGGCAACTCAAAACTTACCATTTTAATATATGTTGGAACATCGCTACACTACATCTTATTTTTTCATTTTGCCAAAAACAGTTTTTGGGTGGAGAGCCTCTTAAAGTTGCAAAGTCCGTTCCTCGATTTATCAGACTGTCAAAATAGATGGTCAATTGACTGAGGTTTACCATAGGACTGCTTACAAATGTGTGGACTTGTTTCTGGAAGAGAGAACTTAAAGTGATACTAACACTAAAAAACTACATTTGAAAATACGAATCTACATAAAACATTACCTATAGGTCATATTGATCATTTTTCGCCGATATGGTGGATTTGTAAGTTAATTGAAGTTACTAAACCTACCTGACTTGACTGTCCCTTCTCAGCCTGTTGGTTATAGTTTCTAATGCTAACAGACTTCTGCACAAATATGGCAGCCCCCTCATACAAGAACATGGGGGATATTATAGGGAACATAGAAGCACCTGGCAAATATTTTTATGGCAAAAAGTTTTTTTGAGGTGTCAGTATCTCTTTAAAACTATTCCTTGTTTTGTAGCATGCAGTGGAAGAACAGATTCAGAGTCACCGGGAAACCCACCAGAAGCAACTAAGTGCTCTCAGGGATGAGATTGAAACCAAGGAAAAAGTTATTACAGAGCTACAAGAGTGAGTATTGTACATAACAATCAGTGTTTATTACCATACAGCAGTGATCCCGAGCTAGTGGTTTGTGAGCAACATGTTTCTCCCCAACCCCTTGGATGTTGCTCCCAGTGACCACAATACAGGGGCTTATTTTTAATTTTTTTTTACTGCCAAACAGAGCCTCCTGTAGGCTGCAAGTCCACGTAGGGGCTACCAAATAGCCAATAACAGTCTTTTTTTTTTTTTTTTTTTTTTGTCCCAAAAAAACGACCTCCCATCCGGGGCTTTTTCATGCTTGTATTGCTCTCCAACTTTTTTTTTACGTTTTCATGTTGCTCATGGGTAAAAAAATGAATTCTAAGAATTTTAGCACTGAGGTTTTCTGCATCCTGCGCACAGTGTAAGAATACAGGATCTAGTAATGTCAATTCATCTGCATTTTCAAAAGTCATCCTAATCTCCACCTTACCCATTCACCCAAATTTTAACTAACATTCACTATTGAAATACATTAAAGTCACCCCCCAATCCTCAGAGCACTGTTGGGGTTATAGCCTGGGTGGCATGGCTGGGAGGTGGAACAGGTGTGGCCAGAACACACAAGGATTTGAAGAGAACCAAGTTGGCATCTGATGTATTTAGCTAAATTCTAATACATAAGTGAGTGTTATGTATTGGTTGCGTTCTTTGGCAAGGGAACAAAAGCATTGGACTTTCTGGGATATCCATAATTTACTGGGATTGACGTTTTACCAGTATATGGCTTTAACCCTGCAAATAACCTGCCTAACTGTTTTTTTTTGTTTTTTGTAGCCAAAATCAGAAGATGGTGCTTGAACAAGAACGGCTAAGGGTAGAACATGAAAAGCTGAAATATGCTGATCAGGAAAAAAGCAAAAAACTACATGAGCTCACGTAAGTTGATCGGAGTGATTATATGCAGCCCAATGCATTTCAGGAATTAAATCTTGGGTTAGCAAATATTAAACTACTTCTATTCTTTTGTTGCAATGTGTTGCCATTACATTTACAGTTACATGTTAATTCTAAAGCCCTGCTTTGTGGCATTTTTCGAAACGTGTGTGTTACTTGGTAGGCAGCAGGAGAAGGTTAGGAAATCTTATAGTCTTATGAATCAATTATCTCTTTATAAACATAGGCAAAAGTCCAGATTATTTGAGAGTGTGTATATACATATAAATGAAAAAAGTTTAAGATCATTTATATTTTAGAGAGAAGTATGCTTTCTGTTGCTATGTAAACAAGAAGATGGTGCCAATAGTAGCAGTGGGATAATAGCCTCTGGGAAGGGACTGTGGCTGTGGGATAGCAGGTATAGTAGGGAGAGATGGTGCCTATAGTAGCAGTGGGGGGATAATAGCCTCTGGGAAGGGACTGGGGCTGTGGGATAGCAGGTATAGTAGGGAGAGATGGTGCCTATAGTAGCAGTGGGGAGATAATAGCCTCTGGGAAGGGACTGTGGCTGTGGGATAGCAGGTATAGTAGGGAGAGATGGTGCCTATAGTAGCAGTGGGGGGATAATAGCCTCTGGGAAGGGACTGGGGCTGTGGGATAGCAGGTATAGTAGGGAGAGATGGTGCCTATAGTAGCAGTGGGATAATAGCCTCTGGGAAGGGACTGTGGCTGTGGGATAGCAGGTATAGTAGGGAGAGATGGTGCCTGTAGTAGCAGTGGGGGGGGGATAATAGCCTCTGGGAAGGGACTGGGGCTGTGGGATAGCAGGTATAGCAGGGAGAGATGGTGCCTATAGTAGCAGTGGGGGGGGGATAATAGCCTCTGGGAAGGGACTGTGGCTGTGGGATAGCAGGTATAGTAGGGAGAGATGGTGCCTATAGTAGCAGTGGGATAATAGCCTCTGGGAAGGGACTGGGGCTGTGGGATAGCAGGTATAGTAGGGAGAGATGGTGCCTATAGTAGCAGTGGGGGTATAATAGCCTCTGGGAAGGGACTGTGGCTGTGAGATAGCAGGTATAGTAGGGAGAGATGGTGCCTATAGTAGCAGTGGGGGGATAATAGCCTCTGGGAAGGGACTGTGGCTGTGGGATAGCGGGTATAGTAGGGAGAGATGGTGCTTATAGTAGCAGTGGGGGGATAATAGCCTCTGGGAAGGGACTGTGGCTGTTGGATAGCAGGTATAGTAGGGAGAGATGGTGCCTGTAGTAGCAGTGGGACAATAGGCCCAATATTCCAAGATGCTATCTGTCATTTTTGAAACTGCATTAAGATTCTTTATTTTTTTGCAGTGTAATGCAGGATAGAAGAGAGCAAGCAAGGCAGGATCTGAAGGGATTGGAAGAGACAGTGGTAAGTGAAACAAGCAAAGTCTGTTGATTAAGTTGCACTGGCTGCTCATATATTTGGTTTGACTTGACTTCCTTCTAATCACAGGCAAAAGAGCTTCAGACTCTTCATAACCTCAGGAAGCTGTTTGTTCAGGATTTAACTACACGAGTTAAAAAGGTAAGACCAGTCCCATGTCCATTCTAAAGTGTTAAATGCAATATTGTGGCTGTCATACAGACATTTCTCTGTTTTTTTGCAGAGTGCAGAAATGGATTCTGATGACACTGGGGGCAGTGCTGCACAGAAGCAGAAAATTTCTTTTCTTGAGAATAACCTTGAACAACTCACTAAGGTGCACAAACAGGTATGAAAATAAGCGGCATTAAGTAAAATGTATGTAATATCCGTACAAGTCATTACTCTTCCCTTCAGAAACATAAGAATATTTAATGGACTTTCTCATCCCCTGTATAGCTGGTACGTGATAATGCAGACTTGCGGTGTGAGCTTCCAAAGCTGGAAAAGCGACTTAGGGCTACTGCTGAGAGAGTTAAAGCTCTGGAATCTGCACTGAAGGAAGCCAAAGAAAATGCATCACGTGATCGTAAGCGCTATCAGCAAGAGGTGGATCGCATAAAAGAAGCCGTGAGGTCTAAGAACATGGCTAGAAGAGGCCATTCTGCACAGATTGGTAAATACAGCTGCTAATCTTTCTAATATTTTGAGTCAAAGATCTTCAGAAAACTAGGCTTTGGGATAGGTTTGAGAAAATGGTGTAATGAAATTGCTATTGTTAGTAGCTGTTATTAAGACAGAGGTGGCCATTTTGTTTTTGTTTGCACTGAAGCAAAATGCACTGAACCCATCATTTTTGGATTCTGACAAATCTTAATCTGAATCCTAATTTGCACATTCAAATTTCAGGAAAAAAAATGCATCAGTAGACAATAAAATATTCAACCAAATCTTGGATTCTGTGTACCCCAAAACCCTGTAAATGGCACAGACTTTGTTTTACCAGCTTCCTAAATTACATAGTAAGCCTGCTTACCCAGGCTGAAGCGAATGAGAGTTGTAGGGAAGAATTCGTTGCGGTGAAAATTGCCTTTAAAAAGCCTTTAATGCAAGGTTCAAGACCTCAATAACTGCCTTAATGCTCCCTTCCACATCACGGATGGAGCTTTACCCAATTGGTCTCCTGTGTTTCCCCTTTAACATATGGGTTATGATTATAGAATTTGCAATCTAAAGGATTGGTACTGACTGAAAATAAACATTGGTCAGCTGAAAGAATGTGAAAGATGAGCTGCAAGTGTGTGGTTCTTCACTTCCTGCGGTTTGTTTGGGTGGTTGTCTCAAATGGACAGAACAATTCTGTTATCCATTCTTTGGCCTTAGGCTGATGTCCCATGGAGAGATTTAGATGCCTGCAATAGATCTCTGCAGGCAACTTAAGAAAGCCGAAATGATGCGTAGACCTTTCCAACGACGACTCGTTTTTTTGTAGGTGCAAATGCAGAGACTTACCGTGGGCAACTAAATCTCTCCTTGGGACATCAGTCTTAAGGCCGATTGGTTAGGTTCCCTGTGTATGGGCCCATGAATGGCCACCTAACTGTATTCTTCTACTTTTTATCTCGTCCCTCTATTCTTTCATTTCTCTCTTCTGATAAATCTTATACCTTTTCTCTTCTTTCCCTCTGACCGTCTCCAGTGCTTTTTATATCCTTTTCCCATTTTGGGTAACTTAAACTGCAACTTTGACTTTTTTTGTCTTTTTAAAAAGGACATCCATCATTATAACCTTGACTTTTTTTGTCTTTAAATTAATCTTCCATTTAAGATACTTATTATGTATTTATTAACAGCTAAGCCTATTCGTCCTGGGCAGCACCCTGCTGCTTCCCCAACCCATCCAAATGCAATTCGTGGAGGTAGCGTGTTTCCCCAGAATGCTCAGCCAGTGGCTGTCCGTGGAGGCGTGGCTAAACAAGACAAAGTGTAAGCTTTTATTATTTGTATATGGAACACATTCCTTTTTTCATGTTGCATGTTGTTCAGTTAGTGTTTAATGTTCTTATAAGTGCAGTTCCATAGATACAGAAGTAGTAGTTACATGCTACATACACTGCACCATTGCTGGCTTAGAAAAAGGAAACCAACCCAGAAAAATGATCGATCTGCCTTTGCATCCCTACAGAGACAATACTTGTGTATAGTGTACATGTGCATTTGGACTTGACTCATTGTTCTTTTCTTCTCCTCCTTTCAGCTGCTGAGAGGCTATCGGAGCACAGGAGTCGGAGAATCGTGCAGTGACGTTGAGAAACGCACTTATCTCTATGGGATTGTAGGATTGTTTTTGAAATTGTAATTTATCTGACCTGTACAGCTCTCCTTTTCCCTCTCCTCAGTGTCTGGCAAATTCTAACTGATTTGCGGCAAAAAAACTAGAGTGCAATTTCGTTGTCCTCGCTTTACAACATGTAATTTACTATGTAGCGCCATCCATTGCACAGTTTGTTATCCATGTCTTAAAAATGTAGTCTGCACTGTGCCAAGTTGGAACATAAGTTACCGGTTAGATAGACCCTTGTTATATTGTGTCAGCTCTTCTTCTCTCCGGGGGACATGGAACAAACGTTAAGCATTTAAACCTCTTCCGGGCTAAGCATTTGAAATGCATCCCTGTTTACCGTCTCACTATATTACAGCAGTGCTGACAACTCCTGAAGTGACTTCATTTAATGCTACAATAAAGCAACTGTAGGTTTTACACTTTGCGACAGTGTCTAGATACTAATGTGTATACTCGCTGCAGGGCTCGGGAAGTAATATACCTTTCGGAATAAGACCAGGTTTCCGTGTAATCAAGGCTGCTGTTTTATCTGGCGGGGCACAACACAGCTGCCCCGGGGGTTGTTGGATTAAATAATGTATAGTAACAAAATACTGGAGTAAACTTTTTATATACAAGCGAATGGGATATTCATTTAGCATTTGTCCTATTGCATCACATCCTGATGGTATGACAACATTTTGCTTCGTTCTAATGTTTGGTTTTTGATCTTTGTTACATAAAGGATCACGGTTTCCTACTCTGGCGTAACACGGAGCTTGAATGGCTTCACTTTTCTACGTTGTCGGTTATTTTGCCACTTCTGTCCGTTTTCGGTGTAAAATATACATTCCCGATGATCTTAGTTGGAAGGAACGCCTGGTCTCTGTGCACATTGGAAGGCATTAATGGATTTTGCCGTTGTGTGCCCTGCAACAAGATACTTATGCTTGAGCATGGCAATGGGCTTCCCAATTGGTAAAAGGCTACTAGCATTGGCAGATATGCATATACGTATGTGTTCTTAGGGCTATAGTAATTATGGTGTTTTGACAGTGGCAGGGATAAAGACGTAGCACTTGAATGATGAATGTGGGCGCATTGTTTCCCCAAGAGAGTAGCAAATCTATCAAAACACCACATGTGCCAGTAGCCTTAGCCTGTGCTTGTAACAAGCCCGAAATAACCAGTACGCCATTTAACATGCAGTTCTACTGCTGACAAGGTGGAGTTTGGAGGGGACAGAGTAGAGCCCTAATGATGCTCAAATGATGACTGCACATCCATTGGATGAGAAATACAGATGCAAAACAGGATTTCTGCACCAAATAAAGCTTATTTTTTAATGGATAGTTGACAGAGGAGAGTATTTGAATGTATATGAAGCCTTTTAGCAGTACTTGATTTAACCACTCATCTAGATCTTTTCCTTTTTCTTATACATAACCCTGGTTTCAATACTGTAGGCCTTGCTGGCTGGGAGCTTTCCTTATTATTGTTGCGTTTACCCCTTTTGCCATGTATTTGCACTTTTACCGGCTCCCAACTGGTTTGTCTCCACAAGTACACAGATGTTAGTGGTCACCTTCCCTGTATAAGGAAACTGTAATATTTGAAAATACCTTGAATGCGGTTGAGACGCTTGAAATCTGTTATCCCAGAGGCAGGTTGCTATGTGTTGGGCATCCTTCGATTGCGTTGCTATGGAAAGTAGTAGGTTTGGCACCAAAGAGGAACCTGAAGTCTGGAATAAAGCATGATAGTTATTGTTGCCTTTGCTTGCTGTGGGGTATTTTACTCATGGTTGGGGGTAATGTTGGTGGCAGGACATTAGTATGTTATGAATGGAGAATGTTAGTGTGTTAGTCAAGATGGCTTAGGTAGGAGGGACCCTTTAACTTCTTGTTCATGCTATACACATGCCAAACAATAGAATCATAAACACTCCATGAATGAAACTCACAGATGTACACTGATTCCTCCCCATTTGCCATTGTGAAGGTCCTAGAACCCATTGCGGTGCAATGAAGTAGACCAGATGGTGCGGTTCCGGGACCTCAGGCAAAGCTGCTCGTGCAGTTCATGGTGAAGGCAGTGCACTTGTATTGAACACTAATTTTTCCTTTTATCCGCTGTGTGCCGGTCCAGCTGCTTGTCTCAGGGGACAGTGTTGATCAGTTATAGATATATATCCCATTGTACATTACCATTCAGTTGTGTGCCTACATTGCTCTCTCGTTTGATTTCCTTTGTATGATATCAGACTTGCTAATAAATTAAAATCTGTAACTTTTGCCATTAATGGTTAAATAAACATTAGCCTCAAACCTAAGATACGGAATATTTTCTGTACTCTGCCTCTCTTCTTTACAGTCTCTTGCCCATTTATTCTATGTTATTGCTTGTATGGGTTTCTCTTTTCTGTTTAGGTTTTCTATTACATACTGTTTTACTCATTGTCTCTTCCTTATTTTCTTTCTTTTTTTGTCCCTACAACACCAATTTGGGGTAAAAAGTAAATATTTATGCAGTATAAACAACTAAATTATTTGCCTAATTTAAAGAAACGCTGACTGCTTGTTCGTTCTTTCTAACGGGTTATGCCTCAGCAGATCACAGTCTGCCTGCCTTCCACTTTGGATCCAATACATTCAGAGTGAAAACTGGACAGAGGAAATGCCATTTACTTCAAACTCTCTGCATGCTGTAAATGTATTTGTGTTTAAAATAAAGATGTCAAAGTCAAGTGGCCATTTTTAAATTTTGTTCTTACCTACATGCCCTTCACATGCTAAAATATAAGAAAGTTCTGTCATTGCTTTTAAAGGGGAAGTTTAACTTTATATTAATGTAAGCCCTCAATGCTTTTCTAAACATTTCTGCAATTTACATCGTTTTCTAGTTTACATGATATAAGATTTTAATACAATGCATTGATCTTTAATTACTGAGAAGAGGAACGTCTTGCGATGTTGCTCTGCTTAGAACTGACCAGAGAAACCTTAATGACTTCCCTGCTCCCTCACTTCATTTTCTGAGCAGAGCAGCATCACAAAACTTCTCACTAATTTAATGTGATACATTTCTGTACCCAGCTATGCCTTCTCAGGCACCATTATTTATTATCATGTATTCAGTGCTGACATATTGCTTTATAGACATCATTCATATTACTCCTTTTCCCAGTATTTTATTATTCCATAATAGATAAAGGGGGAGTTCACCTTTCTGTCTCTGTTGCCAAAATACTTATGTTTTTCCCTTTGAATGTCTGCAAAACCAGTCATGTTAATATGGGTGCCTGTAGTTTTGAACACAATTGTATTTCGGTTATGCAGTAATAAGTTGCCCAGGTGCAGTAACACATAGCAACCAATTAGCAGGTAGTACTTACTGGTCACCTGTCTACAAGTAAACGTCCTATTGGTTGCTGTTGCGGTTACTGCTTCTGGGAAAATGTAGTGTCTTCAATTAGATATGGGGGATAGTGTCTTATAAATACTTTTAAAGTGTATGTGTGTGTGTGTATATATATATATATATACACACACACACGGTAGCATTTTACATGTCAGGTGAGAGGCAACAGAAAGGCAAGTAGGGCAGAATTCACTAATTTATGACAAATTACATTTTTTGCCCAGGAATCTATTTTCTACATTAGTCCAATATACTGATCTGATGTGCCATTTTGGTGGTTTCCATTGGCTGTAATAGGAAATGCTATGCTCCTGCCCCCCTACAGATACTGAACCTGCTGCTGCTGTATGTCCCCGGTGTAACCCCCCCTCAGATTTGCCTTGTTTCTGTACCACTGGGGAAGCTTCTGTATGAAAGCTGTAAGACTTGCCTAAAAAGGAGGCGCAGGGAATCTATTAAGTCTTCTTTATGAAATGAATGCCTGGCAGCCTATGTCCCGTGCCGAGCTTGTTGCGCCACTTTCCATTCGCACATTTTGTTTGTGACTCATAAATTCTTGACAAAAGCCTCATACACAATATTTGCCAGCAGCTGAGAAAATCTGCTCTAGAATTCCCCTGTGCTCTTTCCAGGCCCCTGAGTCTAGAATAGGAAGGGAGTGTAGGAAGCCCTCGCTTATCTGTTCCATGACAGGCTGCAAGCATGCCCAAACCCAGCTTGCCTTTCAGCTGCTCACGGGGTCGGACTGGGGGGTTCAGGGCCCACTGGGGCTGCCTCAGGGCCCTTCACCCCCCCCCCCCCCGCAGGTCTACGGGTGGTGGCCTTCCTGTAATTAGGAACTTTCTGGATAAGGTGTTTCCTGATAACTGATCCTATACCTTGTAGCTCATATGTTTCACAGATAACATATCATTCCATGGTACCATGCTTAGATTCAAAGCAGCCAGTTCCAGGGGCTGCAAAGCAACTTAAATAAAATCAGTGACCCCCATCCAGGTCTCACTGTAGGGATAGTCTTCTTTAAAGGCATCTTTTTTCCCCAAACAGATTTGCTTTACCAGAGAGCTCTCATCTTTTCCCAAAAGGATTTTGGCTTGTTCACTCTGATCAGACTTTCTCTGTCAGCAATGAGATCTTCCTGGGTCTCTTACCATAGATCCCCCTTTCGTTGGGTTAGTGCCCATTGGTAGTGCTGTGCCTGAAGGCCACTTTGAATCTGTCTGGCAGCAGTTCTTTCACCACTGAACTGTCCCTCTCTGCAGTCTTTGATCATTATCACTTTCCTCCGCATCCCGGGAGATTGGCTATAGTGCCATGGGCCTTAAATTTCTTTGTAACCATTTGGCATGGTGGGCCCAGGAACATTAAGGCCTCTAGTGATTGGCTTGAGCTTTGAAGTTGTCTGTACTTTCTTACGTTCTGTCTCATGTCCTCAGACAATTCCCTTCTTTCTTCTCTCATGCTGAGTGTGGGGCACCCAGACTGGCTCAGTATGTGCTGCTTATATTGCTGGTGCCTGCAGCTCAGCACTCAATCCCTGGCTAGAAATCCAAATGTTTCTTACAAATTTGAGGTGCCTCTCCGTTTGTCCAGTCCATGTAAGAATTCTGGCAGAATTGGTCCCTATATTCTTGGTTACAATTGTATATTCCAGTGTAACTGTTAAAAAGGGCCACTCGAATGTGGTACCCCCTTTCATTCTAGCTAACTGGCACAATTAGGGCTTATTGTATCCTTAGCTTTCCCATAAGGCCAGGGTGCCAAGCTTGCCAGGGAGCACACATTAACTCACATTACAATGCACCATAATGAGTCCTTTGGCAGAGCAACCAACACTATTGAGGCGCTATAGGTGGGCTATTTTTTTTAGTACCGTACTTGCATTTTTATTGACTCCAGAAACCAAACAGCTATTGCTCTTTGAGTCTGTAGTTTTGTCATTTTTACATTTGTACATTATCATTCAGAAACCAAAAAATAATAAATAAAGACAAAGTGCAATTGTCTCAGAATATCATGGCCTACATTATACTGAAAGGTACAACAGCCCCATTTAATTCTGCTGTTACCTTTAAATTCTACAGCAACTGCCATAATCATCAATGTTACCAAACAACTCTTGATTGCCCCCTTACCTTGGGTGATTAATTACGGTTTGCTGAACTAAATGCCTGTAGGGCTTAATAGGATTAATAGATGATTTGCATATGTTAGCATTAAATTAGCAGCAGCCCTTTGTGGGAATACAGATATTCGGTTTGGCTGCAGTCACTCCTTACATTGCCAGTAGGTGGCAGCATTCTGCCATTTTAGTGCTCAATCTGGAAATAGGGAGTCAGTGATCGGCACTAAATACTGGGATGTGAAATACATTACAAAGGGCGTTGGCACAAAGTAAATGTTGATTTTTGATGTAACCTGCTGCAGACAAACACTGAACACAGACACAAGGCTGAGAAATACAAACCTTATTAATATGCTTGCACCCTGAGTGCTTGGGAACCCTCTCCTGGGCAGACCAAAGGAACATTAAAGAGGTGCATGGGAATTTAGGAATTGGTATATGTCAATGGAACTTGCAGGCTCCCTGGAAATACAGGGAAGCCTTGTGCCACAACTTATTACTGCCAAGTTATTCATTGACTTATACTAATGCTTATATTCCCATGCATCTCTTTAATGTGCCCTTTAATGGAGTCATATGCCATTTACTGAAAAATCAAATAGTCCCATTAATAACATTAATTAGCCAACAATGCAGCCTTTAGGGCTCTGGCACACGAGGAGATTTGTCGCCGGCGATTTTTAAAAGAGCGATTTGGCGACAAGATGCCAATGCCAAATCAATGGAAATCGCCAGCGTCAAAACATACGAGGCTACTTCAAATCGCCTGCTGTTTCAAATTGCACACAGACCCTTTTCTGAGCGACTTGAGTAAACATGTGGGGGGGGTAACTGTTGAGTGGTACCATGTATAGAAGATCGCCTGGAGCTCAACTCGCATGAAATCTCTTCGTGGGTATTGTTGTGGCGACTTGTCGCCAAAGCGCCAGGGGGAAAAAACGCAGGCGACAAATCTCCTCGTGTGCCAGAGCCCTTAGCAGCCCCATATCTATATCCCTGTAGGGATCATGTGGTTTGAACACATTGCAGCCTATACACTTGTGGTGTTTATCTGCCTTTAGATATTGAGTCGTTGTGGCAGGGCCTTTTCTTCTCTCTCTCACTCTTAAGGTGGCCATACACGCACCGATAATATCGTACGAAACCTCATTTTGTACGATATTCGGTGCGTGTATGGTATGTCGGCGAGTCGACCGATATCGCAGAAAGCTTCCATAGAAGGCGCCTGATCAAAATCTCCCTTCAGAGCTGAATCAGCAGAAGGAGGTAGAAATCCTATTGTTTCTACCTCCTTACCTGCCGATTCAGCCCTGAATGGTGTGTGGCACATCTGACGATGTTTCGTGCGACCGATGGTCGCACGAAACATCGTCAGATCGCCACGTGTATGGCCAGCTTTACTGAAATATGCCATGGGCCCTGGGGCTGGATGCATTTCTTGGTTTTATGAGCCCTGTCTGCAAAAGGGATTCACAAACATCTGTGTATGATATTGCCATTCTATTTTAATCTGAGGCTGCTCACCCCCCCCTTAACCAAACATCTAGTATATTTGATAGTCTACCACATATATTTATATATACTATATTAGTTGGTATCACAAGGGTAAGCACCATATGTAGGTGCAAGGGAGAATAGATTGCCCCCCCCCCCCCCCCCCCGGTACTCCCAGGGTGATCACCCAATCTTATCACATGGGCTTATGCTAAGGATCTACATCACCTTTACATCTACATCACCCTGGGAAAGAGACTCCCTACTGTAGGTACTGTCCTCCCTTACTGGCAAAGGCAGAGAGAGGCAGTTTTACCACATCCCCACAGTGGCTTCAAATAAAGGCCAAGAATAATAAAAATAAATAAACCACATGATGTTTCCCAGCCTTGAACAGAAGTACTGGGGTGTGGATGTGCAAAACTTCTCTCTGTACAAGCGTTGCCATTAGCAAGTGTTTATACTAGGTTGGCTTCTCTCTCCAATGCAGAATAAAAGCTAGTGACCCGTGGCAAATCCTTCCTCAGTATAACAGTTTCATGCCATTCCGGGAGGATTTGCTTCAGTGCTATGTGTTTGCCAAGCCGAGAGGCTCCGTGTCTCTGCAGGGCTTCATTTAGAGCGCAGATGGTTTCCCCTGGAACATAAAAGCACATTAAAATAATTTACAGGAGCCTAAAATGTGCATTAAAGTTCCACACACATGGCAGCTTCACCGAGGCTTGGGTTACTGCTGTGCCCCTCTCGCTCTCATTCAGAGCTGTGTTTGGGGGCACGGTGTAAGCTAGGCCTGGACTGGGATCCAAAATAGGACCTGGTGTTTCAAGTACACAGAGGCCCCAACAGCACCCCCCCCAGCCCAATAAATAGTGACAGTGTCTTATAGTGTTTATGGCACCTTACAGCAGCCCCTCTGGCATCTGCAGATTGCCAGCCCAGGCCGGGTATAAGAAGGGGCAACATCTCCTGGGCCCAAGAGCGCAGCAGTTGTACTCATAGGGATGGGATATTGGGCTCTTGTGACTAAGCACCACTAACAGCTGTATCATATTTACACGCGTATGATTGCACACATCACAATCTTTGAGTCATTCGAGGTTTGAGATTTTTTTCATTTAATCTCTGCATACCGAAAGAGTGGTGTCATTGTACTGGCTTTATGCTAACCTTGCTATGGATCCAATAATACAGGCTAATGGGAACTTGCCTATGAGCCAGAACCTCCTGCCAGTGGATCACAACTTCTCATTTGGGCAGCAAAGAAAAGTTAGGAACCTTTAGAATAATCCTAATGGGCATGCTCACCTTCTAGCATGGTATAGATAGCTGTTTATAGTTTAATATGTGTATGTTGTAATACCTGTCTTATAAATGTATAAATTGTGTTTTTATTCATAAAAGCCATATGTGCCTATAGTTTTAGTTTCCCTCTATGTACCCCCATTCTCCACCTGTGTACGAGATGCCTTTCCATAGGCTGAGATCAGTCCCTGTGTGCAGTGTCAGACTGGCCCACCTGGATACCAGGAAAACTCCCAATGTGCCCAGGCGTAAGTGGGCCCTCCTGCTCCTGACCATTTGGCCTGTTTATGTTCATTCCCTATTTCTGAATGGGAAGAAAGAGGAGAACTAGATGGAAGAATAGATGCTAGCATGTAAATAAAAGAGACTAGGTTGGTCAGGAAAGGAGGAAAAATAGTTTGAAAAGCGGGCCTAGGGTCTTGGGTTCCAAGTCCGACACTGCCTGTGTGGCATTAGTCTCAGTGTTAATGCTCATTGGAATGAAATATCTGTCATAAATGTGGCACATCAATAGACTACTAGCTAGTAACCACAGTGTTTTTGCAATGCACCTCTTGACTGGTTTTGCTTGATACATGTACACATAGGCAACCATTTTCCATCGTATGAGGCTGGTCTTGAACGACAAGGTCTCCAAACAAGCTGCCCTGATTTTACTATTTTCGGGGAAATATTACACAGCAGCCCCTGCAGACCTGCTGCCCAGTGGATATGAGTGATAATCATTAGGAGGGCATCATATTGGTTCCATACTTTGACCAAATCATGGCCAATTTGGTTAAGAGTGGCCAAGATAGCAGCAAGTGTCTATTAATGTGCAAATGACAGTAAAAATCCTTATTCAGGCAGGGAAGTAGCAAGAATTGGGCATTTAGGGGGTTTGAGTGACGCTCTGTTAAGTCCAAGACACATTAGACGAAACAAGCATGTTGCAAAAATCCAAAAAGTAGGAAAAAAAAGCTTCAGCAGATTTACTGCAAAACATTTATTGTGAGTGTTACCATTACCCACAATAAATGTTTTGCAGTAAATCTGCTGAAGTTTTTTTTCCTACTTTTTGGATTTTTGCAACATGCTTGTTTCGTCTAATGTGTCTTGGACTTAACAGATACTAATGCGTCACTTTGGATTCATTTTTTTTGGATTTTTGCAGTTGTATTTGGTTGCAGCACAGAGCAACAACTAGGAGCTAAAGCTTTTTTGTAAGTATTTTATACAAAGTTCACCAATAATTTTCTATTTTTGAAACAAGCATGTTTTTTTTTTTGTTAAATTGATCTTTGCCCTCACCTTTGCCATAAACCACGGAAACCATAAAACAATAAAAGTCTTACAAAATAAAAGTCATATAATGGCAACCATTTCTAAGCTAGGGGCATGGCTACTTGAGAAATACTGAAAGTTCCAGCATGGCCATAGGCTAGCTATAACCAAGAACGTTTGCACTAAATGCATAGGAGATGACAAGGTTCTTCTTACTGGATGTTCAATTCAAATATATGGGCTAGTAAAAAAAAATTCATTTAGAGCTTAGAGTAAGCACAGCAGATAGTAAATACACGTTGGCTAGCAAATCCCTATATTTAATTCATATATCCGGAGAGTACTCCATATTAATTATAACTTCATATCCCCATGTGAAAGAGACGGCTGTGCTCAACTCAAAGCAAATCATTTCCCGGGTTGCAGACGGAATGTCAGCTCTCCGTAGGATGAAAAAATAATTAAGGCAAAAAGAACGAAGCCTGGAGGCTATTGTTTTCTCTTGGAGCAAATTATGGGAGAGGAAAATCTGTCTTTGTATGAAAGGACTAGAGAATAGAGACTCATTAGAGGTGCTGTAGGAGCAAAATAAAAACCCAACCATCCACCCCCACAAATTAGCCGGCAACTCTGATTCCATCTTCAAAGAGAGACCTTATTTTATGTTTGGCAAAAACTTTCTCCAGGGGAATAAGTCATTAAAAAGTCTTCAGATCTCGATATGAACATGTTTAGTGATTTCTAGTAAAGAGAAGCCTTCCCTTTAAGGGCATGCGTGCCTTTTATCCTACAGTTAGCTCTCATTAGAGAATCAGAAAGTAGAACGTTCAGGCTGAGAGTTCCATGAAAGCTCGGTGACTTGGCCACAAACACAGTGTGACGTTACATTCTGTTGTGGGACATGATCTTGTCGGAATTCCTTTCTTAAGAAGGATCTGTTTTGCAAACATACAGGGTTATTGAACATCAGGCTGCTAGAGTAAGTTTATAGGGAGGCTACAGCAGAGACTGGGGGCAGGGCAGCCTCCAACTATATCATTAGTACAGAATCTCATTTTTTAGGATTTCTCCACTTGTTTTAGCTTTATTCTGTAACAAAAGCATATCACTCCGGAATTCTCTTGATCTTACTTTAACACAACTAAAGGTGGCCATGCATGTTAAAGGAGACATATCCTATAAAAATTAAGAATGTACCAGTGAATTATACTCCTCTAGATATAGAAGGATTGTGCTTAAAAAGTTGTGTTTCGGACTGATTTATTGAGAAATTCCACCAAAACCCCACTAGCCCCGCCCATCTGTTCCACTTCCTGCTGGCTGAATTCTCTGGATGAGCTGGGGAGCCGGCGGCCCTCCGTACACTGCACTGTAGGATAGGAACCAATCAGCAGCTAGGCTGACCTGATAGGGAACTGACGCCTGTCTGTGCTTGTGTGAGTGCAGGGCTGTGATTGGCTCTCCCCGCCTACTGTGCTTCTGGCAGGGACCGTTAGGACACGCCCACTCTCCATTTCAAACTCGGACGGAGAAGTGATAGGATCTATAGGGAGCTCCAATAAAGGGGCCATTGTTACAGACCGGATTAATGTTTAGCCCAAAGGGAAACCAGCACCTTATATTATTCATAATTGCCTAAAAAATTTGGGTTTTTCCCATTTATCCAATATGTCTCCTTTAAGATCCACTCGCTTGGCGAGGTCGCCAAGCGAGCGGATCTTCTCCCGATATCCCCACCTATGGGTGGGCGATATCAGGCAAATTTAGGCTCTGGGGCCAAACGATCGGAGCAGTCGGTTCGGGGACCACATCAACGAGCCAATCTTTTAATCTAGCCGATTTCAGGCCAGTTATTGGTCGTACATGCCCGTCATTGCTGCCCCTACACTGGCCGATAAGCTGCCAAATCAGTCTAAGGGACCAATATCGGCAGCTACAATTGGCCCGTGTATGGCCGCCTTTATTCTCGGTTTCCCCATTCTGACCATCGCCAGTTTTCCTTCTAGCTCAGAACATATCCAGGGACAGTATCATCTGCTGGTCCTATACAGGGTGGCACGCCATGGTGGCTCTATCACTGGGTGGGCATATAGTTCCTGCCTCTCCCACACTCCAGCTGCTAAATGCTGCCTGTTCACCTATCTTCTCTGTTCTAATTGCCTTCAGCGTTCCATGACCGACACCCATCCCCATGCCCAACACATGCCCAGCACATGCCCAGGTAGCTGCTGGTGTTATTTACATACATTGGGGAATAATGTAACAGTCTCCTCTGACAAGTTTGTGACAAGCACTCCAGAGGGAGCCAGTCGGCTGTAGGTTTGCCATTGTGGGCCTCAATGGGCACGAGACCTGACTTGGGCCAAATTGGTTTAATCGCCCAAAGGCTGGCCCTGGGTGTATTGCCATTATCACCTCACACTACTCATACTGTACATACAGATATCTTCATGGAGTAGATACACTGCATATCTCATATTTTATCATTAGAACCACCTCGACTCTCTTATATTATCACACCTACAAAGATGCTTTCTTTTCAGATCTTGACACCCTTAGTCCTGCCACCAAACATAGCCAACAATGCCGGTGCCAACACCAGTGGAGAAAGTCACAAACTGATCCAGAGTTTTGTACTTTATATTTGTACCTTTAGTACCTACAGTACTCTTTTCTATTCACTTACAACAATAGAAATTAGGAAAGGAAATCACATTTTATATTTCACTGATAGGCCCTGAACTAATATACAAATAACAGCAAAGAATTCAGTGAAAATAAAACCACATTTTAATGGCTCAAAGATTTTTTCAAAGCATAATACAAAACAAATTTAGGTATATACTATACCAAACAGTGGCATCCCAGTACATCCCAGTGCCTCTCCTCAAAACGTTGTATAAAACGACTTCACAACTGTCACTGTTCTCTTCTTTAAATACTAAAGAGACAGTATGAGACACTATACTGGACATTCTACAGTTTGGCTCAATATCTGCTCTACCTGACTAATGACCTTCTGTTAGCAAAAGAAAGGTCTGAGCTGTCACCTCCCTAGGGCCTGTCTCAACTGGGGACACCCCTGGTCCTCTAACAGGTAACCCAAGGACTAAACCCTATGTTTGAGTCTCTTTACCCAATGCTTATTTGTCCCCCGTGATGCTAAATGCCCTCGAGGCAACACCAAACAGCAGGAAGCAGTTATACTCACACAATGTGCATTTCCAGGAACATGGGAGCAAAAAGCAGGGTCAGTTTTGGGAGGCCATTGGCCTTGGGCTTCCACAATCATAGACTACAAAACTAAAATCCAGACCTTCAGGAATCCAATACTAAAGCACTCCTTTTATTCCTTGGGTTTTCATTAGGTTACAGGATGGCCTTGGTACTGATATGCAGACCGAATGTAAGGAATAATATTCACTGCAACTCCCATTATTTGCTCTGTTTTCATTAGAGACAATAAAAACAACCCAGCTGACCCCTAGAGAAATTAAACTGCTGTGGGTCAAGGGAACCATCAGTCAGGGGCTGTCTATGGCCTTTCACCTTGTATGTAGGATGCATTATATGTTCCTACCAATAATTTAAAATTCTTATGTTGGTTAATAAATAATGGTCATTTATTCTCTTTCTTGGCATTGTTCTTAGTGGCACTTAACGGCCAAGCTGAAAAATACACACAGGCAATGCTGGGTGTTTTGGCAGCGGCATATTTTTAGTAGCATTGGAGCCAGAGGCACATAAAATTGTCCCCCTTTGAATTCTATGGAATCACCTAACATAGTTTCACAAGAGTTTACAGGTAATTCCCATAGAAGTCAGTGAGGAATGCTTTGGGCACTTGTACCCCAAGGCCTATGTCAACTCAGTGCTTAAATAGGGCAGATTTTGGCCCTAAAATGCACAATTGGCTTACACATAGGCAGTTTTAGTTGTTCAGATCAACCTGAGAGATTATAGGCCAGTTGAATCGGGAGAACCTTTCATCCATTTGTGTATGGATGAAGGTAATATAAAATGTGCAAATTCCAGGTTTAGACAATACATTGGACAATAGTTCCCTTTCATTATTTTGGTTGTATCTTCTCTAAGATAAGCACAGCTGGTCATACACTGAAAGACCCCCACCTTTTGCAAGGTCGACAAATGAGCAGATCTTTTCCTGATATACACACCTTGAGGTGGGCAATATCAGATTGATCCAATCGTTGGGCTCTCAGGCCACATTGCTGGGATGCAGCGCATTGGAGGAGGACTCCATCAATGAGCCAATGTGCTCCTTCCCCCGACAGGATTTTTAAACCTGTCCGATTGACATCTGCCCAATTTTTAGCCAGATATTGGTGGGGCAGGCCTATCTGCGGCCAATGTCTGTTGCTTCAACATATCACATGGTCTTAGAGCCCCATAAGCTTGAAACATGTGTAACTAATAAACCTTTTGGTCTTAAGGTGCCCATACACGGGCCGATTCTAATCGGCCCGTGTATGGGCACTACCGACGGGCCTGCCTGACCGATATCTGGCCTGAAATCGGCCAGATATCGATCGGGCAGGTTAAAAAATCTAGTCAGAATGAGGACCGCATTGGCTCGTTGATGTGGCCCCCAAACCAACTTTGCCTATACCTGTCATTAAAATTCAATCGTTTGGCCCCAGGGCCCAATGATCGAATTAGCCTGGATTCTCTACGGGTGGGGGATATCAGGAGAAGATCTGCTGGCCTGGCAACATTGCCAAGCGAGGGGATCTGAAGGTGTATGGGCACCTTTAGACATTGTTCTCTCAAAGGTTTTGAAATGTCCACACTCTTATTGACTTTCTCTATCTTTGGAGAGTCTTGATGCTGGTTGTGTTTTGTAGTTAGACCCATTGGAGCAAGATGGACGCCCCAGTCTATGGTATGAAGGAGCAGAAATGGAACGTATTTTCTAAGAGAAGCAGAATATATTGCAAGGCAATTCAATGAAATAGCATGCAGTGTGCAAGAGCGTTCCCCTTTAAATTTGCGTGCCCAATCCTTTGTGCTTGCAGTTGCCTCTGCCGGGGTTTGCTAGTTGCCACTGTACCTTATTGTATCAGTGCTCGGCAATAACCTTTATCACTTATCAGCAGCTTCGGTTTCTGCGGCAGCAATGAATTTCATAAAGCATATGTAGGAGTGGACGTGGGTGTTGAAATTGCCAGGGATCTAATCCAGACAACAAAATAAGGGGTTTAGTCAACAGGAGAACTGGTTTAACTCCTTACTCTCTGCTTTGAGCATAAGCTGGTTTCTTAGCAACCATGCAGCTCCATCCTATACACTCAGCATGGGAATTCTCTTCCTATACCTTCATGCCCACTCAGCACTGCTCTGTAAAAGTTTCATTAAGTAACTTCAACATTATGCTACATGCCATTGTGTGGTTCCCCAATAAAGGTTACAATGCCTGATGTGGGGGTCTCCTTCAAATGGAGTTATCACTCAGGGGTCTACTATCTCCAGGCACACAAGGCTTGACATAGCTATGTTTTTTTATAAAGGGAAACTATAGGATTCAAAAAAATACAAAAAGCCCCGCCCCCAGAATATTTATGCAATTTACTGCCATGTAAAGAAACATGCAGCATAGATTAAAGAGCCTGCTGGAAAGGTAGCGTCTACAGTGCTGGTCTCTTTCACATAAATGATATTGACCAAATGTGTGTAATTCAGACTGGTGATAATAGGGGAAATCAGACTTGAGAGTCCTGGGGCAACCGAAGTGTGTACAGTGCCCAATGGGGCCCTAACGTATTAGCAATGATATATTTTATATACAAAGTTTCTGATATTTTGGGGACCCTGGCCCAGTCTATAGTGTATATAACATTCTATTATTTGATCACAAAGACTCAGGGTTGGCTTTTAACTATAAAGCTGGCCATTTGGTATGAAATGAGGTTTCGTATAATATTTGGTGCATGTATGGTGGATTGACGAGGTGACCAGTATCGCCAAAGCCTCGGATACCGGTTGACTCGACGATCGGCCAGGACAGAAAAGACAAGTTTCAGGTTGAATCATCAGAAATGGGAATTGTTTCTATATCTATAGCTGACGATTCAGCTCTGAATATTAGTGGAGGGTACGAGCAGTCTTTCCTGGGACCAATGGTAATTGTAATGTGTATGGCCAACATTAGACAGAGGACAATTGCCCTGGGACCCCGTTTAGAAAAACTATGTCACAGGTTTTGATGAAAATGCTAGCAGGGCTGCAGGTCAGACCTCTGAATTATGTCATTTTATCCTACACCAGGTGACCCCCTAGCCTTCCTGCATTACCTACCCATCTAACCCTAGACCTATAATATGGCTGTGCAATAAGAACTTCTGAATCCTGTTCATATGGTCAAATTCCATTCTAAACAAAAAACAAAAACAAAATACACATCACGTCATAAGAACTTTGTAAAAAAAGGTGGAAAATAGGATTTTATTCTTATTAAATTTTATTCCAGAAACAACAACTTTGTCAACAGATAAATGTGTTTCCTAGAAAGTTCACTTTGCTTGTAGTTCTGCAGATCAGCAGATATATATTTATATATAAGCCTCCCCTCCTGCCAGCACTGCAGCTTTATGCCTCTCTCCTCCACTTTCCCTAATTGTTATACTCACACAGCCCAAACCCTTTGTTATCTTTTCATTAACAAATAAACTCTGTGGTGCCTTATTCACCAGTAGCTCTTCCCACAGGACAAGAGGGCACCCATTCAGATGAGAAGAAAGGAGGTTTCATCTTAATGAACAGAAAGGCTTTGTACAGTGGAGCTGGGGAATTCTATCTGTGCAGTATTTGTACTGGTCTGGTAGATATATCAGGTAGGGTTAAGAAAGGGCTGGATGCCTTTCCAGCAAATGTGAAAATACTTATTCATGTATCCCCATCCTTGGATGGAAATACCAACTTTAGCAGATGGGGAAAAAACACCTTGTTGATATTTTGCTGGCCTGGTCAGTTAAAATGATACTTGGTGGCAATGTTATTAATAGGGAAGAAAAATATAGGCAACTCTACTGGTAGCAAAACTCTATAGCAGGGGTCCCCAACCTTTCTTACTCACGAGCCACAGTCAAATGTAAAAAGACTTGGAGAGCAACACAAGCACCATAAAAGTTCATGGAGGTGCCAAATAAGGGCTGTGATTGGCTATTAGGGGCCTCTATGCACACTATCAGCTTACAGGGGCTTTATTTGGTAGGAAATCTTGTTTTTATTCAACCTAAACTTGCCCCCAAGTCAGGAATTCAAAAATAACTCCCTGGTTTGGGGGCACTGAGAGCAACATCCAAGGGGTTGGGGAGCAACATGTTGCCCCAGAGCCACTGGTTGGGGATCACTGCCCTATAGGATCTTGGTACCATCAGCTAATAAGGTGAATACACACATTTACCTCTGCACCCAGCACAAATGAAGCAAGATGGTCCAAGTCAACCAAATAAAACTATGTGTGTGGGGTCGGTAGCTGACCAATCTGTGTCAGTAGGCTGGGACATAACTGACCAAGAGAGAGAAATAATGGGCCAACCTTATTCAGAAACCCTGTGTGATCTGATCTATAAGTTCCATGAAGGATGCTGCTACTTTGTGCAGTGATTTGACAAAATTGGAAAACAGCGCAGCAAAATGGAAAATAAGGTGCAATGTTGATAAGTGCAAAGTTATGCACTTTGGTAGAAATAATATAAATGCGAGTTATACACTAAATGGTAGTGTGTGGGGTTATCCTTAATGGAGAAGGATCTGGGGTTTTTTGTAGATAACAATTAATCTAATTCCAGGCAGTGTCATTCTGTGGCTACTAAAGCAAATAAAGTGCTGTCTTGTATAAAAAGGGCATTGACTCAAGGGATGAAAACAGGGGTGGGCCATGCTGACCGGGCGCCCTAGGGTGGGGGGAGCAGTTTGCCAGCAGCCAGAAGTTTGAAGCACCCAACAGGAGTAAGTTGGGGTGGTTATCGCTTGGGGTGATGGCTATTGATGGGCCCCAGATACCTCATTTGGACACTGCTTGCAACTTAGGCCTCTCAGCTACCTTGGCCTTTCATCCCACAGCAACTTATTATGGATCTAGCCCTGCACTAGCTAATCCTCCCACATCTTGGTCTGCATTTTTCTGAGATCCGCCTTCCCCCAGTGCGAACATACGTACAGCATCCTCCAGGTAGCGGATCCAAGTGACCAAGGGAAGACTTATGAAAATATAAGGCTAAGGTTCATGCAAAAGGATTGCAGAAATGGAATTTTCTGCAATTGATTGTTTTGGCTTGTTTCTGAGCCTCAACGGTTCATACGTCTGCCCATTGGAATAGTCACTTTTGCTGTTACACTATTAGCACTTTAGGGAAACACCAGTTCTACAAGTGGGGCAGCACAACTTTAGTACAGTAACCCAGATTATTGTATCCCTACATATTCTATATTATATACATGCATGTTTATCGTAGTTCACAGGGCTGGGGACTTTTCTCTGTCTTCTGATACTGTATGTCCTCACTTACAAAGTCATTAGCTATTACCTGGCATATTCCAATGTTTCAGACCATCTGTATCTGTTCCCCCTAACTTGTTTCTTTTATAGTGGATGGATGCTTATTTAGCTTCACTTTCCAGCTGCTTCGCCTGGCTTTCTTTCAAAAATGCTAAAATTATTTGTGGAAATCATATGCAAACCGTTGACTTTAGAAGCCCCTAATGGAAATATCTGGCCAAAAACCACCTCATATCTGTGAGATGATCCAAAAGCAAAATCAAAAGAAAGTCTGACTCCATTGTTTCCTTCAGACAGTTTAAAAGGACATGGTGATAAGTTTGTTTTTTTAAATTAACTGAATCTTTTTCTTTATCTTATTAGATAAGAATGCTCACATACTGAATAAGGCACAGTGCTAATCATCTTGGGTATTTACAGTAGCAAATGGGACACCATAGGCCCCTATGTTGATCTAATCCTTGGCCCAGAGGTCAAATCAGATAATAATGTACTTATTTTAGGACAATGCCAAATGAGCTGATCTTCAGGTTGCCAGATTTCACGTTAGTATATAACATAGGCCACAACCAGGGTGGATTCAAGGTGTCTAAGGGCTCTGGTACACGGGGAGATTAGTCGCCCGCGGCAAAACTCCCTGCTCGCGGGCGACTAATCTCCCCGAGTTGCCTTCCCTCTGCCATCCCACCGGCGAACATGTAAGTCGCCGGCGGGATGGCAGACGCGGCGGGGCGATTTCGGGAAATCGCCGAAAAAGCCTCGCGAGTCTTTTTCGGCGATTTGCGCGAAATCGCGCCGCCGCGTGTGCCATCCCGCCGGCGACTTACATGTTCGCCGGTGGGATGGCAGAGGGAAGGCAACTCGGGGAGATTAGTCGCCCGCGAGCAGGGAGTTTTGCCGCGGGCGACTAATCTCCCCGTGTACCAGAGCCCTAAAGCATAATATATATGTTCTAAAAAATAGTTTTACACAGACAATGCTGATTATTTACTGATAACTGTCTCTACGTGTGTTTTAGCAGAGGCAGTTCTCAGTATTGTCTATGGCAGGGGATTTTCTGGCATTTAGTAGCCGTGAAAAAGTAGCTGCTACTAGTAGCTTCGTGTGTCTTCACCTTAATATATTGCCCCCCAGTAAACTGGGGTTTCCATGTCCTTTACATTTTAGATAAACAGTATAAAATCTAAAATAGTAAAATATTAAATTATTTGGCATAAAAATAATACCTTTTGTTAAGGTAAATGTCCCCTCTGAGGCTACATGAACCCAGCTGCATTTATTAAATGAGCCACATGTTTTCCATTAGAGCATGGGTCTTGGGTTCAACTGGTTGGATATTTTGACATTTTACATCATGGATGTCCAACACCTGGAGAGAGTCATGCCTGTAGCTAAATAACAGCCAAAGGTTTACAGGTTGGCTATCCACAATTTTGGGGTCTTTGGGGTTTTTGGTGCCTCAGACTTTCTGCATTGTCCTTGGAACCTCTTCAGATACACTACAGGAAGCGTCTACAGTCTACTACTTATACAAGAGTACACAAAAAACCTAGGGCCTGCAGTCTCTGCCCCACCTAACCTAACAGCACCCTATTGGTTAACAGTGTGGGGCCACCAGTCACTTTGGGGGATATAGGTAACAGCACATTATAACAATGAAATAAAAGGCAAGCAAATGTTTTGACACCATGATCTTCTGGTTGAAGGCACACTCATTCTACCTATCAGGGACTCTCTAACTGGAAGATAAACACTCCCTGAGTATTCTGAGCAGGGAAAGCCGAAACAAATGACCAGCAGATTTGAAATATGAGTCAGGTACTTTGATTAAAAAGACATACTCAGTGGGGGTCATTTATCAATACTGGGCAAATTTGTCCATGGGCAGTAACCTATGCCAACCATTGGTTGGTTGCTATGGGTTACTGGCCCATGGGCAAATTTGCACAGTGTTAATAAATCAGCTCCAGTGTGTCTCTTCTGGTGGGAGGGTCAGATAAGGATATGATTCATTGTCTGCTCTGAGATGCCTTCATAAGAATTCCAATTGCATTTCTTGGCTTAAACAGAACCTGCCTTTCATTAGCTTCAGGCTTCACTACAAAAATAAGGACCCCTGGGTAAATTAAAAAGAATACTGGTTGTACTCCTCTTCTCTGTATCTTCTGTATTATCTATTTTGGGGACAGATTAAGTCAACCTGGGCCCCAAGTGATGATAAAATCTAAAGACTTGCTTTGTTCTTGTGTCCTAGAGCAGTGCTGTCCCACCTTTACATGTAGTGAGTCAATTATTTCTTATTTAGCAAGTTCGAGGGCCATCTTAAATTAAAATGATGATGTCATACAGGGAAGTCTATGGAGCCACTGAGCAGACTGGGGGCCATAAAAATGCTCTGAGGGGCCACATCCAGCATTTGGACCTCCAGAAGGACAGCCCTGTCCTAGGGTAACCTTGCATTGTTGATACAGGAGAAGATCTCTCTCTGACTCCTCTAGACTGATAGACTTGGCTGACTGCAACAACAGACCAGCAATGCATATTACTTTCTTTGCTTATTATTCCTCAGCAGTCCAGTCAAGACAAGTTGAATACATATGAAAGGAACAGTAACACCAAAAAATGAAAGTGTATAAAAATAATTATGATATTATGTACTGTTGCCCTGTGCTGGTACAGCTGGTGTGTTTGCCTCAGAAAGACTACTATAGTTTATATAAACAAAACTGCTGTGTAGCCATGGGGGCAGCCATTCAAAGGAGAAAAGGCACAGGCACATAGCAGATAACAGATAAAGCCCCATTATATTCTACAGAACTTATCTGTTATCTGCTATGTAACCTGTGCCTTTTCTCCTTTTTTCCAGGTTGAATGGCTGCCCCCATGGCTACACAGCAGCTTATTTATATAAACTATAGTAGTGTTACTGTAGCAAATACACAACATTACCTGTGCAGGGTAAAGGTACATTATATTTTAAATACTTTAATACACTTTTATTTTTGGCGTTACTGTTCCTTTAAAGTTTGGTCTGGTTGGCTATCTAGTGAGGCTTGGACTGGCAGGATGTCTATTGAAGCTTGGTCTGCTTGAATATCTAGTAAGGCTTGGTCTGACTGGATATCTAGTGAGGCTTGGTCTCATTGGATATATATTGAGGTTTGGTCTGACTGGATATCTAGTGAGGCTTGGTCTGATTGGATATCTAGTGAGACTTGGTCTGATTGGATATATATTGAGGTTTGGTCTGGTTGGATAGCTATTGAAGCTTGTTCTAGTTCTATCTAGTGAGGCTTGGTCTGGCTGGATATCTAGTGAGGCTTGGTCTGATTGGATATCTAATGAGGCTTGGTCTGATTGGATATATATTGAGGTTTGGTCTGGTTGGATAGCGATTGAAGCTTGTTCTAGTTCTATCTAGTGAGGCTTGGTCTGGCTGGATATCTAGTGAGGCTTGGTCTGATTGGATATATATTAAAGCTTGGTCTGATTGGATATCTAGTGAGGCTTGATCTGATGAGTTCTTGAACAAGCATAATATCCAAGGCTATTGTGATACTAAAATCTACAGTTAGTATTAATGTTGGTATATATGGTTTATGTATGTGAGTGTATACATAGGTCAGTGTAAGTTTGAGGGTGCTGGGTTGACTTGGAAGGGTTGAACTTGATGGACTCTGGTCTTTTTCAACCCTATGTAACTATGTATGATTGGATATATATTGAGGCTTGGAGGTGTTGGATATCAAGTTGGATATCTATTGTAGTTTGGTCTGGTTGGATATCTAGTGAGTCTTTGGTCTGGATCCTAGTTGGATAACAAGATGAAGAAGACACTAAGGGGCTAATTTAGTAAAATTAAAGTTTTTGCCACAATTCAAGAAAATTGAGTTGAAACAATTTAAAAAATTTAAATCAAACATTCTCCAACTAAAACTTGGAGAGCTTCTTTATAAGACAAAGAGAGGTGCATTTTTTAGTGTTCAAGCTATTTTATAATTCAGCTCAGAGAGCTCAGGCGCTAATTCCCTATACAGGAGACATCTCTGTTTATAAGCCTCTCTGTATAGAGTCCCCAGCACTATTCTGTCACTATACAGAGCTCTGAAGGGGCGGGAAGCTTTTTGAAGTCAAACACAAGGGTCTGTTTTGATAATTGCACTAAAATAGATCTTACAAAAGTGCTTCTCATTGTGTCTTTATGTTGTAGTAACAGTATAACATCCATGTCAAAACATCACCATGGGTAGCTTTGTTGCTTTGCAGCACTGAGGTTATAGGTTCAATTCCAGCCAGGGAATCATCTGCAAGAAGTTTCCATGTTCCCTACATTTATGAGTAGGTTTCCTAAAGGGTACTCTGTTTCCCTCCCACACTTCAAAAACAAACAGGCAAATTCTTTGAATTCTGATGAGAATGACCACAATTTGTGTTAAATTGACTTTAGATTGTAAGCTCCACTGGGGCAGGGAATGATGTGAATGATAAATAATCTCTATAAATTGCAGAATTGCTCCACACAGCACACTTACTTAACAGGGGTAATTTACTGACCACGGGGCGCAAGTGCACCTCCCTTAGAGCCCATGCAGGAAGCACTTATGCCCCAGGGTCTGTTGCTCCCTGAAGGATTGCTGGGTCAAAAACCCACCTCTCTGTGCAGAGAGCAGCATCAGTAGGAGGAGCAACCCATACCGCCCCCCTTAAGATACTATACAATATATATTAAAATCTACATTTCATGTCAGGCATCCCTGACAGCTAATATTTGTAATATTATTTTTGTATATCTAGAAAGAAAGTGTCCACAGCTGGAACATCTTGGGTAGCGTTTGCCAAGTAATAAGATTTTGTACAAAATTTTGACTTACACTTGGACGAGAGCTAAAGTTATTCTGCTACAATGCATCTCCCTGTTAGAAGAAGACAGCACAGATATATTTGTCCAAATCTGGGAGAAAAATGTTGATCTTTGAGAGGAAAGCACATTGTGCCAAGCAGATAAATACCAAAGCACATCTGGATATGGAGAACATCATGTGAGATGAGACGGTAAAACACCAGTTTTCTTAAATTCTATGAAATAATACATTTCTCTTGTGCCTGTATACATCTATAGGCCTGATGTTGCTTCTCAGCGAGATATAGAAGCCACATGAAAGTCACTGTCTAGCCTCAGCCTGAGACAGAAACAGTTTCTCACACCCAATTTTGTATGTCTCAGTTCTCTTGACCTCAGTCTGAGCAGTGGTTATGTGAGGTTAATTATTCTAAAGATGGACCTGTTCAAAGCTAAGCAATATCACCACATAGATAACATGGACCATCGGGCCAGGTCTTAATTTTAATACAATATTTAAAATGTATAAGTGATCATATGCAGAATATCCCTAAGTTTGGCCAAAGGGAGATTTATTGACTTGTCCAGGGCTACAAGGACATAATGACATCATGGCTAATATTGGCCCCTAAACCCAGGCCTACAGCAATACATTTATCTAAATGTAACTATGTTGCTTCTTTTCCCCTAAATTGTGCCCCCATAGCACCTCCCGATACTCAGAGCTGTGCATGGTTGTTGAAAGCTGCCATGTTTATTTTCTGCATCTTATGACCATGAAAACATGGTCATAAAAGTCACTCTCCATCCTGGGGTTTCAGTGCTATCCAGTCAGTAAATCAACATTTTTCCTGAAATTTCACCCCAACTGGCCTTCAGGCGGCACCCCTTCCATGGCTCTGAACCCCACTATGAGGGCCTGCTGCACAGTTTGGGATCAGACTGTGGGGTGATTCAGTCATTAGGCAAAGTAAGAACTTTGATGGCACGTAGGTATAAGCCACAGTATTAAAGGTGCTCCCATGAGTCATATGGGGACAAACCCTTTCTTATAGGGTATGAGAGCACAGCAGCTCCTTTTTCTGTAGGAGACTACCCCCACCTCTACCTGTTACAGGGTAAATAAAAACATGAGGAAAGGTAGATGCATGGGCGGCCATGCTCTACTGACTCAATAAGCAAAGGGCTTTGGTTTGGTCACTTTCCTTCAGTATCTAATTCCAAATGATAAGTTTGATTTAAGATACTTAATTTAGATACATCATGAGAAATATTATTGCTGCCAGTAGGGCTGTAATGCGGTAATGCCCAAAAAGTTGTATGCAACAAAGGCATTTTAAAAAATACTACAAGTTCTGGACTCTGTATGCTTGGATGTGCTGATGGAAAGTGGCCATTTGGGGAACCAGCACTATTTTCTGGAAATTAAGGCAAGGATCTGTGCTCACTACTACTTTGCAAAAGCCAGTAGGGCAGTAGACACAAGTGCCCTGGGGCACATCTACATGATCAGTAGGGCAAGATTTAAGGATACTGAATATGCAATACACTCAATAGTCTTTATAAAAATGATCATAATAGTCCATTATACGCATATGGAAAAGATCACTTTGTTCAGTGTTATTAGCTGTTTATATACAGTATATATATAATGTAATTGTATCCATTAAACAGTAAATAACAGAGTTTTAAGTCAACAAGTGTACAGAAAACTATCAAAGCAGCTCCAAAGTTCCAGCATTGTCCAAAACCTCCCAAAGAATGTCCAATCTCACACATGTTTTTGTACATATTTGGCACGGGGAAGGGCTGATATTGAGCCAACTGGTTTCTGGGATACAAAAATCTACACAGCAAATCAGTTCTGCCATTCAATCCGCTGAATCCAACGCCAAGAAAAAATGACTTGCAGCTCTAAGTGTCTGCGCTCACTAAATATTCTTTATTAGTCTGACGCCATAATCATGTGCAGGTGCCTCTGAATGGCGAAGAGTTCATTGTTTTTCTAACGGAACCAACTGCATTACAGACAACACAGGCAGGTGTTAATATAAAGCTGGTCTCCTTGCTGCAAATAATCTTTAGCCTCTACTATTCTGATCTAAGACTTTCCTCTAGATCAGTGATCCCCAACCAGTGGCTCCCAAACAACCCCTTGGATGTTGCTCCCAGTGGCCTCGAAGCAGGAATCTGACTTGGAGGCAAGTTTTGGAGGAATAAAGTCCATGTGTACTGCCAAACAGAGCCTGTATTCTGCCAGTCCACATTGGGCTACCAAATAAGGGTGAAGAGATATGGAGCTACTTAGTAGCAGCTACTTTTCACAGTAAAGGTCCCCATACACGGGCCGAATATAGCTGCTGATATCAGTCCCTTAGACCAGTGCTGTCCAACTGGCGGCCCGCGACCCCCCTCTGTGTGGCCCCCCACCTGTCTGGCTGCTTTGATGATTTACCTTTGAGTAAGCATTAAATGGTATCAGTACTGAGATTAACTGGCCCCCTGCATGGTTCTCACCTCAGATTCAGGCTGTAATCCCTCTGTATTGTTTAAACATGTAATCCCCTGTGTTTTTCACACCTTTTAATACCTGCATTGTTCACCCCCTGCAGTGTTCACACCTCAGGCTCAGACTGTAATCACTCCCATTGTTCACTTCTTCACACCTCAGACATAGGTACTGTAGGCAGAGTATTGCACATACAGCCAGCATAGGGCAGGTAGAGTATGGCACACACAGGCAGCATAGGTCAGGGAGGGTATGGCACACACAGGAAGGGTAGGGCAGGCAGAGTATGGCACACACAGGCAGGGTAGGTCAGGGAGGGTATGGCACACACAGGAAGGGTAGGGCAGGCAGAGTATGGCACACACAGGCAGGGTAGGTCAGGGAGGGTATGGCACACACAGGCAGCATAGGGCAGGCAGAGTATGGCACACACAGGAAGGGTAGGGCAGGCAGAGTATGGCACACACAGTAAGGGTAGGGCAGGCAGAGTATGGCACACACAGGCAGGGTAGGGCAGGCAGAGTATGGCACACACAGTCAGGGTAGGGCAGGCAGAGTATGGCACACACAGGCAGCATAGGGAAGGCAGAGTATGGCACACACAGGCAGGGTAGGGCAGGCAGAGTATGGCACACACAGGCAGCATAGGGAAGGCAGAGTATGGCACACACAGGCAGGGTAGGGCAGGCAGAGTATGGCACACACAGACAGCATAAGACAGGCAGAGTGCTGCCTGTGTGTGCCACACTCTGCTTGCCCTATGCTGCTTGTGGGACGTGAACCTGGCAGGGGTTTGTTGTGGGAGTTTGTTAGCAGTTGGAAATAGCCATTAAATGGCCCCTAAGGTGTGTAATTATGTACTGGGGGTTGCTCTGCTATCCACAGGGGAGGAGGAGGCATATGGAATTTAAGGGTATATCTTAATATGACATAATTCTTTCACATATGAATGATGGTTGATATCCCCAAAGTAAGGACCAAGCATTTGGGATTTTGCTGTGCTACCACCATTGTGATAAAATAGGTGTGGTTTGAAGTGGGTGTGGTTTAAAAAAGGGGAGTGGTCAAAACTGGCTTCCATTAGCGGCCCTCCACCATGTATGCTAGAGAAATTCCGGCCCTCGGCACCGTAGAAGTTGGACAGCACTGCCTTAGACCGATTCGGCAGCTAATCGGCACGTGTATGGCCACTACCGACGGCCTGCCCGACCGATATCTGGCCTGAAATCAGCCAGATCTCGATCGGGTAGGTTAAAAAATATAGTCAGATCGGGGACTGCATCAGCTCATTGTCCCCCATTGCTTTCCTTCATGCTTCAGAGGTCAGGCACTGATGTTGGGGATCAGGCATGGCTTGTATAAGTGTTCCAGCTCATAGGTTGAGGTCAGGGTTCTGTGTGGGCAAGTCAAGGTCTTCCACTTCCATCTCAGTAAACCAGGGCTGGAACTAGGGCTAGGCAGAAGAGGCAGTTGCCAAGGGTGCAACATTGGGTGGGCACCAGTTGGAGCCTCTCCTGCCTACTCCTAGTCCTCGCTCCTTTGTCATTGCCTCCGTCGCTTGTTATTACGCGTAGGGGGCAATGACCCACTGCATCGCACCCCATCGCAGGGGCAAGGTGGCCGACCAGTTTTACTAGGGCACCCGGTCGGCTTGGCCCGCCCTTGCAGTAAACCCATTCTTGCTTTGTGAATAGGAAAGGACCTTCTCCAAACTGCAATCATGGGATTGTCAAGAATTTAATTATTTATTATTATTATTAATTATTGGATGCAGTGGCACCTGGGTAAGCAATGATTGCTGTGGCTTAAATAGCCATTTCCAATAATTGTTAGGGGAGCCAGATAATTATGCCTGCATAGTATAATCCTTGGCTATGTTTAACTGTATTGGGGGTAATTGGGGGTAACACAACGACTAATAAAGGGTGATTTCTATGTGCAGTTCAGATCCAGTTCCCAACAGCAGGTTCCATACTGAGTCACCAAACTGGTTTTATTCCACCGTATAAAAGATGAATTCTATTCTTTTGTATCAGTGCATGTATTATTGTTCGGCTGGGCTTTGTTTGAAGAAGGTATTAATGAACAATACCAATCTGTGTGAGCTAATTAGTGGCTGCTGGGTTTCTAGAACAAGGACAGGCACACAGAAACAACAATAAACTACAAATAAAGCACCTGACTGAATAGATCAGACAATAAAAACAACTTTCTGGTTTTGGTTTGACCCTATAAACTGTTAAAGTATCAGATTTTTCAAACAGTTAAAGGGATAGTTTAATGTTGGAGTTACAGAAATGGGGCAGCAATGCAGGAAAGTGTGATGCTAGAACTTAGCGGCTCAAAAACCACTAGAGGGCAGCAGTTTGGACATCACTTATGTCTAACTGTTACATCCACGCTACCTTTATCTATTATTCTCCATTTGGACCTGCTAAAATGCTGGGGACCCCCCCCCCCCTTGCAGATTCCCTCTCCCACAATCCCTACAACCAACCAAGTATGTTAATGAGCCAGAATTACTCAACAACTTATTTTTCAATCAATTAAAAAATATTATTTTTAACCCAGTAACTTCATTTTACATACTGATTCCTTTGAAGTGCGAGTTTAAAAGCAGTATCCATATTCATTTCATGTACGTCGAGCAATTATACAAAAGAAAACAGACCCGGGTATCCAGGGAGTTGTTGTTTTTTACTTTGAAGAATCCATTAATAACATATATTATAATAAATTACCAACATCTAAGCAGGATATTTCCCATTAAGTTTTTGAAACTCCTTTTTTAAATTCAATCAGAGGTTTAGGAAGTCACTTTATATAGAGGATAATGTAGCCCTTACTGTAATGCAGGGATCCCCAACCTTTTTAAACTCGTGAGCCACAGTCAACTGTAAAAAAACTTGGGGAGCAACACAAGCACCATAAAAGTTCATGGAGGAGCCAAATAAGGGCTGTGATTGGCTATTAGGCAGCCTCTATGCACACTATCAGCTTACAGGGGGCTTTATTTGGTAGGAAATCTTGTTTTTATTCAACCAAAACTTGCCCCCAAGTCAGGAATTCAAAAATAACTCATTGGTTTGGGGGCACTGAGAGCAACATCCAAGGGGTTGGTGAGCAACATGTTGCTCGCGAGCCACAGGTTGGGGATCACTGCTGTAATGTATAAGGATATTTGCAATAAATCTCTTTCTGAAAGTTGTCTATTGAAGAATATTACATTGACAAACGCATATTTATAATTAGTGCAATTTGTTTTTTCCATTTACGACAATTATTACATTTCCCCCATGTGTTTTGGAAGGATAGAATCATTTCTGTCTTGTAATTAGGTAACAAACTAGGGCATTTATTAACCTGAGCATGAGAAATCAGGGCCATCCAATTAATATCTGCTCTTCTTGTCCAAATGTTGGCCTTGTCAGACAGGGGAGATCCTGAACCAAAAGAGGGTAAGTAGGGAGGCCTAACTTCTCCAACAAAGGTAGGTGCCCCTAGTTTGTTAAGGAGGCTTTATCTCAATTTAAAATGCTTTGGTAAAATACCACTTAGCTTTCATCTTGCCTCATAGCAGAAGTGCCAAGTGGCATTTTACCAGGGAAAGCAGAAAGCCACCTGTTGGTGATTTTAGGAACCAAATCTGCAGTAAGCTCAGCTCTTTTAGCGATTCTGCCGAAACCCCTGCCTGAATCTGGAGGACAAGTAAGGATGGGAGGGTAAAAGGATGGTTCTGCTGTCTACGGCTAATGTCCCACAAGGAGATTTAGTTGCTACGATTTTTAAAAAGCGAATTCCAGCGACAAGTTGCTTGTCTTTTCCTAACAAGCGATTACTAGAGATTTCAACAATGGAGCGATTCAATTTCCCACAAATCACATCCCCCGGCGTAATGGGGAAATTTGCAAACAACTTTGCAGCAACTTCTCGCCCAATGAGTTTTCCTTTCAGCGATTCCCATAGTTTTGAATGGCAATGCTTTCTTTGTAACATCGCCCAAAAAAGGGTCTCATAGCGTCTGGGAGCCATATGCGATTCGAAGTAGTACCGCCAGTTTAGGCAGTGGAGATTCATATTGTTCTTTATTTAGAGACAAAACAAACAGTTTGTCGCTGGAACTCGCTTTATAAAAATCGTAGAGACTAATTTCTCTGTGGGACATCAGCCTAAGACTGCAATTCATTTATTGGCAGCCGACGCAGACGCAGCCAATACTTAAGGAAACCCCCCCCCACCGTATGGAACATTGAGATTTCACACAACAGTGACTCATTGCAACACAGAAAATAACCCTAGGAACAGAAACACTTTGTAGAACAAAATGACTAATAAATAAAATAAACTATTTTCAAAGCTGCTAAATTATTTATCAAATGTGGTTTCGTCACTAAACATGAAAATTCCCCTTCATTTGTCTCTTTCTCCAGGCTCATACCGGCAGTTGTGACCGCTGTACAGCACATGGTACCAGGGAACAGAGTTGGACTGGGGTTTCTGGGCTCACCGCTAAGCTCATAGCAACCAATCAGCAATTAGATTAGCTATATCCTATTGTAAGGGGTAAGAAAAGAATACAAACCTTTCCATAAAATCTAGGTTTAAAATTCTCTTTTATCAAATGAAAGTTCTGCTTTGTAGAGGTACAAAGTACAAATAATAGAAATGCCAGAGGGGCTGCTGTAAGTTGCCATAGACAGTCACTATTTATTGGGCTGGTGGGGGGCTGTTTGGTCTCTGTGTACTTCAGATACTGGGGAATATTTTGAAACCCAGTCCACACCTGCAAGAGTCATCTGTAGCTTCTGTGCCACGGCAGCAGGCTTTTTTCTGCATACTCCTTTATGCATCGGGGTTAGGAAATGAGGGAAATATCTATTGATTTGGCGATTTTGGTGAGAGATTGTTATGTGACTGTGCAAGTGTGGCAGTGTCAATGTGTTGTACTACTGTGGGTAATGGGGCACATCGTGCCATTACTCTGACATTACAGATGACATTTATTCAGCTGGCTCCTATACCCTGCGCTCCCTTGCAGGATCTGTGTCAATAATGACAGAATGTTCTTTATCGGTGCCAGTAACGCAGGAGCGCTGTCCAACAAGACGAGGGAAAGCAGCAGCACAATAACACGAGCACATTCCTACACTCATCTGTTTAGTGAGACCGAGAAATAGACAGTCCCTTCATCACTAACATATTGTACTGGGTCAGAAACACAAGTTCTGAGAATAGAAACGCAGAGCTAACTGAGAAATAACTGTGAGTTCTGCTTATGCCATCTGCCAAGTGTGCCCTCTCCCACGCTCTGTGCCCATCAGTACTGACTGCTGAGCATCGAGCCACCATCTTCCTGTTCTCCCAGGTGCTTCAATTCTAGGAGGGCTCATGTGCTGTACAGAAATTTTAGCAAATGTTCTGTACAGAGCAAACCTGGACTGGGATTCAAAATAGACCCCGATAATGCAAACAGCCCCCCACCAGCCCAATAAATAGTGAGTGTCTATGGCATCTTACAGCAGCCCCTCTGGCATTTGCCAAAACCCACTGGTTGCCAGTCTGGGTCAGGGGGAAGCATGGAAGATGGTAGAGCAGCCCTCAGCAAAAGTGCTGGGGCAGTTTTTGAAGAATAGTAGTGCCAGCCTGTTTTCCTAATTTAAAGGAGAACAACACCCCCAGGTCGAAAAGCCCCCTTAACTGGCCTGCACAGACTCCCCTCACCTCAACCTTCTGGCATAGTCTGCAACTTAAAAAACTGGCCCTATCGAAAACCCAACCTAAAAAAGCAGAGCAGCGCAGCAGTGTCCATGGCCATCATCTTTTGTCCCTTTGGATATGCTTTGGGTCTCAACGCTGATACGGACCCTGCTTGGGAGATTTCAGAAAAATTGGGAGAATGCTGTTGGGGGATGGGAGACTGGTGGAGAGCCACCAAAATAGGGTAACACATGAAGATATGAGGGGGCGGTTGACAGCTCTGCGGTAGTCATACAAGCAAAGACAGGATGCAGTTCCCTATCAGGTCCGCCGGCCCCCTACACAGCCTGACAAGGGGGGCATCAGGAAGTGGAACAGATGGGCGGGACTAGCAGGGTTTAGGGGGAATTTCTCAATAAATCAGCCCCAAAACACAACTTTTTTAAAGCACTATCCCTCTATATTTAAAAGAGTATAATGCAGTGGAACATTTCTGTTTATCACACAATATACTTCCTTTACGAAAGAGCAGTAGAGAGAATGGAATGTAATAATCCCCACGCAGGTGTGTGTATATCATGTATTTTATGCGCCATGGCCGATGTACAAGACACCAGCTGCCTCGTAATGAATTATTCGAGTGTAAATGTCTCTTATCCATGTCTTTCCTGCCTAAACCAACGCATGCACAATTCATGAACGTGGCGCCTCCTGACATATGGCAGCTAGACACCGGAGTGAGCGCGCAGAGTATAAACATAAACAGTGGAAAATAACAATAAGCTGTGAACATTTCCACCGACTGCTTATGGGTTTATTTATTCTTTCCTCCGGATGTTCCATTGAGCAGCCTCCCATCACTCATTCCTGCTTTATTCCCTTCTAGATGGTATGGAGTCCTGTCAGCGTGCTGGCTTTTCTCGTTTCTAAATTTAAAATTATGGAAAATGTATTTCATGCAAGGGCAATAAAAGCATAGCATTTTCAAAAATTGCCCTCATCATATGGCCAAAAATCTTAAAAAGCTTAAAAGAATAGCTACCCTTTAGGGCAGGCAGGCCTGAGTGCATCACACACATGGGCTAATAAACCCTGAGTGTGCCATAAATGGGTCAGTAATCACTGAGTGCACCATACATGGGCCAATAAGACCTGAGTGCACCACACACATGAGCCAATAAACCCTGAGTGCAACATAAATTGGCCAGTAATCCCTGAGTGCAACATACACGGAACAATAAGACCTGAGTGCACCATACATGGGCCAATAAGACCTGAGTGCACCATACATGGGCCAATAAGACCTGAGTGCACAATACATGGGCCAATAAACCCTGAGTGCAACATAAATGGGCCAGTAATCCCTGAGTGCAACATACATGGGATAATAAGACCTGAGTGCACCATAGATGGGCCAATAAGCCCTGAGTGCTCCATACATGGGCCAATAAGCTCTGAGTGCTCCATACATGGGCCAATAAGCCCTGAGTGCTCCATACATGGGCCAATAAGCCTTAAATGCTCCATGCACAGGTCAATAAGCCCTGAGTGCACCATACATGGGCCAATAAACCCTGAGTGTACCTACCATACATGGGCCAACATGAGCGCACCATACAAAGGCCAATAAACTGTAAATGCACTATACACAGGCCACTAATCCCTGAGTGCTCCATACACAGGCCACTAATCCCTGAGTGCTCCATACACGGGCCACTAATCCCTGAGTGCACCTTACACTGGCCAATAAGCCCTGAGTGAACCGTACACGGGCCAATAAACTGTTGACCTAAGGTGGTCATATATGGGCAGAATTATGATGGCAAACAGTGCAATCTTTGTGGGCTCAGGCTTTTGATCCAGCCCTGCTGCTGTAAGCTATAGGGGTGTATTTGATAACATTTGAGACAAACATAACCATTAATGTTGCTTATAACAAGGAATCACATCTTTGCTTTTGTTTTCTAGCTTGTAGGTAACCGTTTAAATCTAATTGCTGATTGGTTGCTATGGGCAACATTACTGTAGATTTTTGTCTCCAATGTTAATAAATATGCCCCACAGTGTAAATTTCTGGGCCCATCGGCGCCAGTTTTCAGACAGAATGCCACCTTTACACATGGGCTGTGGATGTTTGAAATGATCCATGCCTATGCAGTGTATAAACAGATTTTATTTGCAGTATCTGTATCTGGTAATGACTTTTACTGGAAGCTGCTGAGGTTCTTTAAAGTATTTGCTTGAGGCTGTAGAAATGTTTCATACAACTACACAGAGCACATTCTTGGTAGCTGGGTTAGTAGAACCTTCTGACACCTCTTGTGTTCAGCCTTTCAGCTTCTGTATTTACATCAAGGCTACAGAAACAGGCAGCACATTATCAGCAACTTTCTGTTAGTTTATTCAGCAAGGAACATCTTATCCCTAAACAAAGGGTGCAATACTGATGTGCCAGCAACAGGGAGACCTAGCAGAACAGGCACTGAAAATAATCTACTGCAGGCATTGCAGTGGTAAAGACACAGATACTACAAATTTGGCCACTACCTGTGTACCCCCGATGGGCCTACCCTACCGATATCTGGCCAATAATTGGGAAGATCTCGATAAGGCAGGTTTGATTTTGCCCTTTGATCAGAGACCACATCGGCTAGTTGATGTGGTCCGATGGCCCATATACCAACTGTTTTCATTTGATTGTTTGGCCCTAGGGCCAATCAATTGAATTAGCCCAATATCACTAATCGTAGGTATATTGGGAGACGATCCGCTCATTTGGCGGCCTTGCCAAAGGAGTGGTTCGCACAGTGTATGGCCACCTTTAGGTGACAGATCTGCTCGTCTGGCTCTTATAATGTGTGGCCTGCTTTAGTCTCAGCTTTTAACAGAAACAGCCCCCATATGGTCAGCTTAGGAAGCTATTGATGGATGTGCTCTACAGCAGTCCTATGGCAGCTTACAGAAGCCCCATTTGCCAGATTGGACCTGATCTGTATCAAATGCCAGGTAAAGGGTGTGGAAAAAAAATTCTCATAATTTTTTCAATTTCTTTTGTTTTTACTGCAATTTACTATTGATTGTGAAAATATATCCTGAGTATGAAATACCTCCCCAGAGATGTTTATAGGAACATTTCTCATTTATGACAACGTTAATATCTGCAAGTCTGTATAGGTTCATTTAATATATAAAACCAAAACTCCCATCCTTGCTATCCCTAATATTTCAAAAAGCCTTTCCCTAATACTATGTAACCCAAATAATAACATTGCACTGTCATCTGAATGCAGCTAAGGAAGCTAAACTTTATTTACAGATCTGGTTCTGTTTTCACCTAATTAATTCCTATAAATACAAGCATTGTTATGGGAAAGAGCTCAGCCGCTCATTCCAGAGTTCAGGACTCCTGTGAGCCCCCGACAGTGTTTATAGTAGAAGGGGCGTAAGATGAGACTTGTCTGTGCAGGACGGCCCATGTTGCCTGGCTGCCAAGCCAATAGCACTTTATGAGCTGAAATGGTTCGAGTTGGCCCTCGTTTAGAGAGATGCTCAGAGACAGATTGTTTTTTTCACATACTTTAAATATGAAAGTGGCTTCCTTTTGGGATTAAATGTACTTATGTCGCTTCCAAAGCAAACACTGAAAACTTATATTAAATACTAATGTAAAAATAATTGGTTTTTGTACAAAATATTTTGTATTTTAATAAAAGTTACGCCACGGGGTAAAATTTGGAGCCACTTTCCTATGGGAGGGGTCAAGCAGGGGCAATTGCTCTTTGCACCACACATTGGGGCACATTTACTAAAATGTGTTTTTTTTCTGGGCTTGAAACGCAATATGGTGTAATTTCAAAGAAACCACGATAATTTCTGTAGTTCTAAAATGTCTCAACATTGCTTTTATTTTTTGCTAAATATCACAATTGCGTTCTGAAAGTCACAAAATTTTCGGACCGTAAAGTTCATAAACACTTCGAAAACAGTTCTGGCTTTGAAGCCTTCCATGTTTGGCTTTGGAAGCTTTCCATAAGACTCAATGGCACTCGACAGATCAAACCTGGTGAAAATATAGTCCTTAAATTGCATTGGGCCACTAGGATACTATAAAGTTTAAACCATACACATGGTAGGTGATATTGGGCTAATTTGATTGTTTGGCCCTAGGGTGAAATGATCGAATTACGAGGTAATGTTTGGGCCTTGGTCTACTTGAAATGCCAGGGCCTATTTTTAATCCCAGTCCAGACCTACATCACCAAGATTCTAGATATACTGTACACGTGGTATTAGAGCAGTGATCCCCAACCATTGGCTCGTGAGCAACATGTTACTCACCAGTCCCTTGGCTGTTGCTCCCAGTGGCCTCAAAGCAGGGGCTTATTTTTTGAATTCCTAGCTTTTAGGTAAATTTTGATTGCATAATAACCAGACATACTGCCAAACATAGGCTTGTGTAGGCTGCCAGTCCACATAGGGGCTACCAAATCAGCAATCAGAGCCCCTATTTGTAACCCCAGGAACATATTTCATGCTTGTGTTGCTCTCCAACTCCTTTTACATCTGAATGTGGCTCACAGGTAAAAAAAAGTCTGGGGACCCCTGTATTAGAGCATTCACAAGCCATGAGGCTGTATCAACTATTTTTTATCTGAAAGGCTTTCATTTAGTTAAGAAAGAAGGGGGCGGCAAGGCATAACTTTTGCAGAGCAAACAAATTCAATGAGCCACTGAAACGTGAATTCTTAATGTCTTTGTGTCACCAAATGGCAAAATGATGTTTTGTGACCCTAAGGTGGCCACACACGTGGCGATTTTGCCATACACGCACCGAATATTGTACGAAACGAGGTTTCGTACGATATTATCAGTGCGTGTATGGCCAGCTTAACTCAAGACGCATATGGCTCTATGCACCATTGATGCTTGGTTGCCACTAAACATTGGTTTGAGCTCAGTATCTGCCTATGTGCAAGGCTATTTATACAGTAGCACTCAGTTCACGAAGTGCTAAAAGCAGGAAATGCATGTACACAAGGGCTTATCTAAGGGGCTGCAGAGCTCATTTACAAACCTAGCACAGTGTGCAAAGTGCCACATTCAGACAACATGCATTTAACTCACAATACATCACTGCCTTAGAATTCCCGCTAAGTATCATGCAGCTGCATTTAATAACTGCATTAGCATCCAATTCACTTGCTATAAGTCAGTTAAAGCTATGGATGCAAGCCCTGGAAGAGGATGTATGTTGCATTCTTTAATAATATGTAGTTTAGTTATACTGTTTGGCAGCAGTATCCTAAAGCCAACTTGGCTAGTTCTGTTACATTGGCCTGATGATACATATGCAATCTTGAACATTGTTTTAAAGAAAAACTATAGAATGAATACTTAACCAATAGTTTATATCATATTACCGTATATACTCGAGTATAAGCCGAGTTTTTGAGCACAAAAAATGTGCTCAAAAAGTAACCCTCGGCTTATACTCAAGTGCACCTCCTCCAACCTACCTCCTTCAACTTCTGCCGACTCTCGATCTGATCCGCGCTTGCACACATCCTACACTCCGACTTTCCTGCATAAAACTCCCGTGACGCAGTACTGCCTGCGAGTCATGTGACAGCGGGCGGGTTACACAGACCACTCATTGACAGACTGCTGTGGATGCCGCAGAGTAGGCATTACCTGACAATAACGTTTTATAGGGTTGGTAAGGCAGCAGTTGTGTCTCTTTAGGGGGGCAGTGTTCAGCTGTGTTTGATATGGGGGCGCTCAATAAGACTGCTATATGCTAAAGTTGGGGTAGCACCCCAAAATGGACCGCCGTCCAAGGGGGGGGGGGGCGCGTGTTACATCTTCGGCGCTAATTAGTACTGTGGTGGGACTTGTACACTGGGGTCCAAGTACTTGATAATTAGTATGGCAGCTTCCTTAGCGTTCCCAAACTTGCTTATGTCTGCTGCTGTAGCATTTTTCTTTCCCTAAAGTTATCTATTTATTTATCTGTTATTTATTTGATTATTGAAACTTAGCAGTAGCGGTTGCATTTCCCAACCTCGGCTTATACTCGAGTCAATAAGTTTTTCCAGTTATTGCCGAGATCACCTGACAGGAAATAATGTAGCTCGAACTGTTAAAGGAAGAAGTGTGGGAGTAAAAGACAGAAATCTGTCAGTTCATTGGCTGATGTAGCTTAATATGTACCCATGTATGTGTGCCCGTGGTTTGTTTGTGTCCACCGTGAAACTTATGATCCGAGAGGGGAATCCCTAAGTACTTAAAGGAATACTGTCATGGGAAAACATGTTTTGTTTCAAAATGCATCAGCTTCTCCAGCAGAATCCTGCACTGAAATTTGTTGTTTTAAAAAAAAAAAAAAAAACAGATTTTTTTATATTTAATTTTGAAATCTGACATGGGGCTAGCCATATTCTTCATTTCCCAGGGTGCCATAGCCATGTGACCTGTGCTCTGATAAACTTCAGTCACACTTTACTGTTGCGCTGCAAGTTGGAGTGATATCCCCCACCCCCAGCAGCCGATCAGCAGAACAATGGGAAGGGAGCAAGATAGCAGCTCCCAGTAGGTATCAGAATAGCACTCAATAGTAAGAAATCCAAGTCCGGCTTGGGACTCCTCCAATTACATGGGAGTAGGAGAAACAATAGGTTAGATGAAAGCAGTTCTAATGTGTAGCGCTGGCTCCTTCTGAAAGCTCAGACTCAGGCACAATGCACTGAGATGGCACCTACACACCAATATTACAGCTAAGAAAATACATTTGTATTTTGTACATTTTGTTGGTTCAAGAATAAAATGTAAATGGTAGAATGAATTATTTGCTATGTAAACAGTGTAATTTAGAAATAAAAAGTACCCCCTAAAAATCATGACTGTATCTCTTTAAAATGGCTTTTTAGGACTACCTAGGGGTCCATACTAGTATATAAAAGTATGTTATTATAAAAATGGTTTATTTAGATGAAGCAGGGTTTTACATATGAGATTGTTTATGCAATATATTTTTATAGAGACCTGCATTGTTTGGGGGTATAGATTTCCACTATGTGTTTTAGGCTTTTCATTGGACTTTTACACAATATTGTTAAACACTTCTTTTTTTTTGTTACGTTATTAATGTTATTTTAAGTGCTTTTCCTATAATGCAGCGTCTGTATGGTTCCAGTTGACCTTAAAAGGGTTACACTCGATAAAACTTGATTGAGGCATTGACCCAAAACATAACATTTACCCGCTACCCTAAAACTCACTTGCTGGAGTCCTCCTTCTTAAAGTATGATTTCATTAGATGACCTTTAAGTTTTGCCAAGATAGGAAAATGTTTATAGAAATAACTGACTTTTAATATATGCTTTGCTGAAAATGTGTGCTGCTATGGAAATGGTAAGTTTGCACGGTAATGTGAATCATGGATATGTTCCCTAGGCAACTAATCTTGGCATCACATTGCACCGAGTGTACCTGCTGCACGTTATATAAGTACAATTAGCACTGCATGATTGCATTTAGAACTCGTCCGATGAATTAGGTAACAATCACTGGTCAATGTACCTGCTACGTGCAAGTGTAAAGTCCTACATTACAATTTAGAGGAATATTCAATAGAATTAGTAGGGAGTATTGCTCAGGTTTTACTGTAGTTTGCACACCGATTGCACCAACACACCTGGAGTACTCACACACTTAATTATAATATAAAAAGGGCTAAAATATTTTTTAAATGTTAGAAATTCCTATCTGTCAACCATTTTGGTGGCTTTTCCAAAAAAAGCTTTCTGCTGCGGGGGAGAGGTTGTTGCAACTACAGCAACTTGAGTCTTGTTAAATGGAGAGAAAACCTTTTAGATGCAGTTCTTATCTTGGAAGTACCAGTAATGGTCTTGTCTTGTCTTCAACTGAACTGACTAACCATTGTTCTCTGTCTAGGCCCTTTAGTCAATCATTTTGCAAGATCAAACTATGACAACCTTGAGTACACTCGCTAACTGGCTGATGTTCTTCATCGATGAAAGAGGGGCTAATCAACCAACATAGGCATAGCAATTAGTGCATCTCTTCTACTCTTCTTCTTTTTCCTAAATCACCCCCAAATTACAGCCTATCAAATTCCTTGTTGATTGCTAAATAGCCTCCCTCGCACTGTTCAGTGAGTGCTCGGAAACCTAGGGGTGATACTGAGCTCAGATGCAGAGTAGCAGAAGTGCCAGGAAGAAATGGTGCAATAGGCACAAGTGTAAAATCAGGTTGAGAAATAAAGGTTGCGATAGAGGAGGTCTACAGGCATTATCAAGGTCAGGACCCACAAGGAACAGAGCCAAAGTCTAATACCAGAAGTGTTAGACAAGAAGAAGCTGAGTCAAAATAATAAGAATGCTCATTGTCAGTCATAGAGAGGATCATCTGACACTGAACTGGCCAATTAGGGTAGCAGCTACTTTTTTATGGCTACCAAGCACCAGAAAATAACCTGCCATAGACAATACTGAGAATTGCCTCTGCTAAAACACACATAGAGACAATTATCAGTAAATGATCAGCATTGTCTATTTTAGTAGCCGTGACAAGTAGCTGCTACTAGTAGCTCTGTGTGTCTTCATCCTTAGGCTGTATGCACAAGCCTCAAAGCATGAATGCAAATGCGTTGGGGCGCACTTGTACCCCTGAGAACACAGTGATGTGTGCCCAAAAATACTTTGACCAGAACAGATTAGCTGGACTTACCCCAAAAATGGCACCTGTGAAATTTTTAGACAAATTCTTAGACAAATCTAATTCTTTATACTACCTGTGAGTGGTAGCTTCTACTGCCCCCCCAGTTGATACACCCCTGCCAGAACTTCTTATGTTATATTTAGCTCAAGGACTGAAACAATAAAATTTGTATTATTTAGGCACGTGTAAATGTTGAGAATCATGTGGGCCAGCTATACCAAATGTAGTTTGCAGCTTACAGGGAGAATGCAAGGATAATGCAAGATTCTGAAAAGTATTAATAGAATTAAAAGAACAGCGTGGGAGAAACAAGAAATCTTGAAACGAATGCAAATCTGACAGCCTTGCCTTGACAGGAGTGAACTTGCTCATTAGGTCACCAGCAAACTTATGGAAGCCTGGGATAATTTGCTCTTTACTTCTCAAGGCTGGGGCTTCTACAGAACAGGATTATGAAAAGATCAAACTCACTCCCCCCCCCCTGTTCTGTTATAAATTGTGCTCTGTATGATAAGGAGGCCCCAGGTTTGGATGGAATATTCTTCTGAAAAACACATTTTTGTTTGCCTTCTGCTGGATCAACTTGTAGAATGTTTTTGGAAGAACTGAACTTGATGGACTTGTACAACCTTATTTATAATGCAAAACTTCGGCCAATCTTATGATGCTAGGGAATTGGCAACAATATAAGCACCTGCCATCTGTTAGTACCGTATAGTGAAACCAGACGGACAGAAGGATATACTAAGGCACCTATTTGATGGGTAAGTCACCACACTGTGCTAAGTGTACATTGCATAGTGTGGAAAGGATGTTGATATTTTATCTTCCATATAACTCTGCCTTAGCTGCCTAAGCATGAGCTGATCCATGATTTGTTAGGCTGGATTTAGGGCAAAGCAAACAGTGCTCTGAGTGATTAGCCTGTACTGCATAATGATTCTGTCAACAAATGTCTTTCTTTTATATTGTTGAAAATACCTCCTAATAATCTTAAATAAAAACCATATCATTGAGGCGATGCTGCTGATACCCCATACTCCTGATACACCATGGGCACTCTACATTTTGCACCCTATCCAAATAGAAAGCCCAGGCTATTGCTTAGCCTTGGTCCTTATATCCACTACATTCAGCCCCACTTGTCAAAATGGATTTTCATTCCCTACTGATCAGCTGTGATCCAATGGGTCTCTCAACACTCTTGGGCCTGCATATCAGACTACAGGCAATTTAGACTAAAACGGCTACCTTACCTGACCATATGCTCTGTGTGACTAAATAACCACACAATTGCCAGTAAATTCCATGGAATCCTCCTTAAGGAAAATAAATGTAAATGTTTGTTTTATGAAAACACATAATGACTCCTGTTAGTCACACAAGATTCCAACGGCAATTGACATTTACACCCTCCCACAAATGCTACTTTTGTCCCTGACGCTGGAAATACTGACAGGGAAATATGCAGCCGGAAGACACCATTATAAATATATAATTTTTTAAAATAAGTTTTGCAAGTTCTAAGTGGCTGCCAGTCCTGTAAATAGAAACATAATACAACAGATTCTGTAATACTCTTAGCAACAAATGTATGCAAGGTGAGCAATGTAAATGTACTGTATATATATAGGGGGAAATGCAAACATTAACCCATAAAAATTCCCCATTATTCCAGTGATTTAAAATTCTGCTGATAAGTACATAAGCCAACAGGAGTCCTACAAATACAGTGAAAGGGGGATTTCACAGGTGGCTGCTAAATCTATGTACAGAATAAAAGGTTTGTGAAGCAGATGGCATGCCTTTTGTGTGTGTTTGTTTGTGTTATATTAAACAAATGGATGGATGTGATACTTTCAGTCATACCATGTATATGCCCCACTTGTGGTTTATATTATACTATGTATAAATAACTAACATTCGCATTGCACTGTAGTAAAAGAAAGCAGAGGGAAGATTTTAATAGAAAGCAAACCAAAAAGAACGGAACCTGTTGAGCCCAATTAGGCCCCATGCCCAAGGAGGATGCATGGTGCCCACCTCAGAATGAGAGTCCAGGAGGATTGCTGATGTTAAAGTATGTGCAGGGCTGGGGAAGGGAGGGCTATTACTTTTTCAGACGTGAAAGACTTGGGGGCCACAGTATTGGGCCAAGTGTGTCACAACCTGCTTGGGAGCCAGACTGTACCATGAAAAGAAGGGGGCCAATGAATGACAGCAGCAGCCAGCAGGAGAGAGTGAGAGGCAGTCACCCATTGCCCACCCAGCAACAAGAGCCCCTGGAACCTTCCAGCCAACAACATTGGCCCTATTAAAATGGTCCAACTTGGGCCTTGCCGTTGAAAACATGACCCTGTATCCTCAAATGAGGGTAATGTGCTAAGAGGCCCCATAACTCAGGGGGGATACATAATTATCTGAATCCTGTAAATAAGAAAGCAACTTCAAGCCAAGGAGAAATAAAGCACCACTGCAATCTTGTTTCTTTGACTGAACTTTTACCTCAAATTATGCTTTAATGACAGAGACTTGGGCAAGATGGGTGCTAAATAACAGATAGGGTTGAGCTTTAAGGGTAGGAGAGTTTCAATTTACTGTCCTTATTGCCAACTATTACCCTTTCAGGCTTATTGTCATTCCTACAAAATACTGCTGTTTTCAAGCACCTGTCTGACATGGGCCAGAGACCAGTGGCTGTCACATCCCAGTCAGAGGGGGGGGGGCTACAGTGCAGCAGCCTTATTGCTCCACTCAGTGGCTGTCACATCCCAGTCAGAGGGGGGGGGGGCTACAGTGCAGCAGCCTTATTGCTCCACTCAGTGGCTGTCACATCCCAGTCAGAGGGGGGGCTACAGTGCAGCAGCCTTATTGCTCCACTCAGTGGCTGTCACATCCCAGTCAGAGGGGGGCTACAGTGCAGCAGCCTTATTGCTCCACTCAGTGGCTGTCACATCCCAGTCAGAGGGGGGGGGGGGCTACAGTGCAGCAGCCTTATTGCTCCACTCAGTGGCTGTCACATCCCAGTCAGAGGGGGGGGGGCTACAGTGCAGCAGCCTTATTGCTCCACTCAGTGGCTGTCACATCCCAGTCAGAGGGGGGGCTACAGTGCAGCAGCCTTATTGCTCCACTCAGTGGCTGTCACATCCCAGTCAGAGGGGGGCTACAGTGCAGCAGCCTTATTGCTCCACTCAGTGGCTGTCACATCCCAGTCAGAGGGGGGGCTACAGTGCAGCAGCCTTATTGCTCCACTCAGTGGCTGTCACATCCCAGTCAGAGGGGGGGCTACAGTGCAGCAGCCTTATTGCTCCACTCAGTGGCTGTCACATCCCAGTCAGAGGGGGGCTACAGTGCAGCAGCCTTATGCTCCACTGGCTGAGGCGGCATTTCTGGGCCATAACTGTAAATGAATAGGGTTGGGTGCTCAGGCAGGCAGTAAATAAAGTCTGTGTAGCTGACTCTAATGTAACAGCTGTGGGTAGCATCAGCCGGGAGTCCTGACAGGACTGCAAATGCAGCCCCAAGCTATTAGCCATCTCCATCGCCATGGCATTAAAATTAAGGAAAAAAAAAAAAATATATATATATATGTAACCACTTTTTGGCTAAAAAGCACTTTCGAGACCAGGCTAAGGGTAGAGCATGGGGCACATTGGGACTCATTTTCAAAGGAGGGTATGATTTGCACAGAGAATGGTAAATAATGGAGCGGAGGTTGTTGTGTAACTGCAACTCACTGAGGCTATGTGGCGCAGATGTATCAAATAGGATGCCAGAAGGTTCTTGATGAATAACTGTAGAACGGTTTATTGTCACAGACAAAGTTGAAGCAGGGTTATACTCACAATATTTAAGGTAGAATATCAGAGTGGTTAGTGGCAGTAGGGAAATACAGAAACAGTGCAGAACCACAGAGGAGATCAATAGGGTTGATAGCCAGGAGTCCCAAGGGTGAGTACCTTTTACTGGACCGGATCCCTACAGCCAACGGTGGTTCAGGGGTAAATACTAGCCTGATACCTGTGTCTTAACTGCGGTCCCTACAGCAAGGCAACAGAGCCTGGGGTATGCTAAACCCTTAATGTCTCCTATGTTGGAGCTACAGCCGCTCTTTCTAGATAGCTCTAACTACGTCACACTCCTAGAGCGTGCTATAACAGAGTTAATCCTACAACTAACTTTAACTCATTCACGTGGCCCTGTCCCCGACTTCACTAGAGTACAGAGGGCTACTCTAGGGCAGGTGGCTTTACTGGGGCCTATTCTGATCCCAGGCTCAATGAAGATTTTCCTTGACATTCAGAAGGCAGCCAAAGAAGAAGCCACCCCTCCTCGCTAGACACTTTATCAGTCTGCAGGGGGAGTGGTCATCCTAACTAACCCAATGGGCATAAGGCAAACTATAAATTGTTACAAAGGCTTCTGCCCAGTAACAAGGGAAGCTATGTGAAAAGTAGGGATTCACTGCATAGGGCATTTAACCCTATGGGTCCCTACATATATATATATCTCATGCTCATAAAACTAGATATATAAAATACACTATATAAACTTTATATAATAATAAGAGTGCTTGTCTTTATTGGCCTAGTTGGTTACAGGAAGATTCAGCACCGTTCCACTCTTGCGCAACTCCCTTCCCATTCAAGCATACAGAACTACAGCAGCCAGCAACAAACCCCACAACTCCCGACCATGTGACACAACGCGGTGACGTTTCTCCTGCTGATTTGCCAAGCGGAGGCAAGGGGGTATACTAGGTACCCAATGCCTGAAGGCTTCGGCTTGTCTCCTCCCCCCTATGGAGAGTGACACCGGAGGTGGGGTGTACAGTGAGTGACACGGGGGGCGGGGTTTGAGCCTCTCAGTGCTGAGGGGCGGGGTTTGGGCCGCTCAGTGCTGAGGGCGGGGTTTGGGCCGCTCAGTGCTGAGGGGCGGGGTTTGGGCCGCTCAGTGCTGAGGGGCGGGGTTTGGGCCGCTCAGTGCGGAGGGGCGGCTGCGCGTCTTACTTCCTCAAAGTGGTCTCTGTGGCGGGAGGGCGGCCGCTGTGACCGCAAGGCAGGGTGCTGACCCGGGGAATCCCTCTCGGCGTGTGGCAGCTTCAGCCCGTGTGACAGGTAGAAGGTGAGTGGGGAGCGGCCGGGGTGGGACACACCGAGGGGTTACGGTTCGGAGAGGGAGAGAGCGGTGTGTCGGTGCGCACTTGTGCGGTACGGTGTGTTCCCCTGCCTCATACCTGATTCAACTCACAGGGGGTAAAAGTATGAAACTTCCTGCCTCCCCCTCCCTTCCTCCCGACATGTCTCAGCAACCTCCAACCTGCTACTTTCCAGCTTTCCCTGAACTACATTTCCCAAGAGCGTTTGGTGTGGAGGAATGCTGGGATGGATTGTTGTTCGTCCGTAGTTATAATACCTGCTCCCTCTGACAGGGTTTGTAGTTACAGCTGATATTGAAACTACAATACCCAGCATGCTTTGCACTCTTCTGTTTGTTCTGCCACAGAGGGTGACGGCTTGCCAATGTGTAGGGTTTGGCAATCTGTAAGTAACCAGGGAGGTTCATTTTATTGTACCTGGAGGGAGCAAAGCCATCAGCCATTCCCTGGCTACAGCCCTTAGTAGTGCTCCTTGTCTCCTGACAGGGCTGGTTGTTAAGGTGCTCAGCTTTACAGGGGGTCCTTCAGTTGTCATTTTTAAAAATGTCTCACTTTATATAGCAGTGACATGCCACAGTCTTGTACTGAGATTATACGCAGTTTCTGTTCTTGTCCCAGTGGAGCTTACAATCTAAGGTCCGTATCACACTGACACACACTAGGGTCAGTTGTACCAGGAGCCAATTAACCTGCCTGTATGTTTTCAGTGGGTGAGGAAGACCAAGTTTACAGTGAAGCCAGTCTGGGATCAGCATCAGGACCCCTGCGCTACAAGGTATCAGTGCCATCATACTGCCCATCCAGCCTGCAGCTGAACCAAAACTCCCAAGTATCCCTCTAGCAGCCTTCAACCATCAGGGGAGTGCAGGGATTCATGTGCCCCCCCCCCAGCTTTTCTACATTGGCCTGGTGGCCTCTCCTCAAACTCTTTCCCTGTTCTCACAAATGTCTGTTTTCCATCTTGCAATCCATATCTGTTCTGCCTGCGAGCCTCCGGCTGTTAAACTACATCTCCCAGAATTCGTAACTACCAAAGGCTTTCGAGAAAAGCTTGTTTACTAGCAGGGTTAAAGTCTTGCAAGCGTGTTGGAAGACGTTCTGCTTCACCAAGCAAGGGTTATTGTTTCCCGTTACCCCAGTTTGATTGACTGTATCGCCCCCAGTCTTTGGTGCATTGTTTCTTTTGGGAGATGGTTGATAAATTGTAGGTCTATTGCTGTTTCTGAAACTACAACCAGTTGCTGGGAATGAAATCCAGCTATTGGCTAACCATCACTGATATAGCTCTTTCTCATGTTAACATCCCATGACCTCTCCCTTTGTTTTCTCTAATGCTTTTTTTTTTCTCCCCCCCCCCCCCTCCTTTGTTGTCCTCCCTGTCAGTAGGATAAAGCAGACGTGATTTCCCCCTGAGGGGCTGTTTTATCTAGCCCCCCCCCCCTTCCCTGGTTTTCCTACAGTAGAGGACATACATCTGCTTGACATGAGAGGAGTTAATATTAAAAATAATCACTGTGCCATTTCACTCTGATTACCCATGTCATGCTGGAATGCTTAAGTAGGTGCCTGGGGTATGTTCTGACACTTGCTTTTTACCAGGGTAGAAATTAATAATTCATTTCAGGACAACAGCAGCGCTGAACCATCAGCTATTTAAAAGCACATATCTCCCTTTCCTGACTGTGCCCTACCCACTCCTTGGCTTTCTCTTGTTTCTTTCCTTCTAGTTTGGAAGCATTAGGTTATTTAATAGTGCCTCCTTCATCTTTTATATTGGCCTGTATTTATCTTTATTGCTGTTAAATCCCAGTAGGCAGGGTTGCACAATATATGCATGATCATGACATGCTTACATTTATCACTAAAATTAGCATATGCTTATTAAGCCTATTTGCATGGCCTTGCATATTGTTACATAATTATTTCCTAAATTTGTTATTATGCAGTGGTCACCACCTAGTGTGCCCAAACAGGCAGATGGAGGCAAGGGGCACCCCAAAAATATATTGCATTATATATATATATATATATATATATATATATATATATATAAATAATATTAGGGCTGGGCGATATACTGTTTAATACCGAATACCGGTGCTTTTTTTTAAAACTATATTCATTTTTCAGATACCGCAATACCGGGGTGTCAGGGTACTCACCCGTGCGGCCCGGTCTCGCGCGCCTCCTTGCGTGCGCGCGGCCCGATGTCCGTGGCATGTCAAAGCGTGCACGTCCGTGACGCGCTGAACGGCGCCGGTTCTGCGCATGCGTGGGGGGTATTTAAAGCTATCAAACGCCTCCTCCTGTGCTATGTTGTCTGCGGCCTTGCCTGGGAAACTAAGCCTGCCTGATTTACCTTACGACTTTCTGTTGCCGATCCTTCGCTTGCCTGACTCTGATTTTCAATACTGCAGTAATTATTCTCTAATTTATTAGGAAATGGGGTTAGGGGTTAACACCTAATCATGCATGGGAAAAAAAAAATACCGTCAAATACCGTGACACCGATATAATTTTGAATATATATATATCAGAATTCATGTGTTGGTGTTTTTTCTAGGGATGCACTGCATCCGCTTTTTCCAGATGTTGCTGAATGCTCAATCTTCCACAAATTGTTTTTGTCTGTCCTAAACCAAATCCTAATTTGCCTACACAATCCCAGGGGCAAAAAAACATCAATTTTCACTGTAGTTATTTTAAGTGTTCCAGTTTAGTTCAGCCAGGCACTTGAATTCATCTGAAAAGGCCAGAATCACCCTTGATTTTCCTGAACCCCTGCGTTCCATGCGGTCTTTCGACTTTTTGACAACCAGGGTGACATTTTGGACAAAACCCAAATATACCAGTTTACGAAAACCTATTCGATAATCTAAATCCCAAAATTAGAATATTCAATTCCTGTAGATAAAGGGGTTCTTGAAAGTTTGTGAACCCATTCTTTTTTTATATCGGTGAGAATTGACTTTGATTCCATTTTAAATTATTATCTGATTTTTATCCCTTTATGTCCTGCCGCTGTGTTGTGTCCATACTGCAGTTAGGAATGCAGATTTTCAGTGCTGACTCTCTTTAAATCCCTTAATAGACAAGAGTTATTCGTATAACTAGCCACTTCTTTTAGGATCTTGTATTCCACTTTATTTTTCCATTCCAGTGTTCCGCCATCTGTTTCCTTGAATGGCCAGCATTTTTGCCTTTTGTTCAGTGAACCCCAAGTGCAAATAACACGAGTGCCTTCAGTGCAGAGTAAATACTCATTTATAAGCTAGAGATTGTTCTGGATGGGGGGGGTTAAATCATTATTGATTATTGCATAACATAGTTTGGGAACATGACCGTGCCAATAAGCCTGAGTAGCTCGCTGCCAGTGCCTGGGCGTATAAGCTGCATTATAGCTAAAACATACAATTAATAGGATGAAGGGATTATGTATGCTCCCCCACTAATGGGAAGCCAGTTGCAGGTGTTTTTTTTACCCTGCTTTACGTTGGGAGGGGGCCCATACAATTGCAAATGCTACTTGCCCTAGTTATAATACTGATTCTGATCATTTGTCTGCAGCGGTAAAGCAGAAAGAACTTGTTTCTGCCTGCAGTACTTTCAGTACGTAGCAATGTGCTGAAATCCTCTTGTGTAGGCTGTATGCAAAGCCTGAACAGCATGTGGTGAGAGGGACGTGTAGTCATTAGTGCTCGGTTCAGTGGGTTTCAAGCACACTCGTTTTTCATTGTGAAGTTGAGCAACAGCCACTGTGCCGAAAAGAACTGCTATTTCCCCACTGAGAATTGCTTTTAAAGTTATCACATTCAAAAAGATAAATAGATAGAGTTTAGTTTCGTACTAGCCTAGTTACTTGCTCGTGTATTTGTCAAACTGAAACCACATCTGTTGGCAGATCTGTTCTTCTGTATCTTGTTTTTGCTGTATCCTGTGGGATATTTATAGATTTGGGAAACATATTACAAATGAAGAAAATACCATCCATTTACAGCTGTACTTGGCGGTAGGTGTCCGGCCTACTGCTAAATTCAAATATTTTTGGGCTTTGTAAAGCTTGTTCCTTCTGGGCCAAGACTATCCATGACGATCATCAAAAGTAAAGTATATTCTGTGTAGAGTAGGAATGTATTACCTGAAAGCCTTCAAAAATTGTTAAACTGCTAATTATTATTTTTTACTTTTTTTAGGGGGGCTGTTTCTAATTGAATAGCTTGAGACTGAAACATGGGTTTCTGTTCTGTTTAGAATTGATACCATAATCTTCTTTAATATTTCTTTCTACAGAGCAGAATAGTAAACAAAATAAGATATCCATTCTTGGGTTGCAATGGTCCTATTCCCTCATTTCACTTTAGTTGTACAGACTGATCTTATTTAGCTTCTCTTGAACAGGTAATTGCTAAAACGGGGAGTTCAGTGTTACTTGATATAAAATAGACAGTGCTTGTCTATTCTAGAACTCCTATCTTCCTACCTGCTCCCCAGTATTAGATAGTCAGCAGCTGCTGAGAGCTGCAGTTCTGCAATTGCTGACTTGGCAAAGTTTGTTTGTTGGTATGGCATAACGTTTCCTTCCATGCCCTTAAGCATTCAGACTTCTTTATTTTTAACCTTTCAACAATGAAACCATGGTTCTTCCACTTTCATGAGGTTATGTGGTTTTGAGTGTTGTAAAATGCAAAATCTGAGGAAGACTTCTTTTGTATAATGTCTTTATTTTTCTCCTCCCATTGCTTTTAGGACTCCAATAAAGCTGTCATCATGTTGCTTAGCCTTTATCTGAAGAGGTGAAGAGTTCTGAAAAAAAGAAATGGCCGATAAAAGCGGCAAGCCTGTACCCGGCCCGGTGTACATTGAGGTGGAATATGATTATGAATACGAATACAAGAACAAAAAGATTGTCATAAAACAAGGTGAAAAATATATTCTGGTGAAAAAATCAAATGAAGACTGGTGGCAAGTAAAAAAGGATGAAAATGCGAAACCTCTCTATGTACCTGCACAATATGTTAAAGAAGTTGGTAGAAAAGCTTTGATGCCCCCTGTTAAACAGCAGACCTTGCTGCCAAACAGCCCGCTCAAAGTTGCTCATAGGTCCACAGAAAATATCAACAAATCTCCCGAACTTTCCAGTTTTGGAAAAACCTCTTCGTTCCGAGATGCCAATCAGAATATGGGACCCAGCAGTAGCCCAGGGCCGACTAGAGCACTGACTCTAGATCTTGTGCACAACAATGGCAAGCTGAATTGTGATTTGCATTCACCTAAAGGTACTAGCCGGAGTCCGTCTGCCACTCACTTTCCTGGCCCCGAGTTGATGGAAGTAGAAAAGGCAAGTCTCTCAAACGAGCATTCGGGGGATTCTGCTGGCGATAGCTCTGAGAAAATTCTTCTTGATTCCGAATCTGGAGATGAACTTAGCAGTAGCTCAACGGAACAACTACAGGTGAGGCACCATTCTGACTGTTACCTATTCTCTGACACTCGGTACTTTGTTGTTAGGGGCAGAGATTCTAGGGGTTTCTAACAGTCAGGTTTTGCTTTTTATCTAATGGCATGTAAACATGACTAGTTATGCTTTGCTGTGTTTTTTCATTGGCAAGGTTGCCAGATCTTTCACTGATATGCCCACCTTGAGTTGGGTGATATTTCATTGATCTGATTGTTCGGCCCTTGCGCCAGACAATTTAATCACATTGATGTGATGCAGGCTATCGGGATGAGGACAGCATCAAGGGCTCCTCTCTGACAGGTTTTTTAAACCCGCCCGATCAACATCTGCCCGATTTTCACCAATGTATTGGTCGGGCAGGCCTGTCTGAGGGCCCCATACACAGGCCTGTAAGCTGCCTGCCAACCATTGGCAGCTTTTATCGGCCAGTGTATGGCCTCCTAAAGCTGTAACCACCCCAAATATTTTTTGCCCAAATGCCACCTGTCCCAGTGCCTGGCCTGATGCTACCCTCAAAGGTCCATCCATTTAGATGTCATCAAATAAAATTTGCCCTCTTTTGTGTTTCTTTATGCTAAAACCCCAAAAACTCTGCTGCAAATATATATGTATGGGATGTTCCAAATGTTCAAGGTAATTTTTGGTCTGTCACTGTCTTTATTGTAAAGGAAAAAACCCTATGCTGGATATTCCATAGTTTTTCTGTACACTGCCTGTAGGCACTGTAAGACTTCTATAAAGCATAAAGGCTGCCAAAGTATCTGAAAAATTCTGTCTGAACGTAAATTGTTTGTGTTTGTACTGTGTGGGTGTGTTGACGAAATTACACTCAGCAAGGTGTGATCTTCCTGCTTGCTGCCTGAAGAATCTAAGGACTTTGGAACTGCTATATCCTCGTCATACTTTGGCTCCTTTGGGAATAAAATTTGTGCAAATAGAATAATACTGTGGGGTTCTCACATGATAGCAACGCAAATATTGTAACTGTGACAGATCCCAGAGCAATTTGTTGTTCATATTATTATAATTATTTGCGTATGTAGAGCAGACAAATTCCACAGTTCATAATCTTCATTTTAAACTCTCTAAACTTCAAGGGTAAAAAAAACCAATGCTGTGTTTGTGCCTTAATTAAAAAAAAAAATGAAGACAGAAATTAGGCAGAAAATAGAGGTCTTATTCAACAGAGGTGTGTTTATATACAGTAGGTGTATATTGCCCCTTAAACAGAGTGCTTTGATCATAAACTTTATTATTACTCAGCTTTAAATGTTTATTTTAGGAAGAGAGAGTAAAATGATTTAGTTCCTGTCTTGCTTTTGGTGAAAGGAACCATAATATGCTTTGTATAAGGATCTGCTGCCAGTCAGCAAAATAAAGTGCTATTCTGCATAACTCTGATTATACAAGGTGGTGGTGTTACAGAGCAAAGAAGTTAATACACAAGGGAGTGCCACTAGAATCACCCACAGACTGGCGCTCCTGTTAAGTAAAAATTGCACTGGTCCTGGGATCTTGTTCAAAGGTATTTTTTAATTTTTTTAAAGGTGGTTATTTTTTTTTATTGTAAGGTAATGCATTGTCAGTGAGAGTTTCTATAACTGTATAAAAATACAGAGCCCCAGGTCATGGAATGCAGTATAGATATATAATATACACATACGGACACAGAAGTAACCTGTGGGTGTGCCGCTGCTGTTCCATCTGTTGTATCTACTTCCATATGGAACAGTCACAAATACATGGGCATAGTGGTGCAAGTACTTAGCGTGGTGACCGGAGCTGACCGCGAGGAGATACTAATACTTAATATACTGAATGGGTCTGTTTGTTATCTCTGCTTACAAAGGTAACAGATTGTGCTTTGGAAAAGCACCCACATTGATATTTAGCTTATTTAATGCTCACTCCCTATATTGATAGTACAGAGATTTGTTCAATATGACTGATAACCAAACATCCTTCCTTTATGAGAGGCCTGTAATGGTTTTCAGATGCTTCCATTCGACTCTTTCCCTTGCCAGCATCCTAAATTATAGTGTGTTTGCATTGTATAAAGGATAAGTAAAACATATGGTTTAGGTTATACTGCCTGTTGACTTGTCAGTCACTATATATTTGTTTCAGTGGGTGGAAATGTCATGCTGCTTATTCTGCTAAGGTAAAATGTAATGTCTCCTATGGACATTTTTTTTGTCAGCATAAATGCCAGTATAATGTATAAACGGCTGTGCAGTTTGTACCAATGGGACAGGTTGGGCACAAGCCCACAAATTGTCTGGAGAAGTGAGACAAAACATGTTAGGCATTTTCCTTGGGAAATTTAAGGAATCCCAGCTACAAGGTGGTTTTGTGTGTTTTGTTCAAAGCTGCCATATCAAGAAAAACCCTTCTTTTTCTAGATATTTGCCTTTTGCTTATCTCTTGTTTTTTGTAGGCTGCTACCTTGTTTCTTGGTTGCACCAGGACACATTGCATACTGTTTATATAGATGTGGGATCTGTTATCCAGAATGCTTGGGACCTGGGGTTTTCTAGATATCTGATCTTTCTGTTATTTGGCCCTCTATAAATAAAACAAAAATCATTAAACAATGAAATAAGCCCAATAGGATTGTGTTGCCTCCAACAACAATTTATTATATTTTAGTTGGGATCACGTACAAGCCTGAGACCTGTTATTCAGAATTCTTGGGACTTTTGGTCTTTCAGATAGGGGGTCTTTCCGTAATTTGGATCTCCGTACCTTAAGTCTACTAAAAAATCAATTTAAAACATAATTTAAACCCAACAGGATTTTTGTCTCCAATAAGGATTAATTATATCAAGTACAAGGTACTGTTTTATTATTACAGAGAAAAAGGAAATAATTTTTAAAAATTAGATTTATTTTTTTATAATGACTCCATTATAAGAAAGTAGTTCTAATTCTCTATGGGAGATAATTCGGAACTTCCTGGATACGGGTTTCCGGATATTTGATCCCATACCTGTACAAGGTTCTGTTTTGTTATAGACAAAAACTTAATCATTTTTATAAATTATTTTTTATTATATTTGATTAAAATGCAGTCTATAGGAGTTGACCTTGCTGTATTTCAGAGCTTTCTGGATAATGGATCCTATACCTGTATTAATATTTGAACAAGCCGTTTCAGCCACGAGCTGGTTAAAGTTTTCGTTCGGATCTTAGTTTTTCAGATTTACAGCTGAGCATTCCTCCTGCAAACAAAGCATTGTTTTCCCAGCCATTTATTCACTGGAAAAGCGTGTGGGGCTGTGGCTTATTTGCAAAGACTTAGTCTTCTATCCTCTTAAGTGGCGCGCTATTGCCTCAGCCGTGATGCACGTGGATTACAAGGAGGCCTGTCCTGGTTTCATTAATTGCAAGTAGTTAAGATTCTGTTTGAAAATCACCCTGCTGTGTTTGTAATCCGCATCGAGCACAACTCCCAAAAATAAACTGCTGCAAATAGATATACAGATAGCTACGGCCACAGTTTGTACAAGGTGTTACATATGTAGTTCAACATCCGCTAAAGGGGCCCGCATGTAGTAGTTTTTTTTTTCTTTAAATGCTGACCCTGATAGAGCAACAAACAGTCACTATTGATATAAATATTTATAGCAAGGGTCACGATAATTTTCTTCTCTTTATCTAATGCTGACAATATGGTTTTAGTATACACAGACTGTAAGGGAAGCTAAAGCCCTAAGGCTGTTCTACAGTACACTTATGGAATATAATGTGAGAGTGTTTTGGACATTTTTTTTTTTTAATGCTTTTGAAAATCATAGATAACAGCTTTCTATCGGTAAAGTTAAATAAAACACTCAGATGATGGCAGCACTGGCATTGATGCAGTTCGTTCCCTACTAGTCTTCCTAGACCCCCATCATGATCCAGTCATTCGTCTGCAGGTCAAACATCGTGTCATGCCGATTTGGCCTAGGGTGTTTGTAGGCAAATCGGGTAAAAATTTGCTCATTTTGGAGACCTTGCCTATGAGTAAATATCCAATATTAACAGAGAGGGAATGGTATAAGTGCCAAATGTTAGGCCACAGAAAGAAGATGGCGGTGTGGTGCTCCTACAGTAGTACCCTGTGCTCAATGAACAGCAGCACTGGCCCCGATCCAATGGGAAAATCAAACCTGTCCGATTGACATCTGGACAATTTTAGGCCAGATATCAGTCGGGTATGCCCATCAGGGGCCCCCATGCATGGGCAGATAAGCTGCCAAATCATTCTGAAGGACCCGATTCGGCAGCTGAAATCTTCCTGTGTATCGCCACCTCTTCTACTATTTTAGGGGTTGGATACATGTACCTACATGGTCAGCAGAAAACCAGGTTTTGAAAGTTGACTGGTTCAGAATTCTTGAATTTGATGACCATTATCCAGAATGCTCCGTACTTTAGGGTTTTCTGGGTAACTACGGTGTTTCTGTAATTTGGATCGCCATACCTTCAGTCTACTAAATAATCTTTAAAACATTAATTAAATTGAAGGTGATCAGCCCCTTTAATTAGGATTGTCCTGCCTTCAATATGGAAAAAGGAAATATGGTTGATATGGTAGGCAGTGCAAGTAAGGGATGGCAATGTGGTTAGAGCTTCTAATTTCACATTTCTTATATATTATACAGACACCAAATTCACAATTTAATCAATTCATGATAAAACTGCTAATCGAGAAGGCATGACGTTTGGGTATGCTGGAGTAGTTTGGGTTTGTGGGTCACCACTATCAGCATTACTCTTGTTATTTCCCTGCCCTCTTTTCACCTTTCGATACATGACGTTCTCTTGGGCTTTGTGGTTTCAGCACCATAAACAAAGAAGTCTATTTTCAGTTTCAGAGCTGCTGTGAAATGCTTGGTCACTAATTGCATTTCTTTAGGCCCTGGGCTATAGCTCTGTTATAGGCTTCAGGGGAACAGAGCTCTCAGTGTTGCACTTTGCTTTCTCTTGCTCACACATTAAATGAATCTTGGCACAGTTCCCGTTTGTTTGGGTCATTCACTGGCTAAGTCAATTTTAGCAAATATGTAATCCCAAGACAATTCTAGACTCAAAATGCACATCAGATATAGCAGATTTGCTAATACCTGTAGAAATATTACTGATGCAAACTGTCATGTAATACAGGTATGGGACCTGTTATCCAGAATGCGTAGGACCTGTGGGTTTCTGGATAAGAGAAATTATGTTATGTAATTTGGATCGCCATACTTTGCCATTTAAATCAACCCTATAGGACTGTGTTACCTACAATAAGGATTAATTATATCTTAGTTGGGATCCAGCACAAGCTACTGTTTTGTTATAACAGATAAAATATAAATTATGTTTTTAAATTTTGAATTTGGAACTTTCTGGATAATAGGTTTCTGTATAACAGATCCCATACCTGTATTTGTTTTTAAATGGGAAATTGGACACTAGTGTCTCTCCAACTGCATCATATTCAGACCAAAATGTCCATGGTAATTCCTCCAGAGGTTCATCCACTGTCCATTCTGCTTTCTGAGGCTTGCTACCTTACTACACACTAAAGCAATTTGCTCCTCATAAACTCCTAGCACCACCACTATGTATAATGAGCTTCAAAACAAAATCGACAGTGCTCTGAAAAGAAGACCTCTAAATAAACAACCCCCCCCCTTTACCCAGATACAGTCTGTTAGGCTTTAAAATAAAGAGCAGCTGAATGTGTGTATGTATAAAATAAAAGTACTTATTCAATAATCCTTTAGTCATACATTGAAAACATCAAGGAGGCTCAATTGACCCTAGATTAACTATTTGCCAGGGACAGTTTCCCTAATTTTGTTCTAAGTTCAGCGGAAATTCTTCTTTTATTAACATTATATTCAAATAAGGGGGTTATATAAGATGGGTTAAAAAATTACTTCCAGTTCCAGAAAAAAGAAAAAGGCAAGTCAGCATAAAAACATCGAACTAATCACTTCTTTGTTCTAAATTTGTAGCTTCTAATTTTCCCCGCAGATCTTTCTGCTGTTCCAGTAAGCAGAACATGAAATAATAGCGTGTTCCAGCACAGAGCCGTAGAACAGAGCCAGTGTGTGGCAGTTGTGCTTTGTGCGGCACTTAGCCTCTTCTGAACAGTGGCTGCTCTCCTTCACTTCTTTCATTTACTGCATTTGAACTTTTAACTCCTTAAAAAAACAAACCTGTGGGAATGTTATTTTCATTATTTATTATTATTGTTATTATCATTATTCTCTTATAGAACTAATATATTCCACATTGATTTATAGAGATTATACATCATTGGCATCAGCCCTTTACTGAGCTTCATATCTATGGTCTCTGTCCATCACATTCACACTTGCCTATATACAGGTATGGGATCTGTTATCCAGAATGCTTGGGACCTGGGGTCTTCCGGATAAGGGATTTTTTCTGTAATTTGGATATCCATGCTTTGTTTACTAAAAAATCATTTAAACATTAAATAAACCCAACAGGTTTGTTTTCCATCCAATAAGGATTAATTATATCTTAGTTGGAATCAAGTAGAAGGCACTGTTTTATTATTACAGAGAAAAGGGAATAATTTAACCATTAAATAAACCCAATAGGACCGTTCTGCCCCCAATAAGGGGTAATTCTATCTTAGTTGGGATCAAGTAGAAGGCACTGTTTTAATACTACAGAGAAAAAGGAAATCATTTCTAAAAACTAGAATCATTTGTTTAAAATGGAGTCTATGGGAGATGGCCCTTCTGTAATTGGATAATGGGTTTGCAGATAACAGATCCTATACCTGTACTTTGGAGTGTTGGAGGAAACCCAGGCAGAACATACTAGTCAAGATCAGGTCTGGAAGTGTGTTGCCACCTTTATTTGTTTTATTTATGCCCTATGGCTGAGCTTCAGATAGCTAACCTCTTTATTTGGTGGGATAGTGTTTCTTCTGGAGCCTGGCTTCTTCTGTCATTATCTCTGAAGTCAGCTAGGGCAGTGCTGTCCAACTTCTGTGGTACAGAGGGCCGGAATTTTTCCGACCTACGTGGTGGAGGGCCGATAATGGAAGCCAGTTTTGACCACTCCCCTTTTTGAAACCGCACCCACTTGAAACCACACCCGTGTTATCACATGACCATACCCATATTAATGGTTGTAGTACAGCAAAAACCTGCCATACACTGCCTGCCCTACCCTGCCTGTGTGTGCCATACTCTGCCTTCCCTACCCTGCCTGTGTGTGCCATACTTTGACTGTGTGTGCCATACTTTGACTGTGTGTGCCATTCTTGGCTGGTATGTGCCATACTTGGCCTATTTGTGCCATACTCTGCCTGCCCTACCCTGCCTGTGTGTGCCACACTCTACCTGCCCTACGCTGCCTGTGTGTGCCATACTCTGCCTGCCCTACCCTGCCTGTGTGTACCATACTCTGCCTGCTCTACCCTGCCTGTGTGTGCCATACTCTGCCTGCCTTATGCTGCCTGTGTGTGCCATACTTGCCTGCCCTACCCTGCCTGTGTGTGCCAAACTCTGCCTGCCCTACCCTGCCTGTGTGTGCCATACTCTGCCTGCCCTATGCTGCCTGTGTGTATGGGACACACAGGCAGCATACAGTGAATGCTGGCACTGTTCCTACAGTCTGCACAATAACTATATATTAAAAAACATTTTAATTGCAGTACCACCACAGTATATGTTCTTTTTGTAGTGTGCAGGGATTATTTGTGGGTTTCTACTGCTCCTCCTGCTCTGAGGTGTGAACAGGGGAACAATGGGGGTGATTACAGCCTGAGCCTGAGGTGTGAACATTGCAGGGGGTGAACAATGCAGAGATTAAAAGGTGTGAACAACACAGGGTATTACATATTTAAACAATACAGCCTAATTACAGCCTGAATCTGAGGTGAGAACCATGCAGGGGGCAGTTAATCACAGTACTGATACCATTTAAAGCTTACACAAGAGTAAGCAGCCAGACGGGTGGGGGGCCGCACAGAGGGGGGTTGCGGGCCGCCAGTTGGACAGCACTGAGCTAGGGGGACAAGCCAAGTTCATGTCCTCATGTCCCTTCTTAACCATAGACTAGGTGGGTTGGGTTAAGGTTAGGGTTGCCACCTAGCTGGAATTTTATCAAACTAGCTGGTAAAACACATGTTGGGGCAGGGCAACATCATTGCTAAACTTGTCCCTGTCTTTGAGACCAAGGCTGTCAAACTTATTTTCATTTAGGGGGACATTTATTAAGGCACGAATGCTACGAGCGTTCTGAGTCTATTTTGTGTGACAATTTTGTACCTTTCAACAAAATTTGTGCGACAAAATCGTATTGTCGTGCCGAGTACGAAAGTTTCCGATTCATTCAAGCTTCGTTATCGTGACTTTCCTTGGGCCGGGTTGGAGCTGCAGAGTGCCATTGAGCCCTATGGGAGACTTTCCTTGGGCCAGGTTGGAGCTGCAGAGTGGCATTGAGCCCTATGGGAGACTTTCCTTGGGCCAGGTTGGAGCTGCAGAGTGGCATTGAGCCCTATGGGAGACTTTCCTTGGTCCGGGTTGGAGCTGCAGAGTGCCACTGAGCCATATGGGAGACTTTCCTTGGGCCGGGTTGGAGCTGCAGAGTGCCATTGAGCCCTATGGGAGACTTTCTTTGGGCCGGGTTGGAGCTGCAGAGTGCCATTGAGCCCTATGGGAGACTTTCCTTGGGCTGGGTTGGAGCTGCAGAGTGCTATTGATTCCTATGGGAGGCTTTCCTTGGGCCAGGTTGGAGCTGCAGAGTGCTATTGATTCCTATGGGAGGCTTCCAAAATCATGCACTGAAGGATCAAAGTCAGAAAGGTTTTCCCGCTGTTTACAATCATTCGGTACGAAAATTTTGTGACTTTTGGATCACCAATACGATACTGTGACTATTCTGATTTTTTCGTGATATTTGCGATCATCAGGAATTATCGTATCCAATCTGAATTTTACCCATTTCGGGATTTGAACTTGTGATTTGATAAATGTAGCCCTTAGTGTACCAAATATATAACCCATTAGATCAGATATTCGGGGCTAATTACTTGAAAATAATGATATAATTCTTTGGAGACTCTGGGCAGGAGCAGCTGTTTGTGTGTGGCCAGGTAAATTGCAGGGTATAAACTGACATATTCCCTGTGGTGCCTTTCTTACTACTACTTTCCTGTGAGAGAGCTGAGATAGGATTACTAAGCAAGTCCCCAAAGAGCAGCGTTGGTATATTTATTTACTGCATGATCATTTGGAATGTTGTACAACAGTAGCGCCTAAGCTCTCTGCTTTCTGGGATGCACCTAATAATAGCAATACAGCATTTAGATATCTTTATGTACAATGGCCTGGAAATATGTCCTCTTCGACATGATAAAATACTTATTTTATCCATAATTGTACATTTCATGACATTCAATGCCAAGAGTTGAGATCATAGAGGCAATGGAAATAAATAATGCAGTGAAAAAAGTCGCTGCAACTCATATTTTAGCCTATGGCAGCTTAATTGCCGAATTTACTTGCTGTGACTGAGTTTTTAAAAGTCACGGTGACTTATTGCCCCATGTGTCTTTGCCCTAAAGGTTTCAGGAGGTTATTAAAATAATATATGAGCTCATTTTCCTCATCACTTGAGATGACTGCTAATGGACACTGCAGTCAGCCTACTTGAGCCTACTTTGCTGCTATCGTGGCAGCAGATATTATAGTTAATTTGGGTTGGAAAAAAGACAGTTGTCTAAGCTTTACATTTAGGAACAAAATCCTTTTGCCCATGGTACAATTTACCTTAATTTTTAGCTCTAATGGGATTAGGTAAAAGGAACAGAGTATTTTATTTTAGCCCCAGTTGCATGTGAAGCTTAACCTGTCACCTTTCTATTTTTTTGTTCATTCGGGCCAACAACTTGAATGGTTGGAACAGAAGAAAGTAAAGAGGGCTGTACTCCTTTTGGTAGCCTCCCAATGCACCATAAACTGGCAGACATACTGCATCAGCAGATGAAAATTTATGTTGTGCCAGTAAACAAACCTATAGGCCAGTATTGCCTCTCCACCATAAGTGTACTGAATTCCTCAATCAAACATGCCCAATTGACATCTGTACATGAGCAAATAAGCTACCGCATAGGTCTGAAGGGACCGAATAGGCAGCTTAAATCTGCACTTGTGTGGCCAATGGCAATGACAAATGGAGCTACTGGTAGGCAGCTACTTGTCTGGCCTACAAAATAGACAATACTTTACGTGTGTTTTAGCAGGAAAAATGCTCACTATTGTCTGCTGTTGTCTGGCATTTTGTAGCCACTACAAGTAGCTCTGTGTATCATAGCCCTAAAGGTCCCCATACACGGGCCGATTCTAGCTGCTGATATTGGTCCCTGAGACCGATTCGGCAGCTAATCGGCCCGTGTAGGGGCACTACTGATGGGCCTGCCTGACCGATATCTGGCCTGAAATCGGGCAGGTTAAAAAATATAGTCAGATCGGGGACCGCATCGGCTCATTGATGTGGTCCCCGGACCGACTTTGACTATACCCGCCGTAATAATTCGATCGTTTGGCACACCTGTAGGTGGGGATATCTAGAGAAGATCCGATCGTTTGGCGACATCGCCAAGCGAGCGGATCTTAAGGTGTATGGGGACCTTAACTCTTTGAACCTGGAAGAGGATTCACTGTTATTCTTATCTTTGCAGATATTGCTAATCCCCATTTATTGAAAGTAAAAGTTTAGTGAATTTTTTGTGCTAGTGAAACATAAATTATGGGGGAAAACCACCTAAATTGCCTGAACCTGAAGTGCTCTCCTACTCATGGAGCAAGGTGCGGAGACATCACCAATTTCAGCGGGATGTGGTTGAAATAATAAATCCCTTTGCGCAAGGAATAAGGCAGTGGTTGGTGTTACTGTTTGGTTCTGCCAATTTTATGCTGCACATTAGTATCAGTGAGAATGTTCTCAAAATGCTGTTGGTTCTAACTGATCCTCTGAATGCTGATCCGGAATTATATTTGAGCACTGTGGGAGGGGATGGTTTGTTATAATTAATGGCAAAGCTCCAGATTACTGCATGCTGCTCTCTCAGCACAAAACAAGAACTCGCTTCCTGCCATCTCAGCTCCAACTCACTTTGGGTTCATTCGCTTATCACTAAGCCACACAGACCTTTCTCTGAATTCCACCGCATTTTATAGTCACGAGTGTGATGGATCTGTAGTATTTTAACTCTTATTTAAAATGTGTTGCTTTTCCATAAAGACTGTGTATATGTTTCAGTACCCTACGTGCAGGGCCAGATCAAAATGATAAATAGCTGGGGGTTAATAGCTGCACCTAGTACTTATTACATTGTGCCTATCTTGTAGGGCAGTGATCCCCAACCAGTGGCTCAGGGGCAGCATGTTGCTCACCAACCCCTTGGATGTTGCTCTCAGTGCCCCCAAACCAGGGAGTTATTTTTGAATTCCTGACTTGGGGGCAAGTTTTGGTTGAATAAAAACAAGATTTACTACCAAATAAATCCCCCTGTAAGCTGATAGTGTGCATAGAGGCCCCTAATAGCCAATCTTAGCCCTTATTTGGCACCTCCATGAACTTTTATGGTGCTTGTGTTGCTCTCCAAGTCTTTTTACATTTGACTGTGGCTCACGAGTAAGAAAGGTTGGGGACCCCTGTTGTAGGGGATCAGTTTTGCATTTAGTGCAGAATCCTGTTGCCCAATTTATGTTTGTTTTTAGCTCCAGTGGAATTAAGGAAAAGGAACTTCATATTGATTTTTAGCTCCAGTTATGTGTGGAGCTGAACTTGTCATCTGACCTGAATTCTTTTGTAAATCCTTCTGCAATAATGCTTTTATAGTACAGATATAGGACCCGTTATCCAGAATGCTTGGGGCCAAGGGTATTCTGGATAAGGGGTCTTTCCGTAATTCGATTCTCCATACCTTAAATCTACTAAAAAAAAATCAATAAACCATTAATCAAACCCAATAGGACTGTTTTGCTTCCAATAAGGGGTAATTATATCTTAGTTGGGATCAAGTACAGGTACTGTTTTATTATTACAGAGAAAAGGGAATCATTTAACCATTAAATAAACCCAATAGGATTGTTCTGCCCCCAATAAGGGGTAATTATATCTTAGTTGGGATCAAGTACAGGTACTGTTTTATTATTACAGAGAAAAGGGAATCATTTAACTATTAAATAAACCCAATAGGACTGTTCTGCCCCCAATAAGGGGTAATTATATCTTAGTTGGGATCAAGTACAGGTACTGTTTTATTATTACAGAGAAAAGGGAATCATTTAACCATTAAATAAACCCAATAGGATTGTTCTGCCCCCAATAAGGGGTAATTATATCTTAGTTGGGATCAAGTACAGGTACTGTTTTATTATTACAGAGAAAAGGGAATCATTTAACTATTAAATAAACCCAATAGGACTGTTCTGCCCCCAATAAGGGGTAATTATATCTTAGTTGGGATCAAGTACAGGTACTGTTTTATTATTACAGAGAAAAATGAAATCAATTTTAAAAATCTGAATTATTTGATTAAAATGGAGTCTATGGGAGATGGCCTTTCCGTAATTCAGAGCTTTCTGGATAATGGGTTTCCGGATAAGGGATCCCATACCTGTACAGGTCCCAACAGTACCAACTTAGATATAATTACTCCATATTGGTTGCAAAACAATCTTATTGGGCTTATTTAACGTTTATATTTTTTTTAATGAAGATCCAAATTATCGAAAGATTCCTTATCCGGAAAACCCCAGGTCCTGAGCATTCTGAATAACAGGTACAAGTATGGGATCTGTTATCCAGAAAGTTCTGAATTACGGGAAGGCCATCAAATAAAAATTAAATAAACCCAATAGGATTGTTTTGATTATGGGATTTTTTTTTAAAGGACATGTCAACCCAAAAAATAATTTTTTGCCTAATAAAAGAGAACTTATTCTAAGCAACTTTGCAATATACATTCATTACATATTTGTAATGGTTTTTGAGTTATTTGTATATATAATTGCTATTAAATGCAGTGTCCTGTTCCCTGCCCTGGAGCTCTGGTGTTTGAAACAATTTAACACAAGGCAGCAGCCTGACAGACCTGACTCGCTGGAGGAGCCTTGTATTTGCAACATTGTTTTAAAAGTAACAACCAGGAGTTAAAGCAAATACTGTTTTCAATAGCAATTACATTTACCAATAAATTCTAAAGCACTAAGAATTTTTAATAAATTGATATTGGAAAGTTGCTTAGAACTATGTTTTCTTTTTATTTGCCAAAATTATATAAATATCCTTTATTCAGAAAACCCCAGGTCCCGAGCATTCTGGATAACAGGTCCCATGCCTGTATATCTACATGGTATTGCACCAAGATAACAGAGATTCATGCACTCAGAAAGGCATTCTACGGCGCAAATAATCCAACCTGACATCTATTCTGTACTTTATTATTATTGACATGTATTTATATGAGTACCAACATACTCTGCAGCGCTGTACAATGAATGGGTTTGTACAGAATTACATACAAAGTAACCAATAACTGATACAAGAGGTAAAGAGGGCTTACAATCTATTAGGAGAAGAGTTTGAGACACAAGATGTACAGAGTTTGATCATAGTTCATTCCTGACATGCTCTGTGCTGCTGTCACTTACCTGAGCTTAGGGACCCACTCACAATATACTGTATTTATAGAATATAAATGGCACAACATAAGGCTGATTAGTAAATAATACAGATAATTACTACATGGCAGTGTAGTTTAATAATCAGCCCTGTTGCATCAGCTTAAATGACAAGCCAACATTATCTGCTTGATAATTTGCGACAACCCCTAAGATCAGATTCTCAGCAGCAGCCCAGAGCCCACTGAGCATGTGCAGTGCCACTGACACTTCTTAAAAAAAAAATTCTGCAACCTATTTGAAGGTCAGCTATACCTGTATTCCATGTTGTATATGTTAGGCAAAAGGTAAAGCTTTTTTGGTAACCAAGCTCTCTGTACCCTTGCACCTTTCTTGAGCAAGAGGTAAGTACAGGGCTCCCTGTGCATGTTGTTCCGAAGGCAACCTCACAGGGACCCCCACTTTCATTAAATTGCATGCCAATTGTATAATTGACAATACTTTGATGGGGCATGGGTTACTAATTAGCCAACAAGTTTGAAGCAGAAATAACACATCATGCACAAGTACATGCAAAGTTTGTGGCAAACGAAATAATGCTAGGAAAGAAGGTTGCATTGTATGTAGAAAATGATTTGCATTCATTTAGTAAATGTGGCCCTTCCTCTCTCCCTGGCTTCGCATGTTACTGTAAGACATTAGTCAGCTTGTTTGCTTTGGAGATGGCAACACCTATTGCACAGTCATTCCTTCGGCAAGCATGCAGGCAAATGCAAACAGGCACAAGTTATGTAAACATTGTGTTAAAATGGAGACGTTTCTGCTTATAGTGCACAAAAGCTTATTGCTATATAGTATAGCTTTGCCGTATCAGCCCAGCCAGTATTAGAGATTTTTGAGTTTCTGGTCATGGCACGCAGGCATTGTAATTAGTGCTGTCCTGAAATATCTGTAAGACTAAATGGGAAGCCATAATATCAGCTTCAGGAAAAAAATATCATAGGGCTTATACGGTATCTGTTGATTAGTTCACTCATTACTACAGAATGCTCCGTATTATCGGGTCAGTGTGCCCAACATGTTCATTAGGATATGCTTCATTCTGATCAGATTCTGGTTAGAAACCTGAACATTTGAGGCAAACTCTTGCATACATAAATTGCTGTTTTGGTTGAACATGTATTTCTGTGTTAGTGTACGATTTTATCCTATTGTGACTTATGTGTTTTATGATTGATCCCAGACTACAGTTGTCTGAAAGCCTAGTGAAGTCTTTATTCTATAGAAAAAAGAGCAGTGTTTCTGTTTAGTGCAAATCTTGGGCTAATCCTTTAACTGCGGCAACTCAGTTTATGATACTTCCGTATCTGACTTCAGGTACCCAAAATTGCTTCCGACGCCATATCACTGGGATAAATGCAAGCCAAGGATGTGCCTTCACCCAGACCCATTCCTTCAGCCTGGTGCAGGTACCCGGAGTGGATTTTGGCACGAAAATGCAAACTCTAGTATTCTTGTGCTGAAATCCACCCAATGTGCCTGTACCCCAGCTATCCCAGTGGCTCCAGAAAGCAGTTAGGAGTGTAGGGGTGGATCCTCTGCCTGCGTTTATCTGGATGTCGAGAATCTGCCTGGTGGCACTAGACTAATAAATTGTGCTTGTATTGATATTTCTATTTGCCATTTGTTAATACATATCTTACATGTACAGGTATGGGATCCCTTATCCGGAAACCCATTATCCAGAAGGCTCCGAATTACGGAAAGCCCGTCTCCCGTAGACTCCATTTTAATCAAATAATATATCATTTTAAAACTGATTTTCTTTTTCTCTGTAGTAATAAAACAATACCTTGTAATTGATCCCAACTAAGATATCAATAATGCTTATTGGATGCAAAACAATCCTATTGGGTTTGATGTTTTATTGATTTTTAGTAGACATAAGGTATGGAGATCCAAATTACAGAAAGATCCCTTATCCGGAATACCCTTGGTCCCGCGCATTATGGATAACGGGTCCTATACCTGTACATATTTTGCCCTAAACAATGCAGAGCACTGAAGCCGGAACTGCTTTAATTTTACACTCAGTCCGCCCTCCTTGGTACTTTTAGAGAAGTTTTAGGAGGGGGAGAAGGTAGTTAATAAAATTGTTCATTTATTTGAACCCCTTCTTCTTATTCTTTAACCTGAGACATGGGCAGAAGTGAGGTAACGGGAGATGCTTGTAAATGCCAGGCTCTTCTGGACAAAGGGAAGGTAGTAAGGCAGGGATCCCCGTCCTTTAGAACTGTTGAACCACACGCACATGTAAAAAGTGTTGGGGAGCTACACAAGCATGAAGAAAAGAACTTTGCGGATGCCAAATAAGGGCTGTCATTGGCTATTTGGTAGCCCCATCTGGAGGTTCTGATTGGAGTAAAACTGTGTCTGTGTGCTTCCCAAAATTGTCTCCAAGCCAGAAATGTAAAAATAGCTTTAGGGATGCACTGAATCCAGGATTTGGTTCAGGATTTGGCCAAGATTTTGGCTTTTTTTTTTAGCAGGATTTGGATTCTGCCAAATCCATGGTCCTGGCCGAACGGAAACGTTAAAATCACGTTATTTTTTGTCACATAAGCGTGGAAGTTGAAAGTTTTTCACCGCGTGCTGTGATCCTTCCATGATTAGGATTCGGTTCAGTATTCACCCAAATCTTTCACAAAGGATTTGGGGTTCAGCCAAATCCGATAATAGTGGATTCATGCATTGCTAATTTGTTTTGAGTGTTAGTTTACATTTCCTTGCCGTTTCCTGCAGAAATCTATGGGACCTGCTCTGCTCTTGATAGTCGCTGGCGATGACATAAAGATATAATACGTTACTGAGCAGCTCAGTGACCACATACAAGGGCAAGGTCAAAGGCAGAGTGCTTTTATGCAGGTCATGGAACTCTGAGATCAGTGGTGAGTTTAGTGAGTCATGTGACAAATTATATCACTAAGCACCAAATATAACCAATGACATCATTGTGCGGTTCTGTTTCTGTAACTGATGGTTTGTACTTCTCCATTCTTTAATTTATGCTTTGTTGCTTACAATACTTGGATTTTGTTTCTTTTCCTTTGTGTTAAAATGGGTTATTGTTAGGCCTGGACTGACTTCTTTTGGTTTTCATTGGTGTGGGGCCATATCAGGCGGAGAGTGATTCCTGTCTCTAATCCGGAGTAGGAGGAAGTGTGTTATGAGTTACAGTTAAAGCCAAGTATTCTGTGGCTTTAGAGATTATTTCATTGCTTGCCAAGTTATCCATCTGAGGAGCTATGGATCATCCTTGCCTTTATGGGCAGTGACGGGCGTGCCTCTTGTTTGCATTGGTGTGACCCCCTGCTACCCTGCTTGTCTCCCTCAACTCCAGGGATTGTTTTTACCTGCTTTTAGGATTACTGTCCTAAAAATGTCTGCTAAAGACAGCATACACTTTATAAATCCATAATAATAATAAACCCCTATTTCTGGTAATTGGGGGAAGCTGGGCATTAGTTGAGCACAATTGTCAATGGAAAATATTTAAACAGGGCAGGAGTTGGGGAAAAAAAAAAACATTACAAAGAGTTTAGTCAGAGTGTCAACATCCCCTTTTATTGTAGCTAGAATTGACTATGGGCAAGATAAGAACAAATTGTTCTGAGTGACTAAAACGCAACATTGAATTCTACTAATTATAAAAAAAAGTCTAGTATTGTGGAGTGGGTAACACTGCTGTTGGTCTTCTAGTCTCCAGCTTAGTATCTTCAGGGAAATTGTCATCTAAGCTCTGCCATCATTTGTCTAATAGAGCTTCAACAAATCATGTCTGACATGCCGTTGGTTTTGGAGTACTCTGTATCTGCAGTTTTCTTTTTTAGACTTCAGAATTCATGAAAGTAATATACAAGAAGCCTATATGGATACTTTAAGGGCAGTGACAGACGAGGAGATAAGTCGCCGTGCAACAAATCCATACAGTTACATACAGATACATACAGTGTGCAAAAATAAGCATTGTGTATGGTATCCTCTCTCAGAAAAATAAGCCAGTCCCCATTGATGATGCCAGTTTTCACATCCCACTGGCCATTAATTTGCTGTTAATTGTAGCTGCTGAAAGACAGAGGGAATGTATTCATGTGAAATTGGATTTTCCATATTAACAAAGTGCTCCCAAGTGTTTCCAGCAGGTGCATGACTTGCATGAGTTTATAGAATAGGGAGTTCTGTGGGGACATCTAGTGGGGCTGAGCTACTACAGGCTTAGATTTATGTATCCATCTTATTTATAAGCATTACTTTTATATATGTCAAACACTTTTGTATGAAATAAACTTGCTCTTGCAGTATAACAGCTGTAGAAGTTTCTATTTATTTTTATAGTTGGGGCGTACCGTACTGTGTGAGGATTCTCCTTTCTGTAGTTGGTACAATGTGCCTGTAATGAAGCTAATGTAACCCAGTATTTAGTGTTTTCCATACTTTTTACACATTGCCTTTTTTCTCCTCCTAGTTTTCCATTTCGCCTGCACCACCAAGATCAGATTCCCCTGTGTATGCAAATCTGCAAGAGCTGAAAATCTCTCAGTCGGCGCTGCCGCCGCAGCCTATGTCTCCTCCGGTGCTAGTTACAGGCGAGTGGGAGACCCATAAAGATAACAGCGGCCGTTACTTTTACTTTAATAAAGCAACTCAAGAAAGAACATGGAAGCCTCCACGGGGGGCGAAGGAAGCCGGCCCTGGCAAATCAGAGTCCTTCAGCCAAGCTGACCATGAGGTCTGTTCAGGAATCTTTGCACCTTCTGGTTTTGTGTGTCTGTATTGGTCATCAAGGGAGTGGGGAATAAAAACAAAATGAATGTAACTTGGACACCTCACTAAATCCTTATAATCCCCAATCAGTTGGACAGCAATGGAAAACTTGCAGGATGTTCTTTTTATGTGTGTGTTAAACAAAATAACACTGCAATTAAGTATTGGCTGTTTCAGTCCTACACAGAATCTTTAGTACTGTTTTTTTTCCTCAGCCATGGCAAAAACCCCAGTTAAGGGGGCAGTAAACGCCCTTTTTCATTGAACATATTTTGTGCCTGCAATTTTAGTTAGGTAATATCTAATTTTTTTCATTTCTTGCTCTAAACAGCAACATTTTTACATGAAACTAAAGTCAGATTCTGCAAATGAGAAGCCTGCTAAGAAGCCCTCTGTGTAAACAACCCCTCTCATACTCAGCTGCAGCCTGTTATGTTTTAAGATAAAGTGCAGCTCTTCATACAAAGGCTTCTCAGTAGGCTGCAGGTTTGTTTAACTTTTGGGATCAAGAAGTAGAAAGTGGCTTTAGTCTCATTTTCAATTGTTGCCCTGTTTAGTGCATGAATTAAAAAAAAAACATAGATATAGGAAAAAAGTATATTCAGCAGGAACCCTACTCATAGAACCAATGTTGAAAAAGGGGTATACTGTCGCTTTAAGTGCCTACCAATGGCGCACAATAAGCCGTGCCGCCATGCTGTACTGTCAGAAGTAAATGTATGAATACTCTAGGGAAAGATATTATGCGTTCCAGTTTGTGTACTAATAACATTTTTTTAGTAAATTAATATTTTAATAAGGGTTTCTGGTATTCATATTATCACCTAATGCCAATGCAGCAATTCTACAACTGAGCAGATTTTTAATTGGTAAAGTCAGTGGCCGCCAAGCATTTGACATTCTTTAACATTAGGTGCCTTGCAGTAGCATTCATATCACCCTAGCTGTGGGATAGCAAGGCTTCTACTTTGGATGGGGAGGCAATGATGTGGTGTTGCAAGAATTTTGGGGCACCCTGATATAGGCAGCCATATGCCCCATGACAGGGCTAAAGTAAGTGTCATGGAGCTAGGGACTTGGAGAAAAAAAGCACATGGGTCGATACGGCTAGATGCTGTGAAGACATGTAGCCTGCAGCACCCCCAGGCAAGAGCCCAATTGGATGAGCTGCTGCCATTGACATTATTGTTTTCTCTACAAAACTGAGGCGCCATTGGGGAAAACAATTTTGAGGCGATTAAGTGCCTAGTGTTTTGCAGTAGGTAACGTCTTTGCACACTGTTCGCGGTGTTTTGCACTGGGTTTGCTTCAGGTTTTTAGGGTGATACACACGTCAATTTTAAAACGATGCTCAGTGGGATGGAGATGATTCATATTTCTGTTCTCGAACCACACTGGTGTTTTCTCTGTGTCTGGCATTACTGTCCTGCTGAAAGGTGAACCTTTGCCCAAGCTTCTGTTTCTTTTAGCAGCCTCAGGCAAGGTATTCTGGCAGCATATCCCTTTACTTGGTTCCATCCATTCTCCATTTTGTTTGTACATACTCATACAACATACTCTGCCCTTGCTGATAAAAAGGAGCCCTGCAGCCATCATACTACAGTATAGATGTGGTGGGGTTTTTTTTTTTGAGGTGTGGGCAGTGTTTAACACATATTGCTTCAAGCTTTCTTCTCATCTAACTGCAACTCCTTCTCCCATATCATGTCTCTCTCCCACTTTTTGAGTGTCACCCTCTAAATCAGGCCAGTGGGCTGACCCATAGCTACAGAGAGGCAAGGTATTGATAGCTTTATGCATTGTGATTACTTTTCATCAGCGGGGTATGGTCCTCTTGTTAAAACAGACAGAAGAATGGATGTGATGGCAAGCCCCACAGACAAGCCAGAGTACACTTTTGGTGCTGTTGTAATTACCATTGCAGTTAATTCTGCAAAGTACTGGCAGATAAAATGATTTATTATTATTTATTCCATTCATTAATTAATGCCTGTTTATTAATCGCTGTGCCTTATTTTGCTACATTGATGTGTAAAGGCTATAAATCTTGCTATATAATCCACACACTGCCAGTGTTCTTTCTACCACCAATTAAAAAGGTTTCTTCTTTATCGTTTTTCTAATTTTACCAAGTATTGCCTCTTTGGTAATACTGTTACGAGGCTTTTGTCTCTGCCTCTGGGAAGCTGCATAATTAAGGGGAATCGGCATTACTTGGCATTACCTAGCTTGGCCAACACATTATTACTGCACTGAAGCTTTTGTGCTGTTTGCCCACAGCAGCAAGCCGCTTTGCTCCCACAGTATAGCATTTTTGTGCGACGGGCTTCTGTCTAAATGTCAAGTAATGGTTTCCCTTGATGCTTCTCTCTAATAATTAAGTAATTGCTTGCTTTGGTTCTATTTGGTTCTTCTCTGTATTAATTTTTAATTTTAATTGCACTCTCTGCGATTGCCTCTTTCTGATGCTGATCAACTTCTGTCTCTGCTTGCACCAATCATTCCCATTTCCGAGAGCAGCTTTCAGCAGACGACATATACCACAGCACTTGTGACAACCAATCAGATAGTCAGTACGGTTCTCCTCCGAGGGGCTGGTCGGAAGAACTGGATCAGCATGGCCACACCACCTTTATAAATGACCAAACTAATGAAAAGGTACATTCTTGATATTCTATTCAAGTTCAAGATAATTCATGTGCCCACTGATGACCATACAACGTCCGGGGTATTTCTAATGACAGTGCTTCATTTTGTCAATATCAGACTGCTTATTGGATGGTGTATGTGTCCTTGATGTAATGGCCATTTCTGAGCTTTCTACACGACATTGGGACAAACTGTTCAGCACAGTACATCAAAGCTGCAGTTTTGGGCCACAATAGTACTGTCCATTTGGAGGCTCGAAACAGGCTTGGCAGGCCCAGTCACCTTTAGCCAAGGACACAAAGCGATAACTGGCTAAATGTCAAGTGATTTACATACTCAAACAGTAATATTGTATAACTGTGAGTGATTCCCTGCCTGTTCTGTGTAGCCTAGTTGTCCTCACTGACTTAAGTGCTTTTTTTCCCCAAATGACATTTCACTGTATTTAGTTCTAATGTTAGAGGTTGATTCAACATTTTTTGTCTTTTTTTTATTGCAGTGGATAAAACATGTTGATGATCAAGGCAGACCATATTACTACAGTGCAGATGGATCACGTTCGGAATGGGAATTGCCAAAGGTAATAAATGGAACCGTATTTCTTATGTGCTGATGAAAGGGCTTTGGCATTTCTAATTCAGATTTATGGAACAGAAACCTTAAACATAAACACTGTAAATGTAGTGCTGTTATAAGATTTAATCCACCTGCCAGTGGGGATACGCAGTAAGTTATTTGTCTTGCCTTAGGAGCCTAAGGTTGAAGGCACGCAGGCGGTTTCACAACCAGCTTATTTCAGCAATGGAGGAGTGCCTGAAACAGTCTCTGCTGCCTCCCATTTTCCTTAATTGGAAACACCTGACAGTGCCAGTACTTGTGATTTTTAGTCCAAAATAGCTTGCTGTATTTTTATTTTGCAGAAAAATGCCTGTGGTTGTGCCGTGGGGCACTTTCAGTTTAAATAAATGGAAGGCGGCAGGGGCAGTTTCTGTTGCTTCTCTGCCAGCTGAAATATGGCTCTGAAGAAGCTTCCCCATAAACCTAAAGCAACATTGCTTTTGGTGCTACTTAAATGTGTAGTAATAGTAACCAGTGTGGCACTTCCCAATTACCATATAGATGTACGGTATTTTTATTTATATATTATTAGATAACACCGATTAGAAGATGCACATATTGTTAGGAGATAATAAGGGGAAGGCTTTAGCAGGTCTGTGCTGTAAGGGCAAGGGCACACTAAGCAGATTGACCGCTTTTGTCCACAGGCGGTTTTTATAGATGTGAAGGAATGTGGATCCGCTCTTATGCGCACACTCCCGTATCGCTATTGACAGGCCTGGTGACAGTCTGTGTGCAGCTACATGGATAGCATATTGGCAAAAAATTGCGAATGAATGCACTGATACCCTGCCCGCGAAGCTCCTTGGAGACTGATGCTGGGTCTGTCAATGGAGCTGGGGGGGGGGGGGGGCACATAAGAACGGAGTAGGAATGTGGCCAATCTGCTTAGTGTGCCCTTGCCCTTAGAATCTTAAGCACAAACTGCTCATGGCTGCCCTGTACTGAACTGGCTCTGATTTTGTCCATGTTAGCCAGATAATGTACAACTTTGGCAGATTTGGAATGCAGAGGCCTCTCTCCCTGTTAACTTCAGTTGTTTTTATAGAGGTTGGCAATACAAGAGCAGATATATCAGTGTTTAATTCCTTACTTTGTCCCCTGTAGTATAATGCCACATTACAGCCCCTGCGGGAGATCACTAAAAGCCGAAGCCTTGACAGAAAGCTCCAGGATCCCATAGTCTTCACCAAGTGGAGACATAGCACAATCCTTCTGGACACTAACGACAAGGTAAGCGTTGTTTGGCTCAGTGCTGGTGAATGTAGTTACCGTTCCACTCAACTCTTAACGTGAGAGATTTTAGTGATGCCCTTCTGCATACAGAGTACCACACCATGGTGACCCTTTTGTATTACTATATACAGCCATATTTCCTGGATATCCATGTTCACCAGGCTTCCTTAATACACTGTTTTTTTAACAAGCCTGTGTTAGCCAGTTATAAATTACACTGCAGTCTGTCAGCCAGGGATGTAAAGGCTTCTTTCCAGGAAATTACTTTTTGGAAACCAATATTGCGGCACCAAGCTTGCTGAAAGTCATTAGATTAGATGTTTAAATTATATCAAGGCCTTTGTAGTTATCAGCAAATCTAGGCATAAATACACAACATCATACAAAGCCTGTGAGAAACGCCTGCACTTGCAGGTCGTCAGTCATCGAATGTGATTTTACAAGGGCAAGACAAAGGAAAAATTTGACAAAAACTGAAATATGCAGGTTACTTAAAATTTTGGTTAGAGATGATTTTTCTAGAACTGACACCTATATAGTTTGTGTATATGATTGGCAATAATCTGGTGTTAGCTCATTCAGCGAAAAATTAGTTTTTGTTGTTAGATACATACATACATACATACATACATATATTCCTCTTTTACAATTGTGGTGCCCTATGATATGTGTTAGGGGGCACTAAGTTTGCCCAGAAGCAGTAACCAATAGCAATCAGCAGGTAGAATTTACTGGTCACCTGTTTGAAAGCAAACATCTTATTGGTTGCTAGGGGTTACTTCTGCTGGGCAAACTTAGTGCCTTTTATTACATAAGGGGGGTATGTGTTCAATGGCAAAGAAGGTACAAGGGACCTCAGTGCTAATTGTAGTCAAAATAAATGACATTTTACACTTGGTGGAATTTGTAGTCTTGTACATATATACAGTGTCTGTCAGAAAAGTTTTCAGACCCACAACCAGTTCTTTCATTTTACTGAAAACCAAATCCTACGCTCAGATTTTATTCATTGTGATGTTTTTAATTCAATGCTCTGAGAGTCAAAATGAGCTGATTAAACTTTCCACTGTTTATATGTCGAAAATAGTAAAATTAACTGAAATATTATACACATATGCTCTTCTGCATATTTGCTCTCTCAGGTGACTCTCATGCACCTCAATTTTCAAACAGCTCTCAGCTGTATTGACATCTGTTTTTTTTTTTTTTTTTAACCTGAGCCATTGTAGGGCATTCACCTTATATTCTAGTGCCACTCCAGTGATAACTTTTGCTCATTAGCAAGGTTTTCTGCTACCTGTATTTTTTTTTTCCATTCTTATCTGCGGTTTAACAAGAAGCCCAGTCCCTGCTAATGAAAAGCACTGGATTTTGCTACCACCCCCAGGCCCGGACTGGCAATCTGTGTGCCAGAGGGGCTGCTGGTGGGGGGCTGTTTGGGCCTCTGTGTACTTGAAATGCCAGGACCTATTTTGGATCCCAGTCCAGGCCTGACTCCCCCCTTTCCCCTTCATACTTTATTTTTGGTATGTGGTCTTTAGAGATGTGGGCACATTGCTTTGAACTTTGTGTTGGTGGCACCATGCTTCTAGGAAGCTTTTCACAAGCAGAGATTGGATATCTTGTTAAAGCAGGTGGTGGTTCCAGTTTGCCAGGCACCCCCAACCCGAGTGGGGGATTACAATAAATTATATTGCTGAGAACAAACCTTTACTGTGGGATTTGCTGTACAAAAATGAGAAAATTGGGTCAAGGATCTGATCACTTTGGCAGGTAGTTTTATTATAACTATATATTTACCAGTCATCAGAAGTCCCATCTCCATCTTTGCAGTTGCATATCAAGCAGAAGCGTAATTCTTCTGTCACACCGCACCTTGGTTGTTTCATTCCAGCCTATTCACAAAAAGTTAGTAACCGACGTTTGATCTGTCCCTGCTTGTTTGCCTGTGTGCAGTCACATACCAGAGATTCTTCTGCAGGGGAGGAATATGAATATACTTGCCTACCTCATACTGACAGCACGTACTGGCGTTTGGTGATAGGAACAGTGCCCACCTAGGCACATGCTGCAGGCCCCACTCACTACTGATTTCCTACACTTTAGAGTAAGGGCAGGCAATGATGTGAAAAAGCGCTGCCTCACATGTTGGCGCTTTATAATAAATAAATAATATTGGGACTCTTTGATTGGTGCCAAGGGGCCTCAGTTATTGCTTGAAGCACATAAACCCATGTGATATCTGCTGAAAATGCTACTGCACATTTAATCAGGGTTGAATGATTCAAATTGCAGATAGCGGATAATTAATCTTGCTGAGAATTCTGGAATCTAGGTTATAATGCACGATAGGACCGTGGTGTGTAACAGGGAGGAAGGCCATAAAATCAGCTTGAGTTCTGTCACATACAGCTCTCCAGGCAAGCAGATAATGTGACTCAATACTTTAGCTTGAACATGAATCACTTTTTACTCAGCATTACACTCTGCTTTCAAGCAACAAGGATTTTATTTCCCTTGGGCCGTAGAAGCCCTTGTTGCTCATAAATCGTGTAGGATTGGGAGCTGCATTAGTAAAGGTATGTGACCTGTTATCCATGCTCGGGACCTGGGGTTTTCCAGATAAGGGATTTCCAAGAAATCATACAAATATTAGTTCAACCCAATAGGCTTGTTTTGCCACTAATATGGATTCATTATCTCTTAGTTGGCGCCAAGTACAAGGTTCTGTTTTATTACATAGAAAAGGAAACCATTTTTAAAAATGTGGATCATTTGGTTAATATAGGAGATGGCCCTTCTGTAATTTGAAGTTTTTTATAAGGGTGGAATAAGTGATGGTAGGCTGGTTTATTCATTTTTCACTCTTTGCCTCTATTGGATCAGTAAAAATAAGAAACCTGTTAAGAACCCAAAGAGACTATTGCAACAGATGGCTTGCCTGTTTGTATTTACCAGTATTGTAGTGCAGTGGTGCTGTTATGGCCAGTGGCTAGCAGTCTGAAGGAGCAACGCTCTGTGCCTGTCTAGCCATTAACCTTCTCACTGGCCTTTTCTGTGTGTACTAACAACTATAACACCCGGGGCAGATAAATCTCAGTCAAATGTGTGCTTGCATTTACTGTGAATAAGAGCAAGGTTACAAGCAGAACTTTTGATTTTGCTTGATTAGCAAAAGAAAAAAAAAATATTGGCAATGGGGATTGTATCTATTTTCAGGAAGCAAGTTAAAGTAGACACATAAGATAAACAACAAAAAAACACCCTAATCTTGTAGGCAATAATGAATAATATATGGTGCTGGTTTCACTCTGGCTAAAAATGATCATTAACTTTAAAAATTACCTCTAATGGAGCTCCCTATAGATCCTCTGTGGTCTCTGTGTTTCATATAATGGGTGGGCGTGTCCTAACGGTCCCTGCCAGAATCAAAGCAGGAGGGGGATAGCCAATCACAGCTCTGCAGTCACACAGGCTTCAGTTCCCTATAGGGTCAGCCTAGCTGCTGATTGGTTCCTATCCTACAGTGCAGTGTACTGAGTGCCCCTGGGCCCCCCTTGCACAGCCTGGGAAAGAGGCAGCAGGAAGTGAACCAGATGGGTGTTTTTGTTTTGGGGCAGAGCAATAATAATAGCCATGGGTGCTGTATGCACCCTTAGTAAGGCAGTACATTTACATTACTTAGTTACTCTGGTTGTAAATGGTTGTAAAAGGAGTGGTGTATACATTCAGCTATTCTATGAAGCCCCCCCCCCCCCCCCCCACAGGCTTTTCCTAGTACTTTGTACTTAATAAATGGAAAGAAAATGGAATTCTAAGCTTTCCAATATATGTACACGACAAATGTTTGTTTTAAGGTTATTTGTAATAAATGTAATCACCATTGCACACATTATATTTCTGGCCTTGTCGTTCTCTGCACTCCTGGCTCTGACTCCTGAAACAATGTTGCAAGTCGGCTGATTAACAGAGGGGAATGGATTCCTGTTGCATTGTTTTAAAGGAGACATATCCTATAAAAATTAAGAATGTACCAGTGAATTATACTCCTCTAGATATAGAAGGAATGTGCTTAAAAAAGTTGTATTTCTGACTGATTTATGGAGAAATTCCACCAAAACTCCACTAATCCCACCCATCAGTTCCACTTCCTGCTGGCTGACTTCTCTGGATGAGCTGGGGAGCCGGCGGCCCTCCGTACACTGCACTGTAGGATAGGAACCAATCAGCAGCTAGGCTGACCTGATAGGGAACTGAAGCCTGTCTGTGCTTGTGTGACTGCGGGGCTGTGATTGGCTCTCCCCCTCCTACTGTGCGTCTGGCAGGGACCGTTAGGACACGCCCACTCTCCATTTCAAACTCGGACAGAGAAGTGATGGGATCTATAGGGAGCTCCAATAAAGGGGCCATTTTTACAGATAGGATTAATTTTTAGCACAAAGTGAAACCAGCAACGGATATTATTCATAATTGCCTACAAAATTAGGGTTTTCCCATTTATCCTATATGTCCCCTTTAAGAGTCAGACCCAGAGAACAGCAAGATGTAAAAACTGATTTCAGTAGCAATTATAATTACTGTAAGACCATTACAAAAGTTTAATATATATTGTAAAGTTTCTTAGAATTGTGTTTTCTTTCACTATGCAAAATCGGTAAGGTAAAGGATCCCTTGAATTTTCAGTAGGAGCTTAGTGCCCTGTACAGTCTCAAGGCCGTTTTGAAATTCAGAGGGCAATATAGTGTCTTGTAAATGAAGATGCACTTGGCTGATATGGATAGTTGCGTGCCGCTGTGCCCCTGACAGTGTTGCAGGGTTACATAGAGAGGGCTGAGCCAGCATTACTCACACCTTAATATGCCACTTTGTCTCAGAAACTAATATCCAGCATTACAAATCCCTGCCCAATTCAGCTCTTCCATTGCAGTGCTTGTGCCCCGGCCTTGTGCATTTGGAATGTACCAAGAGGCTTTTTCAGACATCTTGCTCTTTAAAGGCCATTACGTTAAGTTAATTTATATGGGCTTTGCTTTTTACAGGATTCATCAGCTACATCCAAACCTGACGAGACATCTCCTCCATCTCCAAAGCAGCAAGTAACAGTCAGTATATCCCTTTGCATTACTCTACTCATGCTCTGTGGTCCTTGCCTTATAGCATTCATGGTTGCATATGGCAGATGCAGGACCATGACCTGTACAGCACTTACACCATTATTTAAAGGGGTGCTATACACCTATATACACCTTTGCTGGAAATTAGCACAATAAATAGGACTATAAATCCACATTTGATTTTCACTAAACTTCCCCTAGAAACTGGGTAATTTTAAGGAGCTGTGTATAAATCAGTCCTACTCTTCTCTAAAGCTGTGGCCTTTGATAGGCTTTGAGATAAGTTATATCTGTGGACAATTTATTACAGGTATAGGACCTTTTATCCAGAATGCTCGGGACCAAGGGTATTCCAGATAAGGTGTCTTTCCGTGATTTGGATCTTCATATCTGAAGCCTACTAAAAAATCAATAAAACATTAATTGAACCCAATAGGATTATTTTGCATCCAGTAAGGATTAATTATATCTTAGTTGGGATCAAATACAGGTACTGCTTTATTATTACAGAGAAAAGGGAATCATTTAACCATTAAATAAACCCAATAGGGCTGTTCTGCCCCCAATAAGGGGTAATTATATCTTAGTTGGGATCAAGTACAGGTACTGTTTTATTATTACAGAGAAAAGGGAATCATTTAACCATTAAATAAACCCAATAGGGCTGTTCTGCCCCCAATAAGGGGTAATTATATCTTAGTTGGGATCAAGTACAAAGCACTGTTTTATTTTTAAAGAGAAAAAGGAAATCAATTTTCAAAATCTGAATTTTTTGATTAAAATGGAGTCTATGGGAGACGGGCTTTCCGTAATTCGGAGCTATCTGGTTTCCGGATAAGGGATCCCTTACCTGTATTTATATCAGGTTCTATTTTGCTTGGCAGAACCAGGAAGTATTTAATTAGAAGATCTAAGTGCTTTTTTTTTTTTTTTTTTTGTGTGGAGTGCAAGAAATAGGAAAAAAATAAATAGCTATTTATTAAAAGAACAGCAAAAATGTAGTTATGCCATTGATAGTTATGTTGAGTCATCTGAGGATAGACCTGTAAGGAAATATAGCTGAATAGCCTTCAAGTTCTTATTCCCAGTGACTCTTTCCATCTGGCTGCGCCTCTCTACTAATAGAGATTTTTTCTCTACTGTACCTAGATGTAATATTCTCCGAGGTATGGGAGCTGCAAGAAAAAGTTGTTCCCCAGGCCATCTTACTGTAGCATAGTCTTAGGAAAGCCACAGTGAGGAATGCAAGACTGACTCAGAATAATGCCCACGGGCTGCTGAAGGGAATTGGGAAATCACAATCTCTAGTCATGGCCTGAGTTGTTCCTTGGCAAACACTGAAATGATTAGGAATTGTACTGAGTATATATGTATTATAACAGCAGCCTGGATTAGTAGGCAGTAAAGTAACTGTTATATGCAGTGAAAACAAGAGAACTGTGACAGTGAGATTCTTAAAGGAACAGTAACACCAAAAATATAAAAGTAATTACAATATAATATTCTGTTGCCCAGCCCTGGTACAACTTAGAAAGACTACTATAGTTTATATAAACATAGCTGCTGTGTAGCCATGGGGGCAGCCATTCAAAGGAGAAAAGACACAGGTTACATTACAGATAAAACACCATTGTATTCTACAGAGCTTATCTGTTATCTGCTATGTAACCTGCCTTTTCTCCTTTTTTTCAGTTTGAATAGCTATCCCCATGGTTACACAGCAGATTTGTATAAACTATAGTAGGGTTTCTGTAGGAAACACAAGCTGGCCGTACACATTAAGATCAGCTTATTTGGAGAGGTGGCCAAACAAGCAGATCTTCTCCCAATATGCTGCCCACCTAAGGTGGCCAATATCGCACTAATTTGATCGTTTGGCCGCTTTAATTTCAATGAGAATTGTCTCTAACAACCCTAATTGTTTATAATCATTTGCTACAAGTTTTGTTGATGTAATTTAGTTTCATAACATCAGATATTTAATATTTGACTTCTTATGGCCTCTGCCAGATCGAACACAACCTTGCCTTTGCTATAAACAACCCTTTTTTTTTTTTTTTTTTAGTAAATTTGTTTTTTCATCCCCAGGATCAAGAAAAATATGGTGTATTACTTGTCACAAAAATCACAGAGAATGGAAAGAAAGTTAGGTATGTATTCCCAGCACCAAGGCATTGAAATGTATGTGGGTTTGTCATTTAACCCCAGAGATTTGTCACTTACAGTGAAAAAGCACATGAACTGTTCCCAGCCAAGTCTCTGTGGCATGCATGATTCTAATGATAAGCGTCATACTAAATTGCAGACAGGAACAATACAATGATAAATACAACAGGCTTCCCATGAACTGGCCATACACATACTGATAAAATCGTATGGTCTTGTAGGATTTGCGGTACGTGTATGGTGGCCCAAGAGTCTTGACCAAAATCAATGTACTGTCAGATAGTTGGTCGAATACCATGCAGGTATAGTTCCTGGTGTTCGATGTGAGGGACAGAAGCATTCAATGTACAAATATTTTTTTGTTCATTTTGTGTATAAAGTTGCCTTTTAAAACAACGTGCAATAGACCTCTTTTTGTTTTTATCATGGGTTTATTAAGCGCCAGGAAATAAATTGTTTTTTAAATTACAACACTAAAGGTGGCAGATTCAAGTCCTTTAGATCGATTGTTTATTGGGAACCCCGATGGGCCTCTCTGATCAATATCTGGCTGAAAATCGGGCAGGTTAGATTTTCCATCGATTTGGGGACTGCATGGGCTCTTTGATGCGCCCCTCTGTCTAACCGAATGCCCATTGTTGTGATTCAACCATTTGGCTCTAGGCCCAAACAATTTAATTAGCCTGATATTGCCCACCTTAATCTTAAATGTGTATGGCCACCTTAAGGCTAAACCATTTTGAAATATGCTTGTAATATAACCTGATGGCAACAAACCTCTTGGAACACCTGGACAGAAAATTATTTTTACTAATTTTCAATTTTCATTGCAGGAAAAACTGGATGTCTTCATGGACCGTGTTAAAGGGCACTACCTTATTGTTACAAGCAAATGCAGCTGGATGGGTAATATATCCTCAGTCATTATTAGTGTTTCTGTCTGGAACTTCTTCACTAATACAGAGGAATCTGTCTTGCCCAAGGCTAATTTCATTTATGAGGCTTAAGAAGGACCAAATAATTTTAGCTGGCTGGATAAATTATATCATTAGACCATTTTCTCAGCTTGCTTTTGTTATGCCTCATAAGCATTATCCTGTTCCAGCTTTAGTAATCCTTGTGCTTTCTATTTTAATAATAAATGAATTGGATAAATGTAACTCGAAATATTTTATTCAACTTACGCTAGCTATTAGTGGCTTCTTCTTTTTTTATGTGTTTTGGATTCCATTTTTTCCAGCTTAGGAGCACAGTCTGCCCTGACACATAGTTGCTAAAAGCACTTTCTTCTGTTCTGTATCTAGAAATTTGGCGGTAATCAGTCCAAACCAGAATTTACAGTGGACATTAAGGGTGCATCTGTTGATTGGGCTTCAAAGGATAAATCCAGTAAAAAAAATGTTATAGAGGTATGTGTATTTATTTTAAATGTTGATTACTTATTAACCGTTCCTTTTATTTAAAAGGACAGTATAAAGGGCTACTGTACTATTGCCTTTTCCAGAACCAATATAGTGGGGGAGAGCACATTTTTTTTATTGGTCAAATCTTTATTTGCTGTAGTACAGCCTCTTAAATATCAACCTGAGGGCACCCATAGCAGCCATAAAAACCAGGCATGACTGACTGCAGCCAGCAGCCTATCTCTGCCTCTGCTAAAGAGTGCCGTTTAGGAATGCCTACTGTGGGCAACTGTAGACTGCATGCTTTGGAATTAATCATCTGTTCGATATTGGAGTCAGTCCACAGTCAGTTTCAAATACCACATTTGCTCAGCGTTATGTCCCATTAAGTAAAATACTATTCACATTGTGACTGTAGCACCCAGCAGTTAGCCACGGGCTTTCAACCTTAGTTACTCACAGCCCTGCCTTTGTTTTCCCCAGGTCCCAACATGTTTTTTTCCTTATTTGTTTTCTTTAGGTAGATATTAGTGATGTGCGGGTCAACAAAATGTTGTTGGCCTGCACCGGTGCTAACCTGCCCGTGGCCAGCACGACCCAGCAAGGTACCTATATTTATAAACCTGCGACTGACCCACCCCATCCCTAATGTCACAAAGGGGACGGTGCATGCAGCCGAGCACCTATAAATATAAGTTGGCAGAGGCAGAAGCCAGGCAGAGCAAGGTCACAGCAGAAGGGAGAACTCAGCCCAAACTTGCCCGCAACCTGCAAGTACTGTGTGAAGTTTGGCCCTATCCCGCCCAACCCGCTGATAAACCCACGGGTTTTGGGCTGACTCACAGGTCACTAGGAGATAAGGAGAAATATTTCAGAATGACTAAATCATATTTCTTATTTAAATAAGTTTTAACATATTTTTCTATCTATCATATCAGCTCAAAACCACTTCTGGAACAGAATTGTTGATACAGTCTGACAGTGATACTGTTATTAAAGATTGGTATACAGCATTCTGCAACACTACTGGCACTACAGTAAGTGATCTTATTGGGTACAAACTTCTGCAACCGAAAATTGCTTTTCTTGTAGTGAAACCTTTTGGGAGGGGGGATGCATCCCTAGTTTCAAACTAGCAGCAATGTCATTGTCTTTCTTGTAATACTAATTTGCTTGTTGTATGACATCAGAACTTAATTCATTCTGTTGTTTATTGCTGTGTATTTTATTTCCAGCCTGGAGATTTGGAGGAAGCCTGTGAAGATAATGTTCCAGAATCCCCAGTAGATAAACACGGAAAAGAGAAATTTGACAAAGAGAAGGACCATGACAGAGATTCTAAGAAAAATCGATGTAGGGTTTGTTTATTAACTTATTGTGTGTGCAGAACTTTAAATTACAAGCAGATAATAGAAGTCTGTAAACACAGCTTCCCTAGTGGTCCAAAAAACAGATAAAGGCAGTAAGACCTTTTTGTAAGATGCCTTTTATGTCACTGGCTAGGTTGCCCTGATTTGTTGGCCCGTAGATGGTCAGTGCATATGGTCATTCTGTTATGCTTTTTGTTGGTCAGTGATCTTTCCAAATTGCAGAGGTCTACAATATTTTCTCAAAATCCAGATTTATACAACTCATCTGAAACCTATAGGCAAATGTATTACTAGTTTTTAAAATGATGTTTTTCTGTCGGTCTGACTTTGCAAGGCAGCCATTCTAGACTCAGTGCCATGCTGGTTCATGTGTATTAGATTTAAGACATTAGGTGCAACAGTTGTGTATATGTCTTAGGTTCATCCAAACTCTATTTGCTGGCTAACATTTGGTTAAAACACAATGTTTACAGTGCTGCGGAATATGTTGGCCCTTTATAAATAAATGTTGATAATAATAATAATGTTTAGTATATTTAGAACTGCTATTGATCATTTACCCCACATTATAATTGGCCTTCTGGCACACCAATGATTGGCTTGGGCTTATGGGGGGCAGCTCCACAGTTCAGGAACCTGTTTTTTAAATATTTCTTCTGTCATTTCTGTTTCAATAGCATTTAAGCCAGCTAACAGTATCGATAATGCTGAGCAGAAGAAAACAAAAACAAAGCTAAAGAAGTTTCTTACTCGCCGACCAACTATGCAAGCTGTACGTGAGAAGGGATACATTAAAGGTAAGGAACTTCAGTCTTGCTAGTGCTTCCATTGACACATTTGGGGCCCTATTTGCACACAAGGAAGGGGTAGAATGACACTGGCAGCCTAAAGGCACAACTGATTGTGGCAAAAAGGGACAATACTGTATTCCCTTTAACTGTAAAAAAATGCAACCCATTATATAAACTGTATTTATACTGTTAGTAGAAGTCGAGTCATTTATATATTCTTTACTGAACAGTAGCAGATACTGATCCAGAGAATAAATAAATCTTTGCTTTTATAAAAAATGCATTTTTGCTACCTAATGTTTCTTACTTAAAGAAGCAAATAGCATTCTGATCACTTGAAATTTTATCTTTGCAATTCTTTGCAGATCCCGTGTTTGGCTCTTCCCTTGCAAGCCTCTGCCAGAGAGAAAACACTACTGTACCAAACTTTGTCAAGATGTGCATTGAGCACGTGGAAGAACAAGGTATGTGATACATCGCTTGGTAAAATTAAATAAAACTTCCTAAAATGGTTGCTTGTTGGAGGTGGTCCCTCAGACACCATTTGATGCCATTGTACTTTATTATATAATTTATCCCTGCTTGTATTTTAGGGCTGGATGTTGATGGCTTGTACAGGGTCAGTGGAAACCTTGCTGTGATACAGAAACTCAGATTTGCTGTTACACATGGTAAGTGAGCCCCCTGTTGAACACACTATATTCAAGGGTTGCAGTGGAGTGTGTACAGATCCACCCTTTTATTTAACATTTAGCTGCCAGCTCTGTGGAGCATACAATGGGTACATTCAGTGTAGATTGCATCAGTCTAACCAATCCGCCTTAACACCTGCATCTGATGGCTGCGTGACTTACAATCCCCTGCTTGCCCTAAAACGTAAGGCAGTGCTGTCAACTTACTACTTGTTATATAACACGTTCAAGGGCCTTAATAAATGAAAATTATAATGTTTATACTTTATAAGTCTGTGGAGCATTTCAGCAGACTTTGCGCCATAAAAATCCTCCAGAGGGGCATATCTGTCCCAGGGGCTTCTAGTTGAACTATTGTAATAAAACTGGTGGCAACATGTTTATCTACCCTTGCTTGCTGTCCGCTTCCATTTAATTATCAAAATAAAAAGCACTCGTACTGTATTGTATGATCACATACCTGCCTAATGTTGTCTTCTTGGATTACATTCTAGATGAGAAACTGGACTTGAATGACAGCAAATGGGAAGATATTCACGTCATTACAGGGGCCCTGAAGATGTTCTTTAGAGAACTACCTGAGCCGCTCTTCACCTTCAGCCACTTCAATGACTTTGTGAATGCCATTAGTAAGTGTCCACTTAATGTTGCTGGCATATAACCTCTGTTATACACGTCTGAGCTGCAATTTCTAATCTATTTTGTGTTTTTGTGCCACGGAGAGTGGTGCCGTTGAGTGTTTATTGAGGGCAAGACCCAGAAATGAGTACATAATGCATGTATGAATGGTTCTGGCAGTGGCAGTACTTTCCCACTTGAGGGCACTGCCTGTTAAAGTATAAGACCTATGCATACACAATTCATAGAAGGCAACTTCTTTTCCAGAACAAGAGCCCAAGCTGCGTGTGCAAGCAATCAAAGACTTGATTAAACAGTTGCCAAAGCCAAACCATGACACTATGCAGGCACTTTTCAAGCATCTCAAGAAGTAAGTGTCTTGTTCAATTTAGTAAACATATATATTTCTAAATATCAGTCTATATAATGCTGTACTTACACAGCACACAGCCGATGTTATATCTATCTATTTATCTCCGTAATGGTCATTGCCCTTCAGTGGATTTTATATTGATGCATTTGTCTGCTTTAATTTTAAATTACAGTCCATTTGGGCTGCAGTCGTATTGGTCAGGTACCAAGCAGCAGCATTGGACTGAAGGGTCTGGGGCCCACCAAGGCTATCACCTTAGGGGCCCCTCCACCCCAGTCAAGAACCATCCCCCCCTCCTCCCCCCAGTGTGGCCTGCAGTGCTGCACTTCATTTGCTGGCCCCCTGCTGTCAGTGAGCTGTAAAATTGGGAATGGAGGGTAGGAGCTCTTGTGCCTGCATGTTCTTTTTCCTACACAACCTTTCTTACTGCTCCTTTTCTCACTGAAGTCTAAGTCCTGGTAGAGCCGCACAGGGATTGGATGGGTGACGTTTGAATTCCCCCCCCCCCCCCCAGCCTTTCTAATCCCCATGCGGCTTTATTGGGACTTGTTAGAGAAAAGAACATGCAGACACTCACCGTCCTCACTTCTGAAATCTGCAGCTCCCTGACAGGCAGGGGGGCCTAGTTAGCAGCACGGCCAGGTCCCCCTAACACTCAAAAACCCACCAGACCCGGGACTGTGAGAAGTAATTTTCTCTATGCTTTGGCCTCTGTAGGGTTGTTGAAACTGGAGAAAAAAACAGAATGACTTATCAAAGTTTAGCAATAGTTTTTGGACCAACCCTGCTGAAACCGGAATCAGAGACTGGTAATATCGCCATCCACACAGTATACCAGAACCAGATAGTGGAACTCATCCTACTGGAATGCAACTCTATTTTTGGCCGCTGAGTCCAATGGTGAACGACAAGCAGGAAGCAACCACTGATAGGCCATATCCTTGGGAAGGATCCAGCTGTGCCGTTTCATTTCTCATCTCTGAATTTTATTTTGTGGACCAATGAGCTGATGGGAAACTTTTTTTTTTTGTCTCCTGCACTTTTTTTTTTTTAAGATGGTGACTGTGTCTCATTTGTACATATTTTTAACCTGTTGCCAGGTTATTGTATTTGGACGGTTTTTTTTTTTTTACTGTGTGTGCGCACATGATAATTCCCTAGCAGGACTGCAAACCTAATGTAGACACTGGATTTACTGGAAACAAAATAAAGCTACTAATTTCATTCTGTACAAACGGACTTCTACTCACTCTTGGAAGCCGAGCTTGGTTCGCTGTGTGGTAACAGATGATGTTCATTTCATTTTTGTTCATGCCTCTAAACAAACTCCTCGTGCAGTAAAATCCATCTGACATTATACTTTGTTGGTTGAGTTAATGATAACCCTTCTTGGTTGACTTGCTTAGACCAGGACCACATGGGCGGCTAGGTCACCCAGCATCATAACCAGCTCTGTCTGGGAGCTACATTGCATTAGCTACTGGGGCACGAATGGGGCACCCCATAAGGGCTCATAGCTATTGACTGTACCACTCAATATAGCAAAACAGTCAACACTCATCTGAATAATGTCCAGCAAGAATGGGCATTAGCAGTTCAGCCAATAAGAATGGCTTAGACAGTGGCACTTCCAGTGTTGTCCAGAGATTACCTTGGATAACACTTGCCCACAGCCGTAGGGCAACTCAAGAGAAGCTCAGGAACGATTCATAGTGATTGACTATCCAACCAAATATAGAAGTACTTTTGTAACTCATAAGGATAATGTCCAGCAACAGTGTACATTGCCAGTTTAGCCAATGAGTATGGCCCTTCCAGTGTTGTCTAGATAGTGTCTTGAATGACACTTGTCTGCCCACAGCCATAGGGCAACCCAATAGGAAGGAAGGCTTCTAGCAAGTGACCTCATTATCCAGATGAGTGAAGACTATGCTGCTGTATTCAGTAATGTCCAGCAACAATGGGCACTTCAGCATTCCCTTGAGTGTCACTTGGAAAATGGCAGTTCTGATGTCCCCCAGAGTGTGTCTTGGATGTTGCTTCTCTGGCCGCAGCCTTAAGGTGGCCATACACGGGCCAATCGGGGCATTCCAGTTGGGGCAGTTCTGACGATGTTCAAATAGAATTGAGCATAAGGACTTAACACAATCAGGACCATTTTGATATACCCTAATGGGTAAGGGCATACCACTCAATCTATAGCGATCAAATTCCAGGTCTTTAAATGAAATGCTAAAGGTTAACAGATACTGTACTGTTATTAATCAGTCTGTGGTATTAATTGGCTTATGTGGCTCATTGTACATGATGACGTTCAAGTATCAAGTGCTGATCGTCATTATCCAGCCACTAAGAACTTGGGGTGTAATAAGGCTCTTCCAACAGATTTCTTTCAATTCATGGTTGAATAAATGACTCTGCTATTGGCTAATATAGTATCTCACAAAATGCAAGACATACGCATTTTGTAATCTACTATATTAGCCAATAGCAGGTCTCTGCTACTTTTTGATTTGTCCTCAGACTTAACTCAGCGCGTGAGAACTAACTGGATGCACTTTTAGGTTTTAAATATTTTATGTGCAGGTAGAGACATTTTAAATAAGCAAAAAAAAAAAAAAAATGGTACTGGAAATATTTAATCGGCTTTAAACCCTTAAGCCGAATGGGGTATTTAATATGTACAGTGTATTTTAGAGGGTGGTAGATGTACATGCCTTTTTTTTTTTTTTTTATTATTTAGGAAGGGTATCCACGTACCGATTGGAAATATTCACTTTACAGAACAAACAAATGAAATTTGGAGTATTAGTACTTTTTAAATGACGAATGTAAAACTGTTTTTGTACAATATAAAGTGAATTTGGAAGATTTTGTTACAGGTAACAGTCCGGAGATTTTTTTTTTTCCTATGTATTTTTGTAGACTAACTGCTGTATGTTGTATTTTACTGTTCTCAATAAACGCATACATGACCCGGGACCTGGGATACGCATGTTTGTCTCTAATGGCTGTTGCTGTTTCTGATAGAGAAAGAAGACATAGAAGGATAATGAGGGAGGCAAAATCTGCACATTAATTTCATCCAGTCCCTATTATATATATACTGCTAAACCGTAATATTATATTGCTTCACTTCCAATAAACTGTCCCCATTAGGGTTACTTTACGGGGTTTGGTCCACCTCTGCCATCTAGTGGCAAACTGATATATGAAACTCCCCCTTTTGCTTGTTTTCCCTCCTGTTATAAAATAGAACTCACCCTGGCTGATAGACATGGGGGCTTATATATGAACATCTGCCGCAGGTAGTAACCCATAGCAACCAATCAGTTATGAGTTTTGTTTTCCAGCTGGCTGTATTTAGAACAATCAAAGCCAAATGTTAATAAATGAGGTCAAGCTTGGAAGCAAAATGCTCACCGTAATCACAGGTCTGCTATCTATTAATGGGGCACTATACCACCTTGCTCAGCATGACACAAATAAGACTTATGCTTTTTCCTTATTTTTTTTTTTTTTTAAAGGACAAGAAAAGGTAGAATCACTTGGTGCCAAGACATTAGACAGTCCCAGTTATTCTAGTCTCTTACTTCAGACCCTGGGCCGCCATTCTTTTCCAGGGGCTCTAGCATCTAATGTGTTTGCGCCTATGCAGTATAGGAACAGGCAAATAATTTCTGTACCTGTGCTAGAAGCATTGTGGTCTAACGACTTGGTTTAAAAAATACAAGTTTTTGTTATTGCTGAACAGAGCTTAACAGCTAGATTTCAGAATCCCTGGTTCTTGCAAGCAACTGATAAGAAGCCTGAAGTTAATCAGATTACCACTGTGCTCTCCCCTGCACCATGGATTTCTCCTAGCAAACAAAGGGAGGAGGTTGTTTATATAGAGTTAACTAACTAACTAAACTAACTCAGATGATTACAGTGGGAAGTAGTAAGGGTAAAAACAAAATCCTAAGAGTCCTGCTCTTTTTAAATTAAAATAATAGTATAAGTTTTGAGAAAAATGTTAAGTTCATATAAAGGTGTATGTTGCCCATTTTAAGCACATTATATATATATATTTAAGCCTCAGGTACCATCAAAGAAATTGGTGAGAATTTCAGCAACTTTTAAATGGAGTAGATGAAACGTAGAGCTCTGATGCCATTCAGTGAAGCTTTACAACTCTGGGTATTTGGGGAGCGTTCAGCTCTAAAGGTGGCCATACATGCTAAGATCTGCTCGCTTGGCGAGGTTAACAAGCGAGCGAATCTTCTCCCGATATCCCCACCTACAGGTGGGTGATATCGGGCTAATTTGGTCGTTTGACCCTGGGGCCAAATGATCGAATTAGAACGACAGGTATAGGCACAGTCGGTTCGGGGACCGCATTAACAAACCGATATGGTCCCCAATCCAACTAAAAATCAAACCTGCCCAATTTCAGGCCAGATGACGGTCAGGCAGGCCCGTCGTTAGTGCCCATACACGGGTAGATAAGCTGCCGAGTCGGTCTAAGGGACCGATATTGGTAGCTAGAATCTGCCGGTGTAAGGCTTAGCAGTTACTTGTCACGCTAGTACTAAACGCCAGAAAATCCCCTGCCATAGACAAAACTGAGAATTGCCTCTGCTAAAACGCACGTAGAGACAGTTATCAGTAAATGATCGGCATTATTGGTTTCTGTAGTTGTGGCAAGTAGCTGCTCGGTGTGCCTTCACCCTAAGGGGCAGATTTCTAGGTGGCCATTATTTTGTTTCATTCTTATCATTTGTTTGAATCCTTCAAACACGGGGAGATTAGTAGCCGCGCGACAAATCTCCCCGCAATGCCATCCCACCGGCTAGAATGTAAATCGCCGGTGGGATGGCATACGCGGCGCCACAATTTGCTGAAGTCACCTTGAGAGGAAACTTCAGGCTATTTCAGTAAATTGTGGCGCCGCATATGCCATCCCACTGGCGATTTACATTCTAGCCGGTGGGATGGCATTTCGGGGAGATTTGTCGCGCGGCAACTAATCTCCCCGTGTGTCACTCTCCTTCTTTTTAATAAACCAGAGTTAGGGCAGTAATATACAATATCCCAATGGAGCCGGGATCCTAGGGCGCGGGTTGCACGGCCCTGACACTAATCTCTGCTATTTACTAAGCAAACAAATCCTGTTCATCTGAGTGAATTCACATATTTATGTTAAACAAATACACGGCTGTGTGTCGGCTTGTTACAGCCAATGCCCAGTTCTATGTGAGTATAATGGCTACAGGGCACTTTGTTTGCTTTTAATATTTTCATACCCCTGTGGCGCTGGGAGTTTCAGGTGCAACGCTCACAGCTTAAACCAAACACCTGTTCCCTTTTAAAGCAGAAGGATCATCAGAAGGAATATTTATGCCGAAATCAATATCTAAGGTTTTATCATTATATCAGTGTAGAATCCATATTGGCGATAACAATACAGCCACCGGTATTAGTTACTGAAGGCTATATACTTCATGTTCCTCCTCCCTCTTGCAGGAAGGTGCCTTTATAGCTATAATTATAGTTACTGATTATGTTCTGCCACCTGCAAAGGCAACAGGAATTATATCCGCAATAAAAACTCCCTTTGCTCCAATAAAAAAAAAAAAATGCAACTGCTTTGCAGGGTAATTTATTCCCTTATTTCCTTCTCTTATGTAAAAACATCACAAGGCTGTAGGGTGTGGGATATAGAGGGAATCTAAGGCCACTGATGCAGCCCAGCCCTGTGCAGCCTCTGCCAAGCAATAAACTACTGTACATAAAGTAAATATATAATTCTGACTCATCATTTGTATCCAGGGCAAGTCTGCTTAATGGTTCGTGGCAATTGCCATTGGGATGAATGGGAAAGAGATCAGGGGTCGCCAAGCGAGCGGATCTTCTCCCTATATCCCCACCTACTGGTGGGCAATATCGGTTGAATTCAGGCGAATTTGGTCCAAATGATCGAATTAGATTGCCGGTAATAGGTGCAATCTGTTCAGGGACTGCATCAATGAGCTGATGCAGTCCCTGATCTGACTAAATTTTTTAATCCGCCCGATCGATATCTGGCCGATTTCAGGCCTGTTGTTTGTGCCCCTACACGGGCTGATAAGCTGCCGAATCGGTCTAAGGAACTGATATCGGCAGCTACAATCGGCCGTGTATGGCCGCCTTAAGTCAGTGTAGATCAGTGATCCCCAACCAGTAGCTCGTGAGCAACATGTTGCTCCCCAACCCCTTGGCTGTGGCCTCAGTGGACTCAAAGCAGGGGCTTATTTTTGAGTTTCTGGTTAGGAGGCAAGTTTTGGTTGCATAAAAACCCAGTGTAATTGCCAAACAGAGCCTCCTGTAGGCTGCCAGTCAACATAGGGGCTATCAAATAGTCAATTATAGCTCTTATTGGCACCCCCAGGAACATTTTTAATGCTTTTGTTGCTCTCCAAAACTTTTTCCATTCGAGTATGGCTCACGGTTATAAAAGTTTGGGGATCCCTGGTGTAGATAAAAGCACGAGGCTGCATTTATACAGGTCATGGAACTCCTCTGTGACTTCTAATATCCTTTATTGGATACTTTAACACAAATTACATCACTAAGCACTGATTATAACTGATGGCATCACTAAGGATATAAATTATAGGATATGAGAACAAAAAAAGTGGGGTTATCGCTTATTTTCATCATATCCCAAGCAGCTCAGTGTAGCTCAGACCGATGCATGTGTTGTGTCGGGCTCCCCAGCAGCTGCGGAATCCTCCCGCTGAAGCCAAGCGCTCGGCTTATTCATAAGGAACACAAAACATTGCTCAGTGTACGGAAATAGTTTCTGGTCGTGTCTAAGTAGCGCTGCTCCATAATGGGACCACACAGCGGAGCCGCAGGCAATGTGGGTGGCCACAGGGGTTTCTCCCTTTCTTTCTACAATAGAAAAGTGCTCTTGTCCATCTTTTAAAAGGAAAACATAACACACATAATTAGGGGTACTACTATATTACACCATTCTGTGTAATTATGGGATAATGATAGCAGGACTCTCGCCCAGGGCATTTCCAATAGACAGTGCCTTTATGTCCCACTGCCATTATGGGCGTTATAGTTTCCAGTGCAGCTGCAGACTCACAAATCAGAATTCAAATCAGAATTCAAGTCACTTTTGAAAGGAAAACTTAACACACACACACACAATTAGGGGTACAGGTATAGGATCCCTTATCCGGAAACCCATTATCCAGAAAGCTCCGAATTACGGAAAGCCTGTCTCCCATAGACTCCATTTTAATCAAATAATTCAGATTTTTAAAATCGATTTCTTTTTTCTCTGTAATAATAAAACAGTACCTGTACTTGATCCCAACTAAGATATAATTACCCCTTATTGGGGCAGAACAGCCCTATTGGGTTTATTTAATGGTTAAATGATTCCCTTTTCTCTGTAATAATAAAACAGTACCTGTACTTGATCCCAACTAAGATATAATTACCCCTTATTGGGGGCAGAACAGCCCTATTGGGTTTATTTAATGGTTAAATGATTCCCTTTTCTCTGTAATAATAAAACAGTACCTGTACTTGATCCCAACTAAGATATAATTACCCCTTATTGGGGGCAGAACAATCCTATTGGGTTTGATCAATGGTTTATTGATTTTTTAGTAGACTTAAGGTATGGAGATCCAAATAACGGAAAGACCCCTCTTCCGGAACACCCTTGGTCCCAAGCATTCTGGATAATGGGTCCTATAGCTGTAGTACTATACTTCCCCATGCAACAGTCTTTTTAAATGATCTACTGCTTATTGGTCTGTGCAATGTATTCATCCTTCCTAATCTGCCATCAGTGTTCCAGTCCATTTAAAGGGGACCTGTCACCCTAAGAAATAATGCCAAATCCTTTTGTATCATGTTAGTAAAGCCAAATAAATTTTACTTACACTATATAAATGATTGAATTTCTTTTCCCTTCAGTCTTGGAATCTACAGTCACAGCCAGCAAGCAGCTGCCATTTTGTGTACACTATTATTAAGGCAAGCTTTGTTTCACCCCAAAATCTTATACATTTGCCATCTGGGTGATATCTAGGAAGTGCTAAATGGAAAGTTAAAGTAATCAGAATTGAAAAATCTCAGCTGTCAATCATATATTGCCTGCCCCGCCTCTATAGAGGCGGGGCAGGCAATATATGATTGACAGCTCAGATTTTTAAATACATTTATAACAGGTATGGATGAGTTAATTAAAAAAAGAATTTGGGTTTCATGTATAATTGGTAAAGCACTTTTATTTGTAGAGTGTAAGCTCTTTTGGGCAGGGCTCTCTTCACCTCTTGTATCGGTTATTGATTGCTTTATATGTTACTCTGTATGTCCAATGTATGAAACCCACTTATTGTACAGCGCTGCGGAATATGTTGGCGCTTTATAAATAAATGTTAACAATAATAATAATAATATTATGCAGCTTTTTATGTGTGGGTGACAGTTCCACTTTAACAGCTTTATAGGGGATGTGCGCCTTTCAGAATTACCCTGTGTAGTTTAAATAGGGACCTTAGATTGTTATAGTTCCCAGTGCAGCCGCTGCCATTATGGGAGTTATAGTTCCCAGTGCAGCCGCTGCCATTATGGGAGTTATAGATCCCAGTGCAGCCGCTGCCATTATGGGAGTTATAGTTCCCAGTGCAGCCGCTGCCATTATGGGAGTTATAGATCCCAGTGCAGCCGCTGCCATTATGGGAGTTATAGATCCCAGTGCAGCCGCTGCCATTATGGAAGTTATAGTTCCCGGTGCAGCCGCTGCCATTATGGGAGTTATAGTTCCCAGTGCAGCCGCTGCCATTATGGGAGTTATAGATCCCAGTGCAGCCGCTGCCATTATGGGAGTTATAGTTCCCAGTGCAGCCGCTGCCATTATGGAAGTTATAGTTCCCGGTGCAGCCGCTGCCATTATGGAAGTTATAGTTCCCAGTGCAGCCGCTGCCATTATGGGAGTTCTAGTTCCCAATGCAGCCGCTGCCATTATGGGAGTTATAGTTCCCGGTGCAGCCGCTGCCATTATGGAAGTTATAGTTCCCGGTGCAGCCGCTGCCATTATGGAAGTTATAGTTCCCAGTGCAGCCGCTGCCATTATGGGAGTTCTAGTTCCCAATGCAGCCGCTGCCATTATGGGAGTTATAGTTCCCGGTGCAGCCGCTGCCATTATGGGAGTTCTAGTTCCCAGTGCAGCCGCTGCCATTATGGGAGTTATAGTTCCCGGTGCAGCTGCTGCCATTATGGGAGTTATAGTTCCAAGTGCAGCCGCTGCCATTATGGGAGTTATAGTTCCCGGTGCAGCCGCTGCCATTATGGGAGTTATAGTTCCAAGTGCAGCCGCTGCCATTATGGGAGTTATAGTTCCAAGTGCAGCCGCTGCCATTATGGGAGTTATAGTTCCCAGTGCAGCCGCTGCCATTATGGGAGTTATAGTTCCCAGTGCAGCCGCTGCCATTATGGGAGTTATAGTTCCCAGTGCAGCCGCTGCCATTATGGGAGTTATAGTTCCCAGTGCAGCCGCTGCCATTATGGGAGTTATAGTTCCCAGTGCAGCCGCTGCCATTATGGGAGTTATAGTTCCCAGTGCAGCTGCAGACTCACATGATTAAGTCGAGTACAAATCAGAAATTAACGGTTGGAGTCACGGGTCTGACCTCGCGCGGGAAGGGGCAGCGGCTGCCGGAGCAGCTTCTTTTAACCTACAAACTCTAATTCTATGTGACTGCTCGTCAGAGGCATTAAAGGCCAACTTCCTGCTGGCTGCAGATTAATAGGCTATTGATTTCATCCCCCCGCCGCCCCAACTAAAGCGCCAGATTATCCCGACTTCCCTTAGAAGTGAGATCAATGATTATTTCGGAACCGGCCGCTGATTCTCAGTCTGCAAACAGCAGAGCCGGAATGTTAATCAGCCTGTCCTTGTCTGTTATTCGCCGTAGGAACCTCCCTCCTGAGCCAATCATTATTCTGCCCGCGTCCGCCCCTATCTCTCCTGTTTATATATAAGATTAAATAGTCTCTCCCCTCTGCTGCTTAGGTGGAAGCTTCTTATAACCTCAATTAATCCATCAGCCCACAGTCCCTCTGCTGGGAAACAAGACAATGCCCCCCCCTCCTTCCTTGCAGTCTGCCTGGGAAAGGATGCCTGTGATTGGCTGCTGAAAGGATAACTGTCTTAACATCTGGCCAATGGGCAGAATGAGTGAAGAGAAATGGTGGAAGACGCACGGTGTTGTTATGACACTGTGGGATCATTGTGTGAGACAGCTGAAAGCCGCAGGGTTTCCCATTTCTCTGCCGCGTCGTTCTGCCATGTTGCCTGGCGTAGAAAAATGCTGATTATCTGTAAACAATAATTACGCCTGACACGGAGCTGCTGAGTGAGAGCGTTCCACGTCTGAGCGAGCTACCGCTGACCCGCAGTTTGTTCCTGAGGCTTTCTCACGGGGCCCTCCAAATTAAATTAAAGGCCTGATGCGTGTTCCTAATTAAAGGCATGTTCATCGCTCAGCGTTCTTATTAAAGTTCAGCAGTGCAGTTGCTGGGCAACGCTGGGCACGGTTATCGGTAATCAGGGACCAATAAGGCTTTATAAGGCCTTGAATCCAATGCTTCCCAGGGAGGCTCTGAAAATGGTACTTAGAGGGAACATACAGTGTCCTGCCGCCATTATACTGAATAGAGAGTAATAGTAAATACGCACCTTGTGATCTATTTCCCACTCTCTATGGCAGGGATCCCCAAACTTTTATACCCGGGAGCCACATTTAAAGGGAAAAAGTGTTGGGGAGCAACACAAGCTTGAAAAAGGTTCCTGGGGAGGCAAATAAGAGCTATATAATTGGCTATTTGATAGCCCCTATGTGGCCTGGCAGCCTACAGAAGGCTCTGTATGGCATTATACTGGGTTTTATGCAACCAAAACTTGCCTCCTTACCAGAAATTAGAAAAATAAGCCCCTGCTTTGAGGCCACTGGGAGCAACACCCAAGGGGTTGGGGAGCAACATGAGCCACTGGTTGGGGATCACTGCTCTATGGAGTCATCAGCCGCCCTGGAACTGCATGTATTCAAAAGTAGTGTCAAAAGTAGAAGAGGGGGGTAAATGAAATCTCTTCTTTACTGTCTCTCTGAGATGAGCCCTCGCTGGAAGTGTCTGGAGGAATGGTGTTACATAGTGTTGTTGCTGAACTGTAGCTTTAAGTGCTGTGCCAGTATAAAGATTGATAGAAATGGGCACCAGTGGTTCATATCCATTTACTGACAGTTTATTGAACAGAAAGGGAACGTCCAGGGTACAGGGGAATGGCTGAGGCAATAGATCGAGACCCTGGGCAGGTAGAAGGATAGAATGGAAGGTTAGTCTTGCCATGTACATTACAGTCAAATGGATCCCCCCCAGTGGAAGCCTCTTGGACATAAGCCCAGCTGTGGCCCCTAGCGTCCCTACTGCTTCTTTTTGATGGAGCCCAGGACTTCCCTTGACTACATGCAACCTTGGAGAGTCCCATGCCTGGATACTAGTATGTCACTTGCTAACAATGTATTCTGGGTCCCTGTACTGCTTTACTAAGGGTTGGTACCATGGGGCCCCCTGGTACCTCCACCTCCCGCTATGATGGAGTCCATACGTGTTCCCTCTCCTTTTATATACACTAGGGAACAGGAACTGGTAAACTACCATTGGGCCAATGGGGAATATTTGCTCCCCACAGGGGATAGGCTACTGGCCAAGGACTTCTGGGCTGCAGGCGGAAGTTAACCCTTTAGGGCACCTACATTAGCTTGAATGCATAGTGGGCCTACCAGTCCTATGATCTAAATTGGAGCAGCCATGTCAGACATCCCTCAGGGTTGGCCCCACGTACTGCAAGCTTTGTGTCTGGGTCTCAGGATGATACTGTGCATCTGGTCTGTAAGTGGGAAAGTAGGGAGCAGCGGTCAGTGTTGGACTGGCCCACCAGGATACCAGGAAATCTCCCGGTGGGCCCAGGGATCAGTGGGCCCCCCTGCTCTTGACCATTTGGCATATTTCATGGTCATTCCCTATTTATGAATGGGAACAAAGGAGAAATAAATGCTAGCATGTAAATAAAAGAGACTAGGAGAATAAAGAGGTTGGGTGAGGAAAGGAGGAAAAATAGTTTGGAGATCGGGCCTATGGTCTAAAGTTTTCTGGTGGGCCCCTGGGGTCCTAGTCCGACACTGGCAGCAACTGCCAGTGGGTACAATAAGGGTATAGAGTATAAGCCAATTATGTGCCAATATTACAGCTCATTATCCCACAGATCCAAATTCCAGTTTCACATAAAACAAACTGCAGTCTTACTTTACTCCACTGGGTTTTTTTTCTCCTTGGTGTTTTGATCCAGGAAAAAAAGCAGCAGTGAGTTATCCACGTGTGCCACGGTGCCCGGGGCCTGTTTGCCATTCTTATAACCCTGTCTGTTCCCTGGCAGAAGGAACCGTGGCGCTTATCAGAGTAATTTACATCTTGCTGTTTCAATCAAGCAATAAAAGGATGACATGTTAATTGTTCTGTTGGTATTTAGTGCGTCGGAGAGAGTGATTCGTTTTCATTTTAGTTTTCTAACTTATGAGCAGAGTCGGCGGAACAGTAATTAAGAAAATTGTAGAGGCGCGCTGGGAGCAAACATACTAATAAGCATACGGAGCTTTATATTCTCCCTGACTAACAGCAATCAGCATTCTGTTCCACTAATGAACCCTTCTCATTTACTTACACTGACACTCCTATAGAGCGTATAATGCACCCTCAGGGCCGGGGTACAGGGGTCCCATTGTACTGGTTACCTGTGCTACTCTATCATGCCGATAACCAGTTAAAGAAAATGCTGTGAGGCTGCATGGGTCTGTATGTGAGTGGATAGGTCAGTATGGGTCTGTATGTGAGTGTATAGATAGGTCAGTATGGGTCTGTATGTGAGTGGATAGATAGGTCAGTGTGGGTCTGTATGTGAGTGGATAGATAGGTCAGTGTGGGTCTGTATGTGAGTGGATAGATAGGTCAGTGTGGGTCTGTATGTGAGTGGATAGATAGGTCAGTATGGGTCTGTATGTGAGTGGATAGATAGGTCAGTATGGGTCTGTATGTGAGTGGATAGATAGGTCAGTGTGGGTCTGTATGTGAGTGGATAGATAGGTCAGTATGGGTCTGTATGTGAGTGTATAGGTCAGTATGGGTCTGTATGTGAGTGTATAGATAGGTCAGTGTGGGTCTGTATGTGAGTGGATAGATAGGTCAGTATGGGTCTGTATGTGAGTGGATAGATAGGTCAGTATGGGTCTGTATGTGAGTGGATAGATAGGTCAGTGTGGGTCTGTATGTGAGTGGATAGATAGGTCAGTGTGGGTCTGTATGTGAGTGGATAGATAGGTCAGTATGGGTCTGTATGTGAGTGTATAGATAGGTCAGTATGGGTCTGTATATGAGTGGATAGATAGGTCAGTATGGGTCTGTATATGAGTGGATAGATAGGTCAGTATGGGTCTGTATGTGAGTGGATAGATAGGTCAGTATGGGTCTGTATGTGAGTGGATAGATAGGTCAGTATGGGTCTGTATGTGAGTGGATAGATAGGTCAGTATGGGTCTGTATGTGAGTGGATAGATAGGTCAGTATGGGTCTGTATGTGAGTGTATATATAGGTCAGTATGGGTCTGTATGTGAGTGGATAGGTCAGTATGGGTCTGTATGTGAGTGCATAGATAGGTCAGTGTGGGTCTGTATGTGAGTGTATAGATAGGTCAGTGTGGGTCTGTATGTGAGTGGATAGATAGGTCAGTGTGGGTCTGTATGTGAGTGGATAGATAGGTCAGTGTGGGTCTGTATGTGAGTGTATAGATAGGTCAGTGTGGGTCTGTATGTGAGTGGATAGATAGGTCAGTGTGGGTCTGTATGTGAGTGTATAGATAGGTCAGTGTGGGTCTGTATGTGAGTGGATAGATAGGTCAGTGTGGGTCTGTATGTGAGTGGATAGATAGGTCAGTGTGGGTCTGTATGTGAGTGTATAGATAGGTCAGTGTGGGTCTGTATGTGAGTGGATAGATAGGTCAGTATGGGTCTGTATGTGAGTGGATAGATAGGTCAGTGTGGGTCTGTATGTGAGTGGATAGATAGGTCAGTGTGGGTCTGTATGTGAGTGGATAGATAGGTCAGTATGGGTCTGTATGTGAGTGTATAGATAGGTCAGTATGGGTCTGTATGTGAGTGTATAGATAGGTCAGTATGGGTCTGTATGTGAGTGTATAGATAGGTCAGTATGGGTCTGTATGTGAGTGGATAGATAGGTCAGTATGGGTCTGTATGTGAGTGTATAGATAGGTCAGTGTGGGTCTGTATGTGAGTGGATAGATAGGTCAGTGTGGGTCTGTATGTGAGTGGATAGATAGGTCAGTGTGGGTCTGTATGTGAGTGTATAGATAGGTCAGTGTGGGTCTGTATGTGAGTGGATAGATAGGTCAGTGTGGGTCTGTATGTGAGTGTATAGATAGGTCAGTATGGGTCTGTATGTGAGTGGGTAGATAGGTCAGTATGGGTCTGTATGTGAGTGGGTAGATAGGTCAGTATGGGTCTGTATGTGAGTGTGTAGATAGGTCAGTATGGGTCTGTATGTGAGTGTATAGATAGGTCAGTACGGGACTGTATGTGAGTGGGTAGATAGGTCAGTACGGGTCTGTATGTGAGTGGATAGATAGGTCAGTATGGGTCTGTATGTGAGTGGGTAGATAGGTCAGTATGGGTCTGTATGTGAGTGTATAGATAGGTCAGTACGGGTCTGTATGTGAGTATATAGATAGGTCAGTATGGGTCTGTATGTGAGTGGGTAGATAGGTCAGTATGGGTCTGTATGTGAGTGTATAGATAGGTCAGTATGGGTCTGTATGTGAGTGGGTAGATAGATCAGTATGGGTTTGTGTGTGCTGGGTTTAAATGGAAGGGTTGAACTTGATTCTGGTCTTTTTTCAACCTTATGCAACTATGTTGTTTGTGGCCTGATGGTCAACAGATAAACATGGCTGAGGATAAACAGATAGCAAACATGGCCCTGCTGTAGGAATAAATCTAATTAGCCAGCAGGCAGGAATGTCGTGCCCAGACAGGAGGTCTGTTTGCTGGTTGGGATACGCAGGGCGCATACAGAGCCAGACAGAGGTTCTGCACAGTACAGACAGGATGGGAGCAATGGAGTGGAATTAGGCAGAATGAAATATGACAGCAGCAGGGAATGAACAGACAGGGAGCTGCTACCTGCCAACTGCATGATCAGTACAAGCCCAGAGCTACAGAACGGAAGTACCGGGGTAAAGAACCCACTGTAAATAGACTGGTGTTAGGTTAGGGCATACATTAGAGGGGCCCCTTATTTGTAAGCAAATAGAAGTACAAAGAATTCTATGCCGGAACTATTGTTAGGTACCTCACCAATAGCCTTGTGTCAGTAGTCATAGCTGTAGGGCTGCAAGGTTTTATATTCCCGCCCAAGGTGTTTCCCATAGCCCAAATGGTGGCCTGGCCTTCCTGCATTGCTTGGACCCCTCCCGGCCCGTATCCCAACTTTCAGAGTGTACAAAGGCATTTGATGTCAATCCTTACATTACCTGCAATGTGGGATTCAGTAGTCATATGTTTCACCACTTGGTGGCACTGCTGTACATGGAAGTTCAGTGCTGGTGAAATAACCGACCCCATGTGACTGGCGCACAAGGTTGTGTTAGGGAGGAATCAGATATAACTTGTGGGGAAAACACAATACGGGCGCCAGTAGTTCCTGAACTATGATCTCTTTATTTAACTAAACCCACAGGAATAAATAGCAACAATAATGCAGGATTCGCTCATAGCACAGGTCAAGTATATACTCACAACACTGGGTCAATAAGACTCTATCCCCAAAGGGTCAATCTGACACAATATGGAGCAACATATGAACAACGAGTTACCCCCAGCTTTTGGAAATCCTCTCCTCCCAAGTGGAACCCAGGCAATTTCTATCTAGTCCTGAGTCTGTACACTTGTTCCCTACTTCTGGGCAATAGTAATACCAGGATCTCTAATCCCCCTGACAATCCTTGTTGAAGCCAAAAGCTGCTCACTAGCTAGCTTGGTCTGTTACAGCTAGTTTGACCAATTAAAGAGCATATCCTAATCTATCTAGACTAAAGCTGGCCATAAACACACCGATAATATCGTACGTAACCTCGTTTTGTACGATATTCGGTGCGTGTATGGCAACTCGGCAAGGCAACCAATATCGCAGAAGGCTGCTGATATCGGTCCACTCCCCAATCAGATGGGTTAAAAGATTTTGATTGGGCGCTATTGAAGGTGCCTGTGCAAAATCTGCCTTCAGGGCTGAATCGGCAGAAGGAGGTAGAAATCCTATTGTTTCTACCTCCTTATCTGACGATTCAGCCCTGAATGTCAGCGGAGGGTTGGAATGATCTTTCGTGTGACCGATGGTCGCACAAAAGAACGAAAATCGCCACGTGTATGGCCAGCTTTAAACCTAGGACTAGTTTCCATAGTGTTCTACTTGCCTGCTCAGGTAGGCATCAACTCAAAATGGACACAGAGCACAAAGCTGCTTTGCCTATTACACAATGCCACCTACTGGCCAAACTATAGAACTACATTGGTCATACTTTGACCCAAGAAAAGAAACTTACTTCCCTTCTAGAACAAGGATGTCCTTAGGAGTCTACTAGGGGACTACCACTAAGGAGCAACCATTTTACCAGTCCCCTACATTTGTATATATTATTGTACTTTGTATTTGTTTATTATTGTAATGACCCCTGTTTGTTGTATTAAGTTATTGTTCAGAGGTACAGTGCTGTGTCCATTGGCTCGTGGCAGATTTGTATGATTTATACTGTACTGAAACAGCCCCCCTAGTTATACAGTTATGTAAGTTGTGAGCAGCTTTCTGGGATTTGCCAATACATTGATTTTCTACAATCTTAGTACCTAGTTATTGTATACAGGCTTAAGGTGGCCATACATTATAAGATTTGTTTGTTTGGCAAGCTCGCCAAATGAGCAGATCTTTCCACCGATATACCCACCTAAGGTGGGTGCGATTTGGGAGTAATCTGATATCGAATTACAATGCCAGCAATAGGGTCTGTCGGAGCAAGGACTGCATCACTGAGCTGATGTGGTTCCCAATCTGACAGGAAACATACAACATATAGTAAGGAAAAGAGATGCAATATAAACTGTGCAGTTATTCATTTATGGCCCCCTGCATCATTCTGAATTGTGTGTTTCTCAGTGTACACTGCTACTAGTGCCGGGACTAGTAGTAGTACACCTGATATGCTGTGTCACATATTTCTACTGATATAGGCCGACATCCATATTCAGCATTAAAACGATACATTGAAGTAAAAACTCAAGACAAATTAATGTAAAATTGCTCTTGTTTAAACTTTTCAGCACTTTACATTAATTTCTTTTGCTCCTAGTTTTCAAGATATTAGCAGTTCTTTCATATCACTTCACTTTTAATACGATAAACAACAGCGCCACCTGCTGTTCATTTCTCACTTTGCCCCATGGTTTATCACATGAATAAATAAGCGAGCATTTGATATGCGAGTTTATTAGATTTAGAAAAACAAACTCAAATTCACAAACTTGAAACTGATCAATAAGCCCATAGGAATGGATATTTAACCATATTTAATTAAACAGTTTAAATATTTCATAAAAATAACCCAATGTTTCTACTTTTACAGGTATAGGATCCGTTATCCAGAATGCTTGGGACCAAGGGTATTCCGGATAAGGGGTCTTTCCGTAATTTGGATCTCCATACTTTAAGTCTACTTAAAAATCAATAAAACATTAAATAAACCCAATAGGGCTGTTCTGCCCCCAATAAGGGGTAATTATATCTTAGTTGGGATCAAGTACAGGTACTGTTTTATTATTACAGAGAAAAGGGAATCATTTAACCATTAAATAAACCCAATAGGGCTGTTTTGCCCCCAATAAGGGGTAATTATATCTTAGTTGGGATCAAGTACAGGTACTGTTTTATTATTACAGAGAAAAGGGAATCATTTAACCATTAAATAAACCCAATAGGGCTGTTCTGCCCCCAATAAGGGGTAATTATATCTTAGTTGGGATCAAGTACAGGTACTGTTTTATTATTACAGAGAAAAGGGAATCATTTAACCATTAAATAAACCCAATAGGGTTGTTCTGCCCCAATAAGGGGTAATTATATCTTAGTTGGGATCAAGTACAGGTACTGTTTTATTATTACAGAGAAAAGGGAATCATTTAACCATTAAATAAACCCAATAGGGCTGTTCTGCCCCAATAAGGGGTAATTATATCTTAGTTGGGATCAAGTACAGGTACTGTTTTATTATTACAGAGAAAAGGGAATCATTTAACCATTAAATAAACCCAATAGGACTGTTCTGCCCCCAATAAGGGGTAATTATATCTTAGTTGGGGTCAAGTACAAGGTACAGTTTTATTATTACAGAGAAAAAGGAAAGCAGTTCTAAAATTCTATATTATTTGATTAAAATGGAGTCAATGGGACACGGGCTTTCCGTAATTTGGAACTTTCTGGATAATGGGTTTCTGGATAAGGGATCCTATACCTGTAATAGAAATATCACAGAGCACATAATCTCGTGGCGGGATTCATTGAGTGCAAGAAGCGCATTAGTGAAGGGTTGGAACAGGTTTGTGAGGCACTGTATGTCATACCTTATTAACATTAGATTTATTTAAATGTAACCAAAAATGCATACAATTAAAAAATTAAAATTAGAAAGCAAAAAAAAAAAACCCCAGAGGAAATTGCTTAATCTACGCAGGGTGGGATGCAAATGCCGGGCAGGAAATGTTTGTGCAGATAAGGCATTGCGTTGCACATAGTAGGGAAGGAATAATAGCGGGGCTGTCATTTGGCGTGACATTCACCCTGAGTAACAATGGCACTGTGCTCAGGAAGGATGTTTGCTACTGATGTCAGCCCGTGACCATTTCCTACACGGCTCAGCCATGATCTGAGGCCTGTCTATAGGCACCGGGCATAGTAATCAGGTAACAGGATGCGGGGCCTGTAGGCGGGATGGTACCTTTATACACAGAGGGAAGGCTGCTCACAGCCAAACTAATGTGCTCCGTGTTCCCTCAGTCCAGTCTAATCACACGCTGCAACATTCACGAATTAAACATCTATTTTACTTTTTAAAGAATATCCAAGCGATGTGATGAGCTGCGAGTGGGAAACGCCATATGTGCAGCTTTGTGGGTTCTACTGTTTCTGTGCTGCCTTCCAAATGGGAAAGTCTTATTGAAAATATATATCTATTCTACACTGGCTGTAGTGATAACCTGCTATGCTGGAAGGAAATATATGCTATCCATGCTTGTGCTATATTTTCTTTTCTTTACTTGTTTTTCTTTTTAAAGAAATCTTCAGTATTGGCAAAGGCAGCCATCATGGAGGTTTGGCTCCATAAACTGTTATTGTTCTGTATACAGTGCTGCCATATTCCACAGCATTGATTACTTATCATTCACATCAACACCTGCCCCAGCAGAGCTTACAATCTATGATCCCTATCACATTCACAATTCCTGGTTGCTAAACTAATCCATGCCCTAGCAACTGGCTGCTGAAACTCCAAACTGGAGAACTGCAATGCAAAAATGTAAATAATTACAAATAATAAAAAATGAAGAACAATTGCAAATTTTCTCTACCTCATACTAAAAGTAAACTCAAAGGTGAACTTCCCCTTTAAACCATCAAATACACTGGAATTTTGCAAACGACTTAAATATTTAGTTCTAGTTCTTACCATCTGCAGGGCTTGGCAGCATTTATACACTGATATATTGTTGGTTAGTACAGGTAAAAGACTTGTCATCCAGAATTCTCGGGACCTGAGGCTTTCTGGATAAGGGATCTTTCTGTAATTTGGATCTCCATACCTTAAGTCTGCTAAAAATCATTTAAACATCATTTAAACCCATAGGATTGTTTTGCCCGCAATAAGGATTAATGATATTTTAGTTGGGATCAAGTACAGGTACTGTTTTATTATTACAGAGAAAAGGGAATCATTTAACCATTAAATAAACCCAATAGGGCTGTTCTGCCCCAATAAGGGGTAATTATATCTTAGTTGGGATCAAGTACAGGTACTGTTTTATTATTACAGAGAAAAGGGAATCATTTAACCATTAAATAAACCCAATAGGGCTGTTCTGCCCCCAATAAGGGGTAATTATATCTTAGTTGGGATCAAGTACAGGTACTGTTTTATTATTACAGAGAAAAGGGAATCATTTAACCATTAAATAAACCCAATAGGGCTGTTCTGCCCCCAATAAGGGGTAATTATATCTTAGTTGGGATCAAGTACAGGTACTGTTTTATTATTACAGAGAAAAGGGAATCATTTAACCATTAAATAAACCCAATAGGGCTGTTCTGCCCCCAATAAGGGGTAATTATATCTTAGTTGGGATCAAGTACAGGTACTGTTTTATTATTACAGAGAAAAGGGAATCATTTTTAAAAATTAGAATTATTTGCTTAAAATGAAGTCTATGAGAGATGGCCTTTCCGTAATTCGGAACTTTCTGGATAAGGGATCCCATACCTGTACAGTAAACAATGAGGGTAACAAACCCAGCAGCTGCAAAATTGAGTGCAAAATTGTGACACGTGCTTGCACTCCAAAAACTTATAGACAGGTTAAAGGAAAATTATACCCCCAGAATGAGTACTTAACCAACAGATAGTTTATATCATATAAAGTGGCCTATTAAAGAATCTCCCCAAACTGGAATATATATATCAGTAAATATTGCCCTTTTACATCTCTTACCTTGAGCCGCCATTTAGTGATGGGATGTGTGCTCCCTCAGAGATCAGCTGACAGGAAATAATGCAGCTCTGACTGTAACAGGAAGTAGTGTGGGAGTTAAAACAGAGATCTGCCCATTAATTGGCTGATGGGGCCTAGCATGTATGTGTGCCTTGGCTTGTTTGTGTGCACTGTGACTCCTATTATCCCTGGAGGCGGCCCTTAATTCTTTAAATGGCAATTTACTATTTAGGATTACCCAATGGCTCATACTGCTAAAAAAGTATATTTATGAAAATTATTTATTTAGATGATGCAGGGTTTTACATATGAGCCTGTTTATGCAATATTATATTTTATATTGTTTGGGTTATAGTTTTCCTTTAAGTTAAGGAATACAACCTAATGGACCTAATGGACCAATTCATTGGTTGCTTGTGCGCTCTAACCAGTTGTATAAATTGAATGGTCATTGGTTAATTTCTCCCTTGCAATGACATAGGCAAACAGACTCAGCATATCACACATCTAACATACTGTTTGCAGCTCTGTCACAGGCACAGGAAGCAGCGTCAGACTGACAGGAGACACAGCCAATAGGAGTGAAGCCTGCTGCCAGTACCATGCATGGCCTCATATAAGGCAGGGGTCCTCAAACTTTTTACAGGGGGCCAGCTCACGGTCTGTTGGGGGGCCGGATTATAGTTTGAAAAAAAAAAAGCAAGCAATTGTGATATGACTCCATATGCTTCAGTTTGCTATTCTGAAGCATCTCAGGGCTGATGTGCCCTTAAAATTAAATGTACGACCTGGACCTTTGCGCCCCCACCAGATATTCATGGTAATACGAAGAAAGCACAAAGTACACATTGTTTGTGCAATAACAGCCGGACTGTTACAGGATAGACACCCATGTGAGATAGCCCTTTAACTGTATGTAGTGGGAATTACAGATTTATAGCACTAACTAGAACCCCAACAATACTCCACAACACCTAGTAATGATGGGAATTGTAGTCCACAAATCTTTGCCAGGGTTGGTCTGGGGGGTGAAGGGCCCACCGGGGCTCTTGCCCCAGGAGCCCTGCAGGTATCCGAGCCATAGCCCCCCGGAGGAGCCCCCCTAACCCCCCTCGCAGGGCCCCCCACCCGATGTCCTCCCCTGAGCGCATAAAATTAACACATCAGGGCAGGAGCGGTTGGGCAGGGGGAGCGCCGCAAGGGTCGGGTCTGGGCCACCGGGGCCCACTAGAGCCAGGGCCCACCGGGATTTTTCCTGGTGTCCTGGCAGCCCAGTCCGACCCTGATCTTTCAAGGCCCTTACAACTTACTACTCTACATCAGAATACCCCCACATCCTCCCAGCCATTCCTTGTGTGTCCCTGCTCAGCTTATAAAACGTCACCTGGCTTTCCCCAGTTTCAGATTCGCTTGCCCAGCTTCACATACAGCTCAGCCATGTCAGCTCCCAGCGCATCTCATTGGGCCCTCAAACTACAGCCCGAGGTAATTTATTTGCTTCCGCCCCCACTGTGTCCTCACCCCTGGCTACTCCCTGTGTCAGTGTTGCCCTCGGCCCCAGTGTATCACGTCACTGCATCTGACACGGTAGCCAGGGGTGAGGATGTAGCGGGGCCCGGGTAAATGACCACGGGGGGCTGTAGTTTGAGGACCCCTGATATAAGGAAGTAAAAAAGCAACTGTAGTGTTTATAGGGGTCAGTGACCCCCCCAGCACAGGGCCTGAGCAGAAGTGAAAGATCAGCAGAGGGATGATTCTGAGGTAAATAACTCTTAAGCTGCACATTTTAGTTAAATATGTATATGGCAAAGATTGTTCAATTAATGTGAACTGTTAGATTTGTGAATGTTGTACAAAGGAAAACAACCCCATTGGTTCAGTAGTATGGCAGTATGGCCGCCCCAATGCTGCAGGCTGGATACCAGCTAATAGTAATTATTGCTTTCCCTGACAACTCACTAGTTCCATGATTAATATGGCTGCCTGTGTATAAGGAGCTGCCGTAGCTGCATTATATAGCAGTGGTGCATTTAATCATGCAGGGACTGGCGCATACAGTGTATCTATAGAGCCGCAGGAGAGACAGAGCAACTGCAAGATAATAAATATACAAGGTATGAACACTGAGGCCTTTCTGATGCCAGGGCTGCTGATTTATGAGGCAGCCGGTGAGATATTTGCAGGTTATTACTTCCAGGAAAGGAGAAGAGACAGCGCACAGATATTCCTGCCAGCGTTTGGAGTTGGAGGTTAATGACTAAATTGCAAAGTCATAGAACAGGAAAAATGCAGACACATTGGGTTATTACTAAATTTAATGCTTTGTCAGGAAGTGAAGTGTATTATACCCTGGGCAAGATCTGCGCCGGGGAGCGGGACATGCACACAGGCACATTCACAGGCGAGGAATCTGTTTAACCCTTTGACTGCCAGTGCAGAAAAATACACTTTGTTGAACTTAAAAGGAGACATACTAATTTTGTAGGCAATAATGAATAATATACGGTGCTGGTTTCACTTTGTGCTAAACATTTATCCTATCTGTAAAAAGTTCTCTGTCCCTGTTTCAAATGAAGAGTGGGTGTGTCCTAACAGTCCCTGCCAGAAGCACAGTAGGAGGGGGAGAGCCAATCACAACCCTGCAGTCACACAAGCACAGACAGGCTTCAGTTCCCTATCAGGTCAGCCTAGCTGCTGATTGGTTCCTATCCTACAGTGCCGTGTACTGAGAGACGCCGCCCCCCCTGCACATCCAGAGAATTCAGCCAGCAGGAAATGGAACAGATGGGCGGGACTAGTGGGGTTTTGGTGGAATTTCTCATAAATAAGTCTAAGACACAACTTTTTTAAGCACAATCCTTCTATATCTAGAGGAGTATAATTCACTGGTACATTCATCATTTTTATATGATACGTCTCCTTTAAGCCATGAAGCATAGATGTGACACTATGGGAATCACACTTAGCCAGCAGTCAGTGGGTTAATCTGCAGTATTTAAACTACAACTCCCAGAAGTCTTTAGCTGTAAGTGGGATTCTGGGAGTTGCAGTCCAACATCCTTTTAGCTATGATACCTTCCCTCCTACCTCCTTTCTCTAATACCCGCTCTGCCCTTCCTTAAAACAAGCAATGATTATAAGTTAAAAGGATTATGCTGTGTTATTTATAAGTCTGGCCGCCGTACAAGAACAATGATTCCACAGGAACAAAGTCTCTGCAGCGGATCACACAGAATGTTCAGCCATGGTGGTCTGTGGCCTCTCTAAGAACTTTCTGATCTGGCACGGGCATAGGTCTGTGGGGCGCTCAGAGTACTGATCCCCGTGGTTCACTAGGGGAGAATTGTGGCAGCACAGGCAAAGACTAATGGGCACTTAGGGCAGATTTTATATTATACTAGACTAGACTGGAAAAACCATAGAGGGAAGGTATGGAAATCCCAGAATGCAAACATACCTTATTTGTCTTGCCCACAGTGGGAATATTACTGTATTTGCTATCCCACAGCCCCAGTCCCTTCCCCCACTGCTACTATAGGCACCATCTCTCCCTACTATACCTGCTATCCCACAGCCCCAGTCCCTTCCCAGAGGCTATTATCCCCCCACTGCTACTATAGGCACCATCTCTCCCTACTATACCTGCTATCCCACAGCCCCAGTCCCTTCCCAGAGGCTATTATCCCCCCACTGCTACTATAGGCACCATCTCTCCCTACTATACCTGCTATCCCACAGCCCCAGTCCCTTCCCAAAGGCTATTATCACACTGCTACTATAGGTACCATCTCTCCCTACTATACCTGCCTATCCCACAGCCCCAGTCCCTTCCCAGAGGCTATTATCCCCCCACTGCTACTATAGGCCACCATCTCTCCCTACTATACCTGCTATCCCACAGCCCCAGTCCCTTCCCAGAGGCTATTATCCCCCCACTGCTACTATAGGCACCATCTCTCCCTACTATACCTGCTATCCCACAGCCACAGTCCCTTCCCACAGGCTATTATCCCCCCACTGCTACTATAGGCACCGTCTCTCCCTACTATACCTGCTATCCCACAGCCACAGTCCCTTCCCAGAGGCTATTATCCCCCCACTGCTACTATAGGCACCATCTCTCCCTACTATACCTGCTATCCCACAGCCCCAGTCCCTTCCCAGAGGCTATTATCCCCCACTGCTACTATAGGCACCATCTCTCCCTACTATACCTGCTATCCCACAGCCACAGTCCCTTCCCAGAGGCTATTATCCCCCCACTGCTACTATAGGCACCATCTCTCCCTACTATACCTGCTATCCCACAGCCCCAGTCCCTTCCCAGAGGCTATTATCCCCCCACTGCTACTATAGGCACCATCTCTCCCTACTATACCTGCTATCCCACAGCCACAGTCCCTTCCCAGAGGCTATTATCCCCCACTGCTACTATAGGCACCATCTCTCCCTACTATACCTGCTATCCCACAGCCCCAGTCCCTATAAGAACATTGTTATACAAAGTACAACATCTCTGGGCTGTCTCCTGGAGTGTGTGCACTGCTGGGGTAGCCTAGACCAGCGTTTTTCAACCGCTGTTCCTGGTGTGCCGTAGGTGCAGACAAGACTCCCCCGGTCCCCTCTGGGACACCTTCCACTTCCTGGCTCCCTGATGCCCGGAAATCGTCACTGCCTGTGACATCATCCGGCATCGGATCCAGGAGGGCGGAGCAACCAGAGAGGAGAGGCAGCACTATCCTGCCCTGGCACAACCCGACCGGGGGGAGCAACTGCCCAGGCCCTGCCCCGACAGACCAGATCCACCAGGGGCCAGGCCCATGCACAGCCGCCCTATTCCCCACCGGAGGACAATCCCGGGACACCCCTGGATGCCGCACCCCAAGACAGCCTGACATGTAAGAAAACAATTAATAATAATATATATATAATATAAAATTTTTGTGTGTATATATATATATAATATAATAAAGTAATTATAAAATACTTTCTTTGTGTTTATTTGATTCCTATTCAAGAGAATTACTTTATATATAGTCAATATAGGCACAGAGTTAAATTTTTTAACATTTTCTAATGGTGGTGTGCCTCGTGATTTTTTTCATGAAACAAGTGTGCCTTTGCCCAAAAAAGGTTGAAAAACACTGGCCTAGACTGAATCTTAATATCTACCCAAGCATCCCACAAATGCTGACTACACTAAATTCTATGCAGCCATACAAATCATTATGAATCAGCCTTGCAGCATGTGTTTTTAATACATGCCTTGTTTAAAACCAATAAAGTGGCAAATAATGTGGAAAAGCACCTTCCACAACAATCTGACTTGCTTTCCTGTCCTTATGTGTCCAATCTAACAGTCTCTGTAACATAACTATGGATTTTGAAATAAAGTGCCAGAAAAGGAGGGGTTGGAAGTGTGGTTTTTGTGGTAGGTTTGACCTCAGGAATGTAAGAGTATTTATAGCCAGAGAGATCCCAGCTGGGATGAATTAGCTTTATTTATGCAAGAAGAGTAGAAGGGAACATGTTCTGTGGGGCAGGGGACAATCACAGGATCTAATTCCAGGTGGCTTTGTGCACTTGGCAAAAATAGGATACAATGTTCTGTACTGGAGGGGATTATGTACCTCAGGGACGTCCAAACCTTCAGATAGTCTTCTCAAGATAGAAAGATTCAAAGTTTACATGGAATAGACTTTTTTTTGGTTTTCATCAGATCCCTGCTCACCTAGAATCTCCTTCAGGTAGATGATAATATACACCATATCCCAATACCCAATACCTAATAATAATTGCCAACTCCACTTATTACTCAGTGTCAGTCAGGTGACCAGTAAAATGCTTCTTGCTGTAGATTACTAGACCTGGTGCAAATTTTCTATTACTCTTGGTTTTCTTGTTAATTTCTGGTTAGGAGGCAAGCATTAATTGCATAATAACCCAGTGTAATTGCCAAATAGAGCCTTCTGTAGGCTGCCAGTCACCATAGGGGCTATCAAATAGCCAATTGTAGCTCTTATTGGCACCCCAGGAACTTTTTCCATGCTTGTGTTGCTCTCCAAAACATTTTCCATTTGAATGTGGCTAACAGGTATAAAAGCTTAGAGAGCGGTAAAGCAGGAAGTAGTGTTCTGGCTATTATGTTAGATATCTGCTCATGCCAGCCTTTATAGATTACATTTTTGCCTAACTTATTACAAATAGTACTTATTTTGCATTGTCTATTTATTTAACCCAGTTTCATTTTTACACTAAACTGTTCCTTTAATACATGAACATTCGGGAAACAATATTACTTGAGTCAAATCCAGCTCAGTTGTCCATGATTAGAAGAACCTGAAGACACAATGAATGCAGCGATCATTATCTCCCATGAAAGTTTATTCGTTATGATAAATTATGTAATAAAGAATGAGAATTTCCTAACGCTTTAATGTGCACTTTACCGAGGCAAGTCCCTGGCTCTGGGCACGAGCCGCACACCCCGCAGGTAGGTTATCTCACTAACTCGCCAGCCCGGGTAACTTTCCCTTTTCCCAGTAACAACACTGAGATGAATCTGCCTCCTCCTGCGCGGGATAGTTTTTCCCCTTTCAAATAGGTTGCTGCCTGCTGCTGATAGATAATAAGCCGAGTGCGGCTGTGGGACTGCGTGCGCGAGTGCTGATCATTGCACAGCTTGCGTCCATATGTTTCCATGGTTTTCTTAATGAAACAGAGTTTTCGGATGTACAAAAGATGGCAATTAAAATTTCCAGGTGTTATAATAAAATAATCAGAGTGGGAAATTATCCCTTATTGGGTTTGGCAGTTGAAGCAATGATTACAGCTTGTTTATCTGTCAGTGTGTTTGTGTTTGTTTAGAGATCAAATTCTACAGCAGCAACATGTTGTCTGATCTATGTCTTTCCATCTGGTTTGGTTCTACAACTCAGAGCAAACCCTGAGGAGCTACAGGCGGCAACTTATAAAAGAGCTTGAGAGCTCACAGAATAGGCCTGATGCCAGGGCCGCCATCAGAAATCACAGGGCCCCTCACAACAACATTTTCTGGGCCCCCCTCCCACAGGGCCCCTCCCCCAATGGCCAATCCCATACACAGTACCCCCCATCCACAGTGTGCCCCATACTCTATGCTGGCCAGGCCCTCACTAATTATACTGGCCAGGGCCCCCCATACTGTACGCTGGCCAGGACCCCCCTAATTATGCTTGCCAGAGCCCCCCATACACAGTGCCTCCTATACACCTCCTCTGTTGTCTTCTTTGGGATCCTTCTCCGTTGGCTTCTTTGGGCTCTTCCGGCGACTTTTGGCTCCTCCAGTGACTTCGAGCTCGACCAGCGAGATACTTTACTTGTGTCTCCACGCGAAAGGAAACAGGCCTTTTATAAGCTTGCGCCCCATGCGTACTGACGTCACATGTAAGGACGGGGCGCGACCAATCGGAATATTGATGACAGGGCCTGTAATAGATCCCCCGGGCCCGGGACAACTGCCCCCTCAGTGCCCCCCTTATGGCGGCCCTGCCTGATGCAATGACACATAGGGGAATATTTATCATAGTGTGTAAGCCAACATCCCCAGTGATATTTCCCATATCAACCAATCATGTTTTCTAACATGTAGCTGACCACTCAAATTGATTGGTTGCTATGGGCAATATCACTGGTGATGTTGGCTTACACACTATGATAAATATGCCCCGTATTGTTGACTGTGACTGCAGCCCTATTATTTTTTCTTCCCAAAATGTTAACAAGGGAAGGGACTACTTTGTGTACAGCATTTGAAGGCACTCTGGGACCAAAGGATTACTGACAAGGGTGCTGATGGGGCTGGAGTTTTAGACCCCCTTATTCAAATAATTCAGGGTGTATAAGCAACAGGCAATAGGCCCTAGAGACTGGGCTGCCAGGGGCACTACAGAAAAGCTTACACCCCGACCAACTGTATTTACTCAATCTCTTTTTCTCCTTGTAGCTTTTCTTTACATTCTATAGTCTATCCTTCCATTGTATTTTCCCTCGTTATTCCACAAGGGGCCATAAATGTATAAAATAAAAAAAACTACATTAAAATAGAATCTCCATCCGCCCTGCATATTTTCTGTCCTTAGGCCACTTAAACATCGGCCCATGCTGTTGCTTCTGTTTACAGTTTAATAAAATCTAAACATATTCTAAACTCAACACCAAAATTCAAAAGAAAAAAATCACATTCTTTATTCAAAAAGTCATATTAAAAACATACAGACCCCACAAAATGCCGCCTTACGTGTTTCGTACCCTACCGGTACTTAGTCATAGGCAGTTGTAACCCCATAGTTTCTAAAGCACATATTTAAGCACAAAGTAACCCCACCCATCATTAAAACCATTATGTAGGGTACGAAACGCATTAGGCGGCATTTTTTGGGGTCTGTATATTTTAATATGACTTTTATTGGTCCAAGGGACTGATATCGGCAGCTACTATCGGCCTGTGTATGGGGACCTTAAGTGTATATCTGTCTACATTTTGGTCTTTCAAGTGCCCCCTTTTCCATTTGGCAGATTCATTAGGAGCCAGTTAACTGTAGTCCATATTTAATGACTCCATTAATAGTTTAAAAACCTTATTTGGTTAATTCAATGAAGTAAAGAAGCACATCTTCCAGTAAAGATCGTAAATTGTAAAATGTTCTTCAGAGGTGGTCAGTGTTGTGAGGCGATGGAACCTACTGTTCTTAGTGGCTGAACTGGAGTCAGGGCACAGATAGCACAAATACAAGTCCTCATTCACAGAGGGTAATGGACAGGGAGCCTATAACTGGTTTACGGAACAGAACTTTCGTTTTCTTGGTACAGGTTCTCTGGTTCTGCAGTGTAACAATTAGTTTAAGATCCTTTGGGGATCAGGCAAGGCTTAGCACAGATCTATTATAGATTTAAGCAAAACATCCTGAACCTCGTAATCACCACCTCTTTCGCACATGGGATATGGGATATGGGAACAGTCCATACAATTGATGTTACTGCCAGGTAGTCATTTGCTGGAATATACCCAGTGGAAACAGGAAGCTGGCACAACCCTTTCCCAACACTAAAACATGTGTAGCCCTTACAGATTGGGAGAGTCCATGTTTTTGTTTCCAAAGCAAAAAAGGGTGCTAATAGTAAATGTTAAGAGCAAGTTTAAGTAGGGATTAGTTTGAGGCTACAGAATGGGCAGCTAGTGGTTTGTGTGAGACACTGGGTATAAAGCTTTCCTAAAACAGGGTGAATGGAAACCAACATGGCCCCCAACTGAATCGAACTAGGTCACCCTAGAACAATTAGAAAGGAATCCACATGTAAATCCAAAGTTACCTTCATGTCCAGGCTGAGATTCAATATAGGCCCTTGCATTTCCAGTACAGTGAGGCCCAAACAGCCCCCCACAAGCCCAATAAATAGTTATTGCCAATATAATTGTGGGATGCAGTTGCCAAGTCACATGTAGGGGTTGATCACTTGTCTAAATTGCATTTTGTCTCTTTGTGTCTGCATAATCCTGGCTGATAAGCATGCTTTTGTATCCCTTCATATCTCTTTATGGGCTGAGGGTGGATCTGAGGCAGTGACCTTTCTTGATAGAATCATACTCTTTAGAAGACAGTATCATTGACCAAGCATAGGCTCGTGCCATTAGTAGGGCTTGGCTGAGCATTGTATCTGTGTGATAGCATGGGCATCATTTGATTAAGCTATAGGCATGTTTGTATGTTGGTCTGTTGGTTCCAGCCCCCTTTGAGGTCCAACATTTCGTAAGGGCCAAAGGCCTATGTGAAAAAAAATTGCTGTGTCAGCCATGACTCCAAGAATATCTAGAACGTCCTGTCTCTGACCCTTTGTTCTGGACTTTTGGGTGTCTACAAGACCAAACGTTCATTTTGCCCAATATCTTACCTGAAATACCCCCCTCTCCCAGCCAGGGGTTACCTACATCTGATGAATATCCTATCTTGCGAGTGCCAGGCAGATCTTGTGCTACGGCATAGGCTGTAATGCTGACACCCCCCCCCTTCCTTAGAGGTGTATTTTTTTTAGAAAACAGCATTCTTGGAAAATCTTAACAATGACAAACTATGATTTTATTACCATTCTCTCCTCCTCCGAAAATGTCAGCTTGAGTTAGTGTCATTCTTTCCCATTGCATATCACCTTTTGTGTTTTACTCCATATTATACTGTTCTGCCTGTAACTTAAAACCCTCTCTATGAACAAAATAATCAGTTTCTATTGTGCTTCAGCGCCAGTACAAAAGGCACTAAGCTGCCACCTACAACTATGGAAAGGCTGTGTTCCATTGTCCTCACTCTTTCCTTTTATACACACTCAGGGATCAGTCACTGAATAGCTGACACACAATGATGTGCTGAAATCATATGATTTGTATAGAGAACCGGCAGCAATAAAAACCTCAACACAGTATTCCAGGCCCAGACTGGCAGTTTGTGGGTTCTGGCAAATGCCAGAGGGGCTGCTGTAAGGTGCCATAGACAGTCACTATTTATTGGGCTGGGGGGTCTGTTTGGGCCTCTGTGTACTTGAAATGCCAGGGCCTATTTTGAATCCCAGTCTGGGTATGCATTATTGCATATACTGTATTATTCACAACCAATACACTCTATATCATATTGTCCTTTCTGGCTGCAACAGGCTTGCACATTGTTGTTCTGCCTATAAAGGTTAGGCTGGCACACTTAGGCTCCATTACTATCACTTTTTAGCTGTTCCTCTGTTCTGGTTCCATTTCATACTGTGCCCTGTACTGAGCATCTGACATGGCCGATTTGGGTATTTTGCACAAGATACAATCAGAGCATCACATGATACAAGGGACAACCTGTAATAACATTAATAGGGGACAAGTCACTGGAAATGTAACATCTTATTGTTGCTACAGTCTATTGGCCAGAAAGACCAAGCATGCCGGTTACACAATGTTCCTGATTAAGTCCGTTAGGCTGAATGCTGCTTGGTCAGCGGCTGCCACTTTGTGCTCAGAAAATGCCAATCAAGCCTTTGTCTCTTGTTAGTAGCTGTGTATTACTACATTGCTGTAATGGGGAGAGCTACAAACACACACAGTGCCTCATTTCGGGGGCCTTTGTTTCATCCCCGCAGGCAACACCTTTCTCGGATGATTTGCTAAATTACAATGTTCTTCTTTGACATAAGACAAAAGTTTGGATGCTAAGTAGCATTCCTTTGTAAGCCTGCCCCCCGGTGCGCTCGCTCCTCCGGGCCCATTGTTGTCTTGTGATGGAACCCATTGTGGGGGACTCATCTGCAGCCTGTAAGGGTACAATTACTGCATCAGCTAAATAGCCACTTGTAAGCAGCAACCCTCTCTTATCTACAGTAGCTACAGTCTTCTTTAGGGAGGGAAATTAGGCTCATGAAATGCTGATATGGCCAGGGCTGTATTTACTGTATGTATAGGACCCGGAGGGCCTGTGTCTAGGCTGACAGTTTTAGGGGGGGCAGCCTATATTTAGCTGGATAGTTTGGGGTAAATATGCCAGCAGAGCTGAGGAGGGCACCCTGTACCCTGTCTATTCAGGTTGGCACCTGTTGCAATCAGATGGCGGGGGGAGTCGGAGGTGCCTGGGGCAGCACAGGACTGAAATACACGTCCTAATTCACTAACGTAATTAATGGAGCATCAAACCTATTAAACTTTGCATGGAAATACAGATATGGGACCTGTTATCCAAAATGCTTGGTCTTCCATTTGGATCCCCATACCTTTATTCTTCTAAGCAATCTTTTAAACATTAAATCAACCTGATAACATTGTTTTGCCGGCAATATGGATTAATTATATCTTAGTTGGGATTAAGTACAGGTACTGTTTTATTATTACAGAGAAAAGGGAATCATTTAACCATTAAATAAACCCAATAGGGCTGTTCTGCCCCCAATAAGGGGTAATTATATCTTAGTTGGGATCAAGTACAGGTACTGTTTTATTATTACAGAGAAAAGGGAATCATTTAACCATTAAATAAACCCAATAGGGCTGTTCTGCCCCAATAAGGGGTAATTATATCTTAGTTGGGATCAAGTACAGGTACAGTTTTATTATTACAGAGAAAAGGGAATCATTTAACCATTAAATAAACCCAATAGGGCTGTTCTGCCCCCAATAAGGGGTAATTATATCTTAGTTGGGATCCAGTACAAGGTACTGTTTTATTATTACAGAGAAAAAGGAAATCATTTTGAAAATTAGAAATATTTGATTAAAATGGAGTCAATGGGAGATGGGCTTCCTGTAATTCGAAACTTGGATAATGGGTTTCCCATGCCTGTACTCTTTTAGGTTCCAGCAGTTTTTTCTTGATCCACCTGAATATCTAGAGATATCACCCTGTTTTGGCCCACTTTTGAGCTGCCTTGGGGCAATTTCTGGGTTCTGACCCATAGGTTAGGAATCCCAGCTATAAATCATATTTTTATTTCCCCCCTGCAAATCCCACTGTGCTACAGTATAGGGTTTATATCTGGGCTCATTTAGATCCCACTGTGCTACAGTATAGGGTTTATATCTGGGCTCATTTAGATCCCACTGTGCTACAGTATAGGGTTTATATCTGGGCTCATTTAGATCCCACTGTGCTACAGTATAGGGTTTATATCTGGGCTCATTTAGATCCCACTGTGCTACAGTATAGGGTTTGTATCTGGGCTCATTTAGATCCCACTGTGCTACAGTATAGGGTTTATATCTGGGCTCATTTAGATCCCACTGTGCTACAGTATAGGGTTTATATCTGGGCTCATTTAGATCCCACTGTGCTACAGTATAGGGTTTATATCTGGGCTCATTTAGATCCCACTGTGCTACAGTATAGGGTTTATATCTGGGCTCATTTAGATCCCACTGTGCTACAGTATAGGGTTTATATCTGGGCTCATTTAGATCCCACTGTGCTACAGTATAGGGTTTATATCCGGGCTCATTTAGATCCCACTGTGCTACAGTATAGGGTTTATATCCGGGCTCATTTAGATCCCACTGTGCTACAGTATAGGGTTTATATCCGGGCTCATTTAGATCCCACTGTGCTACAGTATAGGGTTTATATCCGGGCTCATTTAGATCCCACTGTGCTACAGTATAGGGTTTATATCCGGGCTCATTTAGATCCCACTGTGCTACAGTATAGGGTTTATATCTTGGCTCATTTAGATCCCACTGTGCTACAGTATAGGGTTTATATCTGGGCTCATTTAGATCCCACTGTGCTACAGTATAGGGTTTATATCTGGGCTCATTTAGATCCCACTGTGCTACAGTATAGGGTTTATATCTGGGCTCATTTAGATCCCACTGTGCTACAGTATAGGGTTTATATCTGGGCTCATTTAGATCCCACTGTGCTACAGTATAGGGTTTATATCTGGGCTCATTTAGATCCCACTGTGCTACAGTATAGGGTTTGTATCTGGGCTCATTTAGATCCCACTGTGCTACAGTATAGGGTTTGTATCTGGGCTCATTTAGATCCCACCGTGCTACAGTATAGGGTTTATATCTGGGTTCATTTAGATCCCACTGTGCTACAGTATAGGGTTTGTATCTGGGCTCATTTAGATCCCACCGTGCTACAGTATAGGGTTTATATCTGGGTTCATTTAGATCCCACTGTGCTACAGTATAGGGTTTGTATCTGGGCTCATTTAGATCCCACTGTGCTACAGTATAGGGTTTGTATCTGGGCTCATTTAGATCCCACTGTGCTACAGTATAGGGTTTATATCTGGGCTCATTTAGATCCCACTGTACTATATATAGTGTTTATATCTCAGGTCATTTCATGCTAGAAGAGACGATGGGGAACAGCTGAGCAGCATCTCACCTTGATCCCACAAATCCATTTACTAACCCCCAGTATAAAGTGATAAATAAACCTGCATTACTTTCCATGTTACCGACCCAGGAAAGCCCAGGAGGTTGGACATTAGTGCAGCTGTCAGCTAATAGCTATTCATCTTGCATTAGGCAGGCAAATATCAAGAATTCTTTACACCGGGGAGTTCAGGCACATGAAAGTGATACTAAGCGAGGCATCAGCAAACACATTGATCCGTATGGATGGAACATGGAGCTGGAGTGGATGGAGCTGCTGAGTGAAAGTCTTCAGATGATGGGAGATGAAAGGGAATTCTCTCCTGGGCTGTCGTACAATGGGAAATGAAAGTCAAGGTGCCAGGATCAATGATGATGATGATGAGCGGCTAAATAATAAGCCTGCAGCCGGGAATAACACTGAATAATATGTCACTATGGTTTCATGGGTAAATACCAAACTTTAATACAAAATATATACAAACAATACACATGCATGTTCTGTAAATCCTGTGCCACAGCGATGGCTCCCAAGCACCATTCCTTATTGGCCACATTGATCATCGGACTCCTACTCTGTTGCTGTGATTCTACATCAGGTGAATAGTAAATTCTCTTCTCTGTGCCCCAATCTGTCACTCTGTGTGCCCAGAACCTCTATAAGTACAGGGAGCCCAATATTATCCCAATATTTCTCTGTCTGAGCTTATATAGCCCCAGTTAGTTGGAATGGACATGGCTACTGGCAGTTACACTTTCCTTGTTGTCAGTATAATAATTGTAATGTTATTTCTCTCTTTCAGCTTTGAACATAACCAAGTTCACTCTGTTCAGACACGAGATGACACTTCAGACAAACACGTCTGCTCTTATTCCTTGTGCGTTTGAATCAGACCAACCAATCGATCCTGTCAGACTGGAGCTGCAATGGGGTAAAGTTCCTGCAGATGGAGGACTATACACCCCTCTATTCCTCATGTATGGGGACAATATCAAAATTCCCATGGAGACAAACTAACCTATGACCTTTTTGGTTCCCTTCTACCGGCCGGGAACTACACTTTAATCATCACTCCCAACACCACTGCGGATAATGGAATATATGAGGTTCTAGTGGGATCATATTTTGAAGGGGAAGAAGCTGAAATATGTCCTTTTTTGCAACTTTTATATCAGACTGCAAATGGTTAATGATATAGACTCTATTACTGACTTTTTTCACATTTACCTATTCATTCCATTTTCTTTCTTACAGGTGGGTCACTGGCATTAGGGCCCCAGGAAGATGGGAAGCACCAATCACAGGCATTAGGGTCCGGGAAAGGTGGGAAGCACCAATTACGGGCATTAGGGTCCCGGAAAGGTGGGAAGCACCAATTACTGGCATTAGGGTCCAGGAAAGGTGGGAAGCACCAATCACGGGCATTAGGGTCCCGGAAAGGTGGGAAGCACCAATTACTGGCATTAGGGTCCCGGAAAGGTGGGAAGCACCAATCACTGGCATTAGGGTCCCGGAAAGGTGGGAAGCACCAATTACTGGCATTAGGGTCCGGGAAAGGTGGGAAGCACCAATTACTGGCATTAGGGTCCGGGAAAGGTGGGAAGCACCAATTACTGGCATTAGGGTCCGGGAAAGGTGGGAAGCACCAATTACTGGCATTAGGGTCTGGGAAAGGTGGGAAGCACCAATCACGGGCATTAGGGTCCGGGAAAGGTGGGAAGCACCAATCACGGGCATTAGGGTCCGGGAAAGGTGGGAAGCACCAATCACGGGCATTAGGGTCCCAGAAAGGCAGGAAAGATGAGGAGAGAGTAGAAATAGAAGTGATGGAGACAACGACCACATTGGCCAATATAATGACAACTACAGAGCCAATACCACTTACCGGCATCGAAGATTATTTTGATACATTTTTTTACCAACTCTAAAAGACACTGACTGGTTTGATTCACTTATTCTCTCAAAACTAAAAGGACACGAAAGGACGGCAGTTATTGTGACAATGGCTGTCGGATCATTCCTTGTTTTAACCTCAGTGATATCACTGATTGGATGGTAAGTCACAGGTTTTTTATCTCTTTATCTGATTTTTGGGCAAAATTAACACCTAAATCAACTGACACAACTGACTTAAGCTGTTTAAGAAATGAAGTGAATGGTTTTTACCCTTGGGCTACTAAGCATTGTGTTCATGGGGTTCACCTTATGGACAGTTCTTAGAAAGTTTTCAGTTGGTCTTCATTTTTGAATTTTTTATAGTTTTTGAATTATTTACCTTCTTCTTCTGACTCTTTCCAGCTTTCAAATAGGGGTCACTGACCCAGCAGCCCCTAACCTACTGCTCTGCAAGGCTACAGTTTGTTTTTTAATTGTGATTTTTTAAAATAATTATTTTGTTCTATTCAAACCCTTTCCTATTCGTATTCTACTTTCACTCAAACCACTGCTTAGTTGCTAGGGTAATTTAGACCCTAGCAACCAGATAGATGCTGAAATTCCAAACTGAACAGCTGCTGAACAAAAAGCTCAATAATTCAAAACCTGCAAACAATAAAAAATGAAGACCAACTGCAGATTGTCTCGAAATCTTACAATACTACAAACTAATTTAAAGTTTAACACAGACCATAGTTAAATAATATCATCTCTCAACTAATTCACCCTCTTTTTATATTAACAGCTTCCTGTATTGCTGCCGGAATAAAAAAGTGCCAGGACCGAAACCCAGGACAGACCAACCCAACAATACAGTCTAAAAGGTTTGTAAGCCTGAATAAAATGTGTTTCTATATCATAAACCCGGGCCTATGGGTATGTGTCTAACAGAAATAACTGCTAATGGGACAATCATTATTTTACACCTTAGTTTTTATTTGTTTCATTTTTTGTGACCCAATAAAAGGGAATCATTCTTAGTACAATACATGAGTCCTGATGTAATTCAGAGGCTTTCTCTGAAGCTGCTAAGGATGTTTTAATAACAGGTATCACCCAGGAGCAGCTTTTGTTTTGATACTGCCTGATATATGTACATCCCATCATAATTTGTTAGAATAGAAAAGACTGTTTGTTTATAGTTTTTGAGATATAAATTGTATAATTTAGAAAAGATCCACCAAAGTTTAGAGAATTTAGGATGCAATGGTTCCTCTACCAAAGGCAATTTTATTCACCATTGTACTGGCCATGGCACCAAAGCAAATAATAAAACAATGCCCTTAATTTGCTTTATAGTCAAGCTCAGCTCATAACTGAGAATGAGATTTCAAGTCATGATTTTCGAGGAGGATGATGACGATAATGAAGAAGGGGACAAGATGTAATGCCAGTCAGATGATGAGAACTGAGGAAGACAGAAGGTACCTTCCCCCTTGAACCAATGACATGGGAACGTAAAGCTGGCCATACACGAACTGATAATATCGTACGAAACCTCGTTTCGGTGCGTGTATGGCATGTCGGCGAGTCGACCGATATCGCAGGAAGCTGCTGAAAACGGCGATTGGCCAGGTTAGAAAATTTTGATCGGGTGCCATAGAAGGCGCCTGACCAAAATCTGCCGTCAGGGCTGAATCGGCAGAAGGAGGTAGAAATCCTATTGTTTCTACCTCCTTATCTGCTGTTTCAGCCCTGAACGGTGTGTGGCGGATCTGATGATGTCAGATCGCCACATGTGTGGCCACCTTAAAGCAGAAATGGATAATTGAACTTGAGAGTAGAATGGAGGAGAGTAGAGTGGAGTGGGGAGAAGTGGGGAGGATGGTGGGCTACTGGTTGAAGATCTTCATCCACTACTACCAAAAGCCTACCACTATATTACCAGCTGTGGGTGAAGAAACCAGTAAGGAATGAACTTAGAATTAAAAAAGTGAAGAAGAAGGCCAAAGATGCACAGGATGATAGTTATAAAAATACTATAAAAATGTTAATAAAATCAGAATTTAGTTTTTGTTAATTGATTTCATGGCATTTGATCATAAGTACTGTTGGCTGATGTGTGAGCCTTAGGGTATTTGGTAGCAAATCAGTAGGGTTCATTGTGTAGATTTGGGATTAGTGATCACTGCAGTTGCTTGGGGGACATGGAGATATTATTGTACAGAGACCCCCTGCAAATTCTGTGGGTGGGGGGGGGAGCAGCTTGCAGTCTCCGGCGCATCAGACTCTCCCCTGCCCTGCAGAACCCCCACATGCACATGTTTGTTCATTTGTTTTGCCCCGGTCCAATTAATCTAAAATTAAAATACAGCAAATGTTCCACTAAACCTGACTGTTTGCAAGGGAACCCATCAAGAAATGCTTGGGAATAAGATAGTCAGGAAGTTTCCTTTTTTTAAGGAACAAATCAATCGGTCTCAATGGGTGTTTCCCATATTGCTCAGGATAAACACAAGCAGGCATGTAAATGTGGGGCAAACAGATGGCAGAATTAACCTCAGTGTGACCAAGAGCTGTCAGGGGATGGGGGGGGGGGGGGCAGGGGGCACTTGCTCTCTCTACCCCATCACATAAGCAACTCTGCTCTTCCTCCTATTTGCTTAGTGAAGTATTCCCATATCCACAGTATGAATGTAGTAGAACATCACTGAATATTAGAGAAGGGAGTTCTTCAGCAGAGCATAGTGTGACATTTCTCTTTATCTGGGTGAATCTAGATATAGTGAGAGATGAATGTACAACACACCTGTTCCTGTGGTAATTCCATGAAAACCAGTTCTCAGTAACTGGCACTAATCAAGATCAACACACATGTGCCACTCGGGCAACTCTGCCTCTGATTATACACCAACCCCAAGGGAAAGGTTCAGCTCTGTAACAGAAGAAACCTGTTGCTTTGGTTCATTGTTTAGAGCAGGAGTAGGCAAAATGCTTCTAGGCGACTACTCCTAGGTTAATTGCCATGTATGTAACTCAGCCTGGTCTTGGGTTTAGTTCCAGCCATGGCACTATTTGTGTTTGTGTTTATTATGTACCCCTTGTGTTTGTTTGGGCGCCTTATAACAGTTCAAAGCATGCTGGTTCATTGGCTACTGATGAAACTACTTCTCTCTGTATAGGCAGGTATTGATGCACTTGATTATTACACATACCCATGTTCAAGTTATAAAATTACTCAGAATCTTTTTCTAAACAAAATGTCATGATATTACCCCTGTAACTTGGCCTATTTAAGGGCAGGGCAGAACAGCACTGAAGCAGGAGGCATCTCCTGGCACTTTTCTGGTAAGTTCTATCTCCATCACTTTGAACAATTGAACTGAGCTAGGAAGTGACAAGAGATGCTTCCTGCTGCAGTAAAGTTAGCTTTTTGCTAGTCTTGTTCTTGCAGAGATAATCAGGTTTGCAGGAATTAGATACCAAACAGGCAAGTGTGTTGGCAGGGCTCCATTCCTAAAGCTGTCCATACACTGAAAGATCTGCTTGTTTGGCAAACAAGCAGATCTTCCCCAGATATGCCCACCTTGAGGTGGGCAATATTGTATTGATCTGATCATTTGGCCCAAGGGATCACATTAAAGCTCATTAAAGCAAGGACTACATCAATGCACCCATGTGCTCCTTGTCCAGAAGGCATTTTAAAACCTGCACAATCAACAGATACCGTCTGAGGGCCCCATACACAGACCAATAAGCTGCTGACTCAGGCCATCACCAGCTTTTATTGGCCCATGTATGGTCACCTTACAGAATGTACAAAAAACAGTAATTTCATTTTGTTTGAGGACAGTATTTTATATTAATTTTTCAAATCACCTCCATCATGTAGGCAATGATGGGCTAAAATTGACTTTAAGAACAACACCTGAGTGGTGGGCATGTCTTAATCTTCTATGCTCAGAAGCCCAGTAGTAGGTGGGTAGCCAATCACAGCTTTGCCTTCAAGGAAAGACGAACTGCAGGTCCCTGTCAGGTCTGCTTAACTGCTTATTGGCTGCCATTGTTCACTGAAGTTTGCTGGGAGCAGTGACTCCTACTCAGCCAGGGAGAGCAGTAAGCACAAAGTGGAAGGGATAGATGGTACTAGTAGGGTTTTTGGGACAAAGCTACTTTAATAAACACATTCTTCTATTTTAAGAGGTGTATATTGCAATGAGAAATCCTTGTTCTTGATGCTGTAGGGAAGGGTGAAAAAACAGGCAAGAACCACCATGTTTTCTTGCAATTTGCAAACTGCCCACAGTAAACACTTGTTTGTATGAATTCATAAGGGATAGCCCATTCTATTCCTTTCCTTCCCCAAATGCCATCATTCAGACAAGCAAACTAGGGGGCACCGGGGGTGCATAGTGCAACCCATGGGAAGGGGGGTGAGTTTGTGGCCCTTAGTACTCTGACCCTTGTGCCTGGGGCATTGCTAAATTCCTTTAATATGTCCCCTTTCTATTCTTGTTCTCTGCAGCCTGCATTTAAAGGCCAATGGTCTTGTTGGAAAGTCTCTATTGTGTATAAGCCATATATGTTACATAGCCTACTGATTTAGGAATGAGTACAGGGCTTTCCTCTTTCATATTTTATTCTTTGTGGCATTTAATTCTTGCTGATGTTCTTTGCAGTCTCTTTTCCTTTCCCTCAGTTTGTATATCTGCCCCTTGCCTGGGTGCTCCATTAGTTTGCCTGCCAAGCTACAGACCTCTGACCTGCCTGCAGTCATTTTTTATTGATTCTGCCCTGTCTATTCTTTGTCTTTGTAAAATCTATCTCATAAAAACACGTCTTTTAACATAACTGGATCTTTTAGGGGCCTGAACTGCACACAGTATGGGGCAATGAATAAACTAACATTGTTCCACAGCACCTCTCCTCTCTCTGTATGGCCTACATGTAAACAGGGCTGGTCCTGCTGTACAGGTTCTCCAGGTTCCACTGGCCATACTGTAGTGTGGTTAGACTATGGCCCTTGGAAATGAGGCCAAACCCACCCAGTGCTGTCTAACGTATTCCATGTAGTGGGCCGATTATTTCTCATACAGCATGTTGAAGGACCAGATTAAGTTAAAATAATGATATCATACAATGAAATATATAGATCCCTAGAACAGACTGGGGGCCATAAAAATCCTTTGAAGGGCCACATCCAGGCCACGGGCATCCAGCTGGACATGTATTTGATTATACCACCAAATGAGGGCATTGCAAGGTGATAAGCCTGAGGCCAGGAAGCCAGTGGGAAATGGGTTGTTGATTTAGGCCTAAGGGCTTTCAGCAAATTAAAGTAACTCAAGGGAATTCCATGGACCAGCCACGTCATATGAAAAAGTAAGCGAACTCCTTGTCATATGCTGACTAGAGATGTAGCGAACTGTTCGCCGGCGAACTAATTCGCGCGAACATCGGGTGTTCGCAAGTCCGCAAATTCGCAAACTTTTCGTGATGTTCGCAATTTGGGTTCGCCGGCACCGAAAAAATCGCAAAACTTACGATAACGGTACGAATGCTCCGAAAAAGTCGCAAAACTTACGATAACGGTACGAATGCTCCGAAAAAGTCGCAAAACTTACGATAACGGTACGAATGCTCCGAAAAAGTCACAAAACTTACGATAACGTTACGAAAGATCCGAAAAAGTCGCAAAACTTACGATAACGGTACGAATGCTCCGAAAAAGTCGCAAAACTTACGATAACGGTACGAATGCTCCGAAAAAGTCGCAAAACTTACGATAACGGTACGAAAGCTCCGAAAAAGTCGCAAAACTTACGATAACTTTACGAAAGCGCCGGAAAATACGAAAAAGTCGCAAAATTACCGATCATTTCGAAAAACGGCGTGTGTCAATTTTTCAGAGGTTTTTGCCCTTGATCCCCCTCCTGCATGCCACTGTCCAGGTCGTGGCACCCTTTAAACAACTTTAAAATCACTTTTCTGGGCAGAAATGGCTTTTCTAGGTTTTAAAGTTCGCCTTCCCATTGAAGTCTATGGGGTTCGCAAAGTTCGCGAATATTCACAATTTTCGGCGGAAGTTCGCGAACAGGTTCGCGAACTTTTTTTTTGAGGTTCGCTACATCCCTAATGCTGACATATTGATCTTGGATTTCCATTCTAACTGTATATAAAGATAATGATGTAACTGAAAAAAACAAGGAAAGTGTATGCTAGTGACCCTGGTTCGATTCCCTGTGGTAGCTCCTTGGGGAAGTCTATATATAATAAGCAACTAACAATTTACAAAGACAAAACATTCAAACCCCTTTATTACACCACCCTATGTCTCACACTTTTATCTCCATACATTACTAGAAGTCTCTGTTTCTTGCAGTCTGTCCCGCAAAAACCACTTCCACTGGCTGAAACCTTTTTTATTTTCTCGTTGTTCCAATCACCTGCATACTCAAACCCAAACCGAACCCCTTTGGAGTTCTACCATCTGGGGGGGGGGGGGGGGGGAAATATTGAGGAAACCCTTGGAGCACTACATGTTCTCATTGTTATACTGCAGACCCACAGCTGGCTCCAACCATTTGCACTTACAATTCTGCGCCTGAGTTTAATGTTTATCATTCACCTGTTTAAGAATTATCACCAAAGCGAGATTGTTCTTGTTGGTTCTGTAATTTACGGAGTCTATGAAAGCATACAGATGTCTTCATTAAGACAAAGTGGCTGTGCCCGAATGGGACATTTCACTATCAGCTAATGGCAATTAAGGAAAATGATGGCTGCTATAAATTTGTGTAAAGTGAATAACAAACAGCATTCACATTTAAAGAGAAAATCAGTCTAAAGACTTCCCTATAGCAGACAACCAAGCTTGGTTAGATAGAGCTGCTAAAGGAACTTAACTAGAACATAAAATATTTATGTCTGAAGGCTTAAAATGAACATTTATTTGCTAAGCCCCTTATTATCACCATGGGGTATATGTCAGAGGCCTTGGGTGCAAGTGGGCTCTCATGGTATCTGGAAGATGAATGGTATAAGGTTCTGCCTGAGGGGTTCAACTTATCTCTACAGAGGTGTAGGTCAATCATTAAGGAATACTGTCATGGGAAAACATGTTTTTTTCAAAACCCATCAGTTAATAGAGCAGAATCCTGCATTGTAATCTGTTTTTTAAAAGCACAAACAGATTTCTTTGTATTTAATTTTAAAATTTCACATGGAGCTAGCCATATTCTTCATTTCAGTCACACTTTACTGCTGAGCTGCAAGTTGGAGTGATATCCCCCCCCCCCCCAGCAGCCGATCAGCAGAACAATGGGCAGGGAGCAAGATAGCAGCTCCCAGTAGGTATCAGAATAGCACTCAATAGTAAGAAATCCAAGTCCGGCTTGGGACTCCTCCAGTTACATGGGAGTAGGAGAAACAATAGGTTACCTGAAAGCAGTTCTAATGTATAGCGCTGGCTCCTTCTGAAAGCTCAGACTCAGGCACAATGCACTGAGATGGCGCCTACACAACAATATTACAGCTACAAATACATTTGTTGACTAAATAATAAAAGTTTAAATGGCAGAGTGAATTATTTGCTATGTAACAGTGTAATTTAGAAATAAAAAGTACCCCATAAATATCATGACAGTATCCCTTTAGTTACCAAAGTCAACTCCCTTAGGGTGAGGTCACACGTAGTGCAGATGCAAATCCCCTGCATTTTTCTGTCAGACTGAGAGAAGCAAATCTATTTCCCTGCACTGAAACCTACAGTATCCCCTCAGTGCCGCCACAGGCAGCGGAGCTCTTCCCAAAAATGTCTGCTTTTCTTTTTTTAGCGCAGGCACATGGTCAGCGTGGGGAAGAGGATTTGCTTCTCTCAGTCTCACAGAAAAACGCAGGGCTGACAGAAGCGCATCTATGCTACGTGTGACCTCACCCTTAGAACACCAGTGTCTATATAATACTAAAAAAACGTAAGGTAAACTACTCCTTTAACCTGTTGCAGGTATAGATCTAATAAACCGAGATATTTTACCTCTCAATGAATGTTCTAAGAGGGCTTCTAAGTGCAAAACATTCCAATGACTTTCATAAGATCATTTATCCGGCTGGCCAGTGCTTTCAGCAGAACTTTCCGTTAGAGCACATTGGAACTAGTGATGAAAACGTGATATAAGCTAAATGTAAGATAACACACTGTGCAATATTAAGTTCTATGCCTACAGCAGCTAGGGTTACCACCTCACCCCTTTAATACAGGCCACATATTAAATCTACATCCTACATGGCTAGGTAGCAATTATTTTAAATGCATTCAGCATGGCCCCACATATATCAGTTCAGTCTGCAGCATGCATCTAAATTAATTGTTTATTAGCCATTCATGATGTGGATTGAATATGTGGCTGGTATTAAGGTGGCACCCTAATAGTGACTCCCTCTTACATCACTGTTCTGTGATAACACTGTTGGTATAGAACTATGGGCAAATGTGTTCTACACAAGATGATAACATAAATAAATTAAAATAAATTGCCCCAGTGGCTGTGATGCTCTGCAAATACAGTTGTAAAATATCCAAAAAGCCTGAAACCACTGATCTGTTATACACAGTATTTACTAGCACCTAAACAAAGGATTGACTTTATACAGTAAATTGAGTTGTTTGATGAGACTATGGGGCAAGAAGTAGAATCCTGCCAGGTAAGTTGTACCCAAGGGTAAGTGCCTTTAACTGCTGGTACTTGCAGAACATCGCGCCTCCCTGCATAATTTGTTTGATACAGTGGGTGGCAGCTTGTGGGTCAGGGGGAAGGTTCTGAAAAACTGCTTGGGTAGCAGAGGGTTAAATGATTCTGCTGTGTATAGGGTTGCCGCCTTTGTCTGTCAAATCGAAATGAGGAATTGTTTCCCTAACTTGGCCTCGCTGTATTTCAGAGCTTTCTGGATAACTAGTTTCTGTAAAATAGATCCCTGCTATTTGTAATTTTGCCTTGAAAGTACTTGGCCAATGCTTTGACACAATCTGATCCTCCATGTCCCTCTATGAGGAGACGACCATAGTTGTGCAGCAGGAGGCTGTTAGCATTAGAAGCTGTAACTGACAGGCAGAGAAGGGACAGTCAGGTTGGCAAAACAGTCAGGTTAGGGAACTGCAAGTAACAATTACTTACAAAAGCAGCCCCTTCAGGGAGAAACGATCCCTAGTAGTAGTTTTTTAACATCAGTATCACTTTAAGAATTGGATTTACTTATCAGGCAGAATAGAGATAGAGATAGGGTTGACATCTGTCTGGACATTTCGGACACCCTAGTTTTATAAAGCACTGTCCAGTTCAAAACTCTGCCTGGTTTTAAATGTCCAGAAAACTGGACAGAAATCCTGCCAGTTGCATGTAAGTGACCCAATAACCCTTCCCCGGCATAAAAACCCCACCCAACAAAATCATGCCCGCCCCCAGTATCACTCCCCCACCCCCGATGCCATCAGCCCCACCCACTTTGTTTGGGTTTAGCCATTGGCAAAGGTGGAACCCTTTGAAACCTGTGAAAAACTATCACCTTGTTTCTGATCATTCCCATACTGTACAAGAAGAATTTATAGTGTATTAATTAAACCCCATTGCCAAGGAGAGACGATGACATCTACATACAAACAGTGTGTGTGCAACAGGCAGAGACTGCCAGGCCCATAAGCAGGGTGTCCCTGTGTCTCGTCTTACATCAACACAAACGTTCTGCTAGAGCGAACAGAGTGAAACTGGACAGTGAATCCGGCACGCGATGGGGCAGATTTATGAAAGGTTGACCAAAAAAAATGCTTTTCACTTTTATCAGTAAAATTTAAAAAGGTTGTGATAGGGATTAAATTACTAAATGCTGTGATAGGTTATCAGGTTGTTGGTAAAAAAGTGCTTATTTTTATTAGTTAGTATTCTTTTGTACCATTTCTCCAGCTTTCCCATAGGCTCCCCGGTGGAGCTTACAATCTAAGGTCCCTGTCACATTCACATAGATAAACCCTTGCTCTGCTTTAGCGCAGTGGGTTCCATGGATAATTACTGATGTGTAATTGGGTGAATCAGTGGGGCTGAAATCAGATCTGAGTGCTATGGTGCATTGCATTTGATTTGTGCATCTGGCGTCTGCTTTTCCCCACTCAGATTAATGGCATAATGGTATAATGGTATGCCGTGTTTGCTGACTTACATCTGCTCCATAATATATTAGAAGCACATTTAATTTTTTTGACAATCAAAGGCTTAAAGTGGAACTGTCCAACAAAAGAAAAATCCACTACAGGGATAGAAAGGATGCTTAGTAAGTCTGTTTCACAAATATTCTCAGTTTAATATTTTTTTTTGGCAGATTAAATTGAGAGAGCTCTCTAATAAAACATGGAATAGGGTCTCCTGCTGCAAACAAGTCACTCCTGCTGGAAACTACAGATAGCAGCAACAATGGGTTGGACCAACAATTAGGAGGAGGAAATTTCTTTCCCCTACAACACTTTTTATTAAAGGTTGGTATATCTACTGTAAGGGGGAAGACACACAGAGCTACTAGTAGCAGCTACTTGTCACGGATACTAAATCAGACAATACTGATCATTTACTGATAATTGTCTCTATGTGTGTTTTAGCAGAGGCAATTCTCAGTATTGTCTGTGGCAGGGGATTTTCTGCCATTTAGTAGCTCTAAAAAAATAGACCTATAAATGGTCTGAATTATTGTTCTATAGATTATTATTTTAAAGGCTGCCAATGCACCACATCTATTGGCCCGAATGTAAAAACAGCTTGGATTTGGCCATCTTTATCAATGTCCCCTCTTCCCTCACCGAGGACAATGTCACCAATGGAGTTATGTAGATAAGGCTAATTCCCTAGCAGCATTATCAGCAACAGACAATGTGTATCAGCCGCAGTATGTCTGGAAACCCACCAGCCCCCAAAAAGGGAATTGACAATGTTTTATGGGGTATTTGTCTATTTTTTTTCTTTAAACCCTTTTATAAATAGGGATTCAACTCTGGGCAGATATGGGGGCATATTTTGTGGCCCCATCTTATAGGTTAAGAAACCCACATTCTGTACTGTCTGTCTGTCTGTCTGTAAGCCGGGTGTAGACCTGACTGCACTATTTTCACTTGCAGAACAGAGAAAGTATTTTTTTTGCAGCCTTCTGTTCTTTCAGAGAAGGATGTAGATTAAAATTAGATTGCCCCTGGGCAGTTAAAGGAACAGTAACACCAAAAAATTAATATATTTCAAAGAAATTAAACTATAATGTGCTGCTGCCCTGCACTGGTAAAAGTTTTGTGTTTGCTTCAGAAACATTACTAGAGTTTATATAAACCCTGGTATGTAGCCATGGGGGCAGCCATTCAAAAGAAGAAAAGGCACAGGCACATAGCAGCTAACAGATAAACCCTGTAGAATCAAATGGTGTTTTATCTGTTATCTGCTATGTAACCTGTGCCTTTTCTCCTTTTTTCCAGCTTGAATGGCCGCCCCGTGGCTACACAGCAGCTTATCTATATAAACTAGTTGTGTTCCTGAAGCAAACACCCCAGTTTTACCAGTGCAGGGCAACAGTACATTATATTTCAATTAGTTGAAAACACTTTCATTTTTTGGTGTTACTGTTCCTTTAAGATGAGCCTTACCTATGTCCCCAGCTTATGCATTAAATAAGTGATCCCCAACCAGTGGCTCAGGGGCAACATGTTGCTCACCAACCCCTTGGATGTTGCTCCCAGTGGCCTCAAGGGGCTTATTTTTGAATTCCTGGCTTGGAGGCAAGTTTTAGTTGCATAAAAAACAGCCGTACTGCCAAACAGAGCCTCCTGTAGGCTGCCAGGCCACATTGGGCCCCCTGCATTAAATTAATGTAACATTCATACAGTAATACCCCCAGGATGACTATGAAGCACTGCGAGGCAGGATACTAGGGGCTAGGAATAATATATGAATTTGAATAAAAGAAAGTACCGTCCACTGCATATTGCAGCTTGGGGATTGCACCCTATAAATTCCAAAATCTCCCTGTACTGTATGTGTCCCGGTAAAGGCATTGTGCTGTGTCCCTGGGGTAATTACTGGGTGACTTTCCTTTGTGGCTGTTGTATGTGCCCAGATCTGTCTGTGTCAGTGACAGGGAGAGAGTGTATTTGTTACAATAGATATAACAGTCAGAAACAAATAATGATGGCAGGGTGCACAAAAATGGTCCTTCCATCTCTAATGGGAAGAATTTACAGGCGCACAGCAGGAAATTTAAGCAGAGATGGATACATTGCACATCTTCCTGATTTATGTCAGATTCCCCTGCTATCGACACACAGGAGCCATCACTCCAACCGCTATCGGCAAAGGTCTGATTGGACTGAACTCCTCCTTTCAGAAGAACGACACGGGAGACAGGCAGCCTGCCTGCTTGGGACTTTCGCCCATCACTCAGAATGCAAGACGAGGAAGGATAGATTGTGTAGTCGCAATCCAATTTACTGCGGTGATCAACAGTGAGAACAGATGGTCATTCTAGAGGTCAAGGATTCATTAAAGAGAAAATAGAGAAATTCTGCATCAGGGAAAGCAAGTGCTGGGCAGACTGCATTAGGCAAGGTTTAGAATTAGAATCCTTTCCTGCAGGGCATGGACACCTACCTTTAATGTTCAGGGTTCAGACTAAATTGTTCCCCTATTGAAAGCCAATAATACACAGGCCAAGGCCCTGTGCAGCACTACCGTAAAGCAAACCTGGTACCCAGTGACCCAAACCATGAAAGTGCAGACGCCATACAAAGCCACGCGCACACAATAACTGGTTGATGTATTTTATTGTGAGAGAGGGAGCTTGGTAAAAAACTAGAAAATGACTATGATATAACAATGAACATAAAAACTTTATGTTTTGTTTACTTTTCCCTGCCCCGCCCCCCCAAAACAGAACAAAAACAAAAAAACAAAACACATGAATACTGGAACAAATTGGCACAAAAATGTTAAACATTGTTCCCAAATTCCCAATACTGTATTGTAAAATGTAAAATTCTAATTTGGCTTTGCTAGAGACCATTACCCCTGTGGCGCCCTGTAACCAATGGCAGAGCTCGGACGCAGCCCCACAGCATCGGCGTTTGTCTTTTTAACTATTAAAAACCAGATAAGAGCAAGATGTCTGCAACGGTGAATCTAATACATACATTTCTGTCTCAAGTTACCTCTCCTACAGTCCAAGGCAAGTAAAAATGTCAACGTAACACTGTTAAATCTCAATGCGAGAGAGAGAGCGCTGTTTGGTTCTCTACTATTTTTTTTTTCATTTTTTTTTTAAATCTTATCAACTTTCCAAAATTTCATACTAAAATATATTATTGTATTAATACAAACTACAGTTTTATACACTAGAGACTGTGTAATAAATAAAGAAATATAAAAATAAGACACATAAATATAAAAGTTTTCTAAAACTAAAAGGGTACGTCAGTAAGAAGGAAGGAGGGGGGGGGGGGGTATTAATACTGCCGGGTTTTGAAGACATACAGTACAAAACAAAAAAAAAATGTTGCACAGGACTAAACTAAATAAAAACGTAAAATAATACTGATAGGTAATCTTAGCTAACACCATTAATGAACGAGGTCCATAATAATTAGCATTTTATGGAGAAAATATTGGCAAGACGGAATATTCCCAGAAAGCATAGCTCCCACTATTCCCATTGGGAAATGTTACCGCCACTAATTAAAACCACTCCTATAACAACCCTACTCGGCTCCAAACTCCTCCCACTTTCTAGTAAGCTCCACCCATATCCTGGACAGTGCCAAACAATAGGGAGGTATGGGGGGATATGATGCAAGACAGAAGATCCTATGTGCTCAAGAACTTCAGTTTCCTATCAAAACACAAAAAGCAACATTAACACAGAAACACAGATATTATATACAAAATAAAAGTTCAGAAATATAGGTTCTCTTTAAAAAATATTATCAGACCACAAATGCTAGTTATTATAGACCCCCCCATGAACCCTTTGAGTGCCAGAAGGGATTGTCATGCATTGCACACCCATTGGGCACCCTCAAGAGTCAAACACAGGCAAATGTAAGCCTTTAGAATACTGAAAATGGCACTAACAGCACAGAGGTCTTGCATAAGGCCAAAAGGAGATACATAGCTTCATATCCTTCATTTTTATACTACACGTTCAAGCAATTATGAACTGTTGGTTTTTGTTTTTTGCTGTCCCAGTATAAACGGGTATTCCAGGTATGGGTAACCTGGGGCCTTCAAGACGATCTAGAACTTCCGGCAAAGCACAGAGTTGCAGAGCGACCTCTGTAGGCAACTGAAAGCCCATCGACTGGGTTATTCCCTGCAATCAAGAAACTCTTAATACATCAATTTAACCACATCAATAAGAACACGCCCTTTACCCCCTCCCCCAAAATTCATCGCCCCTCCCCCAACACATTTTGTCTTAAGGCTAAAACAAAAAACAATCTGCTGTAAATGATAAACTTGAAAACTCTATCCTCTGGGAGCCTCCGCCCGCGCCCCTCTCGGCAGGAGCACCGAGGCAGCGGTTCCGTTCCATATACCAATATGCATTATTTGTAAAAGGAATTCTGTAGTGCAGTTATACTCACATTTTTTCTTTTTTTTTATAAAATAAAATACTGAAGCGGACTTTTAGTAAAATGTCTGAACAGAAAAAAAAGAACATTTTTCTCCCAAATGTACAAACTAACCGACACAATAAATGAAATGTAATACTGATAAAAGCAAGGGTTCCAGATGTGTGTATGAGCAGAATGAATAGGTTCCTTAAAACCTGATTTTTTTCCTTTTTTTTTTTTCTTTTTTTCTTTAACTTCCAAGTCATTATTTCTATATATATATATCTTTGACGTTGCATGTAACAAACTTGTTTCCTAAATTTTTTTTTTTTTAAAATTGCTGTGAAAAATTTCTAAGTTTGAGATTTCAGGCACACCTGGATTTTTTGTTTTTGTTTTTTTTCTTTTTTAAACACAGTAGTGAAACAGAAATCACAGTATTTAAGCTACTGTGTTTCAGAGAAAGAAGCATGTATATTATAGAATAGACTTCATTATAACTTCAAAAAAAAGCCTTTTCCACCTTGGGAAAATAGGAGGAGTCTGGCTACGGCTGAGGGAGGGCTTTCTCCGATACATTCTCTTCTGTGACCTCTTCTTCCAAACATTTGTCTTCCTCTACACATTCTTCATCCTTCAAAGTACCTGCCAATGGTTCTGCTTCTCCCTCTTCCATTTCCCCCTCTCCAACATGTTCCTTTTCTTCCTGTCCATCATCCATATCTTTCTCATCCTCCTCTTTCTCATCCTCCTCTTCCTTTTCCTCCTCTTCCTTATCCTCCTCTTTCTCATCCTCCTCTTCCTTATCGTCTTCTTCCTTATCCTCCTCTTCCTTCTCACTGTCTTCCTCCCGGGTTATGCTCTCGCGCTCATCAGAGTCTATCTGAGATGGAGACACCTGGGAATCCACGTTCTCGTTGCCAAGGATCTCCTGAGCGGATTCTTCCTGCTCCATGCCATCTCGTTCCTCGGCTTCCTTCTTGCAGTAAGAGTAGCGGTGGTTCATGTGCTGAGAGTAGGATCCGGAGTGCGAAAACCGTTTCCCACATTTGTCACATTGATAGGGCTTTTCTCCAGAATGTAGGCGCATATGCTCAATTAAATGGTGTTTGTGTTTAAATGCCTTTGCACAGATTCCACATTCATGTGGCCTCTTACCTGCAAAAATATAAACGGTCATTAGAACATCACTGGATACAATTTAGATCAGAGGTCAGACCTTTGGTCAGGGCACCTCGTAGCTTATAACAAAGTTTTATTTAACCATTATGCCAACAACATACAGAACAGAAAAGTAAGTATTCAACCCAAATCCTATTGTACCTGACTTTCTTGAAAAGCAATCCGCTGAAATCTTAACCTAATAGGCCTTCAGTCCCCCAACTACTCATTTAGACCCCACTGGGGTTGGACAGCATCACAGTTGGGTTTTATATACTTGTTCTAGATCTGCAAATGCACTAATGGAACAGCAAAGGGAACATACCGAAGCATTCCTATATAAAGAACTTATAGGGGGTTCAGTGTAGTACAGGGATCCCCAACCTTTCTTACTCATGAGCCACAGTCTACTGTAAAAAGACTTGGAGAGCAACACAAGCACCATAAAAGTTCATGGAGGTGCCAAATAAGGGCTACGATTGGCTATTAGGTACCTCTATGCACACTATCAGCTTACAGGGGGCTTTTATTTGGTAGGAAATCTGGTTTTTATTCAACCAAAACTTGCCACCAAGTCAGGAATTCAAAAATAACTCCCTGGTTTTAGGGAACTGAGAGCAACATCCAAGGGGTTGCAGGGCTGGTTGGGGATCACTGGTGTAGTCACATGACTAATTTTCAGGTGACTATCATGCTGGACAAACATTTCTACTCACTAAATGTAAAATTTAAGGCAGACGTGCAGAGACAGAAGCTCTACGGTCATATTGTTAGGGGAACAGAAGGTGATGTGCTCCCATGCACTAAACGTGATTAAGCAAATAGATGTCGGGAGGTTAGGCGGCTTTGGATATATCAGGCATATAGTAAGATAAATAAAAATAATCCCAAACACACGTACCTGTGTGTTCATACTTATGTCTCAGCAGTGAGCTGCTTTTCTGGAAAATTTTGTCACAGAGGTCACAGGCATAGAGACCGTTCTCTGTTTTTTTCAGTTTCTTTTTGGGTGGGGTGGAATCAGAGTCATTCTGATCTTCTACATTTGACACTCCTTCCGAGCTTGTATCCTGCCGCTCATCCTGAAACAAGACAAAGGCCTCAAACTTACTGTAAACAACATATCAAAAGGGTTAACGGTCTCCCTACAGCGATTGGCAGAGAACCAAACCCCTTCTCCTCTTCTGCTGACAGTGTGTATTTACCCTTTGCTGCCTTCACTGGCCTTTCCTTGAGTTATCCCAAGTCACATTGGCAATTATTACATTTATTATTATATGTACAGCACCCTAAGAACCCCCATTAAAGGGAAAGCTCACCTTTGAATAAACTATTAGCATGATGTAGAAAGTGACATTTGGATACAAGCAGCAACTGAGCTTCTTTTTTATGGTTTTGTAGTTATTTAGCTTTAGTTTAAGAACCTGGCAACCAGAAATACTATTTACCCTAGCAACCAAGCAGTGGTTTGTATGAGAGACTAGAATATGACAAATAAAAATTAACGATACAATACAGTTACAGCCTCACAGAAGAACAGTTTTTCGGCTCTTGGGGTCAGTGACCCCCATTTGAAAGCTGGAAAGAGGCAGAAGAGGAAGGCAAATAACTGAAAAACTATAAAAAATAGAATGTCATATTCTTAGCAAAACATGAACATCGGTGGCCAGTGGTCCAGGGAGTTTTAGCTACTCTATAATGATTTTTTTCCAGTTTTATTTCGTTTTTACAGTTTTATTGTTACTTTTTTCAACTTTCTTTTCTATTCAGCCCCTCTCCAATTTATATACCAATCTCTCAGCCGAACCACTCCTTGGTTGCTAAGGTAACTTGGACCCTAGCAACCAAATAACTACTGAAACTCCAGACTGGAGAGCTCCTGAACTGAAAATGAAATATCTAAAAAAATACAAATAATAAAAAATGAAGACCAATTGCAAACTGTCTCAGAATATTACTCTACATCATACTAAAAGTTAAAAGTGAACAACCCCTTTAAAACCAATGTTTTTAATCAATGTAATTTAATTGGTCTCAGAGTTATTTGTAAAATAATTGCTAATGAAAGTAGTGGTTGCTTCTTTCTATTCTCTGCACTGCTAGTTATGACTTTTGAAGTAATGTAGCAGAGGCCAGTGGATTATAAAGCTTATTAGGGTGAAGACACACAGATCTACTAGTAGCAGCTACTTTTTCATGGCTACTAAACTCCAGAAAATCCCCTGCCATAGACAATACTGAGAGTTGCCTCTGCTAAAATACACATACCACTGGGATATGGATCTAGTCAGGAGCAAGGTGGGGTAGAAGGCAAGCCCCAATTCATTTAGTAACTATGATCCCAGGATCATGCACTACAGCTTCTTTCCAGCAGTATTTAAACATCTACTTGTTTGTCTTAGGCCCCTATACACACATTACCATTGCTTACTATTTAAGCAATAACATAACAATCCCATTAGTGACTAATTTAGCCTGGGATAACTCATTTTTGCAAGGGAATTAGAGGAGGGCTAGAGGGGAGTGATACAGTTATTGGCAGCAACCCTTGGGCAGGTTGGGGTAATGACATATATGGGGTTATGTAATAAAAGGCACCAAGTTTGCATGGATGCAGTAACCCATAGCAACCAATCAGCAGGTTGCATTTACTGGTCACCTATTTAAAAGCAAACATCTTATTGGTTGCTATGGGTTACTGCTACCGGGCAAACTTAGTGCCTTTTATTACATATGGGGGATAGACTGTTTCGCTCTTTATGTTCCTTTTCATTACAAGAAACCAGAAGAAGGCATGGCCTGATATTCAACAGAGCATGATATGACATCACTGGGGGATCCCTATGTCAATGCTAATGTAGGCACCCCTGTATTAAGTAAAATTCTACTGAAAACATTGATGGTATAGTTGCCCTTTGAGTGATAAAAGTGGACACACTATTATTTAACTCATGCAGCACAAGACCACAGCGCCAAGAAATATCTTGAAGGTGCATTACCTGATTTCCATTAGGCTGGATGTTCTTGAGTTGCGGTTCCGGTACTGAAGGATTAGCAGTGGTTGAGTAAGTGTACGTCACTTGGGGAATCAAGATAGTTCGCTTACTGGCAGCTAGAGCTCTTAAACACGGAACACCGTTTTGATCGGCAATGGCAACGATTGTAGGTAACTGGGCAGTGACTGTAGGAATAGCAATATTTATTGGATTGGCACTTGGGTTAATAATTAGCATTGGCTCTGCTTTTGTAACATCGTCCACTTGCATTGGCTCTTTTTTAACACAAGACAAGTTCAAGGGTTCTTCTTGAACAGAATATGAACTGCTCTGGTAAACACTAGTGATGGAAGGTCGCTCCGGCACATTTCCATGTGGCTTTGGTAAGGATAGATCAAGAGGCTCGGCCTGCTGCTCCCCATCTGGGGTTCCATCGGAGCAGGCTGCACCTTCTGAGTTTTTTAAAGAAGAGAGGTTTAGTGGTGTAGGAGAAGCTGTGCCACTTTCTGGACCATTAACAGCTAACGGTTCCTCAGGTTCTTGTTTGGGGGATTTCAGTGAAACGTTCGTGCCGTTATGCAATCCACTTTCATCTTTAGATTCCACACTGTTTTCTGTAACACTGTCTTGTCCAGGTTTTGGAGATGAGGGCCGAGATGACTCCACAGATATTTCTCCATTCTGCATTTTTTCAAACCAGTCTTTTACCACGTCGAGTGGTAGGTTTACTGAATCTGCAATTTTAGAAAGTTCCTCGGAGCTCGGCTGAGCATTTAAAGCATAGTATGCTTTCAGAAGAGATAAGAGATTCTTTAAAGGTGGTTGGCTTGGAGTAAGATTGCCATCTTCGGGGTCGGCAGAAGTTGGCTCGGATTTGATAGGTTCGGCTTTGCTACTCTCTGGAAGTAGGCTGTTCTTTTTCTGATCATAGTGCTTGGGTTCTTGAAGTGCATTTTTGTCTCCTGGGTGATCGGCACCAAGTAAACAAGTGCTTTCTTCTGTAAACTTAGTATCCTTTTCAGTTTTGATAGTGAGATCTTCTGGCAACTTCTCCGTTTTGCAGACTTCTGCAGGAGCTGTGGCTTCTTTTTTCAAATTTTGCGCAACGAGGGGAAGCTGACTAGGTTGCTCTAAGCTGTAATTGATGATGATCTTGGTTGTACCGTCTTGATCAACCAATGGAAGACTAATAGCGGAAATAACAGAATGGCCGGCTTGTTGGATTGTGGCGGAGGTGAGAGTCCCTTGTTCTTTGGATGCAAGACTGACATGGTTATTTTCTAATACTTGTCTTATTACATTCCCATCAACTGCCACCTTAAGAACATTCTGAATGTCATTAAGGTTAATACTTATGGGGGACACCAGACCCATAGTTGGCAGAACAACAGCTTGTACAACACCCTGAGGAGAATTAGTTGCCTGCAAACGGCTACCACTACTAAACACCCCATTTTGCAAAGGGGCTGAGCAGTTGATTCCTGATGTCACCACGATAGGCTTGATTTCATAATCCACAGGTTCGGTTTTGATTTGGTTAACTGGAATCTGCTCTTGCAAAGGTTTGTTCTCTATCTTCTGGCGGATCTGTGGTCGAGCTGGACTTCCCGGAGAAGCAGAAAGGGACGGGGAGGAGCACTGGGGAGTCTTCAGCCCTGAGCGCACGCGTCCATTCACAGGCGCCACACCGATACATTTCTTACTGCTTATGTGGGAACTGTAGGAACCAGAATGAGAAAATCGCTTCTTGCAGTTTGGGCACTCGTATGGCTTCTCTCCTGTAAGAGAAAAACACAAAAGTTAAGTTATAATGCAGAATCTCAATTAGTATACTGAAATGCATATAAACTTATGGATCTCTCTGTGTACAGGGTATAATCAAAGCTCGTGTTGCTATGTCTGTAGTATTTCATTAGGGAGCTATTATTGCCAGCAATGCCCATAATTGTCAGGTCATACCCTCTTGGTCAGTAGGTCACACCCCCTTGGCCAATATACCACGCCCCCTTGGTCTGTAGGCCACTCCCCTTGCCGGCTCCTTGTGATGATATTAAACATTGCAGGAGGGCTACGGTTGATTACCTGGGAATCTGTATACAGAATAGTAGCTCAGCAAGAATGTAATTGGTCAGTATCAAGCGGAAATAATTACACAACCACCTTCATGCAGGTTCATAACAACAAAATGAGAACACTATTCACAATACACTGCAAAGCCAAACAGCTCCCAGAATTCACCACATTCTCAGCCACGCAAACAAACACACGACCGGACAACTTACCACTGTGAATCCGTAAGTGTTCTTTCAGATGGTGTTTGTATTTAAAAGCTTTTCCACACTCAGGGCATTTGAATTTACGGTTGCCTCCAGACTGCGTCACATGTCTCTGAAAGGTTAAAACATTTTTTTTTAACAAAATTTCCTATTAAGATTCTTTCATGAAGGCCTGAGGTTACAGAGGGTTTCCCCACAACACAGGAAGGCTGAGCCCCCCTCCCCCCAATCTAAAGGGAAACATAACATAAATAAATGACCAACTTGCAACTGTTATTGTCTCAGTATGGCCTTTCTATCTTACATCCATAGCCCTTTTTCTTGTTTACCCCCTCTGACATTATACTGTTTAGCAATTGCTCTCTTGGCCCCTCAGCATTTTGGATTTGTGTTGTTTGCGGCAAATGCCAGTCCCCTACTTGCTAAATCCTGACCAAAACCACTTACCTTGGGAAAAAATGCTTCCCCCCTCCCCCTTCCATAAGCAATAGCCATTTTCTCCATAAGATCCTTTTTTTTTTTTTTAAATATATATATATTTTTCTAAATATTTAGTTTTTTGTTCAGCAGCTACTTAGTTTGTTATTTCAGCAGCTATTGCTTGCTAGGGTACAAATGACTGGAATATGATTAAGAGAGGGCCTGAATAGAAAGATAAGGAATATAAAGCTACAATAACAATAAAGCTGTAGCCTCACAAAGCAATTGTTTTTGGCTACCGGGGTCAGTGACCCCCCCATTTAAGGGCTGAAAAGCATCAGAAGAGGAAGGCAAAAAATTCAAAAATAAAAAAACAATTAAAAAGCTGCAAATAACGTAAAGGTGAACCACCCCTTTAAATCCCATCAATGCAGTCTGATAATCCAGTAAGTCAGTAGGTGGGCCAACATAGCCTACCCACATAGCCTATTTCACTTACCTGATCTTTTCCTGATTTATGAGAGGTCATGTGACGATCAAGCTGGGTTCTATAAGCAAAGGTATAACTACACATCGAGCAACTGAAATTGTCTTCATTTTTCTCATGGCGGTACTTAATATGTTCCTTCAAAGACGTGAAGCGCTTGTATCCCCTGTCACAATACGGGCAGGTGAGGAGCTGGGAGAATGCGTCTGGCGTTCCTGTAAGAGGAAGGGAGCAGGGCATCAGCACCATTGCTGTATAATGCATTCAGTAGTATGTGACATGCGTGTGTGTATGTGTAGTAACTCTGCTTACCATTTTCATCTTGACCAACCGCCTCCGGCGTGCCTTGCCTCTGGTCATCCTCTGGCGCTTCCGGATAGATTACAGCAGTGTCGCTTTGCTGTAGGAATTCTTCAACGTTGGGATCTTGGTTTTGTTCATTTTCTAGGTCTGAATCGCATTCTTCATCTTTAACTTTGAAAACAAGAGATTATACATTACACACTGCGCTGCTGATCTCTCTATTCGTCACAAAAAATAAAGACTAAATTACAAGCTTGGAATCCTATTGTTTAAACCATACCAAAAGTGAATTGTAAAGGACAAGGAAAGACACCTTGCAGTGTTTGTATACACTGAACTTGTGATTAAGAGGAAATTAATTAGGTGGCTCATATTTAAGTGACCTTTTAGTATGTTATAGAATGGGCAATTCTAACCAACTTTATAATTGGCCTTCATTTTTATAGGTTTTTTGTTTTTTTTAATCATTTACCTTCTACTTCCAGTTTTCAAATGTGGGTCACTGACCCCAGCAACCAAAAAACCTATTGCTCCGTAAGGCTAAAATGTGGTTATGTTTTTAATTAGGTCCTCTCATATTCATATATTAGTCTACAAGACCAATTCAACCCCTTTAAGATCATCTGGCCCTTTGACTTAGCAATTAGGTCTAAAGATAAAAATCCAAATTAATCACTGACAATTAACACAGTAGAGAAATATAATTTTCTGACAAACCATACATTTGCAAGCACATAGGGCCATTATAAAACCCGAAGCATACAGATCCCAGCGAATGACGCACAAGCATAATTAAAATGTGCCAAAATGGCACAATGGATGACAATTTAAACAATGTACTGACTGGCACAACATCCTGAAAGTCAGGCCTAGGGTGCCGGCAGTATTAAGGTGCTTTGCAGACAGCTAAAAAGTGCCGGAAAACCCTACCCCCTGCTGGCTCCCATTTATTTGAATGGGAAATACGTAACAGTGCCAAGATTTGCTATATTTCGCTAGAATGTTCTGTAAGTGCTACTTGCACCCCCCCCCCCTCTCATTAACTGCAAAGTGTAGATTGGAAATACGGCAAGCAAACTGTTACATGACTGTTAAATTCCCATAAGACAGAGCTCTGGAGATAAACTTAATGGGATCCAATGGCTCATCTAGACTGAGACTGTCTGTCGTAGCTTAATATCCCACCAGAGACCACAGAACGACACCGTCTGATTGGGGAATTGCCGAGGTGCCAAGCAGGCAGGCAGCTAGCTTTGGCAGACTTGGCTCAGCACAGACCAGGCAACCCAGATTAGAATCAATCTGATGAATAAGCACCTGTACATCCAAGTTCATCAGCTTCGGCTTCAGGCCCCAGGATCTCATCACTGCAATCTGCCCCTTCTGCAAAACACAAGCAAAGGTGTGCTGCTGAGACGGTGCAAGGTCCCCAAAAGTCCTGACAAATCTGCAGCCCTTCAGCTGCTGTTGAACTATAGCTTCTAGTGTGCTTGTGTGCCTGGCTGTAGCAGAGGTGCTGGAGGGTTGCCGGTTATACAACAAATATTGTCGTCATTATCCATTTCTATACTAAGGTTTAATCAAGGACATTTCCCGGCCAAAGGCAAATGCACTTTTAGACTTGTTTTACTGATTCAGAGGGGCTAACAGTGTGGTAATCAATGACAACCAATCCCAGATTGCCATTCATTTATGACCTTACACTTGGCTGATGAAAGCTTCTTAATGATTGGTTACCATGATTTACTGCCATAAGGCAAATGTAGCAAGCAGCTCCCAATTGTCATTATCAGAATAATCAATTGTGCTGCCTCCTAGAGAGAGGGAATGTTGCCTTCCTGTTACATGGCAATGGTTTATTTAATGCAGCAGCCTCCGTATTAAGTATTTACTTAGGGAGTTCGGACAAAATACTTCTATGCTGTCACAATGTGGCCCATAAAAATACATTTCAGAGGCCTAAAAGTACTTTGCTCTTAGGAGTGTGTGCCGAGTGTTGCTGATTGTACATGAGAGTGGCGCTGGCACAGAGGAATTTTTGTGGTTTAATCGACACCTCTAATCAGCTCTAACTGAAATAACTCCCCTAGGCACCTGTCTGAGGCTGGAGTGTGAGAGCGGAAGCAGTCACATCTGAAGCCGGGGGAACCCAGCAACGTTTATTAGATCCCTTACCCCAAGCCTGGCAGTATGTTACTTTCTGCTGAAATGGTTACGTTCTTGTGTAAAAAGCCAGGCACAGAGAAGCAAACCCTGTCTTACTGTACTATGGCTAAATCAGACAGACACTGGGTCTTTTTTCAACCCTGACAGCTATGCTTTGATCACTTTTAAAGGAGACCTAAACCATGAATATGGCTAAAAATGCCATATTTTACATACTGAACTCACTGCACCAGCCTAAAGTTTCAGCATCTCAACAGCAGCAATGATCCAGGACTTAATGTAATGAAATGAAAATAAGGTTGGCCTGTCATATAAGCTAATGCCACAGGGCTGATTATTACATTCTGATGCTAACTGCACTGGTTTCAGAGCTTATATTGTGCCATTTATATTCTATATATACAGTATAGTGTGCCATTTATATTCTATATATATATACAGTATAGTGTGCCATTTATATTCTATATATACAGTATAGTGTGCCATTTATATTCTATATATACAGTATAGTGTGACATTTACGTTCTATATATACAGTATAGTGTGACATTTATAGTCTATATATACAGTATAGTGTGACATTTACGTTCTATATATACAGTATAGTGTGACATTTATAGTCTATATATACAGTATAGTGTGCCATTTATATTCTATATATACAGTATAGTGTGACATTTACGTTCTATATATACAGTATAGTGTGACATTTATATTCTATATATACAGTATAGTGTGCCATTTATATTCTATATATATACAGTATAGTGTGCCATTTATATTCTATATATACAGTATAGTGTGCCATTTATATTCTATATATACAGTATAGTGTGACATTTACGTTCTATATATACAGTATAGTGTGATATTTACGTTCTATATATACAGTATAGTGTGACATTTACGTTCTATATATACAGTATAGTGTGACATTTACGTTCTATATATACAGTATAGTGTGACATTTACATTCTATATATATATATATATATATATATATATATATATATACAGTATAGTGTGACATTTACATTCTATATATACAGTATAGTGTGACATTTATATTCTATATATACAGTATAGTGTGACATGTATACTCTATATATACAGTATAGTGTGACATGTATACTCTGTATATACAGTATAGTGTGCCATTTATATTCTATATATACAGTATAGTGTGCCATTTATATTCTATATATACAGTATAGTGTGCCATTTATATTCTATATATACAGTATAGTGTGCCATTTATATTGTATATATACAGTATAGTGTGCCATTTATATTCTATATATACAGTAGTGTGACATTTATATTCTATATATACAGTATAGTGTGACATTTATATTCTATATATACAGTATAGTGTGACATTTATGTTCTATATATACAGTATAGTGTGACCTTTACATTCTATATATACAGTATAGTGTGACATTTATATTCTATATATACAGTATAGTGTGACATGTATACTCTATATATACAGTATAGTGTGACATTTATATTCTATATATACAGTATAGTGTGCCATTTATATTCTATATATACAGTATAGTGTGCCATTTATATTCTATATATACAGTATAGTGTGACATTTATATTCTATATATACAGTATAGTGTGACATTTATGTTCTATATATACAGTATAGTGTGACCTTTACATTCTATATATACAGTATAGTGTGACATTTATATTCTATATATACAGTATAGTGTGACATGTATACTCTATATATACAGTATAGTGTGACATTTATATTCTATATATACAGTATAGTGTGCCATTTATATTCTATATATACAGTATAGTGTGCCATTTATATGCTATACAGTATAGTGTGACATTTATATTCCATATATACAGTATAGTGTGACATTTATATTCTATATATACAGTATAGTGTGCCATTTATATTCTATATATACAGTATAGTGTGCCATTTATATTCTATATATACAGTATAGTGTGCCATTTATATTCTATATATACAGTATAGTGTGACATTTATATTCTATACATACAGTATAGTGTGACATTTATATTCTATATATACAGTATAGTGTGACATTTACGTTCTATATATACAGTATAGTGTGACATTTACATTCTATCTATATATATATACAGTATAGTGTGACATTTATATTCTATATATACAGTATAGTGTGAGTGGGCCCCTAAGCTCAGGTAAGTGACAGCAGCACAGAGCAGGGAATCAGCAGAAAAGAAGATGGGGGCTACTGGGGCATCTTTGGGGGCACAGATCTTCCCTGCTAAAGGTCTGTGGGTGCCTTGGGCTGGTACAGAAGCACAAAACATAATGTACAACATTTCTAGCCTAGTTAGGCTTTAGTTCTCCTTTAAATACTGTGACCTTACTCATGATTCTTATTTCTGCTCCACTGCCAGAGAGCATTTCATCCTCTCTCTACTGCTTCCCTGCTTCCCTTCAACAGTTCTTGCAGTGCTATCCAATGGCATATAAGTGGCAAATGGTTTCAGTACAAAAATACATTTCATCTCTCAAGAGCTTGCAGTCTGTTCATTTACAGCCACTTCACAACACAACCAATTTACAGCCACTGCACAATGTGCAAAATACAGGAGTGCATCACAGGCAGTTACAACACTACAATGAAACATTCATTTGGTTTGCACTTGGGAAGATTCTGCTTTCTGGGAAAAAAAACACACACCAAAAACTTTAGCTTCTATTTGTAGGGCTTTTGGGGTAGGTCAAGGATGTGCCCTATATAAAAGGTATTGTACATACATTAGCAAATTTGGTGAAGTCAGACCATCTGCATGTATGTTACTGCTTGAGATCATGCCGGAAGGAAAAAATCTCTTCTGTATCTTTTATATGAGTACAGAGACGCCAACCTGGATCTGAATGCTTATGAGGACTGATTCAGGTGATTTTCCAATGCAGGGGAGGGGGAGTAAGTTGAGAATTGGATGGAGATTACTTATAGCAGCTGAATGGGCTGTTCCTCGTAGCTTTTATGAGGCAGTAGATAATTAGATTACGGTACACAAGCCTCCCATCATCCTTTGTTGTGACTGTTTTGTAAGCAGGAGCCTATTATGAAGGAAGAATTACCTGTGCACTGGGAATCTATGTTTCTCTCAGCTAAACCTCCCCCCACCCCCTTTACCACAGGGTTGGAATATTTATTTAATAGAGAGAGAGCAGCTCCAGGTTTACATCTACTCAAAATCAATACCATCTAGATGTCAAAATCAAATAATATCCAAGTATTTGAAGCATATGTTGAATGGTCACATGACAGAGTTGGTGGCCTTTGTAAGAAATCCCTTCCCACCAGCAATAAACTGAATCACCAGTGGGAAGGAATGCACAACTCTTCATTTTTTTTTAAAGCCGCCCTAAAGTTTCCTGGCCATGGCCCTGACCCTTTACTGAGCAGAATAGCTGAGACATCTGATTACAGCCAGACACACAGGGAGACCCTGGTCTTGGGAAGAATTTTCATTTTTTAATGAACTGGGAATTCTGGTCTCTCCACACTAGCGATCTATCAGCCCTGCCCTCATGTTAGAGAAGGAAATGTAAGCATAGGCGGCAGAGAGGCAAAAAGCCAGAAAATGCCCCTGTGAAAAAAACAAAGCTGGCGCTAAGCACAGTGCAGTTTAAAGTCAAATTAAGAATCTTCAGTTTTTAAAAGTTCTTGGGTTTGAACCGCAACATTTTGGCAAGTATTATACACACACCATGGGCCTCCTGCCCAAAAGGCTTAGCAGCACCAGATAGACAAAAGCAAAATTCCAACTCGTGTTGTACAACTAATTTACCTACATTGAGACAAGCCAGTACTTTCATTTTAGTGAGACCTCTGAAAGGAACAGTGATTTAGATGTAGGAGACTAATGGGTTAAAGTAACCCTCCACTGCTAATTGTGCATAAAGAGTCCCACTGTAAAACAAAAAGCTCCCCAAGGAGCAAACAGAGTCTGAACTGAAAGCACAGCAGCTGCAATAAGCTCCGAGATTGTGTGCTTTATCTAGAGCGGCACCAGTATGAATTTCTGGACGCCCTGCAGCAATGCCATCTTCTCAAAAAGTTCTCTCTGCTAAATTAATACACTGTAATGTCACAATAATAATAATAAATGGCTAAAAGGAAGACTGAATAGCATAATGCCAAATATCCAGTTGAAAAACCAAAGTCATACTTGGCCTTTAAAGGAAGGGCAGTTCAAATGTAATCCTAAAATAAAACTGCAAATATTAAAATGGAAAAGGGTGGGGAATGAGCCACAGGGACCAAGTTGGTTTCCAGCAGACTGCTGACTTAATAACTTTGTCCCAAAATTGCTCAAATCCAGTCTATGAACCATGAGCACATTTTATGGTGTGCACAAAATACCGCCCCCAACCTATAATCACTTGAGATATGCAGGTAGGACATTTACCCTTCCACCCCAATAAGTTTCAGGTGATTGTCTATTTACATCTCAGCCAGTCATATATACTGTGCTAACAAGTCTTCACTACCCTATGTCATAAGGCCAGGTTATGATATTAAAGGAAAACTATACCAATGTAGGACTCTATAAAAATATATCACATAAAACAGATTATATGTAAACCCTGCTTCATCTAAAAAAAAATATATTTTCATAAAAGTATACTTTTAAGTAGTTTGTGCCATTGGGTAATCCTAAATTTAAAAAAATGCCATTTTAATTACTAAGGGCCGCCCCCTGGGATCATAGGATTTACAGGGCACACAAACAAGCCAAGGCACACATACATGCTAGGCCCCATCAGCCAATGAATGGACTGAGTTCTGCCTTTTGCTCCCACACTACTTCCTGTTACAGTTAGAGCTGCATTATTTCCTGTCAGCTGATCTCTGAGGGAGCACACAGCCCATCACTAAATGGCGGCTCAAGGGAAAGGATGTAAAAGGGCAATATTTACTGATGTATATTCCAGTTTGGCAAGATCTTTAATTTAATCTTTAATATCATATAAACTGTCTGTTGGTTGCTTATTCATTCTGGGGGTATCATTTTCCGTAAAGCACAAATGTAGTTTGTAACAAGGAGCAGCAGTACAGCTGGGCAATGCACTTCCCCACAAGTCCCTTTATTTGCAGATACAGTAAGTGGTTTCAAGAAAGGATTAGATGCCATTGTAAGGCTAATGGAATTACAGCATTCATTAGAGTGTTGCTGCAAGGATACGTCTAATTGCCATTACACTTTTGATGACTAACAGCAATTAAGCTTTTGTGGCGCATCTCATAGAATCTTGCGGATTCCCTCTGTACGAGAGCGCTATTTAGCCACCCAAGGGGGCCCGGGGGCACATAAATCACCTCACATATGAGTCACGTTTAGACAGGTCCACTGAGGCCCTTGCATGAGAGTATTTTCAAGCCACAAAACAGGCCGAGTCCCAATCAGATATTGATCAGGAATGACACATGGGTCAATGGGTCATTTCCAAACTGTGCCCAGGGTGCTACCACCAACAAACAGCTTATATCGGGGCCCTCAGGCGCACGCTCCTTCACCTTTTGGACGTTATATATTGTGGTTTAAACTTGACAGTCATATGGAAGAGGGCAGCAAATTTGCCTTATAAAGAGACACAAAATGAAACAAAGGCAAAGTATACCTTCATCTTCCCAGCAAGTTTTGCCGCTCCCCTTTGCGCTCTCGCTGCCTTCTGGTAATACTGTTTGGTCTGTTGGCAAGTCATCTTCTGGAACGCTGCCCTCGCCATCTGCTGCGTCTGTAACACTTTCCTCTTCCACTATGTGCAATTTGTCTTCATCATCCGAATCAGAATTTGCTTCGAGCACACTGTTGTAATTGGTAACTGTGGGAAAGGAGACGAAAACAAGTCAGCGAACGCAAGCGACACGACGAGGTGCTAAACCCATTACAGCTTTCAGCATATACAATGAGATCATGTGAATCATTAGTACGTGTCTACAATTAGTGGCTTCCCCTCCCTACTTGGTACCAGGGGCTGAAATCAGCAGGGCTGTAATGGAAGAATAGGCCAACTAATGCCCAAGTACCTGTAGGATCAGATAAGGAACTGCCTGCCCCAATCCTCTCTAATGAAAATAAACTCTACATAAGCTCAACTTGTCATGTTCATGTATAATAAGTATAACTATATAAGGCTGATTAATTAATACAGATAATTACTACATGGCAGCTCTGAAACCAATGCAGTCAGAATTTAATAATCAGCCATGAAGCATCATCTTATATTACAGATTAACCTAATTTTCTGCTTAATAATTTGGGTCAACCCCTAAGTTTAGCTTCTCATCAGCCACTCAGAGCCCACTGAGCATGTGCAGTGTCACTGACACTCCTAACAGAATCCAAGATGGGGAGCTGCTATGACAACTCTGAAGTTGGTGGATCATTACTGCTATAGAGATGCTGAACCTTTAAGCTTGTGCTGTAAGTTCAATATATAACATAAGGCATTTCTACCCATATTTATTTTTAGGGTTTAGTTCTACTTTAATGGTTCCTAAGTGCCCCTGATTTCCTGGAATGCAATTTCTGGGGTACACGTCCCAGCTATAGGCACACACTAATAATGCATAGATTTAATTTTGACAGGTTTTTTAAGCAGCACTAATGATTAGCAGTTAGCAACGGCACAGAAAAATACACATCACTGCAACACAAAATGTCTGAGAACTGTCACACAGGAGAAAAGACATATACGGTGCTCATTTCTACCACTGCCCATTATATGCAGCCTCATTAGTACATTAGTATGTGCAATACTGATTTTACTGTCACACATATACACAAACACATCAATCAAAAAGTGAGATTTTGAAAATAAATATGTATATTTTATTTTTGCCTAACTGCCATGTCTGAGACGTCTAGATCAAAATCTATTGCCTGTTGTCATTGCCCTTTATTTTGCCCTTAGGAGGGCCGTGTTTTATTATAGCCCCCTTCTTGCCAAATAAGCAGTGCAACTTTCTCTCATACCAATCAATACAAATATGCAGAAAGCCAGCCATCATGGCATATACACAGGCACAGGGGGGAAGGGTTGACATATCAGCGTGCAATCCTATTGGACAACAGCTAAAACTTTCTACCTACACCCCTTCTAAGCTCACCGATATACAGGGGTGTTTCTGGGAGAGCTGCTACCTGGGGCCTTCTATGGAACTATATTATTAAAGGAAAACTAAAGCCTAAAAATGAATATGGCTACAAATGGCTGCTATGTTATAAAAACTGGAATGACTAATTAGCCTTGTATTGTGGCTTTTATACGCTATATATACTGTATAGTGTGCCATTTATATTCTATATATACAGTATATTGTGCCATTTATATTCTATATATACAGTATAGTGTGCCATTTATATTCTATATATACAGTATAGTGTGCCATTTATATTCTATATACACAGTATAGTGTGCCATTTATATTCTATATACACAGTATAGTGTGCTATTTATATTCTAATTATACAGTATAGTGTGCCATTTATATTCTATATATACAGTATAGTGTGCCATTTATATTCTATATATACAGTATAGTGTGCCATTTATATTCTATATATACAGTATAGTGTGCCATTTATATTCTATATATACAGTATAGTGTGCCATTTATATTCTATATATACAGTATAGTGTGCCATTTATATTCTATATACACAGTATAGTGTGCCATTTATATTCTAATTATACAGTATAGTGTGCCATTTATATTCTATATATACAGTATAGTGTGCCATTTATATTCTATATATACAGTATAGTGTGCCATTTATATTCTATATATACAGTATAGTGTGCCATTTATATTCTATATATACAGTATAGTGTGACATTTATATTCTATATATACAGTATAGTGTGCCATTTATATTCTATATATACAGTATAGTGTGCCATTTATATTCTATATACACAGTATAGTGTGCCATTTATATTCTATATATACAGTATAGTGTGCCATTTATATTCTATATATACAGTATAGTGTGCCATTTATATTCTATATATACAGTATAGTGTGCCATTTATATTCTATATATACAGTATAGTGTGCCATTTATATTCTATATATACAGTATAGTGTGCCATTTATATTCTATATACACAGTATAGTGTGCCATTTATATTCTATATATACAGTATAGTGTGACATTTATATTCTATATATACAGTATAGTGTGCCATTTATATTCTATATACACAGTATAGTGTGCCATTTATATTCTATATATACAGTATAGTGTGACATTTATATTCTATATATACAGTATAGTGTGCCATTTATATTCTATATATACAGTATAGTGTGCCATTTATATTCTATATATACAGTATAGTGTGACATGTATATTCTATATATACAGTATAGTGTGAGTGGGTCCCTAAGCTCAGGTAAGTGCCAGCAGCACAGAGCAGGGAATCAGCAGAAAAGAAGATGGGGGGCTACTGGGGCATCTTTGGGGGCACATTTCTTCCCTGCTAAAGGGCTGTGGGTGCATTTCTAGCCTACTTTTTTTGTTAAGGTTTACTTCTCCTTTAATGCACACAGAAGACTCACAGAGCTAAGACACAGAGCTAAATAAAATTCAATGCAAACAGTGTAATGGAGGACCAGTATTGGCATCAGTGTTTAGGCCCCCCTTACAGCCATGAAATCTGCTGGGGGTGAAACAACCCGCGTGTCCCAACACTACACATCAAATCCTTCTAGAGAAGGAAAGAGGTCGTTTTGAAAATGCTCAGTTCCAAAACCTATTTTCCTGCCTGTAATATATGGCTCTGCCAATGGAAAAATGAGAGGGAGACACGTATCCTGCCAGAGTGACGCCTGGCCAGCTTTTTCACTTTATCCCTGGGCCGAGGGAGCCAGGTTGAAATCATCTATGAATCACCGAGGCCTTTAAAGTTTAATTCCAATTTCTAAGCTTAACAAAGAATTTGCAACCTGTGGCTGCGCAGCTGTGGCTGAAATACTACTCCCAAGCTCACCGCGCCTAACCCCACCCTCCAACAACTGCCAGGGGGATGCTGGGAGTTGAAGGCTCAGCAACAGCTGGACAACACCAGTTTCCTAGGTTAATAAACAAAAGTCTGAGATATTTCAGGCCTTTCTACTGACCAATGTAACGCTTTCAAATGGTTTTATAACCTGTACAGACTGGGTACTGCACATTTTATATAATTTAAAAGGGGCACTGTCATAAAAACATGTTATTTTTTAGTAAATCAGTTAATTCTACAGGTAAATCTGCATAGACAGAAGGGATTTATGTAATTTTATATAGACAAGTACAGTCAAGTAGTCCTTTTTTACAACAGCAGTTCTATCGTGCTTTACGGCTGAGATTCAGGGTATCTATAAAATTCAGATTACTGTATTCAGAGATCCTATCAGCAAATTGCAGGGATCTTAATTTGGGTACAAGATTAATTAGCTTTAAATAGGATACGGATACAGTCAGGAGTGCCATTCATTTAAACTTAAAATAAGCAGTAAGGTAACTCCTACTCATGTACATACATAAAGTAATTAGCCAAATGCAACCTATGCGTGTCTATGTTTTACTGAACATTTATAGGGAAAAACAGGGCAACACCAGTGCTATTATGTACTGACTTGAGTAACTTTGGTCACTAGATGGCGCCATTATGTATAACGGAATAAACTGTAATTGTTCAGTCATTTCCGCAAATATATTTCCACTTTAACTATAATTTGTGTCTCACATGACTAAAATGATAATTCCTCCTATCATTAGCGTGTGCTGTAATCACTGAGGAGACCTCATCTGGCTAATTCCTGCCCTAGGAGAAAACATTAGTCTCAAGTGAGTACCTGCCTAGAGCGGAAATTCTATTGGCCCTGGACTACCAAGGGGCCATAACCTGCTGCTAGAATTCCAGTCACAGCGGGAAGTTTTTGCCCATTGTTTGTATTTTTCAGAGCCAACAGGAAGGGCCACTCGGCTGCTGTGGGCAAATACCTAGTGGGCACTACTCTAAAAACCAGCAGTGATGATGCCAATGCCCCTATGTGGGTTAAAAAGGATTTTGATCATCCAGCTGTTATTGTGTCATTGCAATAAAGGGCCCAGTGCTGACTGCTATAGGATGCTGGGAGTTGCACAGTAACAGCTGGAGGGGTCGAACAGCCCAGATCTCTCAGCACAGACACTGGCTATAAATGTGCTCCCATCCACCCCCACCAACACATGGGTCCCATAACAGAACTTTTCCGCTGCGTCTCGTGTTTTGGCCTGCGCTCCCCGGCGCTGACAGATCACATCCATGCAGCCTGGTGATGTGGCCCCTCCTCTGTAATGCTGTGAAGGCCAGCTGTTTGGATCACTGTCATGACTTCTCCCTGATACATTACATCAGCAGCCGCACAGCGAGCCAGGGACACTCGGGGAGAATGTCGCTGTAATGGAATTAAAGCCTCTCACTGGCAAAGCATTAACTCTCTCCTAGGAGCCTGCCCTTATAGAAATCCTGCTCTCTGGCTCCCCAGCAGCAGCTGTCTATCCTAGAGGAGTTGTGGTCCTTCACTCCACTCTTGCATAATTGCGTTGCTACCCCAGGAACATAATAGCAACTGACTAACTTAATTAAAACGTCTGCTATTAGTCCACCAGTGGTGCCTTGGGAGGAGATATATATACAGCAAAAGCTAACTGGCCTTTGTAGCTTCCAATGCTGCCTTCATTGAAGATTCCAGAGTGCATCATGGGGTATTCCATTTTTCTAGCGCACGACAAGGCAAACTTGGGCTCATTTATAAACACTAGGTAAATTTGAACCTGGGTAGTAACCCATGGCAACCAATGAGAAGTCTGCTTTCATTGGTATACCTGCAGCTGGCTGGAAAATTGTAATTGCTGATTGATATGGGTTATTGGCAAGGTACAAATTTGCCCAGTGTTTATAAATGAGCCCCAGACTGTTCATCACCTAACAGTCACTTATACTTTGTGTTAATGAAGACTTCACAGTATAGCATGGAATTTAACTAATGGAAACTAACCCAGCAAAACCCCAGGCAGATTGACAAGAAAACTTGGGGTTCCTAATAATTGTGTTTTAGTGGATATTAGGTACCGTGGTCCAAAGTCCCAGGTCCCAACGATTCATAATGATAGGTGTGTTATCATTATAAAACAAATAAATAAAATGTGGGAAATTATTGTTGTATATCTAGAATGTGAGGAAAGTCAGTTGAAGCAATGAAAAGGTCTACTAGCAAGTACAGGCTTAAGAGCGAGAATCAATATAAAGTTATTAACAGAAACAACCTACCTGCTTCTACCTCCTACCATACTGATGTTGTACACGTCAATGTGATAAGAATTCTCTATATTTCTTATGGTGTTTATTTATGTTTAATTTAGACAGCTGCAAATCAGCATTTGAAACGACTATGGTAAGAAAGGGGAGAAGGTCAAAGAGGAATAAAGCTGGTCATATGCGGTAAGATTTTTAAACAATCTTTTAGTTATCGTAGGACCAGGATGATCTTGAAACGATCGTTTGAAAATGTGTCCATCAACCAAAATCCTCTTTTTAAACGACATTGTCTAGTTGGAGCTGGGAAACCTACCTGCTTGGTCCTGCAAACAACTGGACAAAGGGCACATTTCATTGTTAACAAAAATTATATTTTTTCTGACCAATGTCAGATGAAAAATTGCCAGATGTGCGATTGTTCGGTGAGACAATTTGACAGATTTGTCGGATTGCACTGAAATTGGTCCGGAGAGAAAAATCTTACTGTGTATGGCCAGCTTAAGGTATTGAGGACATAAAAAGGAGGAAAACTAAGGAAGGGGACAGAGTGAATTTGAGCAAGGAGGAAAGAGAGTTTGTGCCCCATGGCTATAAAGCACTAAAGGCTCATCTATTTGGTAATACAAAGGGTCGGCTCCTGGAGCAAAATGATTTTGGTGCAACATTTATCAGTTTCACTGGCGGCCTGGCCCGCGACCGGCTGACAGGATTAGCACTCGGCAGGAAATTAAAGTAAATTAACAGTAATTACAGCAAATACAGGAGAACAAAATCAAAAAGGCATGTAAGTAAATGATCACATGGTTCAATGGGCAGAAACTAATTGTGTTATATGTGTGCAATGATAAATTAGCTGACAGAGCACAGGGGCTACACTGCGTCTAACAAGGACTGTTTCCTACCTAGGACTTCTAGAAATCAATAACGCTTATTTATGTTTATTTATGATAGATAATAACTGACCAAATTGTAGTCTGATGGGGGTTTAGAGTTTAAAAGCAGCAAGTTTATTTATTATTCATATAAATGAAAAAAACTGTTGTGGCATTGGATTGGTACCTGACTGCAGTGGGCACAAAAAGGGCAAGCAAGGTGCATTGTGGGCACACACAAAAAAAACTATTCCTTTTTATGTACACAGCACTGGCACCCTGAATCAGCACATCAGTCCCTGCCCCAGCAGAACTTACAATTTAAAGTCCCTATTATCATAAACACCTATGGCCACCATGGCAATCACTAAAAATCTGTGTGCCACAAGCCTTGATTATTTACTACAGGTAAAATAAAATGGAAATAATCCCACCTTTAGCTTCTCCTGGAAATTTAAAGAGAAATAAAATACAAATTCATAATCAAGATGCTGATGGACGACTTAGCACTGATCTACCAATCAGTTTACTTGCGGTGCAGTTGCGATTAAAAAATATCTTTTTAATCAGGAGGGGAAAGAGTTAAGGTTCCAGAGCAGCAGAATGTTACTGCATATACCAATTAGGTAGGCAGTGAAGCAGAGAGAGAAGTGACCAGGTTTGGGAAGGTGTTTATACAAGGCCCGGAAACCAGCGGCTATAAAAGGTAAGGAGCGAGCAATCTGACACACTTGGGAGGCCTGCTGATTAACAAAGCTCCAGGCCACACAGGCTCGAGAGAGGGGGGGGAAAAAACAAAGTAAAAGAAATGATAAATTTCCTGGACACTGCACAGCTCCTACCACAGGGAATCACGGGAAAGGTTTACAAGCTGGCTTTTGGCCAGAATGCCTTGTGGACCCATAGGATTGTGCTGAGGCCAGGGTAAAGAATTGAGTTAAAGGCAAGAAGTGTCACTTAGCAAAAGGAGAAAGATTTGTTACCATTACTATCCTGGGCTTGCTCACATGTGCCCCGGTCAGTCGCTGCTGCCCTGCCTTGGAAGGGAGGAGAAGGGAAGAACATTTGGAGAAAAAAGGGGCCCCTGTTGGAGAATGGCTCAGCAGAGAGGAATATATGTGGAATTACCTAGGGGAGGACTAATCTCTTTGTACAGGTATTGGACCCCTTATCCGGAAACCCGTTATCCAGAAAGCTCCGAATTACGGAAAGCCTGTCTCCCATAGACTCCATTATAAGCAAATAATTCAGAATTTTAAAACTGATTTCCTTTTTCTATGTAGAAATAAAACCGTACCTTGTAATGGATCCCAATTAAGATATAAATAATCCTTATTGGATGGAAAACAATCCTATTGGGTTTAATTAATGTTTTATTGATTTTTTAGTAGACTTAAGGTATGGAGATCCAAATTACGGAAAGACCCCTTATCCGGAATACCCTTGGTCCCGAGCATTCTGGATAATGGGTCCTATACCTGTATTGGAAAATACTGGGCTTATCTTACATATAAAATTCATATTTATATACTCTCTCCCAATGTTGGGAAATCAGATAGCTCCGTCCGCCACATTTTCACCAGATATTAAAGGCCCGGACTGCAATTCAAAATAGGCCCTGGCATTTCAAGTACACAGAGCCCCAACAGCCCCCCACCAGCCCAATACATAGTGACTGTCTGTGGCATCTTACAGCAGCCCCTCTGGCATTTGCCTGAATCCACAGATTGCCAGTCCGGCCTGCTCACATACAACTGTACAGGTGTTGTTTCCATTCAAGTGGGAAGCAGGAGGCAAGTGTGGCACTTGAGAAGGACACGTGGCGTAGCCCTTACAGTTATGTGGTAACACTGGAAATTTATCCCAGTTTCAGTAACCCACAGTACACAATTAGCACTTAGTAAGATGAAACCAAGCAAATGAGTGGCTCTTTAGGTTTACAGGTCAGGGGCTAAATGCATGTTAGGATTGAATTGCCTGATCGTTTACCTGCAACTGCGGAGATTTCCACTTCACCTCACCTCATTTCTGTCCAAATTTACACAAGAACTGAAAAACACTCAACAGCAGCAACATTTTGACATCGACTATTTTGTCTCAGTTTCCTGCAATTTCGTAGCTAATCTTTGTTGCATGATGCATTGGATATTTTTATATAAACAGATCTTTAACACAAGTCTTTCTAGAATTTATTCAACCATCTAGTCTACGGAGGCAGCATTATCCAGCCATAGCCAAGCCCAAGGCATTTTCGAGCCATACCCATAGTAATGACCACACAGTTTTGCATATGAAGAGTTGGTCTGTTGCTGCTGACACAAGACTGATGGTACACCCTACCTCCTATGTCTTTCATCGTTTTTCGGGCTTAACAGCACCTGTATTGAAGGTTTCAGGTTTGAAATCCTTTTAGAAGAAACAACAAATTGTTGAGTAAGGATAACGGGAAAGAAGTGCCACACAAATGGCATGGTGGTGACCAGAGAGGAAGTAAAGATGGTTCTTGGTGATGCCTGTAAAGGAGTAGGTCTAAGTTGGCCAGACCCATAAGTATAAAGGGTTTTCCACTGAGAACCAGACAAGCACAGGCTGAGTTGCAACAGTCTGAGATATCAGAGAAAAATGGGTCTTAGAAAAGCAACTTGTTTTCAGCGTGTGCATCACTCAAGAACAGAGACATAAATAAAAAGAGAAACGCCTTTACAAGAATGATGTTACTGAACTGAGGAGCCAGGCTGCTGTCCTGAAACATGTGCTACACAGCAAGAAAATGTTATTAATCTGAGAGGTATGGTGCGAGTTAGGAGTCAAGATGTTCTCATTGTCTTGGTATTTATGGGGTACACAGAGACTATTTGGGCAGATACTGTAGTCATGGCTGGGGTATGATTAGTAAAAACACACTGGTGGAAACCAAGCCTAATAAACAGCGCTAAAGGAGCAACACTAGGCTTGCTAATGCCATACCTAGCCCACTCATATGTACATGTTGCACTCTTAAGGGCTATGGCGTAAGGAAAGAAAATAAATTGCCTCTGAGCCAAGAAACTAAGGAGCTGGGATGAAAGGAGGGTTTATTTAGAGCAAAATATATTTATCACCTAACAAACTGCCAATTTACTAGAGCCGGGAAGTTCCACCTACATTTTGTTGCTCCTGCTGAGTTGCAGAGGTGTAAGGCAAATGGAATAGACCACAGCAACAAGGCACAAACAACCTGTAGGGCAAAGGATAAGGCCAGACCAAGTTATTACTGGCCCTTGTTGAGTGAAGTCTAAATAGATCTGCTTCTTCCTGCTTGGGGAGACAAGCAGTGAAAAGCACAGGGCCCTATGGGTCCAAAGAGCATAAGCAATTACTTGTAGAACCATAGTAAAATGTGCACTGGTTTAAGGCCAAGGCAGCATATGTTTTCTAATAAAGCAGTTATTAATAATACTGGTCCAGCTATATCTGCCGCTAAAGCCAACAAACTTCTCAAAATTTAGCCAACACACTAGATGCCAAAGGGGAACTTTTTGGAACTGCATGAGGCAACACTATGGAATCTACAATATTAATTAACTGAAGACACTATGGAATCTACAATATTAATTAACTGAAGACAAATGATGCCCTAGTATATTAGATCCTTATGAGTCTACATGGCATTTGCCATCACCAGCCCCTGTGTAGCTTGCAACAAGCTAGAGAGAACACCTCTTAGGATCCTGGCAAGGCAAATTTGAAAAAAAGAAAAAAAAAAAGCACTGTGTATATTTTCCCATTGGCAATTTACATTATTTTGGGGAGATTAGTAGCCCATGGTAGCCAAGATTTATCATGAGTGACTATCCTCCCCATGTGCCATCACCCCTAGGCCAGTGACAAGCTCCAGTAAATGCTCCAAAAAGAAGTCGCTGGTGGAAAGCCCTTCGCATCCCTTTGGTAATCCAAATTCACATGTCGTTTCTTCCTGCAGGCAACTTTGTGCAACCTCGGAAACGAAAGCTATGAGACGGGCTTTCCACCGGCGACTTCTGCCGGTAGAAAGCCTATTTGGAGATATCAGCAGATAGTCAAACATTAACTTCTTTCTAAGAGATCTTTTGTACACATCTGCCAGAAGAGGGGAGAAAATCATGGCATTTGCCAACTGGCCTCAGTCAGAAGAAGAGATGCCAGATGTTCCTAAGGATACCCTAAGGGGAGGACTAACTAGTGTAATATATATGGGCCAACAGTGCCTTTGGGGCAGTCACTGTTATGCAAAAAGTCTTATGGAAAAGAAAAAAAATGTCTTTTAAGGGACATCTGGATTGAATCATGGTTAAAAGGTTTGTAAATGGGGTTGGGTGTTGGCATTGTGATCCTGCACTAGCAATACGTATCTGCCCTAATCACATGTACAGAATTACACACACAGTAACACTTAGAGGGTCTACTGCTCTTGATTAACAAAGGCAACAATATAAAAAGCCCACTAGCAAACCATTCCCAAAGCTCTGCGTTAGAGTAATCAAAAAATGATGCCCGTAAATACTGTCGATCTAAGAACTGTGTTTTGTCTGCAAAATAAGATTTCAATTTCCAATTTCAAAATGAAATACCAGGATTACATGAAGCACTTGTCAAACCAGAGAAAGTGCTGGTGTAAACGATAACAATTTATCTTCATATTTACTGCTGTGTGGCCTCCATAGGTGGCTATAATTATTCACTAACTGTGCAGACACAATTTGGTCATGATAGAATGACAAATAGGCTAACGCTCATCCCCTGCATACCCTGAAAAACACACAGGTGGCACGTTCCAAATACGATTACAGAGCTGATCAAGGTGGGTGTCAATAAACCTGTGTGTGGCACCTATGGAAAAGTCTAAATAGTGTAACAAACTGTTAGATGTATTTAATATTAGGTCTGGAGATTATATAGGTGCAACATACATTAATAAAAGCAGAGGACTAGAGCTGATGTAGGGCTGGGGGAAACACATAAATAGGAGCAATAGGTGAAGAACGAGGGCACTGATAAACCCTCACACACCAGGTAGGCCATTTTATTCCTACAGGACAATCTCAGGTAAGCCTAGCTTTGCTGTGTCAGAGTTCCTTAGCTTTGTCATGGCTGGTGCAGACTCAAAATTTATCTGAATAAAAGCCCACAACTGCTCTACTGACGGATCTGCTCATCTACTGCTATGAGGGATGAAGTTCAGAATAGTCACCAGTAAAGCTGCTGAGAGGGAGGAAGTACGATGCCACCATTAAGCTGAGGAAGAAAATGTGGAGCCAACATTAAACCTACTGTGAGCTCAAGACTGGAGGTTAGGTTATATTTCTCCAGCAGAGGGCACAGCTAGAGCAGAGTTTCTATGGAAACCAGCAGTGCTATCTCTTCACTGGCTGCTAGACTGAAGGGTGTGTTTGGTAACCTGAGTTGAGAAGAACTGAGCATGCTCAGTTTGCCAAGAGCCAAAGTCAATTCCTGAGGGAGGGGGCCGAATGGGTTAAGGTGGCCATACACAGTATAGGCACAGTCAGTTCAGGAACTGCATCAATGAGCTGATCTAAGGGACCGATATTGGCAGCTAGAATTGGCCCGTGTATGGCCACCTTTAGAGAAGGATTCCTAAGTGATTAAGGGGACCTAAACTTTGAACAAAAAGGAGTGACAGATATTTCAAGATTTTAAAGAGCAAAAGCTGTTCACTGATTACATTTTTGTGGGGTTTACATGTCCTTTAAAAATAAAAGGATAATTAAAAATGTAAAAAATGTTAGTCTTACAGACCCTAACACTCTGGTTTAGTATAGTGTAGCTTCCATAAATACACTGCGATATGGGGCTAAATAAGTGCAGACTTTTTATAAAATCTGATCAATTCTAACACAATTAAGCTGCAAGATATAGCCCAATAATATCATATAAGCATCACATGGCTGGGTAAAAATGACTATGCTACTATTTCTTAAATCAAGGCACATTATTGGGTCTGACTAACTTAACCCTTTCTGGAGTCAGTCCGTGACCACTTATGACAACCTTGCTGCAACTGGAACGTATGCAACACAGGAAGTGACAGGGAACAGGGGAGAACCCCTGCCCTACAGGCTGGTACCATAAAGGACCCAGTGCACTTATTTCTCTGCATCATTTACACCTTATGAAATAGATCATCAGACCCATAGTCAGGGCCACGTAAAACTTTTAATATGAATACCACAATCAACTTTCTACGAGCCATAAATCATATACCAATCAATAAATCGCTATTCGTATACTCATCCTTTAGCAGATGTAAAGAATAATTCATGTATCCCATCTAGCGTGTAAATGTATATCGATCAGCAAACGCATCTGAAAGTTTCACCAGGAAGTAACACATTAGGAGGGGTATTTATTCATCGTCAGGCCAGTTCAATTACTATTTCAGCCTTGAGAATACTGTCAAATTCCAGAGTTTAGCATTTGCTGAATTTTAATAGTTACAGTATATGATAGCGATAAGAAAAACTTCATCCATCAGTTGGTACAAACTACATTCCCCAGCATGCTCAGTAAAGAAAGGTTCTGGGCAAAACACACATATAACTCACAGTGGCAAACATTGGATCCTGCAGAATAACATGTTTATAGTTTTACCCTTTATAGTAAATTAAATAAGACCTGTTGACTTATTCTATAGCTTACAAAGGTAAAACAATAACAGACAAGGGATTCTGAATATAGTTGACAAAAGCCGGAAGGTTAACATTCTTGATCTGATGTTTTACAGAAATCCCCCTCAAAGCACATTATGAACAGGACAAAGGCACGGGACAGCAGGCAGGAAAGGTAGGAGTTGGCAGGAAGATAACAGGCACAAAAGGTAGGACACAAGGGACAGCAATAAGGGGAAGAATAAAAGCTCCAGGATGAAGGCAGAGGGCGGCAGGCAGTAATGGTAGGAGCTGGTAGAGTAGCCAGGAAGAGGGCAGGAATGGGACAGGAGTTGGTAGGGAGAGGACAGCACCCACAATACAAAACACTCAACTGGCAAAACATGCAGAATTGTGTGCCATTACCCTTGGGCCTGGAGAGAAGGGAGGAGTAGGTAGCAGGCAGGGCAAGCAGGAGCGGATATGGAAAGGCAGGTTTGGAGAGGAACAGGTAATAAGAGGGGGTGGCTAACGCTGCTAAAAAAACAAAGAAGACTAACACACAGTATGTGGTTATGGTGAGATACACTATGATCCCTCTTTGGTTTATAATTTATATTTAGAAATTCAGTAGTGGAGGGCCATTCCTACAAGACCCAGATACATACTCCGGGTCAGCAGTGGCACTATCCATAATGCTCCCATTCCCCACCTAGTGGTAGATATGAGAATAGCACAATAGTAAAAACCAAAGCCCAGCTCACCCAAGTCATTTCTCCTCCAGTTACACTGAGTAGGAGAAACAATAGTTTATCTGAAAGCAATTCCACTGTGTAGTGTTAGCTTCTTCTGAAAGTTCAGGACCAGGCACAATGCACTGAAATGGTTCCCTACACACAAATATTACAACTAAGAAAAAATCCAATTCTTGTTTCAAGAATTTTAAATGTGAACAGTGTAATTTTCTAATAAAAACTATACAATAAAAAGCCTAAACAATGCTTAAGATATACCCTGTAGGCACAGTACCAAGTACTGGCACTGGTAAAAAAAAACAAGAATGAACCAACACCCTCGTGCCTGTATGAAGCTGAAGGTCAGATGACGGATTGGGTGGGCAGGGGAGTCAGTGGAGCATACAGGGAGGATGGGTGGCACACCTGCTTCGCCCGTAGGTTTCTCTCCAACAGCATGTGATGCCGTGCCACACAAGCACATGAAAGGATACAGTGATTCATACTTTTAAAAGAGGTGGTAGCCCCAAATATAACTATGCTCAAAGCAGCTTTCTAATTTCAGTGATTTCAAAGTCCTTTGTAAACGTATTTGCTTTTGAAAATAATACCTCTGTGCCATTACCCACGTGGCTGCTTCTGACTACATGTTCCATTGAAACAGTGTGGCAGTAATCTTACCCCGATACCTTGCAAATACCCCTTTTGGACACAAAGGTCTTTAGTAAAGGTGAATAAACATTATCTGAATTTAAATATAAATGTATTTTTCTTTTTTACACAAAAATACCTCATTCCACAGATTGAAAAGTAGCCATGAGAATCTCTCTGTGCTAACAGGGACAATTTCCCCACCCCTCTCAACCCATCACAGTGTAATGCAACCACTCTCTCACACTTTATTCCATTGTGAAGTAATGGATTCTGGGACTTAAAAGTCTTTTCATAGTGGGTAATGCACAGATTCACAATACACCACTTCACCACAGAAAAAGACGAGGGCAGGATTGCATGACTCTGTAAACCTAAGGGCAGTGGCAAATCTTCATTACCACAGGCAACTAATCTCCCCGCGATGCCATCCCACTGGCTGGAATGTAAATCGCCGGTCGGATGGCATATGCGTTGCTGCAATTTGCCGAAGTCGCCTAAAGTTTCCTCTCAAGGCAATGTCGGGTGACTTTATGGAGCTACTAGTAGCTCCATGTGTAGCAGCTAATTGTCGTGGCTACTAATATAGACCATGCTGATCATTAACTGATAACTGTCTCTACGTGTGTTTTAGCAGAAGCAATTCCCAGTGTTGTCTATGACAGGGGATTTTCTGGTGTTTAGTAGTCGCAATAAGTAGCTGCTAACTAGTAGCTCCCCATGTGCCTTCACCCTTAGTATATGCACACTGGACTGCAAGATCTTCATTATAATTGTTCTCATTGTAACATGGGAGATGCACAACAACATTCCACGTTACTAAACTGGAGCACAGTTTCATATGTCTAAAGAAGTGGAGATCTAGAATAAAAACTCTAAACCCGATCCTGATCACCTGAAAGCAGAACAGCAGCCATAATTACCTTTACATTTCCAATGAAAGTATGCTAACAACTGGGCACCCCCTCCCAGAGATTTTAGCTTTCGTACTTCTTTATATATAAATGAAAGTTAATAGTAGATAGTGTTCTGTTTTTGGGGCGACAAATTATCAGTCTTCATGTTAATTATGTCATCATCGTTTTATATACTGAGCAATCAATCTCATCACTACAATGCAAGTATAACATCCCTATAAAACAAAACTTCAGTTGAGTGGGAGCAAACATTTCTTAATTGTAATGAATAGCCTTGGTCTGCAGTACACTAAGAACACTAAATACAGCGTTTCCCCACGAGTATCCTTTGTGCACTCTGATTACCCACCGATGCTATGCTGCCGAACTGTGGTCTGACCACATGAAGGGATTTATCAAATCAAAAATCTAAGCACATAGGAATATCAAAAGAAATAGGTTAGGACCCATTGTTTTAGAATGACCACAACTTTCTCACAACAGATATTTGCTACCCACCCTTTAAAGGGGATAAAATAGCATGCTGCATAATGAAAGAAAATCCCATTCTAATCAACTTTTCATATACATTAAAAACTTATTTGTAAATGTTAGGTCCTGTTGAAAGCTGTATGTGCATGGCCCTTTCTGCACGGCTGGGTCCGTCTCTTGAAACAATGCAGCAGAAGGCACCCTGCGCAGCTCAGTTAATCAGTTGGCTTCTACTACATTGTTTGGAAAGTCAGATGCACCAGAGCAGGGAACAGAATCAACAGGCAGACACTGCAGTTAAAAATAATATTTGTAATGAATGTTTATTGGAACGTTGCTAAGGATTACAATTCTTTTCATAAGGCTACATTTTATTTTTGGATCTACAATTTGTAATCTGGCACAACTTCTACTTACCCTACCATATCTGTAGGTTTTACAACAAGAGATGAGACGGACAGAACACAAAATGCCACAATTAAACTATATGATATCCTCTTAAGACTAGAAGAATGTAGCATGTAAGGATATTTATTAGTCACTTCAGAGTGCCCACGGGTCTGTTGAGTAAATATTTAACGCTGACCTGTGTTATATTGTGTAAAGTATTTTTGCCCACTAGGTTCCATACCAGCCAGGGCACTATCTGCAGTGACATTGTGTGTTCTACCCCCTGCCTGAGTGCGCTTCCTCTGGGTACTCCAGTTTTCTCCCACACTCACAGGCTCCTGATGAAATGGACCCTAGTGTGCTGGGTGGTTTTAATAAGGACCCTAGATTGTAAGCTCTGCTGCACTGGGGACTGATGCAAATGGCAAATCATCTCTTGAAAGCAATGCAAGTGCTGGCACTATATAAAGCATAATAATAACAGAAGTAGTTATAAAATTTAAAAAATTGTCCCGGGGCAGTGCCCCTAAAATAGCAATGGATCTATTACGCACAACATGCATATTACAGATTAAGAAAGAAGCATTTTACAGAAAACCCAAGATAGCAGTGCTGTGGTTCCCCTATAACTCCCCCATTCCTCCCACCTTAAAGAACAGGACAGGCTGCAGCCATCTGAAGTGAAGCAGGAGCGGCGCCACCTCCCATCTGCTCCCAGGATGTAACAAAGTGCATTAACCTTGCCAGCATGCAGCCCAGCTCTCCTTTATACACACATACACAAATGGCAGCTCCCAGGACCCGCTCTTTTTTTTTTTTTTTTTTCCCCACTGCCGCCTTAGGGATGGGGACTGTGTGCACTTATTTTCCCAAAGCACTGAGGTGCAAGTTGAAAGGACAACATTCCCTGCTATGGGAGGTTTGTCAAATAAAAAGCTGAGCACCCTATTAGCTTCTAGTAGTGGAAATTAGGCCAAAGGGGAGGAAGCGCAGATTAATTAGGGATCTCGTTAGAGCAGAACTTGAAGACGCCAATTGGCTGTTTCTTTCACCTGGAAGGCAACAAGACCCATGCACCAAAAACTGCCAACATATAGACATGTTTAAATTGTAGTCAACCGGCTGTTGTTGAACTACAAGCAGTATCCTGCTTATGGGAAGATGCAGTTACACAAGCATGGCAGTAGGTAGCATGGCGGTATGTAGCAGCCACAAGGTAGGTTATGTATTGCTCGCTGTGCAGGCTAAATTGGCTGCCGTTTAGCCTTTCAGCCATTGAATAATGGAAGCTGCCACACTGCTATTGCACATAAAGAAAACATTCACAACCTCTATTGAAACTATGCACGAGAGGCCATATTACCATAATTAAAGGGGACGTTTAAAAATGAACACTCAGTAAGTACAAATGGCATTTAACAAAAAGTCAACCCGCAATTCCTCTTCATTTATAAAACACAAAATGTACTTTTTTTGGTATCCAGTTCTCTAGTTTGGAATTGAATGGTTAACCGGTTGCTGGGGTCAGTGACCCTAGTAACCAGGCAGTGATTTAAACGACTAACTGGAAGATGAAGCGAAGAGAGCCAATAAAGACATTATAATATAAATACAAATACTTTCTAACATTATTGAGACATTTAAGGCCACACAGCCTGATCCGCCATACTCAGGTTACACCCACACACGCGCTGATCTGACCAAACCTTGGCCACTTCCGTGGAAGCCTCATGCCTATTAGGCTCCATAATTCAGAAAATTGGGTGCTATGGTTAAGGGCAAGTGCAAAAAGTTGGCATGGATCAACTTCAACAAAGGGAGCCTGAACTGATGCAACAGTCTATGGTATATGGGCAGGACGCTGGGGAATAAGGTCCCAATACTAACTAGCTGGCAAAGCCCACCTCCTGGGGGCCCAGGCAGGCAGTGGGCTTATAAACCAGGCCTCCTTGGGAGGGGAGGGTTGTGCTACCTAAGTAGTATGGGACCTCATCAGGCTTGTTAGTTAAAAAGCAAGCTCCGTAGGCAAGACAATGGTACCATTAATATAAGTGTATAAAAAGTTAGGCCTGTGTGGGTGTGGCAAATCACAGGGTACTACAAATCTTACTAAACTCCATTTGGAAGTTCCTAATCTGCGTATTGCAGCTCAGAGCTAAGCTGCAGGGCAACATTGCCTAAACAGTGCCACGCCAACAGGTTTCTCACCATTAAACTCAAATGAAGACGTAATAAAAACAACAGAATATGGACTTAACAGCTGCAGGAGTGACCTAGTTGCAAAGAAAAAAAATTAGGAAAACAGGAGGCCAAGATTGATGGGTAAGTTAAGTGCTCAGTGAGTGAGTAACAAAGGTTTGTGTGTCAGATCTCACAGCTGTTAAGCCTTCTCTGGGACGTGTCCCTCGTGTCAGGATCCCCTTACCTATAATGTGAAAGGAGCGTGGAAAATAACCAATCTATCTTGGGGAGAGCAAAATTTAGAAGAATTTTAGCAATAACTCGCCTCCACCCAAAATCTATTAACCCTTCACACGCTGGCAACAAAGTAACAAACTGCCAGTTTCTTTGTTTCTAAGTTTCTGTATTGCAGATTATGCTGTGCAGGATGGCACTCATGGCTAATTTGCTGGCACAAAAAAAAATCTAAGTTCTCAGTGCACATTGCCCTTTTTGCCCCATTAGGATGCCAAATATTTCCAATCAGGAGTGCTGGGTTCAGAAACCGCCTATGTCTATCCTCTTAACCACTCTTACTGAAGAGGTGCAGCTATGGGATATCACATGATCCCTTGCTTATGTTAAGCTTGTCTCACTACTAGTGACTCCAGGCCAGTTGTTACTACTTTCCAAAACTTCAGGTACCCAATAAAAGACCACAACTAGTTTTGAATGGCTTACTATATTCTATGTTGTAATAAAATGCTTTTCACACAAGCATGTCACCCCGAGCCTGACATTTTGAAATATTATGCAAGGATGGGCATTACAAATAAATATTCTAAAGACTAAAAAGGCTACCTGTATGTCATAGAATTAATCAGTAAAAAAACAAGTATTACGTGTGTGACAATATCCTACATTTCCCAAGACGGTCCTGGAAAGTGGGCCAGATATGGGGCAGGAATTATAGTCAAAAATGGGAGTGAGAGTTGAGAGAATTGGAAATGTAACTGGGAATCAAGCGCATAGTCAGGTAGATTGGGTGTGGTTAAAATAGGATTTATTTTTAAAATGCAGGCATTAGAGCAGGTCTGTTGTATTCTGTGGCCAGTGCCTGACTTTATGTTGCCATTAGTGCTATCATTAGTGCTATCAGAAGGCTGGTTATTTAGGAGTGCAAGGCCAAGCCTACCTTTAGCAAATAGGAAACAGATGGGGGAGCAGTAGAGTGCTTTTGGCACGATATGGCTCAGGCTGCAGGGAACAATAGTATATATTTATAGGAACAGTTTCCTGCTTTTTTCAGACTACCGATGCCTAAATCACAGCGCTTCACTTTGAGGCTAATCAGTAGATAGGAGGAACTTCTATGCATCCCACGTGCCAAGAGGGGAAGGGGTCCCTACCATGACGAAGCACAAAAACACTCTCACATGTCCTCCCTGGGATGATCTCCAAACCAGAGAGAGACTGAGGGATGAGTTACGAGTGTTTATTTGTAGAAGGCACAACAACAAGGAACAAAATCTGGAAGGAAAGTCATTTTTCTGCCACGTCAGTAGATGTTGCAACAGTCATGTTGTTAAAGGAATATATAAGCCATGCACCAAATTTATCAGCATCCAATCTGCAATGCACCTGGCTAAGACCCTAGCTTCTGTGGGATTCTGGGAGTTGTAGTTTAAGACAGCTAGAGAGCAAAGAAGCCTGCATCCAATCTATGTTTTTACTTACTGCCCCCTACAGAATCCCACTACAACTGCTGCTGGGGTTGCTGCTTCAGTAACAGTAACTGAGATGGAAGCATCACAGATCTTGGGAGGACTTCTTGCTTTTCCAATAAGCACTAGCTGTTGAACTTTAATATAAACATACCCTGCAGTGGTTCCACAGTAGCTCTTGAAGAGGCAGAGCTTGCCCGATAATGGGCAGTGGTTCTGGCAGCACTGGGGCCAGGGCACAACTGGCCCAGATCAGGGCAATGGCCTAAACTGCCTGTTTATCATGCATGTAAGCATGTGTAAAGGCTATTAAAAATGGTCAGAATGGTCAAAATGGCAATTCTGATGATATTTTTGCACAATAGGAAATTTGGTGACAATATTGGAAACATGAGATGATGTCTTGCCCTTCCCATGATACCCTTCACCAGGTATCATGGCTCAGAGCTATAAACTGTTAGCATTAGGACCCCAGTCTGAGGGCCTGGTCCCCCCTTTAGTGGGGATTCTTAACTTATTTGTAGGGACCCAAGCTGTTTAGGGTTAGACCTCATGAGCAAAAACTGGACAGTAATAAGGTAAATAACTGATCCTAAACCCATTTGTGGGTCATCAGATGGATTCCCAAAAATAATTTGGGTGCCATGAAAAATGGTTGAGAATCACTACCCATGGGAGAGACTAAAATGATAAATGATTAGATGGTGGCTTGTAGCCTGAATGGCGAAATCTGAGAGGATTGTCATCAACATTGTTATTCTTCTTTATTTATATGACACTGGCATATTCCACAAAGCTTTTAAAGATATTATATATGATCCTTATTGGTACTAGTGGAGCTTACAATTTAAGGTCCCAACACCATTAAAAACACAGTTAACCTTCCTTGATGTTTTTGGAGTGAGGAGGGGAAACCAAAGTACCTGAAGAAGACCCATGCACTACGTAGAGAACCAGGCCTGGCTTGGGATCCAAACTAGGCCCTGCCATTACAAGTACAGAGGTCCAAACAGCCCCCCCAGCCCAATAAATAGTGACTGTCTATGGCTATAGTGACTGTATCTTACAGCAGCCCCTCTGACATTTGCCAAACCCACAGATCTGGGCATAGGAGCAGACTGAGAGAACTATATATATTTCTCATGCCGTTTAGCAAAGGTTATTATAACCTGCATAACATACACTTCCAAAAATGAAGAATTTCAGGTATTTCCATGATTGCACAACTTTGAGCTTATAACTTCTGAAACTCTCACAGAGGTGCTAGAGAGCCAAAAAAACAGAGAAAGAACTCCTATTCCACCATCTGCTCAGATCCATGCAAATGGCTACTTGTAACTGTGGGAATATATAGATCACACAGCAATAGCACCTGTTGTTCAGGGAAACTGCCAACATGTTAAGGGGCAGCTGTTGGGATTGGAGCAGGCACCCTGCCACATGCAAAGCTCAGGAATATTAAGGGACCAATTCACTAAAGGCTAATTTATTCCTGCAAACAAATGCACTTAGTGAGAAAAAATATAGATTTATCACCCTTGGCAAATAGCCTGCACTATATCAATGCTTATGTTTAGCAAATTCCCAGTGGAATTTAAATTATTGTGGGTATTCAAGCAACATGTGCCAAGTCCAACTTTAAAGGGAAGGGGGGCTCACCTGAAAATAAACTATTAGTATGCTGACCGTTGAATAAAGTTGGTCTATTTGCCTAAACTTTAAAATGCCATGTGGTTGCCAGGGTCACATATGTCTCTTTACAGTCTCCTTCTAATCTTCCAGTCTGCCATTCAAACCATTATTGGATGGGATAGGTGGGCCCTAGCAACAAGGCAACAGTTTATATACAATAAAGTTAAATGATTCCAAAACACCCAGACCTCAAAAATACCCAATGAAGAACAACTTGAAGCAGGTGTTGTCTACTGTCTGTATAATAAGAGTTAATGCCAATGTGAAGTCCCATTTTAAAGGGGAAGTTTGCCTTTTGTGATGGTCTTTTACAAGTCTCTCTTTTTTATGCTTATTTTGTCAATGGGGGGGCTTGTGGGAAAGACCTTCACAAAAGGCGAATTTCTTCTTTAAAAATTAATTAAACAGGGAAGGGGGTATTTAACAGTCAGTTTGCACTACAGCAAATGTGTAATTATGGCTTCATCCTGTATTATCATGGATTTCTCAGATAGAACACTGACCTTTCTGTGCTAATGCTTTACAATAAAAGCATTTCAGCTTAATGAATACAGTGATAATATTACTTTGACAAACGATAACATCAGTTTCACGGTAATAAAGCCAATTTTTGAAGTTATTAACACACCAAGTGATATTAACACCAGAAATATTTCATTCAGGAAATTTCAAGCATTAGCCCCTGCGGCAAACCCATGGGTAAGGAATAAACCAGCAGCATCAGCTTGCATTCCTCCTGTGATGAAGCACCCAATGGTGCGAAATGCGTAAGGAGGGTGAATTATGGGACCATGTGGCACTGGGATGCACCCCTGTGTCATTTAGTATTATGTTTCATTTTTAGAATTTGTAATTAATTATGACCATTAAATGTCTTTGCATATTTGCTAACTTGTTTTGTAGTTTCAGCTTTGAGTTCAAACCTTCAAAGTTTGGGTGTCTCTATAAAATACTTGTAAATTATATATATAAAAAAAAAAATCTAAGCATAATTAAAAAAAAAAAATAGATGTATATTAATGGCAAATTTCTGATGTTCATTCCCAGGAGTGTGTTGCCCCACCCCTTCCCATAGCTAATTGGCACATATCTCAGATTCCACTCCCCCTCAACTGCAACACAGGCCAAAAGTGGGGTTCATTCATCCACACTGGGAAAATTTGCACCCGAGCAGTAATCCTTAGCAACCAATTAGTTTTTAGCTTTTTTAAGCTAGCTGCAGGTAGAACAATAAATGCAGCAATTTGATTTGTTTCTGTGGGTTAATGTCCATGGGCAAATTTGCAGAGTGTTGATAAATTACCCCCCCCCCCCCCAGTGTCTGCTAGTGGGATTATGGGCAATTTTTTTTCCCATTTTGTACTGGGACTTTTTTTTTCCATCATAAGCACCAGAGTGTTAGGGCGAAGACACACAGGGGCATTGGTCAACGCAACTTTTTAAAAAGTCGTTACAACAAATCTGCCTAGCGAAAAGTCGCAGTGACAGACTTTTTAAAAGGCGCGGCGACTAATTGCCCTGTGTGTTTTTGCCCTCATAGTAAATACGGCACTGCTCATTCCATTGTTTGAATTTGGTTTGTGCAGTAGAATATCACTGCAACCGAGCATGGCCCTCTTTACCTCCTGCATTTTGTATATATTCTGTATCTGATGTATATATGTTTGTATTGTACAGCACTGCAGAATATGTTGTGGCTATTACAATAATAAGAATATATGACCAAGAGTGCCAACCATATATCTGTGGTGCAAAAGGTAATGCAAAAATTCAAGCAGCTCCAGTTGTAGGCAAGTACCATATGGGATGGTATTTGGTTTCACTCTAATGGTGTTTACTGCTGAAACAACACTGGGTTGGATTAGGAGGACACAGTGTTAAAAAGGCTGGGGAAGTTTCATGGCCTCCAATGAAATATTGGTACCTGAGATTATATACACAGGAAGACCATAAAATGCGAGACGTGGTCACTATGCAGATCGAGGCTGTAAAAGAGATCACTGTTACAAGGGAAGAATGCGACTGTGGAAGGTTAGGCGCAGGATACAAGAAGGCTTTTCTGTGCGTCAGTCTCTTACAAGGCTCACAACTCACGTGCACTCAACTGTGCAGATCTGACACCCCCCCTCTGCGAGCACACAGTCATTTTGCTAAATGACTAAGTTGCCAGAAGAACAGCATTCTTGCTGAAGAAAAATCTACAGAGGAAAAAAATTCTTTACTTTGGGTGGATAAGTAATTTGTGCTCATTTCTACACAAGCTGCTGTGTGCATATGCTGCACCACAGGTCAGTGTCTTGGTAAACAGGCTGTTGTAAAATATAACGCCTCCTTGCCGGCTGGGAGCAATGCTAAATGGCCGCCATCAACGTAGGTGCCACTGGGGGCTTTGGTATAGGGAAGCGTTACATGAAACGTGCCATTTACTAGTGTGAAAAAAGACCCAACATGCAGAGCAGGGCATTAAAGCACACAGCAAGCAATTCAAGGCAGCTTTGGTTATATGTTTGTTTCTAAGGGTAACATGGTCACAATCTGTTCTAACATGAACAGGTTCCAACTTCTCCATCACTTATAATGCCAACTGCACCGATTTCAGCCACGAGAGAGGATCTAAATTATAGCACATACACATGGCATTAGTCATACCTTACAGCTTTCACGAATAAACCCCTCAAGTAATTAACCCAGCCAAATTATGATTTATGTTACGTTATAAAATTGTGCTCCGTGTATCTCTCATTTAACAGAGAAAATGATTTCCAGACCTTCTTTATAACGGAGGCTATACAAGGGCAGTCAATGACTTCCAACTCAAATGTTCTTGAGTGAGCCTATCAGTGCACCGGCCCAAAACAAATGCCTTTCTCAACAACTTATTTTGGGTCAATCAGATACTGATTTCTCCAGGTGAGAAAAAAAATGCATGTGGTGAGATCCATATAGTCTGTAGGTAAAGTCTGTGGAAGATGGGTGCCCCTGGGACTGGGAGTTGGACTAGGCTGCTGTAGCCCTAAATATAGAGCAAAGAATAAATACAAATCCCTGGAGGATGGCACTTCATTCATTTTAAAATTATGTCCGTATCCCTTTAATTGTCTGTCTGCTCATTCTATTTTCTCTTAAACCCCGTAATGTACTTTTCCCAGAGATGTCACTTGAGGACAAGAGACAAGTACAGTTTGCTTAATAGCAATGGAGTCAAGTACATGGCTCCCTTATTCTGAGGAAGGACATGCAAGAGCCACCCTTGATCTCTTACTGCATAAAATAATTACATTACTTACCACTGCCATTAGGGTGCCCAAGGTTAATAGTAGAATTTATTATGACGTAAATATATTTTTAGACATGTACAACTGATCTTCCTTTTTTTTAAAACAAACTTGTCTGCCTCTCTCTCAGCTAAAATTCAAATACGTTATGTGTCTGATCTGGTTACCTGGGCATGTTTATAAATATATCATATATTTGTTAAATATACTATACCTCCAATCTACCACAAACACCACATGATTTCTAGTAAGGCCCACCCCTTTTAGAGTCCATGAAAGAAGGGTGCTCCACATAAACAGTAAGCTTGGCTTGTAATTGTAGCCAAAACCAGTGTGCAATAGTCCTCAGTTTTAATAATTAAAATAAATAGAAAAATGTCCGTATATACGAGACACTTAAGTGAATACTGCATATGTAATGAAAATGTTGCCTATCTTCGTTGCATTTCAAATGGAAACTTGGGCTAATTAATAGGTATTGCAACGTTCTAGCAGCTAGAGAGCAAATGATGGTAGAGCCAATTAAAGCGAATGGTCTTATTCTTATTGTAGATTGGAAATAGACATCACCCCCTCAGCTAGAGTAGGAGATGGTACAGTCTGCATGCAGTGTTGCTACCTGTCTCCTCACATCAGTGCTGGAGGGAAGGAGCCATTTGCTGCCTGACTGCTCTCTGAATGGCGTCTGGGCAGGATGTAGTCACAACTTTAGCTATGAACTCTGACTTTTATGACCTGATAACATCTAATTAACATGGTTCTGCTTTACTGGAAGCCAGTGAAGTCTGACACTAGCAGGATTTGGCCAAAAGGACCAGCAGCGTAAGCAAGAAAAGCCAACACAGGCCATTAGCAATGATAACGAAATGCCAACAGTGGCTACTTGCTTCTGTTAACCCTAACCCCCTCCCCTTCAGGTATGTCACCGAGCTAAACACTATAAATATGGAGATTTTCTGCCGTAAGCCAAACAATACATAACATTAATATAAACCACTCCAATTAGCTTGCGGAGGAACATGTACACAAAGGAAACAACCTGACATATTTGGATCTTGTGGAAAGAAAAATGTAGACTTTCTTCCGGATCACTGACTCCTATACTTATCTGCTTCTTCATCTGTTTGACTACTAATGCTCTACTAATTGCTGGGTAAACAAAGAACAGAAGCACATGTACAGCCCCACAGTCATCCATTCACAGTGTTCTTTAAACACCATCAGAACCTCAAAATCTTGATTAAATGCAGAATGCTCCTATCAAACTGTTACTCACACAATAGTAAACAACTATCTTTTTCTTGGCTTTATTAAGGAGGGTATACAGCACCAATATTATTGTACAAAACAAGGTTTATGCAATATTAGGTGTGTGTACGGTGGGAGAGGAGGTGACCGATATTGGCAAAAGCCAATCAGTAATTGGACAGGATGGAAAATATTGGGTGCCTTTAAAGTCGCTCAAAACAATGCTGAATCATCAAATTGAAGTAGAATACGTTTGTTTATACTTATATCTGATGTTTCAGCCTTTAACATTAGTAAAGAAAACAAACAATCTTTCCAGCAACCAATGGTTGCAGGAAATATCGTTAATTGTAACTTGTATGGCCAGCTTAAGTGCTACCTGTACTATATTATTGGAATGCTGGATAAAAATAAGCTTTCTAAAATGATAACTTGAAAGGCATCTTGAAAAGTAAAGGCTCCTTGCCCCATAAAACTATAAGTGATAAATGGAGATATATTTTCCTACATATCTGAGATACATTAGACAAGTACCCAATGGCCCACAGGTTGCCAAATTAGCAAAAACCTGCTTGTTTGGAAACCTCACCAAATAAATGTATGCCCAGTGGTTCCCAACCACTGGAGCCGTTTCCCCAGACTTTTTTCCAGACTTTTAAAAACTCCATTGACCAGCATCTTCTTTGCTTCTTGTATCGTTCATTGGCTGTATTTTTTTTTTCAGTGTATACACCCATAAATTGTACAGCCCTGCAGAATATATTGGTGGTTTTTAATTATAGTTATGTTAGTCCCATGACAACAGAGATTTGTCGAGGTGCAACTAATCTCCCTGTGTACCCCTGCCCTTAAGGCTAATGCCACACAAGGCGTAGGGCGGATATTTTCGGCAAGCGTAAAAGCGGTTGCTGAAAATTCTGCCCTACGCCTCCTACATGTGCCTGCACTCGAATGAATGAGATACGCTCGGGTGCAGGCACATGTAGCCGAAATATGCATAAAAATGCAAGATAATGCAAAGTCTCGCATTTTCATGCGTATATCATTTATTCGGGTGCAGGCACATTCATTCAGGTGCAGGCACATGTAGGAGGCGTAGGGCAGAATTTTGTGCCTGCCAAAAATATCCGCCCTACACCTCGTGTGGCATTAGCCTAAGGGTGAAGACACATGGAGCTACTAGTAGCAGCTACTTGTCATGGTTACAAAAATAGACAACGCTGATAATTTACTTATTGTCTCTACATGTGTTTTAGCAGAGGCAATTCTCAGTACTGTCTATGGCAGGATATTTTCTGGCATTTTGTAACCATTACAAGTAGTTGCTACTAAGTAGCTGTGTGTGTCTTTGCACCAAAGGATGAAACAGGTGGGGCACAAATGATCACATATACATACATATATGATGGTGCATTACCAGCAAACGTCCTTAATGTTTAGTCTTACCCCAGTTTAATAGGGCTTAAAGATAAAATGCGGAGTGTTCATCTTTGCTATTCGGCCATGCTCTTACGACCTGCTGACAAGTGGGAGCAGGTGTGTAATCAGAAGGCAGCTGAGGGGGTGACATGAGGGGGAGGGAAAGGAGACAAAACCAAAGCCCAAAGCTGCTATCAACCAAATGTCCTGTTCAGGCACCGGTGGGACGATATAAATCAGTCTCCTTGGGGGGAAAGGGGTCTTTCCGGGACTGGCAACTGAAAAGTGTGCAGATAAGGCAGATATTGTGCAGCAAGCAGAGAGCTATTCCCAGCCAGAGACGTCCCACTGCTTAAACCCTAACAGGCCCTCTCATACGCCTCTTCCTGCCAAGAGTTTTGCTTTCCTTTTTAGGTTTGCTGTGCGAGCCTGCTATGGCAGAATGTGCGCTATTTTTATGAATCAGACATTTACATACGATCCATGGCGGGTCCGACTGCCTTTCTTTGCACTAACTTACTCCCCGTCACATATGCAGATTGCAACCTTTCAAACAGAATAAAAGCAAGCCTGGGAATTCAAAGGGATACTGTTTAAAACGGCACATGAGGCTTTGGCCTGAATAATTAACAGCAGGGAATAGCAACTTTGGGCACTCTAGCTGCTTGCCTAACTACAAGCCCCACAATCCGTTGGTAGATGATTTTTGTATGTTTCCAAATCCTAACTGAAAAATGACCCCAGCCCATAAAGAACTGATACGAGAACACACCGAGAAACAATAAATCATAAGCCGTTCATGTGTCAATATCTAGATGTGCATTGCCTTTACACATTCAGGGATATTTGTCCGCGTACCTGCCAAAACATACCCCTGGCACAAACCACCCCCCTTCCATAGTATCCAGTATATTCCCTACCAGGTTCTAAGGTTCCAGGTTCCTCTTTAATTTATGCCATGCTTTTAATGGACAACATATGGCTTACAAATTGTAAATATATTGACAGGTATTCAGTGGGGAAAGTACTAGCAGATGTTACATGTGTGTTCCTTTCATTTGCCCACCTAAACTAGACTGACCAGCAACTGCTGCCTGCTGATTGGTTGCTATGGGTTACAAGACCTGAAGAAAAACTATTCACCTGTACCTAAATGTATTTGTCATTGTGCTGCCTTTGCCTATCAACTTGAACAGGTAAAAATGTTGTTTTTTTCCCCGCAATCTGTTGTTTCTTTTCTTGCAAAGATTCTTCTTTTATTACTTTCAGGTATCCTGCTTTGCACCAATAAAGGCCACATTTGTTTGCTAACATTTCTTATATAGTACAGGTATCTTATATAGTACGGTTATCTAGAATGCGTGGGACCTGGGGTTTTCCAGACAAAGGGGTCTTTCCATAAGTTTGCTAAAAATAATTTAAACATAATATAAACCTATTGCATTGGTCCATTTATTAAAGTACGATACCTTTGTGATTAAGTTGGTATATATCTTCCTTAGGAGGCACAATGCATTTCGACCCATTGCAGCCCACTCTCTTGCCATGTCACAACATAATATTGTGGGAAATTACATGGTCTGTTACAATCTACACCTGGGGGCTTGAGCTCCCACCATGTATTTGTCAGGCCCAGTATCATCACAAGAGACTGCAGTCACTACCAATTCTCTTCCAGGTTAGTATAACTACGAGTACTAGCAGTCTTAGCAGTCTGCATTGTTCTACAGCTACTATTTCCATATAGTGAGCCAATTATTTACTATACTACGTGCCCAGAGGACATACCATAATAATATAATAAGGTCATCAAAAGAGCTTTTAAGCAGAAAAATTATAAATATATATATTTAAATAAAGGTGGATATGATAATAAAATGTGAAAAGTGTTTCTTAAACAACCCCCAACCCTGCACCAGCACTCATTTAAAAACAAGTTTCCCACAAGCCTCACTGAAGGACCTGTTGCCACCGACCTCTGAAAAGAACTTTTCTTCCGCAACACAATGGTGCGAGGTACATCGAACAAACTGTATAGGTAACAAAGCCTTTTGTCAAGCGCTTTCACTTCTTTGACTCAACAACAGCTCATTAAAGAACCCACAAGTCCAAAGGAGACACATTGTATAACACAGGGAGATGTAAAACGCGCTGCTGCATGACAATGTTAGCGGCTTGCTGAGTAGCAGATAGAATAGCTTAATGCACCCAGCACTGCATTCATTTTAGCAAACAAAATGTTTTAGATTTTGTGTTGGCCTGCCAGCAGACCCCCTGATGGCACTGAACTACAGCTCCCTGCATTCCCTGCTAGCCTCCAGGCTGTAAGGGCTCAGTTTAATTTCTACTTTGCTATTGGTTAATTGCCCTCGGTATGAAAGTCCTAAAATGCCAGCCGCAGAGGGAAGAGATTCTGTACTTAACTGTTGTGCCTGGCACAATCACAGTTCCTGCCAGGGCCACCTAAAGATTGGCTTTCTGATGCCCATTTTGGCAGTGTCTGGATTGTGCTTGCGATGCCAGGCTGTTCAGTATACAGCTGCCAACGTTTTTTTCGATAATGGCTGCAAATATGCAGAAATGTAGAATTAAAATTTGCAGGTAGAGTGGTTTTGCATTAGAGTCGAAGCTTTGCCAATTGCCTCCAACCTGTTGCCCTAAAACATTTTTTAGGGGTGTGTGGGCTACAGGAGTGCCATATGCTGGGTACGCCAGGTCTGGAAGCACTTCTGAGGTCGGGAGAGGCACGCAGCGTGTCACACCTAAGTAACATGGGAAAGACCAACTGATCTCTGCTGTCAAGGGCAATCAGGTCATCCAAAGGCAGATGTCTGCAAATTCACAGAAACAGATGGGGGTCCATAGGTCAGGTGGGACTTTGAGACCCCCGCTTCCTGCATGCTTGGAACACAGCAACAGAGACACAAAATTCTGTCTGATGTCAAACATCAGGCGAATCAAGGTAAGTACACAGGGCCCGGAGTCATTAAATTTTTCTGTCACTGCAAGTACTGAGAGTGTATACCCTTTGCCTACATTTTCTCTACTGGCTTTGGTTCCAGTTATTTCTGACATGTAACAGGAAAATTAGACCACTTTGAATGTAGCACTTCCTGGTTCTGTAGAGTCCACAGATAAACCTAAACACAATAAGCTGCTCATCATATCAGCAAAGACTTACACAGAGCTCACCTCTCTGTTATCTCTATAGTGCCACCATATTCTGCAGATATTGTTCATCAATCAGATTAATCCAATCCCCCTTTCAATCAAATGACCCTGTTTAAATGGGAGTGAAAGGTTTATATAAAAGGTTTACGTTCTCTTTAACACTGTGGGGCTCGTTTAAAAACACTAGACAGTAATTCATGGGAGCCAATCAGTTGATTGCTTTTAGTGTTCACCCTGCAGCTGGCTGGAAAAATCTAACCCCTGATTGGTTGCTACGGGTTACTGCCCAGGTGCAAATTTGCCCAGTGTTTATACATGAGCCCCATGTGTGTCTGTCTACTATTGTTCTACTTTTTCGTATCAACAGAGCAAATAAAGTATGTTTTAATTAGCAACACTTAATTATGGGCAACTGATACCCCCACTCAGGAAAAGGGAATGGATTTAATGGACACAATTTCAAAGAACTTCCTCAGAGTGAAGTCATGGGCCCTAGGAGCTAGAGGTCAGTCCCTAGACTTTATCTTGTGCTTTCCCTTTGAAACAGGATTAAGTATGAAGGGAGCTGGCTTAGCCGCATACAATTTGCAAAGTGGGGGGGAAACACTTGCAGTGATGAATAATTTGATAAAACTGCATTTAGCCGCCTTCACAGAGGGCCACAAAAGGTTATCAGAGGCTTTGCAAGATGTGAAAAACTTTCATTTTCCTCCGCTCCTTGGAACTATATTTCACCTACATTTGTAGCTAAACGAACTCAGGAAACGAGAAAAGAACCCAGTTTGCAGAATCCTGCAGGCAAAAAAATATGATTACGTTTGTACAGGGAGAGGGGGCCATTAAAATTCTGCAAATTCAAATAAGGCATTGTGCAACTAAAATGAATTTACAGATTTTGTTGGCAAATATAAAATTAAAGGGATAGTGCCAAAACAGACTGGCCCGATCGTATGGAGCAGAGGCCCCATCCTAATATGGCCAGGCAGGCTGTTTAAGGACTCCAAAACACAGGCCAGAAAGATGCAAACTCTCTCTGGCCATCAGTCCTTTGTGGTTACTTTTAGTGGTCAGTCTATTTCTCTTTGCATGGGATCAAAATAAGAACCACCCCTGAGTGATATCTGATCGCCCTATGTGCATCCTTCATATACCAGCTGGAAGAGCCAGCAAAATTCTACAGATTCCATGGCAGCATCAGATCATGGATAAATTCCTTGGGAGACTGGCCTGCCCTGACGCCATATGACCCAACTGTTAGCTTGCAGGCCTTAGGGTGAAGACACACAGAGCTACTAGTAGCAGCTACTTGTCACGGCTACTAAAATAAGACAATTCTGATCATTTACTGATCTACGTATGTTTTAGGAGAGGCAATTCCCAGTATTGTCTATAGCAGGGTATTTTGTGGCATTTAGTAGCAGTGACAAGTAGCTGCTACTAGTAGCTCTGTGTGCCTTCACCATTACAGTTGGATTAATACTATTTTGCCCACCACTTGGTCAGCCAACAAGTCGATCTTCCCTATTTGGCTAGCTTTAGAGTCTGGCAAATGCCCAAGGAGCTGATGCCATAGACAGTCACTATTTATTGGGCCTGTGGGGGGATATTTGGGCCTCTGTGTACTTGAAATGCCAGGGCCTGGCAAATAAAAAGATGAAGCAGCGCAAACAAGACCACTGAACACATGCAATCCAAATCTTTAAATGTGACAGAAAATGTCCCTGATGTTAAAATCCCCTAAAATTTTATAATGGAAAATGATTTAAATATTTTAATCAACTTAGAATTTCAAGCAAACTCTAGCGTTCTCTAAAATGCTTGAGAGAAGGCAGGCAGAAAATGTAGCAGTCTGTACTGTGCATGTTTAGAACCCTATAAAATACACATAGAAGTGAAAGGAAACAGCCCCAGCTCCAGACATTGTCCAGCTCCAAATAACACATTATTTAGGAGAAAGGAACGAGGAGCTGAATCTCTTGTGGAGCGATACCGCTCTGGCCTCTCATACAAACACTCATCTGGCATTATGGTTCCCAAACAATGGGCCAAGCCTGAATTCTAAGGGGAGAGAGGTGACTGGTAATTTAGCGAGGGCTGACCACACTGGGGGAGGGCGTTAGTGGCAAGCGAATGCATCCATTTCCATGTGTGCCGGGGCTGGGAATGCTCCATTCACAAAGGAAAAGGGAGGACCCGGCTGTCACTTGGACAAGCAAAGAGCAGGATTCGGGGATTGAGGGTTTTCCGTGACTCCGCCTCCGCTGGATTTGAATCCCAATAGCACAAAAACCCAAACTTTGATGGTGGTGATTGCTGGGGACACTCAAAAGAATTAAGGGGGTTGGAATTTAGACTCCCTTTCTATTGCTGAGGAATAATCTATGTATTTCAATACAGGACTCTGTATTTAGAGCCCTTCAAGGATTAACTGGAACATTTACAAGTAAAAGCGAGATTAGAAAATCCACAAAATAATGGCTTATTTATATATAGAGTTTCTCTGCCACAGAACAGTGAAATATAAGGCGATATGTGCATTCCTACATTGGAGCGTATGATGGAGCTGCCATGCTGTTTGCTTGAGCTAAGGCATTCTCTATCAGTCATGAAATTAGCACTACAAACAATACTTGATCACACTTGATTAGAGCATAAGAGACAATCAGTTCTGCTGTAAAATGAGCACTTTATAAAGCTTAAAGGCTAAATGGTGCCAATACAACTGCAATACCACTCCTCAGAGACTCCCCAAATGAAAGTAACACCATGGTAAAGTTGGGCTTATAACAAGAAAAAGTTTTATTGCAAATGTTCCTTTTTTTTTCGTGAACCCACCACAATCATCATACAGGGTTACAGCTACTTGCTATTCTGTACTGCACAAATCTACTCTCAATTCTTTCAGCTTCTTGGCAGGCAAGTCAGCCCCCTAAGCTCCACTGGAGTTGCCATACAGCCAACCCCTGAAGTGGAGATTCCACTAACAAGAAAGATGTTCATATTCAGGCAATCACACACTGAAAAAAAATGTACCTTAGGCTAGTGTTAGTCATTTTTATAGCAAAGAAATTTTGTTTACATAATACAAACTTACAGTGTGATCTACTCCGTGTGTATCTGCATGTATATTTTACAAAAATCTGAAATGGTAAAATAAATTTGGGTTACCCCACAAGGCTCTAAACTCATGGGATTCCCCAAAACAGATTTAGCCCACAGTGACTACAGAGGAATGGGTGGGGGCTTCCCCTGTGTAAGCTCTTGTTCTGCATAAGGCTTGATTATTAAAAAAAAAAATGGTGCAGAAAACGTGAGTGACATTTAGCAGAAAAGAGTAGTTTTGAGAAAAAAAACTGAAGAAGAAAAGGGAAGGTAATAAATATATACATTAAAAAAAAAAGTTGCCTTTAGTGCTCAAGTCATGTGATAATATAAAGGGCTCACATTGGGTTCAGCTGAGCTTGAAAGACCAAACCCCCAATTATGAACATGGATTAGGTGAATACTTTATTTAAATGTTGAGCACAGGTTATCTTTGTACTAGGCGTCATGTTTTCCTATAAATGTTCATGACTAACTGGGAGCTGCCATACTGTTTGTGCAGTGAGGGTGAAGACACACAGAGCTACTAGTAGCAGCTACTTTTTCATGGCTACTCAACTCCAGAAAATACCCTGCCATTGACAATACTGAGAATTACCTCTGCTAAAACACACAGAGACAATTATCAATAATTGATCAGCCTTGTCTATTTTAGTAGCCACAACAAGTAGCTGCTACTAGTATCTCTGTGTGTCTTCCCCCTAACACAGTGGCCCTTACCTGCAATTGGTTCTGACTGCAGCTCAGCTCATACGCTGCAAAGGATTATGGCTTATAAAATATATAATGCCCCACAATATCCATATAATATTTTCATTTTGTTTTTACTCCACAGCCATGAGAAGCCTTTACCAACAGATTCAACAGGACGTCTCCCTGACCTAACCAATAACCTGCTTTTAAATTCATTTTATTTGCACCGAACTGATTGCAGTATCTGGTAGTTATAAAAAAATAAAATACAAAAAAATAAAATACAAGTGAATATGTTTTTCCATTTTGAATTCCATTTTTGAATCTGGAGAACAATGGTTGGAGGCAGTGATTGGGCGCAGCACTGAGACCTGAGTAAGCTGGATAAGAGTGAGCGCAGCAGATGGTTCTCTAGACCTGGATGAGATCAGAATTCACAATACAATGTAATGAGTTTAACTGAAGAGAGTGACTTGACAGCCTGCACCCAGCAGCAGCACAAACATCCCACAGCTATGCTCTGCCCTCCATTAGCCTAATGGCCATGAAACAAAGCTCGGCTGCAGGACCCTACCCACCAGTCTCCTTAGTTAGGCAACATTCTATGGGTGGCCAACCTGCAGCTAGGGTTACCATCAAACCCATGTATTCCACTGGGCCCGGTACTATTGCCACATGGATCAAAACTATGCCCCCCCCCCCCTGCAACCCTCCATCTATTGCTGAACTGCATATCCCAAGCAACCCCAATGGCTAAACATTAACAGAGGAACATATAAACACACATGTGGCTACATACTTCACCAGCTAAGGGTTATGGGCACTACAGTTTATAGGAGATATAAACTCAAAATGTTGCCCAATTAAAGAAAAATAAGAAACTTCCAATATACACTAAATTAATTTTACATTTTTTTTCCTGTCTCTTTCCTTTCTCTGCCCTGGAGGATCTGACTTTGGAAATAATTTAGCAGAAACCAGCCTGATAAGACTGACTTCTGCTACATTGTTTCATGAGACAACCAACAGGGCAGAAAAATACTGCTCTCAGCTGTAATTATACTTGCAATTAACTTTAAAACCACTGTAAAAAAATATGAATGAAATAATGTTTATTGGAAAATAAAAGTTACATTTTAATTTGGCCAAAATGTATTTTTGGGTTTACATCCCTTATAATAACTACTGAATAAACAAACACTTGAGAAAAAAAAAAACTGTATCCAAAAAATGTCTGTAACGGCAACAGAACACATTGCGTAGTTGGCACAGCTTATTTATGGAAAGTACACAGAACATGATGGAATAAACGTATGTCATTGCAGAGCTGCCGTACGGGACCTTCCGGCAGGCAAATAGTTAAACGCTGTTCTGCCGCTCTGCTAAAAATAGTGAATTATAAAGGCTTGAAAAGTCTGTATTTCCTTTTCTGACTAACCAGAAACCCAAATGTGTTTACACTTTAGTCACTAGCTGGGTATGTCTCCCTACGCTACATAACACTGCCCACAGAAAATCCACAGATGGAGCAAAATCGTGGCCACAACCCTATAGGGTCCAGGGGAAGAGGAAGGAAAATTATTACAAGTCAAGGATATCCATAACTCTATACTTCTAAAATAAAAAAAAGTACAACTTTTTTTTAGAATATCCATATTTTAATAGGTAATGTGACATCACTATTTATTATTATATATCCTTATGCTCATGTATTATACAAATAAATGAAACACTAACAAGATGTAACTGCCCTTACCACATACATTTTTATTCAGCTACATTTGATTTTCCAGGACCCTGAGCAAAAAATGTGTATATTATATAACTTTTTGACCCCTTGTGCACTTATATTGTGCTTATATTAGCCCAGTGCCTGCAGGGTCATGTAACCATATATCCAGGTGTGTTCGAGAGGGGCCATGGCAAAGATCTAATTGGTGGGCCCCTGTGCCCATCTTAAGAAATGTGTGACTAGACTGCCCTCAAGCAGGTGAGCTTGAATATAACGAGGCAAGCAAATCAAAGAAATCTCCTAATTTTGAGACAGCCCACCTACATGGGACCCCACATGAAAGTAAGCACCCCCCAATAAAGCCTCTTCCAATAGCACGTTAAAATAAAATATAAGCAAACAATGATATGATTATGTTGTAGAGTTCTAGCTGCTCTGAGTCTGATGTTGAGTCCCCTCTAGTCCTGGTGGGCCCTAGGTAACAGCCCCTTTTGGCCATTTATTAAAACGAACCAGCATATATCATTTATTTGGACACAAAATGAGCTTTGCAAACCTGCAACCTATATACCCCCCCCAAAATCTAAAGCCTGCCCATATAACCAATGATAAAATACTCAGGAGGGTATCAGGGTTTGTTTTTACAAGGGTTTGGAGTTTGATATTTGATCCATTTTCCTGCAAATCGGATTGACTCCCAGGACAATTCTGGGTATAGGACTGCCTTCCTAGAGAGAGAAATCCTCTCCTTTGCTTAACCCTTTCGTCAGTTGGTCACAATGACTACAAAGGATCGCAATAATTCTCTAATCGTGCTTGGTTAGTTGAAGGCCTAGCATTTACAAAGTCTAAATTAAAAGAACTGCAGTACTAAAAGTTAAAGAAAACTAAGACTAATTATAAAAGGAGCAGGGTTGGCTATATAATACTAAATAGGAAATGCAGGAAAGAAGACATTCCCAAGCACAACTGACAATACTGCATAGAAAGATGCAGAACCAAATACTGAAGTGATAATATGATCCATACCTGAGCATAGCAGGGAAACTCCACAGCCCGACCACTCCAGTCCCCCCTATGCTGGTTAAGATACTGGAAGAGTGTGGCTATCTGCACTGTTACTATGGAATGATAGTGGTATAAGCGCTTGTGGTGTTTCCTAGCACCAAGCATTTATTCCATCCCATAGAAAGATGTAGCAGGCTAGATACACAGAAATCACAGACCTAAGTGAAACTATACTCCCGCCGAATGCCCCCATCACAGGGCTATATTTATAGTGCCCTCTGCTCTCACTCTGGAACTATTTGCTATTTTTGGAACCCAAGAGGATCAAGTGAAAACTGGACCACACTAAAATGATAAAGATTTAGGTGGCCCACTTGAGGGAGCAAGTGAGCCAAAACCGGAACCACCTACACAAAAAAACCTTCTTAGATTCCTGGGACCCCTAAACCCCAGGGTTGGAGAGTGTTGGTGTGCACCAACTTTTTTTCCACGGCAACATGACACTTGCGCATATCACATAGACTCTAAAATGCAACACTGAACTATTTACCAATTATAACCAATAACAACACTAATACTCTATGATCCCTTAAGCACCTCACTGCCGCATCTTAAGTGCGGGAGAACAGGACAGTTCACACCTGTTATTAGTATTTTAGAAGGTAAAAAGGTGCTTAATGCCTAATCTTTACAGCTTTTATTTATGGCAATTGTCCTGCCGTATAATATTTCCCAAAGTGTTTTCCTCATTTGCTCTGTTTCATTGCTACCTATACTGACTAGACCCGAGCTTGCTCTTTGCCCTCAGCTAAGCCAAGGCAGCAGTCTGATTCAGCACATCTAGTAGGTAAAAAAAGGGGTCACATGAACAATGAGGGTTTTACTTGCATAGGGCTGCTGTACACAGAGACTTACTGCAGGGAGATGCACTATAAGCGAATCTGTACACTGGTTGAGTGTGGTTTAAAACCCCAAGCATTAATAAGCCAGAAGAATACTAGTTTATTTATAGCTACAGTAAATATCATGTATAAATATAATAAAACAAAGTAACATTAATTAAATGAGTGTAAATTACATATGTTTACTAACATAATGCTGCAAATATAAATACCCTATGTGCACTTCTATAGTAACTGTCAGGTAGTACAAAATTTCCCAAACACCAGCTTAAACAGTAGACTGTATGACTGAACAAAATCACCTCTAATTCAAGGGTTTCCCCAGGCCCCTCTCACCAAACATTCTATCAGTTCTATTCAGGATCGCTGCTGCCTGCACTGACAGTAAACTGGGCTAATTCAGAAACTTAAAAGCATCACTAATAAGTCTCAATTCTCAGCACCAACGTGGAAGGTCTATATATGACTTTATCCCGGCAAAGCAGACCCAACTCAGAATGTTCTTTAGTCATCTATGACTAATCCATAAACCAGGCCATTGAACCTTAAATCTTTGGGCCAGTCTTCACCATTACACCTGCCTCCAATATCCGCAGTAGAAATTGCAGTCCCTTTAATTAGCAACTAAACCTCTAAGACGATTGGTTGCCTACAGTAAGGCATGAGTTCCAATGACCGCTCACCGGCATGTCACACTATAGCGATTCACCTCCAAGTCCCTTGACCTTTCCAAGAGCATTAGGCCTGGAGCTCTGTTAGCTCGGTAAGGTCACTGCGCTCCTCCTCTGCTACTTGTCATCTCCTTATTATAAACAGTAAGGTGTACTTTACGCGAGTGTGTAAACTGCACGTACAAGGATCCTCTGTTTCATGTCCCACTGACTTGCTCAAACAGAACTAGGCTCAAGCAGGGCACTTTATCTACATTACATGAATCTCTCCCTGACGAATGTATTAGCTTAGCTGGCCTACAAGCTTGTTCAGCCTGGAATGTTAACTTAAGCCTGAATTCCTCAATTCCCCAACTAAAATGTAGAGAGTGAAACCAGGATAGAAAGGAGAAAGGAAGCGACAGCAGAGAATGCGGTTATCCCTCCGTCACCGGCACCTGACATCCTGCCACTTTAACGGACCTGAAGGCACTTAAAGGGGATATAAACCCAATAATAAACTTCTGCCTAATGAAAGATTATCATTTTAAGCAACTTTCCAATATACATCCATTACACATTCTCAATGATTTCAAAGTTATTTGTAAATGCAACTGCTGTTGAAAGCAGCGTCTGTGGGGCCCATTGCGATTCTATTGGAAACTATGTAGCAGAAGCCAGCTGATTAGAGACCTGCCTAAGCTGGAGGAGGGCTGACTTCTGCTACAGTTGTTTCAAAAATGAGTACACCTATGGGACCTGTTATCCAAAATGCTCAGGACCTGGGGGGGTTTCCAGAGAAAGGACTTTTCATAATCTGAATCACCATTAAGTCTACTAAAAAAACTACATTAAAACATAAATAAACCCAATAGGATTGTTTGGCCCCCAATAAGGATTTATTATATCTTAGTTGGGATCAAGTACAGGTACTGTTTTATTATTACAGAGAAAAAGGAATCATTTAACCATTAAATAAACCCAATAGGGCTGTTCTGCCCCCAATAAGGGGTAATTATATCTTAGTTGGGATCAAGTACAGATACTGTTTTATTATTACAGAGAAAAGGGAATCATTTAACCATTAAATAAACCCAATAGGGCTGTTCTGCCCCCAATAAGGGGTAATTATATCTTAGTTAGGATCAAGTACAGGTACTGTTTTATTATTACAGAGAAAAGGGAATCATTTAACCATTAAATAAACCCAATAGGGCTGTTCTGCCCCCAATAAGGGGTAATTATATCTTAGTTGGGATCAAGTACAGATACTGTTTTATTATTACAGAGAAAAGGGAATCATTTAACCATTAAATAAACCCAATAGGGCTGTTCTGCCCCCAATAAGGGGTAATTATATCTTAGTTGGGATCAAGTACAGGTACTGTTTTATTATTACAGAGAAAAAGGAATCATTTAACCATTAAATAAACCCAATATAGGACTGTTCTGCCCCCAATAAGGGGTAATTATATCTTAGTTGGGATCAAGTACAGGTACTGTTTTATTATTACAGAGAAAAGGGAATCATTTAACCATTAAATAAACCCAATAGGGCTGTTCTGCCCCCAATAAGGGGTAATTATATCTTAGTTGGGATCAAGTACAGGTACTGTTTTATTATTACAGAGAAAAAGGAAATCTTTTTAAAAAAAAAACTGAATTATTTGATTAAAATGAAGTCTATTGGAAAGGGGCATTCCTGTAATTTGGAGCTTTTTGGATAACAAGTTTCTGGATAAAGGATTCCATACCTATACTAGCAGTACTGAGATTCTCATTTCAACAACAATCACATATACGAATAACACAAACCAATGACATTAATATATAACGGAATGTTGCTTAGATTTTCTTACATTTTCTTTCTTTTTACTTTTCAATTTAAGTTTTGAGGTTTTTATGGCCTTTAAATTTGGAAATGATCTATGTAAATAAAAATACAGGTTTTTTATGCTATATAAATGAAGGATGATAATGCTAATATAGTCGTGATGTCAAATGAGCAGCAATAGGGAGATGAGGACAGAACTACATTACAGCTATAAGAAATAATGGGTGCCCCGGGTGACATTTATTAAGAATGTGAGAAGTCACCTTGGAGTCCCTTGACCTCTACAAAGACATAGGGCCACAGGCAACTTAACTCTAACACAGAATCAGTCATCTGCCCGTGTATTTGACTTTATTCATCTCTCTCTTTCTCTCATGCACTGATTTAATTCCCCTAATAACTCAGAGTATCTGGGATCTTTATAAATCCACCTACGACGGTCACAGGCAGATGTCCCTGATCATTTACAGTACAGGAGATTTATGACACCCGTAAAACCAAACATCTATAAATCTATATATACGTATATTTACATATCTGATGGTTGCAGCCAGGGTGGCATTCATATGGGCATCGTCATGATGTGTGAGCGTGGAACCATGATATTAAATATATTATTTTGTTTGATTTAAGTATTGTCATGTATACAGACACAGCTGAATAGATAAGCCACAAAAAACATCGCTGCAATGGATTCTGCCTTGGTTTTAAGGCAAACACATTTAAATAGAAAACAGGTTTAAAAGTTTTCTCCCCATTAAAGAAAACAGTTACTGCTATAGCGGGCAGGCATTCCCTGCAGCAGCAAGTGCCTGTCATGGGATGCTGGTAGTTGTAGTTCACCCCCCCCCCAAAGGGTTAGAAATGAAAGATCCCCAGCTCAGCATCACCTCACCCACTGAATGACATTTTAGAAATGCGAAACAGCAAGTCATTCTAAGGAGTCAACTCCACCCCCGCAGCATCAGCACAGACCTGTCATAGCAATCAATGGACAGCACAGAATTCTATACTGTAAATATATACTGTAGATCCTGGTGTGTATGTACCAGGGGGTAAACACCCATCACACCTCAACATGAAAAATCTCATTAGAATTCCTTTTCCATCCCCAGCGCGCGGAAGAGCCTTATTCTAGGCGTAAATAAAACAGTAGCTCTAATGCAGCTTTAGAATAGCATTAACACAGAGCTCAATACATACAGTTTGCTGCTCTGGCCAAATGCTTTCAATTAGTTTACAGGCTGTCAACTTCCATTACTTACTAGCCCGGCACCCACCCTCCGCCCCCCCTTTACAATGCATTCGGCTACCTTTACTGCAACGTGCCCGAAGGCATCTTGAACCAGCTACGTTTGAAGCAGCTGTTGTAGAACTAGAGTTCCCATCACCTCTAACCAAGCATGATGGGAAATGTAGTTCTGCCACAGCAGGGAAGCAGAGGATGGATCACAAACTGGGACAATCTAATTGCAATGATTTCATAAAGATAAAATACAGCTCATTTTTAGTCCATGGCACCAAGGATGAGGTCAGTGCTTCAGTCGTCCGAAGCAACATGCTGCTCGCACCCCTTTCCCATTCCTGTACAAGAGCAGGTATACAGACATGCACAATAACGACAACATTGTTGGAAATAATCAGAAAACTGAAAATCTTACAAATCATAAATTAATATATAAAAATGTATATAAATAAAAACATATCTGGTGGACACCCCGCCCCCCTCACTGTGCAGAAAAAAAACCTGCAGGATGACGCCTCTCCATTATAAGCATGGAAAATACCTGTAACGAGATTTACCAACCCCCCCCCCCACGCCATGCACCTTTTGTTTTCTGGGTGGGTGGCATAATGCAGATTGCAGGAGGCGAAACGCGTGATCATCAGATTCTCTCTCACTTCTTTTTTTTAAAGCATTAAACAGGAGGTAAAATAAACCCTTGACAGAGGTAAATCAATGCTTCCCCGGAGGACGGAGGCAGCAGACGGGGGGGGGGGGTGACAGGCACGCAGGAGAAACGCTAAACACCATTTTTTTTCTACCTGCACAAGTTGCCATTTGCTGCAGCGGCACACGGGAGGCACTGGTCCCCTGCCGATACCAACGGGCTCTCACGAATCCCGGCGAGCCTCTGGCTTCCGAACATAACTCATTTCTTTTTTTATTGCCATAAAGAGGAATTTATCCCCTTTAAACAGAGAGAGGTATACATCTATATCCACATCCCTTCCCCTGCTCAGGTATAAACATGTTTACAGGCTCCTTGCACAAGCGGCGGCTGACACAAGCACATGTCACATGCGTGTCGTCAGCAGGAAGAATTGCCTCTAATCACCCAAACGGGCGAATCAAAAAACATCTTTGCCCCCCCCCCCAACTTACCTTGTACTAAGCACCCAGCATCCTAAGAGGGTCTAACAAATCTCAGGAAAACAAAAACCCGATTCCTTATTCCGCTCCAGCACCCAATCAGCTCATTATCATACTCCCATTAAAGTGCACGCAGAAAAGCGTTAAAGTGAGCTGGCGGTTCCCAAATCTGAGGAAGGGGGGGGGGTATATACGTTTGTCATCTTAAAAGGAAAAATCCCTTCCTATTACTATACTCCAAGGCAGGAAGTCCCAACACAAAACCCCTTACAAAAAATGTGCCAAAGAAGAGAGCGAGAGGGGGGGAAAAGGTTACAAAATCTCAGCGGCATACAGCAGGAGGGGGGGTGGTATTACAAAAACAAGAAGCTTTTTCCACCCCCCTTTTCCTTGATCTGTATTTTCCTGGACCTGAAAAAATCTTTATTAACCCCCTGTATACAGCATTACAGGACATGTGCAACCGACTCCTCAGCCTTTACTTTCTGCTGTTTGGACACCGGTATTAAACTCCCATTTCTTCAAATAACTCATGGGAAGGAGAAGGGAAGAATGGGAAGGGGTGGGGGACAGATGAGGAGGAATAAAGGCAGCCTGGGTTAGAGAGTGTGAAATGTAAATGTTATCCTTATATAGGCTGCAGCAGTTGCTGGACAGAGAATTAAGAGGGGAGGGGGGGCTCACTTTTGCAGGCACCACCCCCTTAAAAGATATACAGGTACCTCTAGAGGGGAGAAATATGGGAGGATTGTAGAACACTATTAAAAAAAAAAAAACTTTAGCCATTCCCCAGACTACCGCACCCACTTCTTCGCCATCAACATCATCATCCTCCGCCTCACCATCATCACCAATTTCATCCACCCCCACCAGATGGGAAAACACGCTTCAAAAATACCGTCATATAATAACTAAATAACCTTTATTCCTATTAATAAGGGTAAAACGCGTTTTGTTAGAAAAAGGGGGGGGGGGGATAAAAAAAAAAACCAAACAGATTAAGCAGAGTTTAAAAAAGGGGTGTAACTTAAAGTATTCAAAAAATTAGAAAAATGATTAAAGTTGTTAGAAATAAAAGTTTATAGGGAAAAAAATGCTCAAATCTATCTTGCCTTTAACCCCTTGTGCAACACACACCTAATGCAATCCCTTTAAAGCTCTGCAGTGCCTCCTCTGCAACAAGGTAAAGGGGTTGTGCCAATGAATGAAGGAAGGGGGGGGCTTTGGGGGGGAGAATATGGGGGAATCTAGAAATAAACATGTTAGAAAAAAAAATAAACAGGTTTCCAATCCCACCCAACACACACAGATGAACAGAACTGTGCCGCAGCATCAGGACAGAAACACTGCCCCCCGACCCCCCCCCCTTTCTGGCTCCAGTCAGATCACCCAGGTAACAAGCCCAAGAGTGATAATAAGTAGCAAAGTTATAAGAGAAACTATCTTTTGGGTTATTTAAGGAAGAACGAAGAACCCCTTTGCCCGGCCAAGGGCTGTGCCACTGCGAAATGCGTTCCACACGCAGCCCTCTGGCAGCGAAAGGGTATTTTTAAGGTGGGGAAGAGGAAGTTTGGAGTTAGCATAAAAATAAGCCATAAAGAGTGGAGTTGGTGAAGAACAGATAAAAGTGAGAGGGAGAGGGGGAATGAGGCCCCTTACACTGGCACAGAGAGGAGATGCGAATAACGGTGCAGAGAACCGCTAGGCGGAGGAGGAGCAGCCTGAGCCTGAGCAGCAGCAGGTAATGTAACGGTACAGCCCCGGCCCTAGCCCACCCCCACAGCTTGCTGTCTCCCAGGGCAGTGATGGTATAGTCTCCGCGGAGCAGCGCCCCTGCCAACTATCCCAAATAGAGGGGAGCCCCGCAGCCCGGCCTCACCGTTATTCCGTCTGGGGTTCGCCTGTTTTCTGCGCTTACACCTGGGGCCATCCGCCATGATCCTCTCGCTCTTGTGTCTAAATGCTCCGAGTCACCTCCCTCCCCCGCCCCTCCTCTGCCCCCCACCTCTTCCCTCCCCTCCCTGCCTGTTCTCTCACTCGTACCCCCCTCCCATCTCCTGCCCGCACCTGGTTTACGACACTTTTCTCGTTTACGACATCACCTCAGTCCCTTCTTCTTCACCTCAGTGCTGGGGGGAGGCTGGGGCTAGCATGGGGGGCGGTGGGATATGGGGAAAGAGGGGCGGCTGTGGCGCTCAGGTGGGGACCCTCAGTGTATATCTATGTGCAGCCTTCTTATGACAGACACGTATTAAACTCAACTGCCCTATAGGATAGAACAGAGGGGACCAGACCTGTGCGCTAAAGGCAAATACCCACGAATATAAAGGGTGCTCAGTGAGGTAATCAGTTATAAATGGTTCTTAATGATGTCACCTGTGTCACATGACTAGAGATGCTGTATAAAAAAACAACAAATCCCCCAGTTTAAGAATATGAAGATATTGGATTGACCTCAGACTCTGGTTGCCTGTATCCTTGCGCCTTTATATGGCCATGGGATGCCACTTTGGCTTCTTGTAGCCTTAGGCACACTGCGGTTTGTGCAGCGCTGCCATCCAGCAGAAAACAACAGTGCTCCTAAAGGAAAAGTGAAAACACTGGGGGTGCCAATATGTTAGTTACCCCCCAGTGATTGTAATCGCTTACCTGATACCCCGGCCTGGTGCTCCTGTTAGGAGAAAACTGCACCGGCCTGGGGTAGCTGCGAGGCAACAATCCTCTTCCTTCCAATCATTGGGGGGTGCCTAACATTATGGTAGCCCCCCCCCCCCAGTGATTGTACCTTTGCTTCTCCTTTAACAAAATGTTAGTAAATGAGAGTGGCCTGACTGGACCACCAAACGACTGGTGAAGGAGGACCGCCGCACACAGAAATGTGCAAGTGGTTTTTTCTTTGCGCCCATGTCCATCTATCATTGCTCCACGTGCATCAGCTTTATTTATGAGCTATAGCTCAGGCAGACTGGGCCCTATGCACCATTAGCCCAATACTGTACAGTAGTAGTATAACCCCTATATATACTATCAGGGCCTCTACACAAGGCAGCTGGCACAGGAATCCAGAGCTGGGTGGGCAAATAGCCCCTGCCTCTCTCCATGTGACTGATGGTGGAAGCCTGCCTATTGGCCTCTTACTCTTGTTCCATCGGCCCCCCAACATTTCATGGTACAATGTGGCCCCCAAGCACTGGGCACTGACACACCAAGCACACTATATACAGTGTGAGAGCGATTATTGACCCCTCAGGCACACTATAAACAGTGACAGACAGTGCGTACCCTGGGGTAGCAGCATGAATACAGTGCCCACTTTGTGTTTAATGTCCCAGAACACATAGCATTATAAGGCAATTGTTTTTGGGGGTGGGCTGACCAGCTTTATGTGCTTATTCCATTTGGTGCGGGGCCCCCATAGGTGTGGGGCCCTATTAGGCCCAATAAGTCCCATTGGCCTAAGGCCAGCCCTGTACACGATGTGCCATAGGTGTTATATGGAGGTGCCATGCTTGTAGCCAGGGAGGCAGCAGCTTACTGATGGGTAATGGACACTTGTGCTCCCAAGATGTTCTGCAGCAGGTGAGGAAGGAATCAGGTCTGGAATTCACATTGGTGGGAATTTTTTCCAAATTCAGTGACAGAGGTTCTGCAGCAGCTGAGGGGATTCCTTTGCTGAGCAGAGGCTACATCAGACAGGCATTGGGGTATAAAACCAAATTAGCTGATTTTTGGGACTAAAGTTAGCTAAATTGTTCACTTGGAAGGTTTTACTTTCAAGAGGTTCCGTAGCAGCTAAAGGGACTTATTAACCTGAGCCAAGCCCATTTTACAGGGACTAGGTCTTGTAAGTGGGTTGGATCCCCAAGAGGTTCTGCAGCAACTGTAGGGTTAACTGAGGGGCGGAGACCATATTACAGTGGAAGAAGCAGCCCCATCTGGAAAGCAAGTGGAGCTCATTCGGTAACGTAATCCCTGCTGTTGAGGTGTGGGACAGTTCTACTTCCCAAGAGGTTCTGCAGCAGCGATGGAGATGTTTGCCCTAGTTAAGAGCAAAAGACATTTTGTCTTGTTACATTCCATCCTGCCCCCTTTAAAGCTCCCTGCTATCGGAACAGTTAGTGCCAGGATTTCACGCCCCCCCCCCCCATCCTGACATTCTTCCCCTCCTATTCGGTTGCCAGTCTGATGTTGCCTGCCTAGGTGGGCACAGCCAAGGGGCGCGGCACGTTGGCAGGGGAAGGAAGTTAGACACGGGCAGCTGGCAGCTGGCTCAGCGTATTAGCTCACATTGCCAAGGGTCCTGTTGGCTCTGGCAGTGATGCAAACACAGCTTGGCTGTAGCCGGTGAGCTTGCAACAGGCACTGCAGTTTATAACGGGACTCAGTGGGGAGTTGTGGGGCTCGCACTCATGGGGGTATCACACTGCCTTTGGCACACAGTGGGCATTCAGCTCACCCCTTCCTTCACTGGTACCCACCATCATGTGTAAATAAAGGAGAGGGAAGTGGGGGCTGAAGTGGTTTGACCAGGAGGAGCTCTCCCCCCTTCCCTGGGTGACACAGTATGACAAGAGCATCCTTTGCCAGGGCTGCAGCCCACCTGCCAGGCACGTAATCAGGTGGGGAGGGGCCCACTGCCTGCTCACCCCCTCCCTCCCTGCAATTCATCACTGATTTTCCACAGTCAAGGGGAAGTGAATGATGTGAAGCAACAGAAACTGCAACACGGAAAGTCCACCAAATGCAGCAGGAAGCACCACATAAAGCCGAAACCGTCTCTCTTATTTAGATGTCCAACCTGCAGCCCACCTGCCTTAAGGGTACATAAAAGGAGGCAATTTCTCTAAGTACCCCCCCAGTGTACATCAGAGCTGAAAAAAATGTGTGTATGTCTCTTTCTGGGGTTGCTGGGAAATGTAGTTTAACATCAGCTGAGGGATTGCAGCTTTGGACATCCTTTAGGACTTAATTTTTTGGGCCTCCTTATGCTCAAATGCTAGCCATAACAATGAAATGGCTGGTCAACTTAAATCTGGCTCTGCAAAAAGCACCCCCTACAGGCCAAGGGTGGTTGTACTATTTGAAATAATAATAAATTCTGTGTCCTGCAATACTGGGCTTCTGAGTTCAGTTGTGGCCTTGGCCCTTTTTCCCTCTTCAAGTTTGTTTGTTCTACCCGTACCTCTGTGCATTGCTCTGCAACTGGCTCCTGATAAAACTGATGGGAGAACTGTGATTGAATGTAAAGGGACCTTAGAATGTAAGTTTCACTGAAGCAGGGACTTGATTCATATGGAATATATATTTTATATTTAAGATACTTGTGAGTAGAATAAATGGGACAGTGTTGGTCTACCACAGTGTTTTCAGTTATAAGCCCTGTACTCTGAGGTCCAATTCTTGGTCAGCCACTCTTAGCTCATAACAAAGTCACACTCATATGAAACCACTGTTCCATCAGGCATTAAGCCACAGTTCCAAGGCTATTTAGGGCAAAAAATAAGAGTGCAGCCATAATCTTACCCTAACTGAGTGTGCCGGCTTTCCTCCAATATGTAGGATAAACTGGCATTCTTTTCAAATGTCACCCCGACTGGCTTTCACACTGGGCCCTCCAGCCACTGCTTTGGGATGCCTCGGAGGGGAGGGGGAGAGGTGGTCCTGTAGCATGGGAGGAGCTCGTGTAACCACCCTTGCTGCCTCCCTTTGACTTTAATGGAAACCACCTGTCACCAGTCATCAGATGTCATTAGAGTTTTTAGTTTAATGCTTCCTTTCCAGCATTTGGATAGGCCCACCCTAGGTCAAGAAAATGTAACATAAATGTGAAAATATGGCAGCTATAGCCACTCTCCAACTTCTGAGGCTGTCCACAATAGTATATAAGCATTTAACCTACAATTTTCCCAAAATATCTTTCATGCTGAACCCCTCCATTGCTCTGAGCCTCAGCCCTTCAGTTTGGGAAACAGTGCTACCCAGAACTGGTGGTCTTCAGCCTGAAAGTGGGTATTACAGCATTAACAGCTGAAAAATGCTTATCAAGAGCCATATTTATAGGGTTGGTATTGATCATCACAGGTGTGCCACCTGGCTGGTGTTTTGCCAGCCTGGCTAGTAAAATGATGCTTGGTTTGAATGTTATTAATAGGGTTGCCACCTGTCTGGGTTTGACCCGGACAGCCTAGTTTTGAGAAGTGCTGTCTAGGTCAAAACTGCCTGCCCAGTTTTCCCAATTAGGAAGACTGGACAGGACTCTCCCCAGCCCAGAGTTAGAGATGGCAAGAGATAGCAATCGTAGTTATTAATAGGGAAGAAAAATAAAAATATAGGAAGCCTAGTGATTTTTTCTAGAAAAGGTGTTAACCCAGTCTGAACACATGAAATCACCAGTCACTGTTTCCTATAACATGGGGAATTATCTGCCTATGTATGGCCCCTTGGGGAATTACTTTATTTGGGAATAGCCTTCAAAATGTTATCAGGCCTGGCTTTCAGACTGGGCCCTCCAGCCACTGCTTAAATAAAAATCACTAAAAATTGGTGCAAAAGTTTATCAAAATTCTCCCAAACCAGCTGTAGTATCAAAAGTGTTGCATCAGGTGTATACATATTCGTGGAATTACTGTTGGGAATATGGTAAAAAAGCAATCAAAAGCTTTGGCTTTTTGTTTGGATTAGTTGGGTAGCTTCATGCGAGAGAAACCATGATTCAGCTTATATAGCAATATAGTTGCTTGTAAATTTGTAATATACCTAAACTTAGCTCCTGGCCCACCCACCTAAGCCCTTGACCTTCCCCAATCTTACTTTTTTCCTTCCCTGAACTCCCCTCGATCAACTCTTTGGCTGCCTGATGTGCCATAGCTCCACCCCTGTGGGGTTACCTGCCTCCCCATCACCATATCCCAATTAACATCATGACCCGCCTACGATTTCCCCAATACTCCACCACCTGTGACTTGTGCATCAAATCGATTCAGTATGCCAAGTATAGAAAAGGGCTCGACACTAGGGGACTGCAAGAATATACCCAGCCTCACTGTTGTGCCCTATGCCCATGCCTCTTCTGCCTTCCCCTAGTTCTGGCCCTAGTCATGGGTCACAAGGAAAAGTTAGTCTTTATTGTAGGACCCATCGGTTTGGGCTGTAAGGGTTAGGTACTGTAGCTTAGTAAGGGTGGAGGGCTTGGGGTTTTTAGGTCTCCGTCTTGTAGATAGTGGCCTATGGTGTTGCAGGTCATACTGTTATGACCCATGTTCTCAAGGAACGGGGACACCAGTGATTATTTAACTGACCTTCCCTTGCCACTATCAGTTGTGTAGGAACAGACACAGGGCAAACTGAGTCATTCATTGTCCACAAATGGACTGTGCCCAGACAGAGGGCAAGATGAGTGGTATGGCATACAGAGTGCTTGGTTTACTTGGAAGGGTTGAACTTGATGGACTCTTTTTTCAACCCTATGTAACTATATGTAACTATATGTAAGAGTGGGACGGCACATAAATGCTCTAACAAGAAAGAAGGCAACGTGACTGGCACACCCAGAATCAAGGGAAAGGCAGCCCAATCGTTTGCTGAGACTGTCACGGCACCTGCCTTGAAGAGCCTTGTGCATCTGATCATATCTTGTGTATCAGCACACCACAGGTTGTTATCAGAGTGGGGTTCTAGTTCCTTTTCAGATAAGCAATACAGACCTACGTGCATCGGTACTGCTCCTTGTCATGCCACCTGCACACGCCACTTTTATTTTAAGTATTATGTTTTCTTTTTTAATGGAATTAAACTAATATACATTCAGAAAGTGCCTCAGCTGACAATACATGTTTGTTAATACTTCCTAAATTTTTTAATGTAATAAAAAGTTACATTTATATAAATTCCCCCCACCCAAAACAACTTTCAGATGGCGTGTAGAGGAAATACATGGCACCACACTGGGCACAGCAAAAGGGAGGTAATCCTACATTCTCAGCTTAATTTTGCTGTACATGTATAGGATATGATATCCTGAATCCCATTATTAAGAAAGCTATGAATTACAGGAAGGCTGTCTCCCAAAGACTCCATTTTAATCAAACAACTCAAATTTTTAAAAATGATTTAATTTTTCTCTGTAATAATAAAACAGTACCTTGTACTTGATCCCAACTAAGATATAATTAATCCTTATTGGAGGCAAAACAATCCTATTTATTGGTTTATGTAATGTTTATATGCATTTTTAGTAGATCCTAGGTCCCGAGCATTCTGGATAACATGTCCAAGTATTCTGGATAACAGGTCCAAAGCATTCTGGATAACAGGTCCCATACCTGTATAACAGTAAACACAGCTCAAATCAAGAGTGAAAAAAGGAGAATAAATAAAACACAAAAGTTAATAAGAGAAAGCTGTTTGGTCTCTTCCTGTCCTTGCAGTTCAGCCGCTGTCAGTGCTACTATTTTGTTCTATGGCTGCATCTCCTAACAGCACAGCTGTATATTAAATGCAGACCTGGACTGGGATTCAACATGGGCCCCGGCATTTCATGTACACAGAGGCCCAAACAGCCCCCCACCAGCCCAATAAATAGTGACTGTCTGTGGCATCTTACAGCAGCCCCTCTGGCAATTGCCAGAATCCACAGATTGCCAGTAGGGGACTGCTTAAATGTTATTTTAAAACTAAATGCTTTTTTTTTTTTAGATGCTTTTCAAACTGTGGGGTTTGCATGCAACTCCACTGAGGCTCCACATGAATGGTTAGTTAGTAGCTGCCAAATATTATCTGTTATGCTAGTTTTTTTTTGTTTTTTTTTTTATAAATCTAGTTAAAGATGGGCAGGCAATGCAAACACAGGTTGTTGATAATGATAACCATGTGAGACCTGGCTAAAAAGAAGTTTGAAAATGCCTGGTAAGAGAGATAGGACTGACTCTAGGGTGGGTCCAAAAGAGGTGGCTGTCCTGAAGCTTGCGTTTCCTGTGGCCTTGCAGAGCAGCAAGGAGGTAGGAAGACTGTGGTATAGTAGCAAAGGACAAATAACTTCTGGGTAGAGAATGAGACTGTGAAATAGCAGGTATAGTAGGGGAGATGGTGCCTGTAGTAGCAGTGGGGGGATAATAGCCTCTGGGAAGGGACTGTGGCTGTGGGATAGCAGGTATAGTAGGGAGAGATGGTGCCTATAGTAGCAGTGGGGGGATAATAGCCCCTGAGAAGGGAGTGGGGCTGTGGGATATCAGGTATAGTAGGGAGAGATGGTGCCTATAGTAGCAGTGGGATAATAGCCTCTGGGAAGGGACTGGGGCTGTGGGATAGCAGGTATAGTAGGGAGAGATGGTGCCTATAGTAGCAGTGGGGGGATAATAGCCTCTGGGAAGGGACTGGGGCTGTGGGATAGCAGGTATAGTAGGGAGAGATGGTGCCTATAGTAGCAGTGGGGGGATAATAGCCTCTGGGAAGGGACTGGGGCTGTGGGATAGCAGGTATAGTAGGGAGAGATGGTGCCTATAGTAGCAGTGGGGGGATAATAGCCTCTGGGAAGGGACTGTGGCTGTGGGATAGCAGGTATAGTAGGGAAAGATGGTGCCTATAGTAGCAGTGGGGGGATAATAGCCCCTGGGAAGGGACTGGGGCTGTGGGATATCAGGTATAGTAGGGAGAGATGGTGCCTATAGTAGCAGTGGGGGATAATAGCCTCTGGGAAGGGACTGTGGCTGTGGGATAGTAGGTATAGTAGGGAGAGATGGTGCCTATAGTAGCAGTGGGGGATAATAGCCTCTGGGAAGGGACTGTGGCTGTGGGATAGCAGGTATAGTAGGGAGAGATGGTGCCTATAGTAGCAGTGGGGGGATAATAGCCTCTGGGAAGGGACTGTGGCTGTGGGATAGCAGGTATAGTAGGGAGAGATGGTGCCTATAGTAGCAGTGGGGGATAATAACCTCTGGGAAGGGACTGGGGCTGTGGGATAGCAGGTATAGTAGGGAGAGATGGTGCCTATAGTAGCAGTGGGGGGATAATAGCCTTTGGGAAGATACTGTCATTGTTGGATAGCAGGTATAGTAGGGAGAGATGGTGTCTATAGTAGCAGTGGGGGGATAATAGCCTCTGGGAAGGGACTGGGGCTGTGGGATAGCAGGTATAGTAGGGAGAGATGGTGCCTATAGTAGCAGTGGGATAATAGCCTCTGGGAAGGGACTGGGGCTGTGGGATAGCAGGTATAGTAGGGAGAGATGGTGCCTATAGTAGCAGTGGGATAATAGCCTTTGGTAAGATACTGTCGTTGTGGGATAGCAGGTATAGTAGGGAGAGATGGTGTCTATAGTAGCAGTGGGGAGATAATAGCCTCTGGGAAGGGACTGGGGCTGTGGGATAGCAGGTATAGTAGGGAGAGATGGTGCCTATAGTAGCAGTGGGGGGATAATAGCCTCTGGGAAGGGACTGGGGCTGTGGGATAGCAGGTATAGTAGGGAGAGATGGTGCCTATAGTAGCAGTGAGATAATAGCTTTTGGGAAGGGACTGGGGCTGTGGGATAGCAGGTATAGTAGGGAGAGATGGTGCCTATAGTAGCAGTGGGATAATAGCTTTTGGGAAGATACTGTCGCTGTGGGATAGCAGGTATAGTTTTGTGTTGCCCAATGGGATTCTGGTAGTTGCTGGCCGTTGTGCTTAACAAAAGCTGAAGGGCCACAGTTTAGACAGTCTTGCTTTATATAAATAATCAGACCCTGTATAGCCTTTTTTGCTGTAGGCACCCCCACCAGTGCAGAGATATTGTAGTACGAGTTGCCATTTGTATTGGAAAATCTATACCACAACACGAAGGTCACATACAATTGCAATTTGACTCTCTCCCTCCTTTCTCAGTCTCAGTATTTTTCATTTTACTGTAATGTGTGAACAGCTGAACAGAAAAGACCAGCCCTTGACTGAGCAGGTACAGAGCACCAAAGTGACGTCTGCACAAGATCTTGCATCTGACCACAGTAATATTCCTAGCAGTAAGGCAATGAAACTGAAGTGCCTCTATGAATGCACTGGCGTAAGGCTACATGTTAGCTTTCCGTAATATGATTAACCTTAATGCAGAACATTGTAGGCAAACACCCCCTTTTTCGTCACTCATGTTAGTGTAAATCTGACCTTTAACTAACGGTTTGTTTTCCATAGATTTCTTCTTTTTACATTGCTGCTTTAGTTACAGGAACATCTGTTATTTCTGTGGTTTTAATACATCATTGCATTCCTGTTTGATGTCTCTTCAATTGGGCTCTCCGCTAAACCACCTAGGTTCATTATTTTGCTGTGAAACTGCTTTTCCTCTGTCAGCGATCTCTGTGTCAGTTGGCACAATCGTATTTCCAAGCAAACATTCTGAAATGGAAGAATCCAGTAAGCCGCAAACCCAGGCCTGTGCTGTTCTGTCGCCTTCGTTATATATCACATATAAAATGGACCTATGCTCTGTGCACAGGCTCTTAAAACTAAACGCCAACAGAATTAGCCACACTATAAAAATGGACCCCCCCCAAATTATAAATCCGTAATCACCAATGGTAGACGTAGTTGTGTCTGATACAATTAACACAACTGTGGCTGCGCACTTTGTTGCAAATCAGACACAATTGTTCTGAAGGCAGTTTGAAGTCAATTCACATCTTCACGGTGCAAGTGATGGCTGCGTCTGATTATTTAGATTCTTTAGCGGTAGCCAGGGCCGGATTTAACTTGTCGGCGCCCCGAGGCCGCCCCCGCCCCCCCACGAGTGCGCATGCGCAATCGCGCGGCGCCCTATCCCCCCAGTGCGCATGCGCGATCAATGCGAATGCGCAAACGCACATTTAAACTCCCATACGGAGCAGTGGGGAGAGGTCCCGACTGCTCCGTATGGGAGCCAAATTTAAAAAAACTGTTATGGCGGGGCGGCATGCCGCCCCTAAACTTGTGCCGCCCTAGACCCGGGCCTTTGTGGCCTTTCCACAAATCCGGGCCTGGCGGTAGCACATGAAAAATTAACCCTTTAGAGTTTCTCTAATACATCATTTGTCAGTAGGGATGCACTGAATACAGGGTTCAGTTCGGCATTCGGCCAGGATTTGGCCTTTTTTGGCAGGGTTCGGTTTCGGCCAAATCCACGGTCCTGGCCGAACCAAATCCCAATGAACATAAATTAGCAAATGCTAATTAGCATTTGGATTCAGTTCAGTATTCGCCCGAATCTTTCAGGGTGGATTCAGGGGTTCAGCCGAACCCAAAAAACTGGGTTCAGTGCATCCCTATTTGTCAAATTCTTTTAGATTCTATCTAGGGAAATATTAGTGTATCATTTACTAACTTAACATAAACTGAAAACAGAACTGGTTTTATTGTCCATGATCCACAGGAAAAATACAGTAAGTACAAGCAGAATTGAGCGGCACAACTGTGGAGAGTAGTCTGGTTTGTAACAAAGTCCTTAGGGTTTCTACCTCTAGTAGTCTGGATCCCATACAGCAGACCTGGATCATGGAGAACAAGCTATACCTGATACTCTTGTCACTGCTGTGGTCCCTTCACTAAAGGTGGCCATAGGTCCTTCAGACCCATTTGTCAGCTTATCTGCCCGTGTATGGCTCCCCCAATGGGCCTACCTGATCAAGATCTGCCCTAAACTTGGCTAGATCTCGATCATGCTGGTTTGATTTTCCATTGGATTGAGGACCACATCTGCTTGTTGATGTGGCCCTCAATCCAATGGTGCCTATTAGCACGATTTAGCCCTCTGTAGGTGGGAATATCGGGAGATGATCTGCTCGTTTAGCGACTTCGCCAAACAAGTGGATCTTACCATGTATGGCCACCTTAAGGCAGCAGAGCCTGTAAAGGAGAATACTCCCAGGTATCCCTCCTGGTTGGAGCCAGAAAGCTGCTCTTTCTAAATAAAGCTATCTCACTTTCCTAGAAAGTGCTATTACATAGATCTATCCTGCATTAGCTAATCCTCGTTCACAGGGTCTCTGCTTCCCAACTTCTCCAAAGGTAAAGATCCCTCTGAGGTAAGATGGCTGTACTGGGGCTTTGTTGATCCCAGGCTCAGTGGAACATCCACCTGGTTCAACAGATGCTGGCCAAAGAGGAAAATCCACCCCTTTGCTAGATGTTAGAGTGTGGTAGGGAGTGGTCTAACTATGGGCCAATAAAGTGCAATATGTAAATAGAAAAATGTTACATTGGTCTCTTCCAGTATCAGTAAAAGAAGGAAGTGTAGGGTTTCAAACTATAGGGATTGTTAACCCTATATGTTCCCACACACACATATATATATAGTTTTATTTGTTCCTAAAAAAATAATGTAATGCTGTAAATAGGTAGGATACAATGGAGACCAAAGGCTTTATTCAGTGATTTACAGACCAGCACACTATTATTATGTGCAACATGAATATATAGCTATTTTGTTTATCCAGCACTAATATGAGCTGCTTTCCTCCCTTCCTGGAGGTACATATATCTTGTCCCACAAATCATTTAGATCAGGCTGTAATTAGACTTGGCAGGGGCTTCTGGCATGTATAAAGAAGAGGAAGTCCCATCAAGCCTCATCAGGTTTGCAAGTGATTCTAAGTTGAACAAACTCTATTTTAGAATGTGTACAAGGTATTTTAACACTGCAAGCAACTGGAACCAATGAAGCAAATTGCCCCGTCTGGGCTAAACCAAGTGCGAAAATGAGCAGTGACCATTATTTGAAGGTAGAAGCGGAATTTACAGTCATTGTTGCAGACTAGCAAGGTGGGTCTTGCGTGCTAGGGCATCAACAATAATATCATGGCGGCTAGTTTGCTGACCCAACACATCTGAATATCTTACCATTTGTCTGCCCCCCTCGATACGTTGTAAACACTACAGAAATTCATAATATAACTTACTATTAAGCTTGCTCCTCTTGGTAAGTTGTTGACAGGCCCAGATTTGTGGGGAGGCCACAAAGGCCCGGGCCTAGGGTGGCACAAAATTAGAGGCGGTATGCCACCCCGCCGCACCTATACTTTGCTCACGTACACAGAAAACTTCAGCGTGTCCTATCCCCGGTGCTCCGTATATGAGCTAAATAGATGTGCATGCCTGCGATCTTGGGCGGGGAGAGGCTCATTAATGTGGTCCTTGGTCCAACGGCGCCTATTGCCCTAGGGCCAAATGATCAAATTAGCCCAATATTGCCCACCTTAGGTGGGCATATTGGGAGAAGGTTGCCAAACGAGCGGATCTTAATGTGTACAGCTTCCTTAAGACACGGTTGTATACATACCTACAGGGCCAATCAATTACAAGTAATTGTATTTTCCTTATCGGTTGTTTTCTTTCCAAAGTGCATCTGCCTATATAGCGTGGGGTCATTTGTGTCTTCTCTCCTGTGTCCTGCAATAGTTGTGCCACTTGAAGATCCTGCTAAGCACAGTCAAATGGAACCTTTTTTTCCAAGTCATGCATATGCTTGGCTTAAATTCACCTTGAGTATGTTGTAGTTGGTCATTATTTTTTGGTTTCTAAATTATTGACATTTTTGTTTCTGTAGCTCTGAGGCTTGGAATTTCACCTACTACCTGGTTGCTACGTCACAATTACCTTAGCAACCAAGGTCCATCTATAGCTATAACATCAGTGAGGTAACCATAGGGAAGTGGACACCATCGTCATAAGGGGCCAACAGACAGGCATTAGAAACTTCATTCAGCGCTGTACTGTGGTATAATAGCTTGATTGCAGCTCCCCAAATTGATTCAATCTGCCAGATCCTCCGAGTAAAACCAGCAATTTGTAGGGAAGCGCAGAAAAGAAACCACTGGTGCAGTACCTTCAATAAAGTAGATTAAAGTGCAAATGTAACAATATTATTGATTCATTCCCTTAAGTGAACAAGTGATATTGGATTGGAAAGGTGCAGATGAAAGTGAGGCTTGATACACAGGAACAAGTGATATTGCATACAGTAGGAGAGGCGCACAGTGATGATTCAGTTGGGGAATCAATGCTGAATAAGCCTGATACTTTGCATCATAGTTAGGAGACATAAAGACAGCATTTTTAAAGCCATGTGGTATAGGTGACTATAGGAAGCATAGTGCACCATGTGAAACGCCTAGAGGATCTCAGAAGTTTCCAGGATTTTAGAAACATTTATTCAATGCTTATATGAATCTCTGTTTGTGAGTATCCCATTTGGGTTTCTAATTATTTCTTATTAAAAACATTATTACACTATTTTGGGACACTTTGTTTTCAGTGGGTATCCACACAGGATACACAGAAGGTCCCCGATGAAAGGTTGATGTTGGGCCTGGCTATATATGCATCTGGTGAGTAGCTGATTCAGCCAGAGTGTGATATTACCTACACCTACACAGGTTTGCATGGAAAAGATTTGAGCACTCATATTTTTAAGAGAATGAAGCAATAACATTGGCACATTTGCACTTTAATCAACAGACATGTGTGTTTGGTAAGGCTGCCCTGCAATCCCCATTCCCGAATCAGTGCATATACACCAAGTGCTGGTTCAGGGATTGTGGGTTCCAAGTTATGCCACTGCATAACATGTTAAAAGTATATTCAGATGTGCTAAATACATTGGCCCCACCCACCTTTTTGTTCCTTTTGATGTATATAGGACCAGGGTTCAATGACATGGTATAACTTGAATTAAATGTTGGACCTGTGAGCAATTTTGCTTGGACTGATAAACTTCGTACAGTTTAGGTGTGCTTAGGGTCAATTTATTAACTGTGATCAACAAAAGTGGCTTGCAGCTCAATATACAACATCCTCCAAACAGGCCGAGAAAAAGGAACCAAAAGAGCGTTCAACAAATGTGAAACTGAACTAGCAAGTTTAAAAAAAAATAAAATATATATATATATATATATATATCACTTACCAAGAAACACTCCCAGTCTGATGGCTACAATGACCTTTGGGTTTGGAAATGATGATGAGCAGCTACTAGAAAACAAGGACTCCTCTCAAGACTGAGCTACCCAACAGAGAGATTCCATGATATCTGCAAGGAAAGCCTATGGGATGTATCTCAGCCTAGCCTGGAAATTTTACTTCTTATACTATCAGCTGCTATTATCTCGCCAAGGCTGTAGGCACTTTCAACATTTAATAAAAATGCATTTCAATTTTTTAAATCTAATTTGATGTGGATTGTACAAATCAGCAGACGCAGTCCATCTGACAAAGACGCCTTTGATAGTGCCTTGTATAGAAGCTGGAACACAATCAATCCTGCCAGTGACAGGACACTAGTCATGAGGAAGCTGGATTCATACCACATCTGCCCGCTTATGAATGGGGATTGTGAGCGAATGGAATGCATGGATGGCTCTTTCATAGTCTGGCTACATTGGCACTTCTCATTTGTGGGCCTGATATTAGAATAGCTCTAAATGACACGGTAAATATATGCAAGGTATTTAATTCATTAGTTATTTGCTGCTTAAATCTATAAGTTGACATTGAGGCTTGTGTCAGAGGGCGTGTTCCTGCACCGCCTGGTCTGGCTGAAATTTATCTACCAGTTTTTTTTTTATGTTTTCAATTTTGCAAAGAAATGTAAAACGTTATTGGCTAATCTACAAACTACACTAAAATAGCAGAATACTATTAATATATACTTTCTACATTGCTCTATATAGATTGGGTAATTTTCTTCATCTATTGCAGTGATCCCCAACCAGTGGCTCAGGGGCAACATGTTCACCACCCCCTTTGATGTTGCTCCAAGTGGCCTCAAAGCAGGTGCCATTTTAATATTTCTGGCTTGGAGACAAGTTTTGGCACAGAGACAATTTTACTCCAAGCAGAGCCTCCTGCAGGCCAGCAGCCCACATGGGGCTACCAAATAGCCAATTACAGCACTTATTTGGCATCCCCAAAGAACTTACTTCATGCTTGTGGGGCTCCCCAACACTTTTTACATCTGAGTGTGGCTCATGAGTAAGAAAACTTGGGGATCCCTGATTTATTGTACTGTCAATGAGTTGGAAAACACTTTGCTCAGTTTACCCAAAACAAAAAAAAAATGCCATCCAAAAAGAACTTGCATCTGGAGTCTGTGTTCTGCACCTAGTGCTGGACTGGAAGAGTGAGAGAAAGGCAGCCCAGTCCCTACTGGTAAGTATGAGATTCTGCTGCTTTTGGAAGGAGAGGGAAGGGCTATGTGCCTCTTCCTGCCCTTCATGGATTCAGCACAACTGAACACAGCACCACTGTACAGATATGGGCTCAGTTATCCAAAACCCCATTATCCATAAAGCTCCAAATGACAGGAAGGTGATTTCCCATAGACTTCATTATAATCCATCAAAATAATTCAAAATGTCCTTTTTCTCAGTAATTATGAAACAGTGCCCTGTAGCTGATCACAACAAACACATAATGATTCCATAGATTTGAAACAATCCTATATGGTTTATTTAATGTTTAAATTATTTTTTAGTAAGCTTAAAGCACGGAGAGACAAATTACAGAAAGATCCCTTATCCATAAAACCCAGGTCTAGAGCATTCTGCATAACAGGTCCCATACCTGTATTTGCTACATTTTAGGGCACCGAGATTCACAGGTTATGGCACATGTGAAAAAAGGCAATTTCCACAATTTTAATGCACTTTTCACTCTGCCCTGCACTATGTAAATGAGCCCTAATGGGTTTGAGAATCTCTGTAGTGAAGAATGGTGTTCAACAACATGTTCTTTCAAGAATTCATTTTGGATGGTTTATAAATAGACTAGAAAAGTCAATAATGAAATAATGGATTTTATTTAAAAATACAATGTGGCAAAATTGAACATTTACATGAAAACGTGGGTCATATTTTCACTACAGATGTAAAGGTTAGGCCTATGCAGAGCTAATGTGACATTGTCATTTGCATCACAGAGCAAATGTATAAGTTTCTATTAAATAACTTTGTTGATGTTGCATATGTTTGTATGGCACAAGGGAATGTTTCTCCAGATATCTGCAGGACAAGGTTGGCTTATACCTTCACATTTCTGCAACAGCTTATGGTGGCTAAAGCTAACCATAAACGATCAGATTTAGTTGGGTAGTATGGTCGATTTCAGCCATTACTGCTCTACCTTCCGTTATGTATGCCATTTTGAGGATCAGTTTTGACAGACTATCCTTTTATCCTATATGATAGCCAATGATTCATCCAAATTTAAAATGCACGATACTTCAGCAGATGAGGAAGCAAAAGTAGCTGTAGCTCCTCTTCTTGTCAGATCCAAACATTTGGGCCATCAGCCAAAATGGACAATAACTGTGTATGGACATTCATACAGCACCATACAGCATATGTTTAGTCAGGTACCTTAAGGTCAGCCAGTGTGGCCACCCGAAGATCAGCCAGTGTGGCCACCCAAAGATCAGCCAGTGTGGCCACCCAAAGATCAGCCAGTGTGGCCACCCAAATATCAGCCAGTGTGGCCATCCAAAGATCAGCCAGTGTGGCCACCCAAAGATCAGCCAATGTGGCCACCCAAAGATCAGCCAGTGTGGCCTCCCAAAGATCAGCCAGTGTGGCCTCCCAAAGATCAGCCAGTGTGGCCTCCCAAAGATCAGCCAGTGTGGCCTCCCAAAGATCAGCCAGTGTGGCCACCTTAATAAAGCTGTTAATTTCAGCTGAACATGAAGTTAACATGAAGCTGACAACCTATGGATGTTATGGTTTTGCCACTGTTGAGTAGGTTCCACATTTTAGCAGTCACAGCTCTGTTGTACAGCAAACAGTAACAAATCTTCTTTTTACAGAGGAAGGAACAAATTGAAATTAAAAACCTCAGAATGCTATAAATCTGCATTACTCTGCAAGTTGGGGCCCCTGGAAGGGTTACTGGATAACTTGGAGGGGGATGGGGGACAGGAATTCTAAGCAGATCAATATAATTGATGTATGATTTGCATTGTATGTAAGATTTTCTTCTGACTAATACAAGGCAAAGCAGTCATATCCCTTTATAGTTCTTGAGACAAATGGCCATTATCTTGTACAGTGCCACCCACTGGGCTTGCAGTACATTCTTTGTTTCTCTGAGGGTCCAGTAAAATCTGAACATTTTTATGGGGTCATGGCTGAAAGAGTTTGGGCAACCCTGCTTTAATGTTTAAAGAGGAGCACAATTCTTTCATTATACACTGTGGCTTGCTGACGATCGTAATATAATCCCATTGGCTGGCATACACTGAGACACATGCTGAATTGCTAGTTATTATACATTATTTTATTTTCATATAGTTTCAGGCCCAAGATTGTAATCCCAAGATTGTGATTTAATCTGCATCCCAAAGTCCCAACTAAAGCTGTATGTAAAGGTATTTGCTGCTGTTTTATTCCAGCCTACAGTTGGCTGACACAGTCCATATAGAGCAGTGATCCCCAATGTGACCGACATGATGCTCACCATTGCCTTTGATGTTCCTCCCAGTTGCCTCAAAGTAGGTGCCCATTTTTTAATTTCTGGCTTGGAGACAGGTACAGTTTTAATCCAAGCGGAGCCTCCTGCAGGCCAGCAGTCGACATGGGGCTACCAATAGCCAATCACAGCCCTTATTTGGCATCCCCAAAAAACTTTCTTCATGACTGAGTCGCTCACAAGTAAAAAACGGTCAGGGATCCCTGATATAGACTTTCCTGTCAGCACTGTTATCATCAAATGTGCTTTAGGGAATTGACACACCCAATGGCAACCCACCATCTTTTGACTTTTCTACAGAAAACTCCCCACAAAAACAGGTTAAATCACATGTTACTTGGTCACACCAGAAAAGATGTCAATCACAGTGCTTCCACAGTGCTTCATTTTTCATTGAAAAATAATCCAAAGCAATTAAACTCGCTTTTCCAGCATTAGTATTATAGTAACAAGGCGTAGGGAAAATCCAGGTGTGACTTGTGAATTGGCAAACAACTATCCAGCAAATGATGTACCTGTCTGTATCTATCAACATTCCAGCATGTATGTATGAAACCCTTTATCCCAACCCATGCAAGATAAGGTCATACGATGGGCTAGGAGGAGAGACAGGCATAGGGTTTGAACGATTCAAGCACCCTTCATTTCTTTTCTTCTCTATCAATCTTTCCCCCTCCACCCTTTCATATAAAACTCCAGAAATTATTTCTGACAAAAATGGAACCAACAGTTAAGTTTAAATCTCTATTTTATAACGCAGAGATAAGGCTGCCACTGTAAGTGCCACGTAATTTACCAATCAGCTCAATCTGTTGTTTTTATTTGCCAGATATTTCAGTTTCTCCTCTACAACCCATTTGTTATTATATCAAAATGGTTGTCATTAAAGGGGAAGTCCAAACCAAACTTTGTTAAAGAGCCCCACACAATACAGAACCCATAATATACCTATCACTCGAATCTGTTCCTTCAAAAAATATGAATAAATACCATTTGTATATGCTGAAATCCAATTGCAAAACAGTTTTTCTTTTTCTGCATCATTTGAGATTCTGGCAGGGGAGGAGGGACTAAAACATTGATGTTACACATTGTAACAACTTCTCCACAGCTTACAGACAGCATGCAGGAACTACATAACCCACAATGCACTGGGATGTTCCTTTCCTTATTGACATCACGTGTGCAGGGAATTGTGGGATTGGGAGGATGCAGGCTGAAGGCAGGCTGAGGGACAGGTGACTACTGTTACATTTATTTGAGTCTCAAAGTAGCCAGCCAGATCAGCAGGGGAACAGGGGGTGGGGCTTATTTTTAACTGATGCATATTGCAAAGTTGCTGGGAATTAGGTTTACTTTTCAAAAAGCTTAATTTGTGTTTGGTTGTTGTCCTTTAATAAAGGCAATAATGCCCACCCCATTGTGAAATATAAGGATATTAGAGAGGAGTATTATAACCATATAAGTGTACAAGGCAATGGGCAAATTACTTTCTACAATTCATGGAGCTCCAAGGTGATCTCTAATTCTTCATATTTTAAAATACAGCTAAGATTTTTCTGATAATGTCAATAAGTCATGTGACACAAGGACACTATGCAGAATATCAAGCAGTTAGAACTTTGTTAAGCCACATTTAAAAGAATCTGTTTTACAGTGCAGTCTATCGTCTGTGTATTAAAGGTACAGGATGTATAGGAGTAGGGATGCAGCAAATCCACTTTCTTGGATTCTGCCGAATCCTTCGTAAAGGATTCGACTGCATAATGAACCAAATCTGAATAGTAATTAGCATATGCTAATTAGGTTTCAGAAGGGTTAAATGTTGCCACGCGCGCAGCAAAACATTTTCAACTTCCCTGCTTTTTTTGGATTCTGCTGAATCTGAATCCTGCTGAAAAAGGCCGAATACCGAACGGAATCCTGGATTTGGTGCATCCCTAATCGTTAACCAGAAAACACAGAATTACGGAAAGGCCGTCTCCCATAGACTTTATTTCAAGCAAATAATTCATATTTGTAAAAATTATTTTCTTTTTCTCTGTAATAATAAAACAGAACCTTGTACTTGGGGGCAAAAGAATCCTAATAGGTTAGACTTAAGGTATGGAGATCCAAACAATGGAAAGCCCCCTTATCCAGAAAATCCCAATTCCCAAGCATGGCTAATAGGTCCCATAACTATATTAACCACACAGGTTTTTCAAGAAAACTGCCATATTGGTTGTTAATGTATTATTTTGGACAATGAAAGGTTAATATAAATTAAAAGTAAGTCTAAAGGCATTCTTTTTAAGTACTTACTGCATATCTAAATTCCCAGATCCCTGCTTGCTTCTCTGAGATATGGTGCTGGCAGCCTACAGCAGTGTGAAGACTACAGTGACATCACTGAAATCTCTCTCCCCTTCCTGTAGGTGCCAGCGGCAGCCTTCCTATTCTCTGAGCATGTGTGTAACTTGATCCTGTCTCCTGTTCTGAGCTACACATGCCCACCAGCCAATCAGAAGCGGATCTGGCAGAGGGGAGGGGGGGAGGGAATGAAACATGTGCAGTATGAAGCAAGGAGGGAAAGGAAGGGGGAATACCTTTTTAGAGATGGCTGCCTGATCTAGAAAATGTGAAGTAAGTGTGACTGAGTAAATATATGATTAGGTGAGCCAATGGTGGGGCGTTTTTACTAAACAATAGGAGGACTATTGGGCAGTATGCTTTTTACATTTTGACTTGCATTCTCCTTTAATAAATGCTGAAACTCCGCAGCTACAAGACAGAGGAAATCTGATGTCACAAGGCCATCCCCTCGTGCCGAGAGGTTATTCAATCAAATTGTCCATGTTGGAATCCAATGCGCCACGTATGCTGAGCTCCCAAGGGGATATTTGCTCAGAAATGCAACAGATACTTATGTGTGTGACAGCCCATTGAGTATATAATATTGTACAACAACTGATGCCCATCTCTGCTCTGCAATGTTTAAATTAATCTTCCCAACCATATTATATTAGTTATAGTAGAATAGTACACAGTGCAAAAACTGCCTCCTCTAACTGTCACTGCAAATTAGTATCTGTCATGCTTTTTGTTAAATAGATAACTGCAGCTTGCACACTGAATGGTACAAAGGACTGAGTGTTCCATGACTGATGCCAGGCCAGTAGCCAAATTCAAGGCATACGTCAATTCTGATAAAGGGATGGTTGCCTCCTGGCCTGTATTTTAATGGTTGGTCAGGACAAATTATGCTTAAAGGAATACTGTTATGGGAAAGCATTCTCCAGCAGAATCCTGCATTGAAATTGGTTTTTCAAAAGCGCAGATATAATTTTGAAATGATACATGGGGCTAGCCATATTCTTCATTTCCCAGGGTGCCACAGCCAGTGCTCTGATAAACTTCAGTCACACTTTACTGCTGCGCTGCAAGTTGGAGTAATATCCCCCCCCCCTCCCAGCAGCCGATCAGCAGAACAATGGGAAGGGAGCAAGATAGCAGCTCCCAGTAAGTATCAGAATAGCACTCAATAGTAAGAAATCCAAGTCCGGCTTGGGACTCCTCCAGTTACATAGGAGTAGGAGAAACAATAGGTTACCTGAAAGCAGTTCTAATGTGTAGCGCTGGCTCCTTCTGAAAGCTCAGACTCAGGCACAATGCACTGAGATGGCACCTACACACCAATATTACAGCTAAAGGAATACTGTACATTTGTTGGTTCAAGAGCAAATTATTTGCTATGTAAACAGTGTAATTTAGAAATCAAAAGTACCCCATAAAAATCATGGCAGTATCTCTTTAATCCCAACAGCGAAGACATATAACAAATAGGGTATATTTTCCAGAATAGGTCCAGACGTCAACATCTACAAGCTTGTGAGTTCATGTAGAAATCAGTGAGAGCTGTTCCAGGCAAAATGTAAGAAATTTTACAATTAGTTTGAGAGCCTGTAATAACGATGAGTAGAATACGAACTTGAGGCATTTGATTTTTTTTCAGTTTTATTCGTCAAGTTTTTTAGATTCTAATTTTTCTTAATAAATAAGCAAAATGGGAAATTTTTGAGTTTATTCAAATTGAAAACATGCACTAACTCAAATTTCAATAAGTAAGTCTCTAAACAAATGTGATCTGTTAGCTTAATAAATATTTAAGAGAGAATTAAATTCAAACGATGATAAATCAGCCCCTATGGGGCACATTTACTAATCCACGAACGTCCGAAATCGTCCGAATGCGTTTTTTTCATAATGATCGGTATTTTTGCGATTTTTTTTGTCGACGTCTCGATTGTTTCGTATTTTGCGCAACTTTATCGTCGCCGTTACGACTTTATCGTACATTTTCCGCGACTTTTTCGTCGCCGTCGTGAAAAATTCAGATTGGTTTTTCCGCCGTTTACAATAGCTCAATACGAAAAAATCGCGACGGCGACGAAAAAATTGCGCAAAATACGATAAAGTAGGGATGGTGACAAAAAAGTAGCGCAAAATACGAAACAATCGCGACGGCAATGAAAAAATCGCAAAATATTCATTTCCAATCCGTTTTTTTCCCATTCGGGTTTCGGATTTGCGGATTAGTAAATGTGCCCCTATGTTTACAGTATCTTTAATACATCTTTCGAATGCTTACAGTGAATTTTGGAAGTACTCTGGGAGAAGGACAATGGAAGGAAGACTGCAGCATATCAAAAATAAAGCATTAGTAATAGGTAAAAAATAAGATTTAGGGAGACTTTTTCAGCTGAAGCCCCTTTTGAAGGTCCAACCTTTGGTCATACCCCCCCCCCCAGCTCATAACATGGTTACAGATAGGGCCGCCATCAGGGGAGGAGAGGGGGTACTTTAGTATAGTTAAGGTGGCCACACACGTGGCGATCTGACGATGTTTGCACGAAACATCGTCAGATCCGCCACACACTGTCAGGGCTGAAACAGCAGATAAGGAGGTAGAAACAATAGGATTTCTACCTCCTGCCGATTCAGCCCTGACGGCAGATTTTGGTCAGGCCCCTTCTATGGCGCCCGATCAAAATTTTCTAACCTGGACAATCGGCGATTCGACCGATTTCAGCAGCTTCCTGCGATATTGGTCGACTCGCCGACATGCCATACACGCACCGAATATCGTACCAAACGAGGTTTCGTACGATATTATCGGTCCGTGTATGGCCAGCTTTACATGGGAGTAGGAGAAACAATAGGTAACCTGATTGGTTGCACAAACTATGTATAACGTTACGGCACAACTTACACAATTTGTGAAGCTTCTGCAAAAACTGCCTGGAAACATACGGAACTTACCTACTTGCATAATAAACAAAAGACAATGCAGAGAAGTGACAGGGACAGACAGAGGCAAACGCCCCTCACCACCAATGGTTTAAAAAACTTAAGGTAAATCCCACTGCCCCCAATGAGCTGACTGACTTATTAGCACATTAATCATTCATTTTAACTATTTATATGAACTGCTTATTATAGAGTAACGTCCGCTGTTTATATTGGGAGCTAGTTACAGAATTAAATGATATATATCTTTGGGCCCCTACGTTTACATCATTTACGTAACTTACTCCCAATTAAAAGTCTGACTTATTAGCACATTATATATTTTACTATTTATATGAACTACTACCGACTAGTTATTGGGCCCCACAATAAGATCATTGAGCCCCTAAACCAGGGGTCCCCAAACTTTCTTACCCGTGAGCCACAGTCAAATGTGAAAAGACTTGGAGAGCAACACAAGCACCATAAAAGTTGATGGAGGAGCCAAATAAGGGCTAAGATTGTCTATTAGGGGCCTCTATGCACACTATCAGCTTACAGGGGGCTTTATTTGGTAGGAAATCTTGTTTTTATTCAACCAAAACTTGCCCCCAAGTCAGGAATTCAAAAATAACTCCCTGGTTTGGGGGCACTGAGAGCAACATCCAAGGGGTTGGGGAGCAACATGTTGCCCCTGACCCACTGGTTGGGGATCACTGGGTTAAACTAACGCAGTTTAAGTAACGTATTCAAAAACTTACATAACTTCCATGATGACAGCACAGAGTAGGGACAGAAAGCAATGTAGGGTTTAAACTCAGGGCAAACCCCACTGACCCCCAATGAACTGACTGTTAATTAACTAATGGCACATTTTACATCTACTGCTTATTATAGAGTAACATCAACTGTTTATTTTGCACACAAAGGGGTGTGGCCAAAATGGTGGCACTGTGCACTTGTGTTCCTGTGGGGCCCCCACATATAAATGACAGGGTCACAAAGTTTCTGATGGCGGCCCTGGTTACAGATACAGAAAAATATTGGTGCATCAGTCATTCACCCATAGTTTCATTAATATCTTGGACAGCAAATATATATTCAGCACAAATCTCACTCTAACTGCCCTTCAAGCTGGGTTTAGGTGCATCTAGGAAAGCAAATGGCCATTCTTCCCAGTGGTCTTCCCACTGCTCCGCGCCTCACTGTTTGGCAACCACTGGCCTAGAGAAAGGCAACCAAACAGGATAATGGCAACTGCCAACATTTTTGGATCAATCAATGTTATTACGTAATTATAGCTAAAAGATTATTTTTGTGCATACATTGAGAATGTTTATTGTAACCAATGAAGCCCTCATCAGGGTCTCGTTCATTTACTAACACAGATGCAAATTTGCACAAGAGCAGTAACCAACAGCAACCATTCATCTGTTTAATTTGATTGATGTAGCGAAGCTAGAATAATGAAAGTCATTCAGTGTACATAAGGTAAATTATATATTCTCTCAATTAATATGGTTGCTTATCTCTGAACTGTTTCAAGATCCTATAAATGTGTGCTTGAAACATACTTTCTTAAAGGAACAGTAACACCAAAAAATGAAAGTGTATAAAAGAAATTCCAATATAATGTGCTGCTGCCCTGCACTGGTACAACTGGGGTGTTTGCCTCAGAAACACTTCTATAATTTATATAAATAAGCTGCTGTGTAGCCATGGAGGCAGCCATTCAAAGGAGAAAAGGCACAGGCACATAGCAGATAACAGATAAAACACCATTGTATTCTACAGAACTTATCTGTTATCTGCTATGTAACCTCTCTCTTTTTTTCCAGTTTGAATGGCTGCCCCTGGGGTTACAAAGCAACTTATTATATATAAACTATAGTAGCTTTTCTGTAGCAAACACACAATTTTTACCAGTGCAGGGCAACAGCACATTATATTTTATTTACTTTAAAACTCTTTAATTTTTTGGTGTTACTGTTCCTTTAACACCCAATAGACTGAAGGCATCCCCTTTCCTTGCTACTGCGCTGGAAACAATAAAGCTAATCTTTATTAACACGGCCATTGATTGTAAGTGAATGTTGATAGTAGGTGAGCAGTGATAAGGATTACGTTTCTCTAGGCAAGCAGAAAATATTTCTTTTTCATTCTATTTTCTTAATGAATACTGTCATGGCAAAACATGTTTTTTTTCAAAACACATCAGTTAATTGAGCTTCTCCAGCAGAATCCTGCATTGGAATTTGTTTTCAAAAATACAGATTTTTTTATATGTAACTTTGAAATTTCACATGGGGCTAGCCATATTCTTCATTTCCCAGGCTGCCACAGCCATGTGACCTGTGCTCTGATAAACTTCAGTCTCACTTTACTGCTGTGCTGCGAGTTGGAGTGATATCCCCCCTCCCAGCAGCCGATCAGAACAATGGGAAGGGAGCAAGATAGCAGCTCCCAGTAGGTATCATAATAGTACTCAATAGTAAGAAATCCAAGTCCGGTTTGGGACTCCTCCAGTTACATGAGAGTAGGAGAAACAATAGGTTACATGAAATCAATTCTAAAGGTGGCCATACACATAAAGATCCACTCGCCTGGTGAGGTCGCCAACGAGCGGATCTTCTCCCAATATCCCCACCTATGGGTGGGCGATATCAGGGGAATTTAGGCTAATTCAGGTCCACGGCCAAACAATCGAATTATAATGACTGGAATAGGCGCAGTCGGTTCGGGGACAGCATCAATGAGCCAATGAGGGACCCGATCCGACTGAATTTTTTAACCTGCCCGATCGATATCTGGCTGATTTCAGGCCGATATCAAGGGGCCGATATCAACAGCTACAATCGGCCCGTGTATGGCCACCTTACTGTGTAGTGCTGGCACCTTCTGAAATCTCAGACTCAGGCACAATGCGACTACACACCAATATTACACTAAAAAAAAAAATACATTTGTTGGTTAAAGAATAACATTTAAATGGTAGAGTGAATTATTTGCTATTGTAAACAGTGTAATTTAGAAAGAAAAAAGTACCATAAAAATCATAATAGTATCCCTTTAAAGCCAAAAAAAAATTGAAATACCTTTATATAAAAGATAGAGATTTCAAGGCTTCATGTGTATTCACTTATCTGTCACTGCCATCCAGTACTTCTAAAAAAATACCCCTCTGTTGCTGTAGTGATAAATACATGACAATTAAAGACTTCTGACCCTGTTTTATTAACACCAGCCTTTTAAATAACTTCATTTTCAGGTTTTTTAGAAAAGTTAAAAAAAAAAAACCAGGCCCCGTATCCCGAGAGCTGAGAACAGTTATTTCTTGGCTTTCCCATAGGCAGAGTTATTGTGAAATATGAATCAGTTACAAAGCAAATACCTTATTTTGGCAAATGCAGACCAGAAATAATTCTGGATTCTTTATCAACAATGATTGTTTTCTTGTCATTTTACCAACTGGCCCTAATTTTAGAGCAAATGTTTTGCCTATTATGGTATTGTACAATATTTTTTTTTTTTTACACCTTGTTAAATAGCTGCTAAGTGTAAAGTAACAGACATCCTATAATGAATGCATGTGGTGTAGCGAATGGCTGGTGTGAAAACCAAACGATTCACCGTACCCTGTGCAAATGCTATGGGTTTTTTTTGAGTGCTACTCTGAATGTACTGAGCAGTCGGGTACATACATACATATGAAGCTGGGAATTCGCAGCTGTCTCTCTACATTCCGGAGTGTGTCAGGCTGGATTTACTACATGCTCCATCACATTATGTCCCTTCCCTGAACAACATAGACCAACGCCCTATACTGTACTGCCCCTTTCCAAATACGTTATTCTCCTTGTGTAAAAGGAGAAATAGATTCCAAATGGAATTCTGCAGCTTCAGAGAAAGAACAAGTCGTTTTATGAGTGTGATATGAGAACCCTTTATCTGGTCCATCGTTTCCTGTATTGAGGCCCCCACCTAAAGCCTCCGAGCTCCAGTCAAGCTGCACTAAGGTGGAGAGTTCTGCCTTAGTTATAGCCCCAGTATGAGCAGCTGCAGCATTCCATTGCTACCAAACATTTCTAGGTTTGACTGTAGGATGGGATCCAACGTAACTAGGCAGGTTCCTTTGTTCCAATAAATCCAGTGCAATTCTGGCCACACTATGTTTACACAAAGTGCCATCTTGGAGCCGCTGGTCAGGTGATGCTGGCACTGAAAACGTTACTCAGAGCTACTTATATCTGTACATGCTAGATAGCACCTACCGAGGATGTTGCTGTACAAGTGGGGCATTTACTAACACCATGGCTCTGTGGGTTCCACTTTAGTGCTTTGTAACTGAAATGATATGTGTTAAAGCACCAATGTTTTCAGCCCTGTGACCAAGAGCAAGTGGGACCTGTTTTTGTAATATGTTCTGTTTCAGTCTTTTGCTGCAGGTGTCACTTGCTTCACATACAGCTATCCATTATAAGTTCAATATAAATAGCCACTGCCAACATTGTTTTGGGTAAGAATATATCAGTTTGGCTCATCTGGACTTGCCAATTTTTGCCCACTCCTTGCAAAAGTTTAAGATCTGTCATATTGTGAGGGCATCTCCCACGCACAGCTCTCTTCAGGTCACCCCACAGATCAAAGCACCAGTTCAACTGATGAAAAGTAGTCCCAAGCCATGATGCTGCCTCCACCATGCTTTACTGTAGGGAAAGGGTTTTTTGTGATGATGTGCTATGTTATTTTTACCCCAAACACACCTTTTGGAATTATGGCCAAGTAGTTTAACCTTGGTCGCATGACACCATAATACAAAGTTTAATTTTGCAAAGTTTTGAACATTTATCTGGGCTAGGATGTTTCTCTTTGTGAGTGAAGGCTTTCGTCTTGCTACCCTACCCCACAATTCAGACATATGAAGAACACGACTGATTGTTGTCAAATGTAGGGAACAACCAGTACAGGTATTAGACCTATTATCCAGAATGCTTAGGACCTGGAGGTTTCTGGATAAGGGATCTTTTTGTAATTTGGATCTCCATACCTCAAGTCTACTAAAAAAAAATTAAATATTGAATAAACCCAATAGGACTGTTCTGCCTTCAATACAGATTAATTATATCTTAGTTGGGATCAAGTACAAGGTATTGTTTTATTATTATGGAGGAAAAGGAAATAATTTTTAAAATTTGGAATTATTTGATTTGAATGGAATCTATGGGAGATGGCCTTCCTGTAATTTGGAGCTTTCTGGATAAGGGGTTTCCAGGTAACAGATCCCATACCTGTACTTGCAAAGAAATCCTGCAGCTAATGTTGCTGTAGGCCTTTGGGTGGCCTCCTTGACCAGTTTTCTCCTTGTCTTCTCAAAAATCTTGGAGGGACCTGCTCCTGATCTTGGTACAGTGACTGTTGAGCCATATTTCCACCACTTGTTGATGACTTCACCGTGCTCCATGCAATGTTTAATGATCTGGATACTTTTTTTCCCCACTACAACTCACTGAGAGGAGAAGTGCAAGTTGCCCACTGCGCCTGCGGATGTACATGAACCCTAAAGTGTTAAATTTGAGTCAAGACTTCTGAAAAAGAGTTTCCAAAGTAAAATATCACTGTAATAAATGGTACAGATCTGATATATAGGTAAGTGCTATTTATAACTGACAGGAAAAAGTCAAGCGCTTATGACATTTAGCAATCATGCCAATCCTTTAGCATTACTCAGTCATCCTTATATCAGTCTGTGCGGTTTGTAACAAAAGCGTTTTCGCTTGATTGTTGATTTCCGGGGGAAAGATTATGTATGTATGTATATATATTTATATAGGGCTACTTATGTACATGGCACTGTATAGCAGAACAATAGATTAATAAGACAAACAGGGGTCAATATAATAGTAAATTCAAAGTACAATTACATAAAGAGTGCTAAGTGTAAAGAGACAAGACAAAGGCAATCCCCATCCGTAGAGCTTACAGTCTGGGAGAGTAAAGGTGGCTCATTTGGCAAACACTAAATGCCCCCCAAAAAAACCTTTGAGCAGCACTACTACATGGGTGGCAAAGAGCACGTCTTTGCTCTAAGTAGTAAGTCCAGTTTCTACTGCCGCCAGAAACCACTGTGTAAGCCATTTAGATGTGCAACACTTTGCTCCCCATCACCCTTGTAAGCAATAAACATCCCATCATTCTAGGGATCATGCATAAAACTGCTGGGCAACCGTGAATCATAATATTTTGCCTATTTTGGCTAAAGAAACTGCCCTGAGAGAGATCAGCTGGGGGCAACTGTAGATAAAGCCACGATGCCTCAATAGGCAGTGCAAAAACAGGAGCACATTTGTGTCTCTATAGTAATATATTAGTAGCTAGACCTTTTTATATACCCTTTAAAAATAAGGTGAATTAAGTTGACACTGCTGCTCATAAATGAGGCCCCCCTTGTTTTTCTGTTTAGTTTCAGTAGTCACCTATATCTAACTTATCTGTAGGAAGTGGCTGAAACACTCAGCTCCTCTGCTAAGAAGAAGATAAGATGTAGCTTTGATAAATGCAAGGTTGTAGAGAGAGACCATAAATATGCATAAAATGAGCACACTAGGTATGAAATGCTGAGCCTTTAATGGAGCAGGGTGGGGGTGGGAATGATGAAGAGCACAATGTACCTAAGGAACTGTAAAAAAGACTGAATAAAAAGTGGCAGAACCATAACAACCTACGTTTTCTGTTCCTCTATGTGCATTTAGGGAGATATAACAGGCAGATATTCCTTCCACCAAAACTAGAACATAGCATAAATGACAGTTAGTGGGATAGTACATTATATACATTTCCACATTGAAATCAATTGTTTATTACATCACTTTTAAATTATTTATGTAAATATAAAGCACAAGAAAACTCATTTACAAAGAGTGATCTCCATTCCTTACTGTGTAAAGGTGGCCGCACACGTGGCGATTTTCGATTTTCCTATGGTCGCACGAAAGATCGTTCAATCCGCCACTAACGTTCAGGGCTGAAACGGCAGATAAGGAGGTAGAAACAATAGGATATCTACCTCTTTCTGCCGATTCAGCCCTACCCGCACTGAAACCTTGTTTCGTACGATATTATTGGTGCGTGTATGGCCAGCTTAAATCACTCCCCCTCCAGAGTCTTTACCCTTTCCTGGTACCTGGGCTGTAAAAGCAAGACTGCCAGTTGGGTCGGTGGCTGCCATGTTTGCCCACGTTGAGGCTCCTGGCCTGACTTTCACCACCAAGATTATGTGCACTAGAAGCTCAGCTGACCCTGGGTTCCATTTCTCCCTGCCACTGGGTGGGGCACAGCATTAATCATGCCAAACCATTAACTGCACTCATAACAAAATATCCACCTTCCTCTGTTTAGAATTTACGCCAATATGTTTGTTCAGTAACCATGATGCAAATATAGGTTTGGAAAGAAATGGACCACATAAACTACTTCTAGGGTTGCACTGCTTGTATTTGGTTAAAAGTCATTTTTTTCCTTTAGGGCCACGCATTCTCCACATAGTTTCTGTAGTTCTCTTTATTTCTAGGTCAAACCCACTTTTTGAGGTTCAACTTTTGGCAAGGGTAGGTGTATGAAGGTGTCGTTGTGGAGTGACGTGAGTCATCCCAAATCTACCCAACTGACGTAATGGGGCAGATTTATCAAAATGTGTGAGTTTATAGCTTAATACATAAAAACTCACCCACTTTCTATTCACTGCTATGGGATTTATTAACTGGTGAATTTTAATTTTCACCCATTGATAAATACGCTTCTAAATATCCCATAGGAATGAATAGAATGTAGGTGAGTTTTTATGTATTAAGCTCTAAACTCAATTTGATAAATCTGGCCTTTAATCTGAGTTTAAGGAGAATATACAGTTGCAGAATAGATAGGTACTCTGCAACATGTAGTGAATATATATACCCAGTGTTATTACCCCACATACTGGACTTTGATATGAGTGAGGTGGTAGCTACTGCCACATTCAAGTTGGTTGTAGCTCTGGAGTACCCCTGGATCAACAGACCGGTGGGCCACCTTGGCCCTCTCAAAAGTCCAGGCACAGGTCTGGGCAGGCAGCAATCAAGAACAATCAAGACAATAAGCTACAGTTTCAAAGTATTGAAAGTCATTGGTGACAGTGGAGAGTTTAAATATCTATACCTGAGCATCAACATTGGTCCTGCTGGGACTTTAATATGCCAAGAGCAGTGTGTGCCTTCCAGCATGGGAACGATGATGTTGATAACACTATGCCAATGGAGGGGACATTATTACCATATCCTACCATATCACCTACCATAGGGATCTTATTGTGTTTATAATACCTTTATACAGTAGAGGAGTTGTAAATATTACTCTTCATACTATGGTTTCTAATATCCTTTACACAGAGATACCATAAGTCTGTGCTGCCACAGGTAATTCCCTGTACTTTCCCTCTATTTAGGGAGAGAAATGCGACATAGAGAAAGATCCACCAGTCTCATAGATCTGAGAAGTGGACTTCCAGGTGGGTGGAATTAAGACAAAATGTTTTCCAGCTGGAGTTAATCTACAATAAATATTATCCCGAATAGCATACATTTTCCCTTACAATATGTGTTCTTTATTTCAGATACTTTCTGCACATTGGGCATAATAAATCAAACTAGCCATCAGATTTGGAAATGAGCATAGTATAGATAAGACCAGAAGTATCTCTCTATAAACATGACAAAATTATAGAAAGTAAATATGTGTACTCAGTGTCGGACTGGGACCCCAGGGGCCCACCAGAAAACCTTAGACCACAGGCCCGCTTTCTAAACTATTTTTCCTCCTTTCCTCACCCAACCTCTTTATTCTCCTAGTCTCTTTTATTTACATGCAAGGATCTATTTTTCCATCTATTTCTCTTCTTCTTCATTCAGAAATAGGGAATGACCATGAAGTAGACCAAATGATCAGGAGCAGGTGGGCCCACTCACACCTGGGCCCACCGGGAGTTTTCCTGGTATCCGGGTGGGCCAGTCCGACACTGTGTGTACTAAGGGATATCACTTAACAGAAGGGTTTTTCTCTAGAGATTGTATATGGTTTGGGATTAAAATGGCTGATTAAAATTAGCTGGGCAGTGTAGGGTGCCCTATGTATGGAATCTTGATGAATATTGTTGCATGCTTCGTCTTTTAATTAGGAGCTTATCAAACCTACCCTGTAAGTGACAGATAGGGGAAGATCCTAATACACCCAATTCCCTTGTACCCTACTCACTCTTAGAAATACCACGTGAATCGTATGGCTTCCAGGCAGCTTCTGGGCTTGTTTACTGCTTTGCACCTTCCTTTTTCTCCTCTCGTTTTTTTCTTTCACACCTTTTTGGCTGATAACAAAAATTAGCTGGCCAGCGTAGGGTGCCCTACGTATGAAAAGTTTTGATGAATTACACAGCTAATGCCCCTAATCACTGCCCCTAATCAGCCTGACAAAGGAAAAGCTTAATGTGTCACTTATCTAAGCTGTTAAATGCACAATACTGTTGATTTTTCTATTTGGCAATTTGCTCTGTGTTTGGAGTCAGGCCTGGCATAAATTTGCCAGCTTCGCTTTGTGTAAGAAACACCTGTACTATAAAATTATTCAATGTGAATTCTTCCCCTTTAGCAGCTGCCGGTTGCCTGTGTAGGCAGCCATTTGAATATCTTATTGTTTCCAGATTGCCAGCGAATACACTGCCTCCTTATTTTGAGAGTGTGAGAAATGGGAATCAACAAGCAGTGAGTGTCACGCCAAGAGGGAGAGGGATCTCCGTGGAGGGGGAGAGAAACCTAATGAGATCCACTGCTCAACACTAGACCTCTGTGGCTGGCACCTGGATTTACGAGCAGTTGGGTGATGCCTTTGCTCTCATTGCTCTGTTAATTTAGACAATTAATGAATTAGTGCCTCGTTACAATCGATCTGAAACAGTTATCACAGTTATTTTATTCTGCTAGTTTTCTCATTCTTCTTTAGGGATAACCCCCTTGCAGACTCACCACACTCTAAACAAATTCAATATATTGTCTGCCTATATTGACTGTCTCTAAAGGACCACAATACATTTAGGGGCGTATTTATTATGCTGTGTAAAACTAATTCGCCGAAAAAACGGAGTAAAAAGCAGTGTAAAATAAATGGAAAAGATCGCTGTCTGAACGCTGGATATTACGCCGTTATTTTCCATAAGTTCCGGTGGAAGAAAAAACGCGTAAAATATTACGCCGGTTTTACGCCGTTTTTACACGGGGAAGCCTGGCGAATTTTCTCGCCGTTTTTTACACAGCATAATAAATATGCCCCTTAGTGTTTTTTTATTTTCACCTAGCTTGTGTTACTGACTCAGCTTGCAGTTTTAGCATTGCCCAAGATGCCATTATCTCTAAGGTTGGCTGACCCCAAACTATTCTATCACCTCCCATAGTCTTGTTGTGTTATAATCCCCTTATTTGAAACCAGAAGGAGAAATGGCTTGCTGACATTAAGGGCATAGCCAAACGGGGCTGTAATAGACCAGTCCATAGTAGGGACAACAGCATTGGTATTCCCAAGTAACAAAGGGAAATTTGTGCTCACCACTAACTTTTAAACCATTTGGCAGAGGTGCAATGAGGCTGTGGCCACAAAATTCTTATAAACAGAAAAAATAGATCCTCTGCCCTCATCCATTATCAATGTAAATAGGATATTAAGACTGTCTGTGCATTAAGCTATTAAGAAATGCCCTCCCCTTTAAACAAAATAGGGATTATTTGTCCATATATTGTAATATACTTCAGGCTGGCCAACTAAAGTCAGGTGATCCCAGTGGTGGCTAATGAAAGGGCAACCATTTAGCCTTGAAAGCAAGTTGGTAAAACTCAGTCACTTTGTATAATGTATAATAAAGCAGTAGAATTCTTAATGAATTGGATGAAAGTGAGTGTAGGACTGGCCAGCCCGGGGATGATTTAGTTGACCAGCTTGAATTTATTGCAATATATGGACAACAAATCTCTGTTTTGTTTAAAGGGGAGAACATTTCTTGGTATTGCCAAATACTAAGCACAGTTCTGAAGTTAAATTTAAAGGGGCAACATCCCAAGTTGGACCCAGCGGTGGGAAATGTAACTCTTTTCTTTTCTGGATAAGTATAATGTGTATAGTAAGGAACACTTTATATCAGGATCCACCTGGTAAACTGTTCCCTCCCCCCGTGCCAACCTATAGCTCCCAACTTCCCATGGTGCTGGCAAATGTAGTTCAATAGCAGCTGGAGAGTTGCTGGTCAGATTTTAAACAATGGGGCGGCACATTGACCCAAGATCCCTACAAGGACTTCTTTTGCATTTTTCAGAGTGACCAGTTAAGGCTTTAGACGAAAATAAGAATTTTATGGCTTTTCTTGGCCAAGAAAGAAAACCACTTTCATGTCTGGGACTTGACACTTCTTTGTTCAGTGTTTCTGGTCAGTACAGCCAAGCAAGTATTCTACCATTTTTCATGCCATATTTGGGCCCCCATTACAATCTGTTGATAAGATTTCATGAGTAGTTGTCAAAAATCATAAATATGGAGATACAGTTTAGATAAATTATAAATAATAATAAATGATAGGCATTGCAAAACCAACTTTCTAGACCAATATGTTACCTTAAGGTCTAGTAACTGACGGCAACCAATTAGATGTTTTCTTTTGAACAACAGACCAATAAATTATTTCTTCTAATTGGGCTCTTAGAGTTACTGGATCTGGAGCAAAATTTGCACTGATATTTGATGACCCCTTAATCTCTTGACAAAACAATCCTAATTTCTGTTGTCTGGCTATTCCAGGCAAATGTGCTTCATGTTCCGTGGCTGTCTGCTCTAATAATGAAATCTCCCTCCCTTGTTCCCCGCATTCCCATCAAAGTCTGCCCAGATTATTTTATTCTTGTGTTTTACTCCCACTGTCCTCCCTACAGCCCCATCCAACATCATCCCAAAGGGGATAGTTCACTATATTTCCCTTAGAATAGTGATATTAAGGCCTACCCCATAACACTGTTGCATAAATAAAAAATCTAGAGTCCTGCTAGTCACCCTGCAAGAAAATCTAATGTGAAAGGTTTATCTGCCTCTTTATTAGATAGATAGGCATATATTTGCACACTGCCACCAAGGGTACTTGCTATGGTTTGGAAACTGCTTTGTGACAGCAAAAAAACATTATTATTATCCTGTGTTATATAGTTCCAACATGTCACGCAGCACTTTTAGGGTGGCCACCGATTCTGTAAATAAATGCCAGCCTTGCTATGGCTTCCTATCAGGCATCATTTGAACAGATCAGGTGCATTGTAAGCACTATAAATTGAGTATCATTCATAACAATCAGCCCTCTCAAAATTCCATGCTAATTGGCCTCCAGGCTGGGGCTGCCCATAGGATTGCCACCTAGCTAGTATTTTACAAGGCTGGAATTAAAATTACGCTTGATGCTAATGTTATTATTAGAAAGATAAAATTATAGAAAGGCCAGTATTTTTTCCCATCAAATATGGCAACCTCAGCTGCCACTAACTGGTTTTGGCCAGCCCCACAGTTTTCATTATAAGCTGTGTTCTGCATGCAAATATTATGATGCCAGCACCCACAACTAAAGGTCCCCATACACGCCAAGAGAGCGGATCTTCCCCCGATATCCCCACCTACGGGTGGGCGATATCGGGGAGCTTGAAGTTAAAAAAAAAAATAATCCGATCGTTTGGCCCTGGGGCCAAACGATCGGATTATGTAGGCGGCAATGGGGCAGTCGGTTCGGGGACCGCATCAACAAGCCGATGCGGTCCGACCTGGCCGACCGATACCTGAAATTGGCCAGATATAGATCGGGCAGGTTAGAAAATCCAGTCGGATCGGGGACCGCATCGGCTCGTTTCTGCCCCTACACAAGCCGATAAGCTGCCGAATCGGTCCAAGGGACCGATATCGGCAGCTACAATCTGCCCGTGTATGGGGACCTTAAAGGTGGCCATACACACACTCCCTTCGACCAACAATGTTTGATCAGATATCATCAGGCCATTGGTGGGCCCCATATTCGGGCAGATAATCTGCCAATTTGGTCTGAAGGGGACAAATTTTCATCTTAAATTTGACCATGTATGGCCATCTTAAAAGACATGTAAACCCTACATTTTCCTACTATGTATATAAGTTGGGCACATCTCCCCTGCCCAAACGACACCATTTGTGCTACATATATCCCCTCCATTCCCCAGCACCATCACATTTTCTTTAAACAAAAAGTTGCTTTAACCCAGCAGCCATTTTCCCTCTGACACATCATCAGTTACATTTACATCGGTAAAACAGCACATGTGCATTGTAAAGGTTATGCAATAAAGAATGCAGGCTTACACAGGCAGAACTTACTTTGATAAAAAGTCCTGCTTAGATTGTGCCCTGTAACGGTTAAAGGTGGCCATACACGTTAAGATCCACTCACTTGGAGACGTCGCCAAGCGAGCGGATCTTCTCCCAATATCCCCACCTACAGGTGGGCGATATTGGGAAAATGTAGGCTAATTCGATCATATGGCCCTGGGGCCTAACGGCAGCAATGGCACAGTCGGTTTGGTCGATCCGACTTAATCTTTTAACCTGCCCAATCGATATCTGGCCATTAAGCTGCCGATAAGCTGCCGAATCTGCAGCTACAATCAGCCCGTGTATGGCAACCTTAAACTGAGCTCAGGACAGGAGGTTAGGAGAAAAAAAACATGTTTCTCCAGCAGAGTGCAGAGCTAAAGCAGAGTTTCTATGGAAACCAGCAGTGCCATCTCTTCATTGGCTGCTAGACTGGAGGGTGTGTTTGGTAACCTGAGTTGAGAAGAATTGAGCATGCTCAGTAGCCAACAGCCAAAGTCAATTCCTAAGGGAGGGGGCCGAGTGGGTTAGAGGAGGAAATCCCTAGTGATTAACGGGCCTTACTATTAACCTTTGAACAATCAGAGTTGCAGGTATTTAAAGATTTCAGAGAGGCTGTTCCCTGATTACATGTCCTTTAACAGTGCTGCACTGTAACGATTCATAACATTAAATAAATAGTGTTTTATGAAACATAATTTAAGCATCAGGGAGAGCAATGTATCCTGTGTATTAAATTCTGTAATAATAATTTGCTTTTCTAATTGAACTACCCTAGTGGATAATATAATAAACATCAAAAACTATTTTGCACCCGCTCAAATCACCCTTAGCAACCAATCAGCAGGGGGCATTTCTTGGTCATCTACTGGGAAGCAAACATCTGATTGGTTGCTATGGGGGAGTAGACCAGGTGCAAACTTTGTGACTTTTATTACGTTAGCTCTGTTAGAAACTAAATAGAAGTGGAAAGGCAGTATTTGGGAACTAGAATTCCATATTTATATAACATTATGAACTGTTTCACCGACAACAAAGTGTAACAGTTGTTGATGTTGGAATGAAAACGACACTGAAATAACCCACTGTTAGTAAAGGCCCATTATTGTATTCCATTTCCATAACCAGTTTCACAATATTGCCATGTATTTTGACTAGTTGGTAAATGTCAAAAACAATTCCCATCTTTTGCCAGAAACAAATCCATTCCGATTCAGGCAGGAAGTTGAAATTTTCGCCAGCTCTGAAAGGCTTAAAAAAAAAACTGAATTTGAGTAGAACATTCTAATGGACAGACTGGAAAGAATCCCAAATGTTCCGAACAAAAAAGCATTCACAATAAAAATCAAAATAGGTGAAATCTGAAAGTTCCACCAAAGCTATTGCTATTTCAGGGTTTTGGATCCAAAATTCAAGACGGTAAGTACCGAGGAGAATACTGAAGTCTGTGCATCTGAAACCGACGACACCAATAACAGCGCATAAAACATTTAAAGATAATTGATCAGCAGCCAAGAACTAATGCGTGTTAATAATTTACAGAGAAAAGCCCCTAGGAGGAAAGAACACATTAGAAAAAAAAATGTAATTCAATAATTGATTCCTATAATATTCAGGCTCATCTGTTTCTATCCAGCTGCATTGGGGAGGGAAAAGAATGAAGAGAGAACCCCCAAACAACTTTTCTCTTACCCTAAAAGTGAATTGGGTGCATCAGCACAGCTGAAATCCTAGACAATTGTTAGAAAACTAATGGGAGACAGGAGAAGGGGAAACAAAGGGAATAATGGCCTTATTATTAATGGCGTTCAGTTCTGCAGGGCATATCATCCTGGGGGTTCCTAAGTGCAAACTTTCACATAATAGCCATTGTACGAAAGCTTTCTTCCTCCTCTGTGTATCGTAAAGGGCAAAGCCTTCTAGTACCAATGTAAACAAATGGGGGCAAAGCATTTTTAATGTGCTACAATAAAGGTGATTGACGCTTCAGAGTCCCCCCTTGCTAGGATTAAATGGCCCAGGACTTGTGTAGCTTGAGTTATTATCAGCGTTAGAGTGCGTCTTTTGTCAAAGAAGATCATGTACAGAATTCCCATGTATGTCCCTGGATGATTCAGATGATACCAATATATGGTAAAGTATTTATAATTTATAAAGTGGCTAAAGAACTCTCTTTCTTACTCTCTACACCGTCCTCCCTACAATCAAGATCTATTACTTGAGCCATCTCCTTATTATTATTATTAACATTTATTAATAAAGCGCCAACATATTCCGCAGCACTGGAATATGCTCCTTATAGTGAATGCGGCTCATACAGTCTGGAGCTTTCTGATTTTTAAAAAGATCCAGAATCCCTTTTAAGTAAGCAGTTCCTATAGAATGCCTGCTAACGGCATCTCCGGGGGGGCATTTATTAACATTCGGATTTTCGGAATGTTATATTTCTTGGCACACAGGGAGATTAGTTGCCCGCGACAAATCTCCCTGTTCGCGGGCGACTAATCTCCCCGAATTGCCATCCCACCGGTGACAATGTAAGTCTTCGGTGGGATGGCACACGTTCCGCAGGCGATTTCGGCAAATCGGCAAAGTTGCCTCGCGAGGCATTTTTGACGATTTGCCGAAATCGTGCCGCCGCGTGTGCCTTCCCACCGGCGACTTACATTGTCACCGGTGGGATGGCAGCTGATGGCAACTCAGGGAGATTAGTCGCCCGCGAACAGGGAGATTTGTCGCGGGCGACTAATCTCCCCGTGTGCCAGAGCCCTTAAAGGAGAAGGAAAGGTAAAAACTCAGTAAGCTTTATCAGAAAGGTCTATGTAAATATAGCCATAAGCAAGAGTTCTCTTTCAAAAGAAACAGGATTTCTTGTCTGTTTGCTTTCTTCTGCCACAGACAGGCAGCTATCTCCCCTCTCCTGCTCCCCCTCCCTTAAGAATGCTAAGAACTCACTCCCCCCCTTAGGAATGTGAATCTGAGCCAATCAGCAGGAAGCTTCCTCATAGTCTTACTAACTGAGCATGTACACCGGTCTGGGTCTTGGTGCAGGAGCGAGGCATTATGGGAACTTTCTTTACACAGCTCAGTGTTTTTCTTTCCTATGAGGCTTCTGATCATCTGAACGGAAGAAATATGGGGAGACTTAAGGGCACTATTGAGAGAACTGAAGGTATACCTGCAACTTGAGATTAACTCTTTATTAGCCTTTCCTTCTCCTTTAAGGTTAATCTGGGACTGAATAAACCTTACATTATCTAAACAGCCAGTAGCAGATCAACGCTGTGCCGGGGCCCCCCTTAAGAAAAATTCTTTGGGGGGGGGGGGCAGTGCACACCTACCTGGCTCTCTCTCCAGCTGCAGGCCCTCTCCTCTCTGGCCTCTTATACCAGGTAGAAAAGAAAGCAGCTGGGGAGGGGATTTCTTAGAGCTATAGAGGAAATAGACTCCTCTATCCAGGTCCCCCCACATTAAGCCTGAAATAAACCCAATAGGTTTGTTTTGCCACCAATAAGAATTCCTGCAGCTTAGTTACCATCAAGTACTTTCACTCAGCACAGAAGGGGATGCAAAGGACGCCTTTTGGTGCCACACTTGTCATTGCATACATAACTGAGTCTTATGTTTTTTAATAGTATCTTCCATGTATAATCCTATGGCTTATGTGTAGAAGCAGAAGATGCAATGTTGGATTTCCTCGGCTGAGGCATTCACCGTATCAACAAAATGTCAGTTATGTCACCAACTGGTATGCTGCTCCTGTATGTAAATAGCTTTGCAAAGGCAATTATGTGGTAAATAATTATATAAATGGGGTTATATAATAAAAGACACTAAGTTTACCTAGGAGCAGTAACCCATAGCAACCAGTCAGCAGAAAGCTTTTACTAATCACCTGTTTGAAAGCAAACATCTTATTGGTTGCTATGGGTTACTGCTCCTGGGCAAACTTGGTGCCTTTTATTACATATGGGGACAAGGGAACAAAAATAGACCTTCTCTTGTTACTCATATGTTACAAAAGGTCTAATATGCTTATGGCATTTAAATATAAAAAAAGACACAACAGCAAGTGGAACACATGTAGTGATGTCATTAGCCAACACGGCATTCCCTGTAAACATCCCCAATAGGAACTTAACATTCCTGGGATTTAAACAAATTACAGGCATTTGGCCTTAATTATAAGGCATTTGCTTTATACTTAAAATTGTGTGTATATTTAAATTTAGTTCTCACTGCATCACTTAACTTTGGTATTTCCCAAAACTTAAAATCTGATGATTGAACCAATGCCAAGAGTTAAAATTAGAATTTCCATATGAAAGCAAATGGGGCCACCGCCTGAGGAATTTAAGCTAAACTCACAATAAAGTAAAACATTTTGCCTTAGAATCTCCTGTAAGAAGTAAAATCACATAAATATCATCATTCTTGTATATTACGCTTCCTTGAGCCATTCTATTCTTGTTCCATGCAAAAAAAACCCTACGAAGATGGAATGCTGGGTATTAATTGAAATAGTGGACTATTTTCTAGAGAACTGTAGTGACTCTGGTAGCCCCATTTGGGTTAGGAAATCTAGAGTACCCTATAGCATCATAGACAGCTGCACTTGGCATATACTTATGCTACATTAAAGATCTCAGGGATGCACTTTACAGTAGAAGTTTCCCTGTTGGTGCTCTATATAGGTTGGGTAGGCAGGCCATGGCTGGCAAACTGTATACTCTGGCAAAAGCAAGAGGGGCTGCTGTAAGTTGCCATAGACAGTCACTATTTATTGGGCCCACAATAAAGTTGGCTGTATGAGACTGGTGCTTGAAATGCCAGGGCCTAGTTTGCATCTTAGTGTGGATCCGGGGGTAGGTAGAGGTCTACCAGTCTGGTGTCTTCTCTGTGTTTCAAGGTCAAGCACAGAAGCCACCAATCACTAATCTTTCCCACTCTATCCATATTTCATATTGTCATAGGGAGTTTCAAGCCAAAGGACTGCCTGGGATCATTAGTAAGAAGACCCCTGTTAGTACCCCTTTGTGAAAGCCATCATTAGGAGGGGAGTGGCAGAAGTATGTCTGGAATAAGATTTAAAACAGGCACTGGCATTTCATTTGCAAAAATGTCCAAACAGACTCACATAAGTCCAATATAAGGCACCTATCTATGGTAGCTTGGAGCATCCCCCTCTTAGTGGGCCTAGACTGAGAAGATTATAAAAAGGAGAGGGCTTGCTGAATGTTTGCTACATGGGGGCAGTTGCCAGTCTTTAGAAGACTGGTACATAGGGAAAAGGGAATGCTGCTTACATCTCATGGCTCTCCATTAAATGATGGCCTGCATAGTTGAGTTCTCACTGGTGGACAATATGCCACATGTGCCAAGCACTTTTGGAGTGGGGTTGTATTGAATTGAATAGAGTCTATGAGTGGTACTTTTAGAAGAAGACTGGGTACTCAATTTGCTATCCAGTATCTACCACTTTGTTATGTGGGCCCAGCATGATCCTCATGTAGTGAATATGCTTTATAATGTAATGGCACTGAGTATCACTGTAATTAGCATTTAGCATTAACTACTTTGAAAGGATATATTTTAGTGTAAATGATGCATAATTATATAGAACCTGTATGCACTTCGAATAAGCATGGCTTGCTAAATTACAGTCATGTATGTGAATACTATGCTGTCAACTGTGGCCAGCGATCTATACACTGAGAGCTGTCTAAGGTAGTATATAGGTACAGTTACCCATTCTGTGGCTGAGAGGCCTATAATTTATGGTTGTAAAATGATTTTCAGGCCCCTTGAGTATTGCGCAAGGTGACCATGAAAATGCATTGTGAATTTTAATTACGTGCTGGTTCCCATGCAGCATTGCACAGTGGTTTTATCGGAAGAGCTCTGCATTAGCACGAAAGTCTGGTACCGCTGCATTATAGTAATGGGAAATGTAAGGTAGGTGTGTGGGCAATGTTCCCTTAAAGGCAGTGTATATAAACGCTTAGTGTATTATATACACTGTATCCTAAAAGCAACTTGCATGATATTTTCATACGCACATATGGGCACAAGCAGAGGTGTAACCATGTCCCTTGCTTTCTTGCCCCCCACCCATGCCAGTGCATGCAATGTAAATGCAGGGGGTGGAAATACTGCATCACAGGCACATGTTCGATGGGGCAGGTTATGTTCCTGGTTTGCTGCTCTTATTGTTATGCCAATGGAATTCCAGCAATATTTGTGCATTGCTTGTGCCTAATGGGAAAGAAACATGACGGATTGCACTATTTGCAGTTTGCACCTTGCCTGTTCTTGGTGGATAAGCCCCACAGCTGCCACTGCTATCAATAACCATATGGAACTGTTTTCTCAGAGATGAATAAAATTGTGCTTTGCCTTTATGAATCCATACAGCGCTACTGACAGCAGTGCAGTAACAAAATAGTCTGTCTGGGTTTGAGTCTGGGTGTCAATGCGCCAAAGTACGAGTGGGGACTCCCTCTCTCTGCCAATGTGCAGAATGATGGGCAGAATTCATGTTATACATGCTGCGTCTCTGTGTGCTCAGCTGAGCAGGAATCTGTTAGTACGCATGCAATGTTCCGCCAGAAATACATTTACTTTATTGAGCGAGACAATGCCACTGGAATGCGCCGCCTCTGAAATACTACCCCTTACTCACTCAGCCCCACACCTGTTCTGCTCATCTTTTAGCTAAAGCAGTGGGACTGTGGCACTTAAAGGGATGGTTCACCTTTTAGTATGTTATGGAATGACCTATTCCTAGCAACTTTGCAACGGGTCTTCATTATTTATAGTTTTATAGTTATTTGCCTTTCTCTTCTAAATCTTTTCAGCTTCCAAATGGAGGTCAGTGACCCCAGCAGCCAAATAACTATTGGTCTGTGTTACAATTTTGTTATTATGCTTATTTATTTTATTACATATATTCCTATTTAGTTGCTCTCCTATAATTATTCCAGTTTCTCACTCAAACCTCTGCCTTGTTCCTAGCAACCAAAATAGCTGCTGAAATACCAAACTAGAAAGCTGCTGAACAAACAGCCAAATAACTAAAGAACCATAAAAAAATTAAGAACAATTACAAATTTCTTACTGTCTACACCATATTAAAAGTTAATCTAATCTAGGGGTACTACTTGTATTTTAAGCACAAACTGGTAAAACACTTTTGTCCAAACGGTGCCCCTGCAGCTCCCAAAGCCAGGCCCTTGGCAATGCAGACATTCTGGGGGTTTGCAGCTGTGGCTGAACTGCAACCACTGAAGCCAAAGACTGTACATAATATAATATACCCTTTATTGTCATAGCTACTTCTCCTCAGGGGTCCCTGCGGTGCTTGCTGGTGGGAAGCCGGGTTATGCCTTCTTTTGCCCAACCCTAAAATTCTCCCAGTGAGGTCCTGATGATATACAACTCCCAGAAGTGAGCCCTAGGGTGGGATTTGTATTTCAACTAGAACCATATGGCTGCCAGTTTCTCTAGGGGAACCTAATGAGTAGGGTTACCAACTACGGCCTTTATAATGCTGTGGGCTTGGCTGCCTAGAATTCTGTACATTCCTTTCTTATACATTTCTTATGCCTGTTTGGTTAAAGGTAATTGTTGGCCACCCCGGCAATGAGCAAGCAGAGTTGCTCTGCCAAAGGGGCCCACCTACAGCCCCATATTTAGCTCTCTGTGTTTTTTGCAGCCGCACAGCTATCAGGCCGAATGCCTTTTCCCCTCCCTTTTCTCTTCTTCTTTCTGTGAGGTGACTGTGCAGCCAGCAGCGTGACCATCCCAGATACAAGGAGACATCTGTTGTCCATATGCCTATACACACCCACGTGTGCCTCTTTCAGTTACCTTTCTACTAGCTGAGTTCTGACATGTTCTTCAGCCCTGGATAAAATGCTTTGTTAGTGTGAACTGATCGCTTGCATAGTAAAACCCCTTTCAGTTCCCTGTGCTCAGAGATTTAGCTTGCATTAGTGAGGAGCAAGATAGTATAGCAATGTTCTGCGGCATTCTGGCGTTCTGGCGGTGGGCCTGGGGTATGTTGGCCAGTTTATTCCCTTGCTGTTTTCAATCTCAGTCTGGCCAATGGCCAGAGTTACCTATGGCCAACAACAGAGACTGGCTGGCTTTTTATCTGAATGCAGTCTAGTGACACCTATATGGGCAGATATAGACTGTTCCTGCTGTGTTGTTGGCTTATAATTAAGGTTGCCACCGTTTTTTCACACCCACACCTTGTGTCTCAACCCTTTCTCCTTGTAGATTGTAAGCTCTTTTGGGCAGGGCTCTCTTCTCCTCTTGTATCGGTTATTGATTGCTTTATATGTTACTCTGTATGTCCAATGTATGAAACCCACTTATTGTACAGCGCTGCGGGATATGTTGGCGCTTTATAAATAAATGTTAATAATAATAATAATAATAATAGCGGCTTTTGGGAGGTGTGGGCTGTGACCTCATTTGGGGGCAGGACAATAATGTAAGGGGTGGGGAAATGTTTGGACTGGGCGGGGAAATGGTGAGTGTGACTGGTAAATGGGGAGGGGCACAGATGGGCCTGTGATTATAGGCTGATCAGCAGCGGAGAAGGCGAGGAAAGGGGTTTTTTATAGCGTATTACAAATTTACAGGCAAGTACATTGCAGGTAAATTTGTAATAGCGGTGCTGGCCCTAGCTGGTGATTTACTGGCTAGGCCAGTTAAATACTGGCGAGGTGGCAACTCTACTTATACTTATGGCTCCGAAGAAGTGCAGCCTAAGGAGATACGTAAGGGCTCATTTACATCTGAAAGTGCAGTAGGCAACGACCTTAAGAATCGGACGCCATTTGCATGACACAAGTGAATACTGGAAATGACACCAGGCTGACTTAGAAAATATGCTCTGCAACTGTGGCCGATTTGCATTGAAGTGCAGGCGCAGTTGCATCCATTTTGGTGAATTGCAGCACAATCATGTTGAACGAACTGTCTATTTGCGCCTGCCAATATGCTGGAAATGGCTTGAAATTGCACTGTGTGCAGATAAGTAAATGCGCCCTGTATACTGATTGCACCATTTCCCATGCACGGCCGGCACGCTAGACACAAACACACTCTCATACAAAAGCATCATGGTTCTGCTTATAAGAACAAAGTGGAAGGGAAACAGGAGATGCACAAGGTGTGGCAGGGGCAGCGGGAAGCCTGGAGAGTAAATATTTTTTTCCTGTGAGCGAAACCTTCCCCACTCCTTTGGGATCTACGCCTATGGTCTAGCTGGATAGGTGAGGCTCTGTAGAACACATGAGATGCTAGAGAGTAGGTTCCAGGCTGTAGATAAAGTTCCTCTGTACAAGTGCTGCCCCATTCCCTCTACTCTGTAATATTATAGTTTGCTCCGCACTAATCTGGAACATTCAGCTCTTACAGTACCTGATACCCATTGCAAAATCTGCGCAGGGAAGATGATCCCCCCGGAGATACAGTCCCACCATACACAGCTCAACTTATTGGTAACCATTATCCTTCCTTTAGGCTCATCATGTAGAAACCATGAAACCGGTTGAAAGTGAATAATCTGCAATTAAATATACGATCGCTTCCAGTTGCATGGCTTCATTTTTTCTGTTGTCTCAATTCCAACAGCAGCTTTGCAGCTCCACCTACTGTACCAGGTCGTGTTGGCTTGGAAAACAGATATTTTTTGTTTACAAAATTACATGCAATTGGCTAAAAAATGCACTTGGCATCAAATACAGCAAAAATAAAGGCCCTTTATAAAAAATAATAACCCTTCCAACTGTCTTTGAAACACAGTTCTCAACATTAGCCCTCAAAAACAGCTGGGTTGGGTGTATGAGCCAAGACTGCAGTTCCCACAATGCCTTGCATGTTCTGTAATTAAAGGAAAACTATACTCCCAGAATGAATAATTAACCAACTGAGTTTTTATCTTATTAAAGTGAACATATTGTATAAAATACAATATTGTGCCAATGAATTGTACTCATCTACATATATAAGGAATGTGCTTTAAAAAGCTGATTTATTGAAAATTTCTTCAAAAACCCCACTAGCCCCACCCACCTGTTCCACTTCTTTCTGCCTCCTTTCCCAGGCTGTGCAGAGGATACGGTGGCACTGTGATTGGCTATTCCCCTCCTACTGTGCTTGCAGAACCCATTAGGACACGCCCACCCCTCATTTGAAACATGGACAGGGACCTAAAAGGATTTATAGGAAGCTCCAATAATAGTATTCATGTTTAGCCCAAAACTATCCTGTATATCTATATCTATCCCAATGGCAAATACTACTAATAAAGTATATTTTTATGAAAATGATTAATTTAGATGAAGCAGGGTTTTACATATGAGTCGTTTTATGCAATATATTTTTTATAGACATGTGCATTGTTCAGGGGTATAGTTTTCCTTTAACCTACCTTTGAAAATAGGTTGGCTGGAAAAGTTTCTTGCAGTGCATGTAGTGGTGCTTACCTTGTCCCCCCCGATGGCCCGTTGTATCTCGTGATGACAGAGTGAGGATGTTCCTTAGAGATAGTGAAAGAGGTTTTGTATTGTAAAGTGGCCTCACACACAGGCAATATGAGAAACAAAAATCCTTGGCAATTTCTGGGTCAGTACAAAAAAGACCTAGTTTGGAGTATGGAAGAGAAAAAGAAAGCAAGTCCCTCTGCCCCAATCAAAGGCACATAAATATTCATACAAAGGAGCTTTCACACTGGGGGATGAGCTGTAGCCCAGGTATTGTGGCACAAAGTGTTCCAAGCCCTGACTCCAGTCCTGATGTTGCTAGACTGCAACTCCCAGCATTCTTATTCATTCATATTCAGAGGTAAAAGCATTCTGGGTGTTGTAGTTCAGCAATATCTGAAGGCATGAAATTAAGAAACTGGGGTTTTAAGAGTAACTATTGCCAGAATCAAAATTGTTTACTAATACCTGAATGTAAATTATTGTGCTATTTAGTATAATGTGGGGAGAAAAAAATCATGTCAAGCGGCTTAATCACATTTACTACACTGCTGCGTGGGTGAGGCCCTTATTTAATTTAGCTATTCCTGGCAGAACAAGCAAAGCCACCAAACTTTAAAAAATGACACCATTTGGGAATATGGCCACCGTGCTGAAGGAGGAACTTCACTCGACATCGGAAAAATGAAATGATGCGTAGGCTTTTCTGCCAGTGATTCACTGTATTGTCGGTGGAAAGACATTTCATGGAGATTTGCCGCCTACGGTAGCAGAGATTTAACTGTGGGTGACTAATCTCCCCGTGGGCCATAAGGCCACTTTAGTTATATATGTAAACACCTCCATTTGGGCCCATCTCCTGGTGTATCATATACAGTTGAGCTCCAAACATCTCCGGACACGACATGCTGCTAAAACCAGGTCTTTATTGTTCCATCTAAAAACTAGACGCCTGACATGTTTCGTGCGCGAACGCACTTACTCATAGGCATACACATACAACAGTAGGAGGGTTTAAATAGTGTCATAAGCAATTAAACATGCAAATTAAGACATCAATACATACACCCCCATCAGTAAAAAAGCACACATAGTGGAATCTGGAACCTGTATAAATCAAAACAGTAGGCTATATTTACAAGGCCAATCATTTAAAGAAGACTTTTTTTTGTAAAATACATATGTAGAATACATCCAATTAATCCAAGTAAACTGTTCAATACATCAATATCAATAAATATAGTAAAAAGTAAATAATATTAATTTAATACATGAATGGCAACATTAAATGTTAGAAATTCTTTTATGTACAAGTAAATAGACTCATAAATTCAAACATAGCAGCTAATGTCAAAAATAGAATTGAGGCCATTAGGATGTCGTGTATCAAGAGTAAATATCCATTTGACTTCAGAACGTAAGAGCCTAGCATATAAGTCACTGCGCCTTGCATCAGGAAGAATTTTATCTATGACTTGAATGTGCAAAAACGATACATCAGATTGGCAACATTGTAAAAAGTGTCTAGCCACGGGACTGTTGCTACTTCTAGCAGCTATATGTCTAATGTGTTCCCTCATCCTGCTCTTAAGGGAGCGTGTTGTACAGCCAACATATTGAATGCTACATCTTGAACAGGTTAAAAGATACACAACATATCGCGTATTACAGTTGGCATAAAAATGCATGTTAAATACTGTCCCAGACACTGAACTACTAAAGGTAGTGGATTGCCTGATATGTGAACAGGTAACACATCTGCGTGCTCCACAGCGATATGTACCCTTTACTGTAAGCCATGTCGCTCTCAAAGGCCGGGACCGCCACAGAGTTGGTGAAAGTATATTACCCAATGTGGGAGCTTTTTTTGCAACAATATTGTAACCACCTTGTAATACCAATGCCAAGTCAGGATCATTATAGAGAACAGGAATTAAATTAGAAACTATACGTTTAATCTTATAGAACTGATTAGAAAACGAAGTTACAAAAGTAGGAGAAACATAACCCCTTCCAACTCTGCCATGATGTTGACCTTTCCTATCAGTGAGTAAGTCTGATCTCTCCATCCGTAAGGCCTTAATAAAGGCTGAGGACAGTGACCTCATGCTATACCCACGATCAAGAAATCGATCTCGCAGTATGACGGCCTGCTCCAAAAAGGCACTCTCTGTGCTGCAATTTCTCCGTAAACGCTGAAACTGTCCCACAGGGATGCCCCTAAACATATGTGCTGGATGGCAAGAATCTGCCCTTAGCAAAGAATTACCAGCACAAGCTTTACGAAAGGTTGTGGTTTCCACCACAGTGCCCCTAGCAACCAGTTTCAAATCTAAAAAAGAGATAGTATGGGTATTAAATTCACTGGTGAATCGTAAATTAAGCGTGTTCGTGTTCAGCTCAGTGACAAAAAGTAAAAATTCTGAATGTGACCCCTGCCAAACCAAAAGGAGGTCATCCACATATCGCTTATAAAAGACTATATTGTGTAAGTAAAGTGAATCACCTCCATAGATGTGGGTCTCCTCCCACCAGCCCATGTACAAATTGGCATAGGCTGGTGCAAACTTAGCACCCATCGACGTACCACACCTCTGGAGGTAAAAAACTTGATCAAAAAGAAAAAAATTGTGAGACAATAGATAACTAATAGAATCTAAAATAAAGTGCTTGGTGCCCTCATCATCAGTGCTATACATATCCAAGTGATAAGAGATCGCTAGCATTCCTTTCTCGTGTGGGATGCAGGAATACAATGATGCTACATCAATCGTGCCCCAAGAAAAAGTGTCAGACCACTCTAAATGATTAAGCAATTGTAAAACATGTTTTGTATCCATGACATACGAAGTTAACCGTTTAACCAAAGGCTGTAAGTAAAGATCTATATATTCCGAAAGTTTCTCATTCAAAGATGCTATACCAGATACAATTGGTCGCCCTAAGGGCGGACGCTCAGACTTATGGACCTTAGGTAAGTGGTGAAAAAGGGGGACTCTCGGAGAAGTCGGTATCAAATAATCCCTGATTCTCTCATTGAACAATCCAGACTTATAAGCATCATTAACTAATTCCACCAAATTTTTAGTAAACTCAATGGTAGGGTCAGTACTCAGGGGTTGGTAAGTAGAATTGTCATTCAACTGGCGCATGGCTTCATTCTTATAAGTCTCACTGTCTAACACGACTACCATCCCCCCTTTATCGGCATTCTTTATAACTATAGACTTATCATCCTGTAATTGTTTAAGGGCTGCCTTTTCTTGAGAAGTCAAATTAAAGCCAGTGAACTGACTCCTAGTCTCCATTTTAAGTGACAACAGCTCCTTCTCTATTAGCTCCTGAAATCTATCAACAACACTGCCCCTACAATGCAGTGGATAGAAATCAGAAGTCATACGTAAGCCATCCCTTATCTCCTCAGGGTCAACACCAAAACGGTGTATGGACGTGTCTGATTCATTTTGTAAAGCATATAAATTCTGCAAACAACGTTCATCCTGAAACAGTAATTGACAATTCAAATTATCAGACATACTGGGGAAAGACAAACCTTGACTATCAGAGCCATTCTCAATAAGGCTTCCCGGTGTCGCCGCATTTACAGGTTGTTCTAGTTGTACACAGTTTAAATCATTCAAAAAATATTTCTTTAAAACTAGTTTACGAACAAACCTATTGATATCAATCAAAGTTTCCAGTATATTAAAGTCCCTTGATGGTGAAAAAGATAACCCTTTTCCAAGTAGAGAAAGTTGTGCCTCAGTCAAGTCTTTAGTGGAAAGATTTAAAACAAAAGTCTCCTGTTTCCCTTCCGGTCGCGGAGACGATAGCCATCTCCTGGTGTAGCTTCCCTCAGAGGAACATTGATGGCAATTGAACCACTGGTTCTTGCAGGACATCCAAGGTGACATGGTGGGTTGACCTAGGGCTGCTAGTGACATGCACGCATTGTTGCTGTAGATATTTAACCCTACATGCAGTATGGCAGCATCAGCACAGTACTTGTATATGGTGTCTGTTTGCTCATGAATCCAGTTGGCATCAATTTGCCAATAACAGCAAGCGCAATGGCCTCCCAAGTCAAATAAATCACATGAGATTGTATATACAGTGTTTATGTGTTGTTTTTCTTTAATCCACGTAGGGAGAACATACCTTCTATGAAGTTTTATAATGATGCCCAAACATATCACTGTTTGCCAGGCCTACTGTTAAATTTAGCTTTTTATGGTTACATGCCCTACACAATTTGTGATACCATATGCAACCCTCAAGGTGCAGCTGAGTTGCCAAATAGTGCTGGGGAAGAGCCATTATGGAATGTGGCTTGGAAGGCATGTTGGCATTTTATCACCGCCCTGGTACAAGGCAAGCTCCAGGATGTCCTTGCCTTCTAGCTGAGATGAGCTGCAATCCCTCAAGAGTGGAACTGCTCACCTTAAATGGAAGGTTCAATTACTAAGGTGGAAAAGCGTTAGACCATCTAAACCTGCCTATTACACGGTAACCTGCCTATTACACGGTAACCTGCCTATTAGACAGTCCAGACCCTCCACTGTGAAAAGAATGGGGGTCTGGGCAGCCTGGAACTGGGGATCCATGGGGTATATATATTCCGCCATGTAACAGCAGTGTCTTTTCTGGGCATTATCACACACAGTATATTTTACTAGGAGAACATTGTGCACTAGTCAGGGAATATGCTCTCAGTTACTCACGTAGATCTTATGACTTCATCCGGAATTGTACAACAATGAGATCATTCAGGGAGAGAGAGAAGAAAGGGATGCGTTATTGGCTGCCTGGGGATTCTGGGAATTGTATTCCAACAGCAGCTGGAAGGTCACAGAGTGGACAAGACCTTTGTAAATAAATATATTCAACAAATATTACTCAGTATAATAATGTGCATATTATATTTTGCCAAGGACGCTCTCTGTCCAAGGAGTCTTAAGAGCTGGGCCCCAAGAATAAAGGCCCAGTCACTTTGAGGGATAAAGATGAGCTCCAGGTTCTTCCCCTGAATTTTTACAATAAAATGAGGCACAATGGCAGAAGGACGGAGAGAAGAATGATGGATCCCTGGGGGCTCAGTGTATATATCACATTATGTAACTATTATCTTTTACATGGACATGAGACGTTTTTTGGCTTTCACCCAGTCACTTTTATGCACTTACAATTTAGACAAGATATTACTTCTCATTGCCATTCACTTTGGTTATTATCTATTCTGACCTATTGTGGGCTAAAGGGTCATGCTTTTATACCCACGTTTAATTTGCATTCATTACGGCGAGAGCCCAGCCCTCCCTTGTACTGGCTAGCGAAACACCTTGCTGATTTACTGTCCCCATTATGTAAGCAGAGCAGAATGAAATCTGTGTTCCATTTATCAGAACTTCTATTCACACAAAAAACAATCCATTTCTATGATCTCTTTCCTCTCGTGCATCTTTATTATCTCTCTGCATTATCACATTTAAGTAGCCACGTTTAACATTGCATGGTGGTTAATGAACATAAAATATGCACTGGTGACAATTAAATATTGTCCCATGTTTCCCTTATGTACAGTATATGGACATTGGCCTCCTACTGGGAGCAACTGACAGTCCTGTGGCATGACTATGAAATGTTCAGGATCCAGTATGTACCCCATACCCTGGTTCAATACCAACTAGTCAGTAAATGGAATATGGCACCTATCTGCCAGAATGAGTAGATATTGTAGAATGATGTAGGATATTGCCCTGGGTAAAGAACTGAATCATGCTGCCTTTGTGCATATACAACAGTGAAAGGTTTAGCACTATCTCTTTTGGGGATGTCCTTAGTGAAGAATAATAACTGAACTTTAGCTTAAATTTGGGGGTTTTAAGTCCTCTATTGAGGTTCAAGATTTGGTGGGGCACCTCGATATATCCCAAAACCCCCCAATATCAAATAGTATATAATGAATATAATAAATATACATTTGAAATAGAGCTGCTTATATATAGGGACAGTCTGAGTAGATCGTACCATCAAAATCACTAAGGTTCGGGTGTACAAACCCCGAACCTCTCTCCAAGAAGTCATAAGGCCCAAAGCATTAAAGAAGTTAAAATAGTGTAAATGTGCTCACCAAAGTCCAGAGGTGGTCCGGGTGCTCGGGGCTCCGAACCCATAGCTAAAGGGGTGAGTCATAAACTAAATGAAAACCAGAGAAACTCCAAACACAACGGATGAAGAAGTCTGTTAAAAGCCGGTCTTTATTTGTCCATTTAAAAACAAGCGCCTAACGCGTTTTGTGTACATGCACACTTAATCATAGGCACCTCAGCCAATAATAAGGTAACAGATATATGGAAGCTCATACTTACCCTCAGAATGAGTCCAGTTTAAGCTCCCTAGAGGGGCAGGCACAAAGTTTGGGAAATTTTGGTCTCAAGCCTAGGCGAATAGGGCCCAGAGAAGTCCAGTAAGTGGGGTACAGGAAACCAATGTAAAATACACTCACCACATAGAAAGGATGGTCCAGGTGAATGAGCCTGGAACCCTCAGCTCAGAGAAAATAACCAACAGAAACAAATCAGGGGGCATCCAGGCACTCAAGGATTCTAGAAGGACCACAAAAATCAAAGTAAAAAAGTATATATTGTAAATGACAATTTTAAGTTTTATTTAAAAGTTCAGTATCTCCACTGGCCCTATGCCTTTGGTGCCCCAAGGGCACTAAGTACTTTTTTACTTTGATTTTTGTGGCCTTTCTGGAATCCTTGAGTGCCTGGATGCCCCCCCGATTTGTCGATGTATGTGTGGGAAGAATATCCAGTTGGAGGGCTAGACTCCTAGGTACTGAGATACTAGGGCAGTACTACATAGCTAGGCTTTGGTAGCTTAGCAAGGCTGCTCTCCACTGAGAAGAAACAGTGGGTTTACTGACTGTGGCATAAGAGCACTGGGATGTTGTGTAATATATATATAGTGCAAAAACAGTTGCACACTTACAAACAGCAACAATGGTTGGGCGCTGGTATTCTAACCATATAGGAAAAAGAGACATCAGGAGATTTTTTATCAAAAAGGTGAATCTTCTGTAACCTGCATTTCCAATGGAACTCCAACAGAATAGTGAATAAGGGACATTCTGACACATGTGAAGGTTCTTTGAATAGAACTTTATGTCGGAACACTTCTTCTCTCATCACTTATCCCATTGCGGCTGGGAAATATCAACATGAGAGTGATGTACCATTCTGTACTTATCTTACACGCCATGCTGTGTCTTTGTATCCCTCCATCTCTGCGCTCAGTTAAAAGAAGAATGAAAGCATTTCATCTTTGGATTGCATACCAATCATATATTAATCCATACATAATACTATACAATCATATATATTTTACCAGTCGATGGCCTCCCATAGTATTTCTGCCTTGTTTCTTAGACTAAAAACTGAATTGTTATCTGTTAACTGATACCTTCTGGTTTTGCCTGAGATTTCCTATACTCTAATAAAAGCATATCATAAGGATTATAAAAGAACAGTTGCTGAGATTTAATCAGTCAGTATTTCTCTGCCGAATATTCCTATTTTTTTGAAGAGCTTAACAAATAGTAGCCTAGAAATAAACACATGCAAGTGCAGTGAGCAAAGTACAACTGTGCTCACCATGCTTTTGCCCACAATGCAGCAATTTCTCAGCGTTCCAGTGACATTGCAGTCGCAAGGGGACGATACACTTGGAGCAATCGTGCCGCACCTACTGCAATTGTGTCTGATTGAATAAAATTACATTGTGGGGCAAGTACTTTTAATAAAATTGCATGCAGGGAAAGCAACTGCACATCTGAGCCCTGTTTTGGCCTTCTGTCCCAGCCCAAGGCACCCACAGCCCTTTAGCAGGGAAGATGTGTGCCCCCAAATATGCCCCAGTAGCCCCCCATAGGGGACCCACTCACAATATACTGTATATATAGAATATAAATGTCACTATATAAGGCTGACTAGTAACTAATTCACATTGACAATACACAGCAGTCAGACAGCAGTGCATTCTATAACAGAATTCAATAATCATGTTATGTTATATGACAGAGACACCTCATTATTTGCTTCATGATTTCTTATGACCCCTAAGCTTAGCTTCTCAACAGCTGCCCAGAGCACACTGAGCATGTGCAGTGCCACTGACACTCAAAGGATGGTCTAACAAGATGCAAGTGCCTGTGAACAAATGTGAAATCCGGCTAAGCTTTGTTTTCTTGCCCTCTTCTATTAATTTTCTATTCTGACTTCCAAACTGCTGGGTGCTAGAGCACTTAAACCCCAGTAGCAATTAAAATTCCAAGACTGAGTGCCACAAAATTAATTATATTTATTCTCTGCAATTGCAAATTTTTTTTTCAAAACAATCATGATTTTTTCCCCCATGGTTTTTAATACCTGCAGGTTTTATAACCTGCGAGATCAAGGAAAAATCAGCAATTGCAGAATTTTGCCCTGAATCACGGCACAACTCAGCCTAATTCCAAATTGTCTTAGAATTCTGCTGTCTGCGTCAGACTTATATTCAAGGCAAACTGAAAAAGTTCAATTATCACTTTATATAAATAAAGACCCATGCAAAAAACAAACTCCCTGCGGGTTCAGTGACAGAGTGCACTGTGTGTCCCTTGCAATGATGGATCCTTTGTCAGCTGTGGATTCCTTTTCATGGTGAAACAGTAACACCTGGAGTGCATTCCCTTGGGGGTTATAAGCATTGAGAAGAAAGTGGAGTATACTGGAGTATGTTGATCCAGCTGCACAGCCTCTGCTCTGACTGATCTAGATCTTCATCCTGATTTTATAGCCAAGGAGGCCAGGGCTTCTCCGGCGCATTACAGGCAAGAATAATTTCTAGATGGTATCATTGTCTTTTTACCCATCGCATTGGGGCAGAGTTATCAGAGGTTTCTTCCCTGCTTGATTCCTAATAAAAATTTTATTTTTTCTTGCAGGTCAAATGTTGTTTTGGCATGACAGAAAAATGTTTAATTCTGCAAATATTTTTTTTATAAATCTGCCCCCTGCTGTATCTTTAGTACCTCATTGGTTTACCAGTTACATACAAGTAACACTTTACCTCCAATTTACCTCCAGGGCTGGCCTTAGGGCAAATAGCACCTTGCGATATAGGGTGTTCCTCCTGATACACTGTCATATTTTAGGGCTACTATTTCAAGCCTTTGGCTACTAGTGGATGCTGGGAGTTGGAGCTGAACTAGAGCAGAAGAATTCCAAGTTCGCATAAATCAGAAATTGCCCTCCAGTGGCGTAACTACTCTGCACTGGAACCCCATAACCAAGGAGGATGCTTCCTTTATTGATACGCCACTGTTGCCTGCAGTGACTGACACAGCAAAATATTATATATCAATTATATATCCATTTAGCATATGGATGACTCCTCCAGATGATGTAAACTTTAATCATTAGCCCTGGGTTGGATGCTGAGAGCTGTAGTTGAAGAGCATCAGGAGGGCCCCATGTTGGACATGCATGATGTGCATAAGGTAATCCTACTCAATCAGTGGCAGACATAACAGGGCAGCAGTTTGTGTTTGCCAGGGTGCTGACCCATTGGCAGAGTGTTGCCTGGATGGGATTCCTCTAGCGCCACTATAACTCATATACATGTACTGATCCTGACACCTGAGGAATCTCCATGTTTGTTTGCTTTCTTCCACCTATCACACCGCCTACCCAAATACAACAGCCGCCTCCTAATCAGCTCCCGCGCTGACATCCCCTCCATCAAGAAAGGTGAAAGCTCCCCGAGCTGCAAACTCAATGCTTAGGGACAGATTTTACAAAGGAAAACAAATATTCTTTCATGAAATTTTCCCTGAGATTTTTTTAGCATTACAAATTTTGCACTTTTAGGCAAATGGCACATGGGAAGCTTTCAGGCACTTGTTGTTAGATGGGTTCCTGGCCTGTATTCCTACAGCTCAGATATATTATATTCATAAAAATATACTTTTTAGTAGTATGTGCTATTGGGTAATCCTAAATAGAAAATTGTCATTTTAAGTACTAAAGGCCGCCTCCTGGGATCATATGAATCACAGCACACACAAACAAACCAAGGGCACAAATACATGTTAGGTCACATGAACCAATCAACACACAATATTCTGTCTTTTGCTCCCACACTACTTCCTGTTACAGTTAGAGCTGCATTATTTCCTGTCAGCTGATCTCTGAGGGAGCACACAGCCCATCACTAAATGGCGGCTCAAGGGAAAGGATGTAAAAGGGCAATATTTACTATAGCAATAAAGGGAAAGTTGTGTTCACCACTAAGCTTTAAAGCATTAAATGGGGGTGCAATGAGTAGGGTTGCCATTTTTCTAAATTATTTTTACCAGTTGGCAGTAAGAAAGGGGCAGGCAGTGATGTAAAAGGGGCAGACCAATGTCATAAGAGTGGCAATGCTATGATGCAGGGGCTGATGAAGGACAAGGTATACAGAGGATCGGGGGGAAAAAAAGGTAAATTTGGGGCAGGCCAGGGGCTCATATTAAGGGTATTACAAATCTACTGGCAACTATATTGTCAGTAAATTTGTAATACCAGCCCCAGCCTTGGCAAGTGTTCTACTGGGTAAAATACTGGCTGGAGTGCAGAGGACCCCTTTTGTCTCTCTCTCTATATTTATATTATATATATAATTCTGCATGCTTGTTAATAACCTAAACACAGGGCCAACATCAGCCAATCGTCATCAGTGAATCAGTCTATATACCTCTCCAAAGCAGATAGCTACTATAATTGTGGGAGCATAGCACATTATACAAATATATATGTACGTAGATATAGTTTACCTGCAAGCTGGAGATTGTGTTTATATTGAATTCATTGCTGAGAGCAGTTGTTAAACCTGTGAGGGGCTAAGTCCATATAAACAGGAAATTCATGTTTGGGAAGGGGTTCCAAGGAATCTTACTCTGCTGGCCACGGAGAGACACAAGAGAGAGAGGAAATAGGAACCACACGTTCAAGCCTTGCATGAATTATGGGAGTCACACAGCAGTCATAGCCTCTCAGGACCTGTGTGTGATATTTCCATTGTTCCACGCACTCAGGGAATGCTTGAAAAGTTCCAGAGAATACATTATTTTGCTTCGGGATAATTGAATGAACAACAGAGAGTTCCTTTTCCTGTTCAATTTCTTGGGCTATTTCACATTTTTTCCAAGTGTATTTTTCCTTTGAAAATGTAACACGCTGATTGTAGGGACTGTGTCTTGTAAAGAGCCGTGTAATCTTACAAAATCTCTGATTGGATGCCTGATGAAGAGGGACAGTTGTTAATGGTTCCATATGAACATGCCAGGCTACTTATGTACGCAGTTGCACCTAAAAGGCCTTGTAGAATTAATCAAATGTACATTTTGTGGCACCTGAGAATCAGTGGCTTTTATTATTATGGGGGAAATATATATTGGTACAGATCCGTTATCTGAAAACCCAAATTACAGAAAGGTCATCTCCCATAGAGACAGAAGATATAATTAATACTTTTTGGTGGCAAAACAATCCTATTGGGTTTATTTAATGTTTAGCTTATTTTTTAGAAGACTTAAGGTATGATGATCCACGTCATGAAAAGACCCCTTATCAGGTCCTGAGCATTCTGGATAACAGGTCCCATATATGTACTATTATATAGGCAGCATTGGACTGGGGTGTCAGGAGCTCATCGGGGCTGCCACCCCAGTGCCCCCACACCCCCACAGGGGCTCCAGTTACAAACAGATCCTGGAACCTGCTGCTCACACACCTACCCTCTTTGTGCACCTTATACATAGCTGTGAACCCCTCCATTTTTTCAGGGGTTCCCCCCACCCCCGGTCTCCTGTCACCTGATAGCATTCTTACAGTTTCCGCTCCTTACTCCTAAAGTTTTGCGTCCAGCAAGCAGCATTTGGCAGCTTCAGAAGGGGATTTGCACATATATACTTCCCTCGCCATGATATGGGGAAGGTCAGGGGGGAGCAACAATACTTTTTAGCAGTGATCAAGTCTGGGTCTTGGGTCAAGTCTGTACAAGGCTAATAAAAATGTTTGGTGTTGGAAAGCAGTCCCTGGCAATGCTGAGAGGTGGGAACTACAACTTCCAGCAGCCCAAAAGCCGACAGCTTGCAGCATATACTGTAATGAATATGTCACATAAACTGGGCATTAATGAATGTAGCTGGGGTGGATCAGGGGTGTGACCTAAATGGTCCCATTTCTTAAGAGCTTATGAGTGGGAGATACAGTATATTTTCATGTTGGTGAGTTTGACTAGAAAGCCCTAAGAAGACATTTAAGCCATTCATCCCGTCAAGGTTCCTACTGAATTCCCTTCTTTCTCAGATTTTTTCCCTATAAAATGAATACGCAGTGCCCTGTCGGGGGGCAGTGAATCTGTGCTCATGTTCCTGGGTAAAAAGCAACTGCAACTCTGCACTAACATAGGGCTAATGCAGCCAATCAGCATCTAGGTCTAATCAGTCTACTGTAAGTTAGAAATTGAATGCAAGGGCATGACTGGGTGCAATTATCACTCATGCCTCAGCTAATAGTATAATACATGCTACTATCCAAAGAATATTCACATGCTAGTAAGAGGCAGTCAACACAGCAGCATTTTCTAGCTTTAAATCCCATGTGGGCCTTTTTACTAACCTATAAATATTGACCTCTATGGAGAGCAGCAGCCGGATTCTGATTGCACCGGGCTTATCAGGAGATCCTTTAGCGTCTCACTTTACTGCAGCTACTGGAAAGTTACACGTAATGAAATCAAAACATATAAATCCATTAGCCAGCATGGTTTTGGCAGCTGCAATGCTGCAGTATGTCACTGAGAAAGGAATTTAAGTTTACAATTTTCATGTGCTCGGAGGTCAAGGGAGCTAGGGTTTGCGCACACATGGCCAGGAAGGAACCTTTTTATTAACAGCGCAGTGCATTTAAGAGGCTTTCCTAGCTGAAACACATGGGAACTCTCGGCTGTTTCCCATGCAAGGTACAAACGGGAAGCGAGTGGCGTTCTCAAGGTGACCACATACACACTTAGCACGAGGATATTCCTAATAAACTTCCCCACAAGCCGATATGCATCATGGATACCACAGCCTAATAAAAACAAATCACTGCCATCCTCTTCACATATTATTCTGGGACAAGCTCTCTCCCACTTACAATTTACGTTCTCTAATGTTTTTTTGACACAGGCAATGTTGTACTAGGCCTCCTAGGGCCCACAAGGATACGAGACACCCAAGGCCTAGTCTAAGGAGGCATTAGATCAGGGATCTCCAACCTTTTTTGATCCCTGGGTGTACCAAATAGGGGCTGTGATTGGCTATTTTGTAGCATCTATATGGACTGGCAGCCTGCAGGAAGTTCTTTTTGGCAGTACTACAGTGGGACCCATAGCATAGGAGATTCCTTGGTAGCCTGGCAGGCCCCATTTCTCAGATGTTAATTCTTGCCAGTGATGATGATAAGGTGTGCTGATTCCAAAATAAAGAGCCCCTTAACTGACAAGATTTATTGTTGTTTACTGTATGCTGTTCAATAAACTATATGCTTTTCAATAAACTATACCAGACAGTTGGGGGGGAGGGGATATTGACAAAGGGGTGGAATGTGGTGTAAATGGGTGTGGTCATAATGGGGCTGAATCTACAAGTAAAGGGGAACCACATCATTAAGCATGGAAGGACATACAGGTATGGGACCTGTTATCCAGAATGCTCAAGAAATGGGTTTTTCCAGATAAGGGATCTTTCTGTAATTTGGATCCCCATACCCTAAGTCTACTAGAAAATCATTTATCCATGAAATAAACCCTATAGGATTGTTTTGCTTCCAATAAGGATTAATCATATCCAGAAAGCTCCGAATTACAGGAAGGTCATTTCCCATAGACAGTTCAATCAAATAATCTTTTTTAAACTGATTTCCTTTATTTTTGTAAAAAGAAAACAGTACCTGTACTTGATCCCAACTAGGATATAATTACCCCTTATTGGGGGCAGAACAGCCCTATTGGGTTTATTTAATGGTTAAATGATTCCCTTTTCTCTGTAATAATAAAACAGTACCTGTACTTGATCCCAACTAAGATATAATTACCCCTTATTGGGGGCAGAACAGCCCTATTGGGTTTATTTAATGGTTAAATGATTCCCTTTTCTCTGTAATAATAAAACAGTACTTGTACTTGATCCCAACTAAGATATAATTACCCCTTATTGGGGGCAGAACAGCCCTATTGGGTTTATTTAATGGTTAAATGATTCCCTTTTCTCTGTAATAATAAAACAGTACTTGTACTTGATCCCAACTAAGATATAATTACCCCTTATTGGGGCAGAACAGCCCTATTGGGTTTATTTAATGGTTAAATGATTCTCTTTTCTCTGTAATAATAAAACAGTACCTGTACTTGATCCCAACTAAGATATAATTACCCCTTATTGGGGGCAGAACAGCCCTATTGGGTTTATTTAATGGTTAAATGATTCTCTTTTCTCTGTAATAATAAAACAGTGCCTGTACTTGATCCCAACTAAGATATAATTACCCCTTATTGGGGGCAGAACAGCCCTATTGGGTTTATTTAATGGTTAAATGATTCCCTTTTCTCTGTAATAATAAAACAGTACCTGTACTTGATCCCAACTAAGATATAATTACCCCTTATTGGGGGCAGAACAGCCCTATTGGGTTTATTTAATGGTTAAATGATTCCCTTTTCTCTGTAATAATAAAACAGTACTTGTACTTGATCCCAACTAGGATATAATTACATCTTATTAGAGGTAAAACAATCCTATTGGGTATAAATATTGTTCATATAATTTTTTTTTACAGAAAGATCCGTTATCCAGAAAAGGCCCCGAGCATTCTGGATAACAGGTCCCATACATGTATTGGTATGTAATATGTATGGTACAGTATTGTGGTACATAGTGTGAATTGACCCCCTTGACTTGCTTGGCTAGTGGGAGGCAGCACATTCTTTACAGCCTGAAGGGAGCCTTTCCAGAAATAATGGACTCTGCTTTGCTTATCAAACACTAAATAATAAGGTAGGGTAGGCATGATGCCCAACTTCCGGCCCTAATGTTTCTCGAGGGAGCTTTTCCACTGAGGCGAAACAAGGGCACAGCTTAAATATGTATTCCTTTCTGTTATATTTTTAAAAAGATAAGTTACCATCAATATTCTATGTGTTACTTTAGGGACCATTGTTCTTAGTAGGAATATCTAATTTAGTACTTGCTTTTTGCTGTCTGTCCCCTATACATAAATGAGTAACCTTCTATTGCCCATGCCTTAAGTATTGGGGACAGGGTCAGTAGGGACCACTAACTTAATATTTAACCTTCAACCCCAATCCAAGAGCACAATGGAAAAAGGAAGAAGCACTGGGTTAAAACATTTATCCATCCTGTAGTCGTTAGGAATGATTATTCCTTATGGAAGTCTTTGGTAATTATGGTCCAGCATCCCTCACCCAAATGGGTAGGAGGAAGAGTGGGTGTTGGGAAGGGAAGTATCAGATATCTTCAGTTTAATATGCTTTTCTATCTTAAATTCCAGGTCAAAGACCAACACATTGGATAATCATATGTCAATGCCAACAGGAACTGATCTGACCATCTGATTGATGGCCTCTATGTGCTAATCTAATCCTAGTGCCCCACTCATTTCTTCAGTTCCCGAAACCTGAAGACACCTTGAAAAGGCTAATAAGATTACCGTATATACTAGAGTATTAACCGATCCGAATATAAGCCGAGGTACCTAATTTTAGCTAAGAAAACTGGAAAAACTTATTGATTTGAGTATAAGCCTAGGGTGGGAAATGCAGCAGCTACTGCTAAGTTTTAATAATCAAAATAAATACAAATAAAATTACATTAATTGAGGCATCAGTGGTGTATATGTTTTTTAATATTTATTTCAAAGAAAAACAGTAAATTAGCTCTGTAAGTGGAGAAGAGGGTCAACAAAAACAATATGAGTACTACCCCACACTCATTGCACATTGGCAAACTGGCAGCAGACCCGGTCCCGGAGGGATGTAAGGGGAAATAAGTATTGCTAGTGGGAGCCTAGGCCAGGGCACTGGAGGGTCTGGTTGTGGGTGGCCTAATTTGCACACAAAGGAGAGAGGGTGCTAGTCTGGAGGGACCCATGGCACCCGACTCGAGTATAAGCCGAGGGTGACTTTTTCAGCACATTTTGGGTGCTGAAAAACTAGGCTTATACTCGAGTATATACAGTAATTGTCCAGTTGGACCCACCTACCAGCTCTATCAGTGCCTATATGGCCACATGTAACATACAGCCATCTATGTATCTTCTATGGAATATTCTGTGCTTTGCGCTGTATTTAATAATCATCTGTGCCAGTATGTAAGAACATGCCTTATTTAGGTGAGATTGTGTCTGTGGTTTCCAAGCAAAGAAAACCCCCACCTGCCTTGAAAAATTCTTTAATGAATTAAATATATGTGCTAACAGGGGGCCTCTGTGGCTTGCTGGGGTCTCTTGGAGGAGAGAAACCTCTGAAGAATATCCTGCCTTGAATAATTCCTTTTGTCAGATCCTCAGCAAGACTGAACATACTCACTATAACTTTGCCTAGGGTAGCGGCTTATTTACTAACTGGTTTATGGGAACAAGTGTTAACCACAGATTGCTATAAAATAAAAGAACCGCAATGGGAACATGCTAGGCTACAGTACACCAAAGAGAAAACAGTTAACAAAATAAAGATTTAATCCCATTTATAGAACTGTGCATAACATAGGACTCATGTATAAAACACTTCCAAGCTCCCACTGTAGAACTGGCTGAATTCTTAACACAGGAGAACATTCTCTGCGAGTTTTCTAGGTTTTACGATGCAACGGAAGCCTGTTCCCACTTAACCAAATGCAACCCATGAACTTAAAATATTCATGTCATGAAGAGCATGAAAACATTTAAAGGGGAAATTCATCTACACAAGAGAGAGAACCTAGGACACTGTCCCTAGAATTGAAGAATATTTCTTGCTTGGTTCCTGCCACCAGTTATGTCATGCCACATCTCCTGGCTGCAAGGTTTGGCTTCTTATTATAGGAGATTATAACATAATAGGAGGGCTATGGTAGGGAATAAAGTCAGCCTGTGAGACTATGGCAAAAGAGGCCAGGCTTAAATTGGAAGCAGAGCCAATAGCACCTTCATAGAAGCCATGGTTTATAAAAGTAAGTAGACTATAACAATACAATCACATTAAGATTAACTTTATAGACAGCGATATTCTGAGACTGAGAATCTACAGTTCATCCTCAATTTACCCTAGGAACCAGGCAGTGCTTTCGATGAGAGACTCATAAATAAATAGAAGAGGGCATTAATAGAAATATACCTTCACCTGTTATGCTAAATACTCGGGACTTGGGGGTTTCTTGATACTGGATACTGGATACTTCCGTAATTTGGATTTCCATACCCTAAATCTACTAAAAAATAATTTAAACATTAATCAAACACAATAGGATTGTTTTGCCTCCAATAAGGATTAATTATATCTTAGTTGGGATCAAGTACAGGTACTGTTTTATTATTACAGAGAAAAGGGAATCATTTAACCATTAAATAAACCCAATAGGGCTGTTCTGCCCCCAATAAGGGGTAATTATATCTTAGTTGGGATCAAGTACAGGTACTGTTTTATTATTACAGAGAAAAGGGAATCATTTAACCATTAAATAAACCCAATAGGGCTGTTCTGCCCCCAATATGGGGTAATTATATCTTAGTTGGGATCAAGTACAGGTACTGTTTTATTATTACAGAGAAAAGGGAATCATTTAACCATGAAATAAACCCAATAGGGCTGTTCTGCCCCCAATAAGGGGTAATTATATCTTAGTTGGGATCAAGTACAGGTACTGTTTTATTATTACAGAGAAAAGGGAATCATTTAACCATTAAATAAACCCAATAGGGCTGTTCTGCCCCCAATAAGGGGTAATTATATCTTAGTTGGGATCAAGTACAGGTACAGTTTTACTATTACAGAGAAGGAAATCATTTTTACAATTTTTAATCATTTGCTTATAATGGACTCTATGGGAGATGGTCTTACCATAATTTGGAACTTTCCAAGCCTATAATAGAAAGTAACAATAACAAAAAAACTATGTAGCTTTAGGTGGTATTTTGAACTAAAGCATCCTTCTTCACCTCCTCTTCTACCTAACTCATGCATGTGTAGTACAGGTGACAATCACATAAAAATAAAACATGGAAACAATAACAGGTATGGGATCTGTTACCCGGAAACCCTTTATCCAGAAGGCTCCGAGCTAGGGGAAGGCCATCTCCCCTAGAGTCCATTTTAATCAAATAATTCACATTTTTAAAATGGATTCCTTTTTCTCTGTAATAATAAAACAGTACCTTGTACTTAATGGTAACTAAGCTACATAAATCCATATTGGTGGTAAAACAGTCCTACTGGGTTTATTTCATTTTTAAAATGATTTTTTAGTAGACAAAGTATGGAGATGCAGATTACAGAAAGATCCCTTATCTGGAAAACCCCAGGTCCCCAGCATTGCATATAACAAACGTGATAACTAAAAGAAGAATTCACGGTTCATTCCCTAACAGCATTATTTTGTGGAGACTGAATTCTCATGAAGCAGAAACCTAATCTGGTTGCTGTAAGATTGTGAGAATCAGATCTTCAGTGTCAGTGGAAAACACCATCTGGCTTTGTACGATCTCTGGGAAAGTGTCATGGTGGACAGGAAACAGGCTAGACACTTTGGACCTAATGCAATTTTATTGTGTGGCAGGGGTCAGAAGTGACATTTTCTCCACCAACGCTAAGTCTGATGGAAAAAAAGTCTTTAACACAGAGACCTCCGCTGGTTAGTAAAGGTATCTGATGCCATTCACTGTTGCCACTAATAGAGATGTTTTGCTTATAGAGTACAGGCAGGCATTGTGGGAGAGAGGTTGTATCCTACTAGAAATGTGTAGATATTGTATAGGAAAAAGGCCATGTATAGCTATTTAATTTCTAGAGAGTAGCAGTCCCGGACTGGGAATCAAATTAGGCCCTGGTATTTCAGGTGCAGAGAGGCCCAAGCAGCCCCCATCGGCCCAATAAATAGTGACTGACTATGGCATCTTACAGCAGCCCCTCTGACATTTGCCAGAACCCACAGATTGCCAGCCCGGGCCTGGTAGTACTTACTGTTTGAATATTCTGCACAATTTATATACAGGTATGGGATCCCTTATCCGGAAACCCGATATCCAGAAAGCTCAGATTACGGAAAGCCTGTCTCCCATAGACTCCATTTTAATCAAATAATTCAGATTTTAAAAATTGATTTCCTTTTTCTCTGTAAAAATAAAGCAGTGCTTTGTATTTGATCCCAACTAAGATGTAATTAATCCTTACTGGATGCAAAATAATCTTATTGAGTTTAATTAATGTTTTATTGATTTTATTAAGGTATGAAGGTCCAAATTACGGAAAGACCTCTTATCTGGAATACCCTTGGTCCTGAGCATTCTGGATAACAGGTCCTATACCTGTATTTATAAGCTTGGCAGCTTCATCAAATTTTTAAACTCAATTAACATAGTTCATTTTTCTGCCCATCTGAAAATTCTGCACCATGGAAAAATAGGATTGGGGCAGATTTATAAAAATTTGAAAATGTAGTTACATACATACAGTCTACCAATTTGAAAATTCTGCACAATTTAAAATCTGCATGGGGCAGATTTCTGAAAATTTGAAAATGAATTTACATTATTTGCACATGTGAAAATTCAGCATAATTTCAAAATACGTTTGCAGGCAGATTTGTCATCGATTTTCTTTTCCAGGTAATGATAATTTGTCGTCTGAAGTCAAATTTGTTATGGCTATTTATTGACTGTGTGGAATAAGTGGAGTAACAGAAAGATGTTACCATTGGTTTAAAAGCATCCCAGCAGGTTTGAAAAATAGAAAAATTAAATTAATCTGCAAGTAAAAAGTGATTATTTCCTTGAGAACATTTGAATTTTGAGCTTTTCTAAATCTGCTCTTTAGTTTTGTTTTGTTGGGCTTTCCTTCCTAAATCATGAATGTGTCTTATTTAGAGTTCTATGGGCCTGCATTGAGGACAAATTATAGAAAAAAGCACTACAGGTATCATACCCCTTATCCGGAAACCCATTATCCAGAAAGTTCTGAATTACAGAAAGGCCATCTGCCATAGGCTCAATTTTAATAAAATAATTCACATTTTTATAAATGATTTCCTCTTTCACTGTAATAATAAAACAGTACCTGTACTTGATCCCAACTAAGATATAATTACCCCTTATTGGGGGCAGAACAGCCCTATTGGGTTTATTTAATGGTTAAATGATTCCCCTTTCTCTGTAATAATAAAACAGTACCTGTACTTGATCCCAACTAAGATATAATTACCCCTTATTGGGGGCAGAACAGCCCTATTAGGTTTATTTAATGGTTAAATGATTCCCTTTTCTCTGTAATAATAAAACAGTACCTGTACTTGATCCCAACTAAGATATAATTACCCCTTATTGGGGGCAGAACAGCCCTATTGGGTTTATTTAATGGTTAAATGATTCCCTTTTCTCTGTAATAATAAAACAGTACCTGTACTTGATCCCAACTAAGATATAATTACCCCTTATTGGGGGCAGAACAGCCCTATTGGGTTTATTTAATGGTTAAATGATTCCCTTTTCTCTGTAATAATAAAACAGTACCTGTACTTGATCCCAACTAAGATATAATTACCCCTTATTGGGGGCAGAACAGCCCTATTGGGTTTATTTAATGGTTAAATGATTCCCTTTTCTCTGTAATAATAAAACAGTACCTGTACTTGATCCCAACTAAGATATAATTACCCCTTATTGGGGGCAGAACAGCCCTATTGGGTTTATTTAATGGTTAAATGATTCCCTTTTCTCTGTAATAATAAAACAGTACTTGATCCCAACTAAGATATTATTAATCCTTATTGGAGGCAAAACAATCCTATTGGGTTTAATTACTGTTTTAATAATTTTATTAGCAGACATAAGGTAGGGGATCCAAATTACGGAAAGACCTCTTATCCGGAAAACCCCAGTTCCTCAGCTTATTTTCTAAACACGTTTAGCGTTCTAATTGTATTATGTTATTTGGAATGTTAATAAAAGACAAGGTGGGGTTTTATTGAATGATTGAATCCTATGCAAGACTCCAGACTAGCCCCGCGGCAGTATTCATAACAGATAAAGTAGGCCAATTAGCAGAGTGATATCGTATGTACAACGTCACCTAATAAAGCTGTTAATTATTGTATGTTTATGTGAGATAGAAGAGCTGAATGTGATTGGACTGAGACATGGATGTGCTAGACCTACTTGGTAATGCTTCTCAGAAGCATCCAGGAGGAACTAAATAAATGATTGGCCCTACATAGCCATTGAGAGACCCCCCAAACATGTCAAACGGTAATAATTCTACTGAATTTCGATAAATAACATTTAATGAAATGTATTTATTCCAGCACTGTATTAATAGTATGATCATTTCCATACTATGAGAAGCTGTTACTGACTCCCATGTTTTGCTCTGCATCAGACCTCATAACCATCTGAGTCAAGTGGCCACACTTAGCTTTTTTTAAGTTGTCGTGTCATTATTGGCTAAGGAAAAGCCAGTAGGGGGGCATGGCCAAGAAGCCACAGGGTATGGCCAGCTGAAAGTGGCTTGGCATCAGGGTAGGGGGCCATAAATGAAACCCTACAGTAGAAACTGAAAAGGGGCTTATTGGTGATCATGAAGAATCTTACATACTGAAACGAGATGTGCCAATAAAACACTTAATGAAACCATAAATTAACTAATTATCCCAGCATTTAGCAATTCTGGAGCGTAGGCTGTTCCATCCAATCGGTTCATGCAAAAACTAAGCACTGGGAAATAGATTATAAGCAGTCCAGGGTGCTCCACTGTGGGGCAAAGTGAGAACATTACCAGGAGTGGAAAAAATGTCCCCCCTGGTTACTTTAAGAATAAAATGACTCATTTCTTAACCAGTTGTGCTGTTTTAGCGTAGGAGAGGGCTATTGCTTGGATCTTACACTTCAGGAGCCAAACTGCCATGGAGCACCCCTGATATTCCCATACTGCTCCCATGTAGGGACACTGCTGAATCGACTGCACCATGAAGATAAGCCTGAAAGCAATGGAGTGCACAGCTGAGCTTCCAGGAAAGGTGGTTGGATTCTGTACCTGTCAGTGCTAAATTGCTGGCTGTTTCCTGTGGGCCGGAGCAGGATAATATCTTACAGCTGGGGATCCAAGCCACATTGCTTGTTTTTCTTCCTTTGCTGTGTCAGTTTCCAGCTGTGAATCAACAACATGTGATCCCATTAACTGGCCTTAGGCAAAGCGCCTTTACAGAGTCTTTCCATTTATGTTCTAACTAAAACCTCTCCATTCAGGGCATTGCTCCACCATACACACAATGAGGAGCGGGATGTCCTTATGCCATCATTCACTCATGTTTTACTTTTTTATCTGCCAGTTCACATAATTAGCAATTCATTTAGATGAGTTTGGTCTCCCATATTGATAATGGTATCTTCCAGTCCATCTTTGTGTGTGAGGCTTTTGTTCCATGTGTCATTGCCCTCCCCTAGAGGGAACAGGTCTCCAGCTGGACCAATAGCTGGCTAATAGCAAGCTAAAAAAGATGAAGAATTTTATTCTTCATAAATGGGCCAACCCTAGCGAAATGCTATTCTAATTTTCATATATTATTCAAACATCTTTGAACCATCACACAGCCCTTAGGTCATACTTGCGGTTTATTGCCCCGTAGGTGCATGTGAGCTAGTAACTTGCTTGTTTTATTTGTTTTGTGAACACCGCTTTAGTTTCTCTTTTTTGTTTAATGGGTAAAGAAAATAATGTGTTTTTTTTTTTAAATACTGGGACAGTGTTTGCAAAGCAGGTGTTCTGCGCCATCAGCACATTGCTATAGATGTGTGAGAATCATTTCGCTCAGGTTTGTTACCTGGCTGGTATTTTAATGGCCAGGCCTTGAATGGGGTTGCCTACCCTAACCTTTGGTAGAAACACAAAGGGATAAACACTAACTTTTTTTCCTGGGTTGGTGCAACTTCTCTAAAGAACAAACTGGCTTAGGGTACTGGGATGGGTAGTGTGGCATTGCCATATAATTCCTTCTCCCACATCCAATCCACAAAAGGACTCCCTGGGAGATATAAGAAAATGGTGGTGCCATGAAACAGTATTTATGTTTACTGCTTGTTTCTAATAATTTAAAGGAGAAGAAAAGGCTAATAAAGAGTCAATCTCAAGCTGCAGGCATACCTTCAGTTGTCTCAATAGTGCCCTTAAGTCTCCCCATATTTCTCCCATTCAGATGATCAGAAGCCTCATAGGAAAAGAAAATGCTGAGCCCTGTAAAGAACATTCCCATTATGCCTCGCTCCTGCACCAAGACCAAGACTGGTGTACATGCTCAGTTAGTAAGACTATGAGTCAGCTTCCTGCTGATTGGCTCAGATCCACATTCCTAAGGGGGGGAGGAAGTTCTTAGCATTCTTGAGGGAGGGGGAGCAGGAGAGGGGAGAGAGCTGCATGTCTCTGGCACAGGAAAACAGAGACAACAAATCTTTTGACAGAGAAGTGCAGCGTTTCTGTGAGTGCTTATGGCTGTATTTACATAGACCTTTCTGATACATGGAGATTGTACATGTGTCTAAATAGATGTATTTGTGGAAAGCCTACAAATGTCTGGGCAGAGTTTTAAGAGAAAGCAGGTTGTTCTACAGTGTCAAGAACAAATATTTATTGCTAATACACCTCAAAAATAGAATAAAAATGCCTTTAAAAGTTGCCTTTCCTACTGCTTTACTGAATAGTTTCCCCAGTACCTTACTAGCTCTAACCAGCCATCCATTCCACTATCTGCTTTCCCAGGTTGGCTGAAGATATGGTTAACAGGTAAGTATCTCAGTGGAACATAAAGGGAACCGCAGTTCATCTTCTGGGTGTGAGGGGAGGGCTGTGATTGGCTATCCATATCCTACTGTGTTTCTGGGGAAGGTCCATTAGCACAAAGCCACTTCTTATTGGTAACAGACCCAAGCAAGTGCAGTGTGTAAAGTGCAAATATAGACACGCATTGCAATATTTTTTACCCATAATGCAGCATTACCCCCTCTGTAATTCCAGTATAAATTCTTCACTTCAAAAAAGCATTTGCATCCAATTCACAGGGTGCAAGTCCGATGCACCTCTTGATGCAATCTCTTGTGGGAACCCTAAAGCTACAATCCAGTCCAGAGCAGTGATAGCACCAGGGTTCCCCAACATCTTGTGCATTGGCAACCTTGCTGAAGTGCAGGAGTGTATTTGGACGCAAGTATCTTGTGAATGGAGTCAATGTGCTCTCAACTGCACCCATTTTATAGTTCGTAAATAACCCCTAATGAGAGACAATAAGACAAGAGAGGGCCCAGGGGTAACTCTGATTAAGGTTCCATGTTTAAAGTTGATGATGGTTTTTAGCCCAAAATGAAATGCCAAATATTATTTAACAATTGCCTATTGTATCATATCCATGACATTGGCTCTGTAAAAATACATTAGAATATAAAAATGATTATTGCTATAATGAATAATAATAATAACAGTGTTGTTCCGAGGTGGCATTGTTACCTCTCATGCCCTCCTCCGTGTGCTATCAGTATTCTGCACAGCATCAATAACTCTCAACCCTGGAACAGAGACAATTTATATTTTTTACTGCATCTATAAAACAAGCTATAAATAAGAGTGAAAGACTGCAGTACGGAGAGTGCACTGACAGCAGCAATATGATAACAAAATGTAAGCTACTCGGGTTTATAAAGAAGAGACGTGAACAACAGGGAGGACATAAAGAGAACACTGGTCTCGCCGGGAGAGTAATGAGCACTTTGTTATGGTTGGGAACTACGGCTTTCAGCATTCCAAGTCTATCAAGGCCTGGATTCGTATGCTGGGATTTGTAGGCTTTGGCAGTCTGAGGTGGAGGTGGGGCAGGTTTACCTTCTCTCCAGTGTGAAATGTGAGTTCTGACTGGTTGCTAGGGTCAGTGATCAAGACAACCTAGGGCCACTGGGAGAGGCACAAGAATAGTAATGACAGTATATTTCTTTTAGAAAAGGAAACAACCATACAAAAAGCAGATTTTCATAGATACTCAACGTTGATGTTGTTATTGTCATATTTTTAATACATAAAACCATTTCAATCTTCCATTAAGTTACTCAAGCAATAGTCGGGTTGCTGCAATGCTTATTTCATACCTCTCCCCTAAAAAACCTAGACAATTTATGCCACGTTATTAGGCCACTATAGGGTAACGTTCTGTAGCCTTGGTAAATACATTGTGTAGGGTGAGATAATTCTCTGTTGCATTTCCTGAAGTATAGTGTTACACTGTATAATTTTACATTATCTCATCTTATTCAAAACAATACATCTGTGAGTCAGAGATAATTATAGAAAATGTCTTTGAATTGGAATTAGAATACATGGGAGTCAATAGGTGCTCCATTCCACTTGGGCAGGAAAACCCTTCTATCCACCTTCTAGCTGCTATTATTGTATTGAAGAGATTGTAAAACTACTGACACCCACACAGGCTGGCCATTTGGCCCATGGCAATAGTTTGGATACCTATGAAATGTGCCCATACACAGACAAATTACACATATTCATCCGAGGTGGCTGATTGGTTTGTCAGGTGACAGTAACACAGAAATGCAGACAAACAAAAAAACAGCAAATCAAGTCATCAATCAGTCTCATTTTCCTGGGTGCCTAATGCATTTATTGAGCAAACTGATTAGTGGAGGGAAGGGTTGTGTCTATAAATATATATATATATATATATATATACAGTATATATATATATATATATATATATATATATATATATATATATAAAGGATGTTTTTTTCTTCTTTTGTTATCTATTTGTCCACCAGGGCCCAACTGGTAACCCCCTCAACTCCTGTGCCTGTACCCCTCGTAGGGGGTGGAATGGCTGGACAGAGGTGGGGTTGGCTCAAATGATTATAAAGGAGACAATAAGAATATGAGTTGCAGTACCATTTTTATACCAGATCTACCAACCAGCAACATTTTCCATAAAGCTGCAACACAACAGTGCCAAAATCTGATGTGTGCAGCAAATACAAAACAGGCTGGAGATGATATATCTTTATAGCATCTTAATGAAAGACCCCATGGATATTTCTATGACAGTGTGGCAGCTCCTGCTGATATAATGAAACACACATGTAAGCAGGTAAATAAGGCTGAAAGTGCAGAGAGAATGATGCAAATATGTTTTGCAGGACACTGATAGGAACTCTGCTAATAAACAGGGAATGTGTCCCTTGGTGCCAAGCCTGTTATAGAGGAATGTTCTGTAGCACTGACCAATCAATACCTTGCTCCGTGCCTCCTTGCACATGGGGGTCTTATTTCATTGCCATGATCTCTGTGATGTGGGTAATTATTCCTGCAGACGTTTCTGCGTAGAGACTTCTCATTGACAGCACCCACCCATTTCCCTCTGTACTTGAGATTGTCTTATTAAGTGTCTGTGACACCTTTCTGCACACAGTGTACAGCCGTGACACACTCCTTCCTTTCTCATTAGTGCATTGGGCTGACTATGGCTGACTCTCCGCTCTGGGCTGTGTTTAGTATGATTATAGGCAGATTCTTCCACGCTTGGATGAAATGAATACGAAACACTCACCTCATGGGAGAAAAGTACTGTGTGCTTTAAAAACCAAGATCCTTGACTCCATCATTATGACATACAGGGCTTTAGGGTAGAACCCCACTTTGGCCTGAGCACCACCTTATGGGGGCAGCCCCCACAGTTTCCGATCATCTGAGTTACAGTTTCATTATAAATGTACTTGTAGCTATTCCTAGCCCCTCAGAGCAAAATGCTATGGCAAGTACATAAAACACCAATATAAAAATATCTAAATACTGGTAGGAGGGTAATACAACATACCATACAACTGAAGTTGAAGGCTGGTGAAGATTGCTCAGGGACAATAAAATGAGTGAAGGGGAAAGGAGTGGTAGATATAGGAACAGGAGAGACATTAAGTAGTAGAACAAGGTAAGGGAAGGAGGGGCAGATACAGGAACATAGGGGATATGGAATGGTACAAGACAGATGGAGGAGGGGCAGATATAGGGGATATTGAGTGGTAGGAGAAGGTGGGGCAGATATAGGAATATGGGGTATATTGAGCAGTAGGAGAGAGTTGGAGAAGGTGGGGCAGATATAGGAACATGGGGATATTGAGTGGTAGGAGAAAGTGGGGCAGATATAGGAATATGTGGTATACTGAGCAGTAGGAGAGAGTTGGAGAAGGTGGGGCAGATATAGGAACATGGGGATATTGAGCAGTAGGAGAGAGTTGGAGAAGTTGGGGCAGATATAGGAACATGGGGATATTAAGTGGTAGGAGAAAGTGGGGCAGATATAGGAATATGGGGATAATGAGTGGTAGGAGAAAGTGGGGCAGATATAGGAATATGGGGTATACTCAGCAGTAGGAAAGAGTTGGAGAAGGTGGGGCAGATATGTATGTATGTATGTATGTATAACTTTATTTATAAAGCGCCACAAGGGTACGCAGCGCTGTACAGTCTTACAATATACACAATTACACACAGGGAGAATGAGTGATATAATAAATAAATACAATAAATACATATATGTATATATATATATAAGTGCCATGTGGTATGAGACACAGTAGGAAGGAGGTCCCTCCCCCGTAGAGCTTACAATCTGAGATATAGGAATATGGGGTATATTGAGCAGTAGGAGAGAGTTGGAGAAGGTGGGGCAGATATAGGAACATGGGGGAAACTAAGTGGTAGGAGAAGGTGAGAGATGTAGGACAGATATAGGGACAGGAGAGACATTGAAGGGTAGAAGATGGTTAGAGAAGCAGTAGCTGATATAACAACATGGGGGATATTGAGTGGTAGAAAATGTTTGGGAAATTGAGAGAAGGTATAGGAGCAGGAGAAATAGAGTGTGTCAGGAAAGGAGGGAATTGATTGGCAGATATAGAAACAGCATAGAAGGTGAGGGTGAGCAGGAACAATGGAGGTGACGGGCTGGTAGAAATTAGACCTTTTCCACTGTTATTTTTACCAACACCAACAAAAATAAAAACATTGGCTTTGTGAGTGACCATGTACAAGTCATTGAGGAGAGAGAGGAAACTGTGTGTGCAAGGTCAGGTTAGGGGCACCCTCCATAGCTGAAATGCCAGGCTAAGCGGGCAGGGTGACAGAGAGCAGCCACGTCTATTTATGAAAGGCACATTCTCAGGGCTCTCCTCCCCGGGATATAAATAGGGTTTGACACTAATGCTATAATATGGGAGCCTGTGCTCCCTGCCTCTCACATACGCTGCACAGGTAACATGTGTGCGCCATTACTATGAACTGAATGTCATTGCCTGTACAGCACTCTGCAATATGTTAACCCTTTATAAACATGTGTTTGTAATAATAATACTCCCTTAAGAACAAGGTTCTGCCATATTATTAAAGAAATAGCAAATCAGTCAAAAATGAAGAATTGTATAAATAGCACTCTATGTCAAATGACAATGCCAGATTTTATCTAGATAATATCTCTCAGTGATGGATCCAGACACCCATAGGCCCAAGGCAACCTTTCCTAAGCACCATTGCTTTAAGACTAGTTCCTAACACAGAGCATTACCAGCAATACACAGTATTTTGCAGTATAGTTTTCCTTTAAAGGGTTATGCCATAGATCAGAGCTGAGGCAAACAATAACACCACTCTACTTTCTACTTACTCCTAAGTATATATTGAAACACAGTGAATGGTATTTTCTGTGTGTTTGTGTATTTTTAGCAAAATAAACAGATAACAACCCCTAATTTTCCCATCACCACCAGGGGGCGTCCTGGGCCATTGCCACCCCAGCTTTGAAACCCCAATTAGAATAAAAGTGTATAAGATACTGAGCAACACTGGATTTTGGAGATGAGAGCTGTAGTGTATGGCTTCACTTACTGAGCAAAATAACTGACATGCTTTATTATTGCTTTTATCAAGCATTTTACCAATAGTGTAATATTATGTGTGGCCACTAGAGGGAAAATCTTTAAATTTCATTGTGCTTGTTAGAATAACCAACATGGCAGCTTCAACATTTGCACCATTACAGTTAATAAGGCCTTCTGTGCAAACATAGAAAAACTTTTAAAACGCAAATAGTGTATATTTCATTTAAAGAAATGACAACTCCCAGCGGCCCCAAATTTCTCTTACTACACTGAGTCTCGAGGGTACCCTTCTCCCTGCGCCTGTTGGTCGGGCACAATAAATGCTTATAGAATAGACAAACTTGTTTGTGGAATGTGACACTCGATTCCCCTCGCTATAAATATCCCACTATATCTCACTGCTGCCTCCGCTGGGAGATTTGTAGCACCTTGTCATCTGCTTGTGGCCCTATAATTGTGCCATATAAATAACCAGGCTTTAGTGACTGGCAGAAATAAACGACAGGCTGATGGTAGTGTAAAATAAACGACAAGCAGTCTGCAAAAATAAATGCGATTTGTATTCGGAGTCGCTCATAAACATGCGGTGCCTGCAGGACGACTGGTCTGGGCCCTGGCAATGTGCAGGGCAGGGGGGATGAGTCTACGGGCAGGGATATTCATAGCAATAGCAGGCCGGAGCTGTGAAAAGCTGCTATTAAACCTGTCACACTCACATAGGTGTGCCCTCCAGCACAGGAAGACTTTTTCCCTCTATCCCCATAAAACATATCTAATCTATCCGTATGGCATCTGGCTCCATGCCAAGAAAATCCATTTGCTACATAACTAAAGGAACTGCCAGGATATCTGATTTAGGATCAGGACTAGGGTTAGAGGAAAGGGACACCCTAACAATGCAGGGAGGTTATGCACAAAAAATAAACATTAATTAGGGATATCAAACCTGAGATTTTCCAGCTGTTGTTGGGCTATAAGTACAGCTGGTAGTTGCAGTTCTACAAAAGTTGGAAGCCTGTTCATAATATGCTGAAAATATGAAATGGGCAACTTGAACTTTTATCGATGGTTCTGGACTTAGAAAGCCTTTTGATTGTGGCCGCCCCGGACCAAATGTTCCCCATGCCTTAAGGTCCCCATACACGGGCTACCCATCTCCGATATCCCCACCTACGGGTGGGTGATATCGGGAGAATCCAGGCTAATTCGATCGTTTGGCCATGGGGCCAAACGACGGGTATAGGAAAAGTCGGTCCGACTAGATCCGACTAGATTTTTTAACCTGCCCGATCGAGATCTGGACGATTTCAGGCCAGAAAACTGATCTTGGTTAGGAGAAAGCAACCATACACTTTGTTCATTTTACACCAAAATAAAGGCTTCCCTAGCAGTTCTAAGGGTGAAGACACACAGAGCTACTAGTAGCAGATACTTTTTCACGGCTACTGAACTCCAGAAAATACCTTGCCATAGACAATGCTGAGAATTGCCTCTGATAAAATACATGTTGAGACAATTATCAGTAAATGTTCAGCATTGTCTATTTTAGTAGCGACTACAAGTAGCTGCTACTAGTAGCTCCGTGTGTCTTCACCCTAAAGGAGGCATTTTTACATGGATTTTGATCCCTGTTCACAGAGCTTTCAGGAGTCTCACTGGCAGGGCCAGAGCAGGGGCATGGACTGGGCAGAACAGGGCTTGGTCTGGGCAGAATGGGTGTGGTCAGGGTGGAACATGGCAAATCACCTGGGGTGAGATCCGAGTTGTTCAGTTGCACATAGTAGAGATTAAGAATTGTGCTATCTCTCTTTAAAAAACTATTTTCTTATTGCAGAGCCTTATAGCAATAATTATTTGGGACTTCAGCCCAGTCATATTTGTGTTTCAGGGATCATCTGCTCAGCTCCTCTGGGAGTGGCTTGGTAACATTATCAGGTCTTAAATATGGACTGGAGTTCATGCCGCATGTGGTCTGTGCTCAGACTGAGCACCCAGAAAAGCCACTTCAGGTGGGCAAAATACAGGTACTTTCCTTGGTTCAAAGAGCACAAGAAGTGTGCATTTTCCAATTCTTCTCTTAGTAAATGTTGGCCAGATGAAACGTCTGAGCACTCAGAGCTGTTTGGCTCTGGGAAAACCGCTCAGAGAACAGTTTGTTACTTGGATGGAATCGTCTCACAACTCTTTGGATTCAGGCTTAAGAAACACTATACAGCACCGAGAGGTTCTCCTTGGAATACTGGCTGAGAATTCTGGGCAGGGATGCAGAGTGGAATTCAGTCAGGGATGCCGGCAGATTCAGCCCAAAGCATCTGGGTGTCTGTGAGCTTGCCATCTCCAGTGGTGCACAGCAATGAGATTGTGATCTGTGCAGCAAACTGTGTGATCTGTACAGCACTACAACCTGTATATCTACTGACTGTCAGCAAACTGTGTGATCTGTGCAGCACCACAACCTGTATATCTACTGACTGTTAGCAAACTGTATGATCTGTGCAGCACCGCAACCTGTATATCTACTGACTGTTAGCAAACTCTGTGATCTGTGCAGCACTACAACCTGTATATCTACTGACTGTTAGCAAACTCTGTGATCTGTGCAGCACCACAACCTGTATATCTACTGACTGTCAGCAAACTGTGTGATCTGTGCAGCACCACAACCTGTATATCTACTGACTGTCAGCAAACTGTGTGATCTGTGCAGCACTGCAACCTGTATATCTACTGTCAGCAAACTGTGTGATCTGTGCAGCACTGCAACCTGTATATCTACTGTCAGCAAACTGTGTGATCTGTGCAGCACCACAACCTGTATATCTACTGACTGTTAGCAAACTGTATGATCTGTGCAGCACTGCAACCTGTATATCTACTGTCAGCAAACTCTGTGATCTGTGCAGCACTACAACCTGTATATCTACTGTCAGCAAACTGTGTGATCTGTGCAGCACCACAACCTGTATATCTACTGTCAGCAAACTGTGTGATCTGTGCAGCACCACAACCTGTATATCTACTGTCAGCAAACTGTGTGATCTGTGCAGCACCACAACCTGTATATCTACTGACTGTTAGCAAACTGTATGATCTGTGCAGCACTGCAACCTGTATATCTACTGTCAGCAAACTCTGATCTGTGCAGCACTACAACCTGTATATCTACTGTCAGCAAACTGTGTGATCTGTGCAGCACCACAACCTATATATCTACTGACTGTCAGCAAACTGTGTGATCTGTGCAGCACTACAACCTGTATATCTACTGTCAGCAAACTGTGTGATCTGTGCAGCACTGCAACCTGTATATCTACTGTCAGCAAACTGTGTGATCTGTGCAGCACCACAACCTGTATATCTACTGACTGTCAGCAAACTGTGTGATCTGTGCAGCACTACAACCTGTATATCTACTGACTGTTAGCAAACTGTGTGATCTGTGCAGCATAACAACCTGTATATCTACTGACTGTCAGCAAACTGTGTGATCTGTGCAGCACCACAACCTGTATATCTACTGACTATCAGCAAAATGTCTTGTAACTCTAAAAATGTTCCAAATCCTTGAATCCCTCTTGGTTAAAAAATAGATTTTGAGGGGTGTTAGAGCTCAGTGCTGAGCTAACAGACTGCTCTGCTGAATTTGCTATTTACTATAAATATATATACTATAAATCCCATGCAAACTGCAAGTGAGATTTAATGATTCAGATCAATTTTTTCCTTAGTGGAGGGAACCATTCCAGCATCAAAGTGAAATAGTTATTTCAGAAAAACAAAATTCAGATGTTGGAAGGTAGAACCATTTCTATTCTTTGGCTGCTGGCGGTGCTGGAACATTACTTGTGGTTAGAAGCCCAAAGTAAGTTTAACCAATAATCAGGATACCCCTGAATTCAAAACTATGGAGTTATGCAACCAGCCCCCAGAACAGTAAAAGGAAAGCTATACCCCAAAACAGCGTAGGTCTCTACAAAAATATATTGCATAAACCAGCTTATATATAAAGCCTTACGTAATCTAAATAAACCATTTTCATAAAAATACACATTTTTTAGTAGTATGTGCCATTGGGTAATCCCAAAGAGAAAATTGCTACGTTACTAAGGGCCGCCCCCTGGGATCATACAATTCACAGTGTAAACACACAAACCAGGGGCACACATACATGTTAGGTCACATGAGCCTATTCTTTTTATTTTTACCCACACTACTTCCTGTTACAGTCAGAGCTGCATTATTTCCTGTCAGCTGATCTCTGAGGGAGCACACAGCCCATCACTAAATGGCGGCTCAAGGGAAAGGATGTAAAAGGGCAATATTTACTGATATATATATTCCAGATTGGTAAGATTCATTACCAGTTAATATGATATCAACTATCTGTTGGTTAAGTTTTTATTCTGGGGCAGCATTAAGCCCCTCCTTATAACATACCTACACCCCTCTATCAGCCACCTGCAATAGGGTTATAATTGCCCATGTCCCACACTTGCCCCTGTTTATTGCTTAGTTTCTGGGAACTGTAATTCTGTTTTAGTTATTGTTACAGAAGACAATCTGTGTGGCACCCAAATGTCCGTGTTACACACATACACATTCATCCCCGACATGCAAACTAACAGTATAAACACTGAAAGCCATAAATAAATTATAAATTATGTGCACTTCTTAGCGCTTTTAACAGTTTACAACCACAAGGAATCAATCACATTCTTGACTGATATTTAATATTTTTGGCAGATAAATAAAACTCATATTCATGTTTATTTAAAACCATTTTTTTTCCTGTGTCCATTTTTACAGATGTTGGAAAATCCTATCCTTGACGAAAGGCAATGAAATCTAAAAGAAGAATAGCTGCTCATTGACAAGAGGTGGAATTTTGACTCACATGCTTTGTTGAAATGTACAAACCTTATAGCCAATCACATTTTCAAGTTGGTCTGCTTAGCAGGGACCCAGCAGCCTCCCCAATGCTGAAGAGCAAGTGCCTTATACCAGGGGTCCTCCCATCTCGGGAGCCACAGTAAAATGTAAAAAGACTTGGAGAGCAACACAAGCACCATAAAAGTTCATGGAGGAGCCAAATAAGGGCTGTGATTGGCTATTAGGCAGCCTCTATGCACACTATCAGCTTACAGGGGCTTTATTTGGTAGGGAATCTTGTTTTTATTCAACCAAAACTTGCCCCCAAGTCAGGAATTCAAAAATAACTCCCTGGTTTGGGGGCACTGAGAGCAACATCCAAGGGGTTGGTGAGCAACGTGTTACCCCCGAGCCACTGGTTGGGGATCACTGCCTTATACAATGATCTTCAGTTCTATTTACTATACTCTGTACCTTTTATTGAGCAAAATCATGTATTGCGGTCTCCTAGACATGGCCAATGCACACATGGTAAGGGGCCCTAAAATAATGGTTCCCCTTTAGTTTCATTTTTAATATTTGCCCTCTGCATAAATCCAATTGATACAAAGCTTGATTTTTTTTCTAGCTTGTATGAAGGTGTTAGTGCCTACTGTAGTCTTGTATAAGCCTCCATTATTTTAGACAGTCTGGTCACAGCCAACCTTATCACCTCCATTAGCTCTCCTGTAGTGTTATAATCCATAAAGGAAGCCAGCAGTGGGAATACCCCAGTGGAATGTACCATAATTACTGGGGGCATTGCAAACTAAAAAATAGTTGTGCCTTACTCTGGGCATGGGGATTAGCCTGTAATATGCCTGCATATGTATTCCGAGGCTTGATAAAGGGCTGGAGTGAAGCCCGAAACGTTGCCTTTGGCACTTGAGTAAAGATTCACATTTTTCAAAACAACCGGAGTGCTGCTGTTTTCTTCATCTTTGCATATGTATTCCCTGCACTAAACACAGTTCAGCTGGAAGAAAATGAAGATATAGTGGCGCTATAATGAACCTTAAAGTGCAGGCCCCCCTTTAAATGAACTTTTAGCATGTCATAGATGGACTAATTTTCAGCTTGTTCAATTCAGTTTTTAGCTGGTATTTTTACTTTTTGGAGAGTGGGGGCACTGATCCCCAACAAAAGTAAATCAGTCTGTAAAGCTTCAGTTTTATAGTCAGCCTGTCAGGCCTTTTAATGTTCATCTTTCATTCTGACTTGTCAGTTAATGCCTTGTTGCTACATTCAAAAGTCACAAAATATAAATAAATATAAAAAATATCTTTCCCTTCTCTACAGAAAGACTAAATCTAGCCATAACATTGCTTTTTCCTTACCTGCAACATAATCATGCTCTTAACCTCCAGTTTTAGTGCAAGTTCTAGGAGGGTGGAAGACATGATACATACTCCTGAGTTTAGGAACCTGTCACAGTCTACTCTATATCACTTAAACAGTCTTCTTCACTTCTTCCTACTCTTTACAGCAAGTTACCCCCAATCTAACCCCTGACACCAAATCCAACCCCAGATGACACCAGGGGATCAGATATGCTCATAACTACCTATGACAAAACGGTTCAGTTCAGGCACAAACCTATTTGATCCACCCATGGACTCCACAAGCTCAATCCTACAATTCCTGATGAATGCCCCATTTATAATTACTCTCCAGCTACTTTTTGGATACAGTTTAGTCATGTTCCCATGTTTTAAAATTTTGGTCAGGGGAACTATAGCCCAAAACCTTACTCTACCTATTCCAATAGATTCTCTTAGTCTACTATTACTGGGCAGAGGACAATTCCCCCTCTTAAATTCATCTTGCTCTGAAAACTAACACAATCATCAAGGCCCAAAAAACTAAAAGCCGCCATGTGGAGTCAACATCTGCACCTATTCACGGCTACGTACAAAGAGGTTGTTTGAAAAGCATGGCTACTATGGAGGGCTACCATCCCACTTAGACCAATTTATTAAATCACTCAATACTTACTTAACACACACTCAGTATTTCTCCCAATCCTACATTGATTTCCCCCTCCCCCACCTTCATGACTTTTCCTATCCTCCCCACTACACAAATACCTTTTGCTTCAGTAATAGGCAATGAATTCCTACACAACAACATGATTTAGTCTAGGGATTATGTTTTTTTTTTTTTAAATAAATCTCTTTTTTTTCACATTGGATGCTGTAAGTTTTTTTTTATTATTTATGGTGGTTGTGTTACTGCAGGAGTCAGAGACTATAATTAATTATCGCCTCTTGTCACTGCACAGCAATGTAATCATGCTCTTCTCATCTGTACCCCTGTATGATAAAGATTTCAAGGGGAACTACCCCTATCTTCCTAGTTGCCCAAATGTCATCTCAACAATACCTTGTTGTCCATTAGTGAATGAAAGGGTTGTCATTGCTCATTTAAGTATAGGGACAGCTCAATAGATATTAATAGAGAGAGATACATATCCCCAAATAATGTCAGTCTTTCTATGAAATGAATTTATCCTATAGCCTTCTCTGAGCACTTAAGTGCAATATAATATGTATAGATGTAGAAATCAGCTCAGATGCATTACCTTACGGGTTTACTCAATGTTTATTAAGGTAATGGACTAAAAGGGATCCTAGCATAATGGCGGGTATCGGCTGGGCTGTTTCACTGTCTAACTTAGTTATATCTGGTTAGATAACAGATGATGCAGTTATAACCTGCATTGCACCTGTCCCGTCTGTAGGGAGTATTGATCCGGTTCTTTCTGGCTCTCATCTCAGATGTCAGCATAAAATGTGGAATGACAAACTCTTATCCATTGTCAATATAAGTGATAGCCAGCCTTCCAGGTACTATAGTATATAAACTTAAATGATGTGAGTAGAAAATGGAGGATTTCTAATATGCACCTTTGTCAGTTTTAAGTGTTCTTTTGGTAACAACTGGCAGAAATGCAGCTGTACCGAATGCTTTCCTTGCACGGACGCCATTTCAGGCTTTGGGCAGCTGCCAGTTGTTACATATTATATAGAGAATAAATGCTCTTCAGCCACAGCTTCCCTGCATGCATGGCTATACTCCGGCACTTATCCACAGATAAAAAACAGCTCCAGTGAACTCCACTTTAGGGTTCCTGATCAAAACCTCTACTCTTTGCCCATCTAAGTAAGAGGTTCTTTGTTTTAACTAGGATTTACAAACATTTCACAGTGAACCCCCATTGGGTGCTTTTGAGTAATTCCCATTTAACACGTGCAATCTGCTATTTTAAGTAGCAGCCACTAGACCCATGGCAAACATTTAAATTTTGGGAGTTTAGCCCACTGCTTTTTGTTGCCAGATAAAACCACAGTGTAATAATAACCTAAATCACTCCCCAATGCTAGCAACAGGAATCAAGTCAAAATGCCAGCACACCTGATACTGAATCATTTCTTGTCTAAAAATGTGCTCTAATGTGCTCTGTTTTCAGTTGATCCCCCTACTGGCACTTTGACTTGATTGGCACTTCCAGCCCTGATGGCAGTTCTGTATTTGAGTATTTTCTGGGGAAGGGGAGCCAAACACTTAAGATTTCTACATGTGTGCCACAGGCCAGTGTGCCTTGTAATGGGAACAAGACTGTACTAATAAATACATCACTGAATCGATAAACAGATCGGAAGATCTTGTGCCAAAATAAGGTTGATATGAAAGGGGAAATAACATTATTTCAAGGAAAAAAAATCCAAACATTTTTAGATATATATTAGATATATATTTCTCAAGACTGAGAACTTAAACATAGTCGCTTAGTCCTATATGAAAAGATACAGAAGGGCATATGTACTTTAGCAAGTGCAGTGAGCAAAGTACAATTCTGAACACAAACGGCAAGTTTTTCTTTCCACAATGTATTGTTTTTTCCAAAATTCTGCCATCATTGCTCTGTGCCTACTGCAATTGCGTCTGTTTCGCCAGAATTAACACAACCATGCATGTGTTTCATTACAAACTGGTTGCATCTGCTCCAAATATTTCCAAAGTCTGCCTGCCATCATTTCCGGTGTTTGATATAAAAGTAACTTGTGCATTCTATTCTTTAAGCACAACTAAACTGTAGCGATTGGCGCAGGGCTATGGGGGAACCCTGGAGCTAGCGCCTGGACAGGAGGTAACTGTGGCTCTAGAGTTCCCCCTGCATCAATAGGTGCAGCAGCGCTTAATTCAGAACAGAAGGTAGGAAGGACTGAGTGGCGCCAAACGTAATTATATAGAAGTGCAAAGAGCACATTTTAATGCAAGTACCTTCAATGAAAGTGGTTTTACTCGGAACTGACTGCCAGGAAAATGCAGAGACTACAACATGTGAATGTACATGAGCCCTAGTGAGGAGCTGGCTACAATAAATGGACAGAGTGTTGCATTTGGGATGCTGGAAGCAGGTCAGGACATAATTCATCACACACATATATATATATTTTTTTTTTTTGTGTCAGTAATGTGATTTTAATGTTTCATTTTTTTTGTATTTCAACAAGACTTTATTGAAGTTGCATAATAATTGTTACAGTTACATTTATAATAATTCTTGCATAATAGGCTATTTGCAAATATAGATTAAATTATAGTAGTACTAAAAAAAGAAGGTAAAAAGAAAAGAAGGGAAACAGAGAGCAAGAATCTTGTAAAGCACAAGGAAATGGTTGGAGGAGCCATGGACTACCTATGGAGGAAAAAGAAGGGAAGCCATGTGGGGGACAGACAGAGAGAGATGAAGAAAAGAAAGAAAAGGAGAAAGCTGAAAGAAATAGGAAGCCTGAGGCTGGAGCTGGCTGGCACATATATGGTAAGTGGTAGACGTATCATAGGGGTACAATTGTAATGTTAGTATCAATTTACAATGCATTATGGGATTGTAGGTAAGATACCCAGGGTTGCCAGGTCATCACAAACTCCTGTTGTTTCTCTCGTAGCGAGGAGGTAATCTCCTCCATTATATATATGTCTTTTATAGCAGTGAGCCATTCTTCTATAGTAGGTGGGTTAATATCCCTCCAATGTCTCGGAATTAAAATCTTTGCTGCTAGCAGCATTGGTAATAAAAGACTGTGTTTAAAAACGTTAATGTTTCATTTTTATTCTCTTTTTATCATGGTCAGATTAGTACAGGTATGGGACCTGTTACCAAGAACACTGGGGACCTGTGATTTTCCAGGTAAGGGGTCTTTCCATAATTTTGGTTCTCTATACCTTAAATCTACTAAAATAATTTAAACATTAAATAAACTCAAAAAGATTTTTTGCCTCCAATAAGGATTAATAGGGATCAAGTAAAAGGGCTGTTGTATTATTACAGAAAAAAAGGAAATCCATTTTTAAAATTGTAAAAATTGTAATTATTTGATTAAAATGGAGCCTATAGGAGATGGCTTTCCCGTAATTTGGAGCGTTCTGGATAATAGATTTCCAGATAATGGATCCCATACCTGTAGTACCACATGAATGTAACAACAGTTTGTGGATAACACAAGTAGCAACAGTCCAAATGCAGCAGATGAATTCCCTTTGTCATGAAAGGAATATGGTGCCAGTAGAATTCAGGTGGTGATTCCTGGGCAGATTTAAGATGGCGATTTGGGCCCTTTAGCAGGTTATCTGCCTGTGTATGGAGTCCCCAGATGGGCCTACCTGACTCATATAGATTGGGCAGGTTTAATTTTGCCGTCAGATTGGGGCCACAGCGGCTCATTAATGCTGACCTCACTCCGATGGCTCCTATTCTTGTTGTTGTAATTAGATTAGGTGGGCACATCGGGGGAAAGATTCACTGAACAAGCAGGCCGCCAAATGACCGGAAATGACAAATGACTGGGATCACAGGCCACTACAAGTAGCAGTGGTTTAAACCCATGGCAATTTGATCAAGGTGTTGGGGATTGCTGCAGGTCACCCCAAATGGTCCCTAGTGCATATCTGGGCATCCATTGATGCCAACTTTTGCTTTTTACTATTTTTTCTGCCATTGCAGAAGGCTCTTGATTTGTTGATCAAAATGCCTAAAAGAATGCTTAGCAAACAGCACTTTTTCAGTTATTTCTGCCTTTTGTTCTAAGTATATAACATATCTGCTGGGATAAGCTATTTATAGGGGAAAAAATGTGCTGACGTTAAAATAGGCGAATGTTTATTTTTATTTGCAAAAGGAGAATGTATAATGTGAGAGGATAGGTGAGAGAGAGGATGCTCTTGGATGAAATACGATAACATCACATGAGAACTCCATTAAACAGTATGAATGGATCTCTGAGGAATAGGACTTGACAGTTGCACCAAGGAGCCGAGCGGAGAGAGTGCTTTCAGGATAACTCGCTCCACCCGTATTCGTGGGCAGCAAACAATAACAGGGCCACGGGACTGGGGCAAAATGGAGAAACTGCAACATAGGAAAGGTCATTTACTGTTACAGCTTACGGGGACAGAGGAACCAAACTCCAAGTACAATAATTACTATAGAAAGTCACTGAAGAGAAATAAAGGATGCTAATTGCAAAATGATATAATATATAATCAGTATAGTATCTAGTAGAATTAAGTCTAAAACAACTGGACTTTTCTGAGTTTTTCTTGAAAACGTTTCACCCCTCTTCCGAGAGGCTTCTTCAGTTCAAATGATGAGTGGTGAAACGTTTTCAAGAAAAACTCAGAAAAGTCCAGTTGTTTTAGACTTAATTCTACTAGATACTGTATATCATGACCTGGATGAATGAGAATCTTCATAGACATATAATCAGTATAATTAAAAATAGTCACACAAACATGAGGGGCATTGTAACTGTATATTATGTTATTATAGTGTATGTTTAAAACAGATTACAATACACTTAAGCATGGGGAACCCCTTGGGGGTTCAGGGATTCAGTCATGATTTTTATGGTACAGTTTATAAATTACAGTGTGTACATTGCAAATAATTCATTTTAACATTTTTTTCTTTAACCAAAATATTTTTTTTTAGTTGCAATATAGGTGGGTAGGCACCATCTCAGGTCATTGTGCCTGATACTGAGCTTTCAGAAAGAGCCAGCACTGCATAATGGAACTGCTTTATGGTAAGTTATTATTTCCCCTTCTCAATGTAACTGGAGGGGTCATGAATTGGGTGACCTGGACTTGGATTTTTACTATTGAGAGCTGTTCTTATATGTACCACTAGATGGGCATGGGGGAATTTATAGCAATGTAGCTGTCAGAGAGCTGTTTTCTTGCTACTTTCCTATTGTTCTGCTGACTGGCTGCTTGTGGTGGAAGGAGGGGGGGGTGATATCACTCCAACTTTCAGCTCAGCAGTAAAGTGTGACTGAAGTTTATCAGAGCACAAGTCATGTGTACATGGCTGTGGCCAACCGGGAAACTAAGAATATGCTTAGCACCAAGTCAAATTTCAAAATTAAATATAAACAAAACTGTTTGCTTTTTTGAAAAACAGATTTCTGTGCAGGATTCTGCTGCAGCAGCAGTACTATTAATTGATGTATTCTGAACCCCCTCCCCCCAAAAAACCATGTCTTCCTGTGAAATATTCCTTTATCTGAATGATGCACAAGTTAGGGGGCAGGTGGGGGGATGAAGAACAGAAGGCAGTGTGCAAAGTGCAAAGAAAATGCCACATTGTGCCCTTGTTTGCACATTGCACATTGTGTTCTGTTCCATAAATGACCCCCTATATAATTATATTGCACCACAGATTTACGCATTGCTTTACAAGATGCAAACACAAACAGGGGTATTATGAATTAACACTACTTGTAATAAACAATGAGAATGAATACTGAAGTGCTAGGAGTTTCAACACACCATTGGATTAAGGTCCCATAGAGTTTCCGATTTATGACAATAGATACAGTTTAAAAAAAAATGTTAAGAAACATTGCGCTAGGTGCAACAGAAAGCAAAACAACAGCAATGGAGGCGTTGCTGCTAAAATCCTTAGGAAATAGCATTACCACAAAGGCTGTAGATATCCTTGGTACCAGCCCTCTCAGCATTATCATTCCCTTTTAGATAAAGTATCCATCTCAGGGCTTTGGTACTCCGGGCAATCTGACCACCTTAGTGCTTCAAGGGAGAACTGTACCAATCAAAACAACATTCCCCATCTGTCAAAGCAGGGATAATGCCAATGGCAGCCGCTGGGTGTGATGGTTCATACAGGCAGAAGCAAGTCTCCCCAAGTGGTACAGGCCTGTCCCCACCAGCATCTGCTATAGGCAGAACATTAACTTTCTCTTTGTATAAGAACATAGAGCCCCTGTGCCCACTGTTCATTGCCAAACCTCCTAAAGAAGCTGTCTATATGTCCCCCCCAGCAGTCAGCCTGACCGTCCATAAGGAGTCTATCTAGCTCAGTGATCCCCAACCAGTGGCTCGTTAGCAACATGTTGCTCCCCAACCCCTTGGATGTTGCTCCCAGTGGCCTTCCAACAGGTGCTTATTTTTTATTTATTGGCTTGGGGGCAAATTTTGGTTGCAAATAAACAGATGTACTGCCAAACAGAACCTCCTATAAGCTTCCAGTCCATATAGGGGCTACCAAATAGCCAATAACAGTCCTTATTTGGCACCTCCAGAAACATGTATTATGTTTGTGTTGCTCCCCAAGTCTTTTTACGTTTAAATGTGGCTCACAGGTAAAAAAGGTTGGGGAACCCTGAGCTGCTTACACATATGCTATTGCCTAGGCAAGGTGCCCCCATAAGCATTAGAAATACAGTTTTCTAATCATAATATATGACTTTAATATGTATATTTATGCTTTTTAATTACATTATTTGAAAGATAAAACATAATGCAAAAAAACAAAGTAGTCATAGTAAGCCTTAATAAGAAGGGCAGCGAGCAAAGCACAATCCCACGCAATGCTAGACAATATGATAATAAGCTTTGACATCTATAAACTTGTGTGATATAATAAAGTCTCAGCCGTTGCAGAGGACTGTGTTTCAAAAATAACAATGAGGTTCCGCACACCTACAGAACAAGAGCAATATGAAAAGCCTAGGAAGTCAATCAGGATAATGACCTGCCAGTGCTTTGTGTGATTTATTCAAATATATGTAGGAGGCAGGCCACGGCCGCCACGTTCAGCCAAGGTGCCTATATCGGCACAAGCTACAGCCTTACTTGACCTTTGCTCATTAGCATTCTGCTTATCTTGTAATTAGTTTTCTGCTCCTGTGGGTGATGGTTGTGTTGTTGATTTAAAGCCTGGGCACATATATCCCAGCAGTTAAGTGGCCAAGAGAGCCATACATTAGTATGCTGGGGTAATCATGCAGTACTGTAGGCAGGACTAACTGTCAGCTCGCAGCCCAGGCAGAAGATTGGATTTCTCAATGTTTGCTGTGATTTGCTTTCATGTTGTGATCAGAATTGTCCCCGTGACTGTATTGCTTTCCCAGTCTCACCATTTCCAGTGCAAAACATGATCAGTGCTGACCTGAGATGCCTTTGATAAGAAATGGGGGGAAGCGGCTGCTCCCTGGAAAGGGAATATCAGACTGTCAGTGCGTTAGCAGATTCCTATAGACTTAAAGGGCCACTATACTCTCACATATTCCCGCAGAAGTGTTCCTACTAGTGAGAGAATACCCACACTGGCACAGATTGATAGTATGTTCCTGTACAGGCCATAACACAACCTAGAGGCATGTCCCTGCTATGGAGAGTTCCATATACAGCCATGTTTCCCTGGCCATGCCCCCTGTAACATCATTTGCTTTATGTCATGGGATTATAAAACTAAGGAGGTCTGTAGGCGGTGATACACAACAGGGAGAGCTAAAACAGATGAGCTGGTAATGAACTAGTCAGTGGCTTAAATGAGACACTGGAAGATGAATAGGAGGGGGCCTGAGTATAAAGGTAAGTAATAAAAAGGAACAATAACAATACAATTTGATGATTAGTGAATCAGAGACTCCATATCTGTGGCCTAAAGTAGTTTAAAATAAAGTTTAGTATGATGCAGAGAGTGCTATTCAAAGACATTTTGCAGCTGGTCTTCATTTTTTATTATTTGCGTATTTTAAAGTATTTAGTTTTTTGTTCGGCAGCTTTACAGTTTGGATTTTTAGAAGCTCTCTAGTTGCTATGGTCCAATTTAACCTAGCAACCAGCAGTGGTTTCAAACCTAGCAGTGGTTTGAAAGAGAGACAGTGACCCCATTTGAAAGGTGAAAAAAGTTCTTAAGGATATATGTTGTTTAATATGAAACTGCTTTATCTTGATATCCACTCAGTAGAAGTAAAACACAAATAAAAAGAGGAAGGCAAATAATTCAAGAACTATAAAAAATAAAAAAATGAAGACCAATTGAAAAATTGCCAAAAATGGGCCATTGTATAACATTTATAGGTTTGGGTTGTCCAAAGTGTAGGCTGCAGCTTCCAGTACCCTCTGCCAGCCAAGGGACCTTAATTAAGGGTAAATATGAATGCCTGACCAACAGCTAATAATTTCAGATCACCAACTGGATAGCAGTCGGCTGGACATCTCTGTAGATATTCAACACTTACCCATACAATATTTCCTTTCTACTTTTATCAACACATTGCTGTGTGGGGCCCCCTCTGTTATGGGTCCCAGGGCAAATACTATTTCCTTACCTTGCCCTGCGGCAGCTAGAGGTCTGGAAGCTGAAGAGCAGACGTTACCTTGGAATCCTGTGACCTGTAGGAAAGCACGAGGCTACTGAAAATTTATGAAGCATACAAAGAATCCTGCGCATTCCATGACCCTATATGGTTACGAGGTGAGATCCTTATGTTTCAAAAGGCAGGAATTTCACCACATCTGTGAATAGCAATATTGGCTTTAAAGTCGTCTACTGAGCACAATTAACACCGTATATTAATCATATATACCCAGCAAATACATTGCATACAGCTAGCTGGGCATGGCCAAGGCATTTATACAAAATGAATATCCCAGCATATCAATTCTAATCATTCATTTATACCAGTGGATTTTTCTAACAATTTTTATCAAGGACAACATGAGTACACCTATGGAAAGTGGTTATGAGGCCAATTCCACAATATAAAGCATTTTATACGGCAATAAATACCCATGAAGCCTCCTTTAGCACCCACTGACTTGAAGGGGTATATGAGCAGAAGCGCAAGTGTGAAAGCTCTTCAGCCCCAAAAGTCTTGTGCTAAAAACATGCTCACCCCTTCACTGAAGTATTCCAGCCGAAAAGCTGTGTGTCCTGCAGCGGGTCAGGTACCCGCAGGTTACCCACAAGGAAAGGGTTGTGGGTAGGATTTCTGAATGTGGGTATAGATGCAGGACTGTGGGTTGTGGGTGTTTTCTATATTCCTTATTTTTTATGATATTAACTTTATTATCTATATTTTATTCCTGTAAACATTTGTTAAACTTTTTTTCTACCCCTGTCCACTTCTGACGATGTCACTTCCAGGTTGCAGCAACAGCACTTCCTGTTTAATGGTGGTCAGTCGAGGGTTGGGTTGCGGATAAGGCAGTTGTCAGTCAGGTAGTGGGTTCGAGCAGATAGAAATGTGGGTTGTGGGCTCTGTTGCCACCTTTTTGTTTAAAAAAAATATCAGCCTTTGGGTTTTTGGGGTGGGCAGTGATGTCACTTGGGGGCAGGTGATGAGGTCACAGGGCAAGTAAATGGGCAGGGCAGACGCTGACTGAGTGGTCACGGAGAGAGTCAGGAAAGGTAGGGATTTATAGGTTGGGTTGCCATAGGTAGGGTTGTCTTACATATTTGCCGGCAGGGATATTGCCAGTTAATTTGTAATACCGGCTAGGCTGGTCACATACTGGCTGAGTGGCAACCCTAGCTATGGGTCCGGGTCAGGTTCCGGTTTAAAAAAATTGGTTCCGCGCAGGACTCGTGCTGCCACTGGCTTTAGACTTAAAATGTCAATGAATTCTCTACGACACCAAAGATTAACAATGATGAAGCTGATGCACATAAGAGCTTTATAAAGGGTAAATTTTAGAAACATAGTTACATAGTTACATAGGGTTGAAAAAAGACCTGTGTCCATCAAGTTCAACCCATCCAAGTAAACCCAGCACACCTAACCCACACCTACCAATCTATACACTCACATACATAAACTATATATACAACCACTAGTACTAACTGTAGATATTAGTATCACAATAGCCTTGGATATTCTGATTGATCAAGAACTCATCCAGGCCCCTCTTAAAGGCATTAACAGAATCTGCCATTACCACATCACTAGGAAGGGCATTCCATAACCTCACTGCCCTCACCGTGAAAAACCCCCTACGCTGCTTCAAATGGAAGCTCCGTTCCTCTAATCTAAAGGGGTGACCTCTGGTGCGCTGATTGTTTTTATGGGAAAAAAGAACATCCCCCAACTGCCTATAATCCCCTCTAATGTACTTGTACAGAGTAATCATGTCCCCTCGCAAGCGCCTCTTTTCCAGAGAAAACAACCCCAACCTCGACAGTCTAACCTCATAGTTTAAATCTTCCATCCCCTTAACCAGTTTAGTTGCACGTCTCTGCACTCTCTCCAGCTCATTAATATCCTTCTTAAGGACTGGAGCCCAAATAACGTTACGTTATTATTACTCAAATTGATTGTATGTATGTATGTATATATATTTATATACTGTATATACATATGAAAGGTCAGAATACACGGGAAGATATGCCCACAGCAAAAAAAGGGAAACATGAAAGTATAATTGAAATTGACCTATGAAATGGATAGCAAAATAGCTGTTCAAGCAGCGGTACCTATGCCCTGGGGTGGTAGAACTGAAATGTCTATATGACAATATATTTTCTGTCTGTGTGACATTTTGCCAATATATTTCCCAAACAGTATATAAAGCCCTACAGCGGTATGAGCACTACACATGCTCTAGTGGCCTGCTCACATAAACAGCTTGTGTCACGGCCAACTGGTTTGTTGGAACAATGTCTATCAATGGCAGCAGATGTGAAGTGTGAAATACAGCACCCAGTAACAATGAGCAAAGAAAAAGGTGCTACATTATTATATGCAATTAATTTCTACATTGGTCATTTTAGCACAGAAAAAAGGCTACAATAGCAGCACCAGTGGTGGAGCTACCAATCAGCAGGCCTTGCAACCGCAGGGTGGCCTGGAAAGGACTAGTGTCCCCCGGCATCCTGCCTCCTGCCTGTAACCATCTTGTCACATCCATTCGCCCCAAAAATTCCGATTTTCACAGACAACAGCCTTTGCTCTTTTCTCTTGTTAATTAGGGTGTTATAAGGTATTTTGCTCTGTGACCTCTTCATGTGTTGCTGTACTTCTGGACTTGCCTGCTGATACCCTACATTGCTGTTTGCAGTCAGCTTGTACATGTCCTTTGCCCTGTGTGTACATACATTTCATAATGAAAGCCTCCCTTCCTGAGCCCTAGTTGCCACAATTCAGGCCTTGTCAATCATTTTTCTGCCTGGCCCTAAGCATGACAGGATGTTCATTGCTTTTATCAGATCAGAAGCCACGCGTATGAAAGCATCTCTCCTTCATGTGTTTCCTTTATTTTGGCAGTTACCAAAGTACTGGAATTCACAGAGAATAACTAAGCTGAAAAAGGACATTTTTCACAACCATAATTAAAACAATGTTCCATGTGTTGTATCCTTACATCCCCCCATATATCTCCCATATATACTGTCTGAAATTCTACCTATTTTGACCCGTTATCAATCCTTAATTCTTATCTGCTTGAAGTCCAAATAATAATGTTTGTATCTGTCTCCTTATGGAATATTCCACAGCATACTGCTACAGATCATGTTGTACATATTGTCTGGAGAAATTTGTGCCTAATTTACAGGGCTTTTGGCAGTCTCTCCGGTCTGGGGACCGTCTGACAGCGGGCACTCGGGCATATATTGCTGGTGACTGGGAGTAGTTGATGCAAGAGCCTGCAGCCAAGGAGAATGTACAATGTTGTTTCTTTGGGAATACTGTACAGCCGAGTCTGTGACTCACCTGCCTCACATTCAGAACTCGGGAGGAATTCAGAGGTTTCAGTATAAATAATTCAGATTGTATAGACAGGTGGCTTGGAAGATTTTCTTTTATAGACTTAGGTTTTTGTGGGTAGTAGAAGCAAGTTATCAGATTTCTCTGCAAGCAATGATCTTTTCAGCTAGGGTGGGTTGTATTTAGTGCACAAAGAAAGAAATTGGGAGCAACACCAGCATGAAAAATGTACTGGGGTGTACCAAATAAGGGCTGTGATTGGTTGATTGGTAGCCCCTATTTTGACTAGATCTGTTTGGCAGAACACCTCATTTTTATGCAACTAAAATGTGTCTCCAAGCCAGAAATTGAAAAATAAATACATCTCTTGAGGCCACAAGGAGCAACATCAAGGGGTTGGTGAGCAACATGTTACTCCCAAAGCACTGGTGGGGGATCACTTATATAGGGGGTATTTATTTGGTAGGCACCTTAGTAGAAATTTGCAGACTTACCTAAGACAGGTTAAATTCACTTCTTGCCACAAGCATCAGTAGTTTATGATAAATAATGAAGTTTTCTCATTCCAGACAGAGCAGCGTTTGCCTTCAACTCATCAGGCTACAACCAGACTAAGGGGCTGATTTACTAACCCACGAATCCGACCCGAATTGGAAAAGTTCCGACTTGAAAACGAATATTTTGCGACTTTTTCGTATGTTTTGCGATTTTTTCGGATTCTGTACGAATTTTTCGGATCCAATACGATTTTTGCGTAAAAACGCGAGTTTTTCGTATCCATTACGAAAGTTGCGTAAAAAGTTGCGCATTTTGCGTAGCGTTAAAACTTACGCGAAAAGTTGCGCATTTTTCGTAGCGTTAAAACTTAACGCTACGAAAAATGCGCAACTTTTCGCGTAAGTTTTAACGCTACGCAAAATGCGCAACTTTTTACGCAACTTTCGTAATGGATAGGAAAACTCGCGTTTTTACGCAAAAATCGTATTGGATCCGAAAAATTCGTAAAGAATCCGAAAAAATCGCAAAACATACGAAAAAATCGCAAAGTACCGATCATTACGAAAAAAACGCAATCGGACTCCATTCAACCCGTTCGTGGGTAAGTAAATCAGCCCCTAAGTAAGTGGGATGTTTGGGCCCAAGAGAGGTAGAGCCCTGCAAACCAGCAGAATTAGGTCCTGTACTTCTAGGTGTGAACAGCCTATACTTTTTGATGCCATGTATTCCTTTTATAGGACCCAAACTATGTTTTTTGCTGCCTATGGACTTGCTGAATGTGTTTGGATCTATTTTATAGAGCAGGCAGACTCTACCTAAGCTGATCAGAAAACCCTGCACTACACTGATGAGCCCCCAAGAAGGGCGAAACCGGTCTGTAGTTGGGAATCTGATCAGCTATTGTCCTGGCTTCAGCTTCAAACCCAGTGGGTGAGCTGTATCCTATAGGATAAACTCATGTAAATGGGATTTTTTTAAGAGTTTGGAATTCATTCCCAGAATTCCTTTTATAGAGCAGGCAGCCAATCACAAGACTTTTGCCAGACAATGGCACGCAGGTTACGTCTGTACGTGTGATGTGCAGCATGTGGTCGGCCCTGTACATCTAATTTTGTGCTTTCTATAGTCTTATAAGGCAAAAATATTAAAATACTCAAATAATGAGTGATGACTTTCAGTGCTGAAATATCCATAGGCTGTTCAGCTTCAAATGCTAATGATTATCACTGCAGGTTTCATTAATTAGCAATTAGAGCAGAGCTTTACCCTTAGCAAAGACAGAGGTTTATTAAAGAGGCACTAACATCAAATACGAAAGTTCTTGGTTTTTTTTTCTTGCTAAAAGCAATGTATAAAGCCCAGTTAATTAGAGTACTCCATATATTGATTTCCTTTGAGTTTATTAATGTTATAAACTATATTTCCTGGTACACATAATACTATGTGATTTCTTCCAGCACTGTCATTATCACTCTCCTTGAAAGGAATGCTATACCCCCCAAACAATGTAGGTCTCTATAAAAATACATTTCATAAACAGCTCCTATGTAAAACCCTGCTTCATCTAAATAATTAATTTTAAAAAAATATACTTTTTAGTAGTATGTGCCTTTGGGTAACCCTAAATAAAAAACTGCCATTTTAAGTACTAAGGGCCGCCCCCTGGGATCATAGGATTCATGGTGGACACAAACAAGCCAAGGCACACATGTATTCATTTTGGGAGTATAGTTTTCCTTTATGGGTGCCCACCCCCTCCCTAAGGCTTTCCCTGCTAAAGTTGTGGGCTAGCAGTCTGTTCCCCAGGTACGGATACTGCATACAGAGCACTGCTGCAAGGTTCACCTTGGAATTAAATATTAGTATGATAAAAGGTAAGACAGTATTCAATTGGCTTTTGCATGATATAACACGTTTCCCCATTGCATATCAAAGTGGGTTCTTCCCCCTGTTCTTTGCTCTTGCTTGCCCGTGTATGTGGGTAGCATGGCAATCTGTGACTTGTCTTCTTCAGTAAAACTGAGCTGTGGGGGTGCCCTTATGCATGATAGGAAGTTGTGGGATGAAATATGTCCATCCAAGAAAAGTATCATGTAGTTTAGCCCTGAGAGATACACTCGCCTAGGAGAAACCATATATTGCTGAAGGTACTGTATGTAGCAACTTCACAACACAATTCCCATTGCTCGCAACAACTGGATCAACATGCCTCCATTAGGGATATCTTATAGGTGTGTGAAATAAAGGAGGTTGTTGATATTGTTACCTTCATTGTCCCACAGTGTCAAGAAAAGTCTCCAGATCACATAGGCGTACATTGTGATTAGCCACAGACAATGTTAACTGGGTAATTACTCAAATTGGTCAAAGTACTGCAGGGGCAGTATGGTGGTTCAGTTATAAGCACTACTCTCTTGCAGTGCTGGGGTCCTGAGTTTGCTTGTGACTCTGACAAGGAACTTCTATGTCCTATGCACGTTTATTTGTATCTGATAAAATTGACGCTAATGTGGATGTCACAGGGACATTAGATTGTAAGCTCCACTGCGCAGGGCCTAATATGAATCATGAACAATCTTTGGAAAGGCTTAAATATCTTAGTGCTCTATAAATAAATTGTAATAATAATGTGCATTTGGGTAGAACTACACTGAGTTGTAGATCAAACATGTTTATGTGAGCAGAAATGCTTTGATCTACGATGTGATTTATGGAAATTATAGCAGAGAACCAACCCACAGTCAACATTTTCTCATGCATTCGTATGTAGGAAAGAACTGGGAAACATGAAAAATTGGGGAAAAACCCATCAGCCAGTATCTACATTTTGCGTGGGCTTAACTGGACTTGGCAGCTGGGTAGTAATGGCAGCACCTTTGTCTGTGTTCCATGGCTATTACATCAAAGTCTTATTTTTAGCCTCTTTGGGACACTGATGGGCCAATAGGGAGTTCTAAAAATATAACCAACCTCAAGCTTGAGAAACTGGCAGAGTTCCTGGTAAAACAACATGAAGCATTGATTCCCTGAGTGTCACTTGCGATTAAGAGAGCTTTGGTCCTACCTGGGAGGGTATGGCTTAGATACTATCACATGTTACTCATTCCCATACGCGGGAAGGAAAAATGATGACTGTTAGCTGACACAACTGGAAGGGAAACAGAAACCAGGGAATATTTAGCATGCCAAAATATTATTTTATTTCTTTGCAAAACCAAGGCTTTGAGGTTTCTCATGAGATTCCAAACTGCTCTGAAAGGAAGACAAAATCTGGTATTTTTTCTGATTCTATGATAAAATATTTCTTTTAGTTCAGTTATTTGCTGAAAGCAAAAATTGTTCTCCTGACTATAAAGGTCCTGTACAGTGGTGGAAACAATGAAAAACGGGTCTTCATTTCACTGCACACTATTTGAGACTTACCTTTCTCATTGCAGTGATGGATTATGAAAATTATGTAAATGAAAGGTTTAATAGTCCTCCCTTTCCCTTGTAATGATCTTGGGATGGCGGCACCAAGCATGGTATGTGAGATAATGGCTCCTACACGGCACATCAAATCTAAGTATAGGAAAATGCAGAGGCAAAATAAAGACTTACAAGACTTGTTTTAGTGTTGGGGAAATCAGACATTGTACGGCCCCTCAGCTATTTATGAAGGACTACAGGTTAGGCAACAGTAATATAATGTGTTCCTATTGCCATTTCTCACTTATACCTGCTCTACACCCATGTCTCCACTCACTTATACCTGCTATTCCACAATCCCGTCCCAGAAGCTATTATCCCACTCTAGGCACCATCTCTCCCTACTATACCTGCTATCCCACAGCCACAGTCCCTTCCCAGAGGCTATTATCCCCCCACTGCTACTATAGGCACCATCTCTCCCTACTATACCTGCTATCCCACAGCCCCAGTCCCTTCCCAGAGGCTATTATCCCCCCACTGCTACTATAGGCACCATCTCTCCCTACTATACCTGCTATCCCACAGCCCCAGTCCCTTCCCAGAGGCTATTATCCCCCCACTGCTACTATAGGCACCATCTCTCCCTACTATACCTGCTATCCCACAGCCCCAGTCCCTTCCCAGAGGCTATTATCCCCCCACTGCTACTATAGGCACAATCTCTCCCTACTATACCTGCTATCCCACAGCCGCAGTCCCTTCCCAGAGGCTATTATCCCCCACTTCTACTATAGGCACCATCTCTCCCTACTATACCTGCTATCCCACAGCCACAGTCCCTTCCCAGAGGCTATTATCCACTGCTACTATAGGCACCATCTCTCCCTACTATACCTGCTATCCCACAGCCACAGTCCCTTCCCAGAGGCTATTATCCCCCCACTGCTACTATAGGCACCATCTCTCCCTACTATACCTGCTATCCCACAGCCACAGTCCCTTCCCAGAGGCTATTATCCCCCCACTGCTACTATAGGCACCATCTCTCCCTACTATACCTGCTATCCCACAGCCACAGTCCCTTCCCAGAGGCTATTATCCCCCACTGCTACTATAGGCACCATCTCTCCCTACTATACCTGCTATCCCACAGCCCCAGTCCCTTCCCAGAGGCTATTATCCCCCCACTTCTACTATAGGCACCATCTCTCCCTACTATACCTGCTATCCCACAACCACAGTCCCTTCCCAGAGGCTATTATCCCCCCACTTCTACTATAGGCACCATCTCTCCCTACTATACCTGCTATCCCACAGCCCCAGTCCCTTCCCAGAGGCTATTATCCCCACTGCTACTATAGGCACCATCTCTCCCTACTATACCTGCTATCCCACAGCACCAGTCCCTTCCCAGAGGCTATTATCCCCCCACTGCTACTATAGGCACCATCTCTCCCTACTATACCTGCTATCCCACAGCCCCAGTCCCTTCCCAGAGGCTATTATCCCCACTGCTACTATAGGCACCATCTCTCCCTACTATACCTGCTATCCCACAGCACCAGTCCCTTCCCAGAGGCTATTATCCCCCCACTGCTACTATAGGCACCATCTCTCCCTACTATACCTGCTATCCCACAGCCCCAGTCCCTTCCCAGAGGCTATTATCCCCCCACTGCTACTATAGGCACCATCTCTCCCTACTATACCTGCTATCCCACAGCCCCAGTCCCTTCCCAGAGGCTATTATCCCCCCACTGCTACTATAGGCACCATCTCTCCCTACTATACCTGCTATCCCACAGCCACAGTCCCTTCCCAGAGGCTATTATCCCCCCACTTCAACTATAGGCACCATCTCTCCCTACTATACCTGCTATCCCACAGCCCCAGTCCCTTCCCAGAGGCTATTATCCCCCCACTGCTACTATAGGCACCATCTCTCCCTACTATACCTGCTATCCCTCAACCCCAGTCCCTTCCCAGAGGCTGTTATCCCCCCACTGCTACTATAGGCACCATCTCCCCCTACTATACCTGCTATCCCACAGCCACAGTCCCTTCCCAGAGGCTATTATCCCACTGCTACTATAGGCACCATCTCCCCCTACTATACCTGCTATCCCACAGCCCCAGTCCCTTCCCAGAGGCTATTATCCCCCCACTGCTTACTATAGGCACCATCTCTCCCTACTATACCTGCTATCCCACAGTCCCAGTCCCTTCCCAGAGGCTATTATCCCACTGCTACTATAGGCACCATCTCTCCCTACTATACCTGCTATCCCACAGCCACAGTCCCTTCCCAGAGGCTATTATCCCCCCACTGCTACTATAGGCACCATCTCCCCCTACTATACCTGCTATCCCACAGCCACAGTCCCTTCCCTGAGGCTATTAGTCCACTGCTACTATAGGCACCATCTCTCTCTACTATACCTGCTATCCCACAGCCACAGTCCCTTCCCAGAGGTTATTATCCCCCCACTGCTACTATAGGCACCATCTCTCCCTACTATACCTGCTATCCCACAGCCACAGTCCCTTCCCAGAGGCTATTATCCCCCCACTGCTACTATAGGCACCATCTCTCCCTACTATACCTGCTATCCCACAGCCACAGTCCCTTCCCAGAGGCTATTATCCCCCCCACTGCTACTATAGGCACCATATCTCCCTACTATACCTGCTATCCCACAGCCACAGTCCCTTCCCAGAGGCTATTATCCCCCCCACTGCTACTATAGGCACCATCTCTCCCTACTATACCTGCTATCCCACAGCCCCAGTCCCTTCCCAGAGGCTATTATCCCCACTGCTACTATAGGCACCATCTCTCCCTACTATACCTGCTATCCCACAGCCCCAGTCCCTTCCCAGAGGCTATTATCCCACTACTACTATAGGCACCATCTCTCCCTACTATACCTGCTATCCCACAGCCACAGTCCCTTCCCAGAGGTTATTATCCCCCCACTGCTACTATAGGCACCATCTCTCCCTACTATACCTGCTATCCCACAGCCACAGTCCCTTCCCAGAGGCTATTATCCCCCCCACTGCTACTATAGGCACCATCTCTCCCTACTATACCTGCTATCCCACAGCCCCAGTCCCTTCCCAGAGGCTATTATCCCCCCACTGCTACTATAGGCACCATCTCTCCCTACTATACCTGCTATCCCAAAGCCACAGTCCCTTCCCAGAGGGACCTTTAATAGCTAAAAGGTGAATATGTGCTTACCTACACTCTTACAATCTCTTTATGGGAGCAAAGCGAGTACAGGACTACACATCTTTCTATTAGTTATTATATTGTTGCCATTCCACAGTATGACTCCCAGTCACTGACTAGCTGACAGTTATGGGAAGTCACATCTATATAGCTGTATTTTTTTATCTCTAGTTTTTTAAAAAATGTAGTCAATAAACAGATATGATCTAAAATTATATCAGTATTTATAGAAAAAGGAAATTAAATTCACCCTTGCAGCGAGTGCCATACTCATAGTGCAGACTAATTATTCATCCTTTATACAAGCTAAAAACCCATCACCAAGCCTTCTATTACCTTATACAGTGCTAAATAATATTTATTTTAAGATTGCAGTGTAGTGGAATGCATTCTTAGCTTCGCCTAGACAGGAAGAAGGAGAGATTTTATCCATAAAAACAGGAGGTTCGCCCACATGATCACCTGGGACAGACTTGGCGAGTGCTGGAAGGCTACAAGGTTATAGGAGCCTGGGAATGTTTAACATCAAGAAAGCAATTACAGGGAAGCAAGAGCGCAGGGAATAACACAGGAAATGTCAGCAGTAACCCGTTCCTTCCAAGGCACCAAAGGAGAAATACTGTACCTTTATATACTAAGGAAGGGGTTCCCAAACTGTGGAGCCAAGGGGGATCAAGGCAATGGATTTAAGACACCAGGTATGTGCTCCTTTTCAGTTTCAGACACCCCTAAGTCTATGGTTGGGTGACAGAGTTTACATACAGGTGTAATCTGTAAACAAGGCCCCTTCTGAGAACAAATTTGAAGACCAACAAATGAAAAGTGAGTGTAGGCCGAATTTCTCATCAACTTCCAATAAATATTTATAAAGATCCACCCTGCTATCACGGCTGTTGATATTTGTTAGAATAAATATCTTGCACAGCAGACTGAGCCCATGTAGTTTTCTTGGCATGAGCAGTAGTTTTCATGGATTCACAAAAACACACACAAAATATCCCCATAGGAGCGCGCTGTTTGGATTCCGCCTCGGAAGTGAGAGCACGGTTATGCTGCAGATCAAAGCTCAAGGCTTCCTAGGTGGTCTTGCATTATCCCCCTTAGCCTGCAAGAAACAGTTTGATTCCACAAGCAAGAAGGAAAGTTCTCACGTCCCCCTTCCATGACTTTCTGGACTTTGTCAAAGCTCGTTGTTTGGTTAAACGGCGTTTAATATTTAATTGGTTGCTCTACAAGTCCTAAAAGTGTCACTAATAGAACATTAAGGGGGCTATAATAAAATTCACTAAGTTTGCCCAGGAGCAGTAACCCATAGCCAGCAATTAGCAGGTAGCAATTACTGGTCACCTGTTTAAAAGGAAATATCTTATTGGTTGCTATGGGGTACTGCTCCTGGGCAAACTTAGTGCCTTTTATTACAAAAGGGGGTAAGGGGTATATACATGGGGGATGATGCTTCTTCTGTTAGATGATGGGCCCTGTCCTTTCTGCATTGCCAAGGCCCCTCTATTCTCCAGCCCTGCATCCTAAATCCAACTGGAGGCTTTACTGTTCATGGTCCTGTTACTACAGGATTTGTATAGATTTCTTGTTAGACAAATAATTTGTATCCATTATTAAACATTAACAAAAGTATTATACGTGTATTAAATCCCTCTTATTATGAAATAATAAGAGGGATTTAATCTGCTACCACGGATGATTACTCTCCCCGAAATGCCTTTCCACTGGCACCAAAGTGAATCACCGGTGGAAATGCTTATGCGTCGCTTCGTTTTCTGAAGTCGCTCCAGGTTTCCTTCTGCAGGGTCATTGGCCGCACATACAGTATCAGCCACCTTTGCATAAATGCTTAGAGCTACAATATTGTAGGAACATTTCTACCTCTTCCTGCAAATGCTCCCACTTGTTGCCTGCTCTCATAAAGGGATTTTCACATGGTTCCTGTTGAAATATTCAACCTAAAAAGGTCATAGCATTCTGACAAGGAAATCTATGGGGACAGAAGTTGAGCAGATTCAGCCCTTAAATTATTGCTTCATTGCTGAACACATTTCATATTTTACTTGCCTGGGGATGTGTTGATGGCTATGCTGAAATAAAAAATAGTATCTCCATTGTTAATGATTACACAACTTACCCGGTGATACTGAACATCTGAGTCAATGTCATTGCAGATATTTTCTTTCTTGAACCAATCAACAAAAAAGTATGAGGAATTATGATTATCAGAGCTTCTCTTGGTGTGTGGCAAACAGGGGCAATATAAATGCAGGTAAATGTGTAATGGTGGCAACCCTACCTATATTCCCCCTCTTCCCTGACTCCTTCTGCAGCAGATCACTGCCTTTTATATAGAAGCCACCCACCTGCCCATTCCCCCTGCCCCATGCAACCTTTCTCCCCCCCATTTGCCCATTCCCCTGGCTAGAATGCCCATTTTCCCGCCCCCAAGTGACATCACTGGGCCCCCCAACCTAAAGAGCGGTATTAAAGGAACAGTAACACCAAAAAATGTATATATTTCAAAGAAATTAAACTATGATGTACTGCTGCCCTGCACTGGTAAAAGTTTTGTGTTTGCTTCAGAAACATTACTAGAGTTTATATAAACCCTGGTGTGTAGCCATGGGGGCAGCCATTCAAAAGAAGAAAAGGCACAGGTTATATAGCAGCTAACAGATAAACCCTGTAGAATACAATGGTGTCTTATCTGTTATCTGCTATGTAACCTGTGCCTTTTCTCCTTTTTTCCAGCTTGAATGGCTGCCCCCATGGCTACACAATAGCTTATTTATATAAACTATAGTAGTGTTCCTGAAGCAAACACCCCAGTTTTACCAGTGCAGGGCCACAGTACATTATGTTTCAATTACTTTAAAACACTTTAATTGTTTAGTGTAACTGTTCCTTTAATAGAAAAAAACAACAGTGGCAACCTTATATGGGGGTGAGGGGGTGACTGGATAGCTTACCTTGGGCCTCTCAACTGGTTCGGACAACATTCTATATATATATTGCCCCTAACAATTGCTCTGGAGCAGGGAATATGAGTCCCTGCCCTAGTGAAGCCTACAGGTTAGGGTCTCTATCGCTTTTACACAACACACCATGGTCAGTTTAATCAGGAGCCATACTTGCTTTTGGAGTGTGGAAGGAAACCCAAACACAGGATAACATCCAGACGTCTCGCAGATAGTGCCCTGGTCAGGTTCAGGTTTAAAACACCAGCACTTGAGCCACCTTGCTGCCCATACTAGGTCCAGCGCCTGTGCCAGACTAGGATACAAATTACCATTATTTTTTTCACTACATCTGATACAGGAGCTTTTATTCACACAGGAGCTTTTCACACTTGTTTGATTTTTGAGGTAATTACCTTACATCTTAACATCTTCTTGGTTGTTAGGGACCCAGAAAGTAGATCAATTATAAGTGAACTGTAAGCAGGCAGTTTTTATTACAGGTATGGGACCCTTTATCACAAATGCATGGGACCTGGGGCTTTCCCTAAGTCCCATCTAAGTCAATGATACATATCAATGGTACTGGTATATTATATTCAAGGCAATGTACACTGATGAAGCTATAGAGATACGTTTTCCTACAGAATGTTCAATTGCCTATATGTGTATAACCCCAAGCCTGATTGCTTAATATCTCCGCTCTGCAACATGCTAACTGAGAATCCATCTGGAAAGGCAAAATCTCATCTAATGTTACTAATACAGCATTTTGTCTGTGTCTCACACATCAGAACATTTTTTATGAACTTGAAATGCCCCAGGTACCTGTTTATGGCTTTTGGATATCATAGAGAAAATGGGTCATTTTACGAGAGAGAGATTTCTAAATAATTCACTCCATCTCCAGCAGCTCAACTCAGTCGTGTGCTAGCATAATTTCCGAAAGCTCCCTATTATACTCTTTGATTTTATGCACAGCTTTAAATGAATTAAACATGTTGTATAATCACATCAGAGCTGATCTAGAAAATGACATTTCTACATATTCAAATACCCCAAGACAAAACCCACTGACCAGAAAAGTAAAGGTGATGCTGATATTGCTGATGCTGATATTGCAGAGACTTCTTTTTATAGGTGCTCTTTAACTCAGACTCTAGGAGAATGTGGGTCACAGAGATAAGTGAAAACATTTTGAGAGTTGTGGAATTCTCAGAATTCTGTTGGTTTCTGACATGCAAAACAGTATTGTAATAATGCACAGCCCACTGTCAAAGGCCTATCTGAATATAATTGTAAAGGAGAACTAAACCTCCTAGGTACAAAAGTCCCCTTAACTGCCCTCCATGGACCCCCCTCACCTCTACCTTCTCGCAGATCCTATTAGATTGATAAGTGGCCCTATTTCAAAACCTGACCTAATAAAGCAGAGCTGCACAGCGAAGTACCTAGGCGCCATCTTCCGTCCATTAGAAAATGCTTTGGGCCCCAACTCCTGTAGGGTCCGTACCGGCAGTAGAGCATTTTAGGTGCTTTTAGGTGATTTTTTAGGTCAGGTTTTGAAATAGGGCCACTTATCAATCTAATAGGATCTGCGAGAAGGGAGAGGTGAGGGGGGTCCATGGAGGGAAGTTAAGGGGACTTATGTACCTAGGGGGGTTTAGTTCTCCTTGTAGAATAGTAAAATACCATCCAACCATATAGGGTAATAAAGGAATGCACCAGACTAGTAGGGGTTCTCTAAAATAGATCCAAAGAAGAGCACATAAATCCATACAAACACTTCAACATGTTTGACTATACGTCCAAACTGCCTCTTATGATGAATGGTATGCAACCGTGCCCGTTGAATTTGGGAAACCCAGGAGCTACCTCCACCCTGGATCATGTGGTAGCTCCAGGGTTCCCAGACAGGCGCACCAGGGTTCCCAGACAGGCGCACCAGGGTTCCCAGACAGGCGCACCAGGGTTCCCAGATAGGCGCACCAGGGTTCCCAGACAGGCGCACCAGGGTTCCCAGAGAGGCGCACCAGGGTTCCCAGACAGGCGCACCAGGGTTCCCAGACAGGCGCACCAGGGTTCCCAGATAGGCGCACCAGGGTTCCCAGACAGGCGAACCAGGGTTTCCAGATAGGCGCACCAGGGTTCCCAGATAGGCGCACCAGGGTTCCCAGACAGGCGCACTAGGGTTCCCAGAGAGGCACACCAGGGTTCCCAGACAGGCGAACCAGGGTTCCCAGATAGGCGCACCAGGGTTCCCAGATAGGCGCACCAGGGTTCCCAGAGAGGCGCACCAGGGTTCCCAGACAGGTGCACCAGGGTTCCCAGATAGGCGCACCAGGGTTCCCAGAGAGGCGCACCAGGGTTCCCAGACAGGCGCACCAGGGTTCCCAGAGAGGCGCACCAGGGTTCCCAGACAGGCGCACCAGGGTTCCCAGATAGGCGCACCAGACTTGCAGCCAGTGAATCAAATGCAGAACATGCTCTTCAGAAGTGATGCAACCCCAAATCAACAACTAGACACAACTTGAAACAATTTTGTTCCACATATGTCTTTACGTATTAATATAAAACATTTTAAATGCCAGGGGTCTCAAGTTTGATGCCAAATAGTCATAGGGCAATCAAAGTATGTGGCACATATAAACCCCAAAATGAAGACAGTGCACACAAATTGTCATGGCTGTCACTTCAGTTACTGCAAAATCAACACATTGCCTGCATTTTATATGGCAAAAGCCAAAAGTAAGTTGACCTCACAAAACCATATATTACATATTCTAATAAATACAAGATGTGTATATCTTTTTTTTAGGTTGACTCAGCAGGTTTAGCGTAATATAATACTGTGTGATATTGAAAAATTATGACCAGAACTACTGTTTGAAGGTCAATATTTTGCCCCAGATCAAAAGCCACCAAGGTACGGCTGGCAGCACAGGTAGACAATGGATGGGGAATCTATTCTATGAATAGGGATTTTTATATTCAAAAGACCAACCAAAAGAGATCGGCACAAAATAGCACTATGGAAATTCAGACTAGGAGCACATTATGGCTTATATTATGGCTTTTTATACTTCGTTGGCTGTTACTGGCGCATTAATACAATGTGTATGTTTGAGAGAAGTCACATTTTTGAAAACATAAAAGAGAAGCTCAGGGGTTGCCTGAAAAGCGCGTATTGTGTGGAACCTGGGAATCCTGAGCACGAGACATTCTGAGTGGATATTGGCTCTGTTTCACATCCTCGCTGCGCTGCGAACACTGCTTAAAATATATAATTGTGACATTATTCATTGAGCCATTCATTAGGAGTTCAATTATGTATAGAACTGGCAATATCGAGAAAGCATCCCTTCATCTACAAGGAGGAGAGTGAATGCCTCAGTTGTACTGCCAGCCAATTCAGTTGAACTCAGCAGGTGCTAATAGAAAAAAAAAAGAGAGAGGTCAAACTGCAATCACGTAACTGCGCTGAATATGGAGCGGGGCGCACAAATAGCCCCTTTCTTGCGAGAAGAAAACCCGCCCTCCGTCTTAGATCCATATTATTTTTTAATTGTTTTAACATGATTTGGGTTAGTTACCCTTATCTAAACAGCTTTGCCAGCCATCAGCGTCTGTATACCCACTAGGAACATGAGTATTGCAGTTGTACAGTTAGAAAGGGAAATGTGTTTTCATAAATGGCTAGTGTTCCTTTAACATTAAAGGGGACTTTATAGGAATAAATAATATCTATGTTGTAGATCTGTTTCATCATTATTTTAGAGGAAGGATCAGTTCTTGTGTCACAATGGGAGCCGGTGGGGTCACTCTGTTGAAGACCAGGAAAAAGCTCTGCCTACCACTGGTTAGATGTGGTACTGCAACCACAATAGAACCACAATAGAACAGGATAAAGCTTTGCCAGCAATGGCAGTTCCCTCATTTTAATCTGTTTGAGGAGCTCTACAGCATACCTCAAAGAGCTTGCACTCACTTTACAGTATTTTTTGTTTGTTTTCAGCTTTAAAACCACAAATAAGATGAATTTGAAACAACATCTCCACCTGCTGGTCATTTCAATTGACTGAAAATAAATTACATGAGAAAGGGAACGTCTTTGATGTTGTTCTGCTCAGAAAATGAAGTAAGCAAGTAGAGAAGAGTCATCTCATGTTTCTCTGGTCAGTTCTCAGCAGAGCAACTTCCCAAGATGTTTCTTTTCTCACAAAATTCATTTTTGGCCGGCTGTAGCCTGTTTGCTGCAAAGACCAGCAGGTGGTGCTATATCAAATTAATTTTATTAATAGCTTAAAAACTGCTAATATCTTGAAAACTAGAAAAAAATTATTGTAAAGTAAGAGCGCTTTGAGCCATTTTACATTCATTTGTTTTGTTTACATTGAATGACTGTAAATTGGAAAAGTGTTTAGAAGTTTGACTATTTAACATTTGTTTTGGGGTTTTAAGGAAATTCCAAGACTCTTTGTGACCAATCAGTAATCTAAGCCACAGTGCAGTTTGACACTCTATAATGGTGCTTAGTTCTAAACACTGAACTATTGCTAAATACCCAAGTATTAAGATCAGAGGGCTAATTCAGAAAGGGGTGCTGAGATGCAAATAACCCCAGTTACCCCAAATGCATCTGGTGTCTTAAGGCCCAACAGAATGGAGAGGAAAGATGTGTTTTTTTCTCTACATCACCAAATACTGGGCTCTTAGGGGAGCAATTGCACATGTTTTAGTGCTCCAGCACTCCATAGTAAACAAAAACCCTCAGTCCATATGTTACCAACATGGGCCTTATCCAATTTAGCTTGCGGAAACATAAAAAAGCTCATTAACTAAGGCAGTGAAAAATATTGGTGTATAATATTGTCATGTTTTTACCAACAATATAGAAATTTCTTCAGAATTCCACAATTCTGTCTGCAAATTAGCAGATGCATCAACTTGATCTCAGCTGACTAATACAGGTCACCTATGTTCATATTGCTTAGCTAATGTGTGCCAAATGGTGTTCCTTCCGGCCTGCTGATGCGCTCTGCTTCAATAACAGTGTCAGCGCGATTAACTAGGTCCAAGTCAGGTGCCTATAAAGGAACAACACAGTAACAGAACCCTGGAGGTAACATCCCCTTAAGGGTCCCTATTGTCTGTGTACTCTGTATTTGCACCTTGTGTACAATTGCATGCAGTTTATCAAATCAGGTTGAATTGGCCATTGGCCCTAATGCACAGAATCATATGCAATGTTGCAACAATCTGGTCCAAGCCCGATATATGATGGTTCTGGGGAACAGCGGACATAGATAGTCAGTATCTGTGATTGTTTTTTGGCCTTAAGGTGGCCATACATGGGCCGATTCTAGCTGCTGATATTGGTCCCTTAGACCTTAGACCTTAGATCTGGCAGCTAATCGGCATGTGTTTGGGCACTAACGACGGGCCTGGCCGACCGATATCTGGCCTGAAATTGGCCAGATCTCAATCGGGCAGGTTTAAAAATTTATTTGGATCAGGGACCGCATCGGCTTGTTGATGCGGCCCCTGAATCGACTGATGCCTATACCCATCGTTCTAATTAGCCCGATATCGCCCACCCGTAGGTGGGGATATCGGGAGAAGATCTGCTCACTTGGCAACATCGCCAAGCAAGAGGATCTTAGCATGTATGGCCAACTTTAGAAATGTATTACAGGTATCGGACCCCTTATCCGGAAACCCAGTATCCAGAAAGTTCTGAATTATGGAAAGGCCATCTCTCATAGACTCCATTTCAATGAAATAATTCACATTTTTAAAAATTATTTCCTTTTTCTCTGTAATAATAAAACAGTACCCTTTACTTGATCCCAACTAAGATATAATTAATCCTTACTGGAGGATTGGATTTAATTACTGTTTAAATAATTTTTTTAGTAGACTTAAGGTAGGAGATCTGAATTACGGAAAGACCCCTTATCTGAAATACCCCAGGTCCCAAGCATTCTGGATAACAGGTCCCATACCTGTACTATATTTTAAACCTTTAGCTGCTGCCCACAAGGAGCATCCAGTATGTGATCCTTCCCACCCACCCCCATAGAATAACCTAAGGCTGCATAAACATAGAATCTGCACTCTGTAATTTGAAGCAGATTTTATATGACTCCCAGTTAAAGAGTTAAAAGAGGAACATTCTATGTAAATAAATATATTACAATTCAAACTGTCATTTTGCCTCCTTATTCCGCAGCAGCTGCTGCACTTGTGGGTGAGGATATTATTCATGCTATTTCACAGGGGATGTGCACATAAATTGCCAGGATTTAGCTATCCAGTGTAAAAAGCACACAGATATTGTGCTAAGCATCCTATAAATCACACGCATTACAATATTAGCTCTATACACTGTGGTGGTACGGCTGAATTTATGCACTCCTGTCGGCTGCATCCTCCCAGTGCCCCAGGTGGATCATAACAGCAAGAGAAAAGCAAAGGCATCTGCACCAACTGCACCGACCTACCCTGGGCACCATCTGTACCAATCAGCCCCCCATTGTTTCCGACTACTCCCAGCAGCTGCCTCACTAAGGATGCTGGGAGCTAAAAATGGAAAAGAGATGAGCTTACAATCCTGAGCTATAAGTGTCTTTTTTATTGTATAAGAGTATATAGAATGTAATACATTCTTTAAATATAGGGAAATTACTAATGCAATCAAAGTTGCAATGTTTGTACCCAATCTAGCAACCAATAACATGTTTCCATTAAAACAAGGGACCAGTAAGCAATACTAGCTGATTGATGCTATGGGTTACTAGATCTCATGTTTCTATTATTGCATTACTCCCCATAGTGTTTGCCTTTATTAGGAATATGGGAGTGCACTCTGCACGGAACTCTGAGCAACTGCATACACCAATAAATAAATAACAAATATTCCATTGAACTAAAAAGTTCATAGTTGTGTCATTTTCGTGTTTCATTTTACTTCAAATAACCTCAACATTTTTAAAAATGAGAGTTCCCTTTCTGATTAAAAAAATCAACATGATCTCACAAACTTTCAGATGCTGAAGTTTTACATTCAAGTTTTTCACTTGTTTTTTTGCTTAATAAATATTGAGAATTCAAGCTTTTAAAACCATGATTCAAATTAATGATATTTGGCCAGTGGGACATTTCCCATGGATTAGGCATGTTGCCTTCAGTAAATTTTTGCAGTTCTTTGTATGTGTGTGTATGTGTTTCTATGTTAATGTTAGCAATTGTGTTGGCAGCCTCACTATACCGTATCTAAGGCATCATCATATACAGTTGTGAAGAAAATTAAATGAGTCTAACACAAAGGTCCGGACTGGCAATCTGTGGGTTCTGGCAAATGCCAGAGGGGCTGCTGTAAGATGCCATAGACCAGTGCTGTCCAACTTCTGTGGTACCGAGGGCCGGAATTTTTCCGACCTACGTGGTGGAGGGCCGATAATGGAAGCCAGTTTTGACTACTCCCCTTTTTGAAACCGCACCCACTTGAAACCACACCCATGTTATCACATGACCATACCCATATTAATGGTTGTAGTACAGCAAAAACTTGCCATACTCTGCCTGCCCTACCCTGCCTGTGTGTGCCATACTCTGCCTTCCCTACCCTGCCTGTGTGTGCCATACTCTGCCTTCCCTACCCTGCCTGCGTGTGCCATACTCTGCCTTCCCTACCCTGCCTCTGTGTGCCATACTCTGCTTGCCCTATGATGCCTGTGTATATGGCAAACACAGGCAGCCTACAGTGACACAATGCTGGCATTGCTCCTACAGTCTACACAATAACTATATATTAAAAAACTTTTTAATTGCAGTACCACCTCAGTATATGTTCTTTTTGTAGTGTGCAGGGATTATTTGTGGGTTTCTACTGCTCCTGAGGTGTGAACAGATGAACAATGGGGGTGATTACAGCCTGAGCCTGAGGTGTGAACACTGCAGGGGGTGAACAATGCAGAGATTAAAAGGTGTGAACAACACAGGGGATTACATATTTAAACAATACAGCCTGATTACAGCCTGAATCTGAGGTGAGAACCATGCAGGGGGCAGTTAATCACAGTACTGATACCATTTAAAGCTTACACAAGAGTAAGCCAGACAGGTGGGGGGCCACACAGTGGGGGCCGCCAGTTGGACAGCACTGCAAGACTGTTACTATTTATTGGGCTGGTGGGGGGGCTGTTTGGGCCATCAATGTTGGGGGGGATATACCCTCCCTTTCGTCAGGAGTAGAAATGAAAAAGTGTGCAATATATTTTGTTTTATCCACCAATAGGGTTATTTACTTTCAGTATAACTCTTCATTATGTTATAGCACAAGTATTACTACTATTATCCAGAATGCTTCGGACCTGTAGTTTTCTGGATAAGAAAACTTTATGTAATTTAGATCACCATAAAACGTTTGAGCATTGAGAATGCTCCCGTTATCCAGGTATTCCAGATAAGGGATCTTTCAGTAATTTGGATCTCCATACCTTAAGTCTACTAAAAAATTAATAAAACATTAATTAAACCCAATAGGATTGTTTTGCATCCAAGTAGGATTAATTATATCTTAGTTGGGATCAAGTACAGGTACTGTTTTATTATTACAGAGAAAAGGGAATCATTTAACCATTAAATAAACCCAATAGGGCTGTTCTGCCCCAATAAGGGGTAATTATATCTTAGTTGGGATCAAGTACAGGTACTGTTTTATTATTACAGAGAAAAGGGAATCATTTAACCATTAAATAAACCCAATAGGGCTGTTCTGCCCCCAATAAGGGGTAATTATATCTTAGTTGGGATCAAGTACAGGTACTGTTTTATTATTACAGAGAAAAGGGAATCATTTAACCATTAAATAAACCCAATAGGGCTGTTCTGCCCCCAATAAGGGGTAATTATATCTTAGTTGGGATCAAGTATGTGTACTGTTTTATTATTACAGAGAAAATGTAATCATTTAACCATTAAATAAACCCAATAGGACTGTTCTGCCCCAATAAGGGGTAATTATATCTTAGTTGGGATCAAGTACAGGTACTGTTTTATTATTACAGAGAAAAGAGAATCATTTACCCATTAAATAAACCCAATAGGGCTGTTCTGCCCCCAATAAGGGGTAATTATATCTTAGTTGGGATCAAGTACAGGTACTGTTTTATTATTACAGAGAAAAGGGAATCATTTAACCATTAAATAAACCCAATAGGGCTGTTCTGCCCCCAATAATGGGTAATTATATCTTAGTTGGGATCAAGTACAGGTACTGTTTTATTATTACAGAGAAAAGGGAATCATTTAACCATTAAATAAACCCAATAGGGCTGTTCTGCCCCCAATAAGGGGTAATTATATCTTAGTTGGGATCAAGTACAAGGTACTGTTTTATCATTACAGAGAAAAGGGAATCAGTTTTAAAATTCTATATTATTTGATTAAAATGGAGCCTATGGGAGACGGGCTTTCCGTAATTCAGGGCTTTCTGGATAATGGGTTTCCGGATAAGGGATCCCATACCTGTACAAGGTATTTTTTTATTATTACAAAGAAAAAAGAAAATCAGAACTTTCTGAATAATGGGTTTCATATAATTGTACAATATTTCTGAGCTAGGCACCTTGCAGACACCACTGCGCCCTTTGTTTTTTTTTCCAGCACAGAAAGCCACACTGGGCATTTGTTGTGTTACCAGTTAAATGCCTTTCTCTCTTCCTTGTGTTAATGTACGTGGGGATGCAGAACTATTTACTGTAAGTACTTTAATGAAGAATCAGTTGGAAACATCTCACCGTGGGACACAACAATTTCATAGTGTGTACATCTGTTCAAATAAAATATCCAGCCCCCGGTGACATGCATGAGAGTAAGAAACATCTGCCCCTGAGACTAACTGTAGTATAACAGATGCATAGAGCCTAGTGCAGAAGACTTATGGGATGGGTTAGCCTGGAATACACCAGAAAGGAATACACCATATTGTTAGCATCATCAGTGTGTATATGGAGGGGATATATGTGTGTGAGTGTGTCTCGCTCTCTCTATATCACGGTAAAGGTTATGCAACAGACTAAACATACAAGGAAGTAGCTCACTGTGTTCAAGCAACATTCCTTCTCTGCAGATTTCCATTAATACACCCGAGTAGGAGCTGCCCTATTACTTGACACAGCTTCCTAATTACATAGATGTGTCAGGCTATAAGTATCTCTTTGCATGGGCACAGGTTAGACTGTCAGGGTTGGGACTGTTTTCTCTGGAAAAAAGGTGCTTGCGTGGGGACATGATTACTCTGTAAAAGTACATTAGAGGGGATTATAGGCAGATAGGGGGGTTCTTTTTTTCCCATAAAAATGATCAACGCACCAGAGCCCCCCCCATCCCCTTTAGATTAGAGGAACGGAACTTCCATTTGAAGCTGCGCAGAGGGTTTTCACGGTGAGGGCAGTGAGGTTGGGGAATGCCCTTCCTAGTGATGTGGTAATGGCAGATTCTGTTAATGCCTTTAAGAGGGGCCTGGATGAGTTCTTGAACAAGCAGAAAATCCAAGGCTATTCACTTCACTACAACAGGGCTTCAGTGACTCTGGCTGGTACAATAATCTGAAAGTACAGATATGGGACCTATTATCCAGAATGCTCGGGACCTGGGGGTTTTCCGGATAAGGGTCTTTCCGTAATTTGAATCTGCATACCTTAAGTCTGCTAAAAAATAATTTAAAAAATGAATAAACCCAATAGGGCTGTTCTGCCCCCAATAAGGGGTAATTATATCTTAGTTGGGATCAAGTACAGGTACTGTTTTATTATTACAGAGAAAAGGGAATCATTTAACCATTAAATAAACCAAATAGGGCTGTTCTGCCCCCAATAAGGGGTAATTATATCTTAGTTGGGATCAAGTACAGATACTGTTTTATTATTACAGAGAAAAGGGAATCATTTAACCATTAAATAAACCCAATAGGGCTGTTCTGCCCCCAATAAGGGGTAATTATATCTTAGTTGGGATCAAGTACAGATACTGTTTTATTATTACAGAGAAAAGGGAATCATTTAACCATTAAATAAACCCAATAGGGCTGTTCTGCCCCCAATAAGGGGTAATTATATCTTAGTTGGGATCAAGTACAGGTACTGTTTTATTATTACAGAGAAAAGGGAATCATTTAACCATTAAATCAGTGTTTTTTAACCTTTTTTGGGCAAAGGCACACTTGTTTCATGAAAAAAATCACGAGGCACACCACCATTAGAAAATGTTAAAAAATTTAACTCTGTGCCCAGCAGCAGTGCCCCCCTAGTACATTGGTGCCAAGAGCAGTGCCCCCCTAGTACACTGGTGCCCAGCAGCAGTGCCCCCCTAGTACATTGGTGCCCAGCAGCAGTGCCCCCCTAGTACATTGGTGCCAAGAGCAGTGCCCCCCTAGTACATTGGTGCCCTGCCTACGGCACACCAGGCAACATCTCGCGGCACACTAGTGTGCCGCGGAACAGTGGTTGAAAAACGCTGCATTAAATAAACCCAATAGGGCTGTTCTGCCCCCAATAAGGGGTAATTATATCTTAGTTGGGATCAAGTACAGGTACTGTTTTATTATTACAGAGAAAAGGGAATCATTTAACCATTTAATAAACCCAATAGGGCTGTTCTGCCCCAATAAGGGGTAATTATATCTTAGTTGGGATCAAGTACAGGTACTGTTTTATTATTACAGAGAAAAGGGAATCATTTAACCATTAAATAAACCCAATAGGGCTGTTCTGCCCCCAATAAGGGGTAATTATATCTTAGTTGGGATCAAGTACAAGGTACTGTTTTATTATTACAGAGAAAAGGGAATCATTTAACCATTAAATAAACCCAATAGGACTGTTCTGCCCCCAATAAGGGGTAATTATATCTTAGTTAGGACCAAGTACAGGTGCTGTTTTATTATTACAGAGAAAAAGGAAGTCATTTACAAAAATTACAATTATTTGCTTATAATGGAGTCTATGGGAGACGCCCATTATGTAATTTGGAATTTTCTGGATAATGGGTTTCCGGATAATGGATCCCATACCTGTACTGCATTTCTGCTTAATGCATTATCATTATTACATGAAAAGTTGTGATAATTTAAATTTTACATTTAAGAAAAATTTGCATTAGTTGGAATACTGAACTCAGCATTGTTGTGAATATATCTGAGTAGACTGTTCATAATTTGCACTTAATTAGTGCTGAGCAAATCTGTCCACACTTTTTTGCCACACGCTTTTTTTTTGCGGCTGAAATGCGGAAACTTGCCGCAAATCCATGCCTGCAGAAACAATCACTACACTTAATACATTTCTTTTCATTGGGTATGTAAATCAGCCCAACAGCTGTACCTGTACCTGATGTGCTTCCTTGGTATTTACTTAGAAAGGGTGACCACGATTTTCATCAAGTTTCTCTCCCAGCTGTATTCTCTCAGTAAACTTGCTAAGATTATGTGCAGATTGTATTCATGTGGTACATGTGTAAGTATACCACTATTGAATTAATAAAAATGATGGTGTCATCAGTGCCAGTAAATAATCTTTTAACATATTTTAAAAGCAGTATATCAGTGTGACTGAGCACATGAGCATCATGCGTTTATATGTGGGCTGCTTTGTACTCCCAGTCTGGCCCTGCAGAGGAATAGTAGGATCATGTTAGCTGTGGGTGTAATATTTAGGTTTCCTTTTTTTTTTTTTTTAATATTTTTATTTTTAACAGTTTTTCATACATACATGTACATTACTTGTTATAAATGAAATTGCATCAATAATTATATAACGTAAAATCATTTTGGTCTTAACTCCTTCCTTTTTATTTAAATATGTATCTTGTATTATTATAAGAGGCTTGGCATCTCCAATAATCCTTACAGGCCATTCTCAATTTGTCTGGCAAATTCAGGCCCTTGGGCTTTATGTGATATAATCTTTAAATTATAGTCTGTGAGAGGAGCCACTGACAAGCCTGAACCAGCATTCAAAAATAGGCCCTGCCATTACAGGTACAGACCCAAACAGCCCCCCCAGCCCAATAAACAGTGACTGTCTATGGCACCTTACAGCCCCCCTGGCATTCCCAGTACCCAGAGGCCCAAACAGCCCCCCCCCCCCACCAGCCCAATAAATAGTGACTGTCTATGGCACCTTACAGCCCCCCTGGCATTCCCAGTACCCAGAGGCCCAAACAGCCCCCCCAGCCCAATAAATAGTGACTGTCTGTGGCACCTTACAGCCCCCCTGGCATTCCCAGTACCCAGAGGCACAAACAGCCCCCCCAGCCCAATAAACAGTGACTGTCTATGGCACCTTACAGCCCCCCTGGCATTATCAGTACACAGAGGCCCAAACAGCCCCCCCCCCAGCCCAATAAATAGTGACTGTCTGTGGCACCTTACAGCCCCCCTGGCATTCCCAGTACCCAGAGGCACAAACAGCCCCCCCAGCCCAATAAACAGTGACTGTCTATGGCACCTTACAGCCCCCCTGGCATTATCAGTACACAGAGGCCCAAACAGCACCCCCCCCCCAGCCCAATAAATAGTGACTGTCTATGGCACCTTACAGCCCCCCTGGCATTATCAGTACACAGAGGCCCAAACAGCCCCCCCCCCCAAGCCCAATAAATAGTGACTGTCTATGGCATCTTACAGCAGCCCCTATTTGCCTGAATCCAGATTTACAATGCGCTATACACAATAAGCATACCACCACTAATAGCTAAAAATCACCAAGAACACTCCGCAGGCTCAGGGGTGGGGCAGAAGGAATGAACTGTGTAGAAAGCACCCAATTGCACCATACAGCCCACCCTTCCCCTGTCTAACTATAGCCTTTGTATTACCCTTTGTGCCATGTCTAGTGAAAAACATTCTCAAAATACAGACTACACAAGTTCGCCACACACTTCTGAAACCCACACTTGGGGGTATATTTATCCTGCTGTGTAAAAAGTGGAGTAAAACATTACTGGTGACATTGCTCATAGCAGCCAATCAGATGCTTTGCTTTGGTTTCCTAACTGTTGGAATCTAGTTGCTGATTGGTTGCCCTTGGCTACATCACCAGTAATGCTTCATTCCACTTTTTACACAGCATGATAAATATACCCCTTAGTCAGTCCGGACCTCAACATTGCGATAGTGTTGCGTTTAGCGTTCAATTGGGAGTTTTGGTGCTAGTGCGACGCCTTTTGTAAAACAACTACGACGCTCTCCAGCTGTCAGAGCAACTACAGCGCCCAACATCCCGCCATCTCATTAAACACACACGGCGCGCAACAGGTTTGTGGCGCCCCTCCCTCTCTATGCTGGTTGGCTGGCTAAACGCATTAGCTAGTAGGCGCGGCCAGTCATTCGCGCAGCTTTCGTGTAGTGGGCGTGGCCAGGGAAGGTCAGTGACGCTATGCGGAAATGGAACAGGCAGGGAGGAAGGTCCTGGCTTAGGAGCAGGGAGCTTCCTGTTTGGCAAAGTAAGCAATGACTTCTGGGTAACCTGTGGGGTTGAGTCCTTGCTGCCCCTTGGCTGGCCGTGGATACACCTGCTGTGGGTACAGTTGGTACATGTAACTATGCATCATGTGCAGGAGGTGTGTGCTGGGAGAGCAGCAGCTGCAGGTATTTGTTTGCTATCATATACCTTTGCGCTTGTCAGTGATGGATCATGCTTAGTTGCACTGTGCCTGGGGGTGTCTGTAACCTGATGGGATGTGAGTGGGGAGATGTAGTTCAATGACAGCTAAAGAGCCTTAGGTCGGAGTCTGCACAGAGCAAGTCACTTTGCTACTTACAGCTCTGATCGTGTCAGTGTGAATTTATTGTTCTGTGTATATATTCTGTGTACATTCTAGCAACAAAAGCACTTCCTAGGGATACTTCAAAAATGTTTTTTTCAGAAGTTAAAAAAAAAAGCCCTAAACTGCCCTACATTTCATACAAGGACATGGTTTCCTGCAAAATACTTTTTATTTTGATGCTAGAGCAATATGTAAGGCAATTGCTTAATGCTTGCGTAACTTACACAAATATGTTGTGGTAATGAAATCTAAGGAGGGGAACCAGAACACACTGGGTTTTATTGTTGCTGTAGGTTCTTTTTAATACAATAACGCCTAGAATAAAAAAGGTGCTTAATCTGAACCAGGAAACAATAAGACACATAGAGCTACTAGTAGCAGCTACTTGTCACGGCTACTAAAATAGACAATGCCGATCATTTACTGATAATTGTCTCTACGTGTGTTTTAGCAGAGGCAATTCTCAGTATTGTCTATGGCAGGGGATTTTCTGGTGTTTCCTAGACGTGACAAGTAGCTGCTTCTAAGTAGCTCCGTGTGTCTTCACCCTAAGGGACAGCATTTCAGTAGTGATCTGATGCATACAAAACGCAGACATTTTTATATACTGTCTACACAAGTTATATTTCAGATATACAGGCATAGGTCCTATTATCTGTAATGCTTGGGACCTGGGTTTTTCGGATAAGGAATCTTTCTGTAATTTGGATCACCATACTTTTACTGCTTCAAAAATCATTTAAAGGACAAGAAAAGGCTAAGTCACTTGGGGGTGCCAAAATATTAGGCACCCCCAAGTGACTTTAATCGCTTACCTTGTACCCCGGGCTGGTGCCCCTGTTAGGAGAGAACAGCACCAGCCCGGGGTACCTGCAGAGCTTCCTCCTTCCATTTTCGGTCACGATCGCATGCGCAGTAGATTGAAAAGCCGACTTCTCTGTTAAAGTTCCACTATTCACTCAACTGCGCATGCACGCATGACCAAAAACGGAAGGAGGAAGCTCTGCCCCCGTACAGGGGCACCAGCCCGGGGTAAAAGGTAAGCGATTTAAGTCACTTGGGGGTGCCTAACATTTTGGCACCCCCAAGTGACTTTGCCTTTCCTTTAAACATGGAATAAGACCAATAGGATTGTTTTGCCCTCAATATGGATTCATGCAGGTTAGTTACCATCAAGTACAAGGTACTGTTTTATTATTACAGAGAAAATGGATATTAATTTTTTTTTTTTAAATTAGGATTTACGTGAGATGGCCCTCCCATAACTTTCTGGATTATGTGTTTCAGGATAAGAGATCCCTTACCTGTAATTAAGTAATCCACAGCTGATGGCATTGAAAAGGGCACAGCAGACCTATCACATAAAATGAATTTATATAAGCATAGTCATTTTTGTGGCTTCCCCTTAACTATACCTGCTGCTAAGTCAACAACTAGACACTGTGACAAACTTTTAGTAGCTGGGGGGGGGGGGGGGGGGGCAAGGTCAGCAACAAATTGCCCCAAACTCATTATCTGCTATGTCATTTGAACAAAAGCTTTACACAAATGCCTAAAAACATGGCAGTCGGCGTTCCCAAAACAATTGCCACACAAGCTGCTTAATATCGCCCTGTGCGTCAGTGCCCTAAAGGTGAAAATTTATCTTAAAAAAAGGTTGCTACTTTATCATTAGCAGTTTATTTCATTCGAGTTACAAATCAGAAATACACTTTGTTTTAGAAAGTAAAACATACATGTTTCTGATCATAGGGAGATGTCATTAGTTGATGACAATGTATACTATAATTAATGTTACAGGTATGGGGTCCATTATCCAGAATGCTCAGGACCTCAGGTTTTATAGATAAGGGATCTTTTCATGATTTGGATCTCCATACCTTAAATCTACTAAAAAATCATTTGAACACTACATAAATCCTAAAAATAGGATTGTTTTGCCCCCAATAAGGATTAATTATATCTTAGTTGGGATCAAGTACAAGGTACTGTTTTATTATTACAGAGAAAAAATAAATTATTTTTAAACATTAGAATTATTTGCTTATACAGGTATGGGACCTGTTATCCAGGATGCTTGGGATAAGGGGTCTTTCCGTAATTCGGATCTCCTACCTTTAGTCGGCTAACAGTAATTAAATCCAATAGGAATGTTTTGTCTCCAATAAGGATTAATTATATCTTAGTTGGGATCAAGTACAGGTACTGTTTTATTATTACAGAGAAAAGGGAATCATTTAACCATTAAATAAACCCAATAGGGCTGTTCTGCCCCCCAATAAGGGGTAATTATATTTTAGTTGGGATCAAGTACATGTACTGTTTTATTATTACAGAGAAAAGGGAATCATTTAACCATTAAATAAACCCAATAGGACTTTTCTGCCCCAATAAGGATTAATTATATCTTAGTTGGGATCAAGTATAAGGTACTGTTTTATTATTACAGAGAAAAAGGAAATCATTTTTGAAAATGTGAATTATTTGATTAAAATGGAGTCTATGGGAAATGTCCTTTCCGTAATTCGGAACTTTTTGGATAATGGGTTTCCAGATAAGGAGTCCGATGTAATCATTATATGGAATTGGGTTTTTTGGATAACGGATCCCATGCCTGTATATGATTTCCTTTGCCTTTCTGGATTTAAGTTTATTTCTGATTTGGAACACTGCGCCAGGTTTGATGATGGCTGCATCTCCATATGAGAGCCAGAATGCTATGGAACTGAAAGAAAAGACATTAGCAATTTTGAAGCTTAGTTCTTAAGTTAGTTAACCCTTTTTGGGTGGTCTTTTCCACTACAAGGCCTAGACATCTAGCAACAAGTATATGTAACCCAAACACACAACACAACTATATAATGCTGAAGTGCTAATCCTAGGGAGGCCACCCATTAAATGTCTAAAGAAAAAGGAAAAAAGTATTTGCACGCTCTCTAAATAAGAAAAAAATCAAAAATACTTTATTAACAATCAGTTACATAGTATAGCCTGTCCTATGCATTTCAGCTACAAATTGGTCTTCATCAGAGGTAAAAAAAAAAAAAGCAGCGAGCAACAAGTATGTCTGTAAATTTATTTTTATTTTGAAGCTTTTCCTTCAGGCCCTCTCGTATTTCTCTTCCCACCAGACGGCTGCCTACCTGCTTGCAGATTGCCTCTGAGCATTTATCAAAGACTGTCCTCTTTGTTTTCCTTCAGTCACTTGTCAGTGAAGTGTGACTACATAGATGAATATGCAATCATTAATTCATCCTGTGTCCGCTTCTATATTTGGGCATATTTGACCTCTGTTACTATTTGTGGCATGTAACAGGCTTGTACATGCTGCATTTTTTTTTTTTGCTGAAAGCCAGAGGTGTTACAGGAGACAGAAAATAAGCAGTAGCCCACTTGACCCCCTGTCAGTTTGCCTCACCATCTCTCCTGGCAGTTAGCACTGGCTCTCTAATACCAACAATTACTTTATTGTTTTGGCCTGTACACTCTGTCACACCCAGAACCCAGGTTCCCCATTTAGGTCTCACCAGGTAATTTTCCTGGCCTTAATGCTAACTACGTTTCCTGTTAGCTTACCTCTGGCTCGATGGAAAGTATGCATAAAACATCAATAATACCCTTATAGGTTCATGGGGCATTAAATATGTTCATCTTTCCCCTGCAGTGCAGCTACTGGATATTCAAAGCATTCAGCATTAATAAATTTTTCAACTTTTAAATGTTATCATTGTAATTGAACTTTTGAGGCACCACAACTACAAGAATTCAATAATATTTAAACAACATTACATATGTATGTGCAATTTTTCATTACTAAGGGGTTAACCTGTTTTCAAACTACAGAGTTGGTTCCACAGGGGCTTAAGGCACAGGACTAAGGACTTGACCTGAAGGCCAAATAGTGGGATACCTGTGGGGTAATTGTAGCCCTTATTTTCGGAAAGCATACCCATAAGCCAGTTTGTGTAAAATTTACTGTATGTAAGCAATATAAAGGTGTTTTTTGCCTGTCTCTTTAATACTGTGCTTTCTCAATCTATTAAAGCAAAGCTTTTTGTTATAATCGGTTTCCCTATGATAGTAATTTCTATTTGTATATTTGCAGATGAGCTGAGGGCTGCTACTGGGACAATGCAGTGCAGAAAGAATGTGCCAAATACAAGTCATTTTAGGACCATTGCTCCAAAAATTGCACCTAAGGTCGTAAATGCGTGCACACCATCTTCTTATCGACCGCCCCAACCTGATATAGCAGTATCGGGTATTAGCACGAAGCCTGTAGTAATGCCAACACAAAATTATACTTTGATGAAAGTAGCAGGCCAGGATGGAACATTTTCACTCTTTGCATTACCACAGGTTACCCAACCAATGGGTACACAGGTGATTCAAACCACAAATATTCCACTGCAAGAAAATCTCAAATTGCCAATTCCAAGATACCAGTTTTCTCGAAATAAGACGTTGCTTGGTAAAAAGACAAAGGGGACCTCATTGAATAGATCTACAGAAAAGAAAATCATGCAAGTAGAGCACAACGCTCATTCTGAAATCATTCCTAAATTGTCTGTAGAGGAGGATATTAGGGATGTCGGCAACATCTTGACACCTGGAACTTTACCAGTGAAGCAAGCTGATACTATAATACATCATTCAGTTCCGTATACTGAAAAATGTTTGCCAAAAACATTTTGCTCCAGTAGCCCTATAAAATTCAATGCAGAAGAGAATACTAGCTTGGTGGAGAATGGGTCCTTGTTGAGCTATGAAAGCAAAAAAGTAGCGAATTCCACTAACTCTCTGGCTGTTCTCTCACAAGTGATGTTTGGAAGTCCTGTCCGTGTTGTCCCTTCTGTACCAAAAGGAAAACTGGCTATTTTGCCATACTCCAAAATGAAAAAAACAATTATATCCAAGAGCATCCAATCCATAGAAAAGCCTGCTACAGTGGCAGACTTCAGTACCAAGCCACCCAGTCATGAAACTCTGTCAAGCAAGGTTCCAAATCACATTTCTTCAGTGGTGGATTCTTCCACTCTAGCCAATCCATGCCTTTCAGGTACAGGACCTGATGGCGACCCGTTGAAAAAATCAAATGGGGCAGCAGGAAAAAAACGAGGACGAAAGAGGAAAGCTTCCAGCGAAATTATGGGCAACCAGAAGATGAACCTTGTTGGAAGAAAATTAGTTTTTCATAAAGAGAAGCTAAAGATGCATTCTGTCGAAGCAGAGGACAAAAAAGAGGTATCGTTTAAGAAATACCGATGTATAATGCCAAAGCCGGTGATGGTAGGACAGACCTTAACTACACTTGGTTCTGCTACGCCTGGGTTGCAGTCATTGACAACAGATATTGGTATTAAAAATAAAGTGCATCAGATAAAGCAGCACAGAACAAAGCCGGGTGATGGTTTTGTTTCAAAACAAGTTGGTGATCTTAAAAGCCTGTCTTCAGCAGCAAGGGCGTGCTATAAATGTAACATCTGCGAACACAGTTTTCAGTTCAAGCATCACTTGCAAGACCACCTAAATACTCACACCAACAGAAAGCCCTACCATTGTCGGCTGTGCCGCAAGGCCTATGTGCATTCCGGCAGTCTAAGCACACACATGAAGCTTCATCACGGAGAGAGTCGTCTCAAAAAGCTGATGTGTTGTGAATTCTGTGGCAAGGTGTTTGGACACATAAAGGTTTATTTTGGGCATCTTAAAGAAGTGCATAGGGTTATTATCAGCACCGAAACATTCGCCAAGCAACTGGAGGCAAAAGATACGAATGCCATGGGGAACCAAGAAGCATCCCTCATAGAAAGGTAGGCTGTTTGCTTGCAATGTATGTGTGTAAACTCTTGCTGAACACATTGAAAATTACCCTTATGGTTGAAACCCCCCAGCTATATGCATTGCTTACATGTTCAGGGACTTGAATATAGGTGACTGATCACTACAGGGTTTAAACAGTGTCCTTAAAAAGGAAAAGCTATTAAAGAACTTTCCTCAAGATTCATTGATGGTTCTTACTATATCATTCCAAACACATTTAGTATAGTAATGCTCTCAAGTTTCAGTCAATTCCAAAGTTAAAAGGTGTTGTTCACCTTTGGGTTACTTTTTAGTATTATGTACAGAGTACTATTACAAGACAATTTGCAGTTGATCTTGTTTTTTTTTTTTTTTAATCACTTTTTGCTCAGCAACTCTCTAGTTTGAATTTTCAACAGCTGTCTGGTTGCTGGGGTTCAAATTATCTTAGCAACCAGGCAGTGGTTTGAATTAGAGACTGGTATATGAGTAGGAGAGAGCTGCGCAGACTGCACAGGAAAAAAAAAAGGCAAGAATTTTTTTTTCTTCTGATAGAGGACTCAGTACAGTGTTTCTCTCAGTGCTTATGGCTGTATTTACATAGACCTTTCTGATAAAGCTTACATAGTTTTTTCCTTTTCTTCTACTTTAAAAGTGATACAGACACTGAGTTGCTATTCTAGTGTCCATGCCCAGAAGTACAGTTTCTGTGGCTTTTACTCCTTAGCTGAGATGGTAGTCAGGCAGCCGGACACTTTCCTCTACAGATGTTTACAGCTGCTGAAGGATCCCTTCCTGGCATATTATGTGTGGGCAGGGTATCTATTTCATTTCCAATATCAGAATTTACTGATGTCTCAAAGTTGGATCCCCACTGGTGTCAGTAGGACATTGGCATGGTTATTAGGGATGCACCGAATCCTGGATTCGGGCCAAATCCAGGCTTTTTTTGAGGAATTCAGCTTTGGCCCAATCCGCGGCCCCGGTCGAACCGAATCCAAATCCCAATTAGCATAAATTAGCATATGTTAATTCGAATTCAGAAAGGGTTAAATGGTCAGGGGGAAAAAAATTAGCTGCGCGCTGCACAATCCGATCCTAATCGGCATATGTTCATTCGGATTTGGTTCGGGATTCGCCCGAATTCTTCAGGGTGGGTTCAGGGGTTCAGCCGAACCCAAAAAAGTGAGTTCGGGGCATCCCTAATGGTTATTAAAACCACCAGTTTGCCCAGGACCAGCTTTTGCTTCTATTTTAAAAGATTTATGTCAGTGTGTGCCACAGGGTAAGCACACTTTCCGAACAGGAACTTAGATGCATATCAACTGCTGTTCTTTTCTTTTATTACAAGATGTAAATTTGCTTAGACAACATTCAGATCTCCTCTTGCTCTTTTACATTACAGGGAGAGCTGCTTCTCCAGCGAAGAACAACACTCCATTAATGGACAGGCAGGAGAAATCAAATTACAGATCAAATGTGGTCGCTGCCATGTCTTTATGCCTACATTCTCCGACATGAAAGAGCATCTGTTGTTTGAACACGGGGACAAATTTGAAGATAGATCCCAGGAAGGGGTTTTAGAGAGTCGCCAAGGTGCCCAGGAAGAAGTGGTTAAAAATGCAACACACTACTGGAAGTTACTGAATGAAAGGCGAAACGTTGTCAAGTGTAGCAGTTGTGGCGAAGAGTTCTTGGGAGCAGGCAAACTGAGAAAGCACACGTGTTTCCCACATGTAAACCGAACGGAACTTCTTAAACGCAAGTCATCAAGCCCTAAAGGCAATCTAGAAGACAGCAGCAAAGAACAACTGTGCTTTAGTGCATCAGGCGCAGGGGTGCGGCTTTGGCGTGGCGACCACTTGAACTGCATTTTGTGCCAGCGAGTTTTTGGCGACAAAGAGGAACTACTAACTCACTGGGGGCAAGTACATAAGTGCGAGGACCCCTTGTTGCTATGGGCTGTCTTTACTTCATTGCCTAAAAAAGTTTAGAGAGATACAATTGCTGAACGCACTATTTGGAGTCCCTGTGCAGCCTGTGTTTGTGGTTAAAAAAAAATATGCTATTATGTAAAATCTGCTGCACTGTTGTTCTCATTCACAGTGAAATGGTTGTCTAGTACAGATTTTATATATGTTCCATGGCTACCTAATGATATTTCTGTGAAATGTCCTAGTTACGTTTAGGGTTTTATACAATGGCTAATCTGTTACCAAATTCAAAGTCTGTTAATAGTCCTGTGTTGCAAACTAGATTCTTGATATTTGTGACCTTATATATGCCCCACAGGATTATGGTATAAAGGCACGGGAACTGCCTATAAATGAACCTGCGCGCCTATGTGCCAGATAAAGAAAATGGGCTTAGCATTGCTGAAAATGAAACAATGCCTTTTGCCTTATCTACACCGACAACATGTCTCTTATATGTTATATAATGTAGGGGAATACTGTTACTCTAATGTCATGCTGTTTGGCACAATTGCAAGAATGGGCAAAGGGTGCTTATTCACAGCAACTGCCATGCTGGCATACAGGAGTGACTCCCACCCTTACTATGAGAGTATTGTCTGTAAGTGTAAAGTTACATAATAACTGTATTATTCTAAACATCACAATAGGTGGGCACATATGGCTTTCAAATATGTGGCATAGTTGTCTTCAGCTTATGTAGGGTGTCATCATCCTTTTATGTCCCTTTGGTCTTGAAGTACATGTGTTGACTGTTAAAACTGCCAATCAAAGGAGTGACCATAGCCTCAGTTAGTGCTCCAGTGAATCACTGGTCAGCTGCCATTTAGAACTTAAAGTGTCGCTCTTGCTGCAAGTGAATTATAATGAAGGATCGGCATCGGTTTATGATTTATTTTCCCAAAGGAAGGCATGGCGGTCTGCCATGGTAAGTGTAAGCTTATTCTCTGTGAGTGCACAATGCCAGTCTAGCACTTTGAAATCACATCTGGTGGTCTGCATTGCCCAATAGGTTCTCACTTGATTGTGGGGCAGGGTATATTCCCCTGTGATGGTGGTATTCTCTACCACAGTACTACATGCTGTGTGTCTGTATGTATGTATATACATAATGGATTAACGCAGACCATTTTGGTGGTAAATGTTCCCTGGTTCCTAAGGATTCTTGACTTGGATAGCACAGCAAGACCAAAAGAAGAGGTAAGTTAAAGTGTTGTTTTCTTCACTTTCTTATGGACAGATAGCGGCCTAGAAATTCAGTTGAACCTGGAATCTTTTTAGAAACTTTGAAAAAAGGGAATGTAGTGCCTTTTTGAAATTAGAAGCTGAAATATTTTGGTAGGTGTTACAGAATATTTTTTATTATTAGTAAACCTTGTCTTCATTGAGTTGCGAGACCCGATGTATATACAGTCCCGCTTTCCTTTTATACACACAGCCGATAAGATGTGATACATGTGGTGATTTGCCCATAGCTAGTGTCTGGCAATGGGGAGTACCCCATGGGGGGTACAGTAATCACAGATGCCCTGCACTGCATTCAAAAACTTCCATTCCCTTAAGTCTTGATTTTTTAACACTTCAAGAAACTTATTCTCCCCATTTATATTTAATGCATGTGCCCTCTTTGTTGCCTGCATTTAAGTGCATGGAGGTGTATCGTTCAGGTCAGGTCCATACCACCCATACTAAGAACCCACAAGTTACTACAGCAACACCTTATCCCTTTGTGTTTGTCTGCTATACCATTTCTTTGATTGAATATGATAAACCGTTTATTCGACCAGCAGAAAAACTTGGATTCAGACCGTGTACGTAATCTTTATACTGATACCATGAATATATTTGTACTAATATAGAGCAAGTGCTTGGTGAGTCAGTGCTTTTGATTAGAAAGGCTGTGAATTATATTTTTGTTTTGGTTGTGACTCCTGCAGTGTCGATTAGAAGAGGATATTTTTCTAACCCAGAGTATGTTAAGAGTAGTAAATCCTGTTATTTTTGTAACTTTGCTGTAGCAATGTATAATGTTAAAAAGCACTTTGGATTGAATTTAAATATGCTTAGTAAGGGTGGGCCTGTGGCGGTCTTGTTTCAGGGAAATGTCCCACAAATTGATGGCACTTTATATTATAATAAAATCATGGGCATACAAATGAGAAGGGCAGCAATACCCCCTTTTTCTACATTAATGAATGGCTAAAAACAAAGCAGCACTCCACTGGGACACCCTCTGTATAATGTGCCACTCTTAACTCAAAACCTTACAGGCTGTAACGGAGGGAAAGGATGGGTTTGTTTTACAGAGGCTGTGCAGTAGACTGCTTATTATTTTTTTTTCCACTGTGCTCATATGAACCAAAAGTAAAACGTGACTTTAAATTTCAGATTTTTCCCAAGCTGTTCATTGAACTGATGAAAAAGGGAGCACACTGCCGCTTAAACTGTTCATCCAAGGTGAAAGAACAGAATATCTTCTTGTATTATTGGGGCTCATTCATGACAATGGCGTTGTGCCCCTGAAATTGAGTAATGCATATATAGTCCAAAAATAATTTTGAAAAAATTGAATACGTTTATCTCCCAAACTCCTTGTTAATCTGTAACTCGCTACAAAACCATAGAGGCCACCTTTAGAGTATCTATTATAGATATCCTCTCAAATGGATGATTATTTCTCACTGTGTAAAAAAAAAAAAAAAATTTAAAGGTACAGTAACACCAAAACCCCCCCCCCCCCCCCCCCCCCCCCCCCAAATTTAACAAAGTAATTAAAATATAATGTACTGTTGCCCAGCACTGGTAAAAGTTGTGTGTTTGCCTCAGATACACTACTATAGTTTATATAGACAAAGCTGCTGTGTAGTCATGGGAGCAGCCATTCCAGCTGGAAATGTACAGATTACATAGCAGATAACAGATAAAACACCATTGTATTCTACAGAGCTTATCTGTTATCTGCTATGTAACCTGTGCCTTTTCTCCTTTTTTCCAGCTTGAATGGCTGCCCCCATTGCTACAAAGAAGGGTATTTTATAAGCTATAGTAGCTTCTAAGGGCTCTGGCACACGGGGAGATTAGTCGCCCGCGACAAATCTCCCTGTTCGCGGGCGACTAATCTCCCCGAATTGCCATCCCACTGGCAACAATGTAAGCCGCCTGTGGGATGGCACACACTGCGCAGGCGATTTTGTCAAATCGCCAAAGTTGCCTCGCGAGGCATTTTTGGCGATTTGCCGAAATCGCGCCGCCGCTTGTGCCATCCCACCGGCGACTTACATTGTTGCCGGTGGGATGGCAACTGATGGCAACTCGGGGAGATTAGTTGCCCGCGAACAGGGAGATTTGTCGCGGGCGACTTATCTCCCCGTGTGCCAGAGCCCTAAAATAACGCAGGACAACATACATTATACTTTTTGTGGTGTTACTGTTCCTTTAAGGGTGGCTTGAACTTCTATGCACTGAGCATATGGAATAAGTGCTTATTTCTGTGCAAAACCTTGGCATACAGTAGGTTATAAGGTTGAGCATTTTTGTTTGCTGGCTGTTAGAGCAAGGCTAATACAGTTATACGTTTGACAAATAATTCCTTTACCTTTCCAGTAAAAGCCAAATTCTAGCAAAATAAGTAAATGTTAATTAAAGGTAACACAAATGTTGGCAACGGACATGGCAACGGAGTGCCTCTGTCATTCCTTCTTTAGGTTTAAAAGCATTAAATTCATTCACACACTGTAAATATGCAGGAAGGGAACAGTCCATTAAGTCTCTTTCCCATTGTACCGGACTGTGCGAGCGAGAAAGCGAAGGAAAGGAATATACATCTGAATGCCCAGTTGATGGCGGTGGGGGTTGTTAAGAGCCTGAATGGAGGGAGAGCTTTACAGATTCACATGATTCAGCAAAGTGGACTAATCCGTCTGAAAAAAATGCATAAAGGACTCATTCTCATCAGCTGAGAATAGCACATTTCCCTCTGCTAAATGGTATCTGCACTCCAATCAATGTATTGTCGCCTGTTTATATAAAGAATTAGCACTCGGAGCATGAATTAGCACTCTGGGTATGCTTAGCATTGCTTTTTAGGGAATGTTAACTGGCCGTTATACCTGTGATTCCCTATGACAGGACATCATTGAAGCTTTCATATAGCAGTGGTCAAATCACAATCTTTAAATAATACAGGTATAGGACCTGTCATCCAGAAAGCTCTGAATTACAGGAAGGCAATCTCCCATGGACTCCATTATAATCAAATAATTCAAAAAATGTAAAAGTAATTTCCTTTTTCTCTAATAATTAAACAGTACCAGATCCCAACAGTAACAGATCCTAACTAAGATATAATTACCCCTTATTGGGGGCAGAACAGGCCTATTGGGTTTATTTAATGGTTAAATGATTCCCTTTTCTCTGTAATAATAAAACAGTACCTGTACTTGATCCCAACTAAGATATAATTACCCCTTATTGGGGGCAGAACAGCCCTATTGGGTTTATTTAATGGTTAAATGATTCCCTTTTCTCTGTAATAATAAAACAGTACCTGTACTTGATCCCAACTAAGATATAATTACCCCTTATTGGGGGCAGAACAGCCCTATTGGGTTTATTTAATGGTTAAATGATTCCCTTTTCTCTGTAATAATAAAACAGTACCTGTACTTGATCCCAACTAAGATATAATTACCCCTTATTGGGGGCAGAACAGCCCTATTGGGTTTATTTAATGGTTAAATGATTCCCTTTTCTCTGTAATAATAAAACAGTACCTGTAATTGATCCCAACTAAGATATAATTAATCCTTATTGGAAGCAAAACAGTCCTATTGGGTTTATTTAATGTTTCAATGATTTTTGAGTAGACTTAAGATATGGAGATCCAAATTACAGAAAGACCCTTAATCCAGAAAACTCCAGGTCCCAAACATTCTGGATAATAGGTCCCATACCTGTACTGGTTGTTCCTTACATGTGACAACAATCAGTTATGTTTAGTTTGTGTAACATAGGAAAACTGCGTATCTTGCCATGTTGCTACATTAGAGATTATTGTTTACCTATGTGGGGGCCCATGGAGACCCATACAGAATACTCATGATGGCTGATGTGGCTGCACAGGGGTTTGGAATGCTGCTAGTTCAGGTGAGACATAGGATTGGCTGCCTGTGTTCTGTATGGGCAATGTTATGGGTAATGAAATTCTCTTTAAAAAAAAAACTAGTGCTAAAGAATTCTGGGAAAACCGTGGGTATTTTTTTATGAATATCTGTCACTGTGATCATTTTCTTTTTATTTTACTAAAATAGAGTTGGTTCTCTAAAGAGTTATTAGGGTAGATTCCAAACGCATATACAGGCAGGGTAGAGCAGAATGTACTGCAAATATTAATTATGCCAGGCTAGGCACCGATAGTTACCCATGATGCCGTGCAAATAACAGAGTATCTCTTATTTTGTGTTCCATCTGCCAAAAGAACATTGAAACCGAGTCCCGAATGGGAGTCAAAGATCAACAATCACAGATGGAGATGAGACAGATAGGTCTGTGTGCCGGACTCCGTATTCACAGAGAAATATTATCTCCCGTAAATATGTTACAGGATGGAAAACAGCGGCCGGAATCTGTGGGGCCATTGACTCATGGGCTGTTATTGTGGCTCTATATTGATGCTTAATATATAGTATAGGTAACAGTGCAGGTTGCTGTTGATATATTTATTGTATATATATAATACACACATACATACACATTATTAAGCTATTCTATCTGTCTCTTTATTGTTTTTTTTTCAATTTAGAAATTACATGTTCAGGTACAACCAAAATAAAGCAGGGAAATATACATTTCCACCAACAGGATCAGTGCAAACAAAAACGTTTGCCAAGGTTTTTCCTTGAAACTGACCTCCTGTTGCAAAGATCTTCATAGACTTCTGGTCCTTTTTTGTTTCCATGGCCTCCTTTGTTTTTTGTTTTCGAAACACAACTTATTTCCCAAATAATTAATATTTAGTGTTATATAAGAAGAAGAAAAAAAGCTATGAAAAAATAATTAGGAATATTCTATTTAAGTATTTAAGTCTCCCCAGTGCAATAGTTCATGGAGCACTAATAGTTTTAAGCATTTGGGGGGGTTAAGCATGTACCAACTTTAGCACTGTTTGGGAGTAATATTGACTCATTAGGGTTAGAAGTCAATCTATTGACCATTATGTTTAACGCAGCTAACATTTTCCCTGCCCAGTCTCTGTGCACTTCTCCAAGTATTCACCAAAACACTTTTCATAACGATAGAGGGGTGGAGCAAAAATTGGCCGAAAGTCTATCGGTCAGCTGCTCGATGAGCCCAAAGGCAGGGGCAAAGTAACTATAACGGCCCATACAAAATCTATCCAGAGTAATGTGTGTGTGTGCAGAGATGAAGATTGTAGATGCGCAGCTCATCATATGGGTGCCCCATCCCCATAGAGACATATGATGTCGGTAGCCTTATACTGTAGGGCACCTTTGCTTGTTAAGAATTAGTCATCATTAAAATGGCGCACAGCCTACTAACTTGAACAACATGGAGCAAATCTACCTGTAGGGGTGGGCCACAATCACTCCCAAACAGTGTGCAAACATTGTGGGGCTTATTTATCAAAGTACGATCACTTCCGAATACAAAAAAATCACGTTTTAGTACTGTGCGTTTTTTTTTTGTTGCGACTTTTTCATTAATTTGTGCAACTTTTTCATACTTTGCGACAAAAAGCGCGACAATTTGACAATTTTACCCATTTCGGGATTCAAACTCGTACTTTGATGAATGTGCCCCTATATGTACTTACCCTAAAAGACTGTTATTGCTGACAAAGTTTGACCTAAAAATATTAAAATGGTTAAAATTGAATACTTAAGTTTGTTTTTCTTAAAGTGATACTGACACCAGAAATTAAACCTATTTTATAACATTGTCATAACATTGCCTTTGCATGCTATTTATAATTTTGCCATAAAAGTATTTGTCCAAGCTTTTACATTCCCTATCTGATCCCCCATGTTCCTTTATGAGGAGGCTGCCATATTTGTCCAGCAGGGGGCCGTTAGCATTAGAAGCTGTAACTGTCAGGCTGAGAAGGGACAGTCAGGCTGGCAAAACAGTCAGGTTTTGGGATTTCAAGTAACAATTACTTACAAAAGCAAACCTATCAGCAAAAAATGATCAACACGACCTATAGGCAACTTTTTATGTAGATTCATATTTTAAAAAGTTGTTTTTTCGTGTCAGTATCACTTTAATGAAAAGGAAAGTCATTTTAGCATTTTACTGCCAATAGATTTGCCACATTAGTGCCACCTAGAACACTATATTTATTCTGCAGAAAGCATTACCATACCTGAGTAAACAGCCCTAGAAGCTCCCTCTGTTTGTTTAAGATAGCAGCTGCCATTTTAGCTTGGTCTCCAAAGCTTCAGTGCCGCAGCTCTAGCTGCTGGTAGCTTAGATCACACTTTTGAATGAAGAGGAGTGAATTCTCATGGGAGGGGGGAGCAGGAGAAGGTAGAGAGGAGAGAGCGGTGCAGACTCTGGGCAGGGAATTAAAGAATTATTCTGAGAGAGGAAGTCCGATACCCTAAAGGAGACAAGAAATCCTGTGTTTCTTTTGATAGAGGACTCAATGCAATGTTTCCGCAAGTGCTTATGGCTGTATTTACACAGACCTTTCTGATAAAGCTTACTTAGTTTTTACCTTTCCTTCCCCTTTACAATTAATTTTTTTACAAATCAATGTAAATAAAAACTTCTCTGATCATCAGTGTTTTAAAAACCTGCGCACAGTAAGCTCTGCCAAACATCATTGTTTTCTATTTGATGGACACCAAGTAGAACATAGAAACAGAATATATTTAGTATAAGAGGCTAGTTAATTGCGATGAAACAAAATATTCTCTGCTGATTGGGACATACTTGAAGCATTTGGATTTTGACCAGTTTTGTTGATTAATTTAACCGAGTGTGCCTTTAATTGCAGGTCTCGTTGATCATCTGATCACGTTTAGGCAAGGAATTGGAGAGCTTGGGTTAAACCATGTCATTCCTATGGGGGGTGCCAAATATTTCATAAAAGATCAGTTGCTGAAAACCAATAATAAAGAATCTGTACGTGGGCCCAGGTTATAAAATATATTTTGAAATCTAACTTCAAATTGTGCTAATTGCGTGATTGCACTTTTTCTGCGAAGGGAAATTACAACAATTTACACACTAATAAAGTTTTTATGACCCGCAGCTGAGAAAAGACTCGAGTTTAACTGTGATTGCCCCAGATGTGGTTGAAAACTGGCAACAAGTAAAAACGCCGTTTAAAAATGAGCTTTTGGTGGCTTTTCCTCCGGAATGCTAGTTGTGAATGTGGAAAATGTTTATCTGTTGTGATTTTTGCTATGTATTAAACGATTCTTCTATGGTATTAGTGGGTTTTTGTATTTCATTTTGGGGGGGGGGAACAATTATATTATACAGCTCTACTACCGGTAGCTGCAGAGACACAAACTCAGCAGCTTTTATCAAGTACCATGGGGTATGTTTGCACCAGCGCAGTAAAGCATTAAAATCAGCCTTCAGTCTTCTCACTGCACTGATTTCTTAGAGCTACTTGTAAAGTGCTAGCCAAGTTCTACCTTTTTTATTAGAGAGTGCCTTATTTAAAGGAGAACTAAACTCTAAAAATGAATATGGCTAGAAATGCCATATTTTATATACTGAACTTATTGAACCAGCCTAAAGGTTAATTCCTTCAAAGTTGTCACAGGTGGTCACCATACTGGAATCTGTTAGGAGTGTCGGTGACACTGCACATGCTCAGTGGGCTCTGGGCAACTGTTGGGAAGCTGAGCTTAGGGGTAGATGCAAATTATCAGGCAGAGAATGAGGTTGGCCTGTCATATAAGCTGATGCTACAGGGGTGGTTATTAAATTATAAAGCTAATTGCACTGGTTTCTGAGCTGCCATGTAGTAATTAGCTGTATTTATTACTAATCAGACATATATAGTAACATTTATATTCTATATATACAGTATAGTGTGCCATTTATATTCTATATATACAGTATAGTGTGCCATTTATATTCTATATATATACAGTATAGTGTGCCATTTATATTCTATATATATACAGTATAGTGTGCCATTTATATTCTATATATACAGTATAGTGTGCCATTTATATTCTATATATATACAGTATAGTGTGCCATTTATATTCTATATATATACAGTATAGTGTGCCATTTATATTCTATACATACAGTATAGTGTGCCATTTATATTCTATATATACAGTATAGTGTGCCATTTATATTCTATATATACAGTATAGTGTGCCATTTATATTCTATATATATACAGTATAGTGTGCCATTTATATTCTATATATACAGTATAGTGTGCCATTTATATTCTATATATACAGTATAGTGTGCCATTTATATTCTATATATACAGTATAGTGTGCCATTTATATTCTATATATACAGTATAGTGTGCCATTTATATTCTATATATACAGTATAGTGTGCCATTTATATTCTATATATACAGTATAGTGTGCCATTTATATTCTATATATATACAGTATAGTGTGCCATTTATATTCTATATATATACAGTATAGTGTGCCATTTATATTCTATATATATACAGTATAGTGTGCCATTTATATTCTATATATACAGTATAGTGTGCCATTTATATTCTATATATACAGTATAGTGTGCCATTTATATTCTATATATATACAGTATAGTGTGCCATTTATATTCTATATATATATACAGTATAGTGTGCCATTTATATTCTATATATACAGTATAGTGTGCCATTTATATTCTATATATACAGTATAGTGTGCCATTTATATTCTATATATACAGTATAGTGTGCCATTTATATTCTATATTATACAGTATAGTGTGCCATTTATATTCTATATATACAGTATAGTGTGCCATTTATATTCTATATATATATACAGTATAGTGTGCCATTTATATTCTATATATACAGTATAGTGTGCCATTTATATTCTATATATACAGTATAGTGTGCCATTTATATTCTATATATACAGTATAGTGTGCCATTTATATTCTATATATATACAGTATAGTGTGCCATTTATATTCTATATATACAGTATAGTGTGACATTTATATTCTATATATACAGTATAGTGTGACATTTATATTCTATATATACAGTATAGTGTGAGTGGGTCCCTAAGCTCAGGTAAGTGCCAGCAGCACAGAGCAGGGAATCAGCAGAAAAGAAGATGGGGGGCTACTGGGGGCATCTTTGGGGGCACAGATCTTGCCTTGGGCTGGTACAGAAGCACAAAACATAATGTACAACATTTCTAGCCTACTGCTTTAGTTCTCCTTTAAACATTAAAATGTTAGTTTCAGTGCCACAAAGAGCTGGTATACTGGACTCTAGGAATCATCAAACGAACTTGGAGTAAACTACACGCACATTAGGTGGCACTGATGGCCGCATCAATACCGTCTGGTGCACTACGAACCAAAAAATTGGTTCACACAGGAAATAAAGTACAGAAATTACAAAAGTTTTCTAACACCCATGTTAATTTGGGAATTTCTATATAAGCCGCAGCTGTCATTACCAACCCAGGTGCCTCTACATCTTACACTGACAATTCCGTGATTTCTATCCTGTGGCAGGAGTTTGGGAAGGCTATTGCTGGTTTTAGCAGGATAACAGAGTCAGTCCCATACTAAATGGCATTGCTGGAAGAGGAAGAATTTAACTGGCCCACACAGAGCCACACACCTTTGGAATGAATTGGAACAATGAAACAAGCCATACCTAGTGGCCCAACATCATATAATGAAATTATATTGAAGCAAATCTTATCAACAATGTTCCAACATTTTGTGAAAAACCTCTTTAGATGAGTAAAAGGTAGAGACTATTTTAGCAGCAAAGAGAGGTTCTGATTGGAGACAGAAAACAACAATTCCCCACCTCTCTGTTTTGTCGTCTAGTCTTTGCATCTTTCTAGAACACAGTGCTATGAACAAATCTATATTTTGCTGACCAAATCTAGATATTTCTTCCAGGGAAGGCAGTTTAAAGGGGGACCTGTCACCGACACATAAAAAGTTGTATGTGTGAAGATACAACAAAACATGAAACCTAAATTCTTTTTTTAATTATATCATCCATACCTGTTATAAATGTATTTAAAAATCTGAGCTGTCAATCATATATTGCCTGCCCCGCCTCTATGCCTGCGGCATAGAGGCGGGACAGCCAATATATGATTGACAGCTCAGATTTTTAATAACAATTACGTTAACTTTCCATTCAGCACTTCCTATACATCACCTACATGGCAAATGCAGAAGATTTTGGGGTGATACAAAGCTTGCCTTAATAACAGTGCACACAAAATGGCGGCTGCCTGCTGGCTGTGAGCCTGCTGGCTGTGACTACCAATTCCAAGACTGAAGGGAAAATTAATTCAATAATTGAAATAGTGTAAGTAAAATGTATTTTGCTCTGCTAACCTGATTCAAAAGGATTTGGAATTATTTCTTAGGGTGACAGGTCCCCTTTAAGGGATTCTGGGAGCTCCGGCATCTTCCACCAATCGTCCTTCCCTTGGCACATAAGTGGCTAATATAAGCACTGTATTGGTTATATGATTCCAGGTTCAACGTTTGTGTTCTTACACCTTTAGCACGGGGCAAGGACTGATGGGATTCAACATGGAAGTGCAAGGTCCATGATGCATTGCAACAGTCCAGCAAAATTATTTTCCAGTGGAAAGAATGACTTTGTAAGAAACAGGGAATAATGTGAAGATTTGAGCTATAAAACGCCAATGAAATGTGTATTTTTAAACTATTTTAATGCATAATGAGCTTTTCACTTAATGGTAATAGAGGCCTGCAATTACCTCCATATGGAATCTCTTTTGTTTAGTGAACATGTTCCGATTTTCTACGTTCAGTAATGGAGCATTTGTTCCTGTCACTGGAAAACATGACTGTTGCAGTGTGTCCGTGGGCAGATTAAATCATGGAAATGAGTAATTTGTTGGGACTCCATATTTTTGGATACCACCTAGAAGTTTGGATTAACCTAGCTCTCCCATTGGCAATGCTAAATCAGGAACGGGAATGTTAAATTAGGAATGAATGACTGGTATGTTTGAGCAACTAAATTACAATTAAAAAAAAGGGCTTTACACATGTTTTCATTTATTGGGCTGCTAGCAGTGGGCTGTTGGAAAGTTAGCCAGAAAGTTAATATTTCCTTTTCCAAATATTTTATTGCTTGTTAAGTGGATTAATGGCTACTTGCGTCTTCCTTCCTGGCTTTTTACGTAAAAGGAAAGTGGTTACAGTAACTTTTCCTGCTTTATGTGGATCTGGGATGGTCATTGTAGACCAAATTGCCCCCATACACGGGCCGCTTGTAGCTGCCGATATCGGTCCCTTGGACCGATTCGGCAGCTTATCGGCCCATGTAGGGGCAGAAACGATGGGCATACCCGACCGATATCTGGCCTGAAATTGTCCAGATATCGATTGGGCAGGTTAAAAGATTCAGTTGGATCGTCAGCTCGTTGATGCGGTTCCGGAACCGGCTGCCCCATTGCCGCCATTATAATTCGATCGTTTGGCCCCAAATGATCAAATTAGCCTACATGTTCCCTGATATTGCCCACCCGTAGGTGTATGGGCACCTTAAGTGTCACTTTCTATAGGGGATCAAAGTAATCAAATGCCAATCAGTTTGGATCCAATCACTCAGAATGGAAGATTACATAGCTTATTCTGCTTAAAAGTGTATTGGGTGTTTGGCTAACAAAAGAATTTATTATGTAAAGGTCCCCATACACAGGCCGATTATAGCTTCCGATATTGGTCCCTTGGACCGATTCGGCAGCTTATCGGCCCGTGTAGGGGCAGAACTGAGGGGCCTGGCCAACCGATATCTGGCCTGAAATTGGGCAGATATCGATCGGCCAGATAAGAAAATCTAGTTGGTTCGGGGACCGCATGGCTCGTTGATGCGGTCCCCGAACCGACTGCCCCATTGCCGTGTAAACAGGGCCAAACGATCAAATTCGCCTACATGCCTCCCCGATAACGCCCACCCGTAGGTGGGGATATCGGGTGAAGATCCGCTTGCTTGGCGACATCGCCAAGCGAGTGGATCTGCCCGTGTATGGCCAGCTTAAGGGCCAGTGGCCAGAAAGCTAGCCACACATTGGGTGGAGGGAGTTTACAGTCCTATTTGACTTCCATCACTCACAATGAGCAGACTTTCCTTTTCTCACTAATATCATTTTACGCCACCTGTCAACAGTTGGACACCATGACAGCAAATAGTGAAATTAATTATATTATAAGTGTATAAGCTGCTAATATCATGTAAACTAGAAAAAAAGTAAATTGCTCAGAACAGCACTCAGAGCCATTGTAGATGGTCCCATGTACAGGTTCTTCTGGTTCTGATGTTAGTTTTGCTGATGCCCAAGAGCTGATATTAGTATAAACTTAATCAGGGCCTGAATCTATCCTTTCCACAATATGGTAAAAAGATATTACTTCTCTTGGCGTAGAATGCATAATTATATAGCCACAAACTACTCGTGATCTGGTTGGTTGAATAGGTCTGTGCTACAATTGCTACATTGTTATATTAGGGAGTCCACTTCAGTAACACTTAAAGAGACTACAGGGGCTACCTCTCTCCATACCAGTTCCTCGATAATTCATTGTCTTTTTATAGTCTTACTTATTGTATATTTTGCTACAAACTGCTTATTTCTCTTAACATTTGAAGCCTGGGTGGCTGTTGGATACAGGGTTGGTCTTATACTACATCTATACAGATCTTCCTTACATCAACCAAGTGTTGCCCTTGTGTCTCAGGTGCCAATATCATACAGGCAGTGTGCCTATACTCATAGAATCCTATGCTCAGCCCAAGTTCTGAGTGAATGTTTTATGGGTCATGTCTTAGGTTGCCATCTTTATCATTAATACCGGCCTTAAGGTGGCCATACACGCACCGATATTATCGTACGAAACCTCGTTTCGTACGATAATCGGTGCGTGTATGGCATGTCAGCGAGCCGACCGATATCGCAGGAAGCTGCTGATATCGGTCGACTCGCCGATCGGCCAGGTTAGAAAATTTTGATCGGGCGCCATAGAAGGCGCCTGACCAAAATTCTCCCTTCAGAGCTGAATCGGCAGAAGGAGGTAGAAATCCTATTGTTTCTACCTCCTTACCTGCCGATTCAGCCCTGAATGGTGTGTGGCGGATCTGACGATGTTTCGTGCGACCGACGGTCGTACGAAACATCGTGAGATCGCCACGTGTATGGCCAGCTTTAGGGTTGGGGCAGGCAGTGACTACACTCACCAATATAATTGTACGAAACAAAGTTTCATAAGATTTGGAGATGTTTGGTCTCCGTATTATCATCCTAACAGTTTTTGTACCATGGCGATTGGTTGTTTAGGCAGTCGGACAACGAAAATATCCACGCATGTATTGTGTATCTGAAAATATCCATGGGTGACCTACAATGTACAGTATTTCCAGGACTTAACTTTTGTACGATTGTTGTCTGGCAATTATTAATGGCCAAAATATTGCCAGATTTGTTATTTTTAGGACTTAATTAGTTTTAGATTGTTGCATTAAAATATATGATCAATATCCAAATGTTTAGACAACTTAAATCTGAACATGTATGACCAGCTTTAATAAGAGAAAACCAAAATGCCAGATTCAATTTGATGAGAAAAACTTGTCTCCTAATTCAGTTCCAGATTTTACTATAGAATTGAATGGTTTTCATAGGATAAAAGGGTCAAGTTTAAATCAATGAGAAAACGTTACTTCAATAGAGTTTTCATGTGATAAACAACTAGGTTCTTCTTACTGAATTGCATCTGACTCTACTGGAAAATCTGGAATGGAATTAGGAGATTAATTTTTCCTCATCAAATTGAATTTGACCCAAAGTATAAGCTATGTTTTATTCATGGAATTTAAAAAAATAATCTCATGGTTTATCCAGTGAAAACATAATGGAATTCTATAAGTTTATTAAAAAGTTTTTTAAATTCTGAATGATTTTTCAGAGAAATCTTATCAAGGTCTAGGTAAGTAAGCATGTACGGAAAGGTCTAACCATTTGTTAATCTGCAGAATCAATTTGTATTCTCTCCAGTCTTCTTATTTTAGGCTATGGACACAGCACACAATGATATATTCCTTCCTCACTTATATCTGTAGTAATAATTAATTAAATTAAATCTGTTTGTAAAGTTAAACTATAACATAAGCTTTTCTCATAAAGTTGAATCTGGCCCAATACATTTCAGAGGAGAGCCCTTTGTGCAGTGTCCCCCATGGGAACATTTCTGTTTAACAGTTCAGTGTTCATTGGATGGAGCTTATGGATAGCCGTTAGTGGTAGCATTTGAACATAAAGGAACTTGGTAAGAAAGTCAAGTGTAAGTGGAGGAAGCCAATAAGGGCCTCAGACTGTGGCATGCATGAGCAGCCATGCTGTGGGTATATGAGCAGTTTTTGCAAATGTTTCTTAATCCATATTTATGTATCGTTTCATATACAGGTATTGGACCCCTTATCCCACATTTTTAAAAAATGATTTCCTTTTTCTCTGTAGTAATAAAACAGTACCTGTACTTGATCCCAGCTAAGATATAATTACCCCTTATTGGGAGCAGAACAGCCCTATTGGGTTTATTTAATGGTTAAATGATTCCCTTTTCTCTGTAATAATAAAACAGTACCTGTACTTGATCCCAACTAAGATATAATTACCCCTTATTGGGGGCAGAACAGTCCTGTTGGGTTTATTTAATGGTTAAATGATTCCCTTTTCTCTGTAATAATAAAACAGTACCTGTACTTGATCCCAACTAAGATATAATTACCCCTTATTGGGGGCAGAACAGCCCTATTGGGTTTATTTAATGGTTAAATGATTCCCTTTTCTCTGTAATAATAAAACAGTACCTGTACTTGATCCCAACTAAGATATAATTACCAATTACCCCTTATTGGGGGCAGAACAGCCCTATTGGGTTTATTTAATGGTTAAATGATTCCCTTTTCTCTGTAATAATAAAACAGTACCTGTACTTGATCCCAACTAAGATATAATTACCCCTTATTGGGGGCAGAACAGCCCTATTGGGTTTATTTAATGGTTAAATGATTCCCTTTTCTCTGTAATAATAAAACAGTACCTGTACTTGATCCCAACTAAGATATAATTACCCCTTATTGGGGGCAGAACAGTCCTGTTGGGTTTATTTAATGGTTAAATGATTCCCTTTTCTCTGTAATAATAAAACAGTACCTGTACTTGATCCCAACTAAGATATAATTACCCCTTATTGGGGGCAGAACAGCCCTATTGGGTTTATTTAATGGTTAAATGATTCCCTTTTCTCTGTAATAATAAAACAGTACCTGTACTTGATCCCAACTAAGATATAATTACCAATTACCCCTTATTGGGGGCAGAACAGCCCTATTGGGTTTATTTAATGGTTAAATGATTCCCTTTTCTCTGTAATAATAAAACAGTACCTGTACTTGATCCCAACTAAGATATAATTAATCCTTATTGGGGGCAGAACAGCCCTATTGGGTTTATTTAATGGTTAAATTATTCCCTTTTCTGTGTAATAATAAAACAGTACCTGTACTTGATCCCAACTAAGATATAATTACCCCTTATTGGGGGCAGAACAGCCCTATTGGGTTTATTTAATGGTTAAATGATTCCCTTTTCTCTGTAATAATAAAACAGTACCTGTACTTGATCCCAACTAAGATATAATTACCCCTTATTGGGGGCAGAACAGCCCTATTGGGTTTATTTAATGGTTAAATTATTCCCTTTTCTCTGTAATAATAAAACAGTACCTGTATTTGATCCCAACTAAGATATAATAACCCCTTATTGGGGGCAGAACAGCCCTATTGGGTTTATTTAATGGTTAAATGATTCCCTTTTCTCTGTAATAATAAAACAGTACCTGTACTTGATCCCAACTAAGATATAATTACCCCTTATTGGGGGCAGAACAGCCCTATTGGGTTTATTTAATGGTTAAATGATTCCCTTTTCTCTGTAATAATAAAACAGTACCTGTACTTGATCCCAACTAAGATATAATTACCCCTTATTGGGGGCAGAACAATCCTATTGGGTTTAATTAATGTTTAAATAATTTTTTAGTAGACTTAAGGTAGGAGATCCAAATTACAGAAAGACCCCTTATCCGGAAAACCCCAGGTCCCAAGCATTCCGGATAACGGGTCCCATACCTGTACACGGAAGCTAAAAAATCCATATGATTAATTGGTTGAATTGATCTTGATCTTCTGTCATTTTGACAGAAAATGACACTTTTAAAAGCCAAATGGATAGAAAAATGTGAGTAGCCACTGCGAATTAAAAATGATTTCTCCAAATGTAATGTTTCTTTTCTATGGGTTTATCTTTTTCCAGATTCCACAAGATGGATTTGCATTGCGTTAACTTTTCTTACAGCTCGAAAACGCTTCCGCCTTGGTTGACTGAAAGAATTTGGAGCAGACTTGCTGAACAGTTTCTGGTAAAAAATAAATAATGGGGCATCTGCGGAAACGCTTGGAGCCAGATCATTAACATTTAGGGTGCTGTCTGCCATCACCCTTATTAAAAAGTCATACAAAGGTTTTTATAAATGTGAAAAATATTCAACTTGCTGGAAACAATTCCAGCAGATTTTTATTAAGAAGACATTAATATCGTTCCTTTAGTGTGTGCACTTTAGAAATGGACCTGGGGAGACTGGTTGTGCTGATGGGAAAGCTCAGCTTGATTTTTTCGGAAATGCCTGGTGCTCATCCTTCCTAGATTCACACGCAGCATTTGCAAGCCTCAGCGAGCCGTCCATTTATATCCAGCCGAGGAGAGACCGCTCTTCCTTATGAGACACCGTGTACCCTGTCTGAATGAATCTTCAGGTCAGTAAACAAACATGAGGTAATTGGTTGCCATGTAAAACAGAAAGAAGGAGACAAAAGCTGGGAGCAAACAAAAAAGCAGCTACGTGCCATGGCTTAAGGAGAAAGCTTTAGCATTCACTGTATTAGAACATTCTATAAAATCTACACTTTTTGGGGTAAATCACCAGAGGGTGTAAAATACTTGGAAAGCAAAAATATTGTATTGTGTATACATGCAAGCTGTGTGCTGTAGCTGAAATAGACCCCCCTGTATCCCACTGATAGCCACAACCCGTTCTGTGCTACCAGGAACCTTTAACTATTGCTCAGTTTTGAGATGTTTAAACACAATGGGCCATATTTAATTCCAAGAGGACAAGTATTTTCGTAATCTAAACAAGATTTTTCCATCAGTACCGGAATTAGGGGTAGGCAGAAGCAGAGGCGTATTAACCGTATAGGCAAATGGAGGGCCTGTGCTTAGGGCGGCAGCTTTAGGGTTGGCCCTCAGATGCCTATATGGTAAATAAAACATTCAGGGACCAAAAAAAAAGCCCCTTTACTGCTGCCAGATACTCTCTTATATAATCTGGCAGTAGAAGTGGGGGGGTTTCCCTTATACATAAATGGAGCTTTTGTGTGATAAACCATGAGATAGAGGTAGCGCTGGAAATGGGCAACCGGTGAGGAGCTGGAAAAGGGCAACCAGCGCCGGCAGGAATGAGAATGAAGAGGGGTTGAACTGTCGGAAGTAGCAGAGAGCATTGTACTAGAATAAATGGGGGTGCTGGTATGGGGGTGGTGTGGCAGGTAGTTAGTTTTGCAGGGTGGTGATGGGCCAAGTAGTATTGCCTCGGGCACAAATACTACTTGGCCCAGTTCTGTTTCCTATTTATGCTAATGGTGTTTTTACATGATAAATCACGAGATCTTTGTTGTCATGGAACTGAATCTGGCCCTAGCAACCAGCAAGAGAAGAAAATGATTATCAATGAAAATATTAATAACAGAATAAATCTAGTAATCAGTAATCTGCTTTATGGTTTCCAAGTGTTACTGACCCTGACAACCAAAAAAAATTTACATTTCAAGCTGAAGAGACGCAGAATTTACAAAAAATAATAATAATTCAAAAACCACAAAAGCTTAAATGAAAGGCTGACGTATTATTTGAGAGTATTAATCTCTGCATAATTCTAAAAGTTACAGTCATTCTAATGTAAATGCCACAGTAAGATTCCAGATGCTCCGTGGCTTTCATTCATTTCATGTGCTTAATTAAGGCATAACGTTGGTACGGGGTATTTATGGTTACGTGTATTTAGCTTGTCTCTTGTTGATTGCTGCTGGAATGCAAATAACTGAAATAAAACTATAACAAAAAAAAAGAAAATCTAAAGTGGGAATAATATGTTGTAAATTACATGTTAAATTGCAGTTTTATATGGGCATATCAATTTCTTTTCCTCCTTATCTGTGGACTGGAATGTCTAGATGATATGTGAAGACGCTCCTATTAATCAATATATACTTAACTAAACTACAGAAAGCTTAAGCAGGTTGCACTTTTTTATGCAACAATAAATTGCTCTAATGGAAATTGATCTTTGAACAATAGGATTCTGTCTATAAATTTAGCCCAAGCCTAGAGGAGTCTATAAAAGCGTACAGCTTGATCGCTTTGGTACGTTATTAGGAAGAGGGGATAAAATATAACTCCCAACTTTAATCTAATCTGATCTAGTCTGATTGTTTTTCCTTATTGTAAATGCCTGTCCTTAAAATTATAATTAAGCCAAATGCTGAGGTTCCGAGGAGCAACTTTTTAAAATAAATGAGCAGTTGTTCACACCGGTGTTTTAATTAATCTGGTTTTAAAATCTGATTGTTACAGTTTCTCTCACTTCATCAGATTTCGGGCTAAATTCAGTTTTATGAGAAAAAACATTTCTCTTCCAGTTTAATCCAACCCAAACCTTTAGATAAGGTTTTCTCCAGTGGCGTAATAATGGACCCGGCACACACATCTCCTACTCATCCTTCAATAAAAGTCTATGATGAAATTTTCGAATTACGGAAAAGCCATCTCCCATAGCAGTCAAATAATTCACATTTTTAAAATGATTCTCCTTTCTCTGTAATAATAGAACAGAGAAAAGGGTTAAATAAACTAAAAAATAAAAAATTAATTACCCACTAAATAAACCCAATAGGACTGTTCTGCCCCCAATAAGGGGTAATTATATCTTAGTTGGGATCAAGTACAGGTACTGTTTTATTGTTACAGAGAAAAGGGAATCATTTAACCATTAAATAAACCCAATAGGGCTGTTCTGCCCCCAATAAGGGGTAATTATATCTTAGTTGGGATCAAGTACAGGTACTGTTTTATTATTACAGAGAAAAGGGAATCATTTAACCATTAAATAAACCCAACAGGACTGTTCTGCCCCCAATAAGGGGTAATTATATCTTAGTTGGGATCAAGTACAGGTACTGTTTTATTATTACAGAGAAAAGGGAATCATTTAACCATTAAATAAACCCAATAGGGCTGTTCTGCCCCCAATAAGGGGTAATTATATCTTAGTTGGGATCAAGTACAGGTACTGTTTTATTATTACAGAGAAAAGGGGAATCATTTAACCATTAAATAAACCCAATAGGGCTGTTCTGCCCCCAATAAGGGGTAATTATATCTTAGTTGGGATCAAGTACAGGTACTGTTTTATTATTACAGAGAAAAAGGGAATCATTTAACCATTAAATAAACCCAATAGGGCTGTTCTGCCCCCAATAAGGGGTAATTATATCTTAGTTGGGATCAAGTACAGGTACTGTTTTATTATTACAGAGAAAAGGGGAATCATTTAACCATTAAATAAACCCAATAGGGCTGTTCTGCCCCCAATAAGGGGTAATTATATCTTAGTTGGGATCAAGTACAGGTACTGTTTTATTATTACAGAGAAAAAGGAATCATTTAACCATTAAATAAACCCAATAGGGCTGTTCTGCCCCCAATAAGGGGTAATTATATCTTAGTTGGGATCAAGTACAGGTACTGTTTTATTATTACAGAGAAAAGGGAATCATTTAACCATTAAATAAACCCAATAGGGCTGTTCTGCCCCCAATAAGGGGTAATTATATCTTAGTTGGGATCAAGTACAGGTACTGTTTTATTATTACAGAGAAAAAGGAAATCTTTTCAAAAATTGGAATTACAGTATTTGCTTATAATGGATAATGGGTTTCTGGATAAGGGATCCCATATATGTACTATGTTATGTATCGATACTGTTTATTGAAAGTCGGTCTGTAAGCTTAGGAAACTGACAGCAGCCCAGAGAAAGAATATAGGGAGTTACTGGGAACATTGTTAGAAAAAAGTGGTTACCTTGGTCGGGATATAGAAGCCCAACACATTATGGGCCGGATCCAGTTCTAAGGAAGACATATTTCCCAATTCCGTTCTAGATCTTCCCATAGACATCAGTGGAGTTTTCACATGAAAAACCATGAAGTAAATTTTCTCATCGCGTTGAATCTGGCCCTTTGTATCTTGTAAAGGAAAACACAAGAAATTCTTCCTGTTTCTGCAAGAAATTATATTATTGCTCATTTAACAACTCTGAATATCTAATTAAACTCCGCTAACTTTCCAACATGCGTAAAACCTTCAAGAATGCAGCAGAGAGATCAATATTTCACAACTAAGATATGTTTAATTGGGTTGAAATGAATAATGTACTGTGGATATTGATCGCTGTGATTAACCCGGCCTCTACGGCCTCATTGGCAGTTACTATGCCGACACTGCTGCGCCTCGCTCAGGGTTCCTTTTATTTTCAATGTGATGTGCACGTACCGTTGTATTGCAATTAGAAGAGGTTAATAGAAATGTTGGAGGTTTGATTTCAGCGGAATATATATCAGTGAGTCTGGTGGATTAACATCCCATAGAAAAGGAATTTTCGCTAGTTTTGTGCTGTCCGTGAGTAAAAATACTTTCATTTTCTGCTGGATCGGGAAAGGCTGTATATCTGTAGTAATCTAACACAGAAACACACCCATGGGCTTATTGATGATTGTTTTGTCATTCATGGTTATACAAAAGAAAATTGGTAAAAAAAATGCAGGTTTAGAAATCAAAAAACACAGGTATTGGACACCTATTATCCATAAGGTTCCAAATTACAGAATGGCCATCTCCCATAGACTCCACTGTAGTCAAATAATTCACATTTTTTAAAATGGTCTCCTTTTTCTCTGTAATAATAAAACAGTACCTGTACTTGATCCCAACTAAGATATAATTACCCCTTATTGGGGGCAGAACAGCCCTATTGGGTTTATTTAATGGTTAAATGATTCCCTTTTCTCTGTAATAATAAAACAGTACCTGTACTTGATCCCAACTAAGATATAATTACCCCTTATTGGGGGCAGAACAGCCCTATTGGGTTTATTTAATGGTTAAATGATTCCCTTTTCTCTGTAATAATAAAACAGTACCATGTACTTGATCCCAACTAAGATATAATTACCCCTTATTGGGGCAGAACAGCCCTATTGGGTTTATTTAATGGTTAAATGATTTCATTTTTCTCTGTAATAATAAAACAGTACCTGTACTTGATCCCAACTAAGATATAATTACCCCTTATTGGGGGCAGAACAGCCCTATTGGGTTTATTTAATGGTTAAATGATTCCCTTTTCTCTGTAATAATAAAACAGTACCTTGTACTTGATCCCAACTAAGATATAATTACCCCTTATTGGGGCAGAACAATCCTATTGGGTTTATTTAATGGTTAAATGATTCCCTTTTCTCTGTAATAATAAAACAGTACCTGTACTTGATCCCAACTAAGATATAATTACCCCTTATTGGGGGCAGAACAGCCCTATTGGGTTTATTTAATGGTTAAATGATTCCCTTTTCTCTGTAATAATAAAACAGTACCTGTACTTGATCCCAACTAAGATATAATTACCCCTTATTGGGGGCAGAACAGCCCTATTGGGTTTATTTAATGTTTAAATAACTTATTTAGCAGACTTACGGTAGGAGATGCGAATTACAGAAAGACCCCTTACCTGGAAAACCCCAGATCCCGAGCATTCTGGATAACGGGTCCCATACCTGTGTATCGACAAATGAAGCCCAGGTTCCCAGAAAAAAAGTAATTTTTAGTGACCTATGAAAGAATCTTACCAAACTGGAAAATATATATCAGTAAATATTGCCCTTTTACATCCTTTCCCTTGAGCCGCCATTTAGTGATGGGCTGTGTGTTCCCTCAGAGATCAGCTGACAGGAAATAATGCAGCTCTGACTGTAACAGGAAGTAATCTGGGAGCAAAAGACAGAACTCTGTCCATTCATTGGCTGATGGGGCCTAGCATGTATGTGTGCCTTGGCTTGTTTGTGTGCACTGTGACCTGTATGATCCAAGGGGGCGGCCCTTAGTGCTTAAAATGGCAATTTTCTATTTAGGCACTAGAAAAGTATATTTTTATGAAAAAGGTATATTTATATGAAGCAGGGTTTTACATATAAGCTGTTTTATGTAATATTTTTATAGAGAGCTATATTGTTTGGGTGTATAGTTTTCCTTTAAGATACTAGTTGTGCTTATGTGAGTAAAAGTCCAGGTCACCAATGCCAAAAGGTTAACACTTTCATAAACAAATATACCTATCTACATAACATACATAGGTCCACAGGTGAATAAAGCGCTGGCAGACATGAGCCTAAATAGTTTTCAGCATTTACTATAGATGTTAGTATTGTGTAAGATGTTAGTAGCACAGCTGTAACCAGGTGTATGTATGGATTCTCCACTGGTTATTAACCATAAAAACCCCTAATAATCAAACAATAGTGTTCATAGCAAAAACCTCCTACATGCACAGAAGTTATATTATTTACTACATTACAGACAACCCCCTTCCATAACCACCTTTCTCTTAATGCAACTTGTTTCCATAGATTGGGTCTTCCTCACTTTCCTTTTCAGCAGCCCCTCCATGTTGTTCTACACTGGGCCCAGGCCCCCAGTGCAAGATCTGTAGGAACCCCTTCTTATGGAGACCAATATACAGTATGTGCTATGGAAGGAATCAAGAGGCACCTTCTTTCCCTTTCACCTGTTATTCTCTTAATTCTGGGGCATATTTTGATAATGAAGACGAATAATAGTATATATATATCTTGACGAAGGTCCCCTGGAGGAGTGAAATTCCTCAATATGTGGAAATACAGATCTGTGGATTTTGCTGCATAATCTGAGTGCCGTAAGTGCTTTCTGCTACATAAATATATTTATTTATATCTCAAATAAAATGTGCCCAAACTCGTCTCCTCCTTTTTTATCCCTATTTTTGCACCAGAGCTGTTGTTTTCTGCCATTTTAGAGGTTTGGATTGGGCTGAATCCTTAGCACTCAACCAATGCAAATCTGAACCCAGGTAAAACGTATTTCCATCCTGAACCCACATGTCTATTAGTCGCAGGAAATACCAGGAAATACATTTTGTCATCAAACACAAAGTATACTATAGCTCTTTAGAACCCCAATCTATACAATTTTACATACTACACTGTTTTCAGGTACAGGTATAGGACCCGTTATCCAGAATGCTCGGGACCAAGGGTATTCCGGATAAGGGGTCTTTCCGTAATTTGGATCTCCATACCTTAAGTCTACTAAAGAATTAATAAAACATTAATTAAACCCTATGGGATTATTTTGCATCCAATAAGGATTATTAAATCTTAGTTGGGATCAAGTACAGGTACTGTTTTATTATTACAGAGAAAAGGGAATCATTTAACCATTAAATAAACCCAATAGGGCTGTTCTGCCCCAATAAGGATTAATTATATCTTAGTTGGGATCAAGTACAGGTACTGTTTTATTATTACAGAGAAAAGGGAATCATTTAACCATTAAATAAACCCAATAGGGCTGTTCTGCCCCCAATAAGGGGTAATTATATCTTAGTTGGGATCAAGTACAGGTACTGTTTTATTATTACAGAGAAAAGGGAATCATTTAACCATTAAATAAACCCAATAGGACTGTTCTGCCCCCAATAAGGGGTAATTAAATCTTAGTTGGGATCAATTACAAGGTACTGTTTTATTACTACACAGAAAAAGGAAATCAGTTTTAAAATTCTGAATTATTTTATTAAAATGGAGTCTATAGGAGACGGGCATTCCGTAATTCGGAGCTTTCTGGATAACGGGTTTCTGGATAAGGGATCCCATATCTGTATTAGTAACCCCTTTTATAATAACAACAATACCCCAGAATTTCATCCCAGAAACAGCTGGCAAAGAGCTGAAAGATAAGAGTAAATGAACCTTGGTAATATTAATATATACACTATATTACTATATTGCTGGATCACATTTCCTCTGTCACTTACTGTTCTACAATGGAATTCATGAATTATAAAGAACAGGCAGCCAGCAATCAAACATTTATACCCTTTAATACACAGTTATCAAATTTGCTTTAGCGAGACAGGAGAATGGGAGAACATACAATCATTGAAATTTAATTTAATCTGCAAGGTTAATGCAAAACATGCTTCCGACATTATACCTACACCATTAATTACCCCTTAGAGCAGAGATGTACGTACCTGATGAAAATCCATACGCGATACTGTGGAATTCTGATTGATGGAGCAGTCGCTACAGTACAGTGTATGTTAACCCTTTATGTGCAGATAAGGCAAACTATTTCCAATTTATACATTTTATCAAATGTAACATTATATATATATATATAAATATACATTGTGTGTGTGTAAATGCTTGTTAATAGATATGGGAATTTGGTTGGGTTTTTTTTCCACATTTTATGTACTGCTGAGAGACTTCCATATTGGTCTCCCACCCAATGGGAACATAGAACATGGTTTTCAGGACTGTATCATGATCTAATGACATTGATTCCATTACTGATGGTTGTGCTGTTCCATTACTGATGGTTGTGCCCAGTGCGCCATAACTGCCAAACTAGCTTGACAAATACAAACCTCTTTTGCTTTGAGAGGCACCGACACTTGAACACCACCCTTTTTTATTTTTTTTAGGCAAGAGAGATACACAGCCAGGGCTGGTCTTGGGTAGACAAGAAGGGTTATTTGAGCATCACAAAACAAAGACAAGGGACAGACTAGAAACAATAAAATAACATTATTCTGGGAAATGTAATGCTTTCATACCCATAAGGCATTGGATGTTGAACGTTTTCCTTTGAGGTCCAACCTTTGAGAGGGCCCCCTTAACTTATAACAAGGTTACAGATATAGGAAAAGAGTGGTGGGGTAGTCATTCAGCCATAGTTCCAAGAATATCTAGAATATCAATTACAGTTCTACCTAAAATCTCACCCTAACTGACCTTCAAGCGGAGCCCCCCTGCCACCGCTCCAAGCCTGCCCTGAGCCAGCCCCGGAGCCGCTGCTATAAGGGTACCGAATCCAAAAAATGACCGTGAAGATATGTGCCCCGGACCACTAAGACAAGAGGATGGGACCTGTTATCCAAAATGCTTGGGACTTGGGGTTTTCCAGATAAGGGATCTTTCTGTAATTTGGATCCCCATACCTTAAGTCTACTAAAAAACATTTGAACATTAACTAAACCCAATAGGATTGTTTTGTCAATAAGGACTTATTATATCTTAGTTGGGATCAAGTACAGGTACTGTTTTATTATTACAGAGAAAAGGGAATCATTTAACCATTAAATAAACCCAATAGGGCTGTTCTGCCCCCAATAAGGGGTAATTATATCTTAGTTGGGATCAAGTACAGGTACTGTTTTATTATTACAGAGAAAAGGGAATCATTTAACCATTAAATAAACCCAATAGGGCTGTTCTGCCCCCAATAAGGGGTAATTATATCTTAGTTGGGATCAAGTACAGGTACTGTTTTATTATTACAGAGAAAAGGGAATCGTTTAACCATTAAATAAACCCAATAGGGCTGTTCTGCCCCCAATAAGGGGTAATTATATCTTAGTTGGGATCAAGTACAAAGTACGGTTTCAAAAAAGAGAAAAATGAAATCATTTAAAAAAATATGGGAGATGGCCTTCCTGTAATTCAGAGCTTTCTCTGCAACAGGTTTCTGGATAATGGATCCCCTACTTGTATAGATAAAAGTACAATGGAGATGTTACATGTTACATTTTTTCTAACATGTCACATCAAAAGACTCATTTTAAATGTCAGGGCTAAAAAAATAAGAATATCTCATAAAACAAAAAGTTAAATCCAAGCGTCGGTTATGGTTCTGAATCCTTTTGCTGCTGTAATTCCCGAATGTTCTCCTGATGATCTCTTGACTCTGCTGTTACAGTGATACTATATTCAATATAAAATTATTTGATGTGGGTCTAGAGATTTGTAATGTATAGAAAATGAGAGTGTAGCTGAAGCCAATTGATTTATTTGGTGTTTTTGTGCTTGCAGGAAGGAATACAGCAATACAGACATGTATATAGTGCATTAGGCTTCCTCTGCCCCCGGCCGGCTCCTTCCATCCCTGACCCCTGTGCAGCCTCAGCAGCATTTTATTGCTTTTTAGATTTGTCTCTTTTGCTGCATGAAGTGAAGGGAAGAAAAAAACAATCTGACTGTTTCCCCAGATCATTTCTGTTTTATTAGATCAGGCAACAAGCCTGAGAGAAGCTGAAATGTGTTTAAAACCAAAATTTGCTTAAGAGCTCCACACAACACAGAAACCCCTAATATTCCTATCACTATACCAGGGGGCGGGGCTTGGGTAACTGCTTCAAACCATATTCTTACATTATTAATCATGAAAAGGCTTCATATTTTAATTCCACAAAAAGAGGTTGTGGGAGCACTCCAAGGCTAAATAAAGTATACAAATACAATGGAAGTGCAACTGATCTGGCCAAATTAACTACAAACATACAAAAAAAGAAAGGGATTGATCAATGCACATTCCCTGGTCCCCTGTTTCATAAGTAAATTGTCCGTTAGTTTCATGCTAGTGCATACAGTATATTGACAAGAAACAGGGGTTTTTAGTTACAAAATTATGATCATAAGATTGGTAAGCCACCATACCACGTCAAGGTAAACCCCGTATGGTGGTCCTATCTATTTACCTCTGGTCATATTTTTCAAAGGCTGCCACTCCCGTGCACTATTGCCATTCTTGACCTGGGGGCTGGTTTGAATCAGAGGGCTTAGTCACTCCCATGCCTTTTGCTTATATAGAGAGAGATTGCCTGGTTCTACAGGCTTAATCCTCCCCCGCTTGCGGCTTGTAGAGGAGAAGACTGCATGGGCAGTCTTCTCCTCTACAAGCCGCAAGCGGGGGAGGATTAAGCCTGTAGAACCAGGCAATCTCTATCTATCTATCTATCTATCTATCTATCATCTATCATCTATCTATCTATCTATCTATCTATCTATCTATCTATCTATATATCTATTATGTATCTATCTATCTATCTATCTATCATCTATCTATCTATCTATCTATCTATCTATCTATCTATCTATATATCTATTATGTATCTATCTATCTATCATCTATCATCTATCTATCTGTTTTATCTATGGTTTTTACCCTCTAAGGCACCTCACTAATATTTTGAATTTTGAATTCCTGACTTGGAGGCAAGTTTTGGTTGAATAAAAACAAGATTTCCTACCAAATAAAGCCCCCTGTAAGCTGACAGTGTGCATAGATGCCCCTAATAGCCAATCTTAGCCCTTATTTGGCACCTCCATGGACTTTTATGGTGCTTGTGTTGCTCTCCAAGTCTTTTTACATTTGACTGTGGCTCATGAGTAAGAAAGGTTGGGGACCCCTGTTATACACTATCCATGCCCACTGCCATTTCTCATCTTAAACCTTTCTACCTTGCAGCTCCTCACCTCTGGAATTCCATCCCTGATTTCTTCCAAAAGGAGCAATCTCTCAGACAAAACGCAGATTCTACCTTCTGGAACACTAGAGACTTATTTAATTATCTTGTCTAGTCCTGAACTGAGGGGCCAACCCCCAAACCTTGTGCACTTTTACCCTCCAATTTGTGCCTGTCTATTACCTACCCACTTAGATTGTAAGCTCTAAGGGGCAGGGACCTCCTTCCAACTGTGTCTCAGACCACATAGCACTTAATCTCTGTGCATTTATACTTATTTATTGTATTTATTATATTATGTGTCCTCCCTGTGTGTACTGTTGTACATTGTAGGATTGTACAGTAAAGTTATACATACATACAAATGCCCCCTTTGCCATATTGTAAGACCAGCCCTGCTAATGTTCTTTATAGTATAATAATAACAGTCTCTTCTGCATGTTCCACCTCCCAAAAGGCTAACAGTTATCTGCTAACAATTCAATCATCGCTTGTTCTTTTTGTGCAGCCCAGGATATAAAATAAAAAAGCTTACATACATATTGTTTGCTTTTTACTGATCATTTATTTTGCATTTCGTCCTTGTGGTCTGTCTCTGTCCATTATTGTAGCGGTTACATAATATCTAGGTAAAAAAAAGTCATCACTTATTTATAAGACATTTTTTGAAGGCCGATAAAATATTAAAGCTTTTACGTGTTTCTAACTATGTACTTAAGGGCAACGGTGCTGAGAAAGGAATACTGTGTCCTTTCTTCTCTTTCCAGCCATGCATTGCTCTTTATTGCGCCAATCTGATAATATGTTTTATTAGTATTATAACTCCCCTATAGTATTCACTAGCGACAAACCATTGAGTAGCTAAGCATACTGATGAGCTACTTAATCCATTAGGATACAAATTGAGATGCAAAGCCGTTGCCTTGAGACACAGTGACAGCCACATTACATGCTTATACTGCAAACTAAACGGTGAGACCTGGGGGTGTGCAAGGGGAGTCCCTGGCCTCCAGTGACTGCAAACAAGGATAACATTCAGTTTTCTCCATTCTCCTCTGTGACTCAGGCTCAGGAACCCAACTAGTATATGTTTATTATCATACACTGATTGGTTGATGTTAATGACATATTCCAGTAAGAGTGAAGACACACGGAGCTACTAGTAGCAGCTACTTGTCATGGCTACAAAAATAGACAATGCTGATAATTACTGATAATTGTCTCTACTTTTTAGCAGAGGCAATTCTCAGTATTGTCTATGGCAGGGGATTTTCTGGCATTTAGTAGCCTTGACAAGTAGCTTTACTAGGTAGCTCTGTGTGTCTTCATCCTAAAGGGGAACTCCGACTTCTGAACCAGAATTTGTTAAAGGAAAACTAAACCCTATAGATGAATAAGGCTTGAAACGCCATATTTTATATACTAAACTGACTGCACCAGCCTAAAGTCTCAGCATCTCTATAGTAGTAATGATAAAGGTCTTTACAGTTACAGTACCTTCCTATCTTGGATTCTGTTAGATTCTGTTAGTATGTCAGTGGCACTGCACATGCTCAGTGAGCTCTGGGCCGCTATAACATTATACTTATCTTCAGCACGATTGGAAATGGGAGATCAGTGGGGGAGCATTGGCAGGGATTTGGTCTGGGTTGGCAGGGCCCACTTGGTTATTTCCCGGTGCCCCACTGGCCCATTCCGACCCTGTACACCACTGGGTCAGGATTTATACTGTATTTGTTGTGGGTGGTGCCTAACAAATTAGAACCCCCCAGTGAATATGATTATCCTTGTCCTCTAATATCAGTATTAGTGTAAGATTTCACTGTGCCTGTGTAGGTGCAACGTGCTATTAAACACTTCATTCTAGGACCCCTTGTTTCTGTGGGCCCTTTACTTTACACCTTGTTTATCAAAGCAGGTTGAGCTGGGGGCAAGTAATAAGGAACATGTAAAAAGGGCAATACATTTCGGAATGACATTTAAGTAGTGCATGTTTTTTGTTACATTGAGCCTGAATTGGTAACCGAGGAGCTTGGAGCAGTGACACTATCCTGCTACAGAATAGCTGACACAATGAATATATAACATTTTTATGGCAAATAATACATATATCAAGCTGTCTGTGCTGCAACCTGCATCTGTGAGACTTGGAAATGTTTCCTCGGGATAAAGAAAGCCATAGGTGCTTGCGCAATATACATCTCAGCAACCCTAGATATTACTTGCCATTAATACGTTCTAGGCAAGCGGGGCTAGTAATGTATGTTGTCTTGGCAAAGAAACAGTTCCCTTGCGCAGAGCTATTCATTTAGTGACCTGTGATGGAGGCCAAATGTACTTTGCATGACATTAATAACTACTGGCAGTGCTGACAGGCTGCTCCTGCTCGCCAATTTGTTTGGACAGTATAAAGTACAGAATATCTGGGAGATTTTCAGACCTAAAGGATATTAATCATTGTTAGACAAAACATTGATAATTGAGCAGGTGCTGGGTTCCCTATGGGGGCTCCGCTATTGAAACTTTTACTGAAATCTGGAATAAATACGGTGCAGAGTAGAAACACACCTGCATAGCAGCTCCTTCCATTATTATTATTAGCAGGATATATTATTTCTGCCTGAGATAGTGTGTGGGCAATAGGCTTTCTGTCTCTCTCTAGCTATGCCTATATATATATACAGTATATAGAACTCCTAAAACACTTCCAGAAATTGGATATTTTCTTTGATTTAAACTGGGCAAGGTGTTTATTCCCCAGTGTCGGACTGGCCTAGTGGGATGCAAGGAAAACTCCCAGTGGCTCGGGTGGGCCCTCCTACTCCTGACCCTTTGGCTGATTCCATGGTTTTGCCTTGTTTCTGTATGGATTAAGCATTTCTGGGGGCCCCAGCATCCCAGTCCCACCCTTACATTTAAAAAAGACTTACAGACCTGTATTGCTAGAATTCATAGTCTGCTTTCATCTGTCTGCATGTCATTGAATATAACAAAGTGGCATTAAATACTCCTTTTTATTCTTTAAGTGATGCCCAGTGTTTAACATGTTGTGGGCTGATCAGTTTCCATATGAAAATGTCTGCAGCTAATGTACCCAGGCTGGGGGCATAAATAAACACACGGAAGAAATTAAAGGGGATGTTTACCTTCAGGTTAACTTTTAATGTTATAGAATGACCTTTTTTAGCAACTTTTCAATTGGTCTTTGTTTTTTTTATTTTTTATAATTTTTTTTTAAATTATTTACTTTTCTTATGTGACTTTTGCCAGCTTTGAAATGGGGGCCATTGACCCCCGGTAGTCAAAAAACTATTGCTCTGTGAAGCTATAATTTTATTGTTATTGTAACTTTTTTGCTACTTATTTTTCTATTTAGGCCCTCCTCTATTTATATTGCAGTCTCTCTTTCGAACCACTGCCTGGTTGCTGGGTTACATTGGACCCTAGCAACCAGATAGCAGTTGAAACTGGAGAGCCGCTAAACAAAAAATAATTCAAAAAACGCATATAAAAAGAATTAAGACCAATTGCAAATTGTTGCCGAATATCACTCTCTACATCAGGGGTCCTCAAACTTTTTAAACAGGGGGCCAGTTCACGGTCCCTAAGACTGTTGGGGGGCCAGACTATAGTTAGTTCTCAAACTACGGCCCCCCTGGCCCCCGTAATCCCTCCCACAGCCCCGTCCCCACTGTATCCTCACCCCTGGCTACTACCTGTCTGCCTCAGCACGATACTAGGCTCCCAGCATAGGCTGGTGGGATGCAGTGATGTGACACCCAAGGAACACACTGAGGCAGACAGGTAGTAGCCAGGGGTGAGGAGGCAGTGGGGACGGGGGAGGGTAAATTACTTTGGGGGGCCATATCTGGCCATATCTGGCCCACAGGCCGTTTGAGGACCCCTGCTCTACATCATAATAAAAGTTCCTTTACAGGTGAACAACTCCTTTAGAGCCATGGCCCACGGGGAAATTAGTTACCTGCGGTTAATCTTGGTTACTACGGGCAACTAATTTTCCCAAAATGCCTTCCCACCGGAAATTCACCTGGTTGCATATGGATTGGTTCATTTTCTAAAGTTGCACAAAGTTTCCTCCTGCAGGAGATTAACCGTGGGTGACTAGTCTCTCTGTGGGCCATGGCCCTTAAGGGTGAAGACATACAGAGCTACTTAGTAGCAGCTACTTGCCACGACTACTAAACGCCAGAAAATACCCTGCCAGGCCCGGATTTGTGGAGAGGCCACAAAGGCCCGGGCCTAGGGCGGCAGAAACCTGGGGGCGGCATGCCGCCCCGCCGCACCAAAATCTAAAAAGTTTTCTACCCATACAGAGCAATGGGGGGACTTCTCCCCACTGCTCCGTATCCAAGTTTGGCCCACTGCGCATGCGCGTGCAACCCCTCTCCCCCTGTATTGTGCATGCGCACTCGGGGGGGGCGTGTGACCGGGGGCGGCCTTGGGGCGGGCAATTTGGAAATCCGGCCCTGTACCCTGCCATAGACAGTACTGAGAATTGTCTGTTTTAGTAGCCGTGGCAAGTAGCTGCTACTAGTAGCTCTGTGTGTCTTCACCCTAAAGGAGGGTTACTAGACAATAGTAGAGGACAATGGAACACATGTGGAAGGCAGAATCTGCATCATTACTATTTTATAACGAGTCAAAACGAGAAGCAGCAGAATCATCTTCCTATATTTACATGAGATTTATATTATTGGAATATAAGAGTCTATGGGGAACTTGAGGAACAGAGAAACTGATTTTGTGTGGTACGATTCATGACTGGAGGCTTCTGAGGTTCTCAACCCATAAAGGAAAAGTTAACCCTCATTACAAAAGAATGCTCTTCTAAGCAATTCACATTATTTTTGTTTCTAGTTTTCAAGATATGATTAGTTTTTCAACTGCTAATATGATGAATTTGACGCAACAGCGCCACCTGCTGTACATTTTTGTTGGCTGGCTACAGTCAGCTGAAATTTAATTCTGTGAGGAAGGGAACATCTTGTGATGCTGCTGAGCTTAGAACTGACCGGAGAAATGTCACATGACTCTTCTCTGCTCGCTAGATTGCACTCTCCCACCATACTACTTTTTTTGGCTTGAAGGCTTATGTCCGACGGGGCAGTTCAGTCGCCCATGATAGATCTCTGCTATCGTAGGCAACTAACCACTCCCTAATGCTTTTCCACCGGCAACAATAGGAGTCACCAGTGGAAGGGTGATCACATTGCTTCGGTATTCTGAAGTCGCGCAGTTTCCTCCTGCAGGATGATTAGGGTCTAAAAGCTCATAAAGGCAAAGCAAACCTCAGCCCTCCAGCTTGAATAAAATATGTATATTTTATGTAGGGATACAATGAATCCAGGATTCGGTTTGGGATTTGCCCAGGATTCAGCCTTTTTTAGCAGGATCTGAATTTGACCAATCCAAGTGCCTGGCCACGGTTTAACCCCTTTGTAACCTACTTTCATGCAGGATTTGGGGTTTAGTCCCTAAAATAGTGGGTTTGGTGCATCTCTATTGAATATATAGTAGCAGACAAACACAACTACACAAACTTACTTGATAAAATAATAAAAATATCTTTTAAAACTACACTTCTGGACCCCAGTATGCCTTTAGAACAAACCCAAATGGAATAACTACAAGCAGACACAGTGGAACAATAACAACTTATATAACCAGAAACATCTCATTTATAAGCTCCAAATGTGAGCGGCAGCGGCGGTGCTTATAGCCATTCGGCTTGATTGGAACATGTGTTATCATTGGTGCATTTATTATGCAGCGTTATTGTGAATAAATTGTTTTTTTCCAATATTTTCATATTAGGGTTTTTGGAAATAAAAGTCTTCTTTTTATTCTTTGTCATTTCTGGGAAGGTCTCGGCGCCAGCGCCGCTGTGCAAAGGGAGCATTAGGAGCAAATCTATTTATTTAGAAAGCTAACATTGCTAATAGTGCCAGGTGTGACTGAGCCAAATACAGATTGTTCCTCTGCCCTCGCTCCTAAGCATATGGTGCCGCTTACACAATGGAGGATTTCGGGGATTAATATTATCTCTCAGTGCCTAATGTTTGGATCTAATTGAAATTTGGCCCAGCCTGAGAAAGGGAAAATAAAATGATTCTGCCTGCGCTGAGAAGGAGACAACCCACAATCATTATGGTTAGTTGTAGGCACGGCACATTTCCATTGCTAATGTAATAAACACAGCTCTTTGTCTGCCATTCACCTGCAGGTCCTTAAGGGATGGACACACAGGGCTGTGTATTGGGTCAGTGGGGTTATGTAATAAAAGGCACTGTGTAGGCACTGTGTATACCCATAGCAACCGATAAGCAGGTAAAATTTACTGGTCACCTGTTTAAAAGCAAATCTCTTACTGGTTGCTATAAGTTACTGATAGTGGGCAAACTTAGGGCCTTTTATTACATGTGGGGGTTGGTCCCCTGTTACTGCATCTCATAGTAAAGCACTGAAAGCATAGCAATGCCTGGGGGTAGGGATGGACTGGTGGAGCCCTGCAGGTGCCCCCGCCAGCCGCGTCCCCTGCAGCCCCTAACCCCCCCCAGGGTCCCCCCTAAGCCCCCTACAGGGTCCCCAACCTGATGTCCTTCCCCCCAGTGCACGTAAGTTTAACGCTTAAGGGGAGGAATGGTCACTTCTGCTGCTGTCACTTACCTGAGCTTAGGGACCCACTCACATTATACTGTATATATAGAATATAAATGTCACACTATACTGTATATATAGAATATAAATGACACACTATACTGTATATATAGAATATAAATGGCACACTATACTGTATATATAGAATATAAATGTCACACTATATTGTATATATAGAATATAAATGTCACACTATACTGTATATATAGAGTATAAATGGCACACTATACTGTATATATAGAATATAAATGGCACACTATACTGTATATATAGAATATAAATTTCACACTATACTGTATATATAGAATATAAATGGCACACTATACTGTATATATAGACTATAAATGGCACACTATACTGTATATATAGAATATAAATGTCACACTATACTGTATATATAGAATATAAATGTCACACTATACTGTATATATAGACTATTAATGTCACAATATACTGTATATAGAATATAAATGTCACTATATAAGGCTGATTTGTACTTTATTGAGATTCACATTATATGGCAGCTCAGAAACCAGTGCAATTAGCATTAAAATTTAATCATCAGCCCTGTAGCATCAGCTTATATGACAGACAAACCTACTTTTCTGCTTGATAATTTGAGATGACCCCTAAGCTCAGCTTCTCAACAGCTGCCCACTGAGCATGTGCAGTGCCACTGACCCTCCTAACAGAATCCAAGATGGGGATCACCTGTGACAATTGTGAAGAACTGGATGCTTACTGCTATAGAGATGCTGAACCTTTAGGCTGGTGCAGTAAGTTCAGTATGTAAAATATGGCATTTCTAGCAATATTCATATTTAGAGCATTGATTTTGCATCCATTGTAATACTTTGCATTTTTTGTCAGCCTTGCATTATACCTTTGCCAATCCAATACCTGTATATTTATATATTATATATTATAGCCTTCTTGTAGACTGTTCTTGTGTTGGAATATCTTTAGATACCGGTTACCTGACCCCCCCCCCCTTACAGTTGATACAGTAGGTAGATAAATGCCAATAGAGCCTGCAGACCTAGTGCTCACATAAACAAATACAATCAGATGTGCCCCCGTGCCCTCGTGCCATACTCCTCATTAAGTGTTGCTATAGAGATACATTTGTTTGCTTGGTCTGCAAACGAGCCAAGGCTTAAATACAAAAACAATTGCCAATGAAGCTAAAAGCCTTTCTACGTGGCCCACCGGCTGACACAGTAATGAGGAGCCGTGATTAGCAGCATAACAGCCGAGGAACAAAAATAATACATAAATATATCTGTGTGCATTTTATTTCATATACTTCTGATGTGGGCAGAAGGCCAGCCAACCCCCATAACATATATTGTGTAGGGACCCGTAGGGTTAAGCTCCCTATGGATTTACAACCCTACCTCTTCACATCTCTATTATTATTGGGCAAAGCCCTCTGTACTGTTTCAGTTATGTAACTATTCCCTATTGGTCTAGTTAGGTTGTTCACTCCCCCTGCAGGCTGATATAGTGTCTGGCAGGAGGGTGTGACTTCCTCTTTGGCTGCAGTCTGCTTTCCAAGCAGAGCTCCATTGAGCCTGGGAGCAGAGCATAGGCCCCAGAAGCCATTGTACCCCAGAGGATACCATCCCCTCTGGAGAAGTCGGGGACAGGACCCCGTGAACGAGGTTAGCAAGCATAGCAGTTTCTAGGAAAGTGATATAGTCCTTGGTCCTTTGCTTTTTAACTTGTTTATTAATGACCTGGAGGTGGGCATAGACAGTACTGTTTCTATTTTTGCTGATGACACTAAATTGTGCAAAACTATAAGTTCCATGCAGGATGCTGCCGCTTTGCAGAGCGATTTGACAAAATTGGAAAACTGGGCAGCAAACTGGAAAATGAGGTTCAATGTTGACAAGTGCAAAGTTATGCACTTTGGTAGGAATAATATAAACGCGAACTATCTACTGAATGGTAGTGTGTTGGGGGCATCCTTAATGGAGAAGGATCTAGGGGTTTTTGTAGATCACAAGTTGTCTAATTCCAGGCAGTGTCATTCTGTGGCTACTAAAGCAAATAAAGTGCTGTCTTGTATAAAAAAGGGCATTGACTCAAGGGATGAGAACATAATTTTGCCCCTTTATAGGTCCCTGGTAAGGCCTCACCTTGAGTATGCAGTGCAGTTTTGGGCTCCAGTCCTTAAGAAGGATATTAATGAGCTGGAGAGAGTGCAGAGACTGCAACTAAACTGGTTAAGGGGATGGAAGATTTAAACTATGAGGTGAGACTGTCGAGGTTGGGGTTGTTTTCTCTGGAAAAGAGGCGCTTGCGAGGGGACATGATTACTCTGTACAAGTACATTAGAGGGGATTATAGGCAGTTGGAGGATGTTCTTTTTTTCCCATAAAAACAATCAGCGCACCAGAGGTCACCCCTTTAGATTAGAGGAAAGGAGCTTCCATTTGAAGCAGCGTAGGTGGTTTTTCACGGTGAGGGCAGTGAGGTTGGGGAATGCCCTTCCTAGTAATGTGGTAATGGCAGATTCTGTTAATGCCTATAAGAGGGGCCTGGATGAGTTTTTGAACAAGCAGAATATCCAAGGCTATTGTGATACTAATACCTACAGTTAGTATTACTGGTTGTATATATATAGTTTATGTATGTGAGTGTATAGATTGGTTAGTATAGGTTGTGTGCTGGGTTTACTCGGATGGGTTGAACTTGATGGACAATGGTCTTTTTTCAACCCTATTTAACTATGTAACTATGTAACTATAGTTAGCTCTAGTAAGCAAGGGCAGTTTAATAGCCCCAACAAAGGAGAGATTAGATCTGGGAGTATTTCTCCTATCCGGCAATGTTGCCTCAGTGTAGGGCAGGTTACAATACACCCTGATCCCTACTGACACGGAGGACTCATATACTAGAGGTTATCAACCTGAAGGACCAGATACCTTCCCAGACTATCTCCACAGGGGTATCAAGCTGAAAGGTGTATCTACCCTGCCCAGACTCTACCAAGAGGTGGGATAATCCGGTGTGTATCCTCTCTTTCTTCATCTGAGTGTACTATCAAGTAACATCTTCATCTGCTTGTGTGTGAGTATGATATGATATGATAACCCTGCATTGCATTGTCTCTGACAATAAACTTGTTCATAGTTCAACTACAAGAACCTCTCTGGCGTCCATATTAACTACATCTGCACTACACAGCTACAGTGAGTTGTAGTTCAACTACACCCTTGCTCTGTCAGGTCTCTTCCACCTAAGCGAAGGCCCATCCTGTTTAAGAGAGTCGCATGTAACGCATGCTCTAAACCCTAGCCCGGGTTTTGTCTAAATATAGCCAAACAAGTGTTACAATTGTATATATATATGTATTATAATATTATATATAATGACATGAAATTCAAAGGTGACGTCTAATATCCTTAGGTTTAAAGTACTGAGCACTGTATATATTGAATAATGCACCCCCTATTGTATAATATAGGGATATTATAAGTCATTAAGAATACCATGACTACTAATATCCTTATATTTTACAACAAGGGGTACATTATTTATTATAATGCACAAGTGTCAGTGAGTCGTGTGATACTTGATGACATCACTAAGCACTATTTATAAGGATATCATTTACAGGCTCTTGGGTTTTTATAGGGAATAGTGAACTCTGTATTGTATATAAACACACAAGGGATTAATAATAATAATAATAATATTTATTATAATACACCTCTCAGTAAGTCATATGGCACAAATGACATCCCATTTATATGGGACATAATATACTCCATAGTCATTGCTCTTGTGTCCTTATATAGGGAATTATATGCACCCTATTGTAAAATATAAGGATATTGGAAATCGCCAAGAAGTTCCATTAACATATAAAGGCACTTTCAATAAACTGATTAGCAATGAGGATATTTGAGTTTAGTTGATCATTTTGGGACTAAAAATGACTAATTCTGCCACTGCCCCGGGGCTGGGGTATCACGACCTTGGAACTTTCTGAGAAATGTTTTCGGCAGGCAGGGATTTGAGGCGAAATTCCGCATTTCACCATCAGCAAAAAAATTTGAAGAGAAAAAACACCCATTGACTTTAATGTATTTGGACTGAGAAACCTCACGTAAGAAAAAACGTGCGCAAGAAAATAAAGTTGTCGCCCATTGACTTGTATTTTGCAAAGTTTTTCAGCCATTTTGCGAATTTTTCAGTGAAGCAAAACAGATTCGCTCATCACTATTCGTTTGCGTTATTAACTGAAGGGAAGAATAAGCCCCTTTCGTACATAGGAACACTAGTGCTGGGTGGGTTGTTGCTGCAATGAAGCTCACCTGTTAGCAATTGAACTCGGTGCTTTTCCCTCGCCAGGGCTCTGGTTACAGTGAGTGAAGTCCATAAAAACGCAGCACCGCACCCTACATACCTCCCGCCTAATCCTGCTTTCTGGAAAGTGCGGCGCAGAATGCCTTGACATTAGGGGAGCGTAGGGTTTCCAGCACGTTGGGGCCTTAATCTTTGCCTTATGTGAAAATGGCTGACCTGTACGTGGGTGAGGCTCTGCGCCTTCAGTTACTCCTCCGACTGAAACCCAATATGAAGCATAACAAGGGATGACTGTGCGGTCCCACTCCCACCCCTTCAACTGAGCAATTCTCACTTATTTCCATCACAATATGTGACTGCCAAGTGTCTCTCCGAGAGTTCAAACTGCTCCTCACTGCCCGGCCCTCTGTTTGCCTGATGCCAAATGATTCATATTCCCAAAGGATGCAGCACCGTTACAAATCCTTCCTTCCCTTCTATAATCAAGAAGAAAGGACTGGTATTACAATTAGTATTTATGGGTGGGGACCTTAAAGGGCCAGCAATTTAAATTACTGTTGCCCTAAGCTGGTAGTACTCTGGGCCCTGTGTTTGGCCAGTAGCAGTAACCTATAGAAACTAATAAGGTGTTTGCTTTTAAATAGGTGACCAGTAAATTCTACCTGATTGGTTGCTACAGGTTACTGCATCTGTGCAAACTGAGTGCCTTTTATTACATAACCCATAAGCTGCTGTGTAGCCATGGAGGCAGCCATTCAAGCTGAATAGGTCAATAGGGTGGAGGTTTAAACATAAGATAATAGATAAATGGTGTAAAATACTATAGTTTTATTTTGTACACAGGAAGATAAATAGGGTTCAGATGCCATTCATGGCTTTCTGTAGAATTATAGAGTGAAAACCTCTCTCATATAAAATAAGTAAGTATTTGTAAGTGCTAAATGGACAAAAGGAACTTTAAATGTACAAAAAATGTATGTATGTATTATTATTATTATTATCAGCTGATGACATGGGTGGGGCCAAAAATGGGCAGGCCTATGACAGAGAGGGGGTGGGGCTATAATGTGGCGGTGGTAGAAGTACTTAAATGTTTGGAAAAATAGAGCGAGTTTCAGGGTGGAAGACATAATGGGCGGGATGGAGGCGGAGTGGGGGCAGAATTGGGGTCGGCTAGAGGTACAACATTAGGCATTACAAATTTACTGGCAAGTGGCCCTGGCTAGTATTCTACTATTTTTATAGTGGGAATGGTGACGGTGTACATTCAGTTTTTTCAATTAATACATTGATACATGCAGAGTTACACTAGGAACAGGCCCGCCATGATTAACTTGTAGCCAGGGCCACCTCGCCCCTGTACCTCCCCCCTCTTCACACACTCGTGTGGTTCTGCCCCGTGGGGAGGAGTAATTACCCCACCGTGTAATGACAAGCGGTGGGGGCAATGACAAGGAGTGCAGACTAGGGGTGGGCAGGAGAGGTACCTGCTTGGCCCCCCCATCGTTGCGCCCTAGTCAGTTGCCTCTTCTGCCCCCCCCGTTCCGGCCCTGATTGTAGAAGCCAATTCTGACTGGAGCCGGCTGTCTAAAATGACTGAAAGTTCTCGCTGTTGTTTTAAATTAATTATATTGGCAATTTTTAAAAACCTGCTAATATGAAAACTATAAAAAATAACAGTGCAAATTGCACATGTGCTTGGAAAAGCCCTCTGAGTAATTTCACATTCATTTGTTTTGAGGGTTTGCATTTCCTTTAAGGGAAGGGTGGGACAATATTTAGAATTTTCATACCGTATTTATATTTATTTCCATGGATAGGAATGCCTAGACCAGATAAACCAGCATGCATGAAACTGACATATATGTGAATATAAAACATGACACTCAGTAGCTCATATGTGCCACTTCCCCCCGCGTAGCCGGAATCCCTCATATCCAGTGGCCTGGAAGTCATTGGCATCGTAGCCTTACAGCACCTCCCTGCTCTGTATGCGGCTAGCGCGTCGGCCTGCTTATAAGTCTCATTTTTTCTGTGGGTCGGGGTTTTATAAATACAGATGTTGGATCCCTTATCTGAAAACCCATTATCCAGAAAGCTGAAGGCCATTTCCAGTAGAGTCCGTTATAAGCAAATAAATCTTATTTTTTAAAAATGAAAAACTCTGTAATAATAAAACAGTACATGTATCAGACCACTTATCCGGAAACCCATTATCCAGAAAGTTCCAAATTACAGAAAGCCCATCTCCCATAGACTCCATTTCAATCAAATAATTCACGTTTTAAAAAATGGTTTCCTTTTTCTCTGTAATAATAAAACAGTACCTTGTACTTGATCCCAACTAAGATATAATTACCCCTTATTGGGGCAGAACAGTCCTATTGGGTTTATTTAATGGTTAAATGATTCCCTTTTCTCTGTAATAATAAAACAGTACCTGTACTTGATCCCAACTAAGATATAATTACCCCTTATTGGGGGCAGAACAGCCCTATTGGGTTTATTTAATGGTTAAATGATTCCCTTTTCTCTGTAATAATAAAACAGTACCTGTACTTGATCCCAACTAAGATATAATTACCCCTTATTGGGGGCAGAACAGTCCTATTGGGTTTATTTAATGGTTAAATGATTCCCTTTTCTCTGTAATAATAAAACAGTACCTGTACTTGATCCCAACTAAGATATAATTACCCCTTATTGGGGGCAGAACAGCCCTATTGGGTTTATTTAATGGTTAAATTATTCCCTTTTCTCTGTAATAATAAAACAGTACCTGTACTTGATCCCAACTAAGATATAATTACCCCTTATTGGGGGCAGAACAGCCCTATTGGGTTTATTTAATGGTTAAATGATTCCCTTTTCTCTGTAATAATAAAACAGTACCTGTACTTGATCCCAACTAAGATATAATTACCCCTTATTGGGGGCAGAACAGTCCTATTGGGTTTAATTACTGGTTAATAATTTTATTAGCAGACTTAAGGTAGGAGATCTGAATTACGGAAGGACCCCTATATCCGGAAAACCCCAGGTCCCGAGCATTCTGGATAACGGGTCCCATACCTGTACCTTGTATTTGATGGTAATTGAGCTGCATGAATCCATATTGGTGGAAAACCAATCCTATTGGGGTTATTTCATGTTTAAATGATTTTGGAAGGATCCATTATCCAGAAAACCCAGGTCCCCAGCTTTCTAGATAATGGATCCTATGCCTGCAGATTGTAAAGAATAAACTGTTGCTGTTAGTTGGACACAAATATGTGCAGTTCTAAGGCTATTTTTGCACCTAATATTAGTAAATGACCCTTTATGTATTTTTTTCTTGCTGGTTTCTATTTATTAATATGAAATAACTAAGAGTTAATAGAATACAGTGACGCAGGAGAGATGCCCCCCCCCCCCCAAGTAAAGGTTGCGTGCTGGAATATTGGATAAAGGCAAATGGAATTAGAAGTTACAGGCGATATGACATTCTAGAAAGTGGCACAGTGAGGGGAATCCAAGGAAAACGAGCGGAATGACAATAATGGATGCCACCGGAGGGTGACTGTGGGATTTAATAGTTATGACTTTCATCTAGATCTGTGGGAAACAGGAATAAAAGATCTAAAGTTATAGTCTTTCACTGAGGCCTGTGGCTTAATTATAGTTATTATGGGATAACAAAAAGGCAGAAAGAAATATACCATCTAATGCTGCCAATGCGAGCTCTTCTCACTTTCATGCAGAATATATCTAAAGGTGATGGTGATATTCATAGACAACTAGATACCTGCCCCCTCCAGCTCCCAGCAAAAGGCAAGTTAACTATGGGGGCATTAAGCACCCCGGGGCAGCAGGATGACTGGCACTCAGAGACAGAGGTGCCCATTCCAGCCTTGAGATATTTCGCCTGCGCTGGGCTGTTAAATGCTAATGGGTGACTGGCTGATATGGGTTACTGCAAATTATAGATTGCTGGGATTATCCCTTCCCACTGCTGAGAATGGCCAATGTTCCAAACGTTCATAAGGCCACAGTGGTCACAGTCTTGTGAAGTCATAAAGTTGTGGCGCTCCAACAATCCGAGCACCCTTAGCCAAGGGGACACATCCAAGGCAGGAAAAAGCTAAAACAGGGATTTGTTGCTATAGGGGTGAAGACACACAGGGCTACTAGTAGCAGCTACTTGTCGTGGCTACTAAAATATACAATGCTGATCATTTACTGATAACTGTCTCTACGTGTGTTTTAGCAGAGGCAATTCTCAGTATTGTCTATGGCAGGGGATTTTCTGGAGTTTAGTAGCCATGAAAACTGCTACTAGTAGCTCCGTGTGTCTTCACCTTAAAAAGTCTTCGGTTATAACAATTTGTAAATGTAGGTTCCTTCCCATGTGTGTTCCTGCCCCTGGCAGATTTAGGGGGGGCTAACGATTTGTTCACCTAGATTTCCACCTTGGGTGAGATGCCCCAGACATTAATGTACTGTTACACCAGGGGTCCCCAACATTTTTTACTTTTAAAAGTAAAAAAGTTGGGGAGCGACACAAGTAAGGATTGACCAGTAAGGGCTGTGATTGGTTATTTGGTAGCTCAGTGTAGACTGGCAGCCTACAGGAGGCTCTGCATAGCAGTACACTTGGTTTCTATGCCTCCAAAACTTGTCTTCAAGTCAGAAATTCAAAAATAACTCCCTGGTTTGGGGGCACTGAGAGCAACATCCAAGGGGTTGGGGAGCAACATGTTACCCCTGAGCCACTGGTTGGGGATCACTGTGTTACACCAATGTTTCCCTCTGTGTGTAGAAAGAGCAATTTACTGGCACAACAAGGCAATAACAAGCGGTAAAACCTGTGCCTTTATTCAAGCCTTCATAACGTTTTGGGGCTCATCCCATGTGTAACCTTGTTATAAGCAAAGGTTGGACCTTCAAAGGGGCCTGAACTGAAAACCATCTGACAACTCCTGCTCTGCTGTGCTAATTCTGGCTTTAAATTCTGGCTTTAAAACCACTGATTCAAAGTCCTTGCATAAACTTGTATATGTCTTTTATATGTATTATTAACATACATTGGTTCTAATCCTTATGTCATTGCCCTGATATTCCCACATACGCACACATTCTAATGCACATCGGCTCTACCAGCTCAAGGCACCCTACAGTAAGAACCGCTTCTACAATGTCAGAAAACAATAAAAAAAAACAGTTTGTGGGAAATGTAAAGTTCACTTTATTATTATTGTTATTATTTATATAGTGCCATCAATTTACGCAGCGCTTTACAGAACAGAGGGGCACAAAAGACAGAACAGTTAACACGTACAAATAAACAATTCACAAAAATGGTTTGCAGTTGCATTGGATGAGGATCAGAGACACTAGGGGGAGGGCCCTGCTCGCAAGAGCTTACATTCTAAAAGGGAGGGCTGAGACATAAGGTCAGGGGAACCAGAACTGTGGTTATATATATGGAAAGATGCTGACAAAGTAAGGAAAGAGCCAGTGCAGAGGCACTGGGGGATATTTATATGTATACATAATAGCTAATAAATATATCTAATAACTGTTTCAGCCTATAATATGTACCTGTAGCCCTCCTCAAATGTAAGGGGCCCTGTGGTGCCTGGGGCTGTGGCTAAATGCCCTTCTTGCTCTATTTTTAATCTAGCTCTATACTAATAAATATTCCTCAAACAACCTTCTCTGTAGTTAACCCTAATTAATACGCAGGCTCAGGTTTGGCTGGACTTCCATTATGTCTTCATATCCAGCAATGTCGCCTCCTCCCCCGGGGACTCGCTGGATCTTTTCCTTCCCCATCCATTTGTGATAGCCCTTTCTGTTCCTTTTATTCCGGCTTCATATAAATGCACCCATTAAACTTTTACCATCCTCCCAGAATATAATTATTGCCATAGCAAGAGAGAATTTGAAAAAAAAAAATGTAAAAAGTGACCTGTTAAGAAGCAGGCTGAATATAGATGGATTTAACGTACTGGAGACTTATTGGAAATGTTAGGAGCGCCTTAGGTTATAATGAAATGCAGATTTAGCTATTGTGTGAATAAAATTGGCTCAGCGAGGAGCCGCTCATTTTGTGCGGATCACTTTTTCCGCAGAGAGCCTGACGAAGAAAACGGCAAACTTTTTCCAGTTCGTGTTCCAGGTAGAATCAGTGGGGTTTTTTTGTGTCTGAGAAAGTATTTTAAAGGGCAAAACTTCAGAAGCAGATGTCAGAAATTGGATCTATTCTGTGGGCTACAGGCGTTGGGGTTGGCGTTCTTGCCATCTCTAATGGCCATTGGCTGCACACAAATGGCTCTCACCAATGAATGTTGCTTTAAACAGTAATCAGACCCTTTATTACCATTCAGTTACAGACAATATATGAGTAGCTGTAAGTGCTAAAGAAGATGACTTTCAACCGGGAGTGTTTATTAAACTGTAGCAATTCACAGTGCCTTTCACTCGGAGCCATTTTACTTTTTTAGCCTGACCATAAATGGCACCATTTAATGACTCCTGGCCCATAGGGCAATCTTTAGTGGCTGTTTGAACATTTAGTTGCATTTTTAGTGTTATGTTAGACAAGCTATGGAAGATACTGTACATAGCAGAAAATGGTTTTTGAACCACCAAGGCACTATTGCCAAAACATATTATTATATCGGTGGGGAAAGATTTGGCTCACCTCAAAAGGCACCTATGAGAGCACCAGCATTGGTCCACTGATAAGTAATTATAGTTTTGCTACATGTGCCCAGCTGATATATTTTCCAGATACAGGCTTCTCTGAAACACTTTGTGATTGGTTTACAGTACCCCAAGGTGTAACTCCTGAAAATCATGCCATTGGAAGGTATGGCCTAGGCCTGGGGCCCCCAACCTTGTGAGCAACATTTATATCTAAAAAATGTTGGGGAGCAACACAAGCATGAAAAAATTTCCTGGGGGTGCCCAAAAAGTGCTGTGATTGGCTATTTGGTGGCCCAATGTGGACTGGCAGACAACAGGAAGCTCTGTTTGGTAGTACACATGGTTTTATGCCTCAAAAAATGTGCTTTTTTGAGACATCCAAAGGGTTGGTGAGCACTGGTTGGGGATAACTGCTCTAGGCTAAAGCCCACTAGGGCCTAGGCCCTGGACGAATGTCTGGTGCTTTGGTAGGCCATGGTGAGCCACTTTTTGCTTATATGAAAAAGCCTATGATTTAGGCCCATCCAATGTATGCTAAACTCCTGTCAACCTTATGCAATCCAGCTGGTGTGTCAGGGTGTGCCACTGAGTGACTGGAACACCATTATGTCCCATAGGCAGCCCCCCGACTCTCCTCAGTGCTAGACCTGCACCACCACATCCCATTCACATAGTGTATCATTTTATCATGAAACTGTATATATTAAATGTAATAAGGTTTATATCTAGTCCAGGAAGCTGACACCTGACACGTGAATATGTCACCGCACAAAGGTGCCCAGTGTACAGCAACAAATGCAGCTTGCAGAGGCCTAACCCAAGGGACACAGTAATACACATTTAACTTTGAGGTCAGAAGTTCTGATTGCATTGTCATCTGTGGGACCAGCTTATCATGAAGAGACTTTTGTGAGCCAATTAGTGCTGATTGTCAGTGACTCGCCAGGGATTTGCATGATTGGAGAACGCTTTCTCGTGGATTTAATGTCAATTTATATGTTCATGAGCAGGAATATCACTGCGTCCCTGACCAGCTCCTCCACCTTATAAATACCGTGTTATATTAATGATATTATTGGATCAGGGTCGGACTGGGCAAAAAAAAAGAAAAAGCCGGTGGGCCCCAGCCCGGACCCGATCCCTACCAATGTCCCTCCCCAGATACGTTGAAAGTAAGCAGCCCCGGTAGGCCCGGCACCCCCCAGTCCGACCCTGAATTGAATAATAGATAATAGACAGATAAATGATAGGTAGATGATAGATATGTAGATAGACAATAGGTAGATGATTGGTAGATCATAGGTGATAGATAGATAGATAGATAGATGATAGATAGATAATAGATAGATAGATGATAGATAGATAGATAGATAGATAGATAGATAGATGCTAGATAGATAGATAGATAGATAGATAGATAGATAGATAGATGATAGATAGATAATAGATAGATAGATGATAGATAGATAGATAGATGATAGATAGATAATAGATAGATAGATGATAGATAGATAGATAGATAAATAGAAAATAGATAGATAGATAGATAACAGATAGATAACAGATAGATGATAGATAGATAGATGATTGATAGATAGATATATAGATAGATAGATGGATGATTGATAGATAAATAGATAGATAGTTAACAGATAGATGATAGATAGATAGATGATAGATAAATAGAAAATAGATAGATAGATAGATAACAGATAGATAGATAGATGATAGATAAATAGAAAATAGATAGATAGATAACAGATAGATGATAGATAGATGATAGATAGATAGATATACAGATATATAGATAGATAGATAGATAGATAGATAACAGATAGATGATAAATAGATCGATAAATAGATAATAGATAGATAGATAGATAGATAGATAGATAGATAGATAGATAGATAGATAGATAGATAGATAGATAGATGATAGATAGATGATAGATAGATGATAGATAGATGGATGATAGATAGATAAATAGATAATAGATAGATAGATAGATGATAGATAGATAGACGATAGATAGATAGATAGATAGATAGATAGATAGATAGATGATAGATAGATAGATAGATAGATAGATAGATAATAGATAGATAGATAGATAGATAGATGATAGATATAGATAGATAGATAGATAGATGATAGATAGATAGATAGATAGATGATACTGATATAAATCAGACTTTTGGTGCATCTGTGGCAAAGCGATAGGTAGATGATAGATAGGTGAGATAGATAGATATGAGAACCCATCTTTACCATGGAGTATGAAAGAGGTATAGGCTTCCTACTTCTGCTCGCCATTCGGGATAGCTAAAAACCAATAGCACATTCAAAGTGAAATTAAAAAATCTGGCATTTTATCAGTGCTGACAGAAGGCCGCCTTGGTCAAATGGAAGATGGATGTGGAACAAATGCTCAGCAGTCCCACAAATGGTTATTTCTACACGCTGAGTACACGTATGTGCCTGGAACACTGAGGGAATATGTTCCCCTCTTGCCGTGGGAGTAGAATGAAGTATTTATGAGAAACAGATTTCCCACTTTATTGTAGGTGGCATCTCAGCTCTTCCACAAGGAACGCTGCTCCCTGAAATACCTGCAATTTTCAGCTCTGTTTTCCCATCAATTATTGGTTGCGAGGTGGGATGCTTTAGTGAAAGGACAATGAAAGGACATATGTATAGAGTTTGGGAAGGAATTCAGGCGATTTATTGCACCTTTGAACAAGAACAGAAATGCTGCCAGTACAATAACTACGGGCCATTATTTTAAGCTGGAAAAAATGTGAAACTCCAGCCAAGTTGAAGGAAAGCATTTGAGTTCCCCTTGACTCATAGAATAAATAATTCCATGCTGTAGAGTCAGCGGTGAAATTGCGAGATTTGGGTAAAGCTGGGAGGACTCTGAAATGTAGAAATAAGGTCTTGGTTTATAGAAGATAAGTGGATACAATAAACAAGAACAGGGATGGGAGTCGGAAGCCAAAGGGGGAGGGACAGTACGGGGGGAGCAGGGGTAATGGGCAATTCTCGTTCATCCAAGAACTGGACAGTGCTCCCTCCAAGACAATGCATATAGCTTTATAAGTGTTCATTTTGGATTAAGAAATGAAAACAAGAGCCATGAGTTCTATTATGATAGGGCAGGAGACTAATGCATTGCCCTCGCAACTGTGCAAATGTGATTCCTTGATAAACTTGCACCCAACATGGGTCTGCGGATGAGATCTATCTGCAATACCCTCCCACTGTACTGCCTCACATACCCCAACATGGCCCACTAATCATCTACTTTTCCCATCTGAGTGTGGATCCCTACTCTGGAGTATGAACAAATCTGGAAACCAGAGAAGGGCTCTTTCCTTATCTTATCCTTGCTGGGTAGCAAAGACTTCCTAATACATTGGCTACCACTGAACATTCCTCATTGGCTGAGAAAGGGGCGATTGCTGATGTCTAATATAGGGATGTCTCCCAAGGAACACAGGGACGCTGACATGGAGGCCAAAGGGAATGGTATCATTAGACTAAGACACGTGTAGACTCAAGTGCATACCTCTCAAGTTGCCATTTGTGCATTGGTTCTACTGAATCAGTTAACCTCCAATCGTTGAGGTGTGTGAGCAGGTAAGTCTACCCCATCAAGAACTTCATTCTGATTGGGTTGCTTTATATTAAACCTTAAGGGTTGCCCTGCAGTAACCCCCAATTTCTCCTCTTTTACTTCTACAGCACGGGGCTCTCTGGCATCGCTGGGTCACTTGCTAAAAACAAATATTATTATTATTAACATTTATTTATAAAGCACCAACATATCCCGCAGCGCTGTACAATAAGTGGGTTTCATACATTGGACATACAGAGTAACATATAAAGCAATCAATAACCGATACAAGAGGTGAAGAGAGCCCTGCCCAAAAGAGCTTACAATCTACAAATAAACAGTTGTAAGTAAGTGGCAAAGACAGTCACCTACCTACATAAATAAATATAATAATAAGCACAACATTGAAATGGATGTTTCCTCATAGATCTACTGTTTTCTCTGATTCTCTGTGACTTACAGTATCAGCGGCATGTAAACAATTCTAAGAATGAGCGTCTTTATACAGGGCAAAGCCTCCATCTACTGGTATGACATGTGTATAACAGCGAGTGGGGAGAAATAACATTTTTGCTTTCGCTCATATCTGGTATAATCCCATTACAGCCAGTGGGAAATTCATGTCACATGTCCATGCCTTGGAGAATATTGCATGTCCACATATTGTCAGTAGCATTATTAGAAGTTACAGGACCTACCAGATGAAATGTTTATGGGAACCCCCAGTCCCCAGCAAATAAACTGCATCTATTAGTGGCCCCCGAGCCCCTTTACAGAAAAAATGATGGGTGGTGTCACAATAATGGGCACAAGTGGCTCTCAGCCAAAAAATAACATAACAGGAGAAAAGGTGATACAGGTGCCATAGATATCCAGGGCTAATGTGGGATTCATCTCTTCTCCACCTCTACACACTGGGGTCCTTACACCAAGAGTACCAACCCAATAAACTTGTCATTTGAGCTTCAAACTACTTACTACTACTTATTAGATTTATGTCACCAGAGCATCAAGGCTTAAGCCCCTTTTCCCTTTCTTTGGAATCAACTACCCCAAGCTCTGGGCACACATCCACCCTTGACAATGAGAGGGCGTCAATAAAGAGATAGGGACTTTTCCCTTTTCATTTTATCCACATTAGAAGCCACCTGACATACCAGTACTAATGGGAGTCATCCACAGACAGGGCAGGTCATCAGCTGGTAGGACTACACTAGCCCCCCTGCCCAATCACATTAGTCAACCTTCTGGGGGCACTGACATTGTGATTAGGATTAATACCCTACGGGGCCAGTACCTAATCCCCAACATACCTGCCTTTATTTGACTTTGGCACCCATTAATATTTCTTACAGAGTTTAAATAATGTCAATGATTGAAAATGGAGTAATGAGAGATGTTCCACAGAAACATTTCAAATTAAGACATCTCAGAGCTCAGGTATGGGTAAAGCAGCACCCCATCTCTCTCTGCTTTTCATACATAGAACACCATTTATTTACTGTAATTATGAAAGAATTAATTCATAATAATATGTACTCTATCCTTATACTGTCTTAGTTGTATTGTTTGTATCATACAAATGAAGTAGCAATCCCTTCTAATGATTCACCTGGAATATTCCATTCCAATCTCATCAGACTATCCCTCCAATGACTAGGCACTCTCCTTGCTGGCTCCTTATAATGAGGATTAGAACATTACAGCAGGGGTTACGGAAGGTAATGAAACCTTGGGCAAGACTAAAACTCCAAGCTAAATCCCATATTGCCTTCGTAGAACAGGAGAAAGGATAATATTTTGATTAGACAAACCCAAAGTGATATTAAAGTGATAAAGTGACCCTTTAACATGGGGTGGAAAAGATACCAAGCTTCACTGTTACAGTAAGCAAGAGCAGACTTGTGGAGAGGGGTTTGTTTTTTCACATGGATCATACTGACCCGCTGAAATAATAAAGAGGTCACAGCAATGGCTGCTTTTCCTATTGGGTTACACGGCCGGTTGGGAGATCAAATGGACAGGTACCCGCAACGTGCGAGTTTTCCTTCAAATAAAGTTGTTACAGGGGGCCGACCAGCAAATTACTGATATAGTCAGGTGGGAATTAAAAGTAAGGAAAGTCACTGTCAAGGGAAAACCAAAGTCAGCAGCAATAGATGTAGGGTCCGTTATTGATTGCATTCTGTGGCCTGACCACAAGTAAACTCTTTCTACAACATTCTCTTATAAACAATATACGATGTATATACAAATGACTTTGCCTGTAATTAAATACATTTTATTCTTTCATTATGACCATCCATAAATAACACATATGTTCTAAACCAGGGATCCCCAAGCTTTTTTTTACTTGTGAGCCACTATTATATGTAAATAGAGTTGGGGAGGCCAAATAAGGGCTGTGATTGGCCATTTGGTAGCCCCTGTGTTGACTGGCTGAGACTGTGTGGCAGTACCCCTGGTTTTTCTGCAACCAAGCCAGTAATTCAAAAATAAGCCCCTGCTTTGAGGCCACTGGAAGTAACATCCAAGGGGTTGGGGAGCAACATGTTGCCCCTGATACTATAGACTACTCTAGGCAGGCCTGAGATTTAAAATAAAATGTGCCATATTACCCAGATCAGATAATATAAAAGCATGAATGCCTTGCCCCAAGCAATAGAATAGTTTTCTAGTTCTAGTGTAAATAAGAAATTAATTTGCTTCTAATGTTTAGAATGTGAGAAAAAGCTTTTATTTGGGGAAAAAAGTGGACAGTAAATTGAATGGTGACTCTCGACTTGGTAACACCATGCTTAGAATGAGGAGAACAAATTGAAACATGGTTTAGGCTCAGGTACTGGGAAAAAAACTTTTGGTCTAGACCCAATAGAAGTATTTGGTCTTTGCACAGACACACACTATAATTGTGTACATGCAGTAGAACTAGTGTTTTTATTTAGAACCATGGAGAAACGTATTGCAGTTCCATCTAGAACAGAGGTCTACAGGCTTTGAGTTTAGTCCTCCTATCTAAGTCAAACATTTGGTTGCCCCCCCCTTATCTCTTAACATCAGTACAGATATAAATCTTTAAAATATAAGAATGTTTCCATTCCATAATCCAACAGATAGAAGTAAGCATTTACCCTGATTGGTCTTCAGTTTGGGCCCACCATCAGCTGTCCTGCAGTTTGGCAAGCAGTGGCACAGAGCTAGATGCCATGTTTACTGACAGATGTGCAAGGTTAGTGAATCAGAGCTACACATTCACTGGCTGGACCCAATAGCAGGGCACTACGTTAAAAAAGGAAATTTGGGACTCTGTGCCTTTATAGGTGGGCAAGCCCCAACTCATCAATCAAAAAAGGACCAAGGGCCTGGCCAAATGTAGATGGGCCCTAATGGTAAATCCTAGGCATGTCTGGGTGTGGCTGGAGCAGACTGGAGGTATAACATAAAACATCTTGAGTTTCTATTTAAATGCTGAGAAGTACATTATCTACCTGAACTTCAGCTCCAGCTCTGTAGCTTTAGGAGTAACTGGAGCAGTAGATGGAAAAGCATTTAGAAATCACAGCATTTAGCACGCTTGGTAGTTGCAGAGACAGAGTATGTAACAGGCTGAGATACCTGCACTATTAACACACTTTTAAATATAGAATAATGATAATTACCCATAGAATAATAATTTGATATGTGAATCGCTTTATCAACGATATTGGGGCTGGTCATCCATTGAGATCTCAGGCTACTGAATGAGACATCTTCAGGCAGATTCACTAGAGAGAAACTAGCACTTGGTGGGGATGATGTCCCATGAGGTAAAATAAAGCTGCTGCAGCCTCCAATGTGGCGCAAACCATTTATAAACCCCACTCAACATGTATTTACTCTGCCCCACTATTCTGTTTGGATATGAACCTGCCGATCAGAAAGGAGAGATGGCGTACATCAGAGGTTGGGTTTGCGTAATAGTGATCTATTCAGTGTTGATAGGACATAGGGTAAATGTGGACATACATGGGCGACAAATGGTGACGTTGGACTGCGTCGGCAGCTTATCAGCGCGTGTATGGGGCCCTCCGACAGGTCTACCTGACCAATAGCTGGCTAAAAATTGGGCTGGTTAAAAATCCCATCAGGGCGAGGAGTGAATTCAGGATGGACTTCCATGATTAATGACTTATTTCCTGTGCGACGTGTTGTTTGACCTGTATTTCTGTAGCTCTATTAAGATGACAGATAAATCAGGCCACAAGATGAACGGTTCCTTTCTTTCCGTAGAACTGTTCCAGTGTTTGGATGAGGCTAACATGTGTTCGGGTATGTTCCCCTTTGCTAAACCCAAAACCAAGAAAAAGAATTCCCAAACCACGTATCATTCTGAAGCATTTTAATTCAGGTTCTGATATCACAAAATACATGTTTTAAAGTTTACATCAGGGTATTAGAAACTGAGATGTATAATATTATAAAGTACAAATATTAGAGGCTTTCCTTAAACTGCCTTCAAAATGCAGGCTAAATGACCTGTATATAAACTGTACACAAAAACAAGGCACTATACACTTTTATTATATGAACCCTTCAGGTCAGACATTTACTCACAAAGTGGGGCCAACTCACACGCTGGGAAAAAAAATGTAAAAAAACAACAACAAAAAAAAGGAGGCATGAAGTAAATGATGATCTTAAAGCTTAGCCCTTTTGGCCACTAGAGGGCGCCGTGGTGACCAAGGGTACCAGAACGCTTACTGCTTTGTTCACCCGAGCTACAGACGCAGCGTTACTTACTTAACATGCAAGTTGCAAACATGGGATTTCCCAAAATGCACATGGAGGTAACTACAGGTGGCAACGCAGCTCAGAGTAGGCAACGGGGCGTAACTAGGTTTGTGTAATGACACACAAATCTTACACAGTGAGTATATTGCATAGTTAAATACAGTGTTTATATAAATAAAATTCTAAATGATCGAACCAACAAATACAAGACATTTACAAAAGAGAACCGGTATATTTGCGGCGACGGAAAAAAAAAATACGGGTGAATTCATGTTATTAAGTGCACAGAAGAGGATTGATATTTCCGAACGTCCTCTGAGAAGTGAAGGCTTCTGATTGGTTCTCTTGTACATTTACAAAAAAGGGAAAAAAAAAAAAAAAAAAAGGACACAATTCAACAGGCAGCACTGAAAGGAGACATTGCACCAGGGCACGAGTGGGGCCCCTTCACCCCGACCATTCGAGCAAGCCTGCGGCAAGGAAAGGTTACCTGCCCTATAGCCCTACGCAGTGATACGAGCAACACGTCAAGATTCCATGGCCGATCAAGTGCAAATCTGACACAGTGTTTCTTAGTGGTGAAGAGGCTGGGGGTGGAAATCGGGTGAGATACGGCTGCGGGTCCGGAGATTTCCCAGCAAAATACTAAAGGGAAGTCTTTTCAGAAAAGTCCTTTGGCTTTCTTTGTATTAACCTGTTTCCAGGGCGGCAGTGTGTTGTATTCTTCTCTTGTCATTTCTAACGCAACCTGAGCAGAGAATGAGACAGGCACAAATCAGATTAAATCAGAATAAATATACTGTAATAGAATTGCATGGGCCATACATTAACACACACAGGGGCATCACAATATTAGCAGCGGCAGAGAAGGCTTCTGGGGGACCAAGAAGTATAAAGGTCTCTTTGATGTGCAAATTTAAAGTTTTTGGAGATTGTGTATGAAAAGATTTTGTGGGGCCAATAACGTCTAGTTTCACCACTGTGTGTGCAGATGGTCGCCCAGAAAAGGTCCCACCCCTTGACCAGGAAGTAGGTAGTAGTATGGCCTCCTCTACGAGACCCAGTATTTGCAGAGCCCATCTGGGCATCAGGTACTAGCTCAATTCCCACATAGTGGGCTACTGGTACAGCACATGATATTCAGGGATCAGACTAGCTTAAACCAATGATAAGTGCAGAGAACTCATGGGTAGGCTTGGGCCACACAAATACCCTGTAGTCAGCGACCGCAAAGAAGCAGATACAGGAGATAGAATTACGGATACCTCAAAGTCTTTATCTGACAGATAGAGCTCAAGCTTGAGAGGGTCGACTCCTTCGGGCAACGGGCGGGCAAGAAGATCTGCCAAGGGGTAGATTCTTTTACAAAGTTTAGCGAGTACATCTTCTACAAGGATTATCTGGTTAGAGACTTCCGCATCCTAAACATGGAGAAGAAGGAAGACACCCGTTTATATTGGAGGCCACATTCAGTCAATAAATGTACATTAATTATTAATAACAATAAAGGCTAAAAGAGAGATAACATGGCTTCAGTGCCTGGGCTAGGGAGTTATGCATTCCCCAAAACTGAAGAGAAGGCTGCTTAGAATATTCAGATACATATTTAGTTGCATGATAAAGGCAAATGAAAGATGTAGGAACATGAGGCATTATGGTGTAAGTCTTTCTTTGTTTTGCACTGACCCGTAGGTTGTCTGAGCAGATACCCTGCTAACATGAAAGACTCCATGCTGCTAAGGCCGTAATGCCATGATTCCGCTAAATAAAGTTAAATCTCACCCTGTGTTACAGAATAGTTATCTCTAAGTTTGCACTACATTTCAGAGACAGCGCCACCTGCTGGTGAGCTCAGCCAGTCGGCTGAAAATTCATTTCCTGAGGGAAGAAATGTATTTTGCTCTGCTCAGAAAATGAAGTTAGTGAGCAAAGCTGCCATTTCTCTGGTAAGTTCCAAGCAGAGCAGCTTCACAAATTCTCAGAAGATTATTTAACCAGCAGGTGGCGATGTTGTATCAAATTATTTATACTACCTATTTTAAAACGGCTAATATCTTGAAAGCTAGAAATATATGAATTGAAAAATTATTTAGAAGAGTGCTTTAAGCAATAATACATTCATTTGTTTTGAGTGTACATTTCTTCAAAGGGTGAAAAAGGACCCTGGGTGTTACCATAGTGACACATCCTGGGGCGCAAAATACAACCTGGGGCACCTCAACTGCTGCTCAAGTATAGTACTCAGCAAACTTACAACATTCTTTTGTGGTTGGTGGGGGTTAGTAGAGTTGTACTCCAATGTGCCTTACAGTACTGGGTTCAAAAATGAGCACCACATTTTCTGATTTGCTAGGGTTCAAGATGGCTCTGAGTGAATTGGGCATATTCCGGAGTATATATACCTTTTCTGTGATTTGGGCAATGTCTTCCCTATGTTCCCAGCTTGGAAACATGTTGGTAAAGGTCAGAGGCTCCAGCCCGGCATGGATTAGATACGACTTGGGAGGTTTCTTGATATTCTTTCCTAAAATGAAAGCGTTCATTCATATGTTAATGTTGCAAATTATCAATTAAATTCTAATGCTAATTGCACTGGTTTCTGAGCTGCCATGTAGTAATTATCTGTATTAATTAATAATAAGCCTTATATTGCTATTCTATATACAGTATAGTGTGAGTGGGTCCCTCAGGTAAGTGCCAGCAGCACAGAGTATGTGCAGGGAATCAGTAGAAAAAAAGATAGGGGGCTACTGGGGCATCTTTGGGGGCACAGATCTTCCCTGCTAAATCCACCATGAAGGTCAGTGATCCCCAACCTGTAGCCAGAAACATGATGATCTCCAGGTTCAGTAGGTGCACATTTTTGAATTTCTGACTTAGAGGCATAAAGACCATGGTGTCTGGCAGACCACACTGGGTGCCAAATAGCCAATCACAGCCTTTATTAGTCACCTCCTAGAAACTTTATCCATTGCATTGCTCCCCAACTCTATTTATATTTAAATAGGACTCATGGGTAAAAAAAAAAAAAAAGCTGGCAAAGCCAACCGAACCCAACTAAAGCAGATTAAAAAAAAAAAAAAAAAAAAAAAATCACCCTCCCCACCATCAGTTGCAACTCCTCAAATATGTTACCACCTCAAAATCGCTTACACAGAACAAGTTGCTCACGTACAAAACCCCTAAATCAATTGGGAGTGTCCAATATCCGCATGTCTCAGAGGCTTACAGTTAATTCACATGGAGCTGAAGGCCTAGCAGAGGTAAATACACCAGTATATAACCATGTAGGAAGACAGTTGTGCCAAAATGAGGGTCTTCGGGTCTCAAGAGAGCAAAATGCAGTGTTTGCTGCTAAAGGTGCTTTATTCACACTGTGTGTGCATTTTGCTCTCTTGGTGGCTTTGTTTAAGCTTTTTTTTTTAATTTTTTACACTCTGGTGGAGGTGTACACCATGATTGAGAGCTGAATCGTTAACCCTTGGCAGCACGGTTACCTTCACTGATTGGGTCTCCGGGTATCCAAACCTGCCCCTATGTAACTGCATTGGAGCCAGAAAATAATCATGAATTTGCCTTAATAAGCACACCCCAAGCTATTACCTTTGCAGTAGCTGAGTACGGTCTCCATTGCGCTTTTTCTGTCTGAATCCCACCGAATACGAGCAGACCCAGTAATAATATTCTCAGACGGCCACCAACCTTGCCACAGGTAAACCTCGTGATGGTTGTCAACGAGGAATAAAGCTGCCAGTCAAACCACAAACACCAGGTGTAAATGATAAATAAACAATCATAAATAAAGGTCCCGCTCACCCATGCACACAGGTTGCTAATCATTAATGTAGAGCATATAAATTAAATGATGTTAATGCTCAATGCTCATTTATATTCCATGATCTATATAACTTGGCGTAGTTGAGGAATCTCCCATTAGCGCTGTAGTGTAGGGGATATTTACTAAACACACGACACAGCTGTAGGTTGCCCCAATGAGTCGGATGGGCCAGTACCTGGCTGGGAGGCCGTATACAGGTCTTCTTGTAAAAATGGCATGGAGTTAACCACATTCGGATGCCTTGAAGGATACAGGATTTCTGATGCTGTAAACTCTCCCGATGAACTACTGAGGCTGAACAGTCGTGGCGTGAAGTTAAATTTCCCAGGATCTGCAGCAATAAATATAAATCAGTTTGCATTTGACATGGTTTATATGTTAGAAGTGTAAAGTACTCTACGGTATATATACACTTCACACCACACATCACTCATACTGCCGGCCCCCACTCCAAACTGACTGAACAGAGTAGGCGGGGCCATTGGCAGTCGTCATTGCTTGCAACCACCATCGAAAATACCGCTGCTTGTACTGCAACTAAATAATATGCCGACAGCACCATCTACTGAAGAAACGAGTTACCTTGCAACATGCAGTCGTACGCTTTACGGTCTCGCCTGCCCAGCGCATCCCAGAATCCGGGGGGTTCCGAGCCTTCATCACATTCATATATGGTCACCTTACTGCTGCTGTGTAGCCCGGCTTCCAGGGGGCACCTACAGGACAAAAGGGAGGTGTATGCCACTTGTTACAAACCCATAGCTGGGCTACTATCTGTCTAACAGTCTTTCATAACAAGCAATGGGCAAAATTGTATATTTCCTAGGTCCCAAGCCTAAAATGGATCCATATCACTGCTATAAAACACATCAGTTAATATCACATGTAGCGCAACTTACTCCTCTTTTATTTTATTGGCTGCCGTCCGTCCCACTTCCTTGGCATGGATTTGGACTTTGCAGCCGTGCCAAAGGTAGATGAGCGCTTTATTTATACTGAGGAGTATCAAGGAGGTCCTGGAGCGCAGGCTGCTGCAGTGACAAGCGACTTCCATCAAATTCCCTTCCACCGGCACCTCCCCACGTACACAGTACAACCGCCAGTCACCTGTGAGCCAGCAGAATAAGTATACCATTTACGTATTCACTCATACAGATAATAAGCATTTGCTCAGGACATGTTAAAATACACAACGTGCAAATACAAGATGTACGTGTAGTTAAAAATTGAATAGTAAAAAAGTCTTGGAAGCAGTAAAAAAACAAAAAAAACAAAAAAAGCAGTCTTGGAAAGTTAATTACCTGCAACATATTCATATTTATACTATATGCAGTGCAAAAGAGATTATACAATTTTGGGGATAATAGCCTCTGGGAAGGGACTGTGGCTGTGGGATAGCAGGTATAGTAGGGAGAGATGGTGCCTATAGTAGCAGTGGGGGGATAATAGCCTCTGGGAAGGGACTGTGGCTGTGGGATAGCAGGTATAGTAGGGAGAGATGGTGCCTATAGTAGCAGTGCGGGGGATAATAACCTCTGGGAAGGGACTGGGGCTGTGGGATAGCAGGTATAGTAGGGAGAGATGGTGCCTATAGTAGCAGTGGGGGGATAATAGCCTCTGGGAAGGGACTGTGGCTGTGGGATAGCAGGTATAGTAGGGAGAGATGGTGCCTATAGTAGCAGTGGGGGGATAATAGCCTCTGGGAAGGGACTGTGGCTGTGGGATAGCAGGTATAGTAGGGAGAGATGGTGCCTATAGTAGCAGTGGGGGGATAATAACCTCTGGGAAGGGACTGGGGCTGTGGGATAGCAGGTATAGTAGGGAGAGATGGTGCCTGTAGTAGCAGTGGGATAATAGCCTCTGGGAAGGGACTGTGGCTGTGGGATAGCAGGTATAGTAGGGAGAGATGGTGCCTGTAGTAGCAGTGGGATAATAGCCTCTGGGAAGGGACTGTGGCTATGGGATAGCAGGTATAGTAGGGAGGGATGGTGCCTATAGTAGCAGTGGGGGGATAATAGCCTCTGGGAAGGGACTGAGGCTGTGGGATATCAGGTATAGTAGGGAGAGATGGTGCCTATAGTAGCAGTGGGGGGATAATAGCCTCTGGGAAGGGACTGTGGCTGTGGGATAGCAGGTATAGTAGGGAGAGATGGTGCCTATAGTAGCAGTGGGGGGATAATAACCTCTGGGAAGGGACTGTGGCTGTGGGATAGCAGGTATAGTAGGGAGAGATGGTGCCTATAGTAGCAGTGGGGGGATAATAGCCTCTGGGAAGGGACTGTGGCTGTGGGATAGCAGGTATAGTAGGGAGAGATGGTGCCTATAGTAGCAGTGGGGGGATAATAGCCTCTGGGAAGGGACTGGGGCTGTGGGATAGCAGGTATAGTAGGGAGAGATGGTGCCTATAGTAGCAGTGGGGGGATAATAGCCTCTGGGAAGGGACTGGGGCTGTGGGATAGCAGGTATAGTAGGGAGAGATGGTGCCTATAGTAGCAGTGGGGGGATAATAGCCTCTGGGAAGGGACTGTGGCTGTGGGATGCATAATTCCTCCCAATAACACAAGTGTCGATGATCGCATGACATCACAAAACACTGTATATAAGGATATTTTTCACAGGTTATTCAGGGCTTTTTTTTTTTTTTTTATCAACACATACTTTGCGTGTTCTCTTCCTCTTCTTCCCGTCTCCCAGCATGCACAATCATTCCTCCCTGGAAACATTGTAAGAAACAGGGGGGCTCTTTTCCCTGAAGCACCTGGACCTATTGAGGAAGGAGAGATAGAAAGGCCACTGTTATCCCCAAACAGATGTTATATTTGTATCAGGATAAATAAATATATGATACCTGCATCACAACCCAGAAGGCAACCTGTAGAAGTAACTAATAATACAGAGTAACCATGTAACATTCTGTGCAGTTCAGCAGAAGGGGAGCCAAGAGCTGATTAAGTTGAAGTCACACCAAGCATTTGTGCTGGGGATTGTTCTCATTGCTGGGAACATTTAAAGGTTGCTAATTGGTGTGAGAATAGACACCAGATTGTATTTATTTTAACACAAAGCAACCTCCAAATTCAGAACATACAAGGTCCAAGGCGACAAATAATGAAATTATAGAACTATAACCCCCCGTAAGGAAAAAGGAGGCCTACATCAAGCGGAGGACAAGGCACACAGGGAATGTTAGAATTCAATGAGAGAAAGGGGAGATGGGGAGGGACTTGCCTGTGCTCCCCGCTCTTCATCAAGCTCCACAGTCATCAGCGCTGAGGTTCCCTTCTCACTTACGGGCGAGTTCCGTCCCTGCCAGAAGAAGTAGGCGCACTTCTCTTTACCCGCTATCCGGACGTGCTCGGTTTTCTGGCGCTGTCCAACTGCACATATGGAGACACTTACATGTTATAGACACAACTATTTATTTCCATAGAAGCACGTTTGTTTGAGCTTTATTTGATTAAAATAATATTACATGTACTATTGCGTTTCCCTTTCTGCCCCCTAGCTTCACCTAATAGCACTACATTTCAGACTTTTATGGGGGGAATGTAAAAAATAAATTAAAAAAAGCACATTTTTTAGTAACCCATAATAACAAATCAGCTGTTGGCTTATAAATGATACCACCTAATGATTGTTGCTATTGGTTACTAGACCTTTTACAAACTTGGCCCTCTTTCTTACATTAGACCTCAAATGGGAACTATAGATGCACTCCTTTGTAATACTTATACATAAACCATTACAGCTGAGTAATGCAGTGTCTCCAACCATATTATCCAACACTCATCCTGTCTGTAGGCCTCACACGTGACAGATCTAAACATTGGTTCTACTGATGCTTCCCTTTGTGAGAAAAGTTTTTTGATGTAGGTTAGTTTAGAACTGCCCAGCGAACTGTCAGCTGACTCTTCTCTGCTTACTGACTGTATTTTTTGATCAGAGCAACTTTGCAAGACTCTCCCTTTCTTGCAAACATAATTTTCAGCCAGCTGTAGCAAGTTGGCTGAAATGACCAGCAGGTGGCACTGTGGATTAAAATTTACTATATGAGCATTTTGAATACAGGTATGGGACCTGTTATCCAGAATGCTCAGGACCAAGGGTATTCCGGATAAGGAATCTTTCCGTAATTTGGATCTCCATAACTTAAGTCTGCTAAAAATCATTTAACCATTAAATAAACCCAATAGGATTGTTCTGCCCCCAATAAGGGGTAATTATATCTTAGTTGGGATCAAGTACAGGTACTGTTTTATTATTACAGAGAAAAGGGAATCATTTAACCATTAAATAAACCCAATAGGGCTGTTCTGCCCCCAATAAGGGGTAATTATATCTTAGTTGGGATCAAGTACAGGTACTGTTTTATTATTACAGAGAAAAGGGAATCATTTAACCATTAAATAAACCCAATAGGGCTGTTCTGCCCCCAATAAGGGGTAATTATATCTTAATTGGGATCAAGTACAGGTACTGTTTTATTATTACAGAGAAAAGGGAATCATTTAACCATTAAATAAACCCAATAGGACTGTTCTGCCCCCAATAAGGGGTAATTATATCTTAGTTGGGATCAAGTACAAGGTACTGTTTTATTATTACAGAGAAAAAGGAAATCATTTTTAAAAATTTAAATAATTTGCTTATAATGGAGTCTATGGGAGATGGCCTTTCCTTTAATTTGGAGCTTTCTAGATAACAGGTTTCCGGATAAGGGATCCCATACCTGTACTTCCAATATGCTTCCAAGTGCCTAGAAAAGCTCACTGAGCAATTTTACATTTGTTTTGAGGGTTTACATTGCCTTTAAACATGCTACTGTATTTGCCCTAATAGAGGGACAAAAGTAAACAAATATAGGCTTTGTATCAGCCTGCATATTAGGCTGATGCTAAAAGTAAAGTTGCCACTACTTAAATGTTTGAATACTAACTGTCCCTTTTCAGTGGTTGCCTGGCTCCTTTCCTAACACAGGTGCTCATTGGCACTAGCACAATAACACTCAGCAGCCAATTAGACATTGCTTTGTTTTTCTCCATATTCTAACTCAATATAATTCCTAATTCTGGAGTGTTGCTATGGGTACTGCTCTGGTACATATTTGCACCAATGTTAGGAAATAGGCCTGGGGTGTGTTTTGCTCTCTCTAATAAGCAAACATGCAATTACTATATCTAGCAGCAGAGCACAACATGGTGAGGGGCTGTGAGCAAAAGTTCCACTGGAGAGGCAAATGCGTTCTAAGTTGTTTATTGGTCCAGAGGAAGGACCCAGGGGTCCGAAACATGTAGTGCTATGCATCTCTAAACCAATAAACTCCTCAGAACGCATTTGGCTCTCTAGTGGATTTTATATTTTTACATGGTACCTATTGAAGTGGACCTGGCGAAACCTACACCACTGTTTGATTGAGCCCCTTCACTGAGTTTTACATTTTGTTGCACACAAGTTTCATTTTCCTTTTGTTCCATGGGGCCTCCCTTGAGCATATGACAAACAGAAAGCCAGCGTATACAAGGTACAAGAAGAAACTGACGTCAGGGTAAAGTGAGTCTGAATCAGTGATAATGACTGGCTAATGGCAATTATATCTCAGACGTCACAGCAGATTTATGACATGTGAAACGGGTCATTTAGAATTGAAAAACGCTGGAGGGATATCATTAAGTCAATTTAGCAATGAAAAGTAAGCAGAGCCAATTACACGGCAAAAAGCAACGACCCATTTTCCATTCAAAACATGTAACACTGCTGGGCCTGTCAATTAGGTTCAATTCCCAGCTGTCCCTTATACACAGTACAGGACAGCATTGACACAGCGGGGCGGGAGTGCTAGGAATAACATACCCTGGTCGTTATGACCCCATTAGAGCTTTCAGCTCCCAGCTCTCTGCATTCATCTATTTAGGGGCATATTTATTAAAATGAGAGACTAACATCACCGCTGATGTTACCCATGGCTTTCAGCTCCCAGCTCTCTGCATTCATCTATTTAGGGGCATATTTATTAAAATGAGAGACTAACATCACCGCTGATGTTACCCATGGCAACCAGATGTTTGCTTTTTTAACTTGTAGGTGAGCGTTTAAATCTAATTGCTAATCACCGGTGGTGTTTGCCTCCAAGGTTAATAAATATGCCCCTAAGAGCCTGGAGTGCAAGCCCAACATTCAGCATTCTCCCGCCAGTGTCCCAATTCCCATACAGATCAGTCCTCACCTGTTGTGCTCACAAAGTACTTCCATTTTACCACATAGGCGTCTCCCTCGTGGAACTGGCCAATGCTCTGCTTCGGCAGCCGGCTGTAGTCGAATTCAAGGATATGCCAGACATCCACCGAGACGGTTGAGATTTCATACTGGCGGCAATCATCTCCCTCAATAAGTCCATAACCACGGGCGACATTTAATCCATCAAGAACCGTACCCACAGATTTCTGGGGAACTGGGACCATCAGCATGATGTCATAAGGCTTCACATCAGATTGTGGGTCTTCCTGTCATGAGGAAAAGCTGTATTTATTATATTATTCATTTATTTACTTTCTTATAACAGCCTTACCTATGCATGACCCTGCTCAGCAAAATAAAGACAATTTTCATTTTCTTGTAAATGTCTTGTTTTAAAACACAATCCCATATTACTAATAAAAAAATGTGATCAATCAAATGAATAAATGGCATTGCCTTAAGCTTCGGTGAGTCCTCGCACACACCCTTCTCATTGGGTTTCTTCATTTCTGTCCAATCCAGGAACTTTTCCTTGAACAGTATGGTTTCATTATGCTCTGTCAGCCTTCCAAATATTGCCCAATCAGGGCGCCCGTGCCCTTTCCTGAATAAAACAGGTTATTATGAGATCATCAACATGACTTATAAGAATAACATATTAGATGAACAGACATTTTATATTAACACCGCTGTACCAAGTGTTTAAGCATCTCAAGTATTAGTACTAGTATTAATATTCCACTGCATAAGCATCTCTACTGTTAGTACTAGTATTAATACTCAATTGCCATAAGCATCTTGACTATTAGTACTAGTATTAATACCTCATTGCCATAAGCATCTCTAGTATTAGTACTAGTATTAAAACTCCATTGCCATAAGCATCTCTAGTATTAGTACTAGTATTAAAACTCCATTGCCATAAGCATCTCTAGTATTAGTACTAGTATTAAAACTCCATTGCCATAAGCATCTCTAGTATTAGTTTTAGTATTAAAAATCCATTGCCATAAGCACCTCTAGTATTAGTACTAGTATTAAAACTCCATTGCCATAAGCATCTCTAGTATTAGTACTAGTATTAAAACTCCATTGCCATAAGCATCTCTAGTATTAGTTTTAGTATTAAAAATCCATTGCCATAAGCACCTCTAGTATTAGTACTAGTATTAATACCTCATTGCCATAAGCACCTCTAGTATTAGTACTAGTATTAAAACTCCATTGCCATAAGCACCTAGTATTAGTACTAGTATTAAAACTCCACTGCCATAAGCATCTCTAGTATTAGCACTAGTATTAATACCTCATTGCCATAAGCACCTCTAGTATTAGTACTAGTATTAAAACTCCATTGCCATAAGCAGCTCTAGTATTAGTATTAATACCCCATTGCCAGAAGCAGCTCTACTAGTATTAAAACGCCATTGCCATATCCATCTAGTATTAGTATTAATACTCCATTGCCACACATCTTTAACATTTCCCATCAGTGCGGAGACTTCCATAATAGTGCTGGTTTAACCGGGAGGGAGAATCTGGCTAAATAGTTTGACCTCCTTCCCCGACTATTAGGGGAATATTTATGAATAATTATATATTTATTAAAGTGTGTAAGCCAACATCACCAGTGATTTTGCCTATAGCTTTTGTTTTCTAACTTGTAGGTGACCATTTAAATCTAATTGCTAAATGGTTGCTATGGGCAGCATCACAGGTGATGCTGGCTAACGCAGTATAATAAATATGGCCCTTAATAGCAAAGGAGTTGATCACAGGCTGATATTATCAGTTGATTAGACCACTGTTGACCAGGGTGGCACTTGATAGCCATCCTTACTGATAATGGTTTAGTGCCTAACCAGATCAGTCTCAGTGCAGAATGATTGGATCAGCCCAGCACCAGGGTGCCTCAAATCTGGGAAATATCCACTTTTTTTTGTCTACATCACCTAATGAGTGTATGTGAGTACATATAGCCAGCTTAAGTATAGAAATAAGATCTCCCTTCAACGGCTTGGGTCTAGACTGTATAGTAAATAATATTACAAAAATGACATGGGTGCAGCATGAAAAAACATTTTCAGCAGAAACCTCTACATTCAGCTCACACTGATCACATATAATTAACGCCCCTTTAAAAAACAAACAAACAAACATTTACACAGAGCAGCACCATGCCCCAAAGCATTAAGTAATGCTGATTTTCATTGGCTACCCTACCTTGGAATGAGAGAATTGCATTCCCCAGGGTCCAGAGGATTGATATCACAATTTTCATAGTCAAAAGCTCCATTCCAGAGATGTTTGGCTAACTGGAACGCCACCTTCCTCTGTGCCAAGGTCACCTCCTTCCCATGCCACACATACACTTCACTTCCAAAATCAAACACAAGCACCTACAGGTAGAAACAAGAAAAATAAATCCATTGACAAATACACCATAACATGCCAACTGCTACCCTTCCATTTCCTTTCCTTCCAGGACACTGGGGGGCATCTTAAAAAGAATTTCATCAGCATTAAAATATTTGGCACAAGAAACCCTTGTAGGGAGAAACCAACATACAGTATCACCCTCATTTTCTCATGGAAACAGCAAATACTGCAAGGATCTCAAAGAACAGCAGGGGGCGTCTCGTCTTTTAAGACCTTTAAAGCCCATAAACCCAACTCTCCATAGCAGGGACAGCTCCCTACATTTTCTTAAACCCCATTAGACTTTCCGTTATAACCTATGCCCAGAGTACCACCGTCAAGAGTGAGATAAATGGGGCTTAAATACTCGGTGGCCATGCGGTGCAGCCATATATTCAGCAAAGAATATTATGTAGGTATGCCAATATATTCTAAGCTATAATTTCTATGTATGTGCACAGTTAGGGACACTGCTAGCCCACCCATGACGCATACAGAGATCAGTGTTGGAGAGGGATGCCAAGGACAACCACTACTCAACTCAACCTCTTTATTCTCCTAGTCTCTAGTCGTTACTTTCCATACTATTATTTCATCTATTTAGCCTTTTTTCTCCCATTCAGAAATAGGTGATGGCCATGACGTAAGCCAAATGGTTAGAAGCACAGCTTTTTTGTAAGACAACTTGCCTCTTTAGACTCTAAAAGTGAACACTTAGGTACTTTGCCCCAAAATTCATCAACAGGGACCAGCTTATCTTCCAGCAATCGATAAATACAGTTTGTTTCTATGATGGCATTTTCATATCTCTCATCCTCCTCTGGGCTCCCAGCAGCTGGGTTGAAAAAAAAAAAGAAAAAGAAAAGCATTTTAGATGACTATTCTGTACAATATATGTATACAGAAGTGCAAAGACTTAGTGATTAAATGCATTTATCACCTTGAGATTCAGTCTGACCGCTCAGAAGTTTCCAAAAATCCTTGGCTCCATGCGTGTGGGTATTTATTCCTTCCTCGACTGTTTGCACATACGATGCCCTGCATCCAAGTTCCCTCTTGGTCTGAATTATTGATGCCAGCTCAGAAGCCTGAAACAAGGTAAATATTTTAGCCCTTTGGTCATGGTGAACACCTCACAAGTGCTTCATACAGACAGCAGGATTGCCTCTTATTGTCAGTAACCAGTTATAAGCACAGCTGGGTCCTACCACTTCTAAGGAATGGGTGCCATGGCCCACATTGGGTGCTATGGACCAGTTTAAGACAAACTGTACCCCTGAACAATGTATAAACATATACTGCATCAAACAGCCCATAGGGCCCTGGGACCATATGATTCCCGATGCACACAAACAAACCAAGGGCATACAGACCTGCTAGGTCACATGAGCAAATTAGTGGTCAAAGTTCTGTCTTTTGCTCCACACTACTTCCTGTTACAGTTTCCTGTCAGCTGATCTTTGAGGGAGAGATCACAAAATGGCTTCTCATGATAAAAGATGTAAAGGGCAATATTTACTGATTATATTACATATACAGTGGCTTGCAAAAGTATTCGGCCCCCTTGAACTTTTCCACATTTTGTCACATTACAGCCACAAACATGAATCAGTTTTATTGGAATTCCACGTGAAAGACCAATACAAAGTGGTGTACACGTGAGAAGTGGAACGAAAATCATACATGATTCCAAACATTTTTTACAAATAAATAACTGGAAAGTGGGGTGTGCGTAATTATTCAGCCCCCTGAGTCAATACTTTGTAGAACCACCTTTTGCTGCAATTACAGCTGCCAGTCTTTTAGGGTATGTCTCTACCAGCTTTCCACATCTACAGACTGAAATCCTTGCCCATTCTTCTTTGCAAAACAGCTCCAGCTCAGTCAGATTAGATGGACAGCGTTTGTGAACAGCAGTTTTCAGATCTTGCCACAGATTCTCGATTGGATTTAGATCTGGACTTTGACTGGGCCATTCTAACACATGGATATGTTTTGTTTTAAACCATTCCATTGTTGCCTTGGCTTTATGTTTAGGGTCGTTGTCCTGCTGGAAGGTGAACCTCCGCCCCAGTCTCAAGACTTTTGCAGACTCCAAGAGGTTTTCTTCCAAGATTGCCCTGTATTTGGCTCCATCCATCTTCCCATCAACTATTACCAGCTTCCCTGTCCCTGCTGAAGAGAAGCACCCCCAGAGCATAATGCTGCCACCACCATATTTGACAGTGGGGATGGTGTGTTCAGAGTGATGTGCAGTGTTAGTTTTCCGTCACACATAGCGTTTTGCATTTTGGTCTCATCTGACCAGAGCACCTTCTTCCACATGTTTGCTGTGTCCCCCACATGGCTTGTGGCAAACTGCAAACGGAACTTCTTATGGTTTTCTGTTAACAACGGCTTTCTTCTTGCCACTCTTCCATAAAGGCCAACTTTGTGCAGTGCACGACTAATAGTTGTCCTATGGACAGATTCCCCCACCTGAGCTGTAGATCTCTGCAGCTCGTCCAGAGTCACCATGGGCCTCTTGGCTGCATTTCTGATCAGCGCTCTCCTTGTTCGGCCTGTGAGTTTAGGGGGACGGCCTTGTCTTGGTAGGTTTACAGTTGTGCCATACTCCTTCCATTTCTGAATGATCGCTTGAACAGTGCTCCATGGGATGTTCAAGGCTTTGGAAATCTTTTTGTAGCCTAAGCCTGCTTTACATTTCTCAATAACTTTATTCCTGAACTGTCTGGTGTGTTCTTTGGACTTCATGGTGTTGTTGCTCCCAATATTCTCTTAGACAACCTCTGAGGCCGTCACAGAGAAGCTGTATTTGTATTGACATTAGATTACACACAGGTGCACTCTATTTAGTCATTAGCACTCATCAGGCAATGTCTATGGGCAACTGACTGCACTCAGACCAAAGGGGGCTGAATAATTAAGCACACCCCACTTTGCAGTTATTTATTTGTAAAAAATGTTTGGAATCATGTATGATTTTCGTTCCACTTCTCACGTGTACACCACTTTGTATTGGTCTTTCACGTGGAATTCCAATAAAATTGATTCATGTTTGTGGCTGTAATGTGACAAAATGTGGAAAAGTTCAAGGGGGCCGAATACTTTTGCAAGCCACTGTATATATATGCCAGTTTGGTAAGATTCTTTAATAGGCCCCTTAATATGATATAAACTGTGGGATAAGTATTCATTCTGGGGGTATAGTTTAGATTAAAATAAAGGGTCTAAAGCAAATGCTGGTTTCTTCTTGGTGAATTTTGGAATTACTAAAAGGCTTAAAATACTAGTTTAAAAAGCCTTATACATCTGCCCCTCTATACAAATATCATAGAAAATCAATGTTTATTATAAAGGGGTCATGGGCGCTCTGCACCAGAAACCCAGGAAATCACCTCACTGTTCTGTGAGCTCCCTATCCCAGTCCTTGTGCCTTTATATGGTCACTAAGCTCCATTGTGACGTCTGCATTACACATACAGATGTGCAAATACTTCTAGCTCATAGCCACAGATGTAAAAGCCTTTTAGTCCTGTTTGTATACACTTATTATACACAATTATATGTACACACCCACAAAAACTGCTGATTCCAGCAAACCTGCCAACATTTCCTATATGCTTAATGAGGAAGTTATCCTCTCCCTCAGGGCAGAGGGGAACAGGTCACTGGATAAAATAACACAGATCTCCTTAGCCTGTGAAGTATGGAACAGCTGTCTCTTGCAGAGCCGGCCAATGGGCTGGAATCCGGTTCCACTGAAGAACGGACAGTTCTCTAAACTTAAGCTGCAATAACCCTGAAATAACCCCACGCCTGTGAAGATCCTTGCAGAAACTAAACAGTTCTCCAAACAAACATGACTGTGCTATATTATATATGTCCTTCCCTGTGGATTTCCTGGCTTCGTAACAGACCGGCTTCAAAGTGTTAACATGCCGAGCAGCACTTGAATGAGAGTTGGAATAAGTCGGCCACATCCTGGCCTTTGATAGTTTGACAGGTGATGCTGCACCACTGTGATATTTGTCTGACAAGCAGAATTTGTCCATCGGTTAAAACACAGAAGCCCCGCATGTCATCCATACAGGATACAAACCTTGGCTTTCTCAATGACGTTTGCAAACTCTCCGACCCACAAGAAGCAGTGGTGCGGGGTGATCAGCAGGAAGCAGTCTCCGCTATTCAGAGAGGATGCACGCGGTTCCACCAGCCTCGACTGAACGTGCCTGCGTCCTAAACAAAACAACAGCCTGGAATTATTCTTCCTGCCAGCTTAGGAGAGGAAGCTGGGATGCATGGGAACATTTCATTAAAATACCGGCACAGCAGATGGAACAGACTTTGGTGCACCACTATTATTGCCAGGCCCCTGCTTCATCTGAACATCAAATACTGAGCTGTTTTACCAGTGCAAATAATAGGATCCATTGTGCAACCCCGGCAGGCAGAGCATGGGTATATACCTTTAATCTGAACTAGCATAAGCTTCTTGTATGGCACGGCGCTGTTGTTGGAGTGCTGCTCGGTCATATTGACACTCCGCAGGCTTACGCTGGTAAAGTTTTCTTTGCTTGCCAGGCCTGCAAGTGCGACTTCTGAGAAGTTTGAGTTCTTGGACACTTTAGAGGAAAGAAGAAAAAAAAAAAAAAAAAAAAAAAGACTTGAAAACGAAATTCTCAACTATTAAGATCTTAGATATCCCTTTAACATGGATTCTAAACCACTAAAAACATTAACCCCTGTAATACAATTGAGCCATACAAGTAGGAACATACTGTAGATTGTAAGCTCTTTTGGGCAGGGCTCTCTTCACCTCTTGTAGCGGTTATTGATTGCTTTATATGTTACTCTGTATGTCCAATGTATGTAACCCACCTATTGTATAGGAATGTGTTGGCGCTTTATAAATAAATGTTAATGTAATGTAAAATACTGCACAATATCTGTACTTGTCATGCTTCTATATTAGCACAGAGACAAGAAGTCAATAAGTTAGAACAGCCAAACAAAATGAAATCACTGCTAACAGGGAAAAGGGCAGTTAAAGAATGTGCGCCCCAGGCATAAATGAGTTTTGGCTAGTTTGGAATAAATACTGATGTAAGCCAGTGTGCTCAGAAATAGGAATATTACAAACAGGCAGGCAGCTGAATCTTAAGAGGAGTTATCACTGTTTATAATGTAGTGGGTAACCAGATCATCTGATGATACAAGGATATGTACAATAATTGCAACATACAGGGCTGTCTGGACACCTATGTGCTAATGCCGTTCTTAGAACATTTATCAAATTTGAAAATGAAAGAGCCACTTCCCTCCAGCTTTGGGCCAGCAGCAAAATGAGAAGATCAGTGTTTAATGTCATCAAAGCTGTTAGGACAATAACCAACCATTACTCTTGTAGACAAACCAGTAACAGCACAGACACTGTCTCCTTCATTTCTACTTTTACAAATCAAGAAGTGAACAACACACAGTAAGTTCAGATAAGAGTAGCCTCATTGTGAATATACATGCAGCCATTGCTGATGCCTGAAATGCCTAAATTCCCACTGGTGCATTTGAGGATATATTGTTGACTAAGTTGCTTCACAACCAAAAAAAAAAAACCCAAGATTTTACACCAGCATGGAATTAACTTACTTTTTTCTACTTTCATTCTCTTGGACTCCATGAACGCCACGTTCAGCCGCGTCTCTGTGTACTCCTGTAGGATGTCCTCCCTGGCCGCAAGCATCTTCAGTGGGTTTCCCGACGCTTGCACCCGGCGGGCTGGCCGGACGGCACGCTTGTGTTCTGCTACAGCAGATGTCAGCCTAGGTTCAAGCACATGGAAAAAACTGGATCAGAAGCCTAAAATCTCTATGGCTGATGGTTTTGTGTTCCCAGATGTTTTGTTTGTGAACTGTAAAAGCTAAAAGTAGTCAAACAGTAGGCAACACTCCATACAAAGGTTGGCCTGACCAACTCTTCTTTTACAGGGGCTGCTAGAGCAGAATCTTTGAGGAGGAGACCTGACTGATTGTGGGGTAACAGTCAAAATGCTTACACAACCTACTGTCCCCCCATTACACCCTATATATATATATGTCGATCAAGAAATGGGCCGCTCCACACAGGACTTATCACAAAATTCAATAGTTTATTGGAAGATAGTGAAGAACTGACGTTTCGGCTACTCCTGCAGCCTTTATCAAACATATATATATGTATAGGATCCGTTATCCGGAAACCTGTTATCCAGAAAGTTCTGAATTACAAAATGAATTAAAAATTATTTCCTTTTTCTCTGTAATAAAGCTTTAACTTGTACTTGACGCCAACTAAGATATAATTAATCCTTATTGGGGCAAAACAATCCTATTGGGAATATAGGAGAATATTGTATGTTCCTGTTCATGCCCAGTACAGCTAAACCTAAAGAACCCCTTCCAATGTTTATTAAAGGAATATTCTACCAGATAGATACTGAATATTTTCCATTAATATACAGATTTGTCCTGCTTTAAGGCTGTGAAGGCATTTGTGATGTAAAAAAAAAAAAAGCAATAGGATTCCGGGAAGAGCCTGCATATCTCTTTTCCCATCCCGCAGCTCCTAGCCACAGGGAGGCAAATAACAAACCACTGCAATTAAGGAGCCCCATAGTGACACCAAGGAGGGAAGGTGCTGAGGTACAGGCCCTGAATGTCACAAAAGCCTGGGAAAAGCCAAGAGAGGAGCTGGGAAAATTCAGTGGCCTATATAGAGATCTCACAGAAAGACTGCATTTCAGTTCAACAACCTACATCTTCAACTACGGAACATACTGTAATATGATGGATTAACTCAAAAACATATATCTTTCTAACTATTTATTTATCTCCAGCAAGTCTAACCTAGTAACAGCAATAACCAGTCTGGCATCAGAGATGTTCATCCACTTCTAGGCAAACCCTGATCTCCTTCAAGCATAGTCCAGAGCTCAGCTGGGGGAATCGGCACCCCTATCTCAGTACTCACAAAGCTTAAAACTGGCACAACAGCATAATTAAATGCAGGGAGTATCCCCTGCTGTCATGATTACAGCCTTATGGGTACAGACCCCTTTGTCAGATACCTCCATGGTTTCTCTGCTCTCTCAAGAAATTCCATAGCCACCATTGCCATGAAAGCTCTGCATACTGAGGAGAAATCTTTAATGCAGAAGGACATTTACTCACTTTGGTTCCTCCGAACTGAAGAGAAGATCAAAATCATCTTCAAAATCAAATGGCACGTGGGCAGTGGAGAATTCAAAAGGGCGGTAGAACCTTCCGAAAGTTTCATCATCGTCCACCTTCATCACCTCCTTCACTGATTGGCCTGTGACTGACAGTGTGGTATCTTGTAGCCCTCCAACTGTGGATAGAAATGTAATGGAGCTTGAGCTTTGTGTATGAAACAGAATACATTCTGTGATATTTTAACATGGACTTTTTTTTATATAGAATTAGTACTGCATGCCTTTGCTGACAGTGTTATGGCATCTCCCTCTAGAGTCTATAAGCAGATAATGGTGTAGTGGACATGAGCCCCTCTTAATGTCCTATATATATTGATAATGGGCGAGTGCAGAGGGGCTCTTTATGTCAGACCACACACCCAGAGTTGCTAGCCCATGTGACATTGCTGGATTAGAACAATCCAGGAACATTGTAGAAGTTAGGGATTAGGCATGCCAACAAACAATTAAGTTTTAGGAAAGGCTCAAAGTACACAATGAGACTGTAACTCCTTCCCGTGAATTATGCCCAATCCTACTATTGCCATTAAACAATTACGGCAAATAAAGAAAAGAATAGTTGCCCTTAGGTGGTAGAAGAGCTGTCTGATCACATACTGTTTAAAAAAAAAATACTTATGATAATCAAAAATACAAAAGTAAAGGTATAATACTCACCCCTGTTGTGCAGTTTTCCCAAAAATGATTCTAGTTTTTCTAACTTCCTGTCAGATTCCAAATTCATATCAGGTTTGGCTTCAATTTCTGGAAGAATTAAGGTGGTTATTTAGTATAAGAACTTGCAAGACCTGGTTAATAGACAGATATAAAGGAGATGGTATGGGTTTCTTTGGAATGTGGATGGTAGGCTGCAGGGGAGTCACAAGTCTGCCTTATGGTGCCAGGGTCTGCTCCCTGCTGGTTACTTAAACAACTGTGAAACTGCTAAAGTCCCAGTTTGAAGACTAGGTATGGTGAGATTTGGGGAGAATGACTATTTGCTCATTCTAAATAGTATCCCACTAGGGTGGGATTTGGATTAAATAACAATTTTCTGCCCCTAAATACTTCTAGAAGCACTAATTCCCCAGAAGCCCAACTTTAAGGTCAGTTTGGGTGGGGGCAAATAGCCATTATCCCCAATTCTCACCCTAATACTCCTGGAAGCCCAACTTGAAGGTCATTTAGGGTAGAATTTGGTGAGAATAACTATTTGCCCTCACCCCCAATAGCCCTGAAGTCCAACCTGAGGGACAGATTTAGGGTGACACTTGGGGAGAGTAACTATTTTCTCCCCCTAAATACTCCCAGAAGCACAACCTGAAGGTCAGTCAGGGTAACCTTTGAGGTAAACACGTGTTTATCAAAGATTTTCCTGGAACTACAGCAAAATGAACAATTAATGTTCTCATTAAAATAAAATTAAAAAATAGTTTCTTTAAATAATGAAATCCTATTTGGTAAAAATACACATTTATAATGACATGGCTGGGGTTTATTGGACTGCTGTGGCTTCAGGGCCTTATTAGAGCACAATGCTATCCAAGGAAATGCTGCAAGAAGCATCTGCCCCTAATGTTATTCAAGGCTTTTATATCCCAAATGATGATCAGAAGCAGCTTTAAAGCAATAGCCAATATGAATGTAAATGAACATTGCCAGAAAACTTCTTCCAGGCCATTACCAGCTTACCTTCCAGAGGCTTGGAAACTGGAGTTTTAAATTTGAGAGACATTGGAGATGCGACGGGGGTAATGGCTGTAGGTGAGGCCAGACCTAGAAAATACAAACAAAAGTTGGAGCTTTACTGAAACAATCAGACCTATTAGTTCTGCCACTCTTCTCTTAAGGAATACAATAAAACAATATCATTAACCTTACAGCACACTGTTAGCAATAAGTTTCAATAGGATCCACTGTTGTAATTACAGCCATAAGAAATGACAGGACAAATGTTTTGTGAGGAGATAAACTTAACTTTCCTGCTAATTTTTTCTAAACACTAAAAATCACTAGCTCTATACTAGTATAAAAACCAACCAATATTATGCATTTACTAGACTGGGCAGTTGATATTGGTTACTATACCTGGAGTCAACTCATGCCCCTATAAGCTCCCTACTAGACACCTTAAAGTCAGCATAAGTTATGTATACTATATATGTAGCTTGTGGGCTAATGAATTGAAGCCAGACCCTACAGAGGGCTAATATACTTTAGCCAAATGTATTCTATACAAACCTTTCTTAACCATGCGGCCGGCCACTGTAAATTGTGTGGAATCATTTGCTGCCCCTATGCCTTTGGTTTTCCAGGCCTCCTCCCTGACTGTAATCTGCTGCTTCCTTTCTTCAATAGACACGTGAAGCCCATTGCCGTCAGTCACCCTTTGCTGCAGGGGGGGGGAAGAAAATAAATCAGTCTAGTGTTTTGAGGGCAGTTCTAAAATGTTCTAATGATCACAACCTAATAACATGGTGTAAAATGTATAGTACATATAAGCATTCATTGTCTTATGAATCTCTCTGTCATCAGTCAGTGATTCAGCAACACCATCAGTAATAATGAGGAAAAGTACATGAGATACACAAATAAGCATTCAAAATGTTAAAAGTTTGAATTCTCTACATACCAGGAAATACTAATACATTAGCCACAGTGGGCACAAGACTAGTGGTTGCCATATAATGTACAAAAGGTAACATTCTGGGAGTGCCACCTAGGAGACGAGGAGAGGTACCCCAAAGCAGACATGTCCTACATATGAATGCAGTTTTATTTAGCAAATAAATGAGAGGTTATCACAATTGGCCTTGTATCCATTTTAATGTTTATCTGAGAAAACGGAGACTAAAGAGGGGTTTAGATATAGGAACTTTATGCTGCTGGGTACAGGCTAAATGCTGGGGCAGATGGCAGTTTTAATGCTGTCTAGACGCTTGTTTTTTGACCTTTACCTACTACATGATATAATATTGCTCAAGAAACACAAACACTGATCAGTGCTGAAAAGAACTCTGCCAAGATGCTTCAGCCTATGCCAAGCACAGACACCAACCCATGTCCTAGAGCTCATTTAATGGATTAACAACATCTCCTTTTCTACTAGATCGGGGGTCATATATGCCAGTCAGTGTGCATAAGTATATGTGAAACCTCTAGCTTATTCCGTCTTCTAACTATTCAATGCTGGATAAAAAAGTAGAAAGAAAAATAAGCACCATGTAGTGGCAAGCCTAAAGGAACACGCCTTGCTGAGTGGCTTCTTCAGTTTAGAATAAGAGAAAGGTGAAAGGAAGAAAGGGTGAAGGGGGATTGGAACAACAAATGGGTTAAGAGGAGTTGCTAGCAATCTCATATGGGACAACGGTGCAAAGGAACCTGATGTGGACTGGGCAGTAAATACAGGGCTGTTAGACATGCACCATCCTTTTATTATTCACTATTTCCTTGGCAGCAGCAAAGACAAAGCATGCTGGGAAAAACAAAGAAGGCAGGGTAAAAAGACATAGGACAATAATGCTACTGACCCACAGGGAGTTCCAAAGAGCATAGTAACATAATTAAGCGCCCACCAATATAATCAGTATATAAACCCGAACGTGATTATTATGGCATTATGGCATCAAGAACACGAGAGGCACAGCATAAACACAGGTACAGAGACAACAGAATTCAGCAACCCTAGCGCAAGCAATTTTTTGGTCCCTACAAAACGACTATAATATATTACATTCATTTGTGGATTCTTCACTGATCTCACAGGCTGATTCTTGGCATCAATAGCAACTCTAAAGATAATCCATTTACTCATCAATTCCCTGTTTATGAGCTTTGTACAGATTGCTGATACGCTTATGGGGTTATGGAGTTAAAAGGGGCAGAGCTTGTTCATGCCTAGTAAACTATAGCAACCAATCAGATATTTGTTCTAAAGTTGCCAACTAGTAAACACTACATGCCGAATAGTCGCTATTGGTAGCTAGACCTGTAAAACTTGTCTTATACTTTTCTCACACTCTCAAATGAACTTGTATATCTGTAGATGGCCCAGTCTGTTTGGTTGGTCTATTTATTAATACTCTTTCGAACCCACCAACTACTCCATATAGCATATGTTTATGGGCTGGATAATGATGTCATAAAACGGAGGCCTTAGGTAGGTTGGGAAAATATGTGGTCATCTGGTCCAAGGATCACCTGTCCCATAGCTCTGTATCTAATCCTTATACCTGTAAGGGTTGGTGGGGCTGTGGCTTAAAGGAAAATTATACCCCCAATGTAGGTCTCTATAAATATATATTGCATAAAACAGCTCATATGTAAAACCCTGCTTCATCTAAATTAACCGTTTTTAGTAGAATGCGCTATTGGGTAACCCTGAATAGAAAATTGCCTTTTTATGAATTAAGGGCCGCCTCCTGGGATCATATGATTCACAGTGCACACAAACAAGCCAAGGCACACATACATGCTAGGCCCCATCAGCCAATTAATGGACAGAGTTCTGGCTTTTACTCCCACACTACTTCCCGTTACAGTTAGAGCTGCATTATTTTACGATTATCATCAACAAGATTCCTTCAAAAGAAGAAAGGAAAAAGACACTGTCCATTTAAGACTAAATTGATGCCAATTCACCTTCCATCTCCAGGGGTGCCGCTCATCGAACATCACAGGGCTGGACTGCCCCAGGGTCGTAGCATTACTGACCTTAAAAGTAAAGGAAGAGAGAGAGGAAGACTGAGATAAGAAAGGACAGAAGACAGGAAAGGCAGAAAGGAGCAGTACAGCGCCTCCTACAGCTATGAAAAAATTGCTGGGATTTGCAATTCCCAACGGTAGGAGGGCCAGGACCAAGAGTAAGGCCAAACCCATGTCAGGAAAACAAATACAACCTCTACAGTAACTAGAGCTTAAGTTTGTGGGCAGAGCTTATTATACGCACAGCACTTCCCAGCATATTTGCCTTTTCACGCGGAGGATCTGCCATACTGACTGCCTCACAGAGCCATTCTGTGTTTAAAATAGGATTACCATCTAATTACAACTTCTAAAAAGCCTGTTTTAGCTATGGTTTTGCTGATGGATGGAACACGGCACCCTGCGCTATAATGAATAAACACAGACGTGCATGGAAAGAATCTTCCGAGCGCGCAGAAAGCAAACATGCAGAGGGAGGAGAGCTCTGAGCACACAGGAATCCATGGCCTCACACACCACAATCAGTTTAAGGGAACATCATCACTGAACAAATACACTATTTATACATGGGGCATCGTTTCCCTTAATTAAAAAACATTCATTTTCTCTGTCTGTAGAACCTCTTCCTTTCTGATTATTCCAGCAGTACATGCAGCAGAAGGGGAAAGGGCAGATGTAGCATAACCAGCAAACTCTGCCACACTCCAGTACACCAGTGACCAATCAGCAGTTATCTTTTACTGGTTTTGTGTAGACAGAATGATAAAAGCAAGCTTTTCATTGGTTGTTAAGGATTACTGGATCAGCACAACTCTGCCCTTTAATATAACCCCCCAGCATTAAAGAAGCATAAATGTTAAGGCATAACTGGCTTTGATAAAGGAAAGTATGCATCAACATACCCAAACACACATGAAACAGAGCCCAAATCTGTCCGCAGTGAGATTAACAGGCTGTCAGATATTTCAGCAGAGTAGAAAAATGGCAATTTTCCTCTTTGTGTACAATTTCCTGCCCAGAAAGATGAATTCCCAGAATAAATGTGTTCCTATTCCTCTAATGTCGCCCCCCCCCCCCCTCCCAATTTCTGCAAACACTGTCAGATATGTGAAGGTTTGCATCAGTTGCAGGTTACATGTTCTCATAGGAAAGTAAAAAGTTCCTTGTGGTCTTAATTTGCGTGGGTCCAGTTGTTGGTGGCACCCCTGCAATTTAGTGCAACAAAAGCTGTAGGCTGGACCCCCCCTAAGACAGTAAATGTAGAACTATATTCCAAGTGATTAATTATGTAAAAGGTAATGTAGCAACAGGTGCAAAGCGTGCTTCAAGATGAGACACTCATACCCACAGCTAACTGCAGGTTGCTATGGGTTACTAGACCAGGAGCAAACATGGCAAATGTCATCAAATGTCATTATTTGTACTTTTTGGTACATTGCATTCCCTCCCATGGGGCACCATCATATAATTAGAGCTCAGGTGAAATGGCCTCTCTGCTTAAGATGGCTACCAGCATACAGCACAAGATGATTGTTAATGGCCAATCAAGGAAAAGATGCAGTTAATAAAGATGAAAATTAGTAAAATCAGGTACCAGAATATCTAATTAGATCTATGTTAGGCTTAGGGTGCAGGCACCGGAGTCTGATTCACATGCGTGTTACTATGTGAGTGCAACTACACACGCCTGTGTGCCACTGGGACGGAATGCAAGCCTTGAACCTAAACCGGTAGCAGGTGCATGTGATTTCCTCACCTGATGTATAGGAACAAAATACTGGCATTTATGGGCGGCAGGTAGAGCAGGAGAATAAACAGAAGCATAGACAGGTTCCTAGGGACAGGGACAGAAGCAAAGCAAGAATATTAGGAGAGAGAACAAGAATAGAAAAAAGAAACATTACTGGATTCCAGATCATCAGGAAGATAAAGGGAATACCTTACTCATGCCACCATTGGGGGTAAAGGGGAATATGGGCTTATAAATGCCAGGACTGGATGGCCCCAGACTTAAAATTAGGGATGCGCCGAATACAAGATTCGGTTCAGTATTCGGCCTTTTTCGTCAGGGTTCGGATCCGGCCGAATCCACGGTCCAGGATTTGGAAGGGTTAAATGTCGCGAACACGCAATGCACGTGGCAACATTTAACCCTTTTAACATTTAACCCTTCCAAATTCGGTTTGGTATTCGCCCGAATCCCTTACGATGAATTCAGGGGTTCGGCTGAACCCGAAAAACTGGGTTTGGTGCATCCCTACTTAAAATAGCATCACACTCCATAGACACAGAAGTGGGGATCGGCATACACTATGCATGTGTATATATACGTGTATATCAGATTACACAATCAGGAGATATAGAAAGCACTCACATATCAAGCTCATGCAATACGGTATGATAAATCTGTATCCTTAAACTGTTCCTGCTGCCAGTAATAGGAGATTGCTAGCAGGTGCGGGTGGAAGTGCATATTTATTATAAACAGGGCTCCCAGAAGGGTAAACTGATCCAATTCAAGGAAAACCATATTTGAATGAGATAATGCATGCCTTGGGAAGCATGTCATAGGAGATTTAAAAAGCTGCACCAAGCATTCGAGAACACAGAAGCCAATATTAGGCGAAAGCCTGCGTGTCGCAGTCCGGCTTACCCACGGCCGAATAGATTGGGCATAACCGTCTCTAATAGCGCCTTCTTCCTACAGGTTAAAACAAACAGGGTTACGTTGGAGATGGAGTGAAGAGCTAGTGAGTGGGGCCGGCACACTTGCACGTGAGACAGGGTATTAGCTGTACAATAGACAGGCGCCAGCTAAAGGTTAGAAGATAAGCAGTATTAAAGGTCCCACACAAAGGTCCTTATTCAGAGGGTTACATCTGGTCTCTTACTGCTGAGCTCCGCTCATTCACATACAATGTGATGTGTCACAGCTCAAAGCGCCACATTTATCTCTCAGCGTCAATGGATTAAAGAGCATAAATCTATGTTTGGACTCAGGGTGGTCATAACGGGTGACGCACTCTAGGGAAACAATGGTCTAATGTGATGGCGATGAAAGGTTCTCCTAAACCCCACTAACTGTCCTATGGAGGCAGGTTCATTCAAGTGGGAACACAGTCAGGCACACAGGATAGTGAGTCAGGGGCAGAGTAAAGGAGCGCGAGAGAGAGAGAAGGAATGCTGTTAGGATGTGTGTTTGTTGATGGGGTTAAATAAACGTTGAGTTCTGTTACTGGGGGTTGATTACTAATAATGCAGAACTGACATAACATGGGCCTTCTCTGATGAAAGGTTCAACAAAGCACTTTTCTTGAGAGGCTTATTAAAGTAAACATATACACACATGCACAGAAAGTCTTAATGTCATATATATATATATATATATATATATATATATATATATATATATATATATATATATATATATAGATAGATAGGATAGATAGATAGATAGATAAAGGGAGAGTGCAGTGGGGCTCTTGTCTTTGTGGTCACAGCCTCATTGCACCCCCACTTAATAGTTTAAAATTTAGTGCTGAGCACAACTTTCCCTTTCTTGCTATAGTTTATACAGGAGCAGTGGCCAGCTCTGTGTTGTAGCTCCCATCATTGCCAGCTGCAGTCAGGTGATCCTAGTGGAGCCAATAAAAGGGCAACCATTTGGGAGTTCTAACCCTGAAAGCAAGCAAGTTGCAGTAGAAACTCAGGAATATGGTCATAGGGTAAAAAAAAAGCCTCTCTGGTGCAATGTCACCTTTCAACATCTTCTTAGTCACAAGCAACGCTGCTGCCTTTCAGTGCCGGGGCCTTGGCCAAGATGCCTACCTAGGAACTACAGGTACCTGCATGGAGTTTGTATCTTCTACCTTCCTTTGGGTTCCTCCCCATGGCCAAAAACACAGCGTTAGGTTTATGGGACACTACTTGACACTAGTATGTGCAGCATATGATAGGAAAAGGATATTGTAAGCTCTGTTGGCTAATGTTGGATCAAAATAGGTTGGCAATACACTTTGATGCCCATTCTTGTAGTGGGCAGCAATTGGCATTGTTAACAAACATATCAATGGTTTCCCAGGACAGTGCAAGTGCGGGAATGTGGATAAACGACAACAGTAGCAAATGGAAATGGCATTTAAGCACTTCTTGAACTGGTGTGGCGTCACCATGCCGTTCAGTGCTAGAAAACCATGAATCCCAGGAACTTGTATTGCCCCATTCCATGTCAGCCAAAACGGTTATGGTTTTGTCTCCACTAGAGCCACAGGTTATACTCCCTGGCCTATGCAATATGAAAACAATGCAAAAATAAAAAAACAGGTCCTGAAAACAATCAGATTTCCTTCCTTTATGGCTACCCCTATGCTATACATTGGCCATTCCCAGCTGAACATTCATCCAACCTTAGCTCTTAGCCAAACTCCAACTAAATGTAACACTTCTGCAGATGTTTTCCAAACGTGCAGCATCTGGAAAGAGGTGATACCCCCCTTCCCTTTCTAAACTCTCAGATGTAGAGAATGCCAAAAACACATCTTGTAGCAGTTAATGAATACACAAACAATGAATACTTTTAATAAAGCGCTCCTTCCTACAACATTCATACATATGTGGCCCGGAGGATATCGCTGTAAAAAAAACCTTGGGTCTTAAACCCAAATGCCAACATTTTATAGGTAACTCAGTTTTGAGAAAAGCCTGCCTATGGAGACACTCTACCGCGGGAATAATGAGCTGCATATGTATCTAGTTAAAAAAAATAAACTATACCCAAAAATAAATAACGTGAGATAAGTCAGTGGAAAGAGTCTGTTTAATTAAGGCTCTAATAAATGGAATAAAAGGGGACATTTAGCATGATCTTATCCTCTGTAGCTGCTTATGATTTGCCTTCCATGAAAGGAAATGGTGCAAGTTGTTCTCTAGAACATTGTGTCGGCCTGGAAATGAACGCATAGGACATTATTTATAACAACCCAGGCTGGCTCATTGCTATTGGTCATTGCTGATCAACTGATGTAAGAGGGTTTATAGCACAGAAAACACTTGGCTTGGCTCTATATCCCCCTTTAGTGAAGATCGAGCAAGCAAAGAAAAGGACCTTGGCCAACACTAATTTCAGTATCTGCAGTTATTGAGGGTAAAGGACATTTTGAGCCATACTGAATCCCAAAGGGAAAGTCACCCACTAAGCCAGTTCAATAAATGGATATTCTTAGAAAAGAAAGAAGGCTGGTACTGAATTTTATTGTTCTACTGCAAAGTATTAGGGTGAGATCAAGTATTTTATTTATGAATGGAGACGCCTTATCTCTAAATAGTCTCCAACCCTACTTTTTTTCCAGTACTGTAGCAATGCAATGAGCTTACAAGTAATGCATGTAACCCATGCCTCTCTACTCAACATTTGGCCTGCAGAAAACTATGGGGGCAGACTTGAGTGCCAGCTATGCACTTAGCTCCCTTTCCTTAACCAAACTTCCAACAGTACTTACATTTGTTTGCAAAATATGCCCTCTGTACGAGTAAGGCAAGCGAGCAGAAATGTGCAGAAACCTGATGCAATGTATGAAAACTCTCCTCCACTATTCAGCATATGACGTTTAAAAGCTGTGTCCCTTCACACACCATCTATTTCTTTTCATTAGCAGACTGAGAAGCTACCAAATGTGCACCTTTTCTAGCAAACACACTTGGGCAAAGTCAAAAATAAAATAAGTTCTCTGGATTCTGGCGACTATTATCTGCACAACAATTGAGCAAATTTGCATCCTCCTTTACACAGAGGAAACTTATAACACATGGGAGAACATACAAACTCCGTACTGGCTGCACCCTGAATACTACCAGACTCACATATGGGACAGACATAACACTAGGAACACCAGAGACTGCCATTCCCTGTTTTACATCCTTCCTGAATGGTACCGAGCATTATAAGCACCAGGGGACAGGTTTTATGTACCGACTAGTGGGTTGCAGCCACTCCATATTCTAGAGATGATAGATTTTTATTCCCAACTTGGGGAATCCAGACATTACACCCATAAAGTGATTTATCTACTGAAAAACATGTGACCCACTTTTCAGGTAACAATAAAACTGACCAATTTCACTGATTTAGCCAGTTCTTAATTTAGAAATGAATTCCTCGTGCCTGTTAAGCAATCAATATATGGCACATTCTGGCCCCTACATAACCATTATTCTTAGTAAAAATTCTTTTTCAGATTTTCTAGAGAAAATTTGGGGTCCCCCTAGGGTTACAGACACATTAACGAGGGTCAGTTGAAACACTCACTGGTTAAAACTTAGACAGTCTCCCCCACTGATCTTGCCAGCAGGCCTGGACTGGGATTCAGAACACACCCTGGCATTTCAAGTACACAGAGGCCAAAACAGCCCCCTAATCTAAATGGTGACTAAATAGTGCCTGTGCTTATGGCATCTTACAGCAGCCAGAATCACAGATTGCCAGTCCAGGCCTGCTTGCAAGACCATTAGTTGCCCCATCCCATCCTGACAAACACCAAGAAAAAGAGATTGTGGGCTGGGCGCCTTTTTGTTTACAAACAGCCAATTAGCGAATCAAACTGGAACACAGAACATTACATCCCCCAAACTGTATCCTAAAAGAACCATCTTTCGCCGCCCCCCCCCTTTTTTTTTTTTAAACCATTACACCATTGTTTTTCACCCTCAGTGGAGAATACTTGGGCAATTATGCAAGTCGTTTTCTTCTTTAAAAACAACTTTTGCCTCATTGGGAAATGGTCGTTAGTGAGAAGTCCAAAGCTTTCCATTGTTTACTTCGTTTTAAAGAAAGTCTTTAGAGACCTATTTTGCAGAAAGGGGGCGATAAGCAAAGCAAACACCACCAAATCAAGAAAGCAGACAGCAGCCAAAACTAACTGGCACGGACAATGAAAATAAAATCATTATAACAGGAGTAACCCCACGGTGCGGAGCTCCGCTTTTTTTTGCAGCAAAACACTAACTAGATTCTCAAGTTCTTTTATTTTCAAAAAAGTAGGCAGTTCTTTTGTCTCATTAAAGTTAAAGCCCCTGAGACATTCTCAAAGGGGAAGCTTCTGGTATAAGGTAGCCCCTTTGCTCGTTCCAATACATGGTGTTACATGGTATACTAATTTGATCGTTCTCTAGAAACCTGGCTGATGGTTATTGTGTTTGAACAAAGGCACATGGGTTTGGCTTTGGACCCTTACCTGTACTAAATTCATGGGCAACAGTTATCCAGAATGCTTGGGACCTGGGGTTTTCCAGATAAGGGGTTTTCCTGTAATTTGGATAACTAAGCCTTAAGTCTACTTAAAGGAACAGTAACATCAAAAAATTGAAGTGTTTTAAAGTAATTAAAATATAATGTGCTGTTGCTCTGCAAAAAAAACTGGTGTTTTTGCTACAGAAAAGCTACACTATAAATAAGCTGCTGTGTAGCCACGGGGGCAGCCATTCAAGCTGGAAAAAAGGAGAAAAGGCACAGGTTACATAGCAGATTACTAGTAGATAAGCCCCATATAATGGGTTTATCTGTTATATGCTAACTAACCTGTGCCTTTTCTCCTTTGAATGGCTGCCCCCGTGGCTACACAGCAGCTAACTTATATAAACTATAGTAGTCTTTCTGAGGCAAACACACCAGTTGTAGCAATGCAGGGCAACAGTACATTATATTGTAATTACTTTTATACACTTTCATTGTTTGGTGTTACTGTTCCTTTAAAAAAATAAAATAAACCTTAAACAAATACAAAAGCATTGTTCTACTTCAAATAAGGATTAGTTATATCTTAGTTGGGATCAAGTACAAGGTACTGTTTTATTATTACAGAGAAAAGGGAATCATTTAACCATTAAATAAACCCAATAGGGCTGTTCTGCCCCCAATAAGGGGTAATTATATCTTAGTTGGGATCAAGTACAGGTACTGTTTTATTATTACAGAGAAAAGGGAATCATTTAACCATTAAATAAACCCAATAGGGCTGTTCTGCCCCCAATAAGGGGTAATTATATCTTAGTTGGGATCAAGTACAGGTACTGTTTTATTATTACAGAGAAAAGGGAATCATTTAACCATTAAATAAACCCAATAGGGCTGTTCTGCCCCCAATAAGGGGTAGTTATATCTTAGTTGGGATCAAGTACAAGGTACTGTTTTATTATTACAGGAAAAAAAAGGAAACTATCTTTAAAATGTTGAGTTATTTTCTAATGGATTATAAAAAGGATTATAATTGAGTCTATGGGAGATGGGCTTACCATAGTTTAGAGCTTTCTGGATAACGGGTTCCCGGACAACAGGTCCTATACCTGTAGCTCAAAAGGTGGCACCAAATCATCCTTATATTTATAACGGTGACGTCTTTAGGTGCTCTATTCTGAATTAGAGAATTCCGTTTACGGTCAGGCACACTGTCTAGTAAGTGGCTAGCATAAGAGCCTTGGATAAATACATATTTATGTGAGCAGGATTAAGAAACATATGGACTGAAGGCTTGCTTTACTCTTCTCCCAAAGAGTATCTGTGGGCTGTGAATTGGCCAACTGCTGTTTGTGCCTTGTCCCTGAATTTCTTTATCTTCCTGAACTCTTGCCCCTCAGTTCTGGATATTATCAAAAATCGACTGCTTTGCCATTTGTCTTGAAACAGATATGTCTGTTTTTTTAAGTTTGTAAACAGAAAGTTCTGTGGCTACTGTGAGCAGATTCACTCAGCAGCTTGTATTCAACATAAAAACAGCAATGTTTTGGCTTTTTCTTCTCTTCTTCAGCGCCACTGCAGTTGTAGTTTGTCAAGAGATGAAGGGCAACACGTCAACTTCCAAAAAAAATATTAGTATGGAGAGTACAGGTATGGGACCTGTTATCCAGAATGCTTGGGACCTGGTGTTCTCCGGATAAGGGGACTTTCCATAATTTGGATGTCCATAACAAGTCCTTGTCAAGTCTACTAAAAAAATTGTTTGAACATTAAATAAACCAGATAAGTTTTTTTTTTTTGTTCCAATAAGGATTAATTATATCTTAAGTGGGATCAAGTACAGGTACTGTTTTATTATTACAGAGAAAAGGGAATTATTTAACCATTAAATAAACCCAATAGGGCTGTTCTGCCCCCAATAAGGGGTAATTATATCTTAGTTGGGATCAAGTACAGGTACTGTTTTATTATTACAGAGAAAAGGGAATCATTTAACCATTAAATAAACCCAATAGGGCTGTTCTGCCCCCAATAAGGGGTAATTATATCTTAGTTGGGATCAAGTACAGGTACTGTTTTATTATTACAGAGAAAAGGGAATCATTTAACCATTAAATAAACCCAATAGGGCTGTTCTGCCCCCAATAAGGGGTAATTATATCTTAGTTGGGATCAATTACAGGTACTGTTTTATTATTACAGAGAAAAGGGAATCATTTAACCATTAAATAAACCCAATAGGGCTGTTCTGCCCCCAATAAGGGGTAATTATATCTTAGTTGGGATCAAGTACAGGTACTGTTTTATTATTACAGAGAAAAGGGAATCATTTAACCATTAAATAAACCCAATAGGGCTTGTCTGCCCCCAATAAGGGGTAATTATATCTTAGTTGGGATCAAGTACAGGTACTGTTTTATTATTACAGAGAAAAGGGAATCATTTAACCATTAAATAAGCCCAATAGGGCTGTTCTGCCCCCAATAAGGGGTAATTATATCTTAAGTGGGATCAAGTACAGGTACTGTTTTATTATTAAAGAGAAAAAGGTAATCTGTTGAATTATTTGATTAAAATTGAGTCTGTGGGAGAATGGCCTTCCCATAATTCGGGTATCTGGATTATGAATCCCATACCTATATAATATTCCCAATAAACAGATGGGAAAATGGAGAGCGTGCCCAAGTCCTTTTGGTGAATTAAAACATGAAAAAGAAAAATAAAAGTTTTAATACATTAACCTATGCACTCAAGACTTTGTCCAGTAAGAAAGGGACATTTGTTAGCATGTGTAAACCTTAGTCATCTTAACCCTTATGATTCTATGCCCCTGTGCATCCCTTTTGTTTCTCTTGTGCTTTGTACCTTTTAAGTACTCTGTTTTGTCCCTGCCATTCCATGCATCCACCTATGTCAGGGATCCCCAACTTTTTTTTTTTTACTTGTGAGCCATACTTCAATGTAAAAAGTGTTGTGAAGCCACACAAGCATGAAAAAAAAGTTCTTTGGGGATGCCAAATAAGGGCTGTGATTGGCTATTTGGTAGCCCCATATGGGCTGCTGGCCTGCAGGAGGCTCTGCTTGGAGTAAAACTGTGTCTGTGCTTCCAAAACTTGTCTCCAAGCCAGAAATATAAAAATGGCACCTACTTTGGGGACTTTTGATAGCAACATCAAAGGGGGTGTTTTATTGGGTTTATTTTAGTTGCTTATGAGTCGCTGGTTGGGGATCACTGATCTATGGTATCAATGTATATCTGTATGTGTTGTGTCAAGGTCTTGTCACCGTACCTATATATTTTTCTGAAAAGAAATGCCATTCTGTTTCCAAGAAGGGGCCATATATATATATATATATATATATATATATATATATATATATATATATCTGCCCTGTGTTTTAGAGGCATGTGTATTTCATTTGCTTTCATCTTTTGTGATTGTGGATTATGAGGTTATAATGCCAGCATGTGGCAGTCAGCTGCAGAGAGGCACGGTTTCAGAGAAGTCTCTTTGCTGCATTACTTCTGTAATGAAGTACAGTCACTCCTTAGGTATAATCCATCTCCCCTGGTCTGTCTGGGACCCATTACAGAACTCCTGCGGGGCCCTTTGATGTTTGGAACACTGCTATCTGTTTCACCATGAAAGATTAGAGCAGGGAGCCCATGTTTCCTACATCCCTAGCAGGGGGACAAACACTTTCATCTTTTCTTGCTAAAAGCTGAATTTAAATATCCAGAGGCAATTGTTTCTGTAGAATGCAATCAACGGGACATGACCACCCATTTCAAAATGTATTCCGTAACAAAAAACCCAGTACTTTAACCCAGTATTAGCAGAAAGTAATAAATGTTGGTTATTTGTGTGTTAGAATGCAAATATTTGCCAAGCGCTGCACATGATGGGCAAAGCACTAAGCATGGGTTTCAGCAAACCAATGGCATGAACAGCCATAAATATAAAAAGGCAAGTTGCTCATAATGTAATGCGGTTTTACTTTTACATGAGCTGATCTGATCTATTAGCAAATGCAAATATATATTTTAATATATCATACACCTTGTCAACTCCAATCATGCTCAGCCACAGCTGGAGTGCTGCACCACCTAGAATGACCATCCCTGGAACAGACCAGCAGCTAAAGGCTTCACTGCACCATAATCTATTGTACAGCGGGCACAAGAGTAATTGAAGCATCCGGCACAGTTACACCCTGCTGACATAAATAATATGATCTCTGCTGTGTGTGTGCCAGATGCATCACATATACACAGCCTATATGAGATAATTGACTCCCAATTCCTCTTCACAAATCTAAATCAAGTAGCTTCTCCCAGCCAGTTCAATAACAAGCATTTAGCTTTACCCTATGTAAGACTAATGGGCATCTGGGCAAACAACCTGGAACTGCTGTCAGGCACTGACGCCATTTCCAAGCAAACAAAGCCTCTTGTTACTGCCAAGGTAATTATTACAAAATCAATTTGGCTACAAACTTTCCTCTGCTCCTGTTTCCTTGTGCAATGCAAAGGCAGTCAGAGGCCAAATTTATTTTGCTTATGTCATTAACTTATGCTTGAGATCTCTGGTACCAATACATGGAATATAGTGTAACATTCTATGGGTTGTACTACTAAGATACATAGCATAGAGGGTTATTTGGGAAGGAAGGCAACCCTCCTGCACAGCAATGCTAACACTCTGCACCAGAAGAAGGACCAGGGAAAGGGGGCAACCAATCAAGAACAGGAGGGCCGCAGGCAGGCAGGGCACATGGTTTTTAAAGTTGAATGTTGCCAACTACTATGGCTATCATTTAGCAGCAACAGAAAACAACTTTCATAATGACATTTAATCACCACTAAGACGTTATTGAGTGTAATGACTGTCCCTTTCCCAAACAACCACCCTACTCCCAGGAAATGGCTGTAGCTCTGCGCTGCCTGTGCGCTCAGGCATAAAAAACCCTAATATGGGGGAATTAAATGGGTGGAAGTGTGGGTGCCTACAGAATCCAGTTAGAACTTTAATGTAAAGTAATTTGTGTGTCAAGTGAAATGTGTAATTTAAATACCTTTTTCTAAATCAAAGCTGTGTTTTTTTTTGCTTTTATATTGAATCTACATGCAAAATGCGCCAAATTATCTAAATGAATTTCTGCTGTGGCCAGGATATCACACTTATGTCACTGCATCTGTTGAGGATGATGGGAGTGGTAGTTGTGCAAGAGCCCCAGGTTTGCTATCTGTGTGCCGCACACGGATCACATGCCAGGCCCACCCTGCAGCGGTCAGGGATAAGGAGAGCAGATTCTCTTCCTAACATGGCTACTTTACCTTCTTTGTCAGCGACTGCTCAATCTCATGGAGCTGGGTGAGCGTGCTGCGCTCGATGACAGACACTTTGCTGTACTCCTGCTTTTTGTTAAGCCTGTTTTTCCAATCCTCTTCCCCACTCTTCTTTAGCAGCGCCAGCCTAAGAAGGAATAATATGTCACATTGTTTGGAAGACATTCCTTGCGAGTCAAACTGCACAATAAAAAGTCCAGAGAGAACAGTTCACTCAACTACGTGACACAGCGACAACCCAAATGAGCCTGACGAAGGAGAAATGGTTTGGTTTGACAGTTTCATATTTTCAGAGTAATTACGGATGTTAGATGTAGAGATTCCTGCCATACAGTCTATATTAGGAACCCTTAATTGGGCCAATGTTGCTTAATGAGTAAATGTACCTATATAGTTTCACACTAAGGGGACTATGTAGAAACATGGGAATCATGGGTTCAGCAAAGAATTGGTTTTTGCAGGACCCCTTACATTAAAGAATTGAGTATATCCATTCTAAACATCCATATGTTTAGAAGCTCTCCAGTTTGGAATGTCAGCAGCTATCTGGTTGCTAGGGTCCAAATTACCTCAGCAACCAGGCAGGGATTTGAAAGAGAGACTGGACTATGAACAGAGAGACAGGTAATAAAAAGTAACAATCACAATAAAATTGTAGCCACACAGAGCAAAAGTGTTTGGCACTAACCCCAATTTAAAAAATGGAAAGTGTCAGCAGAAGGCAAACAATTGAAAAACTAGCAAATAGCGGCATATCTATTATAGTGTGTAAGCCAACATTACAGCGGCCAATCAGATATTTGCTTTTGTTTACTAACTCATTCCTGGTGCATGATGGGCAATAAGCCTAAAACTATCAGTAAGAGTTGGACATTCATGATTCATACCAACTGCAGGTTCAAGGTTTCAATCATGACTGCAAACACAAAATATTATATTCTAGTGGGGAGCCTGACTGTTTTAGATTTAAGTCTGAATGTTGAAAGACTGAGCTGGACTGTTTAAGTACTTTCCTGCTGGGCACGTCATGCCTATAAAACCCCATTCATGGTTGTCAAGGTGGCAGCACTCGGGCCAAGAATGAATGAAGAGGCTGGACGGGACCAATTTGATCAAACATATCATGGAACATCAAGTCACAATGATACATAGAACAGAAATACTGAACTATCTCAACACGGCAGCAATGGTGGGTGACGTATATATATTTATATACAATGCACGGATTTACTTACATATCCTATAGCTTAGATCTCTGCCCATTCAATGCTAAAAAAGATAAAAAGTTGCGGTATTTTCTCAGATTCGAATGCAAATTAATAAAAAAAATTCTGAGGCTGCAGGATTTTTTGCCAAATGCCAGGATCTTTTTGCTGAGTAACACATCCCGGGTTAAGTGCTAGCACTTGTGGGCAGCCAGTAACTTCAGGTTTTTGTTCAGCAATCATCCGCTTTTGGGATTCCAGGCAAGTTTTTTAATGAAAGGATCCACTGTTTGGTTTGCTACTTAGTTGGGGAAAAATGCAAGAAAAAAAAATTGTGGACAAAATTATTTTGATGGGGCGGGGGGGATTATCTGTGACCTAGCAGTTGCTGAACATCCCTTGCAACTACAAATAACTGATTTACAATATAATACATTTATTTACAAATAATTTATTTACAATTTCCAGAGCTACAACGTAGTTGCTGAAGGGCCCTAAGAATACAGAGGTGGGTCCCGACTGTTGCAACTTTGTAATAAATGTCTACAATAAAGACTCTCACCCTTACAGGCTTCCTGCTATACATCACAGAATTTCTACACTACACAGATTTTAACAATTCCTAATAGAATTTAAATTACACAAAAATGAAAAAAAAAAAAAAATCTTTTATTTCTCATTTTGATTATGAATTGTTTGAATAAACCAGCACAGGAAGGAATGATGCAAAGGACTTATAAGCAGCTCCCAGGCAGCAGTAAGTTGCTTACAGAAGCTACAGATACACTATAGAACAGCACAGAGCCACAGTTATCAGAGACCCAATAAAACCAGTTGTGAGTGTTGAATTCACCAGTTCAATCAATATTAAGCACTGGGATCCTAAACTATCTTTCTGTACCCCTGACCTTTGGATTGTAATGTCACAGTGTCTGTCTACTGGTTCCTTTTTGCACCTTTACAGAAGTAAATCTACTTCTTATAATATTCCAGCCTTACCTGTGTGCATTTTTGAATATCTGTACATACAAATACCTACATATTTATTTATTTATTTATTTTTAATTATTTGAGCTTTTTTCCCCTCCGGCTTACCCTTTACATTGCATAAAGGGAGCCCAACAGTTTCCACTAGGCTGTTAGGGACTACAATTCCCAGTACCCCCCTCCTTTTAGAGTTCAGCTGTGGGACCGCAGTTTTTAGTGGGATGGAAGGCTGATACTCCTGCATTGTAAGCCCTCCTTGCACTGGTACGTACATAAGAAAAGAATCAATGCATAGTACTGTACCTGTCTTTGATGGACATGGCTTTGCCGGGCGTATCGAGATCCTCGTTGGACCTGTTGCTGATGGTGGAGGAGATCTCAGCTGTTTCCTCCTCGGGCTTTTCCTCACTTAGCTCTGATGCCTGTGGTCCGTAGGACACCGCAGCAGGAGCAGCAGCTGGAGTGTGAGAAACGGTCTTTGCAGCGCTGGTGCCAAGGAGTTCAGAGGCCGGCTCAACAATCTCTGGTTATTGTAAAAAAAGAAGCTGGGAGTTACAGCGAGCAAGTCACATGGCAGCCATCGCCTGAGGCTTTACCTTTAACCCTTCGGCTGCTGCTCCCTGGGAGCCAGAGCTCAACATCCCTTTCCTAACTCTTTCTCACTCCACTGCCTGTCCCAGCGTGCAAACAGATCAACACTAGTGTGTGTGTGTGTGTGTTAGTGTGTGTCTGTGGAACTGCCCCTTGCACAAGGCTCAGCCCCCGCTGCACTCACACAAGGTTTCTATGAAAGGAAACTAAGGACCTCAAGTAAAGTTTATATACAAAACATGTAAATAGAATTTTAGAAAGCAAATACATTTCTATATATAACATTTTTTATTTTTTTAAGACCTTTGTACAGCATTTAAATGGTTTAGAACAAAAAGTGATAAAGGGCAAAGAATAATGAAGATTTAGGGAGATTTTCCGCCCCAAATATCACCTTAACTGAACATCAAGCAGAGCGTTTAGGTGTACCTAGAAAACCAAGCAGGCATTCTCAACAAATTTGACCCTAACTGGCCTTTTGGCTGCCCACTCCACACCATTTTGGGAATGAATGGGTCAATAGTGGCTTGCTGTGTGTAAACTAAGCTTTATCTCTCACATTAATCTACTTATGTTAAAGCTAACTTTTTGAAGGATTTAATCACTTCATGGGCTTATACATTAGATGCACACGTGAAAGATTCCCCTTAGAACCTGGCTAAGTGGCCCAGTCACAGTAATGATAGGGCGCCCTTGGACTGGCAGGCACTATGCCATCAGGTCTCTGGTCTTAGTGGCAATTTGTTTGAATGGGACAATCGGTTCCTATATACGTTACTTCTAAAGCTGGCCATACATTGAAAGATCCACTAGTTTGGTGATCTCGTTGCCCAGTATGCCTACCTTGAGGCGGGTGATAATGAGCAACGGTCGCTTGGTCTTACAGGCCTCTGGGGTGCGATGTGGCCGATTGATATCTGGCTGATTTTCGGCTAGATATCGGTCGGGGAGGCCCATCAGAATGCCACATACACGGGCAGATAAGTTGCCAACTTGGACGTAAGAAGCTGGAAAAGCAGCTAAGATCTGCCCATGTCTGTCTGTCTTAACTTTCCCGAGCAGTCTCTCATCTGCATTGACCCTCCATAACCAGAGAGTGTTCTAGGTAATGAGGAAGATGAGCAAAGGAAGATTGTGGAGGGGGAGGGGGGTGCTTCAGAAAGTTAATTTGCTGAGAGGCCTTAGGATAAATACATTCTACACAAATAAAGATCAGTTAATCAGCCACAGATTCTTTGAATTTTTCCTAAAAGTACAGGTATAAGAATGAGTGATCACTGACACTGGGCGACCCTGCAAGCTCACTTATGGAGATCACAGGACACCATCTGGATCCTAAAAAGGGGCAGAGGTCGGCACCAGGATGTTTATGTATGCTTATGTATGTAAAGGTAACTTAGCTGGGTCAAAAAGGAATTACTACCGAGAGCAACACTAATAAGGCAATGACAATACAAAAAACATTAGAAATCTTTACTTTACAGCTCCTGAACTCAGAATCTTCAACAAAAAAGGAGAACAAATGGACTTTATCAGCAACTAATCACTATAAATACACATTCATAAGGTCTAATGTGTCTAAATTAGTGGGTAATTAGAAGTTTTTATTAGCATTCAGCATACTTTAGGCAAAAACAACCCTGGGGGGGATTTAAAGGTGTTGTTCACCTTTAACTTTTAGTATGATGTAGAAATGCTATTCTAAGACAATTTGCAATTGGTCTTCATTTTTTATTATTTGTGTTTTTTGAATTATTTTGCTTTTTGCGCAGAATTTCAGCGGCTATTTGTTTGCTAGGGTCCAATCTAACCAAGCAACCAGGAAGTGGTTTGAATGAGAGACAGGAATATAAATAGAGGAGGGCCCAAACAGAAAGATAAGTAATAAATAGTAATAATAACAATGAAACTTGTTTTTTTGCTGCTGGGTGAGTGACCCCGCTTTGAAAGCTGAAAAAGAGTCATAATAAGGCAGCAAATAATTCAAAGACAAAAGATACAAAATGAAGACCAATTGAAGGTTGCTAATTGGCCACGCTATACTTGTATAATCTATCTATACTATACTTCTATACTTAAAGTTAACCTGAAGGTGAACCACCCCTTTAAATAAGCAAATACAAATGGCCACTAAGCAAACAGGCTTTTCAACATCACCATACATTATGTGCATTGGGGGGTCATAGGGGGCAATGCAATAACTGGTGCAAAGCTGTCTTCCGGTCTAGTAACCCAGAACATAGAATTAGACATTGGCTCTAAACAGCAGTGCAGTGGATTATGATTGGCTGGCATGGGCCAATAACAAAATCTCTAACAAAATAAACTGTATATATATGTACAGATTTAGTAATATGAATGCATTTGTTCTGGCTTCTCATGCCCTATACACCCTATGGAATACTTCAGCGATTTTAATACTGGGGACACCCAACCCATTTCCCATGTACTCTAGACCAGTGCTGTCCAACTGGCGGCCCGCTCTTACTCTTGTGTAAGTTTTAAATGGTATCAGTACTGTGATTAACTGCCCCCTGCATGGTTCTCACCTCAGATTCAGGCTGTAATCAGGCTGTATTGTTTAAACATATAATCCCCTGTGTTGTTCACACCTTTTAATCGCTGCATTGTTCACCCCCTGCAGTGTTCACACCTCAGGCTCAGGCTGTAATCACCCCCATTGTTCCCCTGTTCACACCTCAGGAGCAGTAGAAACCCACAAATAATCCCTGCACACTACAAAAAGAACATATACTGAGGTGGTACTGCAATTAAAAAGTTTTTTAATATTTTGCAGACTGTAGGAGCAGTGCCAGCATTGTGTCACTGTAGGCTGCCTGTGTGTGCCATACACACAGGCAGCATAGGGCAAGCAGAGTATGGCACACACAGGCAGGGAAGGCAGAGTATGGCACACACAGGCAGAGTAGGGCAGGCAGAGTATGGCACACACAGGCCAAGTTTGGCACAAACCAGCCAAGAATGGCACACACAGTGAAAGTATGGCACACGCAGGCAGGGTAGGGAAGGCAGAGTATGGCACACACAGGCAGGGTAGGGAAGGCAGAGTATGGCACACACAGGCAGGGTAGGGCAGGCAGAGTATGGCACACACAGGCAGGGTAGGGAAGGCAGAGTATAGCACACACAAAGGCAGGATAGGGCAGGCAGAGTATGGCACACAGGCAGGGTAGGGCAGGCAGAGTATGGCAGGTTTTTGCTGTACTACAACCATTAATATGGGTATGGTCATGTGATAACATGGGTGTGGTTTCAAGTGGGTGCGGTTTCAAAAAGGGGAGTGGTCAAAACTGGCTTCCATTATCGGCCCTCCACCACGTAGGTCAGAAAAATTCCGGCCCTCGGTACAACAGAAGTTGGACAGCACTGCTCTAGACCAACGACAACTCCCAGCATCCTCTGAAAGCTAAACAGTTGCAAATGCTCAGGCTGTGCAACACTGTTTTTAGCATAGGTTTTGGCTTTGGTAAATGAAGTGTAATACAGTAATATAGGTATGGGATATACTACTAAGAAAACTCCAAAATACAGGCATGCCATATCCAGTAGAACCTGTTAAAAAAACAATTTAATAGCAGCTAAAGGACCAGAAACACTCCCTTTTATCTGGAAAACCCCAGGTCCCGAGCATACTGAGTAACAGACCCCACGCCTGTATTATGGCTGGATAGTTGTGACAATTTTACATCCCCCATGCATCAAAGAAACATTTATTTTCCCATTGTTTGCCTCTTTTGTTCCATGTTTCAACTTGGCTAAATCACCCCCTATATCGGACACCGCACTTCCAGAAGAGTAGGAAGCAGAGCAGGATGCGCAGGAGTTGAGATGCTGGAATGTCAGCTGAAGTGCCTATAAAAATGTCAGGCTTTTGCTGACAAAGCATGCTGGGATTGTAGTTTACAAAAGGTTGGAAATTCTTTGGGCCAGTATGGAGGGGAGATGAACTACCCCATATGAACTGCATCAGGGTCACAATGCTACTGCCATAGTTAGAGCTGTAGGATTTATAGCAAAGCTGCAGCCCAGTTGGGAGGGTTCTAATAAAATCCACATCTCCATGCAACTCCTACCAATATCATCTGGGAACTAGACACAATAATAATGATTAAATATTTTCGTTGGCTGCCTTGTAATCCAGTACAGGGCAGGCACAGCTTTACCTGGAGCAATTGGACTAAACCCTATTCTTATTATCTCATTTATGAGGTTATTGGCCAATTACAATCCATTTAAAGCTATTTTGGCATTGAAGAGGCAGTCTGGGCCATCAGTCATTTCTATCTTGCTGTGCATAATATTTATCTAGCTGGACCACAGCAAGCGCCTTCCAAGCCCACAATACCCACAGGAAACCCTATATTTAAAGGGACAAATAAACCAAATTTATGGTTAAACAAGCCAGTGACATCCATTTGGGGGCTGAGAAAACATTCACGTGATATTTCCAACACACAGAAGGAACACATAATGATGGAATCTGTGCTCACTGACTGGTGGGAATACGGATTGTTGATTTTCAGGGCAGGACTGGATTTCCAAAGAATTTCCAGGTGGACCTGGGACCCAGTGGAGCGATGGTCATCAGTCATCTACCAGTGATGATATGGTCAAAGAAAACAGAACCGGACTGTTTAACTGGGCCTCCTAAAGCCCACTACAGAACCTGACATCAAGGGCCTACTCTCACAACAATTAGATGGAGACAGTGCTAAATGTCTTATGATGGAAATAAGAATGAGCTTATGGAAACTGGGCAGCAAGCCACCAATAGAACCACTGGTACTCTGGCTGGCCAGTCCTACCCTGGTAACATTCTCGTTCAGTTCCAGGGTAGTGCATTGGGTATTTGGGGCCACCTTCTTAAAAACCAAAGACACTCAACCTGTGGAAGGACAGCAAAGCGTTTTATTCCATATTCCCCAAACTCATATACTGTGCACATAAACAGGTCAGCTAGAGTTTGGGGGTGCAATCATGGCAAATTGCCGCTAGCCAGAAAAACCACTCAGCAATATCAATGAACCAGCCAGAGTGGCACACACTAGGCTATTAGCCAACTACATACAGATGCTATTTATTAATACATAACCGCAGGAACTCTCATGCTGTGTCTGTGGGTATGTATTAATGAATCGCATCTGCATGCAGTTAGCTAATGGCCCCACTGAGTACATATTTGCTTGCTTGGAATATTTTATTATGTATCAGGTTTTGCCAGATGATATGATCTGGGTCTGTATAACACAGCTTGTTATTACACAAAGACAAATGTAACAGGCCTGTCATCCTTCCAGACCAATGAGCAGAACCCTGTCAGTAAATCTGCATGTAGGAACCATCATACATCACTCTGATGTTCCACTTTGTGCTCGCTCATTTAGGATATAGTGGGGGGTAGCCTCTCCCAGGCTATTACATATTTGTATATAGTCATAAAGCTCTCTAAACACAGGAAAAGTATGTCTAAAGTAAATGCTTCCAGTTGTTTTTGTTAAACTACAACCCTCAGCTGCAGCTGATCAGTTGAATGTTGTGTATGGCTTTATATACAGGCTATAAAAGTGAACCTCATGGAAGATAAACACTGCTACAAAAAGGACATATAAAGCCTGGATCACCATGCACTTATAGCTTTAACACTGGGGCGTAGGAGTCTACAGCACCGGCTGGCTTTACCATATTAACAGTGCTTACTCCATTTATTATGCTGTGCAAAATGAAACTTGCTGAAAAACCGGTGTAAAAAGTTGAGTAACATAGATGTAGAATACGGCAGATTTTATCCTTTTATCCTACGTAAGTTTCGTCGGAAGAAAAAAGGCGTAAAAATTTTGCCGATTTTACGCCGTCTTTTACGTGGTGAAGCCTGTCGATGTGTGGTGAATTTTGTTGTTTTTTTATACAGCATAATAAATCTGCCCTTTTTGAGGTAGGTCATACTGATGCTTACATGAAAAACCCTAGTGTAGTAGATCAAAAAACTACTGGTCTTTAAAGGGTTAAAACTCAGGGCCGCTGTACTTGTCCAGATGAAAGTATGGCCACCTACAGAGGCATTTTTTTCCCAATTGGATGATCTTTTTCCCCTCAAATCATCTGCATTTTAAAGTAAGCGTTTAGTTATGGCCCAATTATAGATGTGGGCAGGTGCTGAGCCAGGCAGTACCTAAGGCTGCATTATACATCCCCTTGCTTTCAGGAGAAGTGGTAGAGAAATAAATGTAGTGGGGGGGGGGGGGGGGCAGTGTCAATACTCCTTGCATCCTGGTCAAGAGACAGCAATTCAACATATGGTAAGGAACAGAAGGAAGCGATAAGAACAAGGAAGTGACTAGGGAAAAACTAAAGCGCTTCCAGCAAGCCCCTAAAATACCGTATCTGCACAATAACATGTACACTTATAAACCCTCCCCATTCCGTGTGTATGAAGCCTTCACACACAGTACATAAAGATGCTTATGAAAGATGACATGTAGGCAATTTATTTTTACAGACTACCCTTAAAGAGCAACCTAAGCAGTGAATGATATATAACAAATCTGAATTAACCTATTATAGAACTGCACAACCCTCTCTCTTATCAGGATATATAGCAAAACCCACTCATATATGTAATTACAAATATAGCAAAGTAACGTTGTCTTCACAGAATATTGTATAGTCTCCTTCTGTTTGCGCAGACACTATGGCCGCTTTCACCCCTATGTATACAGACAGACTGTTCTGTGCTCACTGTACCCTATAGTTAATGTCAAATATAGCAACGCCTATTGATATGCGTAATTAGAAATAATTAAGTATATAATGAGATGAAATGTTCTGCACACACTACGCTGTACCCTTATGTCGTACTGTATATTGAAAAAAATAAAATAAACCTAAATTATCTTTGTTAGTTGTGTATCCTTCTACAAAGCAAGTTATACATATAATGGCAGTTGCAGAATGCTCAGGGCCTGGGGTTTTCTAGATAAGGGGTCTTTCTGTAATTTTGATCTGCCTCAATCAATTAAACATTAAATAAACCTAATTTGATTATTTTACCTCTAATAAGGACTAATTATATCTTAGTTGGGATCAAGTTCAAGGTACTGTTTTATTATTACAGAGAAAAGGGAATCATTTAACCATTAAATAAACCCAATAGGACTGTTCTGCCCCCAATAAGGGGTAATTATATCTTAGTTGGGATCAAGTACAGGTACTGTTTTATTATTACAGAGAAAAGGGAATCATTTAACCATTAAATAAACCCAATAGGGCTGTTCTGCCCCCAATAAGGGGTAATTATATCTTAGTTGGGATCAAGTACAGGTACTGTTTTATTATTACAGAGAAAAGGGAATCATTTAACCATTAAATAAACCCAATAGGGCTGTTCTGCCCCCAATAAGGGGTAATTATATCTTAGTTGGGATCAAGTTCAAGGTACTGTTTTATTATTACAAGAAAAACAAAATAATTTTTTAAAATTAGACAGGTTTGATAAAAATGGACTCTATGGACAATGACCTTTCCATAATTTGGAACTTTCTGAATGACAGGTTTCCAGATAATGGATCCTATAGCTGTACTTATATTACTGATACGCTCACACTAAAAAAAAAGTTTAAGTTAAAAAAAAAAACCAACAGACACTGAAGAAAAAGGAACTACAGGTATGGGATCCCTTATCCGGAAACCTGTTATCCAGAAAGTTCCAAATTACGGAAAGGCCATCTCCCATAGACTCCATTATAAGCAAATAATTCTAATTTTTAAAAATTATTTCCTTTTTCTCTGTAATAAACAGCACCTTGTATTTGATCCCAACTAAGATATAATCCATACTAGAGGCAAAACAATCCTATTTGGTTTAAATGATGTTTAAATGATTTTTTAGTAGACACAAGGTATGGAGATCCAAATTACGGAAAGATCCCTTATCTGGAAACCCACGGGTCCCGAACATTCTGGATAACAGGTCCTATACCTATACTTGCAGCCTTATTACCCCAGGTTACCCTAAAATACACTCCCTGTGGGAAGTCTGCAGTTACAGTAGGTATCAATGGCTGTTAGCATATCCCTCTTTGTATCAGTATTGCGTGCCACTATTCACTATGGACATTTATTAAAGAAATCGTATCCTTACCGTGGATCTCTTTCCTTCTTCTCATGCTGGGCTCGGGATGTAGGCTCTTCTTATCTTCAGCGTCTACCTGCAGGGCACTTTCAGGCTTTGCTTGGGATTCTGAATGCTCAGCAGGCTGGGACAGCTTCTGGGGGCTGAGCAACTCCACTCTGCTGCTACTTGAGGCAACATGCCCAGGCACTTTCTGCTCCTCAACATGTTCTTCCTCCTTTGCCACATCAAGCGCGGGGTGGGTTTTTTCCTTATGGAGCGAGCTGCATTTTCCGAAGCTGCTGCTATCTTCTGCTGCAGAGACCCTTGTCTCTTCCAACATTGGTTTCCTCGGTTCCTTTTCATATACTTTATCTTTCACACTTGGGGGACTCCAGGGCTCCGAGAGCAGCAAGCTCCTTTCCGAAGTGCTTCCTGTTTCCAGTGAAGTGTGCAGCAGGGCTGAAGTGCTGGAGACACTTGATATTCTCTCTTCATAACTGGAGGACTTTGCAGTATGCATATCCCCAGGGCTAACTGGAGACGGCCGAGAGGTTAGGGTGGCTACGGAAGTTACAACACTGTGAGATAAGGGGCCGATCTTTTCGCCTCCATTCTTATACTGTGTGAAGTTCAAACAAACCAAAACCATATGTTAGTAAGCTGAAACTTCACCTAATAATTCTGTAAATAATTCATTTACTGGAGAGTACGAAACATATAAGTAGCTCTGGATAAAAGACTAAGCCCTGTTTTTCCTCAGAATTATGGGGATCTATCCTAAAGGAATAATGGGAATTTACCCATATGTTAACAGAGAACACACTGTTGACTTCTCCAGTGTACCAAACAACATTTTATTACCTTCCTGAATGCACATCCCCCCCCCCCCCCTCATTTGTCAGAAAATACAGTAAATCAGAAAACACACACATTTATAACTTCAATGGTCTTTTTGTCTTGTTCTAACTGCGGATTTCTTGTGGCTCGTTAGCCATGATTGGAGGATGTAGGGGTTTATGAAGCTCCTCATTAATGTGAGTTCTATGCACAATTTAAGGGGGTTAGGAGAAGGAAATTCTAAATCACTGAGGGGTGCTAAATGTTAGGCACCCCAAGTGATTGAAATAGCTTACCGGATACCCTGGAATGGTGCTCCTCTTAGCAGTAAACACCGGGCCGGAGTCTTTGCATGATCTTTCTTCCTCTTGTTTTCACCGGGCATGCACACGTGCACTAGAGTGGAAGAGCCAGCTGTTTGTTTCTAAGTTCAGCTTTCACTCTACTGCACATGCTCCTGCCCGAACCGGAACCAAAGGAAGACTGATGACTCCGAAGAAGATGGCGACAAGAATCTCCCGCAGAAATATCATCAGCCGGTGCAGTTTTTAGCAAACTGGAGCACCAGCCCAGGGTATCAGGTAAGCAATATTAATCACTGGGAGGTGCCTAAGATTTTAGCACCCCCTAGTGATTTAAACTTTCCTTCTCCTTTAAAAAGGAAAGCCTTTGCTTAGACTGGCTGCAATCAAAAAGGACACAGCCAATCTCTATGTAGGAGATTAATGAAGTCCTGTAGAGGTTCAGCTTGGGTTCAGGCACAAGTTCATAGCAGGTTTAAGGTAGGCAAATTTTAGATATTTTTCTCTCCTCCAAGTGGCTAACTGTTCTACTCAGTTTACTAACACACCCCTGGACTAAGTGAACTGGCAGTGCTAGGTCTTAAAGGACTCAAGCCGCCAAATTCCACTGTTGGCCAACACCATTGGGCGGAGTGATATCCTTGACTAAGTGCAACTGATTTTTATTAATCCAGCCTCTTGATGGAGTGGAGAATGCGAAAAACCAAGGTGGGTGCTCAGTTGGGTGCTAGAGGCACTATAGTCAATTAATGGTGGCCATACATGTTAAAGGAACAGTAACACCAAAAAATGAAAGTGTATAAAAATAATTATGATATTATGTACTGTTGCCCTGTGCTGGTACACCTGGTGTGTTTGCCTCAGAAAGACTACTATAGTTTATATAAACAAAGCTGCTGTGTAGCCATGGGGGCAGCCATTCAAAGGAGAAAAGGCACAGGCACATAGCAGATAACAGATAAAACACAATTACATTCTACAGAACTTATCTGTTATCTGCTATGTAACCTGTGCCTTTTCTCCTTTTTTCCAGGTTGAATGGCTGCCCCCATGGCTACACAGCAGCTTATTTATATAAGCTATAGTACCGTTACTTTAGCAAATATACAACTTGTGCAGGGTAACAGTACATTATAGTTTAAATACTTTAATACACTTTCATTTTTGGCGTTACTGTTCCTTTAAGATCTGCTCGTTTGGCAAGGTCACTAAACGAGTGGATCTTCTCCTCATTGAATTGTGAAATACTTAAGGAATAAATGTATTCCTTGTAAAATATATATTAAAATTTTTTTTTTATATATATCTCCACCTTTTTTACACAACTTTCATTTAGTCACATGACACAATTAACATAAACACTGATCATAATGAGTCTCATCAGTGAGCATCATTAATCTTTTACAGTACAGGTATAGGACCCATTATCCAGAATGCTCGGGACCAAGGTTATTCCGTATAAGGGGTCTTTCTGTAATTTGGATCTCAATACCTTAAGTCTACTAAAAAATCAATAAAACATTAATTAAACCCAATAGGATTGTTTTGCATCCAATAAGGATTAATTATATCTTAGTTGGAATCAATTACAAGGTTCTGTTTTATTTCTACATAGAAAAAGGAAATCAGTTTTAAAATTCTGAATTATTTGATTAAAATGGAGTCTATGGGAGATGGGCATTCCGTAATTCGGAGCTTTCTGGATAACGGGTTTCCGGATAAGGGGTCCGATACCTGTATATTGTTGCTTCTGTGTAACATAAGGTCATGTCTTCAAACCAACCTGTTCAACCTCCACAAGGGTGACGGGCTGAGTCTGGTAACGCGCATTCATTCGCCTTTGTCGAATATCCATTCTGCTCCTCGTAGACACCTCTTTTGTTATTGGCTGGGAAAGCTTATTAAATAATGCCATTTTTTCAGCCAAGGAAAGCGAGGAATTATCAGGCTCTTCGGGAATGCTCTGGTCATCGTGTATTTCCTTTTGTATCTCCTCTTGCTTTGATATTGTGCTTTTATGGGATGATGCCTGCAAACTGAGAGACCAAGAGGTGCAAACAATAAGAAGGGTGAAGTCATGGACGTTTTGTCACCCAAGCGGAATGCAAAACAACAAGGCAAAGGAGACTCCTCGTATGGCTACTTCTTGTTGTAGAATACGGTGCAGTGCTTTGTGGTGCATGCTTTAATGGAAGGACAAAGGCTAACAAGCTCATATCATTTGCTTTGATATTTTAGGCTGCGTGGGTTTCTCTCACAGAGAATTATAGCTATTAGGAAACTGAGAATGCTGGCCTCCCATGCCCTTTTGAGCAGAGCAGTGTTCCCTAAATATATGGAATGTGGCCTATTCAGAAGCAGCCTGTCCGTTTTGAACACTTTGAACATGAAAGATTTCATCCATCACACCATGGAAACGCATGCTTTCCTGCCGCTAACCATAAGAACTAGAACCTCCTTTGGAGCACTTTTAATCTTTGAGAACCTAAAAATTGGAGGCAAAGAAAGACTCCCTATAAGTACTTACAGTTCTAGCAGCCCAGTGCAGAGAAGCCACAGGACACTGTAAATTGCTCCACTTATTACACTCCTCGGCTTGCTTTACTGACTTTTGTTTAAAAATGATAAAGGTATGCATATTACATTGTAGTCTTATAAATTGGTGTGGCTAAAATTGGTGTTTATGGGTAACAAATTGGTCACATGTGCAGGATACCACTGATCCACATTTTCTGGGCTACTTCAAAACTACACTGGCTCAGAGGATCTGAATGGAAGAGAAGGTGGAAGGTTGTTTGTGGTACCTGCTTCAAATCTGACACCATCTTTAGTCCATTCATAGACTTGTGCACATGAAGAATAACTTCTGGTGCTTAAATACAGTGTTTGATTGAAAATTTAGAGAACTACCACCTGCCAATAGGAGAGCACCCTGCATTCGGAATGCGAGAAAACTTAAGGGTCTGAGACAGTGAACCCCAAGCAGTGGCCTCAAAGCAGGTGCTTATTTTTAAATGGCTGGTTTGAGGGCACATTTTGGTTGTATAAAAACAAGGTGTACTGCCAATTAGAGCCTCCTGTGGGCTGCCAGTCCATATAGAGCTACCAAATAGCCAATAACCACCCTTTATTTGGCACCCCAGGAACTTACACATTCGAATGTCGCTCATGGGTAAAAAAAAAAAATGTTTAGGGAGCACTGGTCTGAGCATTAGCCGTGGGAGGTAAAGAATAGAACAAACTGATAGGAATACTCTTCCATTACAGATTCACTACAGCTGGGTACTGCACACTGGAATTCACATAAATCCAAAGATAAAAACTGCTACTACAAAAGGGCCACTGATTCCCCAGTTGGCTTACATGGTAGCCATTAATATTTTCATGATGTATGCCCTCATACCATGATGCTGATCATACATGGCATCTTCTACACACACAGGAAGTAGGTGCCCATAACAGCTGATAAGGTGCCCTAGTCTTTATTATAGGAATAATCTAAACACCAGGTTAAGTTGGGCCAGACAGCTTTTATGTTTCTAATGTCTGAAATTACTTTTAAAGAAACAATAAGTATAAAGGAAATACGTGCATGAAGTTTCCTTAACAAGGGATAAGTAACGTGCAAGATGCTGCAGAACTACAAACTGCTATAGCTCTCCGGATAGCGGAGCTGCTGGGCAGGGCACCGAGGTTCTGCCTGCACCTTACAGGTTGCCTATCCCTGACTGAAAATATGAAAGCTATGTGTGATATTACTCCATTAAGAACATGCATCCGAGCATACATACACAGAGCACATGCTGCACATATCTCTCAAGCTCATGTAAACAGGAAGAGCAGTTGGGGCCATTTTATGTCACCTCGTGGTCATGCTAGTGACTCTAACCCAAGCCATATATACATACATAAAATTATAGTAAATATTATATATATTTATTTGTAGCAGATGACCATCAGGCTCTAGCAGCCTCCTTTGGAGACACAGGAGTGAAACCAAATACGGGCAGGTCCCACAGTCTCACACAACGGCGGGTTGCTATGGCAATGCCTTTCCTGTAATTTCAGAGCTTTTAACTGAAAGAGCTGCACCTCAAGGGAGACATCTCTCTTTTTTCCAGGGGATGTCCACACCCTTAACACAGAAACTAATCTTTCCACTGTACTCAGTGTTTTTCTAACTAGGAACAAAGCCAGAATGGGGAATTATATGGGATGCAGCCAAAACAGACATCAAAAATAAACTAGTTATAGCTGACTGGTGATATATTCCTATTAAATCAACACCAAAGGCACTTGCAGGTTTAGTGCACGGTTGTTGTAAGATGAATGATTTGTGTGGAGATTTGCGGCTGCCCAAAATAGCTTTTGTTGTTTCCTATGGGGCAAGCCATACACACTGCAAAAAGTACATATCCCTATAGGAAACAATAAAGCCAGTTTGTAGCCATGTGAAGGCAGTCTAATATACACTGTCTGCTTGTATATTTCTTTGTTCCAAGGCCGCAATGGTATCTTGTAAACTTCACTATGACCCAGATATAGACTTGCCTGACATAACCAAGAGGATGGGCCCTTCCTAAAGCAATCTGTTTTATAAAAAAAAATGTATATACAGATATGGGTCCCGTTATCAAGAATGCACAGGGTTTTCCACATAAAGGGTCTTTCCGTAATTTGGAACTCCCTACCTCAATGCAATCCTAAATGGTTTTGTAGACTTTACAACAACAAAGGAGAGTCAAGCAACTTAGTCAGGATCAAGTAGAGGAAATAATTTTTAAAATCCGAATTATTTGATTAAAATGGAGTCTAGGGGATAGGGCTTCCCTGTAATTCGGAGTGTTCTGGATAACAGATTCCATACCTGTGTTTTTAAATAAGTAATAGGATGAATATAATTTCAATACAAGGCTTATTTCCATAGAATATAAACATATATTGCCCCTCTTTGGCTAAGATCGTAACATTCTCCACCAGGCGTACTTCGGCCAATGGGAAAATATTATTATTATATTATAGTATAAAAATACTAAACTATAGCAAATGTTAAGGGATTATTTTTCCCTACTAGGATACTGTCACTCAGTTGAATCTGTAATGTGTTTAATCTAATCTGTTTTTAATCTAAATCTGGTAAATTTATAATCTCTCAGAATAATGGCCTGCTACCTGCCCCTACATGGCTGGCACTATCCCATCTACAGTGACAATATTGTGGGATGAAATTGGAGGAGCACAGATGGTTCTTCTAATGAAACAATAAATTTATAGGTAAATAAAAAAAGATCATAAAAGCTTTTACTAATACTACAAGTATTTCAACATATGATATTAACTTTCTTTTAGCCACCTGTTTCTTCTGCAGAGAGGAGGCACAATTTGTAGGTGACATCTTCAGTCTGGTATTGCCATTATCTATAGTGCAACTATCCTAATCCCATGTATTTGCTGCCATAAAGCCAAATAAATGATCTCCTTCACAACCTAGGGATATACATACTTCACCATTATAGTTGGGCAATGCCCACCCTTCCATGTAGAGAGAAATCATAGATCTGTGATTCTGGTTTGCCAGTCTCAGTTAATGTTGAAGATAAAATCCCTTGATCTCTCACTACAGGATGGCCAAGTAAAGGGACACATGCATTTCTCATACTTTAGTAATGTTAAAGGTTAATTTATTTATAAAGTACCTCACGGAGCATGCAGTCTAAAAAGGAAAACAGTTATATTGTAATGCACTTAAGCAGTGGTTAGTCTTGAGATTATTAGACCATTTAATATTTTAAAAGGCATCTGCCAGGCTTGGCTCTTTCTGGTCTCCATGCAAACACACCCGCTGGTACCTGATATGGTGTACAGAGCTCTTAGTTACAGTGGGGCTAGGTATTCGAGGGAGGGCCGTGTGTGTGGTCACAGTGTGCGAAGCAGCACTAGGCTCACTAGTACATTGCCAAATGGGAAAAAAATACAGCACAGGGGAAAAATGGAGTGAATTAAATACAATTAGAAAGTGAATTAAATAACATTAATAGCATGTTAACAGCAGACAGTTAGCCAAATTCATATTAATCGTGGTAACTTGGCAAAGTCTGTTATACATATATACATGTGATATAAGGAGAGAGACAGGCGACATTCTATCTGCCAGTTGTTGCACATCCAAATTTCCCAGGATCCCCACATCAGTTGGAGAGGTGGTGGAATTGGCAGCTGCTGGAGTACAGAATGTTGCCTCTCTCTCTTAGTTAGTTGCCATATTGGTCCAGTAAACCTTTAGGCCCATTTTAGAGCAACAAAGTGTTTCATCATACAACAGAAGCCCTATGGCAGAGAAGCCATATTGGGAAAGGCAATGATTTGAACGTTTAGGTGTGTGTCCATGTTTGGTACCAATCTTAGGTTGAACCTAGTTAAGCAGCACCTTCAAGACAAGGAAAAAAAATATACTTCTCTGTAGATTTTGTTTCAGGTATGGGGCTGCAACAGCAAATATTGTAAAAAATAAGACACAATGATGTGAATAACCGTTTTGGTCTAAACTAATGGTCAAACACATTTTGGTGTAAAGTCTAAAACTTTTAATTCAACAGAAAAAATGGAAACATTTTGACCGAAGCAGCCAAGGCCATGAAAGAGAAGGTTGCAGGGGCACCTACTGCTTAGCCACAGTACCCATGCTAAAGAAGAAATAAATATTACTCTGAGTCACTCAGTTTGGGATCTATCTATATAAACCTCTAATTTAGGACATCCAAGTCATGCATGGCAAAATAAATTAAAATGTATATTTAATTAATTGACCAACTGTTGAATTTGCCATTGCACAAAGAGAAATTTGCCGGGTACTTTCTATCATTAGTAACAACCTGTAGCATGATCACGTACTAAAAACATTCGCTGTCTCAAAGACAGACTTGGATAAAGCTTGAAGCATTAGTGAAACCAAAGAACCCTTCACATTCATCAGCATTTTCTTTGTACTGCTGCCCAAGAAAACAATTAAATATGTTTCACCAAGGGTAAACTAATCGCCAAAGGAAACTTATCTTTTCCTTTTCACTCCAGAGTATCCATACTGGATATTGTCTGAAGAAAAATATTAATGGAGCACCCCACTTATATTTTATAATTATAACAGGTTTGAAAAGGGAGGGCTTGCAACATTCCTTACTGCAGGGAAGGTGTATCAAGGGGCCCCTTTAATAGCAACTAAGTGTGAATCAAGTTGTTCATTACATTTTTAAGAATTCATTTAATGCTGAAAAAGAAGAATACTATGCAGACTCATGAAACATTTACGGTTAAGAAATCAGAAGGCATAAGGTATTGGCAGACTGGCAAAAAAACATCTAACGCATCACAATTTGTTATTGCATTAAAATATTCTATAGTCTGAACAAGCCAAAATACATTTAGCCATATTATCAGTGAATGTTTTTTTAAGGAATCGAATCAGCTGGGGGCTAAAGATGCTGGGAAGTTGTACTTCACAACACCATAAAGATCTTACATAAAGTTCCACATATACTGCATAGGCTATAAAATGTGCAAAGGGATATACATTTCCTGCCACAAAAGTAACACCTGGACTGGCCTTCTGAATCTCAGAAACTCATGTCCCATCAAGATACACTGATGCACAGGGGGGCACCAGCAAACACAGCACCAATGCAGCTCCAGATTTATATACCTGACACTGCAGCACTCTTGTTCTGCTAAGAAAGTGCAAGCTGCCATGATGCATTCAACCCATGTTTACCAAACAGGCAGTGTAGAGGAGTACAAAGCCTTCATGATTATCGTAGATGCATGTAAGGAGGGTTACGCAGTTATGGCTCAAGGACATGTTAACCCTATCATAGGAAAGACTCCTGTTGCCCTACATATACAGTGGTTACGCTGCCTTCTGAACACTACAATAGCCCTAACCTATCAACTGTCTGTGCACACTACAAATCCAACAGTCAAGAGCTTGCAAAGCCTGGGGCCCCCAGCTACTTCATGTTCCCTGTCTTCTGAACATATTGGAGAGGAGGCACTTACGTAGCAGCAATGACCACCTCTTCACTGGTAACGGGTTGCGTCCGAGACCTGTCTTGTGCTCGGCGAAGCCTCCTCTCCACTGCTGCATTTCTGGCACGTGGCTTGGCTGGTTTCGACTCCAGAGATTTTTCCATTTCCTGCAAAAACTATACTGTCAACTGTAAAGGCCTTATAAGACAAAAACTGACAAGTGATATAATTACTTGAGTCAAAATTCCTAAAAAGTTAATGTACGCTCTAGCTTATACTATGGTGTAGACAATGGAAATATAACACTGTCATCTGTGGTTTTCTTTGGTGAAGACATGTGGAGCTACTTAGTAGCAGCTACTTGTCATGGCTACTAAACCACAGAAAATACCCTGCCATAGACAGTACTGAGAATTGCCTTTGCTAAAACACACAGAGTAAATAATCAGCATTATCTATTTTTGTAGCCACAACAAATAGCTGCTACTAATAGCTGTGTGTCTTCACCCTTAGGGCAGTGGTACACGGGGAGATTAGTTGCGCCGCAACAAATCTTCGTTGTCGTGTCACTACGAAGTCACGCAGTTGCCCGAAGTTACCTTGAGAGAAAACTTTGGGCGACTGCGGGACATCGCAGTGATGTGTATGCCATCCCACCGGCAATTTGCATTCTAGCCAGTGGAATGGCATTGCGGGGAGTTTAGTCGCCTGTGACAACGAAGATTTGCCGCAGCGCTAATCTCCCTGTGCACCCCTGCCCTTAGACTTTAAATGACTTAGCCTCTGTGGAAGTTTGCTGGTTGTTAGGGTCATTGACAGGCTAGAAGATTCATGTAAGAAGGCCTGAACAGATGGATAAATACAGGTAATAAGAACATTTAATGATCAGTATCCTAAAACCAGTTGCCCCGTGGAGTTTAGTTCACTGGGCAGCCCGTGGTTGGACCTCGTGTATTAAATCACTGGCAGTCTGGCACTATTACGCCATACATGTTCTACAGCTAGGAGTATTACAGAATGGTACAGGTATAATATCCATTATCCAGAATGCTTGGGACCTGGTGTTTTCCAGATAACATAATTTTAGTCTTACCAAAATTATTTAAAAATTACATAAACCCAATAGTATTGTTTTGCCCCCAATAAGGATTAATTATATTTTAGTTGGGATTAAGTAAAAGGTGCTGGAATATTTTTACATCCTTGGGTCATTTGGAGATCTGCTGCAGGGCCATATGCACCATCATTCCTATCCATTCGGCTTAATGCTGATCTATATCTAATGAGTAGGCAGACTCACTGGGTGTGTGGTAAAAATCATACAAGTGCACCAATCCCTATAATTGGATTTTATTGGTCACTTTTCACTTATTTAATGTGTGCTTCCTTGTAGTTCTACTACTTTTATATGAAACAGAACAGCGCTGGACAAGGAACCGACATTATTATTCCATAACAAAGGAAGAAGCAAAAAGGATAGTGTTAGATATATTAGCTCAGAACTGGCTTCCAGCTGTTCCTTCTCTCTCCACTGTGGTATGACTACAGTAGTCCAAGTGGTGTTTCAGAGCCTGGGACATTCAGGTCTCCATTAGAGAGGACTAGATACAGTTCTGGGCTTAAGCAAAATACTCTGGAACAGATGTTGTATGACCTAACAGTTCTTCTGCATTAATAAGTATGAATATCAGCCAGTAAATACATATTATATTACCCAAGGGGTGTCAGATATACAAACGTTAATGGGCTTTAAAGCCTACACGTGCAATATATCACTCACGCTAACCCCAAGGAAAGTCTGCTCTTTGTGGGTTGGAATATACAATTACAGAACTGTCATAACTTTCTCACCATGCCTGAAATGTAGCATAAAGGCATTGTTTGGAGAAGTGATGTAAGCTGAAATATAAGACAGTACAGTACATGCTTAATTAGAACATTGCTACCCCACACAGAAAGTGGAAAAGAATAACTGCTTTTCATTGGTGGACTTCATCCTAAAACCCTTATACAAGGGCAGGCAACTGTAGGGAACAGATCTGAAAAAGCACTATACCTCTCCTAAGCCGAAAAAATGCAAAATGCCACTTGACTTTTTACAGACACTAATACCCAACCCATTAAACACCTCTCAAATACATGTAAGCGGAATTTAAAAAAATACCATAACTCTATGCAGCATTTAGATTGACTAATTATCAAGAGTCAACATTATTTCCCGGAATTTTAAAACAGTGGTCATTATTAGTGATGAGTGACATTTTTTGCCGACTCCAATGGCAGTAAAAAAAGTAAAAAAAATATGTCGGCAACTGACTTCAATTCATTTTGGTGAAGCAAAATGGGACAGGTTCATCCATCTAGTCATTAAGTTAGAACAAAGAAAAACTTATAAGGGGGAATCTTGTAACAGTGGCAAACAGAGGTTATCCTAAGCAAGTTTCACATTGTAGCCGAGCCCGGGACAGTGGCATGAAGGCAAGAATCTGGATTTGGTTTGGCTGACTTTCTGGGACTTTTGCAAATCTATCTTCTTTTTAACACTCTCACTCAGCATGAGGACTTGTATAGGATAACATGTAAGTAACTAGATTAGTTACATTTATAAATAGAAGGGATTGAGAGAAGTCACATGGTGAGAGAAAGCTTATGCAGTGCTGGGGGCACCCTCAGTAATGACAAGGGCTTATTCCCAATAAACAGCTCAGTTACCCTGAATAGAAGCCTTTTCGCAGCCACGCTAAGTTTGGCTCTTTCATCCACTTTTGCTTCTTCTGCAAACCAGAAAAAAAAAAAAAAAGACATTAGACATTTAGGCTCTAAAAAGAGCATAAAAAGAACATAAAAAAATGAGGTGGCCGACCCTCTGAACGATTAAAATTTGATGCATCAACTCAAGAAAAGCCAGAAACACTCCATTACAAATGGCATCATGCAGAGTAGCAATAAGTATAAAGTTTGTGCAATGAGACATATTTAACTGCAAAACCTCAACATTTGTCCTGGACACAGTTTGGGCCAGGGAAGTTTTGGATAGGAATATATAAAGACTGCATAATTGCACTGTTCTGTACATAAGTGCCAGAAACAGTTGTTTCTCAGGAAAATCAAAATACATTTCTAGTTATGAAAGGGTTATAACACAGCTGCTTGGCTATAGATCAGTTGCAGGGCTTCATTATAGGAGGCTGGAGTACTTAAGTTGCCGATCTGCGATAATGTAAAAAAAAGTAGAAATTCTATTCTAAAAAGCAATCAAACCCAGTCAGCACAGTTTTTGTATACTTTATGTATTACAGCATAAGAACTAAACAAAAAAAAGAACTTGGACTATCAATAACCGATTGCTTGATGTATGACACACGTTGATGCTTTTCCTTCATTTGGTTTGGGTTGCTGGTTTGTTTGACTGCTCTGATAGCTACAGGTAGATCCAGCCCTTAGAAGATCAGACTGGAAGTAAGTAGGTCTACAACTAGCCTTGTAAAATGTTCTAATACAAGGGAGCACAATGGTTAGCAATGCTTCTTTGCAGCACTGGGATCCTAGGTTTCAGCCCATCTACAAGGAGTTTGTATGTTTTTCCCGTGTTTGTGTGGGTTTCCTCCCAAACTCCAAAAACATACAGTCAGGTTAATTGGCTTCTGATGAAATCCACCAAAGTTTATGTAAATGTGATAGAGATTGTAAGCTTCACTGCAGCAGGAACATATGTGATGATGTAATAATCTTTAGAAAACACTGTGCAATATATTGACCCTATATAAAATATAAATAATAATGCAGGTATGGAACTGGTTATCCAGGATGCTTGGGACTTGGGATTTTCCAGATAGGGGTTTCTGTAATTTGGCTCTCCATACCTTGTGTGTGTACTAAAAAATAATTTAAACATTAATTCAACCAAAAAAAGATTGTTTTGCCTCCAATAAGGATTAATTATATCTTAGTTGGGATCAAGTACAAGGTACTGTTTTATTATTACAGAGAAAAGGGAATCATTTAACCATTAAATAAACTCAATAGGGCCTGTTCTGCCCCCAATAAGGGGTAATTATATCTTAGTTGGGATCAAGTACAGGTACTGTTTTATTATTACAGAGAAAAGGGAATCATTTAACCATTAAATAAACCCAATAGGGCTGTTCTTCCCCCAATAAGGGGTCATTATATCTTAGTTGGGATCAAGTACAGGTACTGTTTTATTATTACAGAGAAAAGGGAATCATTTAACCATTAAATAAACTCAATAGGGCCTGTTCTGCCCCCAATAAGGGGTAATTATATCTTAGTTGGGATCAAGTACAGGTACTGTTTTATTATTCCAGAGAAAAGGGAATCATTTAACCATTAAATAAACCCAACAGGGCTGTTCTTCCCCCAATAAGGGGTCATTATATCTTAGTTGGGATCAAGTACAGGTACTGTTTTATTATTACAGAGAAAAGGGAATCATTTAACCATTAAATAAACCCAATAGGGCTGTTCTGCCCCAATAAGGGGTAATTATATCTTAGTTGGGATCAAGTACAGGTACTGTTTTATTATTACAGAGAAAAGGGAATCATTTAACCATTAAATAAACCCAATAGGGCTGTTCTGCCCCCAATAAGGGGTAATTATATCTTAGTTGGGATCAAGTACAGGTACTGTTTTATTATTATTATAGAGAAAAAGGAAATAATTTTTAAAAAAGTGAATTGTTTGATTAAAATGGAGTCTAAGGGAGATGGTCTTCCCATAATTCGAAGCTTTCTGGATAACAGATCCCATACCTGTACAAGCTAGATCTATCCCTGTCAACTTCAAAGTTATATATAGACAAACCGCAATCTATTACATTTGGTGGTCTTATCCGAATGATATGTTTTTAATAACAGGTACGTAGGGAAACCGATATACAATATTGGCGAGTCATAACTTTTGCTTCCTTTCCAACAATAAATAGGGTCAAAAGATGCAATATCACAGGTTATACAACTGAAGCTCAGTACTGTGCTCAAATACTTGCCTTCAGCAATCTGCTCTGGTGACTGGAAGCTTGATCTGCATGAAATGGAAAAAAAAAAAACCAAAAAAATAAATTCACTAAAGCTTTCATTTTGGGCACATGAATTCTATAAACAGTGTTTCCTTATTCCTTTAAAATCTGAAAATGCATGCAAACACAAAGAAAAACAAATAAAACATGTTTGGATGCAAACATTTGGCCTATTCATCTATTTGTATCAGCTGGGAGCATCCTAATTGAAATAAATTAAACATTTATTTTTTTTTATTTTAAGTTCACAAATAAGTCACAAGAAACTAAAATTAAGCAAAAATATATATTAAGCAATATTAAAGGTTGCAAATGCCAAGCAAAAAAAGCTTTATCCAATGGCTGTGCCAGTTTGCAACAAAAGCAAAGCTCAGAGTGCCCATCTGTCCTTATAGCTGGACATTCAGGTGCCTACCTATCCATCTGATTTCGCTCAGCTGACGTTACAGGCTGGGTTCTAAATCTTTCAGAGGTCTTTCTACTTTCACCAGGAGAGAAATAAAGTCTCGGCCTTCGAGGGCCTCTTTCCCGCTCAGTAGTAGCAGACAAAGCACCTGACGTTGGCATTTCAGCCTTAGGTTCACTTTGTAACCAGGAAATAGGTTATTGAAATAGAAAAAAAAAAAGAGAAATATATTGACAAAGGAGAGAGAAAGATCAAAAGAGAGAAGGAGTAGGAGAGAAAGAGAGAGGTCTCAGGAGAGGAAAGATAGAAAAAAAACAGGAAAACCATACAAGATACTACAGTCCTACTATCACATGGCATGCAAAACATAAAAAGGTGTAGGAACGACATGCCTTGTCATGTAGTAAGGTGCCATTTTTAGGAAACAGTGTAAATAACCCATTACTTCAACCAAAATTCAACTTAGTGCATTTTAGTGGACTCAAGCTGACGGTTTTGTGTTTGGTCAAGACGTGCAGGTGTCACAAACAGTATTGTAAATAAATAAAATAAAAAAATGTATACAAGGGGACAAAACAGGAAAATCGAGAAATATCACCCACAACTCAGATTTTTGTGCGTGGCTGGCCGTCTCCAAATATGCACTCCTAAGCTGAGCAACTGACACTTTGGTATTGACAATGCCGGCTTCTCCATTTGGAATGGCAACATGGTCTTCAGAAGGCAAAAACACCATCTCTTTCTGGACATCGGAGTCCTTTATCTTAAAAGCTTCCATCTTTTGGGAGTTGGTGGTGTCAGACATTGAACGGGTCAGCATTTTATGCTTCATCGTAGATACTTCCTTGGTATGGTCCTGGGATCTGCCACTCTGAAGGAACAAGACCTTTTCGCTTTTCCCAAAGTTTCCAGAGGTTTGTCTCTGAAGTGGTAAACTGTGTGAAACATGCAGGTCTGGGTCTTTATGCCCAGGCAAGGTCTCGTTTCTTGGCTTGCTGGCAGATGAAATATATGTTGGCTTCTCTTCATACATACTGTGCGATTTGCCATTGCTGATCACCTGCTTGCATGGCTCTACGATATTGTCCTGACCTTGAAATGCATGGTGGGATTTCTCAATATACACATCACTGGAAGATCTGGGATTTTTTAAGGAGGTAGTAAAAGCGGACACCATGACACTCGAATCAGGTGCATGAGGTGCCACAATTTTAGGTGTATGAGCAACACTAGCAGGCTGGATGTAGCCATGAATGGGCTGGTGAACTAATGCCGGCTGTTTATAAACCCTATGAAAAGCAGAGGTTTCCGACTGGAAAGGAACAGGGTGGGCAGGCCCGGGTGGATGTTTCCTTTGCGTTGAGATCTCTGTGTCAGTTTTGGGAAATCCGTGAATATGTTCTCTCCCCAGCCTCTCTCTAACTTTAACTCTTTAAAAAAGAAAATTAATTAGAATTCCAGGAGGATACAACCTTTGATGCTAAACAAATTGAAAATTAGTTTCCAAAATTAGTAGAAAAGACATTCAAGGGAACAAAACACTTCTTGTAAAGAGGTAGGGTAGGTAATTGAAATAGAAGCCTGCCAGACTATCATAGGAGCCAGAGCTAGGCGTGCAGGTACTAAATACCAAATGTTACAAGCCAATAAAACAGTTTAAGGAGTCCTGTTTATGCATCTGCCCTCCAAACAGAGCTTGGGCCCAATATTGCTTTCTGTTTGCTTTCCCAAGTAAGCAGAAAAAGTCACCCTATGTATTCATTTTCCCAAAATGTGAAGCCATACAAGAGCAATGAAAAGAATATTTTGCTAATACAGGATAAATGAGCATTGCAGTGTCAAACTACGGGAAGCATCATGAGAAAGTGGAACAGTAAGCTGATCCTCAAATCTAATGCAAATATTTGAAAAAGTTTATACACAGAGACCAGTTTGTATAATAGCAGGTTCCTCGAGCTTTCCTGAAGCAGAAAATATTTAACATAGTAGCTTGTTAGCTGTAGAACGTATGGAATGTAAAATCTCTTGCAATATGGAAAAGCAAACCATTAAAAGTGAAGTGGCAGTTCAGCTAAATAGTAATTTTTCTAAATACAATATTCTACTCTCCATGAAATTGAGAACAAAGCAAGGCAATGTTTTATTTATTTATTTTTAAATATTTGGGAGCCAGCTTGGTCCTATTGTCTGTGGTAGGGAGATAACTCAATGTAGGGGTCATGTGACTCATTCTTACCAACCTTTTTTGGGTGCTGGTCCACAGGATTAGAAACCTTGGCCTAGGATCAGGTGGATGAGTTTGCCACAGAAATATATTGCTGTATTATAGACAAACTTATAGGCAAACTCTTGGGACACTTCTGTATCATAGTTACGTCAGTGATCCCCCATCAGTGACTCGGGGACAACATGTTGCTCCCCAACCCCTTGGATGTTGCTCTCAGTGCCCCCAAACCAATGAGTTATTTTTGAATTCCTGACTTGGGAGCAAGTTTTGGTTGAATAAAAACAAGATTTCCTACCCTGTAAGCTGATAGTGTGCATAGAGGCCTAATAGCCAATCTTAGCCCTTATTTGGCTCCTCCGTGAACTTTTATGGAGCTTGTGTTGTTCTCCAAGTCTTTTACATTTGACTGTGACTCACAAGTAAGAAAGGTTGGGGACTCCTGGTTTACACCATGGCTACTAGAAATTTCCCTTATGTGTGGCTGGTAAGGCTCAAGGAACATAATCAACCTTGCTAAGCAGCATTCTCATTGCCGAGTGCTGATTCGTTGACCAAAAAATAGACATTTTAACCAAAAGCGAGTGGGGTTTCTGGCAGAACAGCACATTTTTGGCCCCATAAGTTTTTTTTATATATGGAGAATTTTTCACATAGCACAATCGAACATTTGTATTGAAAGTTAAATTACTGTTCAAGGGAGCTTTAAAGGGAAATACCAGTAAATGACTTTCAGACTAAAGATGGTTGAGGGGGAATATGATCACTGTCATATGTTCCTTCAAAAAGTATGAATAAATACCATTTTATATGCTGAAATCCAGCTGCAAAACAGTTCTTCTCTTTCTGCATCATATGAAACCCTGGCAGGGGAGGAGGGACTAAAACACTGATGTTACAAATTGTAACAACTTTGCTCCAGCTTACAGACAGCATACAGGAACTATAGAACCCACAATGCATTGCATTTTGATGTTCCTCTTCTTACGGACATCACGTGTGCAGGGAATTATGGGATTTGGAGGATGCAGGCTGAGGACAGCTGACTACTGTTACATTTTTTATTATTTTTCAAAGTAGTCAGCCAGATCAGCAGGAGAATGGGGGGAGGGGGGCAGACTTCGGCAACTGTTCCAAACCATATTACCACATTAAAAATTATGAAAAGGCTGCATTGTTTTAACCGATGTATATTGCACAGTTGCTTAAAATAATGTTTACTTTTCAAAAAGTTGTGACTGGCCTTTCAAGTTTTGCTCTAAAAACAACAAACTGCTCATACTTTATATCCAGTATATGCAGAGACAGTTTAGTAGGTGGGAAGTGTTGGCAACGTAACCTTCCATTACCTCATTGGCAAACTACATTTACTCAGTTTCCAGCTGAAGAGAGAGGTAAGGCTGATGCCCTACAGAGCGAGTTGCCCGTGATAGATCCCTGCTACTGCAAGCGACTAGTCGCTCCGAAATACCTTTCCAACAACAACAACAACAACAATAGGAGTTGCTGGTGGAAAGGCCTACACAAAGAATCAGCTTACTGAAGTTGCACAAAGTTGCCAGCAGGAGGACTATTTTGCTCTGTGGGACATTGGCTTAAGAGTGCACAATAAACAAGAAAAACACCATCAGCATTTAATACCCACTGTGCGAGGCTTTTGCATTATCCACAATATTAGCCTCCCTTTGGAGCCCTAGTTTAGGGTAAGGTGTTAAAGAAAATAAGTAAAACATGAAGTAAAAGCAAACAATTATATCACATTAGTCATGGAGTTCTCCTTTATCCGTATGTACAGTAAGAGAACTTCCCCGAGTGGGCTGATGTTACGAAACAGCAACTGTAGCAGGATTTGATGGAACAGTAAATGGTAATGCTATGTATAGATTCACGTGCTGGTTTTACAAGGGGCAACACACAACCTAATTGTGTAACGGTTAAGAGTTAACTGTATGATCTAGAAATCAATTTCATTTTTAACTACTTTTCTAAAATCAGGGATGCACTGAATCCCAGATTCTTTAAATTTGCTATTCAGTATTCATCCGAATCCATTCATTGTGCATTTGGTGAATCCCTATTATAAATAAATAGTACAGGTATAAGACCTGATATCCAGAATTCTCAGGACCTGGGGTTTTCCGGATAAGGGATCTTTCCGTAATTTGGATCTCCATAACTTAAAGAGATACTGACACCAGAAAGTAAATCTGTTTTTTACATCTATCATAACATTGTCTTTGCAAGAACTTTATAATTTTGCCATAAAAATATTTGCCTGATGCGGTTACATTACATGTCTGATCCCCTGTGTTCCTCTATGAGGGTGCAGCCATATTTGTCTGTTAGCATTAGAAGCTGTAACTGACAGGTTAAGAAGGGACAGTCAGGCTGGCAAAACAGTCAGGTTTAGGAACTTTTTTTTTTTTTTAGTAACAATTACTTACAAAATCAAACCTGTCAGCGAAAAACTGTCAACACGACCTATAGGTAGCTTTTTATGTACAGGTATATTCATATTTTGAAAAGTGTTTTTTTCATGTCAGTATCACTTTAAGTCTGCTAAAAATAATTTAAATATTAAATAAACCCAATAGGCTTGTTTTGCCTCCAATAAGGGGTAATTATATCTTAGTTGGGATCAAGTACAGGTACTGTTTTATTATTACAGAGAAAAGGGAATCATTTAACCATTAAATAAACCCAATAGGACTGTTCTGCCCCCAATAAAGGGTAATTATATCTTAGTTGGGATCAAGTACAGGTACTGTTTTATTATTACAGAGAAAAGGGAATCATTTAACCATTAAATAAACCCAATAGGGCTGTTCTGCCCCCAATAAGGGGTAATTATATCTTAGTTGGGATCAAGTACAGGTACTGTTTTATTATTACAGAGAAAAGGGAATCATTTAACCATGAAATAAACCCAATAGGGCTGTTCTTCCCCCAATAAGGGGTAATTATATCTTAGTTGGGATCAAGTACAGGTACTGTTTTATTATTACAGAGAAAAGGGAATCATTTAACCATTAAATAAACCCAATAGGGCTGTTCTGCCCCCAATAAGGGGTAATTATATCTTAGTTGGGATCAAGTACAGGTACTGTTTTATTATTACAGAGAAAAGGGAATCATTTTTTTTTTTATTAGAATTATTTGGTTTTTATTAGAATTATTTGCTTATAATGGAGTCTGTGGAAGATGGCCTTTTCGTAATTCGGAACTTTCTGGATAACGGGTTTCCGGATAAGGGATCCCATACCTGTACCTAGTTATTCATTTGTGAAGCCAACAGCAGAATATTAGAAATTGTTCAACACAAACAGTTGAAATACATATTCAATATTTGTTTTTAATTTGACATACTGTACTTACAAAACACACACAAACATGAAAATGCCACAATATATGCATTAATCTAACACCTCCTCGCTTTTTGTAATAGGCCTTCCATGACCAAACCGAGGATAAAACATTTGCAGGAATACACAAAACTGTCCAAAATTGCAGCACTTCGGCTTAAGAAGCGCCAGTGTTTTGTACTTAAATTAATTAGGAACAAATAGAATTCAAGCAAAACCTTGTGAAGAGGATCAGTGTACAAAATAAATAAAAGCATTTTGTTTGTTTAAACTTTCAGCAGCGGATCAGCCAGTTACAATTTCAGTGTAAGGGATAGGGACATGTGAATGGCAGGCACCGGTTGCGGCAATGCTAACTAAATTCAGAGAAAAGGAACTCATTTTGGAGAACTGGAGAAAATTGCAGAGAAAGGCAAATCAAATTGGAATCATTTTTCGTAAAGAAGAAGAATAGGATTACAAGGCAGTCTCTTTATGTGGCCAGGGAAGCCTTTAAATGGGGTATGTTTTCATAACATGATTATTCAAAGAAACTTTCCATTATGCATTGGTTTTAATGTTATTTGCAAATGTAATTGCTATTGACAACAGTGTTTATTTTTCCCTTTCTTTGGTTCGGAAACGGTTTCCTCAAAGGTATTTCAAGAGTCAATTAGAAGTGCAGAGAACAGAAAAGGTAGGCAGCTACTGCTTTCAGTTGCAATTTCATTTGGAAATAACAACTAAACGTGAACATTTGAAGATGTACAGGTATGGGATGCGTTATCCAGAAACTCGTTATCCAGAAAGCTCAGAATTCCAGGAAGACCATCACTTTTAGACTGTATTCTAATCAAATCATTCAAAATGATTCCTTTTTCTCTGTAATAATAAAACAGTATCTGTACTTGATCCCAACTAAGATATAATTACCCCTTATTGGGGGCAGAACAGCCCTATTGGGTTTATTTCATGGTTAAATGATTCCCTTTTCTCTGTAATAATAAAACAGTACCTGTACTTGATCCCAACTAAGATATAATTACCCCTTATTGGGGGCAGAACAGCCCTATTGGGTTTATTTAATGGTTAAATGATTCCCTTTTCTCTGTAATAATAAAACAGTACCTGTACTTGATCCCAACTAAGATATAATTACCCCTTATTGGGGGCAGAACAGCCCTATTGGGTTTATTTAATGGTTAAATGATTCCCTTTTCTCTGTAATAATAAAACAGTACCTGTGCTTGATCCCAACTAAGATATAATTACCCCTTATTGGGGGCAGAACAGTCCTACTGAGTTTATTTAATGGTTAAATGATTCCCTTTTCTCTGTAATAATAAAACAGTAACTGTACTTGATCCCAACTAAGATATAATGAATCCTTTTTGGAGGCAAACAATCCTATTGGGTTTATTTAATGTTTAAATCATTTTTTTTTAATAGACTTAAGGTAGGAATACTTTAGACCGATTCTGCAGCTTATGTGCCTGTCTGGCCTGAAAAGGTTTGATTTTTCAGTCAGATCGGGGACAGTATTGGCTCGGTGATGCAGCCCCCAATCCGACATCATCTATTTGGCCCTAACACCAAATATTGCCCATCCATAGGTGGGCATCTCAGGAGAAGATCTGCTCGCTTGTGGATCTTACAGTGTATGGCTACCTTTAGAGTCTAGAGATCCAAAGTATGGATAGATCCCTTGTCCAGAAGGTCCCGAGCATTCTGAATAATGGGTCCAATACCTGTATATTGAAATACTGCTCAGAAGCACATTTTCTTTCATCATGCAAAAACTATTTTTGGGTGGACATAGAGTACCATTAAAGGCCACAAATAAAGGGAATAAAAAGTTGGATAAAACACTTCCAGGATGGGGCTCATCATGAGGACCAATGAATATTTTAGAAGCAATGGCCCTTCTAGGGTCTACTTGGATCCCTGAATAATATAATTCCTTAACATATGAAGTCTGCTCAGCATCAACAAATAGAAAACGTTTAATGAATTCAAAATTATTTGAAATTAACACACAAGTAAAAGATAAGGGCAGATACACTAGACATCTTTAAATCAATTAAAAATATATATTTTCAGTACACAAGGTATAGGTGCCATGATAAAAGAAGCAACATTTTTGATTATCTACCATCTAATAACATGTGAAGAGATTGCAGGGGGAGTTTCTTGGGCTTGCCAACCACCCATATTTTCCCTACATGCCCTACAATTGTATTCGTGGCTTTATTGATTTGGAAATCACTAGGAAAATTCAGCGGTTCATGCAATAAGGCTTTTTATAAAAATATTTAAGACCACTGTTCTTGGACACTGACTATTTTCATAGATCACCAAACCAAAATATAAAGGTGTGGTAACTTTGAGATACTAGTCGAGGGGGTGGAGCGCGTGGAGAAGGCACACTGTGTGAGCTGTGAATCAGACATGACAACAAAGTTACAGTAATTGCATTGCCCAAACTCCTGTCACACTAGGATTGTTCTCTTTGCAATAAAATAGACAGTCTTTCCGTTATATTTACTGCCCATACTCAACCACCAATGTATCTGAGAGATCCTCTTTGCAATATGGTTCATATGAAATAAACTAGGAGTGTGCACAAAGTAGAAAATGAAAAAGTCAAAAGATACCACTAAGAGTTCCTCCATCTAGGTCGGCTTGAAGGAAAACTGGCCCTGTCACCACAGAGCAGTACTCTTGGGCAGTATGGCAGCCACCTCAAAATGCTTCAGCCTTGCATTATAAATGGGCAGATTTCCTAGTAAGAGCAGATGGAAGAAGCAAAGCATGCTCTGTGAATCTTAGCCTACATATAAGAGCCTAATAACATGGTGCCTGGAAGGCAGAACCTGCACTCCCTGGAATAAAAACCACCTCAGCTCCTAGGAAGGCCATGCTGGCTCAGCATTTATTGAGTACATTTACAGAATGCAAGAACAGTGATTTTGTGCAGGAACAGCTGAATTAAAGGATATTGATTTAGTGTCCAACAGAAATGCCAACTGGACAGTTAGTTGTAAGTCCGTGATAGGGGTAGACAAATGCAAATAGGTGCAACTAAGCTGCCTATTCCAAAGGGAAAATACAGCAAAAGTACAGACTGCTCCTGTAAGACAGGTTTCAAAAGTAAAAGTTTTCTCATAAAAGTCTTCAGTAGAAGCCGTGTCATCTGGTACTTATTTCCCTGAAGTCCTTTGCCTGCTGCAAAACCATCTATGGAGCCGCAGGATTTACATAAAGTTGCAGTGGGTAGCAGCATTGCTGATTTGCAGCGCTGGGGCTTTAGGTTTGATTCACTAGTTTGTATGTGACTAAGGCCAATGTAAAGTCCCCGAAAAGCACTGCAGAATATGTTGGACCTATATTTGTCTTCATTTGCAGTCTGTTATAGTTCAGTGGCTAAGGGAGGCCCAAAAATTGGTCAAGAGAGATTAAATGTATATTGTACTGTAACCATCTTGCCCCTCTGTTACTGATCTAGCCCTCCTACTTACAATCATTGCTCTGTAGGACCCTAACCTTAATTCTCAGGAGCAGTTGGCTCAATAGCAGAGGTCCGAAAATGAGTCCAAGAGACCAACAATACGTTATTGTTGCAAGCAGAACTAATGCACAGGAGGAGTCTGTATTTTTGAATATCCCTCCCATTAACAGCCATTAATAAAGGGTGTTTCAGTCCAGTGCAGTTAAGAGAATAGGGTTAAATTTGGAAACTAGCAACCAAGTAATAATATGTGAGGTGGGGAAACACCAAGCCACAAGGTCTGTACCTGGACGGCCAGCTGATGAGAGACGCTGTGTCCCCATCGGAATCTTTTTGGAGAGACCACTCTGGTGCCTGTTTTCCTGTTCTGTCACACAAGAGATAGAACCTTAACATTGGTCTAACAATTTCATCAACTCGCTAGCTGACATTCCGGCCAATATAAAGAACACTCGGCAGGAAGCTGGGGAGTATGGAGCAGGTGTCCTTATCTGTAATGCTGTATAGAAAAAAAGGGTTTGGCAGCTATCTAAAATAGATAACTCTTCTCATTTCCCTTTCTGCCCCTAGAGATCTTAGGGGAGGAAAGAAAGAAAGTCATTTATCACAGAAAGAGACAAGGGGAAGTAAACACACAAACTGCTGAGAACTGCAGCCATGATGCTTGGTGAAAATTACAATATGTTTAGTATGCAATAACAAATATTACAGCTGTGTTCCCGTTGTATTGAAAGTAATATATACATGCATATATATGGGCCCAAAGAGGTACAACTCAGTCTATTTTTACAATAGTTTACAAGGCTGGGTGCTAGAAGTACAAAGTTCCTCACTCCTTGGATTTAAAAATGAATTGCTATTTATTATTTTAGGTTTCATATTCTTTCTCAAGAGTTCTATATACAGGTATGAGATATATTATCTGAAATGCTAGGGACCTGGGGAGTTCCACTTATGGGAACGTTCTGTAATAGAAAGTACCATAATTAAGTCAGCTAAAGCTAAGCTAAAGTTGGCTCTGATGTCACAGGCTAAGGTTGGCTCTAACTGAAGTGGGGCACTCTCAGCAAAGGTTGGCGTTTCAAGGGAGTAGAGCGGTCAACAAAAGTTGGATCTTCAAGGGGTGGGAGGGCCTCAACATAGTTTGGATCGTCAAGTGGAGCTCTCACCAAAGGTTGGACCTTCAAGAGGGGCTCTCACCAGAAGTTGGAGATTCAAAGTGGGATCTGAACAAAGGCTGGACCTTCAAGGGGTGACTCTCACAAAAGATTGGACAAGATACTGTCTTGTCATTACAAAGAAATAGCAAATCCTTCATATATAAAGCAGGCCATACAGGCGCCAATGATATCAGACCTCGTTTGTACAATATTCGGTGCGTGTATGGTGACTCAGCGAGGCGACCGATATTGGTCGACTCGACGATCGGCCCGGTTAAAAGATTTTGATCAGGTGCCACTGAAGGCGCCTGAGCAAAATCTACGTTCTGGGCTGAATCGGCAGAGGAAGGTAGAAATCCTATTGTTTCTACCTCCATATCGGACGATTCAGCCCTGAACGTCTGTGGAGAGTGGGAACGATCTTTTGTGCGACCAAACATCGAAAATCACTGTGTGTGTGTGTGTGTGTGGCCACCTTAAGACCTGTGTTGACAAGTATTTTAGAAATCCTTAGATAATGGCTGCCTTGATTACTGATCCCATACCTGTATGTGTGTACAAAATGTTTATAAATAAATTCATCTCTGGTTCTAGCAGGCCGAAGAGGATGCTGCGGAAGACATAACCATTTGAAATCCCTCTCCCTTATAAATATAACTTACAAACTGCTTATAAGGAAAGCTAGAGACAAACTATTATCCATGGCTTCTAATTATCTAAAAAGACAAAAAAAATTAAAGGAAACTTCAAAGAATTCGCCTAGAAACGCAACACCTTATTGCTTGGTTCCTGCACCAGCCCAAGGCCTACACAGCCCTGTAGCAGGGAAGATCTGCATAGCCAAAGATACCCCTGTAGCTCCTCATTTTCTTTTCTGCAGCACATCATCTGAGATGCTGTCAGTTACCTGAGCTTAGGGACCAACTCAAAATACATAGTATACATAATTTACAATATAAAAAAGATAATTGAGATTTGCATTACATGAAAAGACAGAATTCATTAATAATCAATCACACAGAATCCGATAATATGACCTCACTTTCTGGAAAAGTTTTGATGATTTCCCATAAGCCCTAAGCTTAGATTCCCAACAGATGCCCAAAGCACACTGAGCATGTGCAGTGTCACTCAAAGGATGGCCCAACGAGATCCAAGATGGGGACTTGCTGTGGACAAATTTAAAAGGCCTGGATCATTACTGTCATTGGGCTGCTGATGCTCTCGGTGGTACAGTAAGTTCAGTGCAGTATAAGATACATCAAGTTTAGCTATAATTGTTCTTAAGGTTTAGTTCGCCCTGCAGTAAAGGTATATTTTGCCACATAACAATTGTAATTGACTTTGTTCATGTCAACAGCAGTTTCAAGTTCAGCTAATCAAAGGCTAATAGGATCCAAGGGAACGGCATTTCTTTTTAGCTGCAGCTTTAGAAAGCCCAATGAGATGAAGTAACACTGCAAGAGACCCCCAAGTCACTACCTGCGCTGGGGCTGCCAAGAGCAGCTGTGCATTAGGTAATTGTGCTGCGCTCCCTAGCTCCCTAGGCGCTTTAATACTAGACAAACTATAAAATGTAACATGAGATGTTCTAACACAGAAAATTGTGTAGGTTTCCTCACTTGGCCGTGGAGAATCAACAGACTGTGAGAATCTGAGGATTACATTCACTACGTTTGGGTATATTTTTGCACAGGCTCAATTTTTCTAAAATTAAAATACACAAGGGAGCATTTGTCATGACCCACTGATTGCAAATAGAAAATATCCTTTATTTAAAGCAAGGCTGCCAAACTGGGAACCCATGGACAGGATGTGACCCTGCAACAGAGAAAACCTTCCAAACAAATCTGTTTGACATTACAATATATGCCTACTGCCACTGGATAGATCCTCTAACCTTAGAATGCTTTCTGGTTGCTGGGTGTTGCTGACCCTAGCAACCACTTACAGAAAGGCTAACCATTCACAGACCACAAGAAAAATTCAAAAGGCAACCCTTAATTCCAACATAAGTTCTATATAACGGCAAAGTCAACAAATAAAGGGTACAGGCTACACACAAGATATACACTTGTAGTTCCACTATGTAATTGCCAAGCCAATTGGTTCATTAGTCATCTGGTCACTATGGCTAAAATAAATTGGGACCTTATGGACTCTAGTGCTCCTTCTTAGGAACCTCATAACTATCTGTGGTGGAATGTTGGAACTGCTGGGTCTGTTGTGTTTTTGCAGAAAACATTTGACCTCATAAAAAGTAGTTAAGAGGTAACATGAAACCCTCAGGGGGCAGCAAGTTGCTGTAACAAAAATAACACACCAGGATCCATCTTATTCACTGGGACGGTGGTGCGAGGGGCCTGCATTTATAGAGAAGCAAAGCTCAGCAGGCGGTTATCTCATATTTTTTCCCACTGCTGTCAATGGCAATTAGCATGACACAACTATGTTTTAAACTGTACTTCTTGAATACAGTATGACCTCCACATGTGTTCACTCTAAAGGAGCATATAGTTACCAGTATATCTGGGTCATTAGCCAGCAGCGAACCTTGAAATTGCCAGACCTATTCATATAGTACTTGGTAACAGTCCTTCCAGTTCAGAACAGTAAGATAAACCCCAGCCCTAGATTTCACCACCTTATACCATAATGCATAAACAAGTTATTTTCTTTTAGGTTAAGTGGCTTGACACAGTACAGGTATGGGATCTGTTCAGAATTATGGAAAGGTTATCTCCCATAGATTGCATCAATTGATTTAAATGTATAAAACATTTCCTTTATCTCTGTAATAATAAAACAGTAATGTGTACTTGATCCCAACTAATATTTAGTTAATCCTTACTGGGGGCAAAATAATTCTATTTTTTAATAGACAAGGTATGGAGATCCAAATGATGAAATCCCAGGTTCCAAGCATGGATAACAGGTCCCATACTTGTAATAAAGTCAAGATTACCTGCTTTCACAGTGCCACTTGCTGCCCCACTAAAGAAATTATAGTCTCATTGCTATATATATATATTTTTGGCTTTACTCTACTGCAGCACAAAACAGAAGAGCATTGCTCAGTCACAGATACCCTGGGCCGGTGGCAGTTTTCTGCTAAAAGGGGCACCAGGCCGGGATATCAGGTAAGTGATTAACAATCACTGGGGGGTAACTAACAATTTGCCACCCCTCAGTGATTGTAACTTTCCTTCTCCTTTAAGAACAGACCAGACCAAAAAAACCTTGACATTTAGTAGAGCTTTACAATAATTTTTCATTGTTCTATAGTAGCCATCAGGACCTTTATTGTGAAAATCCTAGCTTTTTGGTTGATGAAACCTTAAAGACAATGTGTGGCTTCAGCTTGAGGAGCAAAGCTCAATAATTATTTTACCTAACACAAAATGTAGAGGTGAATGTGGCTACCTACCTTTGCAATACACAGCTTGGAGGGAAGTTGGTAGGTGACAATAATCTTATCTATAGTCTGGCCGGTTCTCTAGACAACTGTCCCTCCTATCCTGCTTATAGCATCACATTTGCAATAAAGCATTCATTTATGGAAATTCAAACAGTGGCGCTCCAGCCCATGGGTGCCCGTGCCCCAAACCTCTCGTTGTGACAATCTCTGCAATTCTATTAAGAATACATGTCACTGACCGTTTAGCAGCGGTGGAATCCAACAAGTTTATTTCACATATATACCTCCTGATGTGTTTCCTGTGATGACGCAGCCATTGGCATGTACCTTTTAGTCAAGCCTCATCTCTGACTGTTCACCTGCCACTTCTGAAATGTACAGTGTCCCAGCTCTTTCACCTTGGGTGTGAAATCCATCACCAAACCTGTTTACTACATTGCAAAAGTCCTGTCCATAAACAGCTGTCACACTGCATGAACTTCAACAAGGACAAAGAACATATATTGACACATTAACAACTAATTGTTTTACATCTGCAAAAATATCAATCTCTATCATCCAATCAAATCCAAAATCTGCGTTCTTTACTTTCCTGTTCCACCCATGGTTAGGGAGGCAGCATTTATGTTTAAAATGCAGAGACGAGGAACAGTCAAACACCATGTATTGTCGGAGAGACAGGGAGCAACATCATAAAGCCCCCCAGGGACACTGAGCGGTCACATATCACCACATTTAATGGTTTCACGCAGTTAATCTGGAAACGCCACATGAATTCCTACCACGCTGACTGCACAACAACCTCAGTCTCTCCTTTACAAGCCCCCGAGATCTACTCAGCTGTCACGATCGGGTTGTCACATGAAGAGAGCATCTGAATTGATGTTGGGCTCTAAGGAGCAAGATCTGTCACTTCTTCTAAGCTCACATTCACTAAATGATTGTTCTTCTTGCAGCAGAAATCCAAGTTACGGCACATTCACTTAATAATGACTGCATACTTGATTTTCATTCATTTTTTTATCATTTCCATTTTAAAAAGAGTTGGGCCCCAGTGTTAATCTGCACGGATTCTGCTCCCCTCTGATGGTGCTAAGCCATGTCAAGATCTGTGACTCTCGCCAGTAATTGTGTGCTATTATATTCCCATTAATCTGGCCACGGCCAGCTCTACAGACATATCTGCCTCGTCCAAAAACACTGGGGTCGTACATTAAGCAAAGTGACCTACCCTATCAGTTTAATAAAATATTTTTTTTTCCCTTAACCTGAACTTATGAAACGCTTTCCATACAGCCATGTGCTCAAATGGAAATTACCAAAATCATTTTCCTGATGTGCATCCCGTGTTTCTCACAGGCAGAAAGGCAGGGAGAGAAAGTCAAGGGAAAAGAGCATCTGTTCTTAATTAAAATACCATATGACATCTACTCGCTAAACAGCAACATATGTTATTGCACACTATGAGGCAGGCATGCCAGAAAAACAAAGAGGAAAAACAAGAAATGCTCCTAGATAATAAAAATGATGGGAGACTAAAATAACTTTAATACAACTTCATTAACCAGAAGACGGAATCAAGTGAGTTTTTGAATTTTATCCCCCACGATCTTTAGACTCTGTTTCATACTAAGAAGCTTGTGAACCTTTGCCCATAACTCTGTCAAGCCATTTTTTGGGTCAAAATCCTTTTTTAATTTGAGCTAAAAATGTATGTTATATATATTTTTTTAACTGTATGCTAGAACTCAAGTATTTTGGGCGCATATTCTATCCAGCATATACAACGTTCCATTTCCTGAATAATAGCTACAGTATGTCACAGATAAATTGGCCAAACAGACAATAAACCTCTGGAGGAAGAAGATAAACCTCTGGAGGCATCTAAATAGTAGTCCATATGATCAGTTAACTGGCTGAACTCTGTAGGCCTAGCAAACCAGGGGCCTCTGGTGCATGGGGACATTGGCCAAACAGATAAAGGAAGGTGATGAATCTCTGGCAGCATCTATATAGAGGATCATTTAACTAGCGGATATCTGCAGGCCTCACAGTCATGTATCAGAGTGGTCCAGGTATGTATTATTATATGCTTTATTGGTCACTCTGACAGACCTTGTCTTGCATACTGTTATTTCTTTTACTCTAATGACAATAACAGGAGAATGTCAGAATGTCTGATAAAAAGCAATATACAACAGGAAACAAGACTGAGTCTCCAATGCTGAAGCCCAATGGGTCACTTCTTTAACCGTATGGTATTTAATTACTGAAAGAAAGCAAATAAACGTCTGGCTGAGAAACTCATTCATGATTGTCACTAGAATTTTTTTCTCTAGTAAAATCTCCAAAAAACTCACCAGGATTACACGTTGTGTGTGGAAGCGATTGCCATTTAATTGTATTGAAGTTTTTGATTCTCTAGTAACCTTAGCTTGCCACAACAAATCTCCCCGAAATGCCATCCCACCTGCGAGAATGTAAATCGCCGGTGGGATGGCATACGCTGCAGAGCGATTTGCCGAAGTCTCCTTGAGAGGAAACTTCAGCAAATCACGCCGCCGCGTATGCCATCCCACTGGCGATTTACATTCTCGTTGTGTGTCACAGCCCTTAGGGTCTGTTCAAATACCAGTCACAGGCCAGCAGGACTAGATGATTGGTTGCCTGCACCAAAGTTCACCTTTACTCATTCACTGTAAACATTCTTCAGGCTTCAAGAGCAATGCCAGGTGGCTGTCATATGCATATTAGGTAATGTTTATCATTAGGCATTCACTGGCGGAAAGCTAACTCTTCCAATTGGGAAAGAGTGGTCAGGCCTTGTTAGCCTAAGTCGTACTGTGCCCAAGTCTGCTTGGAAAAACAAAATCTAACAAAGTACCAAGCCCCAGGGCGGCATGCCACACTTTAAAATACAGCATAGAAGTAGACTTAGACATCATATCCTACCTTGCGATACTCAATTTCCACTTTCAAAGTGCTACTGAATAATAACATTCAACAAACCTTGAAAGGTTTTGATACTTAGTCACAGTTCAACCACAAGAAGGACCACTGGAAAGCTGGATGGGGTAAAACTAGTGTTTTAAGTGAACAACCCAGCAGGGCAATATAAAAGAATATATCTTGGCATAGAACTTGTTTTTAAGGAAGGGACCATGCAGCAGAGTATAAGGGAAAGAATCACTTAGAGATTTATCAGCTACATCCAGTTGATTTTTCATGTTCATTTACTGAAAGCCAACATCTAACTGGCTGCTTCTGGTAACTAGAACAGGGGCAATTTTTAAAAACATTTTATTACATTACTTCTAAGGATACAAAAAGAGAAGTGTCTGGCAAAATTGGAATACTTACTTTTCATTAATATAGAGACTATTTTCACTAGCTAAAAATGGCTACATTTAAGTTTTCAACCAATAAAATGTAGGCGTGACCTGCAATGAAGAAGTTGTCAAAGAAAATTGAGAGGTAACTGAGGCACGAAAAGAGCATGTGGGAAACCATTGGTTATTCATATGTGGAACCTTAAGATCAGAGTGGGCTGCTTACCCTTGTCTGGAGTCGCTAAGCAGTAGCTGTTCAGATGGTGGAGAGGAGGAAAGCTGAAGTGATTTCTCTGATGCACGACGAGGGAACTTTGGAGACCTGGGTGCTTCCCCAACTGTGATGGCTTGTCCCATGCACGAAAAGGTAGATCCATCCAACTCGGATATTTCTCGATATTGATTATTATTGTTTTCCACATTTTTGAGAGCATCTCTCTCCGACACATTCTCATTAATGTCCCGATGCTTTGATTCGTACATTCGAAATCTGCGAGGCTCCTTAATGTCTTGACGGTATAAATAATCTGAGCTATTCTCTTTAATTTCATCTTCCTCTAACACAGATTTCTTTTCAGAGATCTCACCGTCTTTCCTTATTCTCGTGTACCTTGACTGGTATTCGGAATCCGCTTCGGAATCCATAGGGACACCATATCTTTCTGCCAATTGCCGTCTTCGCTCCGCCTTGTATCGAGCTATCCTTTCTGCTTTTGATTCTGTTTCCTCTACCGCCATTTGACCTGACATAGAAGATGATTCAGTGCTTGGCTGCCAGCGGTTTTGCCATCTAGAATGTGTTTCTATTGATGACTCTGAGGCAGTGTCTTCATTTGCATGACCTGTTGCAAAAAGGTAATACATATAACAAGCAGACTGGGAAAGTTGTACATAAGCATCACATATAAGACATAGTATAGGAAGTTGGACATGACATACAAGCAAGCTGACGGGGCTGACCTTTGTAGGACCTTCATTTATTATAGAACTACAACTTAAGCTCTTTAACTCTCACATTATGCACTGTATTTCTAAAACCCGGCAATATAACAAATATAGACTTGGATCTGCAGTAACGAGCTGCAACTGTATCTCAGGATGATGCTGTTTTCCTTCCGATTGTAAATATGATTTCGAGAAGGATTTGGTATTCCAGAAATTCTTAGATGTGCACAAAAACGTTTGACTTGTAGTTCTTGATAAATTATACCTACTGGGCCAGCCAGTGTAAACAAATGTAAATGGTGGCTCCAAGATAACCATCAATGAGCCGAATACCTCCAGTCAGCAGCTTTCGCCTCAATTCAACCTCAGCTTGCAATTTATTTGCAGAAATGTGCCCTCTGGGATGTTAATGAGGCTTCCTGAGGCAAGAACCAGGAACTATTCAACTGCACCTGTAAGTATCTGTACCATGTAACAACTCTTGAGACAAAACAAGTTGTTCTTTTTGAATATTTGCATTGTCAGACCTGATTGATAGAGTTCATGTCTGTGGGAATGATCAGCGTGTTTATAAGCAGATAAAATGAAAGCAAGCATATGCCTAAACTCCTTACCTATGTGTGGATTATATGCATCTGTTGCGCGCATATATCGTGGCATATCTTCTTCCAATAAACGTGTCTGTAGCATAATTGGTTGTGGGTCGTTATCAATTCCTTCCAAACGTCTGGCTATTCTTTCTTTTCTGCCATTTGCAGGAGAGAATGATCATTATCTGGATAGCTTAGAAATGATAACACACACTTTATCTCATAGACTTCATATTTACATTGACACACACTCATTATTTGCTTTATGCACATTTGGAACCTGGTGCTGAGAATGACTTGTGTTGGCAGAAACACTGATGTCATTTCAGCAAATGTCTCTATAGCATTGGAAGATGATTTCAAGCAAAGCTGCAAGGAGCGGTCATTCAAATGGCTACAAATACCTAAACAAGGCAAGGCAAGCAAAGGGGACTTGTGAGCCCCAAACAAACAATGCATTCTTGCATGTGGAAGCTGCAGGAGAACACCCAACCTGCAGGAGGACCCCAACCTACCTTTTCATCTCTGAAATGGATCTCCTGCTTGGCTCAAAGAGTTTCCTTAGTTCTGAAACTAGAGATAGTGAGAGGGAAAGGGTGAGCTGCACACATGGAAGAGAAAGAGCACTGGAGAGACACAAAATAAAACAGGTCGGTGGACTTGTAAAATGCTCAGCTGTCAGCAGACTGTTATTGTATTGCTGATGGAGAGTTTCTGTATACATTACATACACGGGTGCAACACGTGTTATTTATACAGCTGCTGGTGGGCGTACAGCAGGGACAGCCAATGTGAACTGGCGGGGAGGCAGCTGGCTGAGCATCTTGGGGGCTGGAGTTCAGGTAACAGCTGAGAGACTATCCCTTGGGTAGAACACTTATATGATATATATATATATATATATATATATACACACTGGCCAGGCACTGTGTAACAATTGCACCAAAGCAGCTGGCACTTATGGGAGCTAAAGCAGCACACAATAGAAACAGGCAACAGAAAAATGCCCCACAGCCTGGCAGTTTCTTATTGTTTTGGAGGCTGCGCCTTGTGCAGAGAAGAATCTGTAGGACACAATGGACTTTCTATACTTTCCATCTATATAAAACTGGTGCTATGTGGAACCCCTAAAAAAACTAGGGTACCTCCCACTACATGTAGCCCCTACAGATAACTCCTGTGAAATATAAAAAATTAAAATATTGGACTTTGCCCTTTTCTCCCTCAGAGCCTTATTAAATTACATAGCTGCATCAGCAGTACATATGTCTATAAAAAAAAGCAAATAAATATATATTGCTAAGAGCCCAACAAAAAATTCCTCTCAAACCTGCAATGCTTATCTGGAACAGCAAGTGGCCCACGCTGCCAGACAGTTTCCATTGCCCGGAACAAAAACACTGGCTTCACCTTCTTTATGCAAGAGCCAGTGAGCAAATGATCCGACCCTGGATGGGATTCCTCAGGTTTTCCGTGGCTAAACTTTTCCATAAATACCATCACCACAGTAACAGCATAGCATGGCTCTAACGAAATGAACCTCTCAATCTGAGCTTCCAAGAATACCATACATTGTAATGTTTAATGACTGCAGCCTATTTTTGGGGGGGGTATATAAAAGGTTGCACACACACACATCTATAGTAGCAGTGGGGGGGATAATAGCCTCTGGGAAAGGACTGGGGCTGTGGATAGCAGGTATAGTAGGGAGAGATTGTGCCTTTAGTAGCAGTGGGGGGATAATAGCCTCTGGGAAGGGACTGTGGCTGTGGGATAGCAGGTATAGTAGGGAGAGATTGTGCCTTTAGTAGCAGTGGGGGGATAATAGCCTCTGGGAAGGGATTGGGGCTGTGGGATAGCAGGTATAGTAGGGAGAGATGGTGCCTATAGTAGCAGTGGGGGGATAATAGCCTCTGGGAAGGGACTGGGGCTGTGGGATAGCAGGTATAGTAGGGAGAGATGGTGCCTATAGTAGCAGTGGGGGGATAATAGCCTCTGGGAAGGGACTGGGGCTGTGGGATAGCAGGTATAGTAGGGAGAGATGGTGCCTATAGTAGCAGTGGGGGGATAACAGCCTCTGGGAAGGGACTGGGGCTGTGGGATAGCAGGTATAGTAGGGAGAGATGGTGCCTATAGTAGCAGTGGGGGGATAACAGCCTCTGGGAAGGGACTGGGGCTGTGGGATAGCAGGTATAGTACAGAGACAGCAATCTTGTAATGGTGGAGATATGTCTGAAAAGAATACATTGCACATTTCCATTCTGTATAAAAATGAAGTACATGTAAATATTCAGTCTGTGTATCCTACCTTTTGGAAGTACAGCTAGCAGATGTGCATCAGTTTCCCTGGAGTTGTTTGTGAAATCCCCAGTAACTTCAATAACAAAACTCTTCTGAAAACTGTCAGAAAAAAAAATATTTTTTAATGGGGATGTAATCCTAAAATATTAAGTTTTTCCTACTTTAGGAAAATATAGAGTTGGAACATATTTAATGGAGGATTCCAGTATTCCCAGGCTAACCTCCTAGTGCAGTATTTATGAGCAAATTAAAAGATAAACTACAGAAATATTTTGCTTTTAAAAAATCCAATTTCTTTTATAACAAAAAAAAAAAAATAAAAAAGAGAAAATGAGCAGTTAGACACAGATGTGCCTCTGTATGTGCAATCTGCACAAAATAGGATCTCATAGCTGCTCAATGCAGCCGGGGATCCCTTATCCACATTGTGCCTCCTCTATCACCGACAGAAGAAGCTGCATCTGTTTTGTGCATTGCAGGATACTAACCTCTTGAAGCACTAATTCCAAGCCACGTCTGCTGTGCAAAACAAACAAATACAGGAGTCCCTATGAAAGGGCTCACACCTAGGACTGATGGATTTTAAGACTGAATAGAAAGATATCATTTAAAAGGATGCAAACATAAAGCAGTTCTATAAAAGCGGTAATTTGCAGATATAAATAAAATATCTGTCTATCCCATTCTATTCTCTGCCTGTGGGGACTTTGAATCAAAAGTAGCACAGCTGATTAAGACACCTATCACCAAAATATTGTTTTCCCCACCGAGGGTGCTAACTAGCAGAGCCCATACTCACTATGGGTAAAAAAATAGTATTTTATGAAGAATATTCCCCAATCATGTGCTATGCCCCCTGAACTGGCATCCACTTCTGGTGTTGGAGGCCATGCTGGGGCATACACATGCATAATAAGCGAGTGTCCTGGCTCATTCAATATGCACATCAGGCAGTTTACATATCACGCACACGTGCGTATTGAGCGAGCCAAGAGAGTTGCATGTATACTTGTGCCCCAGTGTGGCTGCCCGCATAGGAGTAGGCTACCCGTGTGGAAGGCACAGCATCCAGAAAATACTATTGTTTCACCCATCTGAGGTGCAGGCTCTGTTAACCTGCACCTTCAGTCAGCAGAAACTTTATTTTGGTGATAATTACCCTGCAAGGCTGATTTCTGCTAAATCAATTAAAAGACAGAACCAACAGTGCAGAAAGGAACAGTCAGACACGGCTTTCCATTCCAATTACATCTTCAATTAACTTTAAAATTGCTAAATATTCTTAATAAAAATATATTGGAAAGTCTCCTGGAATGACGTTTACTTTCACCATGCAAAACCTTATTGTGGGGTTTATTTTCTCTTTAACCAATGGTAAATGGTTTATGAATTATAGCAAGCACAAGGGTTAATTTTGAATTTCATTTAGATTTGTTTTCTATGCATTTTTGACAGCGGAGTTGAGAGTCGCAGAGATGCATGCAATCTTCAGGCCTTCCTCTGTGGCAAAAGGGAAATCTCCCAATGGTTTCTTGGCAGCAAGCGGACAATGAAAAGTTGCACAGATAAGTGATTCTGGGCTGAAGTGGGATGAAGGAATGTGTGTTGGCGGGAGATGAAACCCAATCAAATACCCCTTTTGCTTCGGAAAGGAAACGGCTTTGGCGAGCGTTCCTGATTCATTCGGGGCTCTCCTGACCACACGCATGCTTAACTGCTTTCAGCAAATCGTTACTTAGTCATCAGATCTAAATCATTCTTATAAATGGAACAGGAGCAGGAATATCACCATAATCAGGTTGTTGGTAATGGTCTAATGCCTGCCCATCTAGCCAGGGGGCAGTATGTATTCAGATCAAGCGTGGCCATACAAAAAGGGGGATAGCAGAATTTTCCGCCAGTAACCGCCACGCGCTCTCACACGAGCTAATACAAGCGGCCAAGCAAATTCCTACCTGCACTTCTGCTAAAGGCTTCAACAGTACTTAGACAATTGGAAGGGATCCATAAAGGACAGATGCATAAAAAATGACCGCTACTGCTCATTTGGGGCACTGAAACCAAGGAGCTGCTGTCTACATTATTATTGGCTTTTACCTATAATGGATAAAACACTGCTTCTTTGCAAAATCATTGAAATTCTTTTCACAATTGCATTCTCTGAACAGAGATTTAGCTCTTGAAATGACCAAAGGTGGCTTTTTGCCACCTTAGGCAATGGCGCTTTACCATAGGTGGCAAAAAGCCACCTCTGGTTATTTTAAGAATGCTTCAAACTATGTGTAATGGCTGAATTATGCATGCATCAGAGATTGTTACATATGCCGAGGGTCATGCTGCTTATGGGTTCGTTAATACCCCCTTGCACATACCCATGGAAGGCACTGGCAGGCTTCATTTTCAGTATTTACCTTATTTATTCATTATTCTTGCAAGTGCAAATTCATGCAAAATCAGTGTGAATAAGTAAGAATAATGCTCAAAATATAATATAAATGTTTAACTTTTTACTGACTTGTGAGTTTGAACATTTAAACCATGTGATGATTTCTGGGGGTATCCGGCTGATGGCTGTGTGTGTGTTTGTGGGTAGGTGAACATTTAGCCCAACTACCCCCAAGCTCCCTGTTCAAGTTGCACGTTGTTTGCCCACTATACACCTCCCAAAGATATTCCCTTTCGCATAGAATGCGGAAAGACAAACTCATTGCAGTGAAGACATATGGAAGACAAGCAGATTTTACCTTGGCGGCTTTTTCTGTGGAAGACGTGACGTTCGGTGTTGAAATGTACCTTCTCGATCAAATCCTACAAAAAAGGAAAAACAAAAGTTATTTGATTTATTTCACAGGGACGCACTGGGCACTTGAATTTTACGCTTACACTTAAACATAGCAGGAATTTCTCACGATAACTTAACAAGTGTAAAGTCAGGCGTAAAGAGATGCCCAACCAGATGCTGAAGGCCTATAACTCCCAGCATGCAACAGTTTGTTGGTGGCTGTTGGGAGGACTGGGACTTGTAGTTCAGAGATGATTGGATGTCGGAGGGAGGGCAAAGATCAAGGCTAAAAGGGCAAAGTCACTGATTACAGGTCTCAGCCAAGGAAGGTTTTAATGCTTCATATTAACATTTAACTTCACTGTAAGATTAGGTTGGTGGGGGCTATTATCGTATAGCATCCGATAGAATTATGGGAAAAGAAAAATCTAAACCTGCTGTGGAGCTGAATAGGGAGATGTGCGCAGGGAGCTATTTAAAGCAGATTAGAAGAACAAGACTGAATGATTATGTCACTGCTCTCAATTAGATGTTGCATACAGAACACTGAATCCTGGGAGGCCACGTGCCAGATACATGAGTACACGGACTTAGTGGGCAATTATCTTAGTTATAAAGCAACTGTGCTTATAGAAAAAGCAATTCCCCTTGCTGTCTTTAGTTACCTATGTTTGGGCCGACTAGCAGGGATGTAGGACTTATTGAGGCCCAGAGAACAAAAACTTCTGAACAGGGCTGACATCTGTGTGTCTGTAATATACTCATCGAGTACTAGTTGTCTCTTGGGTCTCTGCATAGCTAACAATTCAGATCCAATTCACCTGGAACAGTCACATTTACTTACAATATATATATGGATTTGGGTGATGAAAGGTGTAGAACACAAAACTGCCACAGTAATTGCTAGTAGCTGGACTCCTGACCACGGGAACTAATCAGATTCCCACACAGACAGCAAAGTATTGGGGCCCAGGAAACTGCCCCCCATAATCCACTCCCCAAATATTTGAATTTAGAAATGATTGTCAAGGCCAGTATATATGCCAGTCAATAAAGCTGGGACCAAGAGGCAGACCTGATATACCAGTAAATATCCCGCCAATCCTCAATAGAAAGAGCATTGCCAACAAACAGTTCCATAAGATCACCTTTCTAGGTGCTTCCCATCAATCACAATTTAAAATAATAGACATCTGCTCATTTGGAGATATCGCTTTATCATCCCATGCTAGTGATGACTGATACGTAAAGGTTGAATATCAAAATAAGCCCAATCAGAGATAAATAAGGAAATAAGTTTTTTTTAATCATACATAAGCCAACGACTGCCACTGATCAAGACGCCAAAGCATCATGGCAGAACTTCACCATGTAACATCACTAAAAGACAACCACTTGCTGGTAAATTATAGGCTCTTCCTCCCTTTAGTGATCATAAACACAGTCCTTTCTAGGAGAATCTCAGGGAAGAAAAAAAAAAAAAAAAGATGGCACCCAGCATACTATCCCCTTGTTAAAGTAACACTAATGAATTTCTGTGTACAGACTGTTCTGTGCTCAACGGACGGGGGGTCATTTACACTGGGCAAATTTGCACCTGGGCAGTAACCCATGGCAACAAATTAAAAATTAGCTTTCATTGTTCTACCTGCAGTTGGCTGGAAAAATCTAATCCCAGATTGGTTGATATGGATTACTGCTCAGATGCAAACCTGCCCAGCATTTATAAATAAGCAACTATCTTTTTAATACTCTCAGAATACAGAACTTAATATTGACACATCATCAGTATAAGCAGCTTTGAGTATGCACAGAGCCTACGCCTGGCAAATATCTAGAATAAGGCCAGTGACAGGACCATGTGACTGGGCACAACAAGAAATCAAAATGGTTTTGGCCACAAACCACAGCTCTTCCTTTAAATAGACTGGGTTAGAGATACTCGAGATATTTTGGCAACAAGTGCTTAGAAGTTACACTCACGTAGGAAAAAAAACACATCAACCTGCACTTGAAAAACAAACAGCAATCCGTGTCACAGAGAAGGTGAAATGAATGCTCCTCTACCATAAACAGTCATGGCCAGGACTTGAGGGAGGAATGTATAGCCCAATACCCATCAGCTCTAGACCAGACCCAAAGCTTTTTCAACTCATAATTGGCTTAAGTACCACATTTTGTATCTTCTATTGTAGGAGGAACTTTGGCTATATTCGGGAACGTCCTTTCCCATTATATACAGCCTAAGCATGCATTTTTGGGTCCTAAACCATAGGTTAAAAACAGCTGATCTGGAGTAACAAACAATATCATAATTTAATGTAAAGCCTTAAGTTGGCCTTTTTGTTTTTACCAACAACTATATACAGCAGGGGGTTCGTTATGATCTCAACCTCCTCACACTGCAGACATAAAGAAGTTCTGACTATACTAGCCAGCAACATCAGCACAAGGAGTAATATTTGGAAGGCAGAATGGGGTCCCTCTTCTGTGGGACAGAAAATAACAATACACATTTTCTATGAAATACTAAGAAAGGTGTGTTAACCAAGTAGTTCACTTATGGCCACAAACACAAGTGGCAGTGCGACCATGGAGGGTTTAAGAGGGTCTACATACCCACTGGGTCCAATGCCAGCTAAAGTAACAAAATATCATGAAACATTGTAGCCTACAGTATATTTCGAGGTAGACTTTGGACCAATTCCAAAGTCCATGTGATAGAAATGTATTTTATAGCCTGAAGCCAAGTTACAGTAAATTACATGAGAAAGCACTTATACTAGGAAAATATACCAGCTCTGTGTGGGACAATAAACACAGAGAATCAAGTCGCAGAACTGCAGTGTGCAGCTGGGACTGACTGTATGTTGTTGGTGGAAGACTAATAGGAAACAATACCCACTGCCGGACACACAGCTCTTGCATTCAGAGTAGTGTATATTCTAGGGCAGGGGTCCCCAACCTTTCTTACTCGTGAGCCACAGTCAAATGTAAAAAGACTTGGGGAGCAACACAAACACCATAAAAGTTCATGGAGGTGCCAAATAAGGGCTAAGATTGGCTATTAGGCAGCCTCTATGCACCCTATCAGCTTACAGGGGGCTTTATTTGGTAGGAAATCTTGTTTTTATTCAACTTGCCCCCAAGTCAGGAATTCAAAAATAACTGCCTGGTTTGGGGGCACTGAGAGCAACATCCAAGGGGTTGGGGAGCAACATGTTGCCCCTGAGCCACTTGTTGGGGACACTGTTCTAGGCAATGTACATTTTCCTCTGCTTGTGCCACCCATGACCAAACCCTGAGGTGCACAGCCGACATGCAGGGAAATATATAGATGTGCATGGCCCCAGGCAGCCCCAGTTCCCATGCCCAATGTGTGGCAGCCTTAAAGCACAGGTTCCCAAATGACACTTGGAAACTAAAGAGGGACGTAGACCTGAAAGGTATGAGACTGTTTGCACTGCTGCCCCTGTGCTACTGATGTTATCCCAAGTGGCCTGACAGGTTCAACAGCTCCACAGAAAAACATTCTCTGTTGAGAAAACAACTTTTATCATCCACTCACAAGTGAGTTACAGTGTAGGGGAGCACGTGTAGGTCAGTTGGAATGAATCTCATTCACAGCTTACTGGATAACAGGTTTCTGGATACCTATATAAGACTCTCCTAGGAACTAATGAACACGTTACAGGCCAACAGGTATAATGGAGCATAGGAATGGGGATCCCCTGGTTGTGCCTATGACAGCTTGCTATGTTCCATTATACCTGTTGGCTTTGTATCCTGTTCATTAGTTCCTTGGATAGTCTTACATAGGCATGGGATCCACAATCTGGAAAGCTCCGAATTATGGGAAGACCATCACCCATAGACTCTGTTATAAGGAAATAATTAAATTTTTTAAAAATGATCTTTTTCCTCTGTAATAATACAACAGTACCTTGAACTTGACCACAACTCTGATATAATTAAACCTTATTGGAGGCAAAAACAATCCTATTAAAGATGGAGATCCAAATTATTAAAAGATCCCTTATACGGAAAACCCCTGGTCCTGAGCATTCTGGATAATATGTCCATACCTGTACTGTTGCTTTTTTACCTCTCTGCTGCAGTTCTATGGTTTTCACTTGTACAGGCAAAGCCTACTTTCAGCTTCAGACTTGCTGGACCCAATATTGGCAAAAAAAAAAAAAAAAAGCACCTACAGAAACTTATAGGGATGCGCCAAATCCAGAATTAATTAATTTGGTGCATCCTAGAAAATTACCAGCCAGAGAAGGCCCCTCTCTCTTATTCTTATTATCTCCCCCCATAATATATTGTCCCATACATGTAATTATTATTCTTCATCAACCAGTTCTTGTACCCATGTCTTTGCTCTGAAGGACAGAGCTTCTTCCATAATCTCACTTCTCCCCTATGCCAAATAATCATCCAGAGCTGATGGTTTTCTATTTACAAGTTAGTCTTCTCAAATAACTAAACTATAACTTCCGCCCGCTCACACCACTGATGCAGCCCTGAGAAGTAGTTGCCAAAATCCAAATTTATTCCGGTGGAACTTGAGGAGGGAAGCATGTCTAAAGGCAAGTGTTGGAGCAATATGGTCACCCTGAAAGCGGTAGGGTGTGGGATTAGGTTTCTACTGGACAGCCTGCCCAATTAATAGCTGGAGATATTCCAAATGGATGAAATCACCCCTAAATATGACTCGGTCTAGTGAAGCACAACACAAACAAAGAAGATGGCAACCGGGAGTAGAGAAAGAGAGGACCAAAGAGTAAAAGTGGAACATGTAGAAAATACAACCATAAAGAGTAACAAGGAAAAAATACTGGAGAAGAAAAACTGGGAGGCTGGAAGAGACATGGACGGGGAGGTCCAAAGACAGGGGAGAAAAAAAAATGTAAAGTTCCCCATGATTTGATCCATTTCCAGCTATATGCAGCCCACTCCCCTATGTCTGGGACCACAGCCATAGGTATTTCCCGTCAAAAGTGTTTGGATATCAAATGGGCCAGGTTAAAACAAGCAAGGTTGCCAAATGCAAGGAAATGTAATTCTAAGAAACTTTCCAATACAAATTAACTGAAACACCTTAATTGGATTAAAGTTAATTCTAAAAGTAACTGTAATCAAAAGCAGTGTTGATCTGGCCCCCATCTGCCCTGATGATTCTATGCAGCAAAAATCAGCTTTCCTCCAGCCGAAACTCCATTTCTCACAAGCTCTGTTAAAGGGACTCTCTAGTACAGGGGGCTCAAACTCAATTTACCTGGGGGCCGCAGGAGGCAAAGTCAGGATGAGGCTGGGCCGCATAAGGGATTTCACAAAAAATTGGCTTTCAAGGGATAATGCAAGGCACGGCGGGCGGGAGCTGCTGATTGTGGAAATGACGTTATGCCATCATAACAGTTATTATGGGAAGACGTTCTGTGTGCACAATTAGCTGCTAAGGAGGTTATGATGGCATAACGTCATTTCCGCAATCAGCAGCTCCGGCCCGCCGTGCCTAGCATTATCCCTTGAATCGCAATAAAAATCGTGATCCATTCATTGCTTTTGAGAAGGCGTTGGTGCGGGCCACAAAATATTGTACCGAGGGCCGCAAATGGCCCGCGGGCCGCGAGTTTGAGACCCCTGCTCTAGTATGATGTAGAGAGTAATATTCAGAGACCATTTGCAATTGATCTTCACGTTTTATTATTTGTAGTTTTCTTTTAATGATTTCAGCTTTTGTTTGGCAGCTCTCCAGCTTGGAGTTTCAGCAGCTATTTGGTTGCTAGGGTACAAATTACCTTAGCAACCAGGGGGGTGGTTTGAATGAAAGACTGATATGAATAGGAGAGGCACAAATAGAAAAATAAGTCATATAAAATAACAATAAAACTGTATGCAAAACACTGACTTCCCTTGCTGAAGAAGTGAACCTCTGAACGGATTATCTCTTAGATGTGGGAATACCCGTGCTTTCACTCAGCAACAAACAAGCACGTGTGACCTTTGTTATGTGCAAAATCAATAAGCAGGCAGTGAATAAAACAGATTTAGTCTGCAAATGGCTCTGGACTTGTAAGCTCTATGGCCTATACAGAGTGAGGAAGCAAAGTGAGCCAAGTGGCACCAGTTCATCCAGTCTCAACAGGCAGATCGCATTGGCACCCAGTATAATCTGGGAGTCCCCTGGAGATGTTCACATTCTGCCAACAGATCTGATGGAATTTTTTTTAGGGTTAACACAATAATAAAACTGCAACCTACAACCAGACTGGACGACCTGGACTCGACCAGTTCCAACGAAACCAGTTCATAGTTGCATCTAAATGTATCACATCCCTATGGCTGAACCTTAATGGCGACTGTGGTTAGTGCATGTTTGCAGCCGATTAAGCACCAATAAGTGGGTGCGGATCCCTTTTTTTTGTAGACCGGACCCCTAAAGGAGAGTCCTGCAGTGGGCTGGGTAGCCGTGGGTTACCCTCAAGAAAAGCAGGCGCCTGGATGCTGGTATAGATGTGACAACTTTTTTTTCTAACCCCCCCCCCCCACTTCTGATGTCACTTTCGGTTTGCAACAACAGCACTTCCTGTTCAAAGGTGGTCAGTGGGTTAGGGATAAGCGGATAAGGCAGTTGCGGGTTGGATAGCAAGTCAAAGCAAGTAAAAATGCGGGTTGTGGGTCCAGGTCTCAAAAATTGGTTCCACGCAGAACTCTACCCCAAAGTAATTTGACTTTTAATTTTTTGTTCAACAATTGCCACATTTTTTTAAAAATGTATACAGGTATGGGATCCATGATAAGGAAACCCGTTATCCAGAAAGCTCAGAATCACAGAAAGGCCTTTTCTCAGTTTTAATGAAATCATTCACATTTTTAAAAATTATTTCCTTTTTGTCTGTCATAAAACAGTACCTTGAACTTGGCCCCCAAATAAGATATAATTAAATCTTATTGGAGGCAAAACAATCCTAACAGGTTCAATTAATGGTTAAACGATCTTTTTTTTTTAGAAGACTTGAGGTATGAAGATCCAAACTACTGAAAGATCCCTTATCTGGAAAACCCCAGGTCCTGAGCAAAAGTTGTGTTTACCTATGAGCCCACACTTTAATTACCCGCTAGCAAGAGCCAATTTCTCAGCATATACTCAGTAGCCGGTGGCACACACCAATCACAAGCCATGCCCATTTCTTGCCTGCTAGACCGATACAGCTAATACACAGCATTCTGATGGCAACATCATGACCTTGGGATTTACTCTGAAGAAATGCCAAAGCAAACACAAAGGAAACAGCCACGTTAAGATTTCCACTGTTCCCAACGTTCTCCAGGTTAAATTTGCTAGAAAGGAGTGAGCAGTGTAAACAGATCCCTATAACAGGAGCACCCATAATACACTTTATTTAACACTGTGCTGCTAGATTGACTCAGTACTGAATGCACAATGGCAAGTCACTGGCACACAAAGCTCTCAACCTCACTTCTGTCACCCAAAGCATAAGCAGGAACAGTAACTGGGGAAAGCCTAAGTTAAAGGACAAGGTATGGGCAATTCTTTTGGATGGGGGGTGCAACAATCTCAAAGGACTTCTCAGGGATCCCTTACAGATGTCCAGAACCATTCAGGAACACATTATAGTAACAATGGAAACTGTACGATAGTGCACAATCAGTTCTGGGAGGCTGCAAAGCTGGCTATACATGCAACAATAATATCGTACCAATAAAAGGTGCATGCATAGCGGATCAATGAGACGGCTGTTATGGCAAAAGCCTGGGATATCGGTCGTCTCATCTTCAGGAAAGATCATAACTGTATAACAACCTTAAGACATCCCTGGGTAATCCTTGGAGAGGGTGGTGTGGCAGTAATAGAAAACCTACTCTGTGTCGGTGACATTTACAGCAAAGAAATGCTGGCCAGGGGTCCAAGGTTATATTTACTGGGGGTGCCAAACACATTGGTAACCCCCCCCCTAGTACATTGCACTTACCTTGTGCTTTAGGCTGATGGCCCATGGAGTCAGTTAGTTGCGCTCGATAGATCTCTGCTACTGTGGGCCGGCTAACTGCTCCGAAATGCCTTTCCACTGGCAACAATAGGAGCCGCTAGTGGAAAGGCCTACGCATCACTTCCTCCAGCAGGCAACTTCCCGCGACTTCAGAAAGCCAAAGCGATGCCTAGGCCTTTCCATTGGAGACTTCTATTGTTGCCAGTGGAAAGGCATTTCGGAGCAGTTAGCTGCCCACGGTAGCAGAGATCTATTGCGGGGGGGACTTAATAGTTACATGGGCCATCAGCCTAAAGGCATGGTTCAACTTCAAATTTACTTTTACTATGAGTCATATGCTAAGACAATTTGCAACTGGTCTTTTTTTATTTCTAGTGTTTTTTCATTCATGTAACTTTTTGTTCAGCAGCTCTCCAGTTTGGTATTCAGCAGCAGGCTGGTTGCTAAGGTCTTATTTACCCTAGCAACCAGGCAGTGATTCAAATGAGAGACTGATATAGGAATAGAAGGCCTGAATAGAAAGATAAGTAATAAAATGTAACGCTAAAATTGTAGCCTCAAAAAAAGAAATAGATTTTTATGTGCCGGGTCAGTGACCCCCATCTAAAAGCTAGAAAAGGGAGGCAAATAATTAAAAAAAAAAAAAAAAAAAAAAACTATAAAAAAAGACCAGTTTCAAAGTTGCTAGGAATAGGACATTTCATAACATACTAAAAGTTAACTTAAAGGTGGACCACCCTTTTAAGGTTATTATTTAATTATAACATTTGAAAAGCGGGCAATGATGTAACCCCAGGTAAAATATGACGATATTAGAAATCCCCCATGGGGACCACAAGGGGCCAAAGGTCAGTTGCTTTTATACAAGTCATGAAATTCCAAAGAAACGTCTAATATCCTCATATCAACAGAGGCGGGTACATTATTTTTTTATAATACAGGTGTTTCGGTGAGTTACGTGTCTCAAGTGACATCATTAAGCACCAATTAAAAGTGGTGACATCACTAAGCACCATTTATTAGGATAAACTCTTAGCTGACCTGCCCATTGCCCAGCGTCCTATACTCACTGTCCTTCCGGTGTTAATGTGGCTGGGCCTTGCCTCTATCATTAGGAATATAAATGCATTGCTCACAATTACAGGGTTCTATTCAAGGCCACAGCCAGGGAACAATTAAGGAATGCTCTTGCTTATACAGCCAAGCATGACAGTAAGACAGACCTACTCCCCACCCCCCGGCAAGATGGCACATCAATCTGACAGGCAGCGGTAAAATTGGTCACTAGCGGCCAACAGCTGTACTGTCCCCAATGAGTAATGAAATCACTTGCCACCATCAATGCTCTTTCTCAGAAACCATAAATAGCTCAGAGTGTACAGACTGGGGGGTCACTGACATGCCCATCATCTGACTGGCCGCTGGCAGGTATAGGGTAAGGTGCCGCTAGAAATGTACTAAGTCTAGGTTGTGTCCTTATAGTAACGAGGCAAAGCCAAGATAAGCTCATTATCAGATTTCCCTAATCCGCTGTCCAGGAGAATTAAAAACAAAAAAACACACAGTACCCCCACCCACACATCAAATAAAAATAAATACTTGACATGTCTCCTCCTGTTTGTAAAATCATTTATGATTATGATAGGGAGAGGCAGCCTGCAGGCCTACAGATGTTGTAGAACTACAATTCCCAGCACCACCTGAGAATACTCTCCAGCACTCAGTGGGACGCATAAATTGGAACTGTACAACAGCAATAACAAAAATTTGAGTGCAAGCTCCAGTAATCGAACCACATGCCCCTGCTTTACTTTGCCTTAAGTTGCTGTAGGTTTTGCCCAAAGCTGCAGATATCGATAAGAAGATGATATGTTGAATAGAAACCACACTAACCTGGATCCTCATGACAGATAATACTCCCAGCATAGCTGGAGATCCAGCGGTTTCGGAACATTGCTTTTCCCCTGAAACCTGAGCGTGCCACGAAGAGGACAGCACCCTAATCCCAGGGCCGTTCCAGCAATCTCAGCGAGACAGAGCGAGAGCGCTTTCCCAGCACTGCACTGAGGCTGTCAGGCGAGAGACGCTGAGTACAGTGAATGCATAGTAATGGGCTGGGAAGTGGAGGAATCCAAGCCAGTAATCAGATTACAAACAGAAATTAGGCACCGAATTGTGGATTGGGTCACACAGACTGGGAGATCTGCAAAAGTGGAGCACTGGCCAAATTGAAACATGTGTCTTTAGAGAAATCATCATGCAGGAACAACTGGGCGAGGGAGGAAAATAAATATAAAGCACTGTCTCTAAAAGAAAAGGAGCGTTCCTTTCTCCCCCTCCTTCCAGCAATCAGGATAGTGCAAAGATTGCTCGAGTTGCAGGAATGCACCTACAGGTCACCTACTCTGTGCAGCCGAGGGCCCTGGCCCACAACCAACTACACACTTACACTCAACACCAATTATAAGCTAACAAAATTAAACAATTAAAATAATATCAAACAACCAGAATTTGACTCTTCACTGATCTGCAGTTAGTATTCTATTTGCTCCAGCTCAGCCATGGCTGAAATACCTTCTGCTTACAACTGGGCACCTATACAGTACTTGTGCTGCATGGCGGATTGGCCAAACCTCTGGTTACACTCTACATGCACTGTGTGGGTGTGTATGCCACCCTGGGTGGGTACCCTTCAACCAATTATTGCTCAGCCATGTACCATGGGTGCCATAAAAGGAGACCAAAAGCATTAAAAAGTAGGGTAGAAATGCTACACTTTATGGTCTGGCCTTCTGTACCAGCCCTTTAGCCAATTCACTGCTGCTGTCCCTGGCACACAATATACTGTAAATCACACAAAGTACATGGCAGCTCAGAAACTAGTGCATTTCTCATCATAATTTAATAATCAGTCCAGTAGCATAAGCCATTATGAGACATAAACCTAATTCTGCCTGAGTATATCCACAGATCCCTAAACTTACACTGACACTGCAGATGGCCTAACAAGATGGGGACTTCCGGTGGATAACTTTGAAGGCCTAGATCATTGTGGTTATGGTGCTGCTGCACCTCTTTGCCGTTACAGTAGGTTGCATATATAAAAATAAAGCATTTCTAGCCATATTCACTTTTGCCATTTAGTGATCCTTTTAATGGTATACCAATTTTAAAGGGGAAATAAAAGTGAACCTAAACTGGCTTCCTGACAAATACAAATGACTACAAATACAAACTATTTCCTAAATTCTTAGGACACGGCAATAGAACAGAAAAATTAATAAATTGTTGGTATTTCTGAGTCATTGCTCTAGAGCTTACAGTCTGCCACAAGAAAGGGTTAAAATTACAGAGAAAAACATGCATACATGCACAAACCTACAGTATTTTAGTGAGATACCAGCGATCTCTTGTCTTGTCATTTTTTTTGCTGCTGACAAAGCAGTCACTGCTTATACATGTGTCCAGGAGGCTTTTCTTTGGCAATGTTTTGGAAATAATAATGTTTATTTTAACAAACAGCGCACAAGCCCCCCCCTCCCCATACAGATTTAGTATTATGTACAAACCATGTACCAACAAGAGAGGACACTAGCTTAGTTGTGATTCAGAGAAGGGGTATGCTTCCAAGAAACTCTATCTGCTATGTATGATAATATTTCTGGCCTGAGAGAGAGGGGAAAGGGCCAGACAGGGGATCCAACAAGTCAACAAGGGAAAGTCATGGGTTATCAACAATAACGTACTATAAGATTAAGATGACATGTTATGGAGCCCCTTCCCAAGCAAAGTAAGCAAGAGAAACAGGCTTCCCAACAGAATCTAGAAATGTAATGAGCGTTGCAACCAGAGTCCCATCAGAAACAGGTCATTAGTTCTGATTAGCAAATTAAGTGATGTGAAATTAATGTGGCTAATAATAGGCTTTTAGTTATTGCACAGGAACAGAGGATTTAATTAACCTGTCGGGGGATTTGCTATTAAAAAAAGGGGGTAAAAAAAATTCAGATATCAGTGAGCAGCCAACACAGCCAAGAGATCAGCCAGGTATGTCCTGAGGATAAGCATGCAACTCAAAGCAACCCGCTGACAACCAAAAGCATTTGGGGGTGTTAGAAACTGTATTTAAACAGCATTTAGGGCACCTTACATTCAGGGAGGGTTCTTTCCAGTTCACACTTACTATTAATGCAATAGTCGTATGTCCACAGTTAAATTACAGGATCTCGACAGATGGATATATAAAAGGCAGAGAACACAGCTTAAGGTGCAACGCTACATATTTTTTGACTTCAGGACAAACAGAAGGCTCCTTGACCATTCTTTTCACCATTTATTTCACCAAGTTTGGGTGTAAACAGCACGGAATCCAATAAGTGGGTGTTCTAATTCAACATGTAAAGGTCCATAAAGTTTCTATGCAAGTCAAACTGCCTTAGATTTAGATGCATACGTGAAGTGGAGTGCAGCTTTATGTGCACCAGATGCACACTAATATAATAAGTCTGGCTAAGAAGTGGCCCAATATAACTGAAGCAACACCACCTTTTATCATATGGAAAAAAGAGAAAGTAGAGATTAATGTTGTGCAATACTAAACAAAGGTCATCTGAAAGGCATATAAGCATTCCTCTATATGAGCAATGTCTGCTGTTCCCTCAAAAAATGTCAAAACACAGAACCAACTCATATGCATATGTCTGGTTTGTGGTTCTAGTCTTTTTATAAATGAAGCTTCACGTCTGAAGCTGACCATAGACAAAGATCTGCCCCAGTTGTGAGCCAAAGGAAGCTGATCTGAACATTCAGCCAACAACTGGATCTCGAGGATACTGGACTGAGGATAATTAGATCGGATATGGGTTGGGAAAGGGCACTTTAAATGAGCGTTATCATGCTGTTACGTTACTGGTACATTCCCCTAAGCCCTTGCATAGGGTGGTAGGACAAATGTTCTCCCTGATTAACATTGATATCACATATGTTGTGCTGGCAGTCTGTAATGCAATCAATACATGAGCAGAACTGCAAAGGCCACTTCAAGGACATGTATTTACAATAGTGATTTATATCTACATATTTTTAACTCTTGAAGAAACACTTAAACAAATTTGTTATTGAGGAAATGTTCTCCTTGCCCATTTTCTAGGTTATTTATAGTGTCAAAACAAACACGATGCAATTTTGCATAGTTACCAAACTACAATTGAACATAAATGCTTCAGTAAAAGATTAAACTATAGCTTGGGGCTGGGGGGGCTCGGAACGTTCATACCCAACACAGGGTAAATGCAATATCCAAAGGGCTCTACATAGTTGGACTGAGATCAGGGCTGGGACTGGGCCATTGGAGGACAATTTCTTTTGTGTTCTTGGTCTTTTGTTTGGGATCAGTGTTCTGCTGAAAGGTGAACTTTGCACCATCCATTCTTCTTTTGATTTAAAGAAAAGCTCAGTCCTTGCTGATAGCTCTAGAGCATGATGCTGCCACCTTACTTTACTGCAGGCATGGCCCAACCATATTAAAAGCTCTGTTCAGTCTAATGCAATGAAGACCAAGATGCAGTATCTATCATCCGTGGAATATGGGCTTGACATTGGCATCATATAAAGTACCCCAAATCACCAGAGCACCCAAGGGCAAAAACTATAGGACAGCAGTTGCAACTAATGACATAAGAGAGCAAATACAAAACTCTACAGATTTTACTGGGTGGCTAAGGTTCCATGGAAATGCAGTTACTGACAGCAGGCCTACCCTTTAGTTTGCAAGGGTTGCATGTAAGAAAAAGCGCTGGAATTTTCCAGCAAGGACCCTTATGTATTTGCCCCCTTATGTGACACGGTCCTCACCCTCGGTTTGTTTGTTACTGGAATCTTTTCATTATTACAATATTGTATTGAACTGGCGAGTGTTTGGACAATAAAGGCTGATTAATCCCCATCAGACGGTTTGTATTAGACAATTTAAACATGGCTGATACAGAGTATAATGAATCTGCATACCATAAATAAACAAATATTCTCAGTGTAAGCGGTCTGAAATGTCTGGTGCTGGGCCAGGAATAACCCTTACACTATCTGTGTAGAGAAAATGTTCCCGTCCCTGCAATAAGGAGAAAGGATTGTTTTGCTTTAAGCAGCAACTCTCACTGCTGGGTAATGCAGTTTATGCAGTTTGTCAATAGAACAGATACGGCAGCTCCCTGGGCAACATTCACAGGTCTGGTTTTAGTCTCCCACCTTCAGACAGCCCAATTCATACAATTATTTTACCCCCTTTGATGGCAGCACCAGTCCCCCTGCATTCTCTATAGTCTCCTGTGTCTAAATTTCTTCAATACCATCTGGCATTCACATTAAAGATGAAATATCTAAAATGTTTCAAATTCAAATTTCATTACAAATATTGTTTTTTTTTTATTTAAAAAATGTGTATATACAATGTTAATATCTACATGGCCTGGTGTCACTTATAATGATGGGGTTGGGGTCCCTGCACACTTCATTGTGCTGAAATTTAAACCCGATGGAGCAATAACCCACTTGGAAGTAGTCTAAATAGGCTGGCAATTGAGGTTTTATTTTGTTTCTTATATATCCAAACATTGTCTTTTTACAGGAGCCCCTTGACCTTACACAAAAAACACAATTTACAATGGCAGACTGCAATTTAGGTCATGGCAGTAGGTGAAGACCACTGGTTCAGACCTATAGCAGGTCTATGTTAGCTTATATAAAAACATTATCAGTATTAAAAGAAATAGTAATTCCATGCCATGGTCAGAGAGCAGCTATTTTTGCTTTTCCTTGCCAGCCCACCGCATAGAGTTTGACTCTATGTAATTTATGAAGCCATGAAGTAATTGTCAATTCCTAATCATATTCAGTAACCACTGGTGCCCACAGCCTTGACAGAGGTCCTACTGAGCAATACTAAACTATAACAAAGCAGCAATGGCCGTCTGGGGTTTTACTAGACTTTTGAGGCAAGGCACCTTCTGCCTAGAACCTTGTTAATATCTGACTGTAATTAAATAGCCAGAAACAGGTGAAAGTGAAACAATTTGGTGCTTGTGTTATAGAATATGGTTTATGGGGTGAGGGTTAAGTTATACCTACCTTGGTACTAGCACAACAGCAGAATATAGTATGAGACAACAATCTAGGTCTTTCAGCGCAAGAAGGAATGGTATGGCCAGGTGTAAGGAGTCACATGCAAGGAACCAAGAAATCTTGGTTTTTTAAATAACTCCCAAATTTTAAATAACTCCCAAGAGGCTTGTTATTTGTCACTTAATGAGCCGTAATTCTAGTTAATAGCTACAATATTTTATACCCCTGGCTGGCATCTTTGGCAAGCTGGGCTGCCAGGTCACATGCTGGCTGGAGTTTAGTGAAATAGGTCCTTTGGGGGCACTGTGATAGTCAATCCACCGACCTTTCCTGCTAAAGACATGCAACATGTGCTTACAGCCCACCCTTCTCCAGAACCCTTGCACAGTATCTGCCTGCCCCAACTCTCTCTAGAGGGATACAAAAGTTTGCTGGCTTTATGGACTGAGAACACACCTACAGCAGATTGCAAGGTACACTAATCCCCATACATAGCTGGTATGCAACCTGACTCCATATGTTCTATTGCGCACATAACATGCTGGTTTTAAGGTCCACATCTCCCAGCTTCAAAAACCGACACCCACGGCACCCAGGAATGAACTGGATGCGTCCCTAGGCACCTCAGAAGAGACATTGTGTGCTCATGTAATATTACTGCAAGGAATAATGCGCCCTTTATGTAAAGATAAAGTAATTACAGTAATGTATTAGTGTACTCAGCCCATTAGATGGCCTCTTGAAAAAAAGAAAATATCCAAGGCTAAAGTGAGATTCTGAGACAATATGCAACTGGGCTTTATTTTTTATGGTATTTAGCTTTTTGTTCAGCAGCTCTTCAGTATGGTATAACAGCAGCTATATTGTTGCTATGGTCTTATTTTCCCCAGCAACCAGGCAGCAGTTTAAATAAAGGTGGCCATACATGGTGCAATCTGCTTGTTTGGTGACCTTATTCAGGCTAATTCAATCACTCAAAACAGCGGGTGTATGGGCCGTCAGATCAAAGACCACATCAACAAGCTGATGCGGTCCCTGATCTGACAAAATCTGCCCATGCATGGCCCCCTTCAGAGACTGGTAGTATTGTAAAAACACAAGTAATAAAAAGTAACAATAACAGTTTTTGCCTGCTGGGGTCCGTGACCCCCATTTAAAAGATGAAAACAGGCAGAAGAAGTAAAGCAAATAACTCAAAAACTATAAAGAATAAATAACGAAGACCTGTGAGTGAGGTGCACTTTGTTGTTATGAAAGATAGATAGATAGATCGATGGGAGATTCTGCAAGAGGGGATACATTATCCCTTCTATTTCCTAATGCACTGGGGTTGACTTCAGATTTACATTGCTCACAGCCAAACGCCTGATTTGTACAAATGAGTACAAGTTGCTAATGCAGCAAGTACACGGTATAGAAATAAACAGAACTAGATGCACTGTGCTTCCAAGTGGATCTGTTTAAGTGCCCGGCAACGATTCCCCAGCTGAGCACGCTGAGTGTTTGTGAGCATTCCATGGCAATGGCTTCATGTATTACATTGAAATTTCATGCTGACTCCCAGATGCAAATCTTTGTGCAGAAACTGGAAAATAAATTTGGGTTTTATTGTCAGCCGAGACATACCGTGGCTATTTCCTGCAAAGCTGTACTCTCCTAATCTGAAGGGCCTATTTGGAAAACCTATATGGAGATATTAAGTTGTGATAGGTTACACCCAGCCCCTACAGATGAACAATGCTGAGATCATTGCAATGCTTCTAAAAAGTAGCTAGGTAAAAAGAGTGCTGGATACAGAACAGACAGACAGACAGACAGATAGGGCATGCAATCTTTTGGTACCAGACGCAGGACGTGGTAGAAAAAAAAATGCCTAATTTTCTGCAGAATAAATTTATCCTGAAACATAACCAGCATTATGGGAACCTTACCTCAATTACCCCAAGCACAATGCCCTAAATCAGTACTGTCACAAGTAGTTGGCCAATTATTTTTCAGTCTATGGAGCCTTTGAGCAAACTGGGGGACTTTAGAGGGCCACGCGTTGCCCTGGGGACTCCATTTGGACAGCCCTGCTCTAAATAGTGATTACCTCTGCCTACCCCTACCTGGTTGCCGTCTCTGACACTGGCATGCAAACAGATGTTTCCTAAAGGCACAAGACACAGAGAAGGGAAGTAAATCAGATTAATACAAGATCATTTAAAAAAAAAAATATATAGACCTGTATTTATTTTTTAAAAAGGCCCATATGCAGATGTTTCTCAAGGGCTAAATGCAGTTGTTTGGTGAAATCTGAGATGTCATGTATGGCGAGATTGCCAAAGTATCTCTACGAGAGCTCTATATGGCTCATCACATGAGCTCCTACACCTTGGTGTAACATCTGTTGCTTAAGATTTTAAGCCTTGTGCAGCATAGCTGGCTTTAGCATGAATTAGATGAATACTCTACATTTCCCTTATACCCTGTGGAATTCCCTGAGAAAGAAGTACATGTAAATGAAGCCAGCAGGTCAGGGTGAGTCAGGACTAGAGTACCACATCTCCGGGGAACATACTTTCACCACATCTGATACAAATGTGACTACCTTAATTCATAAACATTCTTCTTACTTGAATTAATGAAGAGGAAACCCCACTTTTAAACCAGGTCTGACCTTCATCTTGGTATGGTAGGAACCATCAGCATTAATCAACCCTACTGTCAAGTTGGGTGCTCAAACTCTCTAACTGTGCTTACAGGTAACACTGGCATTTCTGTTCTTCATCCTATAATTTATTTTTTTACAAAAGCATTTCTACAGTTGCTTTAAGAGCTAATCTGGGGCCAGTAATTAAAGGCCCTAACTTCTGTGAGCAGAATGTTCCACTGACATTCTCCTTTTCCTCGTTAGAAGTTATTTATGTCATTCTAAAACACACTTTAAATATGCCTGGCATGGGAATGAGGTAACCTTCAGCCTCCTGATATCTATACATGAATTATGACTGGGCATTGGAGCAACAGTCACAGCAAAAGAAAATGCACCCCAATATGTAAGGGTAGCCATAGGGGTTTCTAAAATACAGGGGGAATCAACAAGTAACACAACTGCGCTAAAATCAGGAAGTCAACAATTATTTGCTATTCTATAAACAGTTTATGGTTATCCTCCAGAACGAATTTATGACACTAGTAAAATATACTGTATTACAGACAGTAGGAAAACAATACCCAAGGGCATACACAGTTAATGAGAAATATGCAAAAGAGCATGTGGACCCAGGGCCTTACTTTAGCCCCTTATAGCTTAGGATGTTATATATAATAAAGGCCTACTCATGTATCATTACTTCCTTCAACCCAAACCATTCCCAGTTAGTTTGGAAAAATACTGGTCTGATCTGGCTATGGCTGATAAATAAAATAGCTATATAGCCCCATCCCACTAAATAAAGCCACTTTGCCAGTAACAGTGACATGTGGGCAAAAAGAGGAATAAAGACCATTCATATCAATAGACGATGTATCCAGCACAACTGCAACAGTCAACACTGGTATACAATGAAAAGGACAAGCAGCTTTGTCAAATAAACATATTGTCAGCTTGTGTTTATCAGGGTTTAAAGGTTTCCCTTAAAGGTTGGTTGCTGTTCTCACCAAGACCTGTCTCTCTTGGGAACCCTATGCAGTAGATGGAAAGCCCAGTCTGTATGTTGTTGATGCTGTTCTCACCAAGACCTGTCTCCCTTGGGAACCCTATGCAGTAGATGGGAAGCCCAGTCTGTATGTGGTTGATGATGTTCTCACCAAGACCTGTCTCCCTTGGGAACCCTATGCAGTAGATGGGAAGCCCAGTCTGTATGTGGTTGATGATGTTCTCACCAAGACCTGTCTCCCTTGGGAACCCTATGCAGTAGATGGGAAGCCCAGTCTGTATGTTGTTGCTGTTCTCACCAAGACCTGTCTCCCTTGGGAACCCTATGCAGTAGATGGGAAGCCCAGTCTGTATGTGGTTGATGATGTTCTCACCAAGACCTGTCTCCCTTGGGAACCCTATGCAGTAGATGGGAAGCCCAGTCTGTATGTGGTTGATGATGTTCTCACCAAGACCTGTCTCCCTTGGGAACCCTATGCAGTAGATGGGAAGCCCAGTCTGTATGTTGTTGCTGTTCTCACCAAGACATGTCTCCCTTGGGAACCCTATGCAGTAGATGGGAAGCCCAGTCTGTATGTGGTTGATGATGTTCTCACCAAGACCTGTCTCCCTTGGGAACCCTATGCAGTAGATGGGAAGCCCAGTCTGTATGTGGTTGATGATGTTCTCACCAAGACCTGTCTCCCTTGGGAACCCTATGCAGTAGATGGGAAGCCCAGTCTGTATGTTGTTGCTGTTCTCACCAAGACATGTCTCCCTTGGGAACCCTATGCAGTAGATGGGAAGCCCAGTCTGTATGTTGCTGCTGTTCTCCCCAAGATGTGTCTCCCTTGGGAACCCTATGCAGTAGATGGGAAGCTCAGTCTGTTTGTTTTTGCAGATCCCACCAAGACATGTCTCCCTTGGGAACCCTATGCAGTAGATGGGAAGCCCAGTCTGTATGTTGTTGATGCTGTTCTCACCAAGACCTGTCTCCCTTGGGAACCCTATGCAGTAGATGGGAAGCCCAGTCTGTATGTTGTTGCTGTTCTCACCAAGACATGTCTCCCGTGGAAACCCCATGGGAAGCTCAGTATGTATTGAGCTTATAGATCACTATAGATCATTATGGATCACTAAGGGGGTTCTTAAATCCTGTGGTTTAGTTAAAACCACCCTGCACATGGCACACAGTAGTAGCATTGAGAAGGGATCACTTATTTTCTGTCGATGTTCCTGAATGGGGAGCACTTTCTGTAGGGTAAGGTGTTCTCCTGAAGACAACCATGGTGATCAAACTCAATACTCCCTTCCTCTGCCAACACAAGTATATAACCCAGCACTCGACTTTTACTTTGTTTACTTTGCAGGATGCTATAAATTACATATTCTTTAGCTTTAAAAATCTGCCAGTAAGAGGTCTGTAAAGATCTTGCAAACACTTCTGCTTGGACTATAAAAGCTACTAAAGAGAAGGGATCAAAGCAAGGCATCTGGGAAATGAAAAATCACAAGTAAGCAAGAGAAGTCACAAGTACTTTGCTATGGGTGGGTGGGCCTAGAAAGGGGTTGCTGGAAAAAAATATATAAACCATTTCCTGGTTCCTAGGCAAGCTGCCTATACACATTAAGGATTGGGGCTGACCAGAAAACAAATAGCTACTAAACACACAAATCTGTACCACTGGTCTGGTATAATACACACTAAGAATAAGGTACACCATTTCTACCCTAGATCTTTGTCAGTTGTAGCTTCTCTTTCACCCAATATACAGACAAGGTCTCCTTAATTCCCTCTATCTACTATAGAGGTTTTCAAGACTTGGTTCAAGGCTGAGCTCCAAAATTTGACCCAGGCCACCCCCTTTAGATTACAACACGGCTATAAACAGTAGAAAACACTGCTGTATGACTCATTACACCATAGTTCCAAGAATATCAGCAACATGAAATAAGCATAAGCCTCAAATATCACTTTCAGGAGTTACCAGAAGAGCAATTAGGTATTCAACCCTAAATGGCCTTCAGGGTGGCCTTCCCTGGCAAGGCACCACAGTTTGGGAACCTCTGGTCTGGTTGAAGGTGTAGTGCAGCAAGCACACTTGTGAAGAAACCTAGCAGAGGGTGATTAAACTACTGGAAGGTCTAGTCCTCAGCACTCTATACTGTGTATAGGTTGACTATGCCCTCCACTTATTAAAACTGCTTCTAACTCATCACTTTGAGATATTATAAAACATGTGTTGTTGAGCTTCTTCTGCTGGTAAAGATAGACTCATGATTTTGATAGAAGGAAGGTAATTGAATGGTGGGTGCTGCCTATCCAGGGGGCGTACCAGCTTGTTTTGCACATACAGGTACCAAACGTTAATACACCCATAACACAAAAAGTGCAACAGAGCAAAAGTATAGTAACTGAACAAAGAAATTCCACAGCATAACTCACAGATCAACAGAAATGGGAGAGGATCACTAAATATATAAGCACCGTCTGGAGAGATGACTAAGGAAAAACAGCTGTCAAAAGCTCAAACAGAAAAGCAAATATACATCAATATCTCCATAGTTTACATATATAAGCAAGAGGATGCACACTGAAGCTATCAGATGAACTTTATTAGATTATAATTACATACAAATCATTGCATTTTATTGCACATGATTCAATCAAAACTGATTGCACTCCCTGAGCGGCTGTAACTTTCAGGGCTTTGATTTGGCGCAACCGAAATGCAGAAATAAACCGAAATGTGAAAAAACCATCAAGTTACTGTCAATGGGCCACATTAGGGTGACTGAAAAGTGAGCTCCCACTCCATAATGTAACTAAAACCCCTATGGGCAAAGTCTGCACGTCGTCTGCCATCCGCCTTACCTGAAACACTGATTATAGTGCACTGCAGTATCCCCAGCATGGCGGTTATAGGCTTCTGCTCTGCTCCCACTCCTAGACACTAGCTGGAGACTCAAATACACACGGACCCTTGCCATAAAGGAATAAGAGATATATTTCTAATAATGCTAAATATGGCAGAAGAGTCCTGCAATATGATCGCTGTCTCTGTCAGTATATCTAGACCAGGGTGCACATTCACTTTCTTTTAAAGGTATAAATAAACTGACATTCTGCTTATTTATCTACACCTGGTATGTTTATTTATAGGACTGGGGTCTGCTACTACTCATTTACCCTCATTCACACACTGCCATGAAACACAGGGCTGCAAAGCACAGACCAGCCCACTCTAGTCCATTATTTTAGTTACCAAATAAAGCCGGTATGGTGACCTAGTCATATGAGTAACCTTTACATGTGAAGATACAATGGGTGAGACTCACAATAGCGCATAACATTTTCATTCAGTTTGGGGGTGCATCCATAACTGCTTCTATTCTCAATGCCTCAATGATTATCTACAAGATTGTTAAATTTAATGGAAAGAAGGTAAAAGAACTCGCATGACTTGCACATAAAATAAAAATAATAGGACTACGACAAACGTTCTTGGTTTTATTAAATAAAAACCTGATTTAAACATGGAATTTTACTGAGGCCTATTAATCCAAATCAGCTGGAAGTTAGATGTTCAACCTTTGTAGTAAAACATACTTGGCCTCATTTATAAACACTGGGCAGATTTGCACCAGGGCAGTAACCCTTAGCAACCAATCAGTGATTAGCTTTTTTATTTACAGCCAGCTGCAATTTAAACATTGAAAGCAATCATTTAATTGCAAATATGATCCTTCAGAGCACATAGATGCTTTGATCGAACAAATATGACAGCAACCGTACACAGGACCTTCCATTACCAATACACTGTGCAAAATCACTGAATTAGAAAATATTAGAAAACTGGATAACATGCGATTGGGAACAAATAGCAGGAAGCCAGCCATCTTTGCTTGTACCAAGAGATAAAGGGACATGTACAAGGTCACAAGGAGATGACAATGGGATTCAAACAGCCATCTCCAGCATGAAATCCAGTGTGTCACATTGAAAGCAATTCAATTCCAAGCCAACTCCAGCCAGAGATATTTCACAAATATACCACTGCTAGTAAATGAGCAAACCCAAGAGTTGGGTTGAATATCAGAAGCACAACTTTGTTAAACCAATGTGTCCTGGTTGCCTCTGACGATCAAAGAAGAGTAAGGGTGGAAACATTCAGTCTATGCACCCTTGACCTTAAAAAGTTCCAAAACACCTTCCAACAAGAATCAGGTTTCCATTTATGATTCACTTAGTTGACCAATAAGCACTGGCAAAAGAATTAAAAGTCCTTTCACATAAACAACACAGATGGATAGAGTTTCAGCTGATAATGATCTCTTGGCATAATTCAATTAGGAGGTAAACAAAGTGGGAAAAAAGTAAGAAAACAACCCAGAAATACAGGATACAGAATACAGGAAAAGAAAGCACTTCATAAAATGGTGCAAAAATACCCCTCTCCTTCAGGACATTACCTGAAGGGAAACTTGACCACCGTGATAAATGCGGACACTAAAGCTTTGGGTACAGTTCATCTGCATTTCTATTAAATGCAAAATCATTTGTAGCTCTAAGAAGCCTTCACCAAAGAGACTGTTTTACAATATTATGATGTCTAAACTCAAAAAAGGTTAAAACACAATATGAAATGAAAGAAAAATGCTGTATGGCTCTATGGCATGGCACACAGTTGCACCTTGGTTAAAACTTCACTTATGAACTCCATGTAGCTCCGCCCTCTGTCTGAGTGAGCATATTGGGAGATGTAGTTTGAGAACATGTGGGGTCCTTGAAGTACAACTGCAGATATTAGCTGGAGGAGCATGCCAGGATTGTTTTACAGGGTGATTTAGATAGAGGGACAAAGAGCTCAGCTAAGACTGCTGCTAAGTAACCCACCTAGTTGGCAACGCCCTAAAACATGTCCCTAAAAAATCCAAAACAAGTGAAGAGCGAGCCCTGGAATTCCTCTCTTGTAAGCTGTGGTGAGCTCTGTTTTCACCCTTTGGATAAATATACCTCTCCCAAGTGTTGTCTTCACGTAGAAGCACAGATGTTATCTAGTTGCATGTCAAGGGTCTCCAACTAACACCTGCTAAGTTGGTGCACAACTTCATATCACTTTAGTTCTGGCTTTTCCCATGAAACACTAGCTGTGTATGTTCAGGGGCTGTTATTTCTGGAACTTTTGGGTTACACCTCATGATTGTAGTTCAGCAATAGATCTCTTCTAGGTACCTCAAAGAACAGGGGTGTCTAGGAGGCTCAGTTGGTTGCCTTCCAAATTATATTGAGGCCTCCATTTTGCCTCAGAGCTCCTCAGGCATATTTTGGCTTGTCTTAAGAAGTTTTTCTCATAAAATAACATCATTTGAAGTCAATAGGAAAATCTGAAACTGAATTTTGGGATGTTTTCAATCTGGCCTAGTATGAGAAATGTGAAGTTTATGATGGACACAAGCAACAGTCAGCCGAATAAATGGAGAGCAGGGATGCACCAAATCCAGCCTCTTTCGGCAGGATTCATATTTGCCTGAATCCATGTGCCTGACCAAACCAAATCCTTAAAATCACAAAATCACGTGACTTTTTGTCACAAACACGGAAGAAAATTTTCACCTCACACAAGAGCGCCGGTTCTCTTTAACCCTTCCTCAGCCTCATCTGATTATGCAAATTAGAATTCAGTACAAAATTCAGCAAATCTTTTGTGAAGGATTCGGGGTTTGGCAGAATCCCAAAAGGGTGCATCCCTAATGAACAGCCATATTTCTGGGGATAATAAACTATGTGCCATATTGAAGGCAACTTTTATTTCCTTAAACAAGAAGATATAACTAATTTTTAAGGTTTCAGAGTACTGTGACTGCCATGATACTGTTTATAGACAAGAAGAGGCCTAGACAATGCAGAACTGGGGGCACTTTCAACAAGGAAAGACAAAGAAGTACTACCCAATATGTTGCTGATGAACTACAGGTCCCAGCATGCACCGATACACTAACCGCCCTTGGACCACAGGTATCCCTGATGTAATATATATATAGTGCAAATACCATCTTCTTCTCTGCTCTACTACGCAAATATTCCTTTATCAGATAAAATCTGAACAATTAAAGCACTACGGGTGATGGTCCCTGAAATGCCTTCCCACCGGCAAAATGAATCTCACAAATTTGCTCCTGCAGGAAACTTCATGCGACTTTGGAAAATGAATCAACGCATATGCCTTTCCCCCAGCAATTCACTCTATTGCGGGTGGAAAGGCATTTTGGGGAGATTAGTTACCTGCGGTAGGCAAGATTAATCACAGGTGACTATAACATACATGTGGCCCATCACTCTAAAGGCCTACATTATATGCTGGCTACACAATAGGTGAGACATTATAATGATAGGAACATTAAAGATTATATAAAGATTGAAGATATTTTGGCAAGCATAATCCAAAACCTCAAGCAGAAACAGTATGGCAAAATGGAAGGGTTACAAATGAACAAACTAATAAATCCTATGTTTCCTATAACAAAAAATTCACACAAACCAATCACATGTGACAATTAAATGAACTAATATACATACTTACTTAAAAATCCAAGGCAAAACAGGTGTTTTTACAGTCTCACAAATGTGTTAAATATTAAAAGAAAACCACAAAAGGGGAGAAAAAATTCACAAGCACTAAAAAAAAAATAAAAAAAAATCCAAAAACAACAAAAATCAATTCCAGGCACAAAAAGAACGATGCAGAGTATTAGCAGAGGGGCATTTTCTGTGGCAGCTGCCAAGAAGATTATGAGATGAGCAATATTAGCCGGGAGCTTTCCTAAAACCTACGCACAGCGGACATGTGACTAAATGACAACCCAAATATTCCTCAGGATCCTCAGAAGTCCTCAGAAAAAGTTAGCAATGGTCCGGTCCAACAAGCTAGCCTTCCCTATCTTGCCTCCATCCATGCCCGCTGTTTGCCCACATGAAAGCAGAAGACTGTTGCTGCCCCGCTGAAAGCCAAATGCAGTGTGCTGGTAACCTTACAGAGCAGCAACCATTTATGGCTTGAACAGACGAGCTCAGGCTGCCGGCTGATCTGCCATAAATAGCTCTGCAAGTGGGCTAGGATCAAGTCAGCTGTTCACTCCGTTACAGCCTGTGGCTACCAGGCCCAGCATTAAAGTCAATATTTGCTTTGAGCGTGGGTCAAGGGGCTGAAGATGTTGCTATTCTGAAATAAACAGAAAGCAGAAATATAAAACCTGGATATAACTCTCTATGAAACAGCTCTAAAATAACTTTTTTTTTTTTTTTTTATCAAGTAAATTCCTGAATATAAAAAATTATAATAACATTTTCACATTTGAGAATGTTTCCCCAAGAGCTGCCAAAATAAAAGGACAAAATGCGTTCACCACAACCTCCTTTCCATAAAGTGGGTGTTAGAAAGAGTGGTGCAGCTGCGCCCATGTATTGCTGGGGCAACTGGGCACAAATACTCCTGTGCGGCAGCAAATCCCAAGGAAATGTCAGATTACTTCTCATTTTAGATAATAAGCATTGCTGGGACTGTAGCACAAGAGATTATTTGCCAGAAATGACACGGATACCTACTTCTGCAGGTGTATTTATGCTGTAAACAAAAGCACATGTCCCACTGGCCAAAACCAATATGTTCAGATCCAAATCAGATCAAACCTTTACCAAAATAGCCACCAATCATTATAAAAACATTTACGCAAGTAGCCATCCAAGTAGTGAGCCAAATCAGGCCGATCTTTTTGACTTCAGGCTTGCAACCAGATCACACAGGGGCCCGTGCACAGCTGACCACAGTGGACTATATACACACCTCAAAAAGTTTTTTTTTTGGCAAACGATTTTCTGCACAATCATGTCTAAATAAAAGTCCCAATCAAATGTTGAATGGACAGGCGATCATTTTTAACCCACAGAGTGGCAAATAGCCTTCCGGGCCAATCAAAAAAAGGCTGAATTAGTGGCCAATATCTCTTTGTATGTACACCTTGAGACTGTTTTACTTACCACGAGACGCAGTGATTTTAAACAGATTTTACCAGTGTTCCAGGAAGCCACAATAGGTGCACAGAGCATGCTGGGATGCTAAAAGCGACTTTTCCAGGGTCACAATGAAATGGACCCAGGGTCTCTAACATGAAATCCAACATTAAAGGATAATCATTTACCTTCTAAGCCAACAAATTCACACAAAAGTATGAAAAAAAACTAAAACCCCCATCTTTTTAATACAGAAGAATCTCAGTAAATGTTCTGCCAATGTAAATGAAGGTTGAAAGGGGCTGGGAAAGGCAGAAACATAAGATATAATTCTGCTTAGGTTCAGATGTGAAAAAGCTTTCAATAACCACAGTTGCAACATTTAGATGGAAATGTACCAACGTTTTAAATAGGAAAAAAAACTTTAAAACTAATATGGACACAAGTTCCATCATAACCCTAATCTGACAATGTTCCACCAAGTAGTGGGGCAGGAGGGTCAAAATCAACTGTAGCGTTTCCATAACTATCATAGTTGGAGGGGATCAACAGCAACATCGGAACTTAAATAAATGTAACGTAAGAATTTAAATGATTTAACATTGAGATTTACTACAAACATTTTGCTATACCTAGTACATTTCTATGGTTCTCATACAGTGGTGTGAAAAACTATTTGCCCCCTTCCTGATTTCTTATTCTTTTGCATGTTTGTCACAAAAATGTTTCTGATCATCAAACACATTTAACTATTAGTCAAAGATAACACAAGTAAACACAAAATGCAGTTTTTAAATGAGGGTTTTTATTATTTAGGGAGAAAAAAAATCCAAACCTACATGGCCCTGTGTGAAAAAGTAATTGCCCCCTGAACCTAATAACTGGTTGGGCCACCCTTAGCAGCAATAACTGCAATCAAGCGTTTGCGATAACTTGCAACGAGTCTTTTACAGCGCTCTGGAGGAATTTTGGCCCACTCATCTTTGCAGAATTGTTGTAATTCAGCTTTATTTGAGGGTTTTCTAGCATGAACCGCCTTTTTAAGGTCATGCCACAACATCTCAATAGGATTCAGGTCAGGACTTTGACTAGGCCACTCCAAAGTCTTCATTTTGTTTTTCTTCAGCCATTCAGAGGTGGATTTGCTGGTGTGTTTTGGGTCATTGTCCTGCTGCAGCACCCAAGATCGCTTCAGCTTGAGTTGACGAACAGATGGCCGGACATTCTCCTTCAGGATTTTTTGGTAGACAGTAGAATTCATGGTTCCATCTATCACAGCAAGCCTTCCAGGTCCTGAAGCAGCAAAACAACCCCAGACCATCACACTACCACCACCATATTTTACTGTTGGTATGATGTTCTTTTTCTGAAATGCTGTGTTACTTTTACGCCAGATGTAACAGGACACGCACCTTCCAAAAAGTTCAACTTTTGTCTCGTCGGTCCACAAGGTATTTTCTCAAAAGTCTTGGCAATCATTGAGATGTTTTTTAGCAAAATTGAGACGAGCCATAATGTTCTTTTTGCTTAAAAGTGGTTTGAGCCGTTTTTGCCCAGTCTCTTTCTTATGGTGGAGTCGTGAACACTGACCTTAATTGAGGCAAGTGAGGCCTGCAGTTCTTTAGATGTTGTCCTGGGGTCTTTTGTGGCCTCTCGGATGAGTTGTCTCTGCCCTCTTGGGGTAATTTTGGTCGGCCGGCCACTCCTGGGAAGGTTCACCACTGTTCCATGTTTTTGCCATTTGTGGATAATGGCTCTCACTGTGGTTCGCTGGAGTCCCAAAGCTTTAGAAATGGCTTTATAACCTTTACCAGACTGATAGATCTCAATTACTTTTGTTCTCATTTGTTCCTGAATTTCTTTGGATCTTGGCATGATGTCTAGCTTTTGAGGTGCTTTTGGGCTACTTCTCTGTGTCAGGTAGCTCCTATTTAAGTGATTTCTTGATTGAAACAGGTGTGGCAGTAATCAGGCCTGGGGGTGACTACAGAAATTGATATTGAAATTGAAAATTGAAATTGATAAACCACAGTTAAGTTATTTTTTAACAAGGGGGGCAATCACTTTTTCACACAGGGCCATGTAGATTTGGAGTTTTTTTTCTCCCTTAATAACGTAAACCTTCATTTTAAAACTGCATTTTGTGTTCAATTATGTTATCTTTGACTAATAGTTAACGGTTTTTGATGAGCAGAAACATTTAATTGCGACAAACATGCAAAAGAATAAGAAATCAGGAAGGGGGCAAATAGTTTTTCACACCACTGTATATAAAGGAACCCTTCTGTAGACATGGGAGAAATAAAAAATTAACTAACAGTATCAACCTATAAATAACAACCACTGGGGATGCTTATGTGGTGCTTGCATTGGAGAGAGCCTCTTTAGGGAGATGCAATATGGCAGCTGTCAGTCTTTTGTTCACCCTGGTAAAGGAATGTCAAGTGCAATTTGGGTGCTCATCGCATTTCTAATAATGTCAAACGAAACGTTTAAGTGCTTTTATTAGTTTTTCCACTGCAGACTCCAAGAACCCTTAAGATGTTCGGCTCAGTCTCCACTCTGCCAATTCGAGTCGTTATGGGTTTATGAGCGTTTGACATCACTGTCTGAGAAGTTGAGGGGTGCTTAGGGACCTGCAGCCACGGTCTGGGCTTGGAACAATATAAAAGCTCCCAAGCAGGCTTCCCAGTACCAAAACATCTTCTATCCTCTCAACATTTCAGTGATCGATGATACGAGCACAATAGGTGCTTCTGCCTAGAATCTGCCAGTCATGTCCATTTAAATATCTCGGGACCGGATGCTAAATTTGGTTTGGCTGATGTCACTGTGCAAGTCAGAACTGGAAAGTCACATAGCTATTTACTCCATGCAACGTTCCTAAATCCCCTATTAAATAGATGTCTATCTAACAGCTCTCAGTTGTCTGCAGAACAAATACTTCACCAAATTAATGTAAGGAGAAGACACAGGGCTTATATGCACTTTAATAATATATAAATGTTCAGGAAAACACTTTCAAACCATTATACTTTTGTTGCTATAAGTAGCAGCTGCTGAGCTACTTTCCCTGCAAGGTTAAATGATATTCCATAAATACCAATGTAATTGCGCCCCCAGTGGCTAAACTTAGAATGCCTGCATAACCTGGTAAAGCCAAACATTTTCAGAGCACTGGAATACCCTGATTTTACTTCACCAGGAAATATCATTATTCATTTATAAATATATAATTTGCCAGTTTAACAACCAGAAATGTGTTTTCTCCATATTTTTAAGAGGCCAAAAAAAATAAGGGAAGGTATACTTATAGAACTCAGCATACGATTGGCTACTTATACATTACTTGCTTCTGGAAGCAGATCCTAAACAGGGATGGCCAAATCGTAATCCTGTTCTACATAGTCCATCCGAGAGAAGCAAAATCACCACAAGTACATATTTCAGCCTGGGGAGGATTTTCAAGACAAGCTACATGGCCATTCCCAAGTTTGGGATCTGTTATCAGCAAACCCATTATCCAGAAAGTTAATCTCCCATAAACTCCATTATAATTAAATAATTCTAATTTTTAAAAATGATTTCCTTTTTTCTCTGTAATAAAACAGTATTCTGTACTTTTTCCCAACTAAGATATAATTAATCCCTATTGGAGGCAAAACAATCCTGTTGGGTGTATTTAATGTTTAAATGAATTTTTGTAAACAAAGTATGGTGATCCAAATTACAGAAAGACCCCTAATCTAGAAAACCCCCAGGTCCTGAGCATTCTGGATATCAGGTCCCATAGCTGTATTAACTTATAAGCTTACACACAATAGGGTTTTCATTTCCTATGGAATAATATGAAAATATATATTATACTTATGCAAATAAGGCTCCACCCTTTTCTTTGTAATTTGATCTTTGATGCCATAGTTACAAAAAAAATTGTATTAAATGGGGGAGAGGGTCTGCAGAGTATGGGATCAGTTTGTTCAAAATATCGAAACTAATTATATATATATATATATATATATATATATATATATATATATATATATATATTATACTCTCCATGTGCAACTGCCAAATGCAATAATTTTTTATAAGGAAGACAAACAGGCAGATTCACATGGGATTTACAATGCTCACCTTATGTTCAGTATAATCCACCAATCCCTATAAACGCCTACAAGAGAGCGGTTGGGTATATCCCCGTGTGCGCCACCCTGTAACAAGTCCATTGGACGCTATACACCCCTGAGTGCAAAGGCAGCAGCCTGATACACTAATACAGAAGCAAGTTGTGAATAGGAACCAAAGACGGCCGTGACCGTCCTACAGCTTAGGGCTACAGTTTTAACCATTGTAACCTCGTATAATCTGGGGTTTTATGCGCTCAGAAAGACTGGTAATCCTTTCACTGAGTGATACTAAATCATCATTATGGCTGCCAGGAAGAAAGGCTCGTTTATTCCTCATTCTCCAAACTCTTTAGGATCATTTAAAACAGCTGTGCTAAATATTTCCCTTTAATAATTCAGTCGGTGCTGCCAGACTGTAATCAGCTTCCCTTCCTCAAGCTGTCATATTCCCTAGCTGGAGAGTAGGGTGATTCACAAATAATCATAAATAATAACACCATCGCTCAGAACTATGGTTCCGCTTGTGACATTCATTGTGTGTATTGAGTAGGAACGCCCAGTTTGTCTTCATCAGGTTGGCTACTCAAGGCCAAGCAAGATATGGATCTATTCATAGGTGCTTTGCTTACCCTGTTCGGGCTGATGCATTAAAAGACCAGAACGGGTATGGGATACATTATCCGGAACTCTGTTATCCAGAAAGTTCCGAATTACAGGAAGGCCATCTCCCATAGACTCCATTAAAAGCAAATAATTCAATTTTTTTTTTTTTTAAATAATTCCCTTTTCCCTACAGTAAAAAAAACCCAGCAGATTGTACTTGATGGTAACTAAGATGCATGAATACATATTGGTAGCACAACAATCCTATTGGGTTTATTTCATGTTTAAATGCTTTTTTAGTAGACTTAAGGTATGGGACTCCAAACTACAGAAAGATCCTTTATCCGGGAAACAGGTCCCATGCCTGTAACACATTTATTAAATCCAACCCCAACCAGATAATTCAGAACAACTTCACGATAACTTTTCATATAGCCATTTGACTGTGTGGAAGTAACCAAATATTTTGACAGCCCATTGTTATGGGGCTAGGCACCAGCTCATAAACTAAAGATACAAGACATGTACAGCACATATACAGAGACCTATAGTGAAGAAAAATTATGCTTTTAAACCTTGAATTAATACCCTTTTTATGCAAGCCAGTACTTTATTTGCTTCAGTTGCCCCTGGGTGAAACTGCCTAGAGATACACAGCCTGTTACCCCAAAAAATTTCCACATAAACACCCCCAACAAGCTACTATTTACTCTATAAGTCACATTTATATTATTTCTACCAAAGTGCCTATCCTAGCACTTATCAACCCTGAACCTCATTTTCCAGTTTGCTGCCCAGTTTTCCATTTTAGTCAAATTGGTCTGCAAAGTGGCAGCATCCTGCATGGAACTTATAGCTTTGCACAATTTAGTATCATCAGCAATTAACAAGTTAAAAACAAAGGGTCAAGGACAGATCCCTGCAGATCCTAACACTTGGCCAGTTAGAAAATTACAGCGACTCTTTGTAACCATATATTGTAACTAAGTAGACCACATCCACTGCCATTCCACAGTCTAGGTTCCTGCTCATATTTTCATATAGGCAATTAGATTAGGCTGGCTACAAAGGTACACAATCTGAAGACTTGCATGCCAGTGTGACATAGCCTGCCCAATGATGCAAGGCAGAAAACAACAACTTCAGCTTCTGTAAAAACCTGAGTAGCATTTTGTCTTTCCTTTTTATATCTTTTCTTTTATATTCTCTTCTAAAGTGATGACAGTATTCCCTTAAGTAATTAAGATGGCAGCGGCCCAAGGGAGGAGAGGATTAGAGCAGATAAGGAAGTTCTGAGTGAGCAGATGAGAGAAATAATAAAGAAAAGGGACTGCAGGAAGAGTGGTTCAGACTTGGCTACGAGGATGGGAATACGTGGGTGGAAATCCCCTTGGTTGGGGAGTACAGATGTAAGGACACTCTGTGCAAGAGATGAGGGAAATGTTAATGAGAGACAGAATGGCATATATTAATCAGACTACTATATGAAAGTACTGGGCACACCACGAGTTCATGGCTGAATATAGCCCAGTAGATATGTTACATTCTAAATCCTCACCATTTGGCCAATGGCCAACAACTGAAATCAAAGCATGATCCCTTACACCAACTGAGTTTCGTCATACAGTGGAAGGGCAGTGGAAATAAGCATGAATTTAGTTTAACAAAAGACTGTGTAGGGACTTTAGAATCCTGTTTCTAAACACAGGTCCCAAGATGTTGCTGCACTGCACTATCCACATTTTCAAACAAATAATCAATGTTTAAAACACACTGGTGTAACATACAGCAGTTATGCACCTGTGTTTTATTCATAGCAGGGTTTTCCACCATTGCTTATCTACAACTTTACAGTCAACAACTGGAAAGCTGAATGTGAAGGTGTACTGTTGATCCAGTTTAAAGATCTTTTGCCTATTGTTTTAATAAGGAAATATCGATGTTCTCTTATTTCTTGCACTAAACAAAAAATTGAACCCATCTTTACTTCATCACTTCCTAGTATGTATGTATGTATATCTTTATTTATAAAGTGCTACTTATGTACGCAGTGCTGTACAGTAGAATACATTAATACAAACAGGGGGGGTTATTAAGATAATAGATAAATACAAAGTATAACAAATACAAATAAATACAAGGTACAGTTGCAATAAATTAAGAGTCAAAGAGACAAGAGGATGGAGGTCCCTGTCCCGTACAGTTGGCTGATGGTTCAGCTGAATCACTGTTTGCATAGAAGAGGCTAGTAAAACAAATTGCTATTCCACAGATAAACCCTTTGTATAATGAGTTGCTCCTTATCTCAAAGCCTAAAAAGGCTGCATCATAGGGTGTGTTTATACAGAGCTCATAAGCTCCTTAAAAAAATGACCGTATTTACAGGGGGAGAGCGTGAGTTTAGGGGGAAAACAATTTTTCATTACAGCGCCTTGTAACTGCAAAAAAACTCAAAGTCTTAAATATTGTGCTCATGTTTTGTAAATCCCCACATAGGCATATACTGCCCCTTAAGACTGCAGATTATGTGGACAACAATAACAATGTTAATTTTCCGTAAAGTTAAAGGTTAAGCTTTAGATTAAAAAAAATGCGTATAGGAGACATGAGTTAAAAGGGAACTCCACCCATGCTTAAACATAATTTCAAGCAATATACATCAAATATGCAGTCTTTTCATGATTTTTTATGTAATAATATGGTTTGGAACAGTTCCCTAGGCCCCGCCCCCTGTTGATCTGGCTGGCTACTTTGAGAATCAAAAAAAAAATGTAACAGTAGTTGCAGCAGTAGTCCCTACACATGTGATATCACTAAGGAACATCACAGTGCAGTGCATTGTGGGTTATGTAGTTCCTGCATGATGTCTTTGGAAAAGTTGCTACAATTTGCACCATCAATGTTTTAGTCCCTCCTCCCCTGCCAGGATTTCAAATGATGCAGAAAGAGTAGAACTGTTTTGCAGCTGGATTTCAGCATATTAAAATGGTATTTATTTATATATTTTTTTGAAGGAACAGATTACAGTGATAGGTATATTAGAGGTTTCTGTGTTGTGTGGGGCTCCTTAAATTTTAATTTGGAAGACAGAGTTCCCCTTTAATGAGAAAGTTCTCCTGATACTCTGTAGTATATCTAAAGGGGGGGGGGGGGGAATTCAGCAGTAAGTACAACATCCAAAAGCAAGTACAAAGAAGGGAAATACAAAGGACTGTATTTATGCTTTATTAACTGAGATTTACATTCTTTGTCTTTTCTCTGAAGGTAAAATTCCCCAATAAGCATAAACACGACTGCCTCCTTGCCAAGGGAAATCCTGTCTGTGCTCATTCCTCTGTATGTACACGTTAAGGCTATTCTCCCCGCAGATTCCCCTCATACCTGCTTCTGAAGTGACGTCAGTTCTAAGGCAGAAATCCAAACGGGACTTTTTCAGTAAAACACAAGACCTAAAGAAAACAAAAAATGACTTAGTTTGTATCATGTAAGACTGGATTGTACAGGCAGGGGGCGCTGCAGAACAAGGAGCCTATTTGGAAATGAATGCACAGCCAAGCGCTGCTTTTTGTATCATCACTTCTCACAGTCACCGAGCCTCTAAGTGCTGGAAAATCAAGCTCCTACAAGACCCATAGGCATGTTGCCATACATACCCCTGCATGGAATGAGGGCAGCATATCTGAAAGCATTTAAGCCTTTTGAATTCATGAACATGAAAAAACAAGCATAAAGGAGTGCAAATTTGTAAAACAAAACTGGACCAAACAGACTTAGAGTACAACAGTAGTAGGGCCCCAACACCTGCCAGCAGCCAATAGCTTTATAAGGAAAAACATATTTCTTTTTTTCCTAATAAGATAATGTGGATTCTCTTTTCTTTTTGGCCAGCTGAGGTTTTACGGTCTCATACAACTGGGCTTCTTAACCTTTTATAGAAACTGTTACACCTCCATGATTTGGTCTAGAATAAATCATCTGCTTTATATTTATACTGCTGTCTGTATATTAGTGCAGTGGACAGTGTCCCAAAATGCCCCTATGTTACAGGGGTCACACTGTTTCCCACTATACAGGCATTTTTGGTTGCTGGCCTGAGGATTTGGAACGGCTTAAGCAGAATTTTTCTGCCAGGGAGTTCAGTTTTTATGTTGCCTTTGAGACCTTACATAGAGTCAAATGGTTGGACGATCTGCCTATTTTAACCTCAAGTCCCAACCTTTGCTGCATTCATGGGAGATTCATCAGTGATCCCAAATTCTCTTTAACATTGCTCCCAGTGGCCTCAAAGTAGGTGCCATTTTTATATTTCTGGCTTGGAGGCAAGTTTTGGAAGCACAGAGACAGTTTTACTCCTAGTGAAGCCTCCTGCAGGCCAGTAGGCCACATGGGGCTACCAAAAAGCCAATCATAGCAATTATTTGGCATCCCCAAAGAACTTTTTTCATTCTTGTGTGGCTTCCCAATATTTTTTACATCCGAGTGTAGCTAAAGAGTGAAAAAGATTGGGGATTCCTGCATTAGATCATCCAGGAATATTTGGCCCGGAGGCATCAGTGACTGGGGCCAAGAAACCTTCCTGCTACTGCTGAGATCTGCTAGTTCAACACAACCGCTGAAGCAGTTCATTAATACAGTTCAGCCATCCATCCATGCATGTCACAAAATATCAGTTAGCTAAACTGAACATTATCCCATGTATGAGTGAGATATTGGATGTCGTATTCAGCATCACAGGAACAGAACCAACATTTTAATAAAGAAAAAGTCCAGCCTGCTAATCCACAAGCCAGTCTTGCTCCCTACTGGAAGTGTAAAACCACAGAATTCAGATTCATGTTATCAGCATGTTATTCATGTAATGAGATCATTTGCACCATGGTTTCTCCTTATATACATTCACATGCATCCCTTTAGTTGTAACGAGTTTTATGTACATTAAGATCCAGCTATGTGCCGGCCAACAAGGACTGAAATGTCGGCAATGTATTTTTGCACTCTGTGCTTTTGCACTCTAGCAAGGTAATGAACAGGTTAAATTTGCAGTGATTTTCAGCGTAATGATACAAAGAAAATTGCAGTTGAGGGCAATCAGAAAAGATAAATGCTTGAAGCGGTGGAGGGATAAGAAGGCCGGGCTCAAATGGAATCCAAAGGCTAGCCATCCCTGGCTCTGTGCCAGAGAGCAAGGCACACAATGAGCAGCCCTGTGCGCTTCACCTTAACCAGCTGTATGGAAAATAGACCCAATCTTTTATTTGTCGGATAAACAGGGGCATCACAAAGGGCATCCGTACAGTACAAAGCTTCCCAGAATGGGGAGAGAATACAGAACTCTAAAGCAACTACTGAACCACATAAGGAACAAAGAGAGGGAAGGGAGGTCTCCAAACACTAATACACCTGCAACAAGAATGACTGCATCCCATCTCCCCACCAAAGGCTTGGTTCCGTCATGGCCCACTCCGGATCTCACAGGACTCCACTATGGAACAGGTGTCTGGTAATAAAGGGCTGCTTCCCCTCAGGGTTACCTTTCTGTTTGTTATAGAATGGCAGATTCTAAGCAGAATTATTTCTCTATTTCCAACTTTTAAAAGGGGGTTACTGAATCCAGCAGCCAAAAACCTATAGCTGTGAGGCTACAATGTTACTGTTACTTTTTATTTTATTTTTCTAATTAGGTGCTCACCTATAATTATATCCGTCTCTCATTCAAACCACTCCCTGGCTGCTAAGATATTTTTAACCCAAGCAACCAGATAACTGTTGATATTTGGAATTAGAGAGTTACCGAACCATTCCAAATTGTCTCACTACATCATTCTAAAAGTTAACCCAAAGTTGAAAAACCCCTTTAAGAGCTCTGTAACCAGTTAATGGTAACCTCCAACAAAATCTGCAGTGCTTAATTGCTAAGGATCCACCTCCAGGTCAGGCTGGGATTAACCTATGTGAATAACTATAAATGCAAAGCTCAACCTACTCTAAGGTCACCTGGGTGGGTGGGTGGGGGGTCAGGTGTGAGTATTGAAAGAACTGTACCTGGTATAGAGGCCAGTGTATATCAGCAGCAAGTATTTGCTGCTGGTTTCAATGACAAATCATAGGATAGGGGAAACATAATAAGTTCAATGATTATCTCATTTGGTCCCAACTGGACCCTTTCACACCTAGGGGCTGACAGAAGCTACTGGAAGCCTAAGCAGATATACGGATATAACTGAAGTTATATGTGCAAACTAAAGTCAATGTATTTGTTCTATTAGAAACCACTGCACCCCCCCCCCACCCTGCCCACACACACATTTCATCCATAATATGAAATCTTGGCAGAAGCTACTGGGCCCTGCAGCCGATTTAAATTTTTTGTACCTCCACCCACCAAACATTGTGAAAGATTTTCTGTTTGGAAAGTATAGATTGAAGCTTCTCATTCGCCAGAAACCCCAGCGGGCCCCCATAAGGAGTCTGTTATTGTTACAGCCCTGCATCTTGGCAATCTTAGCTTTACTTAATGGCACCCAAACATATTCTATAGGACGACAACGACATTCTGTTCCAACCCAGGTTGAGCCCGCACCGCATCAAAAGAAATGTGACTTTGAACAGAAACAAACCTTTGTAACAATAAAGGCTTTCAATATGGCTCTATGACCCTGCAAACTGACAGTGTGACTCACAGTACAGCAACATGAAAAGAGTCTTCATCTTAAAGGTCATGGGAAACCCAGTTTGGCTCTGGCCCTGAAATTCACAGTATATAATGTTGCACAAGCACATCCAACTAACCCTCATCTCTCACAACCTGGTCACTCAGCAAAGGATACAAACTGTAGCCAAGTTATTGCCTAATAAAAAGGAAAACTATGCCTGCCAATAAAAAAAATATAAATAAATATATATATATATATATATATATATATATATACATATATATACATATATATATAGCATCATTGCATTTGCATTGTAAATGCATTGTAAATGTTAGTTAGTAATCATATCTGAGGGGTAAGTTTACCTTAAATATTTGCATGAAAATCTGTTATAGCCAATGGTCAGCAGCTTTAAGCTGGCCATACACACACCGATAAAATCGTACGAAACCTTGTTTCGTACAATATTCGGTGCGTGTATGGCAAGTCGGCCGATACCACAGGAGGCTGCTGATATCGGTCGACTCGCCGATCGCCAAGGTTTAAAGATTTTGATCGGGCGCCATAGAAGGCGACTGAGCAAAATCTGCAGTCAGGGCTGAATCGGCAGAACGAGGTAGAAATTCTATTGTTTCTACCTTCTTCAGCCCTGAACGGTTAGTGGCTGATTGAACGATCTTTTGTGCGAATCGCAAATTGCCACGTGTGTGGCCACCTTTAGAAGCAAGGCAGTGGTTTGAATAACAGAATCAAAGCATCAGATCCAGAATACAGTTCTACAATGTACAGATTTATCGCAAAAATTGAAATAGGGATAATGTAATAAAAAAGTGCATCAGATCCTTGCTTTTAACAAAGTGAGCAGTATATGCTACCTTCTATAGATCCCTTGTAACACCTGGATTATACTAAATGATTTATCCGACAATGGGTTTGCTTAGATGGCCAAATACAATTGTTCTAAAAGCCTGGTTTCTTAAGCTAGCCTTACACACACCAACAGTACTGTTTTGTACGATATTTGGTGTGCATATGGCGGATCAACAAGACAATCGATATTGCAAATGTTTCAGATATCTGTCGTCTCCGCAATCGGGTGAGTTATAAAATTTTGATTGGGCAATGTTAAAAGCGCCTGAGCAAAATCTGCATTTAGGGCTGAATTGTCAGGTGGAGGTAGAATCCCTATTGTTTCTACCTCCATATCTTACAATTCAGCCCTGAACGTCAATGGAGGGACCAATGGTCACAGGAAAGATCGTAATTGGTATGTGTATGGCCACCTTTAACCTTGGGTTCCCAGATATTGCAGGACTAAAAGTACCAGCATGCCTTGCAATATGAGAACCCAACGTTATGAATCAATGCATTAAAGTATTTTGACTTCTCTCAATTTTGCATCTGCTATATGTAGATGATGGCATGACCAGAGGAAATTCTGCCCCCGCCCAAAGATTATTCATGGCTGCCTCCAAAGGTCATTCATCTAAAGGTCCCCATACATGGGCCGATTCTAGCTGCCGATATCGGTCCCTTAGACAGATTCGGCAGCTAATCGGCCCATGTATAGGCACTACCGACGGGCCTTCCCAACAGATATCTGGCCTGAAATCGGGCAGGTTAAAAAATCTAGTCGGGTCGGGGACTGCATCGGCTCGTTGATGCTGTCCCCAAACCGACTGCCCCATTGCCGCCAATATAATTCGATCATTTTGCCCAGGAATTACCCTACACGTTCCAAGTGAGCGTGTATGAGAACCTTTAAGGGGAATGTTTCAGACAAAGAAACAATGCAATTGCTGCTCACAAGGAACTTTCTATAATCCCAGAAAGCCTAGTACTTTATGAGAAATAAATTGATGGCACTGCTTGTTTATAAATGTGGTATATTTTCCCTTTAACCTGATCCTTCTAGAAAGGAAATTATTCTTTTTCAGCTTAAATACAAATTCTTCCACTTGTAAACAAATCTTGTAAATGATTTCTGTTAAAAACTGGCATGAGAGAAACAATTCCAAAGTCACAGCTGACTTTAACCAAAACAATATTTCCTTTAAAGGGCAATTAAACCTCCATTTTCCCTGTGGATTCATCTAATGGAAATATTAAACACAATCTATCCCCTCTACAGACAGACATATGATGCAGCCGATGCTACATTCGGGCAAGCTTTATCCTATGGCAGCACTGCCCAGCTAGAGGCCAACCCCCAAGGACCTCAACACCAAGACCACACAATTCTTACCTGCTTCCTAATAAATAAACGGTCAGCACCATGCTGCTGTACAACAATTGCTACAATACTAATCCTCATAATAAAATCCCTCAGACTTGGCTCTATCCTTCCTGTCACACTGCAAGGCTAACTTCTGCTACGCTGTAAAGGGACTGAACCAACACAACAGAAAGGGGCAGGGACACTGCTTTCAGCTGTAATTACATTTGCAATGTTTAAAACCATCACCAGTCTGTAATGAATGTACGTTGGAAAATTGCTTACAGTTTCCATCTTTACGCACATTCTTATGTAAGGGTTTGCATCCCCTTATTCTGCAAATGCACTCCAGGTTCCATGCTGATCGTACTTAATAAATACTTAGCCGGCACAAATAAATATACTGTGCAAGGACTGGGATGCTTGTCTGTATACACTGGGAAAGAATGAGATTTTCCACTGGCTTTAATTGCTATGCTGGCAACATTTATTAGTGAATGGCTTGCCGGGTATCCAGGCAGACAGGGAACAATGGGCTTTCCTACATCTGCACAAGATACTGATTTTAAGGGTTCCCCCACTGATATGCATACTTGGCACAGGAACACAGGCGCTCATCACAGGACACGGCCCAGTACTTATAGGCCATTATTTGTATTTATGTCCATTGCATTTATGTAGCATGATGTGACGCCGTGACGCTCCCTTTACCCTGGAACGGTGCAATTTCTACCTACACAAATATTTTGCAATTTATAAAATCAAAGGTTTCTGTCACAGGGTGACATTTGCTCTCTCCTCCAATCCGTAGATCATTACTTTTCACATAATACAATTAACTGTGGGTTCAGAACTGGGACAGCTAGACAGTCTGTAGCTCAGCCCAAAGATTCTAGTTGCTTACCTCCCACCCAGGGCCAGCACTCCTCTATATAAAAAAACGTACTACACCAGTCTAGGGGACTTTATTTGCCAGCGCCATGCTGTCATTTTGTTCTGTGCCTTGAGCATTCCCTGCCCCTCGCAGGACAAGCACTTGCACAATACAGAACCCATTACCTATACTGCTCACGGGTTTGCTAAAATAAACATAGGGAATACAGAACAAAATGGCAATGCAACCTTGCATGTAAAACCTCCTGGACCAGTGCTATTATTTAAAAAAGAAAAAAGTGGGGTGCTGGTTCAATGTAAGAAGTAATAAGCTGGAATCGTAAATTTGCCCAATATAGATGCCTCCATTCTGGGTCAAATTGGACTAATCTGATCTTTGGACTGGGGGGACAAATAATCAGATCATAATAGGCACCTATGCAGGCACTTCAGGAGATGCTGTCCCTGCCCAACAGGATTTCAAACCTGCCTGACAGATATTGAGCTAAAAATTGGACAGATATCCCTGCCCATAAATGAGTAGGTTAGCTGGCGAAGGGCCCAAATCAGTAGCTTAAATCTGCCCATGCATGGCCACCATTACATAGCACATCCAATGAGCTTAAATCTTGTGTGTGCACAGCTGCACGGAAATCTATGTAGAACTGTCTGGCACATTTTATATGCTGCTTATTATAAAGGTAGATGACAAAAAGGAGATTTGGTCAACTTGCTAACTTTCTGTCTGTGACCTGGTTGCACAAGGCTGACTGGTCAGATATATAACAAAAAAACAATCTGATTACAAACAATGGTTACAATAAATCACAACCTGGTTGTGATAACAAAACTGTGCATATATTAACACAGTGAAGCAGCGAGTGGAGCAGGGCAGCAGGTATCACCTTCGGCTGTTGTTCTGTGGTTTTTCCCAGCTACCGAATGAAGTTCAGATAATGCAGAATGGTGGTTTCCAACTTGTGCAAAGCACCAAATAAGGGCACAGCCAGTGTGCGAGAGCTGCACAAGAAGCCAAGGCTGCAGGAGATCCAGTTATACAGATCCTCACCCAGTAAGTGATGAAGAAGCCTGGCTCAAGAATTTCCAGACCATGAATATCTATGCAAGTATACCTGACCAGCCCATGTATGGCCGCCTCAAGGTGCAATGATGTTAACTGTCAAAAGTCACTATTGTATTTTGTCTGCAATGGGCAATGCCGCAAGTACTCTTCAGCTCATTGTTAACATCCATAAACAAGCTGGAGTACTTTAAAGGGGAACTCCACCCAAATATTATTATGTTTGAACATTGAAGGAAAATGTCACGCTAAGCAACTCTTCAATACACTTTGTTTAAAGACAAGCTGTGAATGAAATGATAGGCAAGGCACAATGCATTGCGTCACCGTGCTTTAGCCCAGGCAAAACCCCAGTCGGCCCCTTACCCAGGGAGCTAAGTGCAGACTAGGGTGAGTGAGTTGGCCAGTGCACTCAACTACTGTTCTGCTTTGCAAAAATATAAAGAAACACCTACTTCTTGCCTTTCTATGCAATAATGAAATTTGTACAGAGACAAAAGCAAGGGCGGGTGCTATTTGTTGTTTAAAGGGGCGGATGGCTTGGATGAAACAAAAAAAAAAAAATAAAAATAAAGAACAGATGATGGAATGCATGAGTCTTATGTAACTTACTGTAAATACAGCACATAGGCCCGGCCAGATCAGTACAGCACAAGACTGACTCATATTCCAATGTACTAAAAAATCAACAGCAGATGCGAGACCCTGCCACTCTTTCTCCCATAGAGAACTTTAGTAAGTCACATAGCCGAGAGGAACGTCTATGGGCAACAAGTACAGCAATTATTGTTTAGGCTAATTATTGCCTCAAAACTTTAAATTATTGTTTGAATGTATTGTCCATTACAGGAAGAAAAGCAAGGATCAGAGTCTTAGGGACAGCAATCTGAAGTATGTAAGGTTCAAAATATCAGTGTATTAGGAGCTTACTAGTATATTCGTTTGGTAGCATCACAACAGCAATATGGTAGTGCTGCCCGTTCCTGGGCTAGCACTATGGGCAGCAGGTGTAAGGCACTACCCAAGTACCAGGCCAGTACCACCCAGCAGGGATCGAACGGTACTGGCACACAGGGTGTTCTGTCTGTGGGTGCCATCCGGTTGAAAACAGTGGAGAAGCCTTACGTGTTTGTAACAAACCCAAGAGGCAGACTCAAAGTGTGCAAGGCATTGTGGGAACTGGAGTCTTGGCTGGGGGACAGCAGATTTCTGCTACACTGAATAGCAAGCTGATGCTGTTTTTCATTTAGTTCATTATGCAAAAAGATAAATATCAATATTTGGGCTGACATGCCCTTTCCTACAAGGCTGGTAGGTAACACAATGTATAGTGGCTGGATGTGTTCTGGTCTGTTTTGGGTCCTTGTTACAGATGTAGGTGTTTACCTGATCCTCAGTTTACATTAGAAGCCTGGTAATGGCACACGTATATTTAGTTACTGTATAACGTGATTTAAGCGAATTATGGGAGAATTTCCTCCGAAGGGATCACTTTCAGCAATTCCTCGCAGGCGGCAGAAGTCGCTAGGAGCCACGATCACTGTGCCTTCCCATACACCCGAGACACGTTTGTTTAGACTACTTTATCTGTAACAGTCACAAACCCTTTTAGGGGAGTCCTGTTCTCACATGAAGAGTTACATGATACATATTTTGGTTTGCGGTTTTACTGCACTAAATTAAAGGCTTGGGAGTTTAAACAAATTCAGCTCGGGGCTAATTCATCATAATCTGTGGCACTGCAATTGTGCATGTGTCACGCTAAATCCCGTGCAGGATATAAACACAATCATGCCTTCAGGTTCAACCAATCTGTCGTGTGACAGGCAACGCTTAGCGCAGATTAGAGGCAATGTGTCAATTGCCTGTCAATAGCAGTTGTGCATTATATAATGTCTGAATCTCATTAAATGGTCAGTAAACCCTTCCATTTCCCTGCAGATTTGTGCTTACTACAGAGGAATGCCTATGCTGGTATAATTTTATATGGCATGTTTACACTGGAGAAGAGGCGCTTAAGAGGTGACATGATAACTATGTATAAATATATAAAGGGATCATATAATAACCTTTATAATGTTTTATTTACCAGTAGGTCCTTCCAACGGACACGAGGGCACCCACTTCGTTTAGAAGAAGGGAGGTTCCATTTAAACATTCGGAAAGGATTTTTTACAGTGAGAGCTGTGAACTTTAAGAATGGGCTGGATAGATTCTTAGAAAGTGAGGGAATACAGGGGTATGGGAGATAGCTTTTAGTACTAGTTGATCCAGGGACTGGTCCGATTGCCATCTTGGAGTCAGGAAGGAATTTTTTCCCCTCTGCGGCAAATTATAGAGGCTTCAGGTGGGGTTTTTTGCCTTCCTCTGGATCAACTAGTAGTTAGGCAGGTTATATATAGGCATTATGGTTGAACTTGATGGACGTATGTCTTTTTTCAACCCAACTTACTATGTTACTATGTTAGGCTTATATTACTTTCCACCAATACAGCACAGATAATGACACTGCATAACTGACATTCGCTGATCTGGGTGGCCACTTGGCTAGTTTTTCACTGGCTTAGCTGGTAAATCACCAGCTACAGTTGTACCTGCTGGTAAATTTGTAATTCCTTGTCCATCCTTCTGTCCCTAAACTGCTCTAGTACCCAACACTACCTCGGTTCCTACTCCCACCAACTACTACTTGCTAACCATTTCAAAGGGTGAAGAGAGGGGGTACATAAAAGCAAAATAATGCTCTTTTATATAAATAAAAAACATTAATGAGAAGAATAGGCAGAATGTATTTTCAGAATGATTTGTATTTCTGTTTGTATTATGCCCCTTTAAGCACCAATAAGCGCAGGTCTGCCCAGTAATAGGTCTAGGCTAAGGACATGTAAACCCAACCTTTTCTAACCATGTATATCAGTTGGGCACATCTCTGCCACCCAAACCACAGCATTTGAATTTCTTATATCCCCTCCGTTCCCCAGCACCAAATGTCTAAGCATTATATTATAGGGGCAAACAAGAAATGAATGGTTTCCCTTCCCAGTGTCAGCAGTCGGTCAAAGCTAGGTTTCGGTCTCCTCAATCGAAATCTGCCATTGCATGGCTACAGCAGGATGTATATAGAGATCACAGTGACATACTGCAACTGCACAACACAATAAATAAGTCACACACACTGCGGAAAGTTTCATGTCTTCGGCCTGGTTCCTTTACCATTTATTCTCCTAACTAAACTAGATTAAATTTTCCTAATCTTATCCTCAAATTACCTTTTGGCATGATAAATCAGTAAAGGTCCCCATACACGGGCCGATTCTAGCTGCCGATATCGGTCCCTTAGACCGATTCGGCAGCTAATCGGCCCGTGTATGGGCACTACAGACGGCATGCCCGACCGATATCTGGCCTGAAATCAGCCCCAGGGCCAAACGATAGAATTAGCCTACACGTTCCCCGATATACACCAGTGAATGGATATAGCACAGGCTACATAAACACTGATAAATACAGAGAACTTTGTCTCCTTGACAAGTTATAATTGGTTATCAAGGAATTCCAATTTAATAGTACGGACAATAACTGTCAGACTTTTTCACTTTTGGAAGCTCATTAGGTGCATCATTCATTTAGCCATAGATCCAAGAATATCTATAACATCAAACAAGTTTAAAGGCTGATAAAAGCTGCCGATGGACAAAGTCAGCAACTTATCGGTCCGTGTATGTTGCCCTCAGTTGGGCCTGCCCAAAAATCTGGCAGGTTTTACAACCCAGTCGGGGTGAGAAGTGCATTGGCTCATTGAAGTGGTCCCTGCCCCAATGGCCTGCATCCCCTCAATGTGATCCAACCAGAGTTGACTTTCAAGAAGAACTTGTAGGTGTATCTAGGAGAGATAACAGACACTCTTTTCCCCAATTCTTATCTTAACCCCCATTTCTGAACTCCAATTTAGAGCTGAAAGCCAAGCAGTAGGCATCACCACTTATTTATATAGCGGAGACTATAAAACAGCCCTTTACAATAATATACAACAAGTTACAGAATGAAGTGGTGGAGGTTAAAACATATGTTTTGAAAACACATTCCCCTTAAATATGTTTCTCTGTAGGATGGACTTCTCTCTGAGGCTCATTTTGTTTAACCCATCTTGTCTATATAAGGTTGGCTTCATCTAAATACATTGTGGCGTCATCATGCTGCAAGGCAGAGGTTAAAGCAGAGAGTTAAAAACATTCAATTCTGCCTTCCTAATTTAAAAATATAATGAATAAGATTTACATTATGAAATGATCCTGCATCCTGTTTGGGGAAGGAAAGACTGAAATAACATACTGTACTTGAGAAAAGTTTACATCGACCGACAAACGATTTTTCAAAAAATGATTTGAAACTTGCTTCCCGCAAGGCCCCCCTCCAACCGATTCTGTCTCGTTGAAAACCTTGTTTTTTTTGGTGAATGAATATGACGTTTCCCATTGCTTTCATGAATGAAACAGCTGCACTGTACTAATTGCAACATCAATCAGGTCCTAAACCTTTCAGTGACAGTTCTGTTCCGTGCATTCCGGAACCCAGGTGCCACAGAATTACTGGCCATAAGAGAAGGCGCATTTGGGTGATCCAAAGGATCCCATATCTAATGGCAATTTTCCATTAAAGGGTAAACCAAACAGGTTCAGGACCTGAGGAAGAAAAACTTAAGGCAAGCATTCTGAGAGGCAAAGTATGGCTGGGGGTGCTGGGAGCTATAGTTTAATATTAACTAAAAGGCCAAAGCTGCGCCGCCTCCATTCTCCGGCTCCGGATAAGGACCTCAATGCCCATTGCACCAGAGCATTTTCTCAATACTTCAAAGCCATTAAGGCTGTTATATTTATTCACAGACAAAGCCTTTGCCTATCCCAGACATTTACAAAACCCTTAAAGGATGTTATTTGTTGACACAAGCAACCGGCAGTTTATTAGAACTAATGACCCTTAATATTACAAATTCAAAGCGTGGGTTAATTCTTCTGCACTGAAGAGTCCCAGACTTTAAGGAGTCCCTTAATACATGTAAAGGCTTCTGTCATCTCTCCCCTACTGAGCAATGGGAATGAAATGAAGTGAAAGCTGCAGGCGAATGCTGGAACGCTCACAGGGAATACAGAGGTTACAGTAGGTTGAGGTTAATGTTAAGAGGCTCATTTTTTAGCAGGCTGGGCTGAGTAATATTATAATAAGTACAAGGTAAAAAATAGCTTCAAGTATACCAAGAACTCACATTTCAGGTTCTGTGAGGACAATGTATGTACAACAGGGGATATTTTCATTTTAAAGTCCTTTTATGGTATCACAGCACTGAAGTGAACGTTGTTCAACAAGATGGGCAGTCGCATTGTTTCTACAGCGAAAGCCTATTCCCGAGCTGCTACCTTTCTCTGAGGGCAAGGGCATTTTGCCTACGCTACCTCAAAGGCATTTTAAAGGAATATTAGCTTAACTAAAGAAGCACAGCAGAAATGTTGTACTTTATGTTTTGTGCTTCTGTTCCAGTCCAAGGCACCCACAGCCCTTTAGCAGGGAAGATCTGTGCCCCCAAAGTTGCCACCAGTAGCCCCCAATGTTCTTTTCTGCTGATTCCCTGCACATACTCTGTGCTGCCGTCACTTACCTGAGCTTAGGGGCCCACTCACACTATACTGTATATATAGAATATAAATGGCACACTATACTGTATGTATAGAATATAAATGGCACACTATACTGTATGTATAGAATATAAATGGCACACTATACTGTATGTATAGAATATAAATGGCACACTATACTGTATATATAGAATATAAATGTCACACTATACTGTATGTATAGAATATAAATGGCACACTATACTGTATGTATAGAATATAAATGGCACACTATACTGTATGTATAGAATATAAATGGCACACTATACTGTATGTATAGAATATAAATGGCACACTATACTGTATGTATAGAATATAAATGGCACACTATACTGTATGTATAGAATATAAATGGCACACTATACTGTATGTATAGAATATAAATGGCACACTATACTGTATGTATAGAATATAAATGGCACACTATACTGTATGTATAGAATATAAATGGCACACTATACTGTATATATAGAATATAAATGAAAGCACGGAAACCAGTGCAGTTGGCATCAGAATTTAATATTCAGCCCTGTAGCATTAGCCTATATGACAGACCAACAACATTTTTTGCTTAATAATTGGCAACAACCCCTAAGCTCAGCTTCTCAACAGCTGCCCAGAGCACACTGAGCATGTGTGGTGTCACTGACACTCCTAACAAAATCTAAGATGGGGAGCTCATGTGACAACTTTAAAGGCCTGGATCATTACTGTTACAGAGATTCAGAACCTTTACGCTGGTGCAATACATTTAACATATAAAATATTGCAAATTCATTTTTAGGGTTTAGTTCTCCTTTAAGTTCTTTAAGTGGTTAAAAAGTCATACCTGCCCATCACTGCTCCCCATAGATATATATATGAGAAATGCTGAGCCTCCAAGGCAGACATGGAGGCAGCAGGTAGACCAACAAATCTGCTTAAGATAAGGTCATTTTGAAACCATTTGACCCACAGGTTAAACAAGAAGGCTCTCTGATGCTCTTGCTAGGGACTGCTAGCTGGAGCAGGGCAGAAGCTGCAGGGAAGTGAATAGAAATTTTGCCTGAAAAATATTCACACAATTACGGTTTTGATTGTTATCAATAAAGGGCATAAATTTGGAAACTTAAAAATAGCAAAAACAACATGGTGGGAAAAATGCCCAAAAACAGCCACGTGATTTAGGGCAAAACAGAACTGGTGCAGTGGGCACTGCGCTTGCGATGAGCATTTTTAGTCAGAATAGTATTGTAGTTTGCACCTCCAGAGGGGGGAAACCATTTTCCACATCAATGGGACATGGCAGGATCTGTTTTGGGTGCTTTTTGGTTTTCAGACACACAAGGTATCTTCCATGGGGGAAGGACCCCAGGCCCCCCCTTATATGACCCACAGATAAAGCGCAAAATCATTTGCTTGATTTTTGTTTGTTTTGTTGTATAGGGCAGTGTACTGAAATGGTTAAGGTTCCTTCCATTAGTAGCTCCCTGGGTAGGCAACAAAACACTTAGAATAGCTCCCCACTGAATTGAACAGTAATTACCTGGTATCACCGGTGCACTTGCATGCCTTGCACAAGGGAGCACTGTGTATAAAGTGGGTCCCAGTGTTTATAAACTGCATTCCTGAGACCAGTGGCATAACTACCTATACGCCAGACCCACTGTTGCAGGGGCGGCTGGACCGCAGAGTAAAAAGTGTATTATGAAAATGGTTTATTTAGATGAAGCAGGGCTTTAAATGAGCGGTTTTATTCAATATATTTTTATTGAGACCAACACTGTTTGGGGTATAGCTTTTCTTGAACTTTGCCTTAACAGCATCAATTAGAAGAGCAAGTGATATAATATCAACTGCATTATTAAAAGATGCACTTTTACACTAATATAATATATTTGGCAACAAGAAGTTTACTCGTAACCAATTAGTATTACATAAGGACTACGAAACAGAGGGTGATTTAACTTCAAAACAACCACAGACCTGCCATCACCACTTCCCATAGAGATGTACTGGTGGCCCTCCTATCACCTCTAGGTCCGCTTTAGGTAATGCATTTCCCATAGATCTCCACTAAAAGTAAGCAAATAGAAGTACAGGTATCGGACCCGTTATCCGGAAACCCATTATCCAGAAAGTTCCAAATTATGGAAAGTCCATCTCCCATAGACTCCATTAATAAAATAATTCACATTTTTAAAATGGTTTCAATAGCAAAACTGTACCTTGTACTTAATCCCAACTAAGATATAATTTAAAACCCGTATTAGAGCCAGAACTATCCTATTGGGTTTAATTACTGTTTAAATATTTTTTTTTTTTTTTGTAGACTTAAGGTAGGAGATCGGAATTACGGAAAGACCCCTTATCCGGAAAACCCCAGGTCCAGAGCATTCTGGATAAGAGGTCCCATACCTGTATTTGGAGCTTTGCTGTTCTGGGGCTGATTACAATGGTACTTAAATGTCCTGTTTGCCATTAGTCTACAAACTTAAAAGAAATTTAAACCAGCATTTAAGGAATATAAAAATTAATGCTTGTGTATACATTTCTGATTACCAGGTCCCCATCTGATTATAACTGCCCATATAAAGGTCATTACTGATCCATGCAACATTATTGTAATACAACCACTGTCAGATACATGCACCAACCAACTGCATCTGCCCTCAGAGACCCAGGATGCCTACAGTACACTCCTCAATGGGCCTAACAGCTGGCAGCTCAGTGCTAAAAACATTGTTATATGCCCCAATATCTTTATCTTAAAAATCTAATTTTTTTTATTGATATCCTTATAATTGAACATTTAAAAATAATAAGTGTAGCCAATAGCAGTGGAAAATATGCAAAGCTGTCTGTATGGAGCAGCTGGCAGGCTTGTAGACTGAAGAAGGCAACAGCTGGGGAATGCTGGTTCTGCCCTGAACAGGCTGCTATTTTATCCCAAATTATGTTACATGTTAATACCCAGCACAATGGCAGGCACAGACGAGGGCCGCTCGCTCGCATGCATCGCAGCTGTTCCTCAACTTCTGACTTCTAATGATGTACAAGTGCTCGCTGGTGTATATATCAGCTGTACGGCTTTCCCTCCAAAGAGTGAGTTTAACCTCTTAAAACAGAAATAAACAATCTGTCTCCATATAGAAGAAGCCTTGATATATTGAAGAGAGCTCTAACTGAACACTTAATCCAGTGTAAAGGGCAGGATTACCATTATTTACTATGTACAAAAGCATGCATAATATATGAGAATATAAGATTATATTTCTATCCCCTATGAAGTATAAAGGTAACAACTGAGAGCATCTTTTGCAAGCATACCCGTATTTAAACACACAAACTGATAAATTGCAACAGGGACCATCTAATTTTAAGCTGTGGGGGTACAAGTTATCCCATTCTAAGAAAGCTCTACGCATGGGAGGATGTTTTATGGTAAGGGGGTTTACATGCTATTGTCATCACTGTTTGTGGAGGGTGTGTAAATAGCATCCTGTGTGGATAATAATCAAAAAGCCATAGTATGTGGCACAGAAATACTGACAATATAGGTATACTGTCCTATATGTTGCATGACAAAACCTAATTAATTACTGAAGGCCAAGCCCTCCTTGATAGAAAAAAAACAGCTACTTATAAAGCAAAAGAAAAAAAAAAACAGCGGTAGACAGCACAGCCCTGGGCGTCCCGATCATATGGCACGTCTGGAGCTCAAACTGTTCAGCAGCAAACAGTGATCTGAGCTTCCCTCTGTTTATGGCATTGAACTGGCAGCAGTGCCGATATCCTGGAACAACATTTTCTGATATCAAGTAAAGCTTTTTTTTTTTTTTTTTTTAGGCCAGGCCAATCTATTGGGCACTCTGTTTATCAATGGGACACAGAACACCTGCTACACAGGCTACAGTGTGCACTAAAAGTACCAAACATGGTTTCTCTAAAATAATAAAAAAAAAAGTGGTTACAAGAACCAGGGAGGGATTCATATAGGGCTCCAATATGATCTGCTGCCCTGTCCACCTGTGCACCTCACTTCCCACCCCAACAGCACTCTGTGTGCCCAGCCATTACTGCTATTCCCACAATGCCTTACATGCTTCTGTGATTCTCCTTTTTTTACAGATCTCTTAATCACAGAACATGCAATGCCTATTTGCAGCCATATGGTTTACACAAGCTACTGGGGGGACCCAACAATTTTTTGGCAAGAAAGCAAATGAGCAGCATATTAAATGCCCACTTATAAAACTGCCCTTGTTCCACTTGGCTCAGTATTTCTCCTTCCCTTTATAGGCTACAAGCTCTACAATTAACTCTAGCAGGACTAACTCCAATTACCCTGTCTGTTGTGTATGCATATGCAATGCACGCTAACTTTATGCCATGGGCAAGGAGGAAGTAACTCATCATAAAGCTCAATGAGTCTTTAACCTTTACATCTTATTAAATGTCCAAAGAGTGTCAAATTATCACAGAGAGATAGCTATTAGCAGATTGCCCTGTATGGGGAAAATTGATTTTTTTCTTCATTAATCTCCCTACTTCCACCTACGCGAATGCACAAGATGCAGCACAAGCACGCTAGGCACAAGTGCACGTGGCTTGGGCACGATTGGCTTCCATGACCAATAAGCACCTTCAAACTCTCACTCTCTTTGCTACTGGTTGGGGCCTGTGATATATATTGATGCAAGCAAGGTAGGAGTACAAGCAAGCTACTGGTTGGGGCCTCTGGTATATATTGGTGCAAGCAAGGTAGGAGCACTAGCAAGCTACTGGTTGGGGCCTCTGGTATATATTGGTGCAAGCAAGGTAGGAGCACTAGCAAGCTACTGGTTGGGGCCTCTGGTATATATTGGTGCAAGCAAGGTAGGAGCACTAGCAAGTTACTGGTTGGGGCCTCTGGTATATATTGGTGCAAGCAAGGTAGGAGCACTAGCAAGTTACTGGTTGGGGCCTCTGGTATATATTGGTGCAAGCAAGGTAGGAGCACTAGCAAGCTACTGGTTGGGGCCTCTGGTATATATTGGTGCAAGCAAGGTAGGAGCACCAGCAAGTTACTGGTTGGGGCCTCTGGTATATATTGGTGCAAGCAAGGTAGGAGCACTAGCAAGCTACTGGTTGGGGCCTCTGGTATATATTGGTGCAAGCAAGGTAGGAGCACCAGCAAGTTACTGGTTGGGGCCTCTGGTATATATTGGTGCAAGCAAGGTAGGAGCACTAGCAAGCTACTGGTTGGGGCCTCTGGTATATATTGGTGCAAGCAAGGTAGGAGCACTAGCAAGCTACTGGTTGGGGCCTCTGGTATATATTGGTGCAAGCAAGGTAGGAGCACCAGCAAGTTACTGGTTGGGGCCTCTGGTATATATTGGTGCAAGCAAGGTAGGAGCACCAGCAAGTTACTGGTTGGGGCCTCTGGTATATATTGGTGCAAGCAAGGTAGGAGCACTAGCAAGCTACTGGTTGGGGCCTCTGGTATATATTGGTGCAAGCAAGGTAGGAGCACTAGCAAGCTACTGGTTGGGGCCTCTGGTATATATTGGTGCAAGCAAGGTAGGAGCACCAGCAAGTTACTGGTTGGGGCCTCTGGTATATATTGGTGCAAGCAAGGTAGGAGCACCAGCAAGTTACTGGTTGGGGCCTCTGGTATATATTGGTGCAAGCAAGGTAGGAGCACCAGCAAGTTACTGGTTGGGGCCTCTGGTATATATTGATGCAAGCAAGGTAGAAGCACTAGCAAGCTACTTGTTGGGGCCTCTGGTATATATTGGTGCAAGCAAGGTAGGAGCACTAGCAAGCTACTGAGCAGCAGCAAAGCAGTAAAATACTTGTAAACATGACATTCCCCACATTTTGCAGCGCTGATGCAGAGCAGGAGCACTTGCCCCACATGACAGTTGAACATATCTGGAATGGCAACGTTCCTCTCTCTCTAAGCACCTCCAGCTTTGGAAAAGCAAATGTGAGTCTAAAGCTCCTTTTCCAGAGCTTCTGACAAGCGGCAGTAAAAATGATTTTGATTAACCCTGGCAGGTCTAAAATAGCAGGTGCACTCAGCTGCACATACTGTACAGGTATGGGATCCGTCACCTGGAAACCTGCTATCCAGAAAGCTACGAATTGCAGAAAGGTCATCTGCCACAGATTTCTCTGTAATAATAAAACAGTACCTGTATTTTTTCCCAACTAAGCTATAATTAATCCTTATTGGGGGCAGAACAGTCCTATTGTATTTCATTAACATTTCATTTTTTTTTTTTTTTTTTTGCAGACTTAAGCTACAGAAATGCAAATTTTGGAAAGATCCCTTATCCGGAAAACCCAAGGTCCCATGCATTCTGGATAAAGGGACCCATCCCAGTACTGATATGTACATCACATGTGGGTGCTGTTCTGTTTAGTAACCGGTAGTTCTTTGTGTGTGTATTCAGATACGCTCATCACATGCCTCTTATCTGATCGTGCTGCAATACTTTCAGATCTGTACAAATAGCCATAGATATGACAGTTGCAACAACTTTTATTAAAGGGAAAGAAGCAATTATACCTCCGTTAAAGAGGAAATGGGTGTAACCAAAGCAACATTTCTTATTCTGGTTCCCTCTTTAAAATGAGACTCAGGCCAACCTGTCCCACGGAGCGCAAATAGGAATCACTGGTGGAAAGGCCTTCACATTGTTTGTTTTCCGAAGTCGCACAAAGGGGCACATTTACTAATCCGCGAACGTCTGAAAAGCGTCCGAATGCGTTTTTTTTTTTTTAATGATCGGTATTTTGAGACTTTTTCGAGCGCTCAATACGAAAGTCGCGACAATTCGTGAAAGTCGTACTGGTTATAAAAAAGTCACGACAATTCGCGAAATGTGTAATGGCAATGAAAAAGTCGCGACAATTCACGAAAGTCAGAATGGCTATGGAAAAGTCGCGACAATTTGCGCAAGTCGTAACGGCTACGAAAAAGTCGCAAAAAATACGAAAAAGTCGCAAAATGTTCGTTTTCCAATCCGAATTTCTCCCATTCGGATTCGTGGATTAGTAAATCAGCCCCAAAGTTTCCACCTGCAGGCGACTTCAGAAAACTTAAGCAATGTGATGGCCTTTCCACCAGGAAATCCTATTGTTGCTGGTAGAAAAGCATTTCGGAGCATCGGCAGCTTATCAGTCTGTGTATGGGGCTCTCAAATGGGCCTACCCAACCAGTATATTCCCGAAAATTGGGAAGATATCAATCGGACAGGTTTAAAAATACCAACAGTATGAAGAGTGCATTAACTCATTGATGCAGTCCTCCTCCCAATGGACTGTCTCTGGTCAATGCGGTCCATTTGTTTGGCCCTATGGTGGGCATATCGGGGACAGATACAATCCTATGGGAAGCTCGGCAAACGAGCAGATCTTTCAATGTATGGCTTAAAGGAAAACAATAACCCCAAACAAATCTATAAAAATATCACATAAAACAGCTCATAAAACCCTGCTCTGTCTAAACAAATAATTTTCATAAACATACTTTTTATTATTATATTCCATTGGACAATATTTAATTGCCGCCCCCAAGATCATTTAATTCACGATCACACAAGCAAATCAAGGGCACGCATACATGTTAGGTCACATCAGACAATCATATAAATATATGTACACAACAAACATACACAAAGGAAAATAAATGGCTATTTTAGGACATCATTTTCTCTCTCATGCAAGGATAGATTCCCCCTGTAAAAGTCTCCATGTGTATATCAAACGTTCTATAGTTGGGACCAAGGACAGAATTGAATGTTTTCATCCCTGCCTCATGTTACAATAAAAGAAGAAACAGCACTAGGACCATAAGAGTCTGCTTTGCTATAATTTTGTGCTCCACGTCACCAAGTGGTTAGCAATGAGGTTTGAAGCCGCCTTGCGCCCTGGCAGCTGGATAAACAGTAACTGTATAAACAGCTGAGTGCCGAATAAAATTGTTCCCAGGGGATGATATTGTTCAACCTCTGCCCAGGTAAACAAACCCTCGGCACTTCAGGTGTCTTTGGGACAGCGCCAGAGGCCACAAGTGTCATCGAAAACATCTACCTGTGATTCATTCTGTTCAGTGAATTGTGACCTTGCAGACATGTAGCTTTAGCCTGGTTGTATGTTGATAGCACAGGTATGGGACCTGTTATCCAGAATGCTCAGGACCTGGGGTTTTCTGGATATGAGGTATGCACGTAATTTGGATCTACATACCTTAAGTCTACTAAAAAAGTAATTTAAAGCCAAGCGGATTGTTTTGCCTAATTATATCTTGGCAGGGATCAAGTACAAGCTATTGTTTTATTACTACAGAGAATAGGGAAAAATTTGAATTATTTGATTAAAATGGACCTTCCCGTAATTCTGCACTTTCTGGATAATGGGTCTCCGGATAACCAATCCTATACCTGTACTGCATTTTGGGAAAATTTGCAATGTAACTTTTCCTGATAAAATCAGTGACCCTCCCCAAACTGAAAGCATTTTACGCTTCAGTTATGTACCACCAAAACAATTCAAGAGTAGTAATCTACTATTTCCCCAATGTCTTGAAGACATCAAGTCTTGGTTTAAGGGGAACGGACCATATACCATATGGATAATTCCTCACTAAATCCAAAAATACACCATTAAACTTACTACTACTGTCTACTACAGACATGGAAGTGAAGGAGCTAAGAGAGGCAGGCAAAACACTGCTTTCAACAGTAATTACAATTACAAATTGCTTTAAACTGTCTTTTTAATTATATTTAAAAAAAAATATGGAGTAAAATCAAACTTGCTTTTACAATGAAAAAATGTATGTTTTGTTTTACTGCACCTTTAACTTGCAAAGGAAGAAGTAAACACCCAAAACCACCACATTAAATAAGTGTTTTCAGTGATGAAATTTTAGGTTTCCGTTATGACTGATAAAAATGTAATCCTGTATAAATACTGTATATAGCCTAGGACTATATTAGGTAATGTTTTTACCCATTATACCATTTGACCCACCCATGTGGGATGGCAGAGGATACACAAGGAAGACAAAGGGTGCCATAACACCAGTAATAAAGGAGAAAGCCATCTTTGCGCCAGCTGCAGGGACCACTTTCTCTATGTGCCCACTAACCAACCCCCAGTGCCTCCTAGATTTGCACAACCTCCTGAAAGCCATGCACAAAAACAAAATGTACAATAAAAGACAAAAAGTAATACTCATCCCTACATAAAACCTTGGAAACGGAAACAATGGCATATCACTAACTTCCTAGACAAGCAGTAAGAAATCATGACAAAATAATTCATTCCCAGAATTCCTTTTGTTGATAAAATAAGGAAAACTGCAATTCATAATGGTGGGCCGAGCAAAACAACAAAGACAGCTTCATCGCCAACAACAGAGAACAATTCAGTCACCGGTGCTGACAGTGGCACAAAAAAATATAAATATACAGCTTACAGGTGGCCATTACTCAAAGGATACATCTAATAAGCCTTACTGGAACAACTCCCACATAACATATGAAGGGCCAAGGTATATGAGACATGTAACCTACCATTGAACTAGGTCACTCTTTAGGCTTAGGGACATATTTAAAGTCCTAACTTATAATCAGATAATTAAAACTAGCTTTAGATGTGCAGAAATATGACCGCAGGAAATGTCTGGCCCATCAGTACAGCAATCCTGCATAGGACTCCTCATAGGAGCAGGGTTAGTCCATCAGACCAATTAAAAATTAGGTGAATCAATTTATTGAGATCAGGCTTTATATAGCACAACCCCATGAGCAGTCTGTTGGGCACATTAAATGACACAGATAGTTCAACTTTTTTATTTGCAGTTATGATGCAGACAGTGAGATTCTGCACTTAGTCTTTATTTATTTGTGGTTTTTGAATATAGCTTTTTGTTGAGTAGTGCTCCTGAAATTGTATTGGCTGTTATAGTCTAATTTACCCTAGCTAGCAGGCAGTAGTTTAAATAAGAGACTAGAAGATGAGAAGGAGAGGGTCTGAATAAAAAAAATAAAAATATTAGGTAATAACAATGGTTATTTAGTACCATTTAATACTTTTAAAAAAAGACTATTGGGTCAGTCAAGAGAAATCTTAGGGGAACTCTAAATACCTGCTAAAGAAGCCTAAATGTGGATCTTCTAGCCCATGCAGTGTAGAGACAGCACCCACTGGAGAAGAAGCTTTAAGCTTAAGATTTATGTATGGAATATGTATGGAATTCTGGTTCTAAACATCAATATTGTCAAGATAGAACGCTATTAGAAATATCTAGCTTTTTTGTGATCAGTAGGATGTGACCTACCAGGGGAGGTCAAATTGGCCCAAGGCATTGGACTGGGCAGATCAGGGGCACAGCCAAAGCAGGCAAAATTGAATACCTTACTGAAAACCATGAGCCTTGATTGGCTGCAGTAGGACAACGGACAACGTGCCGGTTCTACCAGTGAATTGCTTACCCATGTCCAGAACAGCTTTAATTTTTGAGCTTGTGAAACAAGCAGGGCATGCTGTGTTCTATACCAATGAGGTCTGTGAAATCCCATGAAAATGTTTATTTCTTGCCCCTAGAATAATAAAACAAGTTGTTTTATTATCTCCCATGCTAAAACCCACAAAGAGACAATTATCAGTAAATTATCAGCATTACCTATTTCAGTAGCCATGACAAGTAGCTGCTACTAGTAGCTCTGTGTGTTTTCACCCTAAGGGCAGGGGCACACAGGGAGATTAGTCACCCCACAATAAATCTTCGTTACCGACTAATCTCCTCAATATTCTATCCCACCGGCAAGAATGTAAATCACTGGTGGGATGGCATACACGTCGCTTTGTTTTCCCAAAGTCGCCCAACGTTTCATTCAGAGGCAACTTCAGGCGACTTGGCAAAACCAAAGCAACACGTATGCCATCCAACCGGCGATTTACATTCTTCCCAGTGGAATGGCATGTCAAGGAAATTAGTCGCCCTCGTTAACGAAGGTTTATCGTTGGGGCTAATCTCCCTGTGTGCCACTGCCCTGAAAAATGCCACGGAGAGAAGGCCCAGCACAGCAACTGTCACTCTGTCCATACGAGATTTCTGCTTGAGCAACCAATTCACAGCAAACCAAGTCTTATCTCACCTGCTGTAAAAATCTCCAAAGGTATAATAATACTTACCCTAAGCAGATAAAAGCCCACACCCATCCAAACAGGACACATAGAGAAAATAAATATTGCGCTACTTTACTGCACATATACAAAGGCATTACGCTGTACATAAAGCCAGAGGGCAGAATATACATTGTGCTATAGTGAGGGGTAGGGTAAAACGTGCACCTACAGGAGCAAGCTCATTCTTGCCTGTGACCTTCATGGGTGGCTTTGTTCCTATGAATTGCTGCCCGCGCCCCACACAGCCCTGGCAGCGAGGGAAAGTCATTTCACATGACAGCTTGCAGCTGCCGAATTTTATCATCAAAGTGATTATGGCCCTGGAACGTGCTTTGTTGTGCAAAAGGGGGTCTCTGTTCTGCCACAATGTAGCACATATACATGTTCCCAAGTCATGCGCGAAAGGCGCCCCCCATTCATTCCTGCCTGCAGTGCAATATGCAGCAAATTACTTTTAATTATCTTGAAATATCTGCTCTAGCAGATAATGAGCATTGCACAAATATCAGCCCAATCAAGTCTGTTGTAAGAGTGTAAACACGGAAATGTTTTGGCAAGTCCAATTTTATTGGATATATAACACAAGCAATGTAATAACTGGGAATTCCATACAAACTTATACCAAAACAAAGAACACTCAAGCTTTTAAACTGCACGTTCATCGCTCTCATTCATCACATGAATATATAACACACACTACAACAGGCTTGCACATTGGTAATGAGCTCTAAGCTTCTCCCAGGGAGAGATTAACCTTTCAGTCTACCCCGGGTAACTTGAGGCTGCTATTACCCCTTACCAAACACACACATGTAAATACTGAAGTCACTCCAACCACTCCTTACTCATTCTGTTGGTATAAGGTAAGTTATTTGAAACTGCCAGCCACCAACACACTAATTATAAATAAGTAAACCCAAAAACTAGGGGCTGCCTGCAGAAACAATCCTCCCACAAAGGCAACTTCCTAAAGAAAGCTGGAAATGACAGACTGTATAGACAGACTATGGGATGGAGCAGACTTTCACTTACAGCAGCAAATGACACATCCACACACCCACCCAAATGCTATACAGTTCTTTGCTGGGGGGGGGAAGGCAGTTGGATAACCCTGCTTTTGCTCACTCATATGGTGGCCTGGCCAAACAAGTAGCTCTTTACACAGGAAAACAGCCAAATCTTATTGTTGCCAAAGAAGAAAGAATTGCCTGAAGGTTAGTAATGTTTCAGTTTGTAATGAATCGCCTACAGTTGGGTTCCAAACAGCCTTGCACCAGAAAGCTCATTAAAACTTAAACACCATCCATGATTGCTAGAAGGGAAAGAATATTTTTTGTATTCCACATGGAAGTTTCAGATTCATAAGCGACACAGACCCATCCATGCAAATAACTATGTAATGTCACCTTCCTTTTTCCATATTTTGGTGATTTGCACTCGAAATGGGGACAAAATTTCTTTTTCTGTTGTGCATTAATTGAGTGCACTTAGTGCAACAAGAAGGTGGATTCTGGGAGCAGACAAAAAGGTAATACCCGATGTGCTTTACTGCACCAAGATTAATTCAAAAGCTTAGTGCACAAACTTTACCCCAGTAAGAGACTGTTCCATGGTCCCTGCAAACCCTGGTTAGGAAGAAATACACTTCAGCCTAAGATGCAGCTGACCATAAATACTAAAACTGTGGCTATGTTGCCTTTTAGAACAAGCTATCAACAATACTTCAGGCACAGTGAACTTGATAGACGTGGTACATGGCCACATCCTGTGTAGTAGCATAATGAACGGCATGAGAAACACTTGTTCCTTTGTCACACGTTAACTGTAAACAGCAGGTAGATCAAGATCTTACAGTAGAGCTTGGAGTATGGGCCACTTTGAAAATATCCATTCAGTCGTACTACTCTTGTATTCAGCCCTTCATGAAACAACCACGGAGAGCACAAAGATAGTTTAACAAACCCAAGTAGTTAAGGATGTTGTTGTGTAATTTGTCAAGAGAAACAAAGGGATGATCCGATGTTCTTCTGGTTAGGAAAGATGTGAAAAAAAGTTATCAGAGGTTTCGAATGGTTTTCCTTAACAAAAGAACATCAGATCAGCCCTTTTTCTTTCTTGACAACTACTTTATGTTTGGAAAGTGGCTAACAGGTGGAGCTGTTGTAACAAAATGCATTCATATTAATAGTACTTGAACCCTTAACATCTTAGAATTAAAAAAAAATAAATGTAAATTGCAAAAGTGATTAGAAAAGCATTCTCATCGATTGAACATGTTTTAATGGTTTACTTATCCTTTAACCTGTCCATGGCTTATCCCCATCCTACAGAAATGCAGCCCACACAATACCGCAGTGGGGGGCAGACTACAGGATTACCCAATTATACAAATCACATGAAATCATGACAGAATGAAAATATTTGAGCACAGCAGACAATTCTATATAATTATTGAACAGAAAACTGCTGATGAAGTTAGAAGGCAGAACACAAGATGGGTTACGGCTTGCACAGGGTGCCATAAATCCCCTCCTAAGGATGAAATGATAATTGTTGCTTTTTATGAAGATCCATATGCAACAAAGGCAATTGAAAAAATGAATGAATGTCTCCAGCCAGCAGCCTGTTCCCTTCTATAGACAAGGAACAAATATTAGCCATGTACAAAAGCAGCCTTGTTCCAACTGACAAGCTACACTTGGGACATGCAACAGCAGCAGAAATTTACAGACAGTGCCCTGTTAGCAGCAGACAATTCACTGCAGAGCAGCAACTTAGCTATGATGGAGCAGACCTCACCGAGGGAAGGCACCCACCCTACTTTTGTGTGTTTCCAGTACTGAAATGTGATTTTAAACTTGGCCTGTAACAGACAGCCGAGAAGAAATGTGCAACAATGAATGTTTGTTCAATGGATACGGAATGTGGATGTACAGTACATCAGGCTGCCATGGCACACCACTGAGAGATGTGACTGGCAGTCGCAAATTATCAGAAGTAGTGTCAGAATGCATAGTGCATACACAAAGTGAATGGGGAGACCTGCAACTACAATTTGGGTCCAAACAATGTACATTTAAACCATGGCATTGTCATGCAACACACACAGACAATTTTTTTAGGCTTTTGCATTAGGCCTTTGTGAGAGTTCACCTTTAAATCAAATTTTACTATGTTGTAGAGAGTGCTATTCCAAAACAATTTGCAACTGGTCTTCATTTTTTATTATACAGGTATCGGACCCCTTATCCGGAACCCGTTATCCAGAATGCTCCGAATTACGGAATGCCCGTCTCTCATAGACTCCATTTTAATCATATAATTCAGAATTTTAAAACTGATTTCCTTTTTCTATGTAGAAATAAAACAGAACCTTGTAATTGATTCCAACTAAGATATAATTAATCCTTATTGGATGCAAAACAATCCTATTGGGTTTAATTAATGTTTTATTGATTTTTTAGTAGACTTACGGTATTGAGATCCAAATTACGGAAAGACCCCTTATCCGGAATACCCTTGGTCCCAAGCATTCTGGATAATGGGTCCTATACCTGTATGTGGTTTTTGCATTATTTAGCTTTTCAATTCACCAACTATGCAGTTTGGAATTTAAGCAGCTGTATGGTTTCTAGGGTCCTAATTACCACAGCAACCAGGTTTGAATGAGAAGCTGGAATATGAAAAGAAGTGGGTGTAACTAGAAAGATTAAAAAAAAAAAAGAAATTATAATGAAATTGTAGCAATAGCTATTTGGCTGCCAGGGTCAGTGGCCCACAATTGAAAGCTGAAAAAAATTTATTACCATAGATCCCAATGTTCAAATGTTAATATTAATAATAATGTAGCTCTGCTAGGCCAGGATTGACATGCAGGGACCATATGACGTCACTTTGTCACGTCGGGGGCGGAGCAAGGCGCGAGGAAGGAGTGGCGCGCAGAAGAACGCACAGCCGCAGGTACCTAAGGGGTCTGGGGTTGGCGGGGGCAGCGGCAATCAGGTAACAGGGTGCTAGCTGGAGGGACTAGAGAATAAGCAGAGGGTGACTTTTTCAGTACATTTTGGGTGCTGAAAAATATATATGGTACTCAAAAAATGAAGACCAATTAAAAAGTTGCTAAGAACTGGCCATTCTATAACATACTAAAAGTTAATGTAAAAAGTGATACTGACTAAAAGGACTCTTCAAAATATTAACATACATTTAAAGCTGGGGTGCTTTTGTAAGTAATTGTCACTTGCAGTTCCCAAACCTGACTGTTTTGCCAACCTGACTGTCCCTTCTCAGCCTGTCAGTTACAGCTTCTAATGCTAACAGCCTCCTGCTGCACAACTATGGTCGTCTCCTCATAGAGGGACATGGAGGATCAGATTGTGTCAAAGCATTGGCCAAGTACTTTTAAGGCAAAATTATAAATAGCATGCAAATATAATTCTATGATATATATAAAAAAGGTTTAATTTATGTTGCCAGTATCTCATTAAAGGTGAACCAACCCTTTGACACATCTGCCCTGGTTGCCTAATCCAGTGCTGTCCAACTTCTGCGGTGCCGAGGGCCAGAATTTCACTCGCATACATGGTGGAGGGCCGCTAATGGAAGCCAGTTTTGACCACTCCCCCATTTTAAACCACACCCACTTCAAACCACACCCATTTTATCACAATGTTCGCTGAAGGGATATCGACCATCATTCAAATGTTAAAGAATTATATTATGTCATATTAAGACACACCCTTAAATCCATATGCCTCCTCCTCCCCTGTGGATAGCACAGCAACCCCCAGCATATAATTACACACCTTAGGGACCATTTAATGGCTATTTCCAACTGCTAACAAACTCCCAGAACAAACCCCTGCCAGGCTCACCTCCCACAGGCAGCATAGGGCAGAGTATGGCACACACAGGCAGCATAGGGCAGGCAGAGTATGGCACACACAGGCAGCATAGGGCAGGCAGAGTATGGCACACACAGGCAGCACTCTACCTCTCCTATGCTGCCTGTGTGTGTCATACTCTGCCTGTCCTATGCTGCCTATGTGCCATATTCTGCCTATCCTATGCTGCCTATGTGCCATATTCTGCCTATCCTATGCTGCCTATACACAGGCAGCATAGTCCAGGCAGTACCTACAATGTCTGAGGTGTGAACAGGGAAACAATGTGGGTGATTACAGCCTGAGCCTGAGGTGTGAACACTGCTGGGGGTGAACAATGCAGGGATAAAAAGGTGTGAACAACACAGGGGATTACATTTTTAAACAATACAGGGGGTTTACAGCCTGAATCTGAGGTGAGAACCATGCAGGGGACCAGTTAATCTCAGTACTGATACCATTTAAAGCTTACACAAAGTTAAGCCATCAAAGCAGCCAGACAGGTGGGGGGCCACACAGAGGGGGGTTGAGGGCCGCATGCGGCCCGCGGGCCGCCAGTTGGACAGCACTGGCCTAATCTGTTGCAACCAATCAGCTATTCAGTTAAGAAACAACACAGGGGGCAGAGCAGGTTTATGTAGAACTCTTATACATTGTTCAATGTGCCTTTGGGTCTGGATTTTGACCTATGAATCAGAATTATTTCCAAGAGCAAGGCACGGGAGAATTCTGGATAAATAAAAATGCATATAACCAGTAAAACACATAAAAGCCATGCATGACAATCACATCCTGACTACAGTACAAATATGTGCGTGTGTGTGCCCTATAAGCACTGAAACACCTGGTTAAGATTTACAATCCCGTGCACATAACCTGAGGCGGTGGTGCCGGCCCATCACCAATAGCAGGTCTGCATTTAGTTACATTTTCCTTTCACGGTCAGCTGTATTGTCAGGATGCTGATACAGAGCGATGGAAAATGTACGCTAAATATATTACACAGAAACAAACTCCTCATTGTCATATTTAAATCAACAACATTTAGCAGTCAAGACACATTTTATTTGTACCCAAAATAATGGCAAGGACCCAGGAAGCAACTTTAACCGTTGCTTGACTGTTGTGGCTTGCTGGCTCCCAGCTGAAGATCTACCTCTTGCCCTACAGGGATGTAATGCTTTCATTCATTATTTCACTATTATATATCTTGGCAGAAGGAACAATGCCTTGTAATCCTAGAGTTTTCATGTGATTGACAAAGACACATCATCATCTTAACCCATGGAACTGGTGATTTTGATCTAGAACTCCCACTATCGCCTAACAGTGGGTGCTGGAAGTTGTAACTCCAGGGCAGGTGGAAAGTCACAGGTGTCCTTCTAGTGATGCACCCAACCCTAACCCCCCCCCCCCCGCTCCCAACCCTAACCCCCCCCCCCCCGCTCCCAACCCTAACCCCCCCCCCCCCCCCGCTCCCAACCCTAACCCCCCCCCCCCCGCTCCCAACCCTAACCCCCCCCCCCCCCCGCTCCCAACCCTAACCCCCCCCCCGCTCCCAACCCTAACCCCCCCCCCCCCCGCTCCCAACCCTAACCCCCCCCCCCCGCTCCCAACCCTAACCCCCCCCCCCCCCCCGCTCCCAACCCTAACCCCCCCCCCCCCGCTCCCAACCCTAACCCCCCCCCGCTCCCAACCCAACCTGGCTTCTGCCCTGTATTTATAGACCCCTTTTGTGCCAATGATGTAACAAAAGGGGTGTGACGCCTTTCCATAGTCAATAAGGCAAATGCCCCACGAAGAGATTAAATCTCTACTTCTCCAGGCGACTAAACTCTCTGAAATGTCTTTCCACAAGCAGCAAAGGGAATCGCTGGTGGAAAGGCATTTCAGAACGATTAGTCACCCGCAGTAGCAGAGATTTATCTCATGTGACTAATCTCTCCATGGGACATTAGCCTAAAAGGAATCGCCCTTGTAAAGGCCTATGCGTAGCTTCGGTTTCCTCCTGCAGGCAACTTTGGGGCCTACTATTTTTTTTTTTTCATTCAAAATGATTGCAGCTTTACATACATGATTTATAATGTTCCAACGTGCATATATTTCACCCCCATAGGCAGCAAGAAAACAGCGTGTCTCTTGTAGACTTCAAAATAGCAAACTAGTAAGTGCAACCTACCATCCAGTTTCTGCAGACTACTAAAACCAGTCCATGACTACATGCCATTTGGACATGTCTATTTTGTTAATGTAATTTTAATAAAGAGAATTTTTACCTTTATTTTTGTGGCCCTGTGGGCTCCTAGAGTGCTTGGAGGCCCTTCTTTTTTTCCTGCTACTAAAACCATGCCTGTTATTTCATTGGCCCCCGGGTGACCACATCAGGAG